>NC_092650.1:0-1250000 GCF_032118995.1 Asterias amurensis | reverse complement strand
GATAGTTTGCAGATTGGAAGATGAATTACTGCATCTCTTTGGAACTCTTTGCCCGGTTCATGTTTTCTCCACCCTACAATCTACACTGTTTTAAATCAATTCCTACCTTCAGCTCTCCCTGAGCTTTTTTTCACGTTCAATATTGTCTTCTTGTAGCCTTTTACCGAGAGTGGCTTTTAGCCTTGTTTGGGAATAAAATTATTTCAGATTGGAAATTCTGTTAGAACTTTTTGTTGAAAACCAGCCTAAGCTGTCAGAGTGAATTGTCAATATCAGCCCCTTCTTCGACAATATTACCGAACGTTTTCATTTATATACTAATAACCATATAACAACTTACTTAAAGCAAGTGGACGCTATTGGTAATTGTCAAAGTCTAGCCTTCACAGTTAGTGTATCTCAACATATGCATAAAATAACAAACCTGTGAAAATTTGAGCTCAATCGGTGATCGAAGTTGCGAGATAATAATGAAAGAAGAAAACACCCTTGTCGCACGAAGTTGTGTGCGTTTAGATGGTTGATTTCGAGACCTCAAGTTCTAAATCTGAGGTCTCGAAATCAAATTCGTGGAAAATTACTTCTTTCTCGAAAACTATGGTATTTCAGAGGGAGCCTTTTCTCACAATACTTTATACCATCAACCTCTCCCCATTACTCGTCACCAAGAAAGGTTTTATGCTAATAATTATTTTGTGTAATTACCAATAGTGTCCACTGCCTTTAATGAAGAGCAAGAAAGAGCTGTTGATATTATAAAACATTGTAAGAAACGACTCCCTCTAAAGTAACGTTTTTTTGAAGAAAGATGTAACATTTTCGATATGACAAAGGCTTCAGACATGAAAGAAATGATTGAATAAAAGAAATGGATGAATGAATGAAGCATTTCTTATGGAAGCACATCAATGGAGCATCAAGTGTTTTTGTTCATTATTGTCTTGCAACTTCAGTGACCAATTGAGCCAAAATTTTCACAGGTTTATTATTCCATGTACGTGTTGGAATACACCAAGTGAGGAAACTGGTCTTTTACAATTACCAAGAATTTTAAAATTAATTGTTTGATTTTGACTTATTCAGTGCGGACAGCGCTAACTTCATGTTAGAGAACCGTCTCGTGCGCGTCAAACCTAGCGGTGAGACGGAATGGCGAGCCTTCGTTGTCTTGACAAGTTTCTGCAAGATCAACTTCTCCTTCTTCCCTTACGATGAGCAGACATGTCTGCTGAGGTTCAGGGCCTGGACCTACACTATAGAGCATGTCATCTTCGCACTTGGATCTGAGTTCAATGTAATTACTTTAAAGTTAATCTCGATTTTGCCGCTTCCTGGTTTGTATCGTAAATGTGGTTGTGTTCTTTGGTTACGGCAGTTTAAACCTGAATAGCAAGTCTTTCTGCCCCAACAGTATTGTAAAATATAGCGAGACAGCCAAAATGCCACAGAATGGTCCGTTGGTAGAGCGCTGGCACATTGTTCATGAGATAGCTGGTTCAAATCCCGTTCTTTGTTTTCTGTTTTCACCTAAACAATTTATTACTCTTCTGAATTAGTTATCCGGTTCGTGTCACGTATAGGAAAATTAAAGGCAACCGATTCCAGGCAATTGCCACAAACAAAACAAACTCGCATTTCAGTTTTATCGGACACAAAGTCTCGTATGCCACATTTGTATTCAACTCAGTTTTGTGCCTATAAAGTGAAGGTAAACATTGTCTCGTATACATTAAGACAGGTTACAGTAAAATTTGTCAGGAGAGTTTTATATGGCTTGAATTTTACAGTCAATCAACGAGTGACATGAGAAACAAACTCAAATCTGCCCTTTCGTAAAATCAATTGAACGACCAGTCTTCACTTGTCGTTTTTAACTTTAAAAATATTCTTTTTGATCAAGTTGACTCATTTCCATTTAACCATAATTAAAAAGAAATCTGGACAGCTTTTAAGCTGTCCAGTATTCTTCATCAATATGAATGATCTTATCTACCTTAAAATGAACGGTTGCTCCCTTCGGGACCCTTCCCCATGCCCCGGGCTCACACTGGGGGTGCTGCCGAACTTCGACGCTTCGCGTCAAATCTTCGGACTTTTTCCAGCACCGTGCGGCGGCTGCGTCAATGCCGTTTATAACGTCCCTCTCTGGTAGCCTTTATCGGCCAGATCCAGTGATGTGATTCTCGTGTAGTTGATGTTACAACAAAGGCATCCAAGAGAACAAAGAAACTAAATAATTGAAAATAGTTGAATTGTGCTTTACAGAGGCCCAGTTAATGTTAGTTTTCCCCATAAAACAATGTTTTCTTCTTAATTGAGTTCGGCCTGTACACATTGAAACCGATTTGAAAAGAGTCTGGAAACACTTAATAGGAACCATGGTGTCTGTGAAAAGGAACAAATATTTTAGTAAGCATAAACTTGATTGGGACAAGAACCACCAGCACCCTAACTCGACTCAAAGGTCCCCGGTGCTTTTGATCATTTCTCCCCCGTTCCCTCACCAGGCCGACGACGCTGAAGAGCACGGGGAGTGGCACATCGTCAACATGGAGAGGAACATCACCGAGACGATCGAAGACCACGGGAACTTCAGTGATATCACGGTTGCCATCTCACTGAGTAGAAGGCCACAGTTCTATGTCATGAACATCATTGTACCATGTCTCATCATTTATTGCCTGACACTCTTCAGTTTCTGCCTTCCTTGTGACTCGGGCGAGAAGGTGAGAAAAGTCAATACAAATGTTAAAAGCAACCAAAGAACAGCAACACCACAAAAGATCAACTGGACACAATTAAACATCCTTTAAGCGTAATTATTTATACCAAAACTTTAAGAATTTGAGGTGAGACAAAAACATCTGGTCGTACCAACCCCAACAATTAGCAGCCTGCCTTGTGATTCCGGCGAAAAGGTGAGGACAAATCAATAAAAATGTCTGTTCTATGATTCCCTAAACAAAAGATAAAACCAACCAAAGAACAGCAACACCACAAAAGATCAACTGGACACAATTAAACATCCTTTTTGCGTAATTATTTATACAAAAACTTTAAGAATTTGAGGTGAGACAAAAACATCTGATCGCACCAACCCCAACAAAGCGGTTTCTGCCTGCCTTGTGATTCCGGCGAAAAGGTGAGGACAAATCAATAAAAATGGCTGTTCTGTGATTCCATATATACAAAGGATAAAAACAACCAAAGAACAGCAACAACACAAAAGATCAACTGGACACAATTAAACATTCTCTTGTAATTATTTATACTTAAACTTCAAGAAGGTGAGGTGAGAAAAATTTATGAATACAGCTGATCGTGTACAAACTCGCACAACAGCTGGACACAACTAAATAACAAAAACAGACATTAACAGCTGGACAAAAACATCTCCATGTAATTTACACCACAATTTCAAGAATTTCATGTACGGTTTTCTTGTATTAAAAAATGCAAATCGTCAAATAACAATCTGAGATACAACCTACGGTAAGTTGAACCCTGAATTTCTAAGATTATTGAGTTGAAAATGGTTCAAAATTAGTTGACAAAATCTTTTATGATGATCGCTTCAATCTCGAAACTACGAGTTTGTAATGATAATGAACGAAGAAGGGAACCACAAATCTTCAAAGATGTTCTTTGTTTCTCTTTAGTCATACTAAAATACTATTTTTGACGATTTTCTTGTAAAGTTGTCAATATTAATATTCAAAGCACTAAACGGCTTAATTTGTTACCAGTCTACGTTTTCCGTTGATGTGTGATACAGGTATAAAATCCCCATGAATGGTCGTTGGTTATTTTGTTTTTGACGAATTGTGTAAAATGGTGTCGTTTCATAGAGCTTTTTATGCTTAAATCGTACAATCAAATGAAAATTCAAAATTTAATAATTAGCAAAAAATAAAACATATTTCATCAGCGTCTTATTGCAAATAACAATAATGAGTAAGTAGAAATCACAAAGGTAATTTCTACTACAAAGAACAACAAATTAGTCAAACTACATCTTCATTTTCATGCTTCGAATTTACTGGGAATTTCCCCCCCATACAGTAGCTCTCCAATTACTTTAACGAAATAGATGATTCTGGTTAATTAAACACAATATCATTTTTGGTTTCGACAGGTATAAATAATCCCACAGTTTCCTGGCCACCCGAAACAGGAACCAGTATAACTCGGTTTATTCTCAAGGAAATACTCCAGTAAATTGAACAACCGAAAAATGTAAAATGAATAAATACGAAACTGGGAGTGAAGGGTTGGTTTTGAGATAAGAGAAGTTGGGACAATAAAAGGTAAGTTTCGGAAGGTGATCTGAGTGAATTTATCTCCATTTATGGACATACCCTTCCCTCGCGTGCCAGGTACGTTTGACTTGCGACCAATGAAAACATAACACCCATATTTTTTAAAGTCCCGGACGAAATGACAAGTTGTCGATTATGCAAACAATGAATTTATGATGGTTTACTTTAGTGGCGAATCAACAAAAGGGTGAGGTTTCTTTTTAAAGAACAACTGAATAGGGTTTTAACTGGATATCAATTATTGTTTTTATAACTCCATTACTTTTTATGCATGCAGTCGATTCGTATTCAGCAGATGTTTTATTGCTAATATCCAAAAAGATGATTTGTTTTAGAATATAATAGTTATTTTTCTAGGACACTTCTTCGATGACTCAGAAATTACGATTGAATTACAAATGTGCCACCATGTGTCCGACCTGGTTCTCTTATAAGGATATTTTTTTTTAAGCGCGAGACCAGACTTTCTGCTGTTTGTCACTTATTGCTGAACTGTAGAACAAAGAGCCATTCCAACATACTGCATCTCTTTGGAACTCCTTGCCTGGTGCATGTTTCCATCCACCCTACAATCTAGACTGTTTTAAGAGGAAAATCAATTCCCACCTTCGGCTTCCCTGAGTTTTGCTAATCTAAAACAACTTCTTCTTGTAGCCTCTTTCCAAGAGTGCATCAACAAACTTATATAAAATGATGAAAGATGTAAACAGTGTAATCATTGTTTTAAATTTAATAAAAAGAAATGAAAAATAGTCTAGATTATTGGCTAACAAGTATTTCATTCATCCCTATTTTGGTTCGTCTTAACTTAAAGGTTTTTAATTATTTACATTCACTCAGGGTGACAAAGTGCATCACGTCATGGAGGTTTTTGCTAGTCATTGCGTGTCTTAAGTGTGCGCTTCAGTTTTTTTGCTTGCTCACGTACAAGCTCCAGTCAATCTTTATTTGTGTTAAATTTGAAGTGTTGAAAAAGAATAAAAAAGAATATAGAATAGAATATAGAAAAGAATAGAATTAGTTTGACACCTTTTTGTGTAACGAACATTTGCACAAAAACTATTGGAGACAGGGAGCACAGCTGAATGTTCTTTTGCAATGTTTATTTAGAGAAAGGGACAAAATGTTTCCGATGCATGCGTGGTTTGGAACCGAAAATGAAGTGTAAACAGGCAGTTTGTACAAAAATAATTATGCTTTCAACTTTCTTAGGTTCACGCCTTAAGGGTCGACAAGTTGAAAAGTTCATATCTCAAGCGATGATAATTTCCAAGTATGAACAGAGCAAGGCATTTCCTCTGCTGTATTTCCTTTGTAGATGTCATTTTACGATAAGTAAAGTTTCGAAATGTAGGATTTTCCAGCTTTCCAGCTATTAAACATTCCGATTTTTCTTTAAGTTGTATTTGATAGTAAAATGCCATGAAACATTAGGCTGTCTACTCAGGGTTCTTGACTCTTAAAGAATGATTTGTGTTTATGTACACCCCCTTTAAAAAAGTTTCAGTTGAGCACAGTTTCTTGCCAAATGGATTGTACACTAAATATCGCTGGAGGATGGACCAATGTGTCTTTGTACAATGACACCTTTCCATGGAACCTACGAACAATTAAAATAAATGCAATTTTGATGAAATATTTATGGCGTAGTTTTTGTCCTGTACAGAATGCTGATTGAAGTTATGAGATCAAATTTGACATTTTGAGAAAGCTGACCGCGTTTGTCTTTCGAAGGTTTTTTTCACGTGTATTTCTCTTTTCCATTTGATCTGTCTCCTTGTGTGTGTAGATTGGTCTTGGTATCACTATTCTTCTATCGCTGACGGTATTTATGCTCATCAGTGCTGACATGATGCCACCTACTTCAGATAACTTCCCCCTCATAGGTAAGCTACGGCCACACCCATCTCATCCTCTCTTCGTCTGTGAATCAGGGAGTGGCCCATCGCATGGGATCACCCCTATAGGGCACATGTCACACGAGGCAACGGGCAACCAGTTCCAGGCAATCCCAAAAAAGAAAGGGCATTCACATTTTATTGTTAATAGGATCGTAACATTGTTTGAACACTACTCATGTGCTACCAAAGTGGTCCTGTAGCATGCACTATAGTTGATTGCCTCCAAGTTGCCTGTAAAAGTTGCCTCGTGTGACAATGCCCGTATACAGTAAAAACAAATTTTTAACTGTGAAAAAAAAGCAAAATACTGGAACAAAGTGAAAGACTTGTCTCCAAATAACATGCTTTGCGTTTAAAACATCAATTTCTTGTCTATTTAGTGTAAAACGCAATAACCTTTTATAATGCATTAATGGCCTATGTACACTGCAGAAACGTTGGTGTTAAAATTGAAAGAAGAAAAAAAACCACCCACAAAATTCTGCAAACAAGACTTACAGAGGTGCTATTTTAACACCCTTGAAGATGTTTATTTTGATTCTCTCACGACCTTTAATCTTTAAAACTATAATCATCAATTTATGAAAACAGAGGTTCGTGAGCTGTAATTTCCTGATTCATAATTAAAATACTAAGTTTTCGCCACGTCATGTAAAACAAAGCACCTCAACTCAATCAAGTATCAATTTTAAAAACCAAAACAAACCAAAGTCTACAAACCATCCCTTCCAAAACATGTCAAGGGATATAGTTGACAGAAACCAACCCAAAATCATCCTAAGATAGTTGGGTTTCTAGAATGCTAGTACAAAGGGTTAAAAAACCGAAAACAAAACTTCAAGTATTTCTTGTTTTGTACCTATTGATGCTGTGTTCAGAAACTATTAGTCAAAGAATAAACAGTAAACTCAAATAAATGTGATGGGAGTTTAGGTTGCGGGTCGGGGCTATAAAACTACCACATAATTTATTCTGCTCATTTCTTCTTTAAAATGAGTTTCTTTTCAACTGGGGGAAACGTCTTTAGCTCCTATAAACTCTGGCACCGAAGACAAACTGGAAATATATTGAAGGATATGTTATAAGTTTGTGTGTGAAATTTTGGCAGCCATGTTGGATTATACATTGCGTGCGTCATCATTAGTGTAGTTCGGCCGTACAAATACATGAACCAAATGTAAGTTACGTTGTTGCGTTAGACTTTATTTGGGCAGAGTTTACATGTTTTGGAGTTGACATAAAGAAATGGATATATGTTGAATGCATGACTGATATTCTGTTTGAAAGGCAGGTAATACCTTAGCCTAATTGTCAAAGACCAGTTTTATTGGTGAATCCCAAAATATGCATGGAATTTTCTGTGGAATATCCCAATATTTTCTGTGAAAATTTGGACTAAATTGTGGTCCTCGAAAAAACCCAACATTGTTGCGTTGAGTTGTGTGCTTTCAGATGCCTGAGAATAGCTTCATCGTGCCTGAAGCCTTTCTTAGATTCTATTTTTGTGTTAAAATTATTACCACTTCATTAAAACTATACACTACTTTAAAGAGGTCGTTTCCATGTGTTTTAATATCAACAGCGCTGCAGTACTCTTTACCAAGTTAGTTTTTATTGGTAATCATTTCTGGAGGAATTACCAAAGAATACCCTGCCTTTAAAAAGCCCACTAAAATTAGCCTGTGTAAGCCTGTTTGTTAATTACTTGAGGATTAATTTGAATATATACGTTACGATACAGGATTTAACTTTTTTTTTGCAAACATTTTCTCTCTTGTCGCAAGATTAGAAAAACAAACCATTAATTAGTTTTTAGTAAAACGATGATACTAATTCTAACACACGTGTACCGAGGTCAGCTAATGGTTTACAAATTATCGATCTATCAAATTTTAGAGTTTGATGAATCGTAAATTTGTTAAGTTTGATAAACTTTTTTCTTTCTTTTTCAATTTGATAAATCGTCAATGTTGAGAGAAAAACAATTTGAGAAAAACTTATCTTGACGATGGGACTGAATACCCCAAATCGAATTACTCTGTTTTACAATTTCTCTCTATTCCCGCTATACCCCAGGGCAATTCTACACTTCTACGATGGTGTTGGTCGCCGCGTCTGTCGGAATGTCAGTCATGGTGCTCAACTTCAACCACAGGCCGCCTTCAGCTCGCCGTGCCCCGGCATGGATGCGTCGACTGTTGCTTCATTCTCGGTGTTCAAGAATCATCTCTCTGACTGGACGACAATCATTCGGTAAGAATTGTCATAACTTAACACTTCAAGGCTTCTTATCAGAGACAAATTTCATAGCTCTACTTACCGCGAATTATTTACCGGTCACCATAATCTGCTTACAAGGTTATCGCCAAATAATAATGCCCTATAAAGCTTTAAGATGCTCAAAACGTACGTAAACGCACACTAATAAACGCCTGAACACGATTAGAGCATACCGATCGAAACGTAGTTTCAGAACCACCACTGGTTCTCTCCAGAACCACCACTGATTCTTTTCAGAACCACCATTGGATCTTTTCAGAACCACCACTGGTTCTCTCCAGAACCACCACTGATTCTTTTCAGAACCACCATTGGATCTTTTCAGAACCACCACTGATTCTCTCCAGAACCACCACTGATTCTTTTCAGAACCACCATTGGATCTTTTCAGAACCACCACTGGTTCTCTCCAGAACCACCACTGATTATTTTCAGAACCACCACTGGTTCTCTCCAGAACCACCATTGGATCTTTTCAGAATTTGCTAGGTTCTCTTCATAAGCACCACTGGTTCTTTTCAGAACCACCACTTGTTCTTTTCAGAACCACCACTGGTTCTTCCACTGGTTCTCTCCAGAACCACGACTGGTTCTTTTCAGAACCACTGCCGGTTCTTCTCAAAACCACCGCCGGCTCATTTCAGAACCACCATCAGCTCTTTTTAGAACCACCTTTGATTTTTATTAAAACCACAACATACATTTCTTAACCAGAAGAAGCAAATAAATGTACCTTTCAGAAACTCATCATGTAAGACACCTAATCTTCCATGTCAAGAATGAAGTATTAGTGATGTCGGTTTCGAGACAATAGATGTTCATTTACACTTTGTTTTCATATATGAAGCTATTTTTAATTAAATAAAGTGTACATCATTTCGATAATACTTTGAGAAAAAAGGGCATCACTGGTTTGGAAATTGGCATTATACATTTTAAAGAAAACCTCTTTTAGAAAAAGATCCCTTCTTCCATCCCATTTTGCTCCATCCAATATTAAGATATGATGCGTTCGTCAAGTGACAGCAACCCACACAGTGGTGAAGTGACCTACATGCTGCCCCCATCCGCCAAGACCACCAAGTCCAGCTGCCTGTCCGAAGAATATTCAGCCACTGACCACATCCTGACGGACACCCCAAGCCACCAAGATGACAACGGCGGCATTGGGATGGTGAGATACCCATCCAGCCCGAAGCTCGGCCGCAACACAGCTACGCTGGAACGCGGCGAGCAGGAAACCTCCCTGACGAAGAGAACTGACTCGGGCGGTGAATCACCGGGCTCTGCACGGCAGGGGAGGGTAGCTGAGCGGGACGCTAACCCCGTTGGTAACAGCTCGGCCCTTGAGAAGCTTCTGATTAACATCTCCGGGGATTTGAGGAAATTGGTGGTTCGTAAGGAGGCGGATGAAGAGGAGCAGGAGATCGTTGATGAATGGAAGCTTCTTGCTAAAGCAGTGGATAGGATCTGCTTGATCGTCTTCGTTTTATCTTCCCTTATTCTGACTGTTGTCCTCGGGTCTGAAATGATGAGAAGAAATGTTGAGTAGGAGTAGACCTTTAAACTAGGTAGCCAACCATCCTTGTCTTAAGCCCTGTGTGCAATACTGAACATAGATATAGTTTTAAAAAGGGACCAGTTTGTTTTCCCTGCCAACCTCGTTTTAGCAATTGATTTGTATAGGAGAAAACAGGGTAGCATTGCGTGAAAAGGTCTTAAAAATTAATGGGTTGGCGATTATCAATAGTATGTTTTGTATTATATCCTACTACACTTAGAAATAACGTGGATGAATGGTATGTTTTATGCTGTTCTGAAATTTGTATGTCCCGTTTTTTTGCTAGAAATGTTTATTAGTGGCCCTTGTTGTTGTTTCGTGGCCATAATGACCCCAGGGGTACGACCTCTGCGTGTCGCGCACCCTGCCTACATCAATGACATTAACAGTTCAAATTCTCATACCATAAACGGGATCAGGCTGTGTTTCCCCTTCCAGTCTCGGTTTAGTTACATTGGGTCAAAAGGCAGAAAGGCAAGATGGCCGATATTAAAAATAGGATTCGATTTATATCAAGCACTGCTTGCTACTTTTCTTGGGGTTAGAATCCCTCCAAAGCCGCCTAGAGACAGAAACCATAGATATCGTTGGTTCGTATATAATACAGTGCCGGGAGGTGAACCTTAAAGGCAGTGGAGACCAGTCTTCTCACTTGGTGTATCTCAACATATGCATAAAATAACAAACCTGTGCAAATTTGAGCACGATTGGTTGTCGGAGTTGCGAGATAACTATGAAGAAAAAAACACCCTTGTCACACGAAGTTGTGTGCTTTCAGATGCTTGATTTCGATATCTCAAATTCTAAATCTTAGTTCTCGAAATCAAATTCGTGCCAAATTACTTCTTTCTCGAAAACTACGTCACTTCAGAGGGAGCCGTTTCTCAGAATGTGTTATACCATCAACCTCTCCCCCATTACTCGTTACCAAGTGAGGTTTTATGATAATAATTATTTTGAGTAATTACCAATAGTGTCCACTGCCTTTAATCATTAGGCTTAGGAAATAGTGTTTACATATTCTAGAAAAATCAAAACTGATGTCATTTTTTGTAATAATGTCCAGACCGGGAAGCATTTTTTTCTCTGTTGTAAAGAATTGAAATCCTCAAAAATGTTCCTGATTTTTTTTAAGGATTCCTGGTTTGAATCCTTAATAGAAAAAACATATACCCCCACTGAAAAGCAGCACGACAATGGCAACTTTGGTGCACAGAAAAAAAACACTACCGAGGAAATGGCAAACAAGTCTGGCTTCTGGTAAAGCATCTACTCACCAATAGTTTTAGCAATAGGAAGTGCAGGTATCTGACCAACACTGCTGCTGCGTGTGATTAGCATCTCTCAATCTATTTCTGAGAACAAAATGTGGAAACATTTGAGGTAGAATTCTTTCTTTCGGGAACTGGGTGTGAGATTTCGCTTTCTTTTTCCTGAGACCGGGGTTCTTTTTCTTATATTTGGCTTTAATGGTTCAGCGAAGAGGCCTTGACAAGTCTAACTCGGAAATTCCCAAGATGAGAAATGTTTTGATACTTACAAGTTGTTTAATTATTAAGCTAATTTTATAAAATAAAATAAATCGTTTATGCATAGTAGACTTAAAGGATTCGGGTACTTTTTCAAAATGTCCACAGATTTACATTAAACTTACAGGGTTTGAAGATAATGATAGTGGAAAGCTTTCCTTCAAATATTACTAACTAGGGTTGTGTAGTTTTTGAGAAATGAGTAAAACAAGTCACAAATTTGAGCATGTAAAATCCCCTTAACCAGTTATGATATTTTACCAAAACCATAGCATAACTGGTTAATACGTTTTTACATGTTAAAACTGAGACGAAAATTATTACTTTTACTCATTTCTCAAAAACTATAGCACCTCAGTAGGTAAAATTTCAAGGGAAGCTTTCTACTATCATAATCTTCAAACTGTGTGAGTTTAATGTAAACCTGTGGACATTGTGTTTTTTGTTAGGAAAAAGTACATATAGACCCTTTAAAAAGAAGGATACACCTTATTTGAAACGACGAAACATTTTAAGCAGAAAAGAGGAAATTTTCGACCAAACAAACTTAATTTGAACTTTAGGCATGAAGAAACCTTTCTCATGCATCTGCTGAAAGCACACAATTCTACTTATCGAAAACGTTTTTTTCCCCTTATGATTATTTTTGTAACTTTGATGCCCAAATGAGCCAAAATTGTCAACTGTTATTTTATGCATTGTGTTCAGACACACCAAGTGAGTAGGCCTATATTTGTCTCTGACAATTTACCCGCAGAAGTATACCCTGCTATTAACACAGAAGTAGTTTTGTAATTTCCCCGTGTAACTTTGGAGGGTCGATACCTGTTACTAATGCGAGATAGTTCGTATGTGTTCTTGCCGTAACAAAAAAACCTACCAGATCTCATTCAGGTTTGTTGTATTTAAACGGTTGTCTTGGTGTGGTGTCATGGTTTTGAATTTAACTAATTATGTAAGTTGAGTAGCAACTTTTAAAATCAAGTGAAATCAGATTGTATAGTAACAGCAACATTTTAATTTAGTAAACAATTAAAGTTGTAAAAGAGAATTCGAATATTGGTAGAATTAAATTATACAATTAACTTTGATGGATAATTTTCATTCCAACATAGAAACTGTGCACGAAATTTTGCCATCATTGAGCGATTGTTTAAATTTTAAATCAACAAAAAAATACGAACAAAGGTCAAACACACATTTTTGTTTGGGCTTTACTTTGTAATTATGGTGTATAAGAAAAACTATTTGTAACCTTTCTTTTGTGAAAGTTTCCGTTTTAATATTGAGGACTTTAAAACACATGCTTTTACAAACAAAGTTCCCTCCTGATGGGAACTCCTTTTCTAAAAACAAAAAGAAAGGTGAATTGTAAAAAGCATAAAGTTTAACTGTATCCCCATTATTTGAAATTCACGTGTTGTCCAAATTTAGTGGTAATTTTGTTCATGCAGTAATTACATATGTAATAAAAAAGTATATGTCTTCAGTGATAGTACTATTAGCAATAAAAGTGTCAAATTTATGTGGTAGAAAATATTTTAGTCTAAAATTATACTTTGTCTTAACTAATTATATAGTTGCTTTTTGATGTTTAATGATTGAAGGTTTGTGTTGTAAAAATTGATTCATTGTCGATTACGTTTTAATATGACAGTCGCTGTTCATATCCAACAACGTGGACTGTGCCTATTGGTGGCTTGCTGCCGACCCACATGGCTCACACATGCTCCCATTGGACAGCTGAGGTGACATTCATACGTCTCAACCAATGAGGTTGCGTAATAAATACCACAAACACGGCCGTACACATTAACCGTATAAGGACAACACTATGGACGAAAGTGATAAACACACATCGTTGTCTTTTGAGTTTTAGTTTCTGAGGACGAAAATGACTCGTCGGTGCCATTTTGGCAATATTTATTTGACAGAACTTCCGTCTACAGCTCTCTGTACGTTAAACCCTGGCGGCATTAGAACCAAAGCTGTACAGACAAAGAGTAGAAGCTGAAGAAACGAACATGGAATTGTGAGTAAGGTCCAGTATTTACAATGCATACCATTTTTTCTAAATTGCGCCCTCAAGCGTTATATCTTCGTACCGCCATAATGAATCGAAAGTAGGGTTCCTTCTGTGTCCGATTTTTCGCAGCTGGTAATTCGCATCACATCTTCATGAGGATAACATGAAATACTAACAAATGATATAAAGAGGAAAACTTGATATTCTTTCAATAAATGGAGCCAACAAGTTTCGACGGGACGAAGCAAAATGCTATACAGAATGAGTAAAATAGTACATTACGGTCGGTGGATCTTTAGCCATCAAAACAAGAGTTGTGCAAGCTGTCCAAACCTGAAAATGGTATCAAACCAATCAACCAAATCTGACTCTTTGATAAATGTTGTGAGCCCATTCTTTATGAACTTAAGTTGTGGAAAAAAGATAATTGGTTGCGAACCTCCCTCCCGAAAGCGAGCGAGAATGGCCACGGCTGCTCATGGGGACCAACAGGGGGATTCCCCTAACCGTTCACTCCGCCTCGCGCGGTGGTTATCCTCGGACATCGGTGAATAAAAGCAGCAAAATATGTGTCGAAACAGGAACAAGAGGTAGATGGATGAAAAGAATTTGAGAATGATTAGCGGCTGCGGCAATTGAGTCCTATTTTCGAAAGAGAGTACAGCTGCTAAACCAAAACTTGTCTCCATAATGCATGCGAAACCTAAGGATGAAAATTACATTAATGTGTAATACTAGACAATAATATTATATTTTATGCATAAAATTATGTTGAGATACACCAAGTGAGAAGACTGGTCTTTGACAAGTGGAATGTGAATAAACAGTTAACTAAGGTTTTTAAAAATCAGTTCTTATGTTATTTACAATTTTTTTTTTCTTCCGGCAATGCCGATCAGGTGTATTGCTGCTGAATGCAGAAAAACACTTTTTGAAATGTACCAACTCACGACTTGGACGTACATGTACTTTGCACGTGTGTTTACTATACGCATTGCAGGCAAAGTCTGCCTCGATTGACGTCACAAAAGGGGTAGGCGGAGCCAGCCCCCAAACAACTTTATATATTTTTTAAACATATAAATCGTGACAAACAATTACTAAAAAAATTGTTTTATTGTTCGTAAGCATATACTCTTATGTTTGAAAGAAAACAAATTCTATTCCCAGGTGACTTTAAGGGCATAAAGGTGCCCATGAGGCTAATGCATAACACAGGGGGAATGTTTCCTATGTTTGAAATGGAGTTGGTTCCCTTTGGAATGTGTACGAAGTATCGCAGGAGCTCTGTGGGCAGATTTCACAAAGAGCTAAAATTGATTTTTACTACTGTATATCAATCTTATCTGCTAAACAAAATGTGATATCACGATACAAACTCATCTTAACATGAATCTTAGTGCTTTGTGAGCCTTGGTAATCTTAAACAAATCGAGTTAAAAGTTATTTTCAACAGCTTTGAGTACCATTCGTTCTGGGAGACAAAGACCTAGTAACTGGATCATTTTACCTGGAACAATGTTCTTTATTAATTAATCTCATTTCCTCACGGGGGACTCTCTGGTTCGCAGTTATTCCTGGAAGTTCCACCTGGATTTTTAAAAATATCCTCGAACAAAGAATAAAGTTTCTCAAAAGAAATTTTAGACTAATGAGTAATGTATATTCTATTTATATTATAAATTATATTGTTTTTAATATTTGGTCAATAAAAAATTTCTTCTGAATAAGAGACAATGGGTACACGCAACATTGCTGAAACTACTTTTATACCACTCGAAACGTAGAGTTCTTTGCCCATCACCTTTTTAAGCTCAATTTATTTTACAAATTGTATTGTTTTAAATAGAGCCAATAAAAGATACTGTACTGTGAGTTGTGTCAGAACCAAAAACACGTCTATACTGAACAAGAATCGAAGGTTGTTACGCAACATTGCTGAAACTGCTTTTACACCACTCGAAACGTCGAGTTCTTTGCACCATCACCTTTTTAAGCTCAACTTATTTTATAAGTTGTATTGTTTTAGAACCGTGGCAAGGCCAATAAAATAAACTGTACTCAGAGATGTGTCAGAACCAATAACACGTCTATACTGAACAAGAATCGAAGGTTATTACGCAACATTGCTGAAACTACTTTAGCCGCTCAAAATGTCAAGTTGCTTGCAAAACTAGCTCATTTGAAAGCTCAACAGTCCCTCTAAAATACGGCACTTTGTATTCCTACGTAGTGCCTACAATGAACCCACTTAATTTGTCACCATATCAAGTTTCACACTCTTCTTCAGATTTTTTGTTATAACTGTAGGCCTACTGCAAATGTTGAACCTTCAGAAACTCAATGTTTAAGGCCATCTTGTCAGAGAGCATCTCCGATTCGAGAGTGTTTTGCCAGGGGCCCATTTCCTCAATAGTGAAATGACCACTTCTTTTATTTTGGTGTCATGGCCATTTACCTAACGATCATCGATGTAATATCCAAATGGCGAAATTATAAGTCCAGATAACCCATAACTTCCATGGCCTATATACCCCTTATCAAGAACAGAAGTCAGGTGAAGTTTGCGTTAGCACCATTGTGTAAATATTTGCGTAGTTTTGGATTTGAGAAGACTTACTGGTTGGAAACTCTACGTTTCGATCACAATGTTCTGATGTATTCAGGAGAATAGTATAAATCTCTTTTGAGTAGTGTTGGTTCTGAAAAGAACCTGTGGTCGACAGCTCAACATTTCGCTCAGTATGCTCTGATCTGATCGTCTTCAGGAGGTTGAGTTGTCAACCACCAGTTCTTTTAAGAACCAACACTACTCAGAAGAGATTTTCACATGGTGCTTACCGACAACCTCACCAAATTATACTCCCTCCGTGCAAAGTTTCAATTCCTACCTTTAAAGAGCAGAAACGTTTACTGCCCAAACTCTAAAAACCACCTTAAATTGAATCAAGGTATTTAAAGGCACTGGACACTATTGGTAATTACTCAAAATAAGGGTTAGCATAAAAACTTACTTGGTAACGAGCAGTGGAGAGCTGTTGATAGTATAAAACATTGTGAGAAACGGCTCCCTCTGAAGTAATGTAGTTTTCGAGAAAGGAATTTTCCACTTAAATATTTTAATTTGATTTTGAGACCTCAGAATTAGATTGTGAGGTGGTGAAATCAAGCATCTGAGAGCACACAATTTCGTGTGACAAGGGTGTTTTTTCTTTCATTATTATTTCGCAACTTCGATGACCGATTGAGTTGAAATTTTCACAGGTTTGTTATATTGTGCATAAATTATGTTGAGATACACCAAGTGAGAAGACTGGTCATTGACAGTTACCAATAGTGTCCAGTACCTCAATGCTGGTTCTGTTTCTGACCATTAAGTTAAAACGAACAAAATAGTGGTAAAAAACTCAATACAGCTTCACCTTTTCCAATATGGTTTCAAGGAAAATCAAATTGACTAAAAATGCAGAAGTCGGCAGGAAGTGTCCATAGTATAGTAGGGGGGGGGGGGGGGGTCAGGAGTTTTTCGAGCGCCTGGTATAATTTACAGGAAGGAAACATTGAAGTATGTGAATATTGATTGAAATCTTCATGAAGCTTGTTATAACTGAACACCGATTTTCCATTTTACTTTTTTAAGATGCGATGATTGTTTAAAGCCGGAATCAATCTTAATAAAACTTTATGAGAGTACATTCATACGTTACTCTTTCGATTCCTGTGAGCTTGTGTTAAATATTGTGCATTTATTGTCAATTATACTTCAATGTTTATTGGTTTAAAAATCGTGACCCATGACAGAGTGAAACGAAAGCTTCACTGCGAAAATGTGCCGTTACGCTATGATATTAAAGTTAGTTTGGTATTTGACATTGGACATTCACATTATGTTTGTACAGCGAATATCAACGTCGTTCCTGTTCAAACCAAATGTTTATATCCAATGGTCAATATCGATGTGCAAGAGACAAGATATCTTAAAGACACTGGACACTATTGGTAATTGTCAAAGACTAGCCTTCACAGTTAGTGTATCTCAACATTATGCATAAAATAACAAACCTGTGAAAATTTGAGCTCAATCGGTCATCGAACTTGCGAGATAATGATAGAAAAAAAACACACGAAGTTGTGTGCGTTTAGATGGTTGATTTCGAGACCTCAAGTTCTAAACATGAGGTCTCGAAATCAAATTCGTGGAAAAATACTTCTTTCTCGAAAACTATGGCGCTTCAGAGGGAGCCGTTTCTCACAATGTTTTATACCATCAACCTCTCCCCGTTACTCGTTACCAAGAAAGCTTTTATGCTAATCAATATTTTGAGTAATTACCAATAGTGTCCACTGCTTTTAAATATTATTTTTAAATGTAAAAGAGTGAAAAACACTACTCTTTATATTTCGAGTTGGCTCCTTAAAAAGAGTGGTGATTATTGAGGGGTTCCACTCCAGAGTGAAAAATCACTCCAAAAGATGCAAACTTCAATCTAAAAGAGTGGAAGACCACTCGAGAAAGAGTTGTCCCTCATACGACTCTTCAAAGAGTGCCTTTTCACTCTTATGCATTTATAGAGTTGGACATTGGACATTAACATGTTTTTACTGCGAATGTCAATGTTTTCCCTGTGCAAACCAATGTGAATGTCCAACGGTCAATACCGATGTGCAAGAGACAAGATACATTAAAATTAGTTTTGATATTGTACATTGGACGTTCTCGTAGGTTTGTACAGCAAGTATCAATGTTGTCACTGTACAAACCTTTTTGAATATCAAGTATCCAATATCAATGTGCAAGATATAATGCACTGTACAAACCGTGAATGTCCAATGTCCAATATTGATGTACAAAGTGGTCATTCACTGTACAAACCTATTTGAACGTCCAACGTCCAAACTAACTTTACTGACATCACGACGCTTTTTATTGCAACTAAATAACCTTTTGAATATCAAAACGATATTGAACCCCTGACTGTAATGAACGAGACTACTCTTGTAACATGGGAGCCTTTTCCTCTTTCAATCATACGCTATTTGCATCGGGCTAAATTGTAGCACAACATACTTTTTAAAAATACACTTTTGTCATAACTTCGATCCAGGAAACTGTGACGGCATCAGTCACAATCTGTTACATCATTTGGGAACTTGTCTGGCACCGTTCTGCCCAATAACCTGATGGTGACCCTAAAAACTTATTAATTTGGAACTAAAGAGCTGTTGATATTATAAAGCATGGTTAGTAGTCATACCCTTTGAAGTAATGTAGTTGTATAGAGAAAGAGGTCATTTCTTTTTATTTGAAAAATGCTTAAAGGAACACGTTGCCTTGGATTGGACGAGTTGGTCTATAAAAAGCGTCTTGTAACCGTTTTCTATAAAATGCATATGGTTGGAAAGATGTTGTAAAAGTAGAATACAATGACCCACACAAATATGCCTCGAAATTGCGTGGTTTTCCTTTTACTGTGCGAACTAACACGGTCGGCCATTTATGGGAGTCAAAAGTTTGACTCCCATAAATGGCCGACCGTGTTAGTCGACGAGGTAAAAGGAAAACCGTGCAATTTCGAGGCATGTTTGTGTGGATCATTGTATTCTACTTTTACAACATCTTTCTACCCATGTGCATTTTATAACAAACGCTTTTCAAAGACCAACTCGACCGATCTAAGGCAACGTGTTCCTTTAAGGCATAAAGCTTTTCCCGTCCTGCAGGCATCACAATTCTATGCAACAAGGGTGTTTTTAATTCCTTTCATCTTTCAGTATTTTCTTGCAACTTCGATGACCAATTGAGCCTAAAATAAGCCCAATTTGTAGATTTGTTGGGGTACATCAAGTGAGGATACTATCTTTGACAATTACAAAAAGTCACTCCTGCCTTTTAGCTAAATATTAGGCTAACTCGTCGATTAAGATTGTACTGTTCTCGGGATCACAAATCGAACTATTTTTTCATAAAATGATGAAATGATGAACGCAATTTATCTTTAAAGTCTAAACTAAATTAATTTGAGGTTTGGGGTAATAAAAAAAAAAAAGCATTTGAAAGGACAGTTCACCTCCCACTCACCTTTCACCTTGCCCGTTCCCAGGTAGCAAAAAAAGGGTGCACTTTCTTCCGTCCTTGAACCTATACAAAATATGATGGCTGAGGGTGTACTATGAAAACCAATAACCACTTCCTAATAAAAGTTCAGTTGAAATGAGCAGGATGTTTCAAGCCCCATGCTCTATAGCATTCTCAACTTACTGAACAAACAGGAAGACACAATATGAAATTAATCATTCTGATTATTAAGTTTGGCTTCCAATTGTGAAAGTAATGAGCACTTTTCGTGCTATTTATTTTCTTCGAAATGACCTGGAATTTGTGTTTTGAAGCGTGGACTAGAGTTAACACAAAGGACAGACGCACCGTGGCCTTGAAAGATTCAAGTCTAATGGTATCTGCGGAACCGATCAGGGCAAAATTTCACAAAGCTGCTAAGCAGAAAATACTGCTTGACAAGTATCTTTGCTAAGCAAAAACTAAGTGGGCACCAGTCACAACAATGTAAATTTATTGTAATTTTGGCTGGTAACCTGTTTCTGTTTAAAGCAATACTTTTCTGTGCTTAGCAAACAAAAAACTCTTGGCTACGGTTGCAACAATGCAAACTTTATGGAATTTTGGCTGGTCTCGAGTTTCTGTTAAGCAAGGTTTTCTGTGCTTAGCAACTTTTTAAGCTTACAGGTTTTATGAAATTGGACCCAGGGTATTATGTCTCGTGGCGCGAAATCACACACAGACACGATTGACTAATCAAAACGCGGACTTTACCCAAAACGTTTTATAAACGAATCTATAAGGTGGTTGGTTGTTTTTTCCCAGGCAGATAAAATGATTGACGCCCGTCGCTTCTTATGACTTTTGTGTCCCAAAAAGTTGAGGTTTATAAAGAAAACATAAGAAAACGCACTCAAGTTGTAAAAAGGCCACTCGGTGCGTGGTCTCCCCTTCAAATCGCTTGGGATGGCGGCTCTATGAAGCTGTCCAAGCCACGGACGCCTTGAGAAAAGGCCAATCAAGCTCTGGATAGTTTGGGCAAAGTAACAAGAACAGTCCAGAAATCGAATCAGTTTCTTTGTTCCAGTCTCTCTGTAAATGCATCGAAGACTTAAATTCTGAAACTTCGTTCACAAATATTGAATTGTTTTAGTTCTTCACGTCTTTCTAAAGTTCAATGGTGCTGTATTTTAATCATGTTAACCTGGGCCCAATTTCATAAGCACAAACATTTGCTTAGCATGAAATTTCTTCCTTGATAAAAACAGGATTACCGACCAAATGTCCGTTTGTTGCATGTATCAGCTCCTGTTTGCTTATCCCGAAAATCACGTGGAAATTTTGTCGGTAATCCTTTTTTTGTCAAGAAAGAAATGTCATAGCAGTTCTATGAAATTGGGCCCTGTTAGCAGGGTATCCTTTTTGTGGGCGTGTCCGTGGTAGTGTTGGGAGAATGGGGTGTTGATGTGTCTTCCCCTCTAAGCCAATACAGCAAGGGGATCAAGGTAGACTCTAGAAGGGAATTACTAGAAGTCGGCCGGGTCACTGGACCTTTCATGGTATTTCAAACCTAACCCTGGTCTCATCACGAGTTCAGGGGCAACTCTTCAGTGGGGGCTATTTTAGCAAGCTGGCCCGTATCTTTCCGCAACATGCATCCAGACCATGTACGTTTTTCCTGGATCAACCACTTTATATAGTAGTGAGGCAGGGGCCAGACCTGAGTGAGTGAATGCTGCTTTGCTCTCAGTTCTCCTCATAAAACACCTTCTCCATAATGTACAGTTTTGTTTTATATCTTACTATTTTCTGTTGCCAACCCTTGCTTTTTATACCGTATAGCCTACGTAAGTTGACTTAAGGTATTTCTGAGTTCTTGGCGCCCGAATCTATGCCTGGGACGAGCCAAATCTGTGGTATGACTCACTAAACCGGAAGTGACTACCACAACCGGAAGGGGTTCCCCAGCCGCTCATTGGCATAATGACCTTAGGAGTAAGGCTGAGCCAAAGATCAGCTTTTGTTGGCAGACAATGCCATTGTGTTTTTTTGGCAATCGACCAATCACATCCGCACAGTCACAACATTTAGTCCTATTGTTTGTAGAAATTGTATTTTAAAAATTAAACGCTGTCAGAAAGTTAGTTAAGGACAGCTTAAGAAGCAATTCCCAGGATATTAACCGAATCGAGACAGATTTTACTTGAGGAAGAGGGATGGATATGGATGGAGTTGGGGTAAGGGTGATTGGGGGGGGGGGGGTTCCGAAGAATCAATGGTTTTGGCCTAGTGTGCTTTAAGGGCCCTATGCTGACGTCATTATGACCAGTATATCTAAATATTTTAAAGCGCATACATCTACCTTGATTGGAATAAAACTGAATAGTTTACCCAATCCTTTTAAACGGATAAAGGACCCGTTTTTCAGTTCTAGGTTGCGGCTTGTGTTAATTAGAGTTATTTATTCACAACCAAATTCAGCTCGTGTGTTAGGTTATTTATAAGAAGTGCTGATTGTCGTTGCATTACTGCTCAGCCATTTGTTTATTTCATCATTTCAACCTGGATGTATCCAACTTGCTTAAATAAGCAAAGCTCGCATAAGAAATAGAAGCAAAGCACGCGTTAGAAATAGGAGGTACAGTACTATGTTTAAAACTGATGACGTTTCTCTCATTTTTTTTTCTCTAAAGCTAAAGAAAACAACCAGGGCTACGTCAACAAATACCGCAATACTGG
Organism: Asterias amurensis; assembly: GCF_032118995.1. Classification (NCBI taxonomy): domain Eukaryota; kingdom Metazoa; phylum Echinodermata; class Asteroidea; order Forcipulatida; family Asteriidae; genus Asterias; species Asterias amurensis. Next base: position 1,227,590 of record NC_092650.1, on the reverse strand, counting down.
GTACGTAAATGTTACCATGACGACGAAAATGTGGCGGGAAATAGTTTGCTCAAGTTTTTCTGTGTGTCATAAAAAGTAACAATTAAACCAAAGGTTCGTAATGATTATGTGAAGCGGTATCCTTGAGCACAAGGTCTATTGCTCAGCTTCTCTAAACCACGTGCCTTCCGTGGGAGTAAAAGTCATATGGACAATATGATTTCTATTATTTCATAGAGTAGGTCTATGCAAGCACAGTAACTAAGCACGGAAGTGTTTGCTTACCAGAAACATGTCACAAGCCCAAATTATCATAGCTCAGCTTATACATTGTTTTGATTGCATGTTGATGCCCTGCTCTTTTTCTTTAACGTTTTTATTAGCAAAGAAATTTGAACAGTTTGTGAAATTCGATCCTGGCCATTCGTTGATCTCTTTCATGAAGTTTTAAATGATCAGCAAGATCTGTATGTGCTTAGCGAGTTTTTATGCTTACATGGTTTATAAATTAATTGGGCCCTGCTATTTTTCTGAAATTTGAACCCGGTGGTTGCTCAACAATCTTATTCATGAAGTTTTAAATTTTAAGCATATTTGTAATGAATGCTCATAAAGTGACAACGTGGAGTTCCCCTGCCTTCCTTTGCCCGATGTGTGACAAAGAGTGGCCCACCCCAACCAAAGTTCCACCACACTCTCTTTCCCTCTTGTACAGACCTATCCCCCTAAAATTATCTAAAGAATTCCTGTGATTCCGAACACACAATGAAAACACAATAAGAGGGCGGGGGGGGGGGGGTACACCATGCTAAATATAAAGCACCAAATGCCCTACGAGGGAACTGAGGGTACTCCACTATATACGCATAGGACAACTCGACCTGTAGCAGTCACCTGCTCCACTATACGCGTAGGACAACTCGACCTATATCAGTCACCTGCTCCACTATACGCGTAGGACAACTCGACCTGTAGCAGTCACCTGTCTCACCGCCTGAATTCTCTCAAGACGTTTCCAAACTGACAGACACAATCTGGTGATCCAGTCGCGAAGTCGTGGTTTCTAAAAAGGGCATCTGATTACAGGTGTATCGAGTCATCAATCTATAAATGGAGGTACAGAACTAGTAAACAACAAAAAAACTTTCTCACAGATTCATGGATTTATTTTGGACCGTCATGGGGGACGACCGAGGCGTAAAGAGACCCGTGCCCACGCGTCTCACCACCTCACCACAAACCGCAGTCTCGAAAATTCTTTAACGGTACTGGACACCTTTGGTAATTGTTAAATCCCAACATGTGCATTAAAAAAAAAACCTGTGAAAATTTGTACTAAATTTTTCGAAATTGCAAGAAAATATTGGAAGAAAATACATCCCTGTTTGCTTTCAGATGCCTAAAAAGGCTTCAGTCCTAAAGTCTTTTAATGACTAACCTCTTACTCAAAACTACATTACTTCAGAGGGAGCCGTTTATCACAAGTTTTTATGCTTACAATATTTTGAGTAGTTACCAATCGTGTCTATGTCTTTAAGTCAACAATAGATCCCAAACCTTTCGATGTCGGTTTTGTAAACAGGTTTAAGTGAAAAAAACCGTTATTGTCATTTTGAAGGGGCAATGATGTGATCGTACCTCCATGATGTGGCGGGTGTTTCTGTCATCTTGTGTTCTTAGAAGAACTCTTCACACTACCTCTTATTGCCTCATGGAATACAGCCCGGGGATGCCCGGTACTTGTTTTACCCAACGGTAACCCCGGCGCACTTTCACACAGGACGGGGTTCCGGTTGCAGGTTTCAAGAATACGCAGGGGTTTTACCGCTTACCCGATACTCCGGAGCAGGGGTGGCTATTCCCCGGGGTTAAGTGATCACAGTGTCCTTTGAGTATTGAAGTGTGAACAGGGCTGTACTTTAACACACCATTTTTATCTTGTATACCGAATTACACCCCTAAAAATCCTGTAAAGAATTCCTGAGATTGCAAAGCTTACAATGAAAACACACAGGGTAGTTAGTACACCGCCCCACATCGAGCTCAAAAATGTTAAATCGGCGTTGTTTGGTGACAGGAAGTGTTACATGATTTGTTTTCTCATTCTTCTGCAAGATTCATGTTTCCCTCTGACATCATCAATTTGGGACCTGATGTAAACAGTCTACAATCGGGATACCCCGACTAGTCATTGTCTCTACCTTTGCGGTCACACAAAGAATGCAAATTTAGCATTCTGGAGGAACAAGGGATAGCAGAGAATGGAGGAAGGAAGAGAGTGTCGTTGGTTTTTGAATTCCATAGTTGTTGACTCGAGTCGAGCGATTTGGACTCGAGTCGGACTCGGGTTGCTTTTTTTTATCACTTGTGACTAAAGGTGACTTGAAATTACTTGCCGTCCGGATGAAATCCCACGTTCAGGTGACATGTATTGAAAGGTTTGACAACTTGTGACAACTTGTTAGGTTTCTTGTTCTGTATTTATGTTTCCATTGTTAGTTTGTAGCCATGTCTGTATAAAATAGTGGCAAAACATCTGCTCTAGCAATGTAAAGGTCTTGGGTTCAAATCCCACCGAGTGGTTTGCCTGTGGATCTTTTCACAGAAATCGGGAAAGCACTCAGTATACAGTGCTTAATACACATCGGTGTAAGGTAAAAACAAATATAATAGAATATAAATCTGAAAATAGCATGGAGGTAGCTAATTCTACCTCCATGGATTTAGCAACTTGTTGCAATTCATGAAAGATAGTGTTTCCCCGCTTGAATCAGAGTAGGCCTACATGTATTCTGTCTCAATGTTATCCAACATTCGTGTGGTGTGACTGTTTGCTTTTTGTATACCTTTTTGTGTTGGTGGAGTGTTTTTGTGTGCCCAGTCAGTGTCGTCATTTTGAGGCATTCCTACTCCACGTCAGTGGATTGGTATGTCAGTGTTACCCGATACCTGTCAGATGCAATCAACGTGCTGGCATTGTAGGCAAACAGGCTGCTAGCAGACGACATCGAAGTTTACTAACTTGATCAATGAGAATGGAACGTGCAGATGGTGATGCAAGCCGAAAAGAGTTATCTTGATTTCCACGCACATTGTTTCTGTTCAACAGGTGTCGTTTTTTGTCATGGTTGCCATTTTAAGATGGATTCAGTCTGGTCCAGCAAGATCTTTCCAGTCACTTTAGGGTATTTTTGAGAGTCTATTGCCCCGTTCGAAATGGTAGATTAACTATGTCCTTTAACCGTTAAAAAAATCACTGTCCACCCATGGTTCAATGCTCTAAAAAAAACCTTCAGTTTCACCATACAAAGTTTCAGAACAAAAACAGGTCCAAACAAATCACAGGCTTAAATATTGGCTACCAGTAGGCCTAATTGGTTTATGACTTTGTTGCTTAATCAAAAATACTATTTGAATCATAAAAACGAACCCCTATATAGTTGCCTCATTAATGTTTAATATTGTCGTTTTAAAACAGAAACTACACTGTGTAAAGATAAACATCGACCATTTTGTTCCCAATGTCCTTACTCTATGCCAGAACTTCAGCGAGTATCACGTCATCTACTCACCAACTACACGTTGTCAACACTTAATACTTTGAGAGAACTCAATGCACAAATCCAGGGGAACCTCGCAGAGTGACTCATCGGTTACAAACCTGACGATAATAGTGACTGAATGATCTCAACAAACCTTTTGCCCCCCTAGAAAGACCCATCAGTTCCTGGACCTACTGTGATGTCCACAGCTGAATCATCCCCAGCCACAGGTGATGCTCTATTTTGGCTGTCTTTTTAATGAATCAGACCAAATGGTCCAAGATGGCAAGCTGCTAATGCACTGGATCCTCTTTGGAAACAACTCTGGAGACCAAAGCTGCGTGGGTGAGAAAGTCGTCTGCGTTGAGATCTTGGCGGTTCTTTTGAGGGTAAGAAAGTTGACTTTGTCTTGAGATCTGCAGCTTGCTTAGTGTACTTGAAACCAAAACATGATGTTGTTTGTTGATCGAAAACGTCATTTACATATTCCCATGATTCAACCAATCAATAGTGTCCAATCAACCAACCAAACAAACAAAACCAACCATGAAACTAACCAAAATATAAATAAATAAGTAAAAATAAATAAGAAGTTAAATAAACAAACAAACATCAAATCGGTCTTTAAAATCTCATAACTGGACAGCTAAAACACTACTCGTGGGGCGTGACTTGCAGTGCGATTGTGAGGCCATTGCCCTGTATATACTTCCTGGACAAAATAAAATTGGGACAGTCCCTTCAAAAATATGACAAAATACACATTTTGAGTACAAATTAAATTTAATCATCAATGACATTTCTGATTTTTTTCCAGAATAAACAATTCCAGTTGAAAACAGCCCTGTTGCAACAGTTAGAACCCGCTGTTTTTGTAATAATAACTCAAAACTTAGTCGCAGCATGACATCCAAATTAATGCCAATTTATATTTCTGTCCGTGAAAACGGAAGTACAGCAGACAAAATCAGAAAATGTATTGTACAGTTGCGAAAGTGTTGTAAAGACAAAACAAAATGAGATATAATATTTCACATCGTCATTGTACAGACAGCATGTCATCATGATTTCGGAAGTTAAATAATTTTTTTGTTTTAGTTGTGTTGTTTTTGTATGTTTTGCTAGCTCACATTAATTTTTCTTGTGACATTTTTGTGACCACTCACCCGTCACTCCTCCATTTTCAAATGTTAGTTTAACAACATTGGTTTCAGCCGAAGGTGTAATTTGTTGACCTAATTCTTGCGAATGAAACCGAAATACATTGTTTGTGTATCTTTTGTCATGTCATTATCATAACATGCGCACGCAGCCATCTTGTTTGTGCCTACTAATGCCGAATCTCTTAATACCAAAGTGGTACCTGACCATTTGCTCGTCGAGCCAAAAAAAACCAAAAATGAGGCTCGACGAGCAAATGGTCAGGTACCACTTTGGTATTAAGAGATTCGGCATTCCTTTCTCGCTTTGCTTACAGGGAACCGCACAAAGATGGCCGCGGCATGATTTGATCCACATGTCCTCTCCAGGCATTTTGACCAGAGCCAAATTTAGCACTACAAGTATAGCTAAGCACAACAAAATCATGCGTTGCTGAATATGGTTATATCAAAATTACCAGTCACATGTGCAACTTGAGACTGGTATTCTTTTTTTTCTTTGCTTAGCAGAAAAATTTAAGCAATAGTTTCTGCCAACAGCACTATGAAATTGGACCCAGGTCCTTGCCGTATCAACCCAAATCTCACGGGGTTTAACCCAAATCCCACGTGATTAAACCCAATTCGTTTGTGACTGTTTCGAATAACACAAACGAGCCCTGACAAAAATAAACACCACCACAAATTGCCCCCAGCAGACTTGATCCAGATTCCTGTTCTCATCAGGGGTGTCTGACCAATTGCAGTACCAGGCTGACCCAACAACTGGTGGTAAAGGCCAGTTTGACCCCTGTCTTGGTCATCTTGACACAGATTCTGGATCAGGCCCTACGGGACCCGGAATTCGGCCCAGTGTTGACTCGGGAGTTTGTAGACTGTATGAAACATGTATTTGATAGTACTTTGTAAATAACACCAGTCAATGTTGTTGGTGTGCCTTTTTTAAGTCATTAAAAAGGTAGAATTTTTAAAGATTTATGCGGTTATGATTATTTTGTTACACATTTGGACTTAAAGGTTGGGACCTTTGGTAATTACTTCAACAATTAATGAAAAGCAAAAACAAACTTGGTGAGACATTGCAGCTCGTGTAAATATTAGTGTATACTATTTTGAGAAACATTTCGCTTGAAAGGAATGTGGTTTTAGAGAGAGAGAGAGAGGGGGGATTCAAAAACACTTCAATCTGAGAAATGTTTCTGCATGAAACGTTTCTCAGATTATGTATTCCAATTACGGATTACGGATTCTTCCTGCGATGTAAATAACCGCTTCAGATCGTTGACGATATTTTAAAAACGCCATCTTTTTAAATGAAATGTTCACGCGTATACTTTTATTGTGATTTCTGTAGACCATGTGAACTTTGTTTACAATAAGTGTGACCTTGTGCATTCTTTGGGTTTTCTGGCAGGCAAGATACTACACTGGTCATATGATAAAGTTGACATTTTGTGTAATAATTTCCACATAAATCCAAGAGTTATAAAAGTAAAAGCGGGATAAGTTTTTAGATGTTCCCTTTTCATCATGTCGAATTGGACAGTGCAATCTCCATAAAATATAACATTTTATGTTTTCTTCCATAGGCTGTGTACAAATCGTGCCTGCAGGAAGTCCGCTCTGAGGCTCTGTACATTTTGAAGCAATCAAATGGTTCCCAAAACATGATTTACCTTTAAAGTAGCATGACCTAGATGGTTCTGAAGGTTAGGGTGAAAATTATTACTTTGAGAGCAGATTGCCTGCAAACCTTTGAATCTAAAAGCCGATCTAACTCCCTAGTTTATTTAAACACACTTTAGACATGGTGTAAATTTTCGCAAACGGTAAACATGTTCAACAATAATTATCCACTAATCCCCACTTGGGCAGGCATATAAATCATATCTACCTGCCCGCGTGTATTACAAAGGCACAGGTGGCTGAAACACTTGCTCTGTCTCACTACCCCGACTAATTATGAATTTATGACCAATTAGGAATGGCCGTCGGATGCCATTGTGCAAATTAAGTCGTTAGTCCCGGTGGATATTTGCAGAAGTGTATAGAGCCGAGAGGAGAAGGGGAAAGGGAGATAAAGTTTTGTAGAGAACTTCAAGAACGTGATCAAAAGAACTATATGAGACGAACCGTCACGTAGACATATTGATAACAAACTTTCGACATATTTTGAGAATACTTATGATTGGTATAGAGCTGACAAAATAGTCACAGACAGTTTTCATGTTCTGTGTGATCAACCACATGAAATGAAAAACATGTGAAAATGGGTTCCGTAATCCGTTGTGTGAGACAAGAGAAAATAGTGAAAAACCATGTACTAGGCCAACAATATTTGTAGCAAAATAAACACGTCCTGGGTTCCGTAATCCGTTGTCTCCTGACGATGACTAGAGCAAGCTAGTCGAAACGTTGAGACCAATTTCAGAACTGACTCCGCGGCAGTACAGTTAATTACGATCCTATAAGCTAAAGTAGTAGTCCAGTCTAATTTCTATACCATCCGCCCTGGTAATAGTTAAAAAGCAGGACAGTTCTTTTCAGAACTGAGAAGTCTCCCGAACCTCCGATTATCTACTCCGCGGCAGCAGAATAAAGCAAGACAGTTCTCTAAGAACAAACTCTACCTGGCAAGTAGATACACACATGGTGTTACCGCAAACCAAATATACATTGATACCTCACCATGCATTGCCTCAAATCATATAAACACGTCCTCCTTAACTTTGGTTGTCGCAACCGAAATCAACTGTTGTGGTTTTTCCTGTTAGGTTTCGGATACAGATTTCTCGAATATTGTGATTTCATTTCCAAAGAAAAATATTTCACAGAAAAATGGGTGTAGTATAATTAACTACGTAATCAGTCAGATTTCAGACTAAGTTTTTTATCCTTACAAATCCTGTATAACAATTTTTACTTGATTCATAAAAAAACTCACGATGGGGAATTCTTTTAAGTGAGAAAACACTTTTCAAATGCTCAGAACCGTGCATTTATACGTAGCGGTGCATGATGTGTTTCTCTGAATGGTTGTTGGAAATACCCCGAGACTCTGAACAATGACGTCAACAAGTTGATTCATAAAAATGAAAACGTAAAGCCTGAGAACATTTTATACGGAACTATGAAGTATTATACAAAAAGCATAAATAACAGCGGACACAATTAACACAACAAAAGCTCAAACCACATTGCTCTTTACTCAAAAAACCCGTAATGGAATTGCACGCATCCTTCGTGTACAATACACCTGTTAGCAATACAGGGGGATCTACTCTTAAAAAAAAAGTTGGCTCCTCTGGCGAAGCCGCATTCCTGAAACATGCTGTCATGGTTTTTAGACAGTGCAGTTGGGTTATTGCTCAGTACCTTGGGGGTTTCTTTACATCGCGTTGTATCCTTCACTGTTGTTTGGGTATCTATAGTTAGATCATGGTTAGATCTTCAAGGTTATGTTTTTTTGGGTGTCCCACAAAGGGCATGTGAATCGCAGGCAGTGCTTACCCTATTTCGCAGCTCCCTACAACCATCGAGGTTCCTTCCTCTATGCTACAACTATTGCTGCTTTACAAAATAAGTGATAAAAGTTTTTTTTTATAGATCAGCTAATCTGCATCTATGACAACATTTTTCAGCGAGAGAGTTTAACTGTACGATATCAAGCAGTTAGAAAGACAAGTTCTCAAAAGAAAATTCTAACCATCAAGTATATGGTGTTGTTACAGCAAACTAAATACAAGGTAATTTATCCCCAAATGAATTCTGATTTTAAATTTTGCAATTTATTATAGCTCGGCAAACTTCAAAGTTTGTCGACGCGTTTATTTGAGGTGTTATACAAACATTAAATAAACAAACAAAAGAACAAACAAAAGAAAAACAGAAAACAAAACTAGACGAACGAAAGCAATCGTGATTATTAACTTAAAAGTTTGTTCATGTTAATATATAATAATAATTTAAACGAAATAATGAATCAAACCATGATCAAATAAGTAAACAAACCAGCCTCAAACAGAACAAAACCCCACTTAAACGCCCCAATCAGACAAACAAACAAGCAAAAAAACAAAAACAAAAACAAAAACAAACAAGCACATAAACAAGCAAGCAAACAAACAAACAAACAAACAAACAAACAAACAAACAGACACACAAAGCAAGCAAACAAACAAGAACTCTCTCACCTTCGGTTGACCGTCAGGGAAACCTCTTATAACATTGTTTGCTCTGTTGGCATTATCAGGGGTTTAAGTAGAACATCATATTTTGTAATGTCAGCAAATTCTCTTTCGTGGTTGACCTAATTCGAATTCTAAATCAGAAACTGTTAACTCTTTGCATTGTGGTTAAAGTTCATATCTGGGGCAGGTTTATCAAAGTCCAGGGGTAAAAGGATATTTGGGTGTAATTTAAATTATAACAAAATCACGGTATTCTTCATCAAAATCTTGCTGATTTGGTTTCAAATATTTAACTTGATCCTCGCATCTCAGCGTCCACCAATAACCTCTTTTTTTTTATATTTTGTTTTCAAGTTCAGACAATGGTCCTTTTCATTATTTTGTTATCCATCTCACCCATTGCCAACTTCCCCCAAAAAAGAAACAAAAACACACCTGAAAACAGACTGTTAAAAGTTCCGGTGTAATAAATAAAATATTATCAGGTTTCTGGGAGAAGTTTTCTCAAATTATTATCCGGTTTCTGCACAAGATGATCAAATACGGAATCTAAGGATGATAAATTCCCGCGGGGACTTGTGGATTTGAGAAAAGTTTTAGTTGCTTCACTGTACTGTAGGAAGCGACTCAGACGTACTTAATATCCATGACTCTTTGGTTTAATCACTGGTTGTAATCGTCACCTTGACGTTGGGTTTACAGTGGGGACACCTTGCCATTATTTCATTCCTCGCCCAATTATCCTAGGTGCGAAAGATCAGCTTTTCTAAACTGATGTTTTGGTGGAGTCGCAGTATGGTTTGAGCGCCCACGCGGTGCGCTCCAAGTTGACCCCAAATGACCTCGGGACGGATGACTCATCTATAGGCATGTTAGGTCATCAGCCAATCATAGAATGTACTGGTATCCGGTATCATTGGCAACCACATTGGATAGTCATGGATACCAGCTAATAAAGTTGGCCAGGTTTTCAGCTGTAAACATAGTGCACTGGGTTCGATGAAGTACACTCTAGATAAACATCGTCAAATTCCACAGGACAAAAGTTTGGAAGTGACCAGTTATGTTAGGAATAATTTGGGAAACCATGGAAATGGGGAAACAAAAGTGTGAATTGATAACTGAATCATTTTGTTTGATATAGGGCCTATGTATCTTAAACATAAATAACGCGTTTTTTTACAAAGTTAAAATATCTGGTGAGTTCTTTACACATCATCTTTGGAAATCTTAAAGAATTGTAAACAGTGTAGAATTGTAAGTACTTTTATTTTCAGAAAATTATAAAGGCACAGCTAATCGTCCCTCAGTAGGCAAAGCTTTGCATTTTAATAGGATGATTAAAATGTTGTTGACAGAACTTTAATCTTTTAAATAAATTATTTTAAAAAAATGCATTGATTCAATATCATCTTGCCTATTTGTACTACGAAGAGAGCATAGGTCGCAGACTGGATATTCCTTAGGATAAACAAAAAACAAAGAACTTTTCGCAACTATTTGACCCCCGGGAAAAGTGTCCGTTTATTAAGGTCATGTGACGTAAGACCACGTGACTGTAATCAAAGTTGCGTATAGGCGAATCCCAGGTCATATTCGGAATATCATATTCGTGGGAATTATGGATGGACGCCAGAGCGACAAAAAGGTGGGAAAACACAGTGCGAGATGATCTGGCGCACACCAGAGACAAATTGGCAGTTATAAAAGTGTCATTTTACGGCGTGATTTACTCTGTGAATGATAGCGGGTTAAATTGGCTTATTACACCCCGAGGTCTCTTAGATCTCCATGGGATCAAGAAGCGGCAATGCCGGACGGCTACAAGTTTGGGTATTTAGTTTCTTGCGGCCAGTCCTTTAAGTTCTTAAAAATGATAAATTAAGCTTTCTTTTTTTGTCTGGCAGGCCGCCGTGGTTGTTAACGCTTCTCGAGTGCTTTGTCTCTTCAGAAGTTGTCATTTTTTTTTAAATAAAAGCAAACAAAGATTAACATTGCAAACAACCCGAAAACTCCATTTCGCAAAAATAAAAACATGGAGGATTCAATGTCTGACAGTGGCATTAATCAATCAGATTTATTGATATGTTTTAGAGGTGCCCAACAGCTACAAACAAACATTAGAATCAACAAGAACATTTTAAAGTTTGTTTTATAAAAAGATTAGTAGCAGTTTAGGCTAAATTTTAATATTAGAGTAAAAACAACAACACAAAAGAAGTTCCACAAGTATGTTCAATAAAAGACGAAGATAAATAATTTGGGGTTTTGAGTGTATTCTTTTGTGAGGTGTGTACTTTAAATCAATTTAATTTGAAGTATTACCATAAGTTTTTTTTTTACTCATATTGTGTCAACCTGTTTCCCGAAAGCACGTTTTCCCCAGGACTTCTTTCAAAAACGTGACTCAAGATAAGAACAATATGACAGCCCGATATCGATTGACCAATCATGATGATTGAACAACTTCAGTGACCAATCAGGACTGGTTAATAGGCCTTGTCCCCTCCTCCTCACCCAAATCAGAACCTCTTATGGGAACATAAACAATAAGTCATTGCGGTTACAGGATAGCCCCTCATTGGTCACGTGACGCACCACATGACGCACCACATGGCGCACCACATGACGCATCACATGACACATGCTTTATCAGCTCGAAATCAATGATTCAGATTTTCGAATGTGTCACGAACTCTATCATCGTGATCTTTAACAAAAAGAGAGACCTGGGAATCGAACTTTTGGCCACAGGAAAACTCCAAGGTTCGATGAGACTATTGATTACTTTCCAATCTGTTCATTGATGATGGTATCTTTTTATGATCAATAAATAAACCAGTGGTCGTTTTGATGATTGTGTGCGGTTTCCTATTGGTGTGTCAACAATTAAAACCGTTTTATAATCAGACAAATCATGTTGAATAACATTAAAATGCACACATCCTATTGAGAACTCAGTCACTCACGAGAAAGAAACTTGTTGGCAGCTTATTGTTGAGGAAAAAAAACAAAACAATTTGATTTCCATTTGCAAAACATAAAAGTTGTTAAGATTTTTAATAAGCAAAGTAAAGAAGATGCCTTATACTTTATTACGTAATACCTGCAATGGATCCAGGGTATGGCTAAAGGGCGGGTGTATACTCAAATGACAATGCACAGCTAGCAACCTGCAACAGCATCAGACTTGGGCCCGCTCAGGGGCCCAGGAGTATGATTCCTTTTAAAACTGTGTTGCACTTTGAGTCTTTCCTGATCATTTTTCTGCAAACATTATTTGTATGTTCTCCCTGATTTCATGAAAATCATAATTCAGCGAAAATAGGAGGTGCGTGCGAGTGTGGCCTACCGTGCTGTGAGGTGTGGGCCCGCTTAAGGGCCCCGACACAAATTGTTGGAGATGAAGGTGCTGGATCGCTCGTGCATTCTGAACCTTGTTGAGTTTGTTTTTGTATTTTTAGCTGCTTGTGTGTTTACTGGGTCTTCCGTTGATAAAAGTTTAAATACAAGTTTTTAAAAGGAGGAAATGAAGAACAGTAGGGGGGGGGGTCTAGGCATACAGAGAAATTTACAGAAGCGCGCGAAGCCTTTCAAGGGTCGTCACATTAACTTGTTGTGGATGAGGGTCTGATACACTCTTGAAATTCCCCAGATTATTGAATATTATATAAAGTAACAATTTATTCAGGTTTAAAAACACTTTTGGGACATGTAACTTTTTTACTTAAAAAAAAGAAGATTTTTTAAGAAGTAAGAATTATTATCAACGGTGCTCTATTACGGGGGGGGGGGGGGGCGACATCTATGACATGCATTATTCATGACGCGCACAGAAAAGTGACCAATCACCGTGATCGACCAAAATAAAAGCATGAATGAATCATCACATCATTCACTACGGGGGATTCCAATTGGCTGAGGTCCAATGGTTGAGTCATACAAACGGAAGCTTATACACTGTATTATGAATAACTCGCTATTTATAGCTGAGGGTACTTTCCAAACAATTCTGTTGTTGTTGTTTTGTCCGCAAAGGGAAATATCAAAATACAAATCGTCTGTTGTCACAGAGTCGTAATTATTGGTAAGTTTTTGTTTGGAGTGTAGAATTTTAGAGTAAAAACAATTGAATTGGAAACTAATTTCTTATCTCAGTATGACTATGTTATAATATAACAATATGAGGTTCTAAGGCGTGTATGATGCCATATGACCACCCAGTGCAAATAAAAACTTTATTGTTTGACGTTTTACAAATAAATCATCATTTGTTTTGTGTGAGTCTTTGGAGGTTTGTCACCAGTTTCCAAGGGCCATTAATGAGTGGTTGTTACTAAATTCCCGAGTCACCGTTGTGGGTGCTTACCGTGCTTCTCGCAACCAAATTAGGTTTGGGTAATTGACTCAAAGTTGAAAACAACAGGTAGTTAATTTAAGAGAAAGGTAGGGCCACAATTGGTAATGTTTATGAATATGATGCACAATGACAAGTCTTGTTGATCAAAATTGAATCATTAGTAGGTTTTGTTATTTGTGATATTATTATATTAAAATTTCGTATCATCGTTACCATGTTTCTTTTTGCTGTGTATCACAAACCGCTGCAGTGCGCTGTGATATTGACGGAATAGCGGTATATACAAATTTTTGTATGGTATTTTGGTTTAGCTGCAGCGTTTCAAATTGAACGAAAATGAAAGCTCACTTATGGACGTGTTTAATAGCGGCTACAGCCGTGGCTACGACTGGGCCGCCACGTCACCACGTGTTGTATAGGACGTCCGTTAGCAACAGTCGTAGCTAGCTTAAGCCGTTCGTCGCCAATTCGGAACTTCCAGGGTGCAAGGAATATCGGAAGGGGTGGGGGTATAGACCTGTATGCTTCGTTGAAAGGGCAAGGGCACCAAGGCATGTTCTCCTTGGTTAAGATTACCCTATGAGCCTATTGTAAATTTTTACTGCACCAAGACAAGGACCAGGGGACATGCAAACGCCTGCGTTGCCTGGGTTGTATCATGTGATTTTTCATGTTTGCTGGCAAATCAAATTAAATGAAATGTGAAAAATTCATAGTTGTTTAGTGTTCATTGGGAGTTAAGGTCCAGTCTGATTGGGTCAGTCAACCCCTAAGCAAAATACATCTTTTTCACAAAATGATTCTCTCTACAAGGGCGTGGCACAAAAGAAATGGGTTTTGACTCCGCGACCTCATCCCCACACCAAAGGTTGACAACTCACACTTTGCAACTCAATATCAATGGTAGTACCCGATACCAACTTTAGTTGGGGGCGTTGTTGAATATTACTCATTGCTTGGTACGAGCTTTCTTGAATGTTCCACAATATTGGGGCGGGAAAAGTTTCGCCCATAATTACCACAGTCGGGATCCTGCAGGTTAGTCTTGCTCTTAATCACCAGAGAGTTTTACACCTAAATATGGCCATAAAAGTTCGTTCCTGATATATTACACGCTTGTCTTTCCCCAAGTAGTGGGCGTTTGTTTCTGGGTTGGTGGAGTAACCCTCTATTTCGAAATTGATTTTAATTTATATTAAACGTTCAAATAAATAGTTGTTGTTTACTTCAAAAAGAAGAAGTAGGAACCTTGTGTGACTTCCGTTGGGTTCATTGTGGGTCGCTGCTTACGCCCCGATCCCAGGCAATACATCCTGCAGTAACCCAGTTGCATCTCCGTTGCTTGACCAATGTTGACTGTAAATGTTGCCATAAATACTCTCTCGTTGTCAAGCGATGGGTTTGTCCGTTACTAGTGCACACAAATACTTTTGGAGCAATGGTTCAAGGTTTTATTCTCTCATCATATTTTTGTTGGTTTCGAAGTCGACACGTATAGATTTGAACTGTTGTGCTCACTTCTCTATACGAAATTGTGTGCGTGCGTTTTAGCTCATTTTTTGTCTGTGGCTAATTTCAATGGTAAAATTCTTATTTCCTGTTTTGCGGGGAGCAATTTCAGAAATAGTTCATTACAATGCACGTGGGCTTTATCGAGTATTGATCTGTTTATGTGAGCTCGTAACAAAAATTTAGGCCTACAGTGTATGAATATGATGAAATACGACGAATTGTGACTTTTTGTTTTGCTCTTGCCTTGCTAATAATTATAAGTCACCAGCTGACACAAGATTCTGTGCCTGCCATCAACTTCTATTAGGGACGAATTCAAAATTAAACAAGCGCTAGTTCGGGGGCTTTTTCAGAATCCCCCGAGGTAATACAGGGTATTTACAGCCTTGCATACGAACAATAGAGTTATGAATATCCGTCTGCACATGCTGGGTCAACTTGGTCGTGGTTGGGTGACCACGGATACAAAGAGCAATTTAACAAAAGGCAAGATTTGCGCTTGGGATTACGTCAGCAAGGGATTATCGGATTAGTGACAGCTGCCTGGCTGCTCCAATAAATGTTCTTCTGATCCATTCAGGTACTCAATGGTTCTAAAGAAACCAATGGACTGCAAACTCCACTGGTCTATTGTTGAACAGTATCAATTACGGATTAACCGAGCCTCTGCCAAACTGCGGGGCGGCCGGCGGCGATATCAATGAAGTAAACTTGGCTCTCCGTGGCCCCAAGAGCGATGTTCATTGACCTGTAGATAATGAGCTCATTATGGTCCGACTTCCTTTTGCCTTGTAAAACCCCGGGGGGAAATGAAGATTTACCCCGAGTTACCGATTGTTTAATTTTGAATTCGCCCCTAACGTCGATCAATCTATTACTTATTTATTAACTCATTTCTCTTTTGAAGAGGCTGCCATAAAACCCGATGTGATTCCTTTCCAAAAAGTCATTTCTCTGCAAGTTATAGGTAATACTTTACTCTATATCCAAACATACAAATCAAACAATAGAAAAGTCCTGGCTCTTTAAATCAAGGGGATTTCCCCCATGGGCCCAACAGGCGGTTTCCCCGCTTGCAGGTGGACGTTAGAGGCCAACGGGCCCCGGTAAACAAAGGCTCCCGCACGGCGGCTCTCGCCTCGCGTGCCCGCACGAGCCGTGCTGTTATCGATGTCTATAAACAAAACTATTTTGATAAAGCATGTACTCAAAAAAGATTAATTGTTTTGTTATATAATTCAGCTCAAGACAATGCAATATCCGGGTGCTGAAGAGGTCTTTTATTTGAAAGGTTTTCCTTGACTTCTGGGGGTGTAAGTCAAGACCGTGAACTATCAATTAACCAAGTAGGACTTTAAACTTTAGTGAGGCTTGCGGTAGCACCATGTGTAAATCTCTTTTGAGTAGTGTTCTGAGTGGTTAAGAACTCTAGTAAAACTTGCTTTCCATGTTTTATAAACCAGTAAATCAATGCAAACAAAATGTGAATTATGTCAATGCGGTACAGTACCTAACTTGTGACAAGATGATCACCCATTGTATTTACACTAGAAATAAGTAAAGAATGACATGAGAATTATATGTAGTTACATAATATCAACTGCGTCTCGGCTCAATAAACTCCCATCAGACATTCATTTTTTGGGGGTGATCGCAATACATTTAAGAAATTCTTTAAAGGCAAGATGATACTTTTGGTCAGGGGAAAAGGACCGTGTAATCTCACTAGGTGTATGCCAACATAATGCGTAAAACAACAAACCTGTGAAAAGTTTGGCTCCATTGTTCATCGAAGTAAAAACACCCTTGTTGCACAATAATGTGTATGCCTAATAAAAGGCTCCAGGCCTGAAATTATTTAATATTTGAGTGAGAAATTACCTCTTTCTCAAAAACTATACAATCAGAGGGATCCGTTTCTAACAATGTTTTTACTACCAACAGCTCTCCGTTGCTCGTTACCAGGCAAGTTTTGATGCAAAAGGTTATTTTGAGTATTAACCAATAGTGTCCAGTGCCTTTAAACAGGTTTGAAATTACATGCCTTTTGTGGAAAACACCAACTGCGGACGGCCGTTTGTCTAGTTGCAGAAACGGGCAGATGCGCGTGGGGGCACGCGAGTCGAGGTTGGTCAATGCATGACTTTTGTTCAACATTTAGTTAGGGGGGTGCCACCTGCAGGGGTATTCCCCCTCTACTTCCGTTTTAAAAACATACAGACATATAAGACCTCAATCATGATGCATTGGCTTCAACTATGAAAGGCTATAATAATTAAAGGGACTAGACACTATTGGTAATTACTCAAAACTATTGTTAGCATATTACTTGGTAACAAGCAATGGAGAGCTGTTGATAGTACGAAACATTGTGAGAAACAGCTCCCTCTGAAAAAGGCCCTAATGTATAATGTATAATTTACGAGAAAGAAGTAATTTTCCACTAAAAAAACTTGAATATGATTTCGAGACCTCAGAATTAGATTTTGAGGTCTCGAAATCAAGCATCTGAAAGCACATAACTTCGAACACATAACTTCGAACACAGCATTCGAACAAACCAAATAATAATGATGCCATGATGATATACAATAATTGTTCTTGTTGACACTGTAAACAAAATATTTACAAAGTCGTGTCTCATATATTTGTTAAGAACAAAGCCCTTCCGTAAACGATGAACAGTCAGCTTACATGGGCCTCAGTTCTATACACGCGAATGAAGCAAATAGCACCTGCCGAGCGGCGGAACGACGGCACAGTTTATCATTAAATCCGATAAATATAAATAAGTTACTATTGATACCGGGTCCGAATGTATCAATAAAGAGGAACCTTTTCGTCAGAAATGCTTTCCCCGACCACATCAACGAACATTATTTTTTTAAGCTAAAATAATACGAGGTGATTATAGAGGCTTAAATTAGTTGTTATAAGAAGTTCAATATATGATAATATTAAGCGTGGTTTATTGTATCCAGGCTGCAAACTCTTACTCTTCATTCATAAATACCTGGCACAGTTTCTCCATTTTGATGTAGGGTGTTTAAACGGATGATGTAACCACAGCGAGAAGTGTTTAAATACAGTAAGCCCCGTTGTGTGGCCCCTGAACCAGCTTAAGGAGTACACATCTTGGATTTCTGACGTCATAGCCTTGTTCATTACTTTGTATTATAATCAAACAAGTTAAATTTATCCCCGACAGTTTGAGGGATCTGAAGCTTTGTGAAATTTGGGGTAGTGGGTTTTGACTATTGATAATTTCACCTCGACTTCGTCTCGGTAAAATTTCCTAAAACCAGGCCTCGGCGAGTTTAAACCACTAGTTTAAAACCTCTCCACACCACACATTGATTCCCTTATTCAAACACAACATTCCAAATACAAAAATGCAATACAGATAAAACAAATCTATACACCAAAACAGAAACAACAAGGCAAGATACATATTCATATAGCCCAATAAATATACGGTTTACAGAATAGCAAAGTACAACTAGAAGATGGTCACCGGGGAACTCATCAAGCATGCAGGATAATTTTCATGAGGAAAATGAGTGTATCAATAAACCATGCAAGTATATGGCCTCATTACGAGAAGCAAAAAAAAAAATAAATGTGTGTCCATGATTAATGCTGTGCACTATATAAAAAAAGGGTGCGCCAAAGCGTAAATCCTTTAAACATTTTCATTCCCACGTGTTGAGTTTAGAATCTGCTATTCCACGTAAACCAAGGGACCCTCAAATCACAGGAGATCCTTTAGTATTAATTAGCTCCCAATCTTCTGGAAAGACTTCTCGAAAATAAAATCGGGTTTCCGCGAAGACCCCAAAAATGAAACCCCGGATGTTAAAAGGTTTTGCTTACGGGCAGTTGCAAGCTTTTTTAGGACCGGTTGTTTTACTTCGGAAGTCGTTTTATGATATTGTATTGTAACAGCATATATAGAGCGGGTATCGCGCGATATCAGTAGCCATATACTAATTACTTATTCTTCTTCAGAGAAATGAGTTGCACCAAAACCGCGGATTTTGTTTTCTTCAATGAAAACATTTTCGTGGAAGTTGATTTCTTGTGTTCTGTCTTGGGCATGTCTATAACCCTGGGAATACTCAGAAAAAGGGCTCTACTCAGTTACTGCGACCTTTGCTGCCCTAATTGCCCAGCCTATTAAAAATCATTATAGGAACACAATAAAGAATATTTTTCCAACTCAAGATCTTGTAGAGTAATGATTTAAAAATGCAGAGAACGTCTTCGTAGTAAAACTAAATTGTCAATAATTATTACTCGACTCATTGGCAATACTTTTAGCTACACAAAAGAATTGGATACAAAAGTCTGGCACCTTTTTCTCATCGTTTGTGTTCGTGTAATTAACACAAAGGGAGTAAGACCAAAATGGCTGTCGCGTTAGTTGATGATAAAGGCTTTTGATATCAGTAGATTTTCGGGATATTTGGTTGCCAAAAAGAACCATGACGACTTTTAAAACGGAACAGCCTATAATTCGTTTGAAGAAAAACTTAACATTGCAAACAGTTCTAAAGAAAGATAGTTAATTGACTCATTTACATGATATAAACCTTAATTTGAGCTCGGTATTCTTTCGATACAGATACACTCTAAAAAGGAAATGTAACATTTTGTAAAATGTTGTGTAATATTTTTGTCAATATTTTGTAACGCGACACATGTTCTTGAACCCCTCACTTGTGTAAACTAAGTACACAAGGAAAAGGTAACACTGTACACAAAATTGAGTAGGAAATCAAATGCCTTAACACCGAGGTTCAAATCACTCAAAGTGGGTAAAGCAAAATAAAACCTCAATCAGTGTAAATAACTGCAAACGCGGTAAACTACTCCACGTGGCAAATTATTATCCATAAAGAGTGATCACAATTTAAAAAATCTCTACAAAGGTGTTAGAGTTGGTAAAACCATTGCAAACAAAATCTATTTTCATTGCGTATGATGTATCGTTAGACACAGACTGATTTGTCTCTCAGCTTTGATCCAAAGTAAAAACACATATGCAGTTTGTGCCTACAACCTGTTGATTGGTTAAATTGCGCTCGCTTGCAAAGTTGCACGTGGAAATCGTCCAATCAGAACAGAGAGCATCGCGCGCAGGCGACACCGTTCCAAACCAATCAGCTTCTCTGTTGCATAACTATTGAGCTATCCAATCAGCACTCGTTTGATATCAATTATACAAGCAAACTAATCAATCAGATTAAAGGATTAACATCTCGTGCTTTAGACGAAATGAGAGAATGAATTCATTGGTTTCATTATAACATTTAAGCCAGAAAGTGCTGCGATGAAAAAGGTAGCAATCTCACCAAATCATAACTTAGATATTAATTCGAAATAATCCTTACAAACAACCCCTCGAATAAATTCGAATAAAAATGGTCACTGACTGTTTTTAATAGCGACCTACATTAATATCCGCTACAAACCTACCTCTTGTTTTACCACACAGGTTTAGATTTACACACCGGTACTCAGTGCGCAGGATCTCCAGTCACCGTTCTGACGTCATCATTGTGGCAGAATATAGAAGTTGGTTGCATCCCCGGGTCAAGCCATAACGCTGTTAGGGCACGGAGTGTGTGTGGTGGAGTATCAATTCCCAGACTGATTCTAATAGGACTTGTTAAAAGTACACTCGTCTCCAAAAATGCTTTCTGTACTGTCTGCTGCTACCAGCAATTCGCAACGTCGACCGTCGGATCCAAAGTAAGTAGAAACTTTTCATTTTATATCAAGGCGCTTGTACTTTGATGGCATTGCTAATTTTTACAAGCAACTTGGAGGCAACTAACTGCAGTGTATACCACATTGGTAGCGCAGGAGTATTTTTCAAAACAATGTCTTACGATGCCTAAAAACAAGCTCAGATATGAACTTTCAAAAGTGAATTTTTTGTTAATGATTCAAACAATATCACCTCTCTTGGAAAATGTAAAAACTCCAATAAAACAATTTGATTGTCTACGGTAGGCCTACACTTAGAACTTTTGTTTGCCACCAAGCTTGATTTTAATTCGTTCAAGGATCAGTAAATTAAGGTGAGTTTGTTTAATATTACTGGATGATTCCTGTGAAATGACAAGAAGACTTTTTTGTCACAATTATTGATATTTGTATTATCTACGTGATGGGAGTATTATGTTGCTCTGCAATTTTCATCGAACAATTTTTGTTTATGTAATTCGTACTTAAACTGAGCGATAAATGGTTTATTGTCAACAATGTAAACGAACAGTAATTTTAATATTACTTTCTATTAATTGAGTTTTCAAAAAGTCACATAACTCTCTTTTCAACTTTATGTTGAATTTGTTTCACTTTTAGACAATACAGTGTTATTCCAAAATGACATTACACCGCAATCAATTATAAGTTCTAAGTTTATAGCTAATTATACCTCATCTCACAGAAACGTTCTCCCCTAACTTGGTATACTTGTTCCCCAAGTTTGTGACACTTGAGGGCCTTGTCCGTTGGGCATCTTTTATAGGCAACTTTGAGGCAACCAACTGCAGTGCATGCTACAGGACAATGTTGGTAGCACATGAATAAATTTTCAAACAATGTCTTACGATCAACAAGTACATTATCTGAACATTCAAGTGTAAATCAATTCTCTTATTTGAGATTGCCTGGAACTGGTTGCCTGTTAACTGCCTTGTGTGACATGGCCCTGTTGTTCGCTGAAGTTCTCAAATGCTTGCAAATTCGTTTCACATAATGTATGAGTGTACTTGTGCCGCTTGTCTTATGCTACGCACTATATTTTACAATGGTGAAGTTCTTAATGGCAATTCGAAAAGGAATTAGGCCTTGGCTGGCTCGATCGAAGTTCTTCTGATTTTTTAATATTTATATTTTTAACTTATTGCATGTTGTTCATTCATCATTTGAAATGAATGCAAGATAATGATCTGATATCAATGGAAAGTAATGTGTGGGTTCGAATCCAGCCTGGGTTTCCTCCAGGCTACCTCCGGGCTGCCTCCTTACACCATTCCTTCCCTTGAGATTGAAATATGGAATATAAAGTCTGTTGTGGATAAATCGCAATTTACAAAACAAATGTTGCCGGTGACAAACTAAAAATATCATTCCGTTTTTTCTTACATTTTGTTAAATAAAGTCACACAGAGTAGTTTGTACTCGGTGTGTTTGTGTCCTTGTGGGGGTCTTACAGAAAAATAGACCCAAAAGGGAATACTTAATTCAACCCGGGCCCCATAAGGGAATTCATTCGAAAAGGGAATAATAGAACATTCATATAGCAGGATCCACAAACTGACTCCGTACAAGGTTTGTTTGAGTGTGAGAAGAATAATGATTTTGAATTAGAAGAGGTTTCTAGACTGAAAACACTTTCTAAGTTTTCGAAAGTTTGAGTCGTAAAAATAAAAAAATTCATCCGAGATATGCTCGCAGTGTCTTTGGATCCACCGATTCATCAAAGACACTTTCCATAAAGCCTTGATAATTAAATCACACTATTTAATGGTGTCTTTGTCTTCACACAATCTGGAAGGACTCATATATGACATGAAGTGACAAGCTTTTGTCACCCAATATCTACCATGAAACGTAGCACCTTTTTTCAAGCAGCCCTGCCGGGGTGGTGCGGCGCTCGCAGGCGTGATTTGCTCCGAGGGCCTGGCCGGGCTTCTCGCGTCTCTGTCACCGGGCAATCTGTGGTGCCGCGCCGCGGTCTTAACGACTCGGTGTCTGTGCAAAGCGCTTCAGCCCCCGGCTATACATGGCCAAGTTGTTCTTACGTGGTGGTGGGCGTAAGCTGAACTTTCTTTGTGGATAGACCAGAAATAAGACCTTTATGTCATCAAGCTGCGGCAACACAAAATAGGAAAACTTATCCTCTTTGTTCTAACCCTAGCCAAGGAAAGTATATCAAGACAAAAGACCTATATCAGACAGTAGTGTCAAGGGAATTCATTACTTCGGCAGTCAATCATTTCAACAATGCTCATTTGTTTTTACGTCGTGCAACAAAAAAGCCCCCAAAAGCAGCGAGATAAACAGCATTCGTGATAATTTCGTTTGCAATCGAACGCACAGACCCACGCGTTAACGATTTTTTTGAGAGCGAATAAAAGATTAGATTGGAATGGGTATTATTTCAGATTAAATTTTGTTATGATATTTCAACTGACTTTGATAGAGAGCTTTCATGGTAAAATAAAGTTCAATTTATCTTTACTGATCTTCTTTTGGGGGCTAGTTCGTGAGCAAACTGTGAATTTTTTGGTATTTGATCATTATAAGTGAAGTGATCACACAGTCGACATAGTAGATTTGTTTATGAAATAAACAATTTTAAGAAGTAGGGGTTTATTTTTAAGAATTAAATCTTTGCGGAAAAGGATTCGAACTGCCTCTTTACCGGGCAATCTCGGTAGTCTAAAGTTGGTAATGCGCTACTCTAGAAGTGCAAAGGTCGTGGATTCGAATCCCACCCGAGTAATATGCCTGTTATTTGTTTCACAGAGCTATTAATTATAAGGGTTTGTTTTTGTTTAGAAAAAAATGTGCATGTTCATTGTATGTATGATTGAAGCACGTGCACACTGTGGGTATCATCACGAGGTTGCGAAAAAGGGCAATATCATGTCACTTAATCCATGTAGAACAAATTAACGCAAGTCATTTTGGTAAGCCCCTTTCATTTCATAAACCAATCGTCTTGTTTTATTGTTCCTGATAACTCATAATGACTTTCATTTTGCTGGTGAATTTGCACACCGTTGGTTTATTTTGTACTTCATTTTTCCTTATTGTTTTGCAGTCAGGACGTTATGACTGCAAGAATCCTTTCCTATACCGGTGGTATTTAGAAATCAAGGAAGGAACAAACGAAAAATAGACAGTGGCGTATTTCCGAAAAGAAAACCCCCGCTCGTTTTTCACCTGTAAAGGAAGAAAAATAACTTGCTCAATAATTTAGAAGTTGACAACAAGGATTTTGGGGAGAAGAGGGGAATTTATACCGCGTCGCTGAGAATATTTTGGAAGTTATTAAAAAATATGTGACGATGTTTGGACTCTCAAAAACATAATGCAAAATGTTGGCAAAATACAACTACCTAAATAATAGGCGTAGTATACTACAAACGTACAAACATATAGATACCGAAAAAAAGAAACCACATTTACACCATACTGTGATGAAATAGCACTAATTACTGGCCATAATATTGCTATTGTTGGTGTTATTTAAACACCTAGTGGTGTTAGTTCTGATTCTCTCTTGATAGGTACCTTTATATGACAACACCATGGTGTCAACTTTAACACCTCAGTTTTTGCAGTGTAAAAGATAAACTGAGCAAGTTTTTTTTAATTAAGTGTTTATTCTCGTTATCTTTTGATTGGAATAACACCTCCTTTGAGCTAGCTGGTTCCTTCCTGCAATGGCGGGGGTAAATGACCAGGGCCAGACGAGCATCTGGACGGCCGAGATTTGGCTTGATAGTCGGTGCCAGAATCGAGGGTGTGTCGGAATGAATAGAGATAATGCAACGAAGGTTTACCTGGGAAAAAAATTAATGGCTCCGTGCTTGCCGCCGAATTCTGCGCTTCACCACTCTCTACTTAATGTGGAAGTGCCGAAATTCTGCGATAGCTGTGAAAGCGAAGATTGCCTATACGCAAGTTATGTAGACACGCGCATGCAAAAATTCCCTGCTAACCCGTGCTTGACGTAAGCGCGGAATTCCATGCTTACGTAACCGCCGATTCTTTGCTTGCGGGAGCAGAGCAAGGACATTGGGCCCTGCTCGTTTGTTTCTAAGGTAGGCCTACCTCTTCTTCACTTTCATCTTCTGTATGCGTAAAGATGACGTATACCTAGCCGCGTCATTGACTTTACTCTTTAGTTCTCTGCTCGAAAGTACTTCATCACTCCCAGAAGACATTTCAATATTAAAACAACAAGTTTGGAGACTTATTTTTGACATTGTGTATCATTGTTTGCTCTCTGCGAATGTTAAAATTGTTCAAGAGGAGAGTTTCTTGGGGCGTTTTTTTTTTTTTTTTTTTTTTTTTTATAAATACAATTCTGGGGTAGGCCTACTTTAGGATAAACTAACCCTGTACCCACATATCCTTTCTATTAATGAACATGACATGTCTCTATCTGAGGTAAAATTGATCATTTTCACACGAGAAGTCCAAAGTTTTAACCCCGGCTTCCCCATTGCGTGCCACGAGCACCCTCCATTCTAGTGGGAGAGGACGCCGCGTTTCCCCCGGCCACGATTTGCCCAGGCACGGCGGAGACACAGTTTCTTTTAATTACAAGACCAGCCGCGATAAACCTGTACACCGACAAATGGTGAATTAATAACCTCGGCTTGGTGGTTTGGGTTAAAACAAAAAACGCGACCCTGAGCTGCAAGGCGAATACCTTTAGAAGGCGGCAGGCGGAGGCCCGTCATATCCACTCAAGACCAACGGCAAATAGGGGATCAAAGTACTTTGTTAATGAGCTTGGGGTTCGATGTAGTCCGGGTAGGAGGTGGGCGTACTTCATTAACAAGGTACATTACCATATCCTAAATTTCATATTAGGTACGAAGTTGCATTTAATCACCATCTTCTCGGAAACAGATTTCGCCTTTCGGTACAACAAATTAATACTAAACAAAATAACAAATTACATTTTGATATGTTAATTTTTTTTTACCCCTACATAATTATCAAGCATTTTATACTCAGTAGCCTACTTTCTCAAGTTCTTTTCAGAAAGAAATCCACAGGCAAATTACTTGGGTGGGATTCGAACCCACGACTTGCACTGCTAGGGCCACTACATGTATATAAGAACACCGAGCTAGCCAGATGGCTAGAGGGAGATCGAACCCTTTCTGCAGAAAACAGAAAATACTTCTTGAACAGAATACACATCATGGTCATACGTCATTGTCGCCCTTCTCAGTATTTTGTTGG
Source organism: Asterias amurensis (assembly GCF_032118995.1). Lineage (NCBI taxonomy): Eukaryota > Metazoa > Echinodermata > Asteroidea > Forcipulatida > Asteriidae > Asterias > Asterias amurensis. The sequence goes on along the minus strand of NC_092650.1, from coordinate 1,201,843 downwards.
GTACATAAAATTCAAACTAAAGGGCAAGTTTTTGAGTCCTAGGTTTATTTAAGAACTTAAACTGCAAATAAATTTGGAGCTATTTGAATACTGACTTCTACAGCCCGCATGGTTTGTACGGAAGCTCATTGAAAAAGTATGAAGATGTAGATTTGTTTGGGACATTTGACTGTCAAGTCTATTTCTTCAACCCAGTACACTTAAAACTTTTGATTTGGTTGCCGTCCAGGACCAACGAGCCAATGCAGACTCAAAGCTCCCCGGCGTCTACGGACAGCAGTGAGGATTCACCGGTCGCTCAAGTCGTCCACACCCATCAGAGCCGGCAAAGACTCCGGCCATGGCTGGAGAATCTCATCAACGAGGGGTCGGTCAAGGGACTAGAATGGATCGACAAGGAGAAGAAGCTCTTCAAGATTCCCTGGAAACACGCTGGAAAGCAAGACTACAACCAGGAAGAAGATTCTAAGATCTTTAAGGTGAGACCCTGAAGATCGTCTCGCAAAACCCACACACCGGTCACCCAAGCCTTTAATAGATTGACAGAAGCAATTACCAAAGATATTTCACAGGTGTGGTTAATAAAGTACCACGGGCCATTGGGTTATGATAGATTCGCGCATTACCAATTATCCCGCAGGTCATTCAAGAAACCCCCACGAAATAGCAATTTAAACGCCGCTGAGAAGCAACTTTGCCTAAAGAAGATGCAACCTCGAACCGAAAAAAAGTTTTTTTCGCAAATGATAAAAGCATCAGCCTAATTTAAAGTTGATTTTCGAAACATATCCCATGACAATTCTTAATGTCAAGATAATTGTTTTACACGCCGTAGTTTATACTCTCCCCAAATCTTGATGGCTGACAGACTTTTACAATGACCGCCCCTTCTGTTTAAACTCTCTGTTCATGCCCCCCTGTCTGGGGTGTCTGTTGCAACCATCTCCAGGGTTGTTCGGCCGCCTTGCCCCGGGTCCCTCGTAAAAAAACTGACCACAATCGGGTCATAGCTTTTTTGCGAACCTTTTTGCCACCCCTTCGGTCATGTCACGAGTTATGAGTTCGACATTTAAAAAAGCAATTACAGCTGCTTTGCCAGCTTTTACAAATACTGTGATATTTAAATTACAGAATTCAAAATAGCAAAAAACTGTTTGACATGTATATCCTCAATGATGTGTTATCACTTTTTCCCTTGTGGTTTATCCAGAAATACATTTTCTCTCGGCTAATCTTGTAACTGTTCCCTGTCTCTCTCCTCTGACATGCACAGCTGTGGTCCCTCAATACGGGTAAATTCAAGCCAGGTGTGCATGTACCTGAGCCAGCCGTATGGAAGACGAGACTGCGTACTGCTCTCAATAAACTCCCTGACATCGATGAGGTCCACGAGAAGACGCAACTAGACATCCCTGAACCCTATAGAGTCTACAGACTGCTGCCTAAAAAACGTAAGAACAGAGCATTTCAACATTTCAAATTTGTTTTGCAAACTTTCAGTTTAGGTAAAATATCTCACATGATTGGTTGCTTTGATTCCAACAAATTCAACACTATTTTTGAATAGTTGTGTGACATTGTTACGAACTGTGACCATCTGTTTTTGTTTTGCATTTTTGGCTTTCCATAGTTTCCACGCTCGGTTGGAAAAACAAACCGGGCTGTGGCGTTGCAATAGAAAGGTCTCGAAGATGGATTCATAGATGGCTTGCGCATGATGTCACTGATCACCATCTTTGATGTAAAACAATGAACAATTGTACATGTGTACGAGCTGGCGGTCATTGCAAGGGTTTATAGACGAAAAATTCCCCAATACACAACAACAATAAACGACGAAGAAGAGTAAATGACAAATCAGTATCACAGTAAAATATCCAAAAAACAACAGAACCAGCAGAAGCAATAACATCCCCCCCCCAAAAAAAAAAAAAAAAAATCAGCAACACATTCAAACAGAAAAAAAATTAAGACTGGTTGGTTACTTATTTTAAAATCTTTGGCAATGGTGAGCACTTCTTACAGACTTTTTAAAAACATTGACAAACGGCAGCACTTAAAGACTCACTGATTAAAAATAAACATCATGAGCTTTCGAGGCAACCGCTGAAGATACCGCAGCGTAAACACCCGCGAACTGCGAAACCAACAAAATGTAAAAATAACAACAAATTTGTTGGCAGGTGTAAACTTTTCTTGTAAAACGAGTAGAGGAAGAAACTTTCAAAAAAATCTCGCTTAAAGTTCGATTAACAGCGAGATCACCTGTGGTCATCTGTCTTGACTTCTTTTAGAATGTTCTAGAATCTTTCATTTGACGTTAAGTTTCCGGAAACAGTATTAAATGTAGTCCCATACTTTAGTATTACTGCTATCCTGTCGTGAATACGAACATAGGATCAAATTGGATAATATTACAGACAGCTATTTTTGGGGTAATCTCAGAGCGATGTTTTGAACAAAACTAGACAAAGTCTTACTTTCGCAAATGTTGTCCGAGTCCGATCCTCCAGAAATAATTAGGCAGATTTATATCTGACTGAGTTTGCGGTTTGATCACACTTGCCGGCCACAGGGGGGCTCTCGACTTGTATAAGAAACGGGTATCTCATACTGTGCTAAAGACTCACCGCACAAAAGTGTGACGTCAAAGTCCGAGCGCCCCCTGCTGTTGTTTATCTCTGACGTCATGTTAAGGAGTTGATGATTCACAACAGTTCGTCTTAATTTTGTTCATACAAATAAAGTTATGAGTATGATTGTCAGTTTGGTTTAATATATGCGGTCTGGAAAAAGAAAACAACAACAACAACAACAACCAAATGTGGTGCTATGGGTGTAAAATATCACTAAAATACCCACAGGTTCTCAGCTGTTTAACCTTCTTCGACGTTTCGACCACACTTGTTGATGACTAAAGTTGTGACAGGGCGAGGGGGTAGTCTGTGGTTGTCACGGGGGGGGGGGGGCAAAAGAATATCCATTCACAGGGAAATTGAATCAGACATGGGGTGTTAAGTCTTTAAGCCACGCTGCAGTCAGATTAGTTAATGATTTTACTCCTGTTGAATAAAACATTAATTAATTGATCTATGTCTAGTAGTTGTATATAGACCGGCAATATCAACACTAAAAAGCGCTATTTATAGGTTAAAATAAAATGCACAAGGATAATTGACTTCCAGCGGGAATTAATTGCCCCCGGTGTCTTGGCGCTAAGTAACGCTCATTAGCAAGAAGGTAATTGTGACAGATAGCTCAGCAACATTTAATGTGAACGCAGTTTTGTGCGTGTTTTCTTTGACAAGCTGAACTGTTTACGTTGATAGCTAGTCTTCTATACATTACGTTGTTTTTTGGGGCTTTCTTTCAGCATCCAACAGCGCAATGAAAAACCGGCTTCCGACCAGCCCAACGTATGGCCAGCAGGACTCTCACCACAGGGTAAGTCTTGAGTGGGAGGCTAACTTTTGGGTACAGACGGCCTGGCCTCGCTGGCTTGAAATATCCGAGGCCACTGAGGAAGAGTCCTATATATAGGGCTACCGTGGCGACATGGGCTGGCCAATGGCCACATGGTTTGGCCATTGGCCACATGGGTTGGCTACTGGCCACATGGGTTGGCTACTGGCCACATGGGTTGGCCACTGGCCACTTTAGGTGGCCTCACTGTTGAGCAATGAAGGCTTTTCCAAATCATATGGGCAGCGTTTGGGCAGCGTGATGAGCTGGAGATAACGACTTCGAATTGGAAAGTTCTCTTTATAAAACACTTAAGAGTCTGGCTCTTTTTCAAACACTTAGTTTGGATGAAACATCGGTCATCGCTTTTGTGGTAATCTTAGATCATTCCTCATAGTTTCTATAGACCTTATCGCAAATACCAATGCGCAAGCGCACACTGTTGAATGAGGTGCATTGTGGGATAGATATGCATCAAATTTTGCTACCAGCTAGACCACAATGCACCTAATTCCAAGCTTTACGCGCGCGCCCCGGTATTTGCGAAAAGGTCTATGTTAGAAAAGTTTACCCAAGTAGTGTCTGCATAGAGAGACACCAGTTCTGCCTAACATCATTGATGACTATGGGCCAAGACAGAGAGTTAAATCATTCATTAAGGGCCTCGTCACACGAGGCAACTTTTGCAGGCAACTTGGAGGCAACCAACTGCAGTGCATGCTACAGGACCACTTTGCTGGATGACACATGAGTTATTTTTCAAACAATGTCTTACGATCCCCAAGAAAAAATGTGTGAACATTCAAATATAACTTCCTTTGCTTCTTGGAGATTGCCTGGAACTGGTTGCCTGTAAATGACCTCGAGTGACGTGGGCCTTACTCTTCAATTATTTAGGTAATTGTTTTTTGAATAGCAATTTTCTTGATTTTCTTTTCAGAGTGGACATTCGATCAGTAGTTACTCTGAGCGGTACAGTCCATATGACGTGCGACCTGGAACTTATTACAGTAAGTTGGAATCCATAGTTTGACGCCCCACGTCAAAATCAGGCACTTCTCGACACAAGTGAATTTCTATTAAGACATCTAAAACTGTAGACCGATATTGATAGATGTATTCCATTAATGACATCTGTGACAGGGAATTAAACGATTATTTTCAATGACTTATTTCAGCTGATGCATACGACCGGCAAAATCATTCGAGTTACCAACAACCGAGTCATCATTGGTATGATCCGGTAAGTACCACTTCTAATGTAATCAGCGACCGTTGTTTTATTGAGCTGTCTTCGTAGCTTTACATCACCACCACGCATATTATATTTTCATCCTATAATTATTAGGTTTACACAAATTTTTCTACACATTTATTTTCAAAATTTATTGCAGAACGTACGTACAATCCACGGATAAGTCACTGACAAAACAAATAAACACATAAACAGGAATAACGCAAGACAGTTCTCTAGAAACAAACTCTACCTGGCAAGTAGATACACACATGGTGTTACCGCAAACCAAATATACATTGATATCTCACCATGCAATGCCTGAAATCCTATATAGGAATAACGTTTATTAGCAGTTTTCCAAAATATATCACGCCTGAATATATTGAGCAATCATTTAAGAACTTCATTCAAAGAAAATTGAAATAAAAAACCCTGTAATTTTGCCTCTTTGAGCGGTTGTGTACACGCAGGAAGTATAATCTGCCTTTGGAATACACTTTACTATTACGGTGGTAACCTTCTCAGATTCAAAATATTGAGGGGGAACAAGTGAACGCTTTTCCATAAGTGCATTATACTATCAAAAGCTGGTGAGCTTACCAAGAAAGTTTTTATTTCAATTAATATACAGAGTCGTGACCAAACGTCTACATACAGGCTCTTTAAACGATAACTTCGAACTCAATTCCCCGACATTGCTAGCTTTTACCCATTTAGCACCAAACACACTGACCTCTTTAGCTCGTGTCAAACTTCACTTTGGACGTCTCATAGTAAAACCATCTGCAAAACAGAGTTCAACGTTAGAAAGGTTACAAAGGAAATCTGGAAATATTTACAAGCGTGTAGTACATGATTATTTTCTTCCGTTTTCTTCTAGAGCCGTCCCGGTGTTGATTATGGGTACCAGCAAGCATACACCAACTGTAAGTCAATAAACTCATTTGATACAGGAATTACACAGAAACGTTTTACCAAAGGTCACCCACACGAAAGAAAAAAGATATTTTAGATTTATCTGAAGTGTATTTATAGAAAAGACTTCGTCATTATAATTGTCTAATTTGGATCTGGCGGTCTGGGAATTAATAGTATTCTTCTGAAATTATTTGAGCGATACACGAGAAAAGCAAATCTAGAAGCAGTGTATAACGGGCCTAATACAATGATTATAGGGGCCTATTAATTAAATATTTGTGCTCAGGCTTAGTACAGATATAATATATGTAGGACCTTTTTAATTTAACTTAACTTGCTGGGTGCATTTTAACTTTGTTATAACATTGCAAAAATAGGGATAAACCGTGGTGCAGTAATTAATGACTTGCAAACACAAGGTTGTGGGTTCGAATCCTACCAAGCTTACTGATGACATCTAGATTAAGTATTGTCAACTAGATTACTTAGTCGAAATTTGTGCAACTCATAATAAACCAATACTCGTACACCAATGGTTAAAATGAGAGAGAGTGGATGTTGCCAGCTTGGTGTTTATATCCCTTGTGGGAGTTTGCTGAGTTTTCTTGACGGGAAGATTTTCAAACTACATGTATACGGCGGCCGTTTTGATAAAAAAAAAATTTAAAATATATTTATTTTCTTAAAAAGAGCAAAATGTCCACAACGAGAAGCATTAGTTCAAACAATGCTTTTTCATATTACAGGTTACCCAAACAGCACAGCAGCCGACCTCGACATGATCAATGACGTCATCACACGTGACATCGATGGCAACCACGGCCACCATCCCCCAAGCCACGCCCACTACCCCCCAGGGAGCGGTCACTTGTATGGGCAGGAGGGCAGCAACATTGGGGGCATGGAGCATGGAAGGGTCAATAAACTGGACAATGTCGGAAGTACGGATTTCCCCCCCTTTTTTTCATGGCTGTATTTTGTTGGAACTAAATTGAGTAGAGTGTAAAAGCAAAAAGATTGAATATTCGGATTTCATATTATTATGATTTCAATGGCTAGGTAGATAGTCAATAAATTGAAGTGGAAACAGATGAAACCCCATTATTGGGCTGGGATGAAGTTCTAATGTTGTTTTTCTTTGGTTAAAATTTGATATTAAAAATACAAACACAAACAAACACAAACACACCGTTCGACATGCCTGGCGGTTACCATTATCACAGAACACTTTCTTTGATATAGAAATGTATTCTAAGATGAGCTGTACTGTAACTTGAGACAATATTTGCCTGCCTTGTGTTGGACTATTTCAAAAGTTTGATTGTATCTGCCAGGTACCACATAGCCATGGACATTTTGAAGGGACTTTATTTTCGTATCTTTTGACTATATTTAGTTCCTGACCTTCCCGATTTACACTCAAGCTGTTACCAACTTCTCAACGTGTTATATCCTTCCTCTATTCTCTAAATAGTGACAGATACATTGGTCAATAATAATGATCCGAGGCACGTCAACTACCATGACCTGGTTGCCATGCCAACCGTGACGTCATCGGGCTACACAACGTGTGCCACTACGAGCAAGTCCAATCCGCCGCCGAGCTACGAGAGTTCCCTGTCCGACTCGTCACATTCCTTCCCAACCACCTGTGCGGTCACCATGGCAATGGAGTCCGTCTCCATGGATGACACCACCAATCACCAGCTGCAACCGGCTCAGCATCATGAATATTCATCACCAGCCAACGCCAAGCGCATGCTCAGTTCGCCTGAGCCGACCCTACCAGCTGGTATGTATTGAAAAGGAAATTTCAGCAAACTTTTTCGTGATGACGATATTCCTTTTGAAATTCAATTTATTTTGTCCAGGACTCATGACCGCAAGATGCTCTATTTATACCCAGGGCCGATCTCCTTTTGTAGGTAGTGATCTTTTTATATACACCTTGTTGATAACCACACCGCTTCCATATTCAATTCTCGCGTCGTGACTTTTAGCATGAAAAAAGTACATTACTAAACCGGCACCCTCCATAAGGGTAGCAATGCCGTCATTCAAATCATGCTTACGTTGAGGATGACAATAAATAACACCAGATGAACTCGGGCCGAGGCCAAGATCGAGGGACGCCATTTCAACTTAATTTGTTCAACAAACTCGGGACAAATTTCATGACAATATAACTGATTACCTGGGCTAATATTAACTCCCCGATGTAGCTAAATGGGCTTCAAACTGCGGAAAGCTAATCCATGCACCTGTGACGTTGATAAAGTGACGAAACAACTTGGCATGCTTTAATCTCAGAAGGACATCCGGGGACTGTTTAGGAAACGGCTTTGGTAAACGCCCTCACAGGCCAGAGCCATGTCGTTTTACTAATAAGACCTTTTCAGATCTGTTGAGTACAATCGATGTCTGTTCTGGGTCAGTAACAATTTACCGCAGTGTTGAGATGTTTCAACAAGCTCTGACAGGTCATTGACCGAAATGTCAAGAAGTTAACACTGTCCATGAGTGTTTCAAAGCCTACGCCGCTCTTGGGCTAAAGATAGTCATGAGTTTTTAGTATAGTTTTGACCCTAGCAGGAGTTGTCTTGATGGCTATAATGACAACACAACACACTGAACACTAAACACATGAATAGGTATATGTGTAGAGAGAGCGGCAGAAAGCACACAGAAAAATAAGGGTGAATAATGAATGAGGAGACAGGGGGTGGGGTCTGCAAAATAACAGTTTAAATGTAAACGTGACAAGGTAACAGTGTCCTTTCTGCTCATGAACCTAGCTCCAGGCTGAACCTGGGTCAGAACAACAAATATCACCTTTTGTTTCTCAATATGAAGTTCAAAGAAAAACAACAACAGCCCACTATGCTGTTTATGCTTGACCTAAACCAGAGCCTAAAGCCACAGGTTGTCGGAAATCTGTCAGAACGAACGTCATCTTTGTTCCTACTGTAAAAAACCCAGTCAACTATGACAGTTATGCTTGGCCTAAACCGGAGTATAAACCTAGAAATCTGATAGCAGTTTGTTCTCTCACCTTTTTTTTAGAGCATGTCATGTCAATTCAAATCTCCTACCAGTCGACGGATGCCGGGTACCAGTGTGTGGAGAACCCAGCCGGCTGCGTGTTGTTCTTCAACCAACCATGGGAGGAGGGAATGCAGCGTGGGATGGAGGCAATCCATCTACCAGACATTGGGGCAGTCCCAGCACAGCCAGGGATGACCGACAAACAGATCAGTCTCACAGCTGAGGTTCTGAGGTGTTTCGAGAGAGGGTAAGTTCTGATGATTGTTTTACGATTGAGGTATTGTACAGTATTGTTGCACTTCTCAATCCCTGAGCCCAGTTTCAGTAAGCACAAACACTTGCTAAGCAAAGAACAATATTGCTTTACAGAAATAGGTTTACCCGCCAAAATTACAGAGTTTACTGTGGTGTGACTGGTGCCCCGCTCAAATTTTGAATAGCAAATTGTAAGCAGCATTTTCTGCTAAGCAACAACTGTATGAATTTGGGCCCTGGTGTGACTCAAATCTTGAAGTGATGGAGTTTGATTCACATGGGAGTTCTTTGGGGTTCATGACCGTTCTGAGTTGGCTCTTCCTAAAGTTGTGGCTAGCTTAGCAATGTTTTATACGCCTAAGCAAAGCGAAGCCACACCCACAATCAAACAGTCAATTTGAACACGTCATGACTTGCTTATAAGTGCCGTGGCCAAAAATAGAGCTGCTTGTAAGCATAAATATTGCTTTACATTTCCTGCTTAAACAATACAAATAAATAGCAAGATACCAGTCACAAATGCTAAAGTGAAATCGTAGTTTGGCTGGTAACCTCATTCTGCTTAGCATTTGGTTTTGCTTAACTAGTTTGGTGCTTAAGTATCTCTATGGAGTTGGGCCCTGTGGCACTTCAATGAAATCAAAATTGGAAACTAGTATTAGGGAAAGCGTTTTATAGTGTATTTCTGTTTTGAAGACATTTCTTAATGAGAATCTTATTTCATTCGGATACAGGATGAGCATCGAATCTCGTAATGGCAACATCTACGTCACGAGACGGTGTCGTAGCGTTGTATTCTGGTGCACCCTCAACGCCAACGAAAAGCCAACCAAACTAGAGAGGGACGAAGAAATCAAAGTGTTCGATCTGGATCAGTTTCGTGATCAGCTCCGGCGATACTACCTCGGGCAAGACGCACCCCCAATGTTCCCCAAGGTTTATTTCACCGTAGCACAGAAATGGAGCTCACCCGACATGCCGCTTCACGCTTGTCTTATTTCTATCGTCGTCACGCCGTTGAGGGCGTCTGAGGAGCTTCGTACCATCAGTCCGGAGGTGCATTCCCTGCCTCTGAGTATCCACAGCGGCCTGCTGCAAATCTCTGGACCGGGACCGGCAGACTGTTCATCCCCTCTCGGAGGTGTCACCACGTGGAATGACATTTCAAGCTGCCGTATGGCACCAATGTCTGCAATGGTTTAGACTTCCTTCAGACACATGCATAAAACAAACATTGAGCTAATTGGAGACTTTCGAACGCTAGGTGGCAGCATACTTACCAGGTAAAAATAACCAGTGGTTAACAACTAAATTTCCATATTTTGCGTCAATCCGAGCATGCGCACATTACCGAGAACATAGGATTTTTAATACCTGGTAAGTCTGCTGCCACCCAGCGTCCCAAAAGTCCCTCTAGCCGGCTTCAAAATAGACTGGTCCCCTTTGTTTATCACATGTACATCGGATTTAAGTGCGAATCTCCAGAATCATGAAGGCCATGTGAAATGATGTGAGGTCAACGGTGATTATGGACGTGGGCCGAACGGCAGATCTGGCGTAAAAAGTCACGAGCCTCGAAGTGTGATGTTCAGGCTAGCTTCAAAGATGCACAGACGATTGACTTTAAACAAGCAGACTCTAAAAGTGTGCTAAGACTTTTGCCTAAAGATTCGTCGCTAAGTCTCGGTGGTGATTGAAGACTCGGTGGTTGGTTCCTCAAAGAGTCTGTGGAGTCTGACTTATGCATGACATCTTGTTCATTATTGTAAGTGTACAAATTATTCTATGTAAATACAACAAGTATAGTACCCAAGCTTCTTACTTAAAACCTAACATAGTGCATTGTAAAGAGATGAATGGTTTTATGTACATAGACGCTATGGAGATTAACCAAGGTGCAGCCATTGGGCCTTCCTCCAATTCAACTCAATATAACCAAACCGAGGCAAGAAGGTAATAATCTTAACATTCAATTACTGTTGGTAGAATTTGAAACTGCATAACATGGGTATAATCCGGGCCCAGTTTCATAGAGATGCGTAAGCACAGAAAGCAGATAAACACAGAAAATTATGCTTACCAGAATACGGTTACCAGCCAAACTACCATGTAACTTGTACAATTTGTGACTGATATCCTGCTCATTTCTGCTCAGCAGACAATTGTTAAGCAATATTCTGTTTCTTGAACAGCTCTAAATTGGGCACAGGTTCTGAGAAGTGTTGAGTTGTCAACCACCGGTTTTTCTGAGAACCAACACTATAAAACCTGTTCATTCCTGTTGTTGGCAGCTTCAGGAAAACCTGGGTCGATTTAACAAAGATATTCCTAACTCAGGACTAGTCATAAGAGTTATTTGACACATAAGGCTCGACCTAAGTTAGGACTAGTCCTAAGAGTTATTAGACACCTAAGGCTCGACCTAACTTAGGACGAGTGACCAGTCTGAACTCTGTGTGAGATCCACCACTGTTGGCAAATCTTAGGGAAGGTAGTTCGATCCATGCATCAGGGAACCCCCCCCCAAAAAAAAAAAAAAAAAAATAAATAAATAAATAAATAAATAAATAAAAATAAATAAATAAATAAAATAAAAAATAAACTTGTCTTTATCAATTTAGGAAATGCATCCATCCGTTTCTTGTTACCCTTTCGGTTCTGCAAATAATTTGGTATTTCCTAAAAAAGAATCGTAAACCTCTGCACCCTTCTTGATTTCTTTTTAATCATGGAAAGGTAAAACAAAATATCAATGCCTGAGATTTACTTTCCAGCAAAGTGCCTAAAATAATTACTTGAATTACAGGTTATGTAATTACATTTTCTTCTTTCTCTCTTCACGATTTTTAAATCTGGAGGTTTATTTCTTGGGTTGTACTATTTGACTCGGTCAGTTTATGAACAAAGTGCCTTGGTCGTGAAGTTCTTAATAAAGGGAACTTGGTATAATGTTTGGTAATCTCGAAATTTACTTACAAACAGAAACTTACTTGGGGTTTAGAAGTACAACAGCTTTCGATAGTAAATCTTTTAAGAATCATTATGGTTATGGAAAAAGATATCCGCCCCCCCCCCCAATATTGAATCTGAGAAGTGTTACTGTCAGTTACGTTTCCCAGATTGTGTATTCCAAAATTACGGAATATTCTTCCTGCGTGGACATTACCACTCTAGGGGTTTCTGCGATATCTCTTAAACACTACCACCTTTTGAAATGAAATTTTCACAGATTAGTTTTGTTGTATTATCTACAACTGTGGATATGAAAGAATAATTTTGTACGATTACAAAAACCCAAGGTATACGTTTCCTAGAATGTTCGAGTTCGAACTATGTTGTTTGAACCCATCAATCAAACGAATAGATTATTTTGTTGACTTAAAATATTGTAAATAATATAATTGTGTTGACACCAATTATCCATTTTATACTTGTATTAATTAAAGTTTGTAAATAATCGCCTTATTATAAAGCGATCGGGAGTTTCTATCATGCGTTTTTTTTTATAATCATAACGCGAGAAGCTATGCCTATATTTTTGCCTTTTTTCATAATCTTCATCACAAAATTGTGGTATTTTTCTAATTCTTTTCTTTTTGTGATTTTTATTTTATTTATGGAGCATTTTATAAAGAGGACAATGCTGGACATTAATAAAGTAAAACAAATGTATACAGGAAAATATGAGAGTGTTAAAAGTCCGATTCATGTATCTTGTGATATGCCTTACCCCCCCCCCCCCCCCCCACTCCTCCAAACAACACAACCGACCCACATCCCACCCCACCTTTCCACTTAAAGGACAGTGACACTTTTTGTAATTACTTTAACGTAAAACTTTACTTGGTAACGAGAACATTGTGAGAAACGGCTCCCTCTGAAGTAATTTTCCACGAATTTGATTTCGAGTTTTGAGGTCTCGAAATCAAGCAGCTACAAGCACACAACTTATTGTGACAAGAGCATAATTTATTTCTTTCATTATTATCTCGCAACTTCGACGACCGATTGAGCTCAAATTTTCACGGGTTTGTTATTTTATGTTGAGATACACAAAGTGAGAAGACTGGTCTTTGACAATGACCAATAGTGTCCAGTGTCTTTAAGACAATACAACTTGTGTGTTTGTGCTCCTCATTTGCTTGAAGCATGCATTTAAGAAGAACAAAACTCCTCTGCTAAAAATCACGAACTGCTCTATCCATCCGCCCATGATGCATTCATCATATTCTTATATACTGTGCATGCAGAAACATTCTTACGAGTTTATACTTCAATAGCATGAGTGAATATACATAAGAAAAGCACATCCCTGTAGAGTAGAAAATTATGGAAAACGAAAACTATATATGATGTCATCGTTTCAATGGCCACAAAATAACTTTCATATCACGCATCACCGCCCAAGAACAGCCTCGATCTTCCGCCCAAATGCTCATTCTCTACACCGCCAGCAGTCCAGCATTCCCTACCTGAAGACGAGCAGAGTACACCCACTCACTCTAAGAGATTTACACAAGGTTGTACCCGCAAGTTTACTATTATTTTTTTATTTTATAGTTTCTTCTTCTTTCTCCACACCATGCAAAGCTTCAAACAATACTAACTCTTAGCAAACTGTCTTGAGGACGTTCTGTAGCGTCGTGTGTCTCTTCACTCAATGGACAAACCATAGTACATGTTTGACTGTTTCGATATTCTTTGATTTTCTTTGTCCCTTCATCCCTAGCAAAATTAAATACTGTTTTTACACTCCGTTTATTTTGCTCTGTCACAAAATGAATGCACATGCCGAGTACGGCGGGGGGGGGGTACGCCTCCGCCGCCATACATGATAAGTTAGGGGAGATAAACCAGCAGAAAACACATAGGCTACTTAAAAAGGATACTATTGAAAACGAAACAACTTCAAAAATAGTTCTTTCCCATGACGTCAGGATTTCGCAACGGCTAAAAAATAATCCCAGACACGCCTTTAGGCCTAGTTCTTAAAGGCACAGGAGAGTTCTCTTGGTATAGACCATTCTCACTTGTTATCCCAATATAAATTGATAAAATAACATGAATTGAACTCAATTGGTCATCGAAGTTGCACGAAAGACATACCCTTGTTGCACAAATTGTGTGTTCTGTTCACGATGCCTGCTGAGGGTAGAGAAGAAAGGCTTGAGCTGGAAGTCTTTCTCACTTCAAATATTTTGTGAAAATTACCTCTTTCTCAAAAACGTTACTTGAGGTAGTTGTTTCAGTCAAACATCATGTTGTACACTACCAACATCTCTCCATTGCTCGATTTTCTTTTGCCTTCCTTTAAATTTGATTTTCGTGGACCATGTTTTTCTTGTAAATCCTTTTCTTCTTTTATTATTCAATATTTTTCTCTTTCACATCTGTTTGATTTTGTTTTTAAAACAAGGACTAACCAGAGTTTTAGTCATGGTTCTAAAAATAACTGCTCATGCTTTAACAGGAAAAGGGGAATCCCCACCCGCGTGTAGCATTCAAAACGTGTAGTACGTAGCTGTCTAACTCAACGAGTTCCAACTACACGTTGTAAAACCACAACGAGAGCGCAGTGAATGGGTATTTCCGTACGTCTCGTTAACATTCGGGGATTGTACACCGATGAGAAATATAGATTTTCGTGTAGGTTTCTATGGCATATTTCTTCGTATGCGTATGGTGTAAAATGTGGTATATAAGGAGTAAGTTGGAGTGCAGATTTTGTAAATAAACGACGACGTGCGAGAAGACAGCACTTTCACACTTCACTCAAGTTGAGCAAATGTAACTGAAAAAACAAGTGAAAACGTAAACGTTACATGTCGAACCATAGAGGAAGGGTCGTACATTACAAAGAATACTAAGAATTGCTATTCTACGTACCAGTACAGCAGCTACGTGTGGTTCACCACCCTTTTTGGTAAGAAAAAGTGTGTGATTTGTGGGTTGTTTGTGTTGTTGTTTTTGTGGGTTTTTTCGTGGGGGGGGGGGGGGTGGAACTTAATGTTTATTGGGAGATTGGACCCACCCAGGCCAGGCAGTAACTGGAGCTTTGCTTTGGAACTAAATAGTAATATTTTTTATTTTAATAAATTTTGACATTTTATTTATATTTTATAAAAATGTGGTTAAAATTTGTAGAGAGCTCCAGTTACTTGGTCCATTCCTTGCTCTTTGCTGGGTCAACCAGCTGGAGGTCATTGACATTTGTGGGTTGAAATGGATCAACATATATTTCAAAAACAATTATTATAAGTTTCACTAAACTTCAGGGTAGGGTCATCGTTTGGTAAACAAATTGTGTAATTTCTATATGAAAGGTCACTTATTAATATTATAAAGTTGGTATTCTTGGTAATTATTAGCAAGCATCCTGTAAGTGTAAAATTATTTCAAATCAATAAAAACATGTCAATGTGAATTTAACAATTCATGCACGCACCGTTTCTTAGATTTCTGAGGGTTGAGGCCTCAGATTTCCTCTTCGAGAGGGCAAGGTCATTTCAATTTTGTAAAGGGCACTTCAATGTGAAATCATAAAGTCTATGGCAAACTTTGAAGGGGCACCAAGGCCAAAGACCAGGGGCAACAGAGGCCACTAGGGCCAAGACCAGGGGCAACAGCTATGCCATGGCTTCCATTGCCTCTGTGTCATTCCAGGCATGGGGTTTAATCTGCGGCCATTGATGCGGTACCTGCTGCCTGTCACCTTTCAACCATGGATGGATTCAATGCTCGTGTGAAGGTCACACGTACAAGAAGTTTCTAAAACGAGCTACACTTAAGTTGTCATGGGCATGATGCACCTTTATAAGTAGTCCACTATACAGTTTCAAAAGTTTTTATGGGCATGAAGCAACTTAATAAGTAGTCCACGAAAAATACAGTTTCATCATGCCCCTAAAACAACTTACATCCCTTTGAATTGTATCAAAAGTTTGTTTTAAAGAGATGTTTTCTTTACAGGACGGCCAGTTTCAAGCAAGAACTTATAAGAGGACACCATGGATCCAAGTGCAAGTTTTGCAGATCTACTGGTGAGGTTCTTAAATGTTTTCCTTTTTGTACCTAAAATGTTGACCCCATTCCATCTCTAGCTACCAGTCTTTTGATTTTGAGATTGCTTCATTATTCACCCTAGGTACCTATCATCATTTTAGTAAATCAAGTCACAAAAATATCATGGATCTTAAAAAAGTCTGTTGAATGAATAGACCGATCCATTAAGCTCTGCCCCATTGCGTATTGACCAATCACAACCCAGTGCGCAACAAAAAGTCCGACAATATAAAATCTGACATGGTGCGCGTATGCTTGGCACGCGCAGCAGAGTTGTGCAGAATGGCATTGGAGAGGCTCAGAGCCTAATGGATCGGTCTATTGTTTATTGTCGACTTGAAATATACGGTATAAGTCTCCATTAATGAATTTCCAACTGGAGCTCTCTAAATGCTGAGCTTATTGTCGTCTGTGTCTGCTAGCACACCCTCTCTGGGTGCGTTTGATTAAGGCTTGGAACCCTGTGTCGACTAAGCTTGGGCGATATCGATTTATTTTATTCACGATATATCGCCGAAAAATATATCGCGATATTCGATATAATCGCGATTAATTAAATTTGACATCATCAGTCTTCAAACTCCCAGTGCAAGTTGTAGAAGAGACAGTCATAGCATAAGAGAGGTGTTCTAATGACCTATTCTTCTGGTTTTACTCAAAACCTATGGGGTGCAAGATGTCTCAGCTAGGAAATACATCGCAATATTGCGATACTTAATTGATATTGCAACAAATCCATATCGCGATATATCACGATATATCGATATTTCGATTAAAACCAAATCGATCAGATATGGAAATCGTTTTCAAATTAGTATCGAGATATTCGATAATATTGTGGTATCACCCAAGCTTAGTGTCGACCCCACGACGCTCTCTTGGGTGAGCCCCTGACAAGAGCTAATCGAACGATTGTGCAAGCTCCTGCATAAATTGACATTTGTATCCTCGTGGAAAATTGTTGTGCTCCTTCAAGAGCAAAGTTCAAGGCCTGACCTTATTAATGCCATAATAGATAATAAATGGATTTTTAAATATTTCGTTTTGCAGATGGATCCCACATCACAGAGTTTTGCTCAAGGACCCCAGAGTGACGTTTCTCCGATGGTTTGAAGACTTTCACACCATCCTTCAAGATTTCAACCTGCCACCTGAAGACGTCCAAAACCAGCAAGAAATTATAACTGATTTATTATCAGGTAATATGGCATGTCAATTATAACGATACTAGGTTCTTATAGTGGGTGCATTCGATTAGCTTCCCTGGGTCGGCACTGCGGTGCTCACTCTGGTAAGCCCCTGACAAGAGCTAATCGAACGATCACAATCGCCCTCTCGTGGTGACGGCATGCATCTCAGGTCACCCCCAAGTGACCCACTCCACAAGCAGTGGCACTAGGGGCTGATCCGGGTGAGCCCTAGAATGACGTCAAAGCTATTCAAACGTACCGGGGGCAGACCGGTGTTGACCAGGGAAGCTAAATGAACGCACCCATAGTGCTTTATCACATCCTTAGGGCTCAGTATTTTGTCCTGCAATGATTGTGGAGCTACATTTTGAAGTAGAGACCTGTTCCTTAATAGCACCATGTAATTGTTTACAAGGTGCTCTGGTGCAATATGCTGTCGATTAGTGTACTGGATTATCTTACGTGTATTACATAACAAACAGGTCCAACCGCTTAACGTCCCATCCAAAGGACAAAGCAATAGTTGTTAAAGCATCTTGCTTATAAGGTCACAGGTGTCACGACAACCGGGACTCAAACCCAGACTCTGCTGTTCAGAAACACAAGAGCTTCAGTTTGGTCACTGTTCTCATTCGCTCTGCCTCGATACGCCGCAGAACACCAAACTCAAGCTCCGATGTTCGATCATCTGCGTGTTGGTTTGAGGTGTGAGTGCGGGTTTGCACCAGTCTTCCTAGTTTGATTGGCTGTATATTTCCAGTGCTGTGTCTGCATTTTTTTAATTCAAATATTTTTTTTTTTTAAACTACACATCCCCCCTTTCCAGTTGGAACAAACTCGCTAAATTGAGGTCCGTCAAATGAGTGATTTTGTGACATTTTGGAATAAATTCTGTGTTTATACCTGCCAATAGAGGGCGCTGTTTGCAAGTTTGGATTAAGTTTAGCTTCTCCATAAAGTAGTCGCAAACTTGTGTGTCCCTACAAAGGGGCAACCTCAAAGGTCTGTTAAAAAAAAAAACTTAAATGTTTACATTTTTTTCTTTTGTTGTTGTGCTTCAGGAGATCTGAATTGCCAGTTCAGCCCAAATGAGATTGGGGAACTCACCCAATCGCTGGATGCCTTCATAAGGGTGATCTCAGGTAAGAAGCAAGAATGGTTAAATGTCAGGGTTTTTTTTTTGGGGGGGGGGGGGGGTTGGGGTTTTGGGGTGTTTATTTTCATTGGTGTTTTTGGGGATGTTTTTGTGTGTTTGATTAGGGTGGGGGTGGGGGTTGGGTTGGGGCTATGATATGTAGGGTTGGGGTAATGTCAAGGGCTCTAAGCTCCTAACCCACCTTTTCATTCATTTACCTCAGGGCTGCAGCTTATAAGATGGGTTAGTTTAATTGTCTAACAATGTACCTTCATGTCAATAAGTGCATAGCATTCATTGCCTTGCTCTTTGGTGCAGCTACATTGCAGGGTTAGACAGATGACAAAAGTGAATCTTGAATCTTTGACGTGACAATGAAAACATGTTTTTGTTATGTTAATCTTATAGATCAGGGCGATCAGAGCAACTGTACAGACCTTGATAATATCGAGCCTTCTATTCGTCAGCTGATAAGACCAGCAGGTAGGATCTCAAAGCGACTCGGGCCGTGTCCGAATAAGCGGCTACAGCTACGGCTATGGCTAGATAACAAGAAGAATAATGTTCGGTTTTTATGTAGTGCTTTATACACCATGCCTCAAAGCCCTGATCACTTGGCCATTTCATTCCTTAAACCATCTCAGCTCCCTGGAGAAAATACAGCCTGTGCCGCCAAATATGTAGCGCATTAAGCTAAACCAACCACAAGAACCATCACTGTCCACCCCTGGGTGGAGAGAAGCAATTATAGTAAAGTGTCTTGCTCAGGGACACAAGTGTCACGACCGGGATTCGAACCCACACTCTGCTGAACAGAAACACCAGAGCTTGAGTTCGGCGCCATCATGCATGAAAGGATAAGACGTCCTTAGAAACACACTTAGCAACAGTCGTAGTCGTAGCTGTAGCTGCCATATGATTCGGATACAGCCTAAGTTTTAATATTGGATGGTTATTTTCATAAGACCCACAGAAAGGCGGCCAAACTTAAGTGAGCTTTTCCCGCTAACGCAAAGTAAGATCCCGCCCGCCAACCTGGAAAGGGATAGTTCTCTGAAGTGAATAAGCTTTGAGTTTGAGTCTGCCCTGAGAACACCTAGGTGATAACGGGACACTTACATTGTATTGCCCCTGTTTATCTTCAAAGCAACCAGAAATCTGCGATCTTCAAATTAATCCCTTCTGACTCCCCCAGTTATCAAAACCAAATCGTTTGGTTCCCGCTCTCTTCAATATGCAGCAGTTCAGTTATGGAACAGTCTTCTAGAGGTTGTCAAACAGGCTGAGACATCAGAACAATTGGAAACCTGGTTAAAAACATATCTGTTTTCTTTGTACAGTTGAGTTGTTGATTTCCTATTACAGCGCATAGGGACCTCATGGCGCTATACAAGAATGGTTTATTATTGTTATTATTATTGTTATTATTATTTACTTAGTCTTGTTGTCTTTTTAAATTACAGTTCAGCTACCATGTGGCCCATCATCGATGGAATTACAAAATGCCAAACCAAAGGCGATCATCAACCCACTGACCAGTGCGATGGCTGGGTCACCGCCTACTACAATATCAACGATCAATCAAAACCCACATTTTATCCAGAATCACGCTTCGACTATCCCAGCACAGCTCATCGAACCAGTGATTGACCAATCACGGGTAGAAGTCCCAACTGCCGAACCAGTGATTGACCAATCGCAGGTAGAGGTCCCAACTGGCGAACCAGTGATTTACCAATCCCAGGTAGCTGTTCCAACAGCCAATCAAATCAGTCCTACCTTAGAAGCACCCTCAGCTCGCCCAGCAATTCAGACTGGTTCGAAGTCCAAGAAGACAAAGACAAAGAAGAAACGACCACGAGCAGAGAGGCAGACACCTACATCCTCACCCTCATCATCGTTGGTACTGGAGAAGAAGAAACTGAAGATTGCCGTCAATCCACAAGCCAACGAGGAGTATGGACTCCCACAAGGTAAAGGGAATTTATGTCATCCCCTATGGAGTCTGTCTCCCATTTAAAGCAGTGGACACTGTTGGTAATTACTCAAAATAATTATTAGCATAAAACCTTACTTGGTATAAACGAGTAATGGGGAGAGGTTGATTGTATAAAACCGTGAGAAACGGCTTCCTCTGAAGATCATAGTTTTCAAGAAAAAAGTAATTTTTCATGAATTTGATTTCAAGACCTCAGAATTAGATTTTGGGGTCCCGAAATCAAGCATCTTAAAGCACACAACTTCGTGTGACAAGGTTGTTTTTTCTTCCATTATTATCTCGCAACCTTGACATCCAATTGAGTTTAAATTTTCAAAGGTTTGTTATTTTATGCATATGTTGAGATACACCAAGTGAGAACACTGGTCTTTGATAATTACCAATAGTGTCCACTGTCTTTAAAGGGGTTTGATACCTTTTGTAAATCTATTTTTTGACCATGACATAAATCTCTTCTCACTGTGAATGAAGATGGTAATTTACCTGTATATATTTCATCTTCATTAGTTGTCAAGTTTTTGAGAAAAACAAGTGACAATCGCAGAGCAATGTTTCTAGGAGACCCTTGCTCAAGTTTTTTTGGGGTCATTTTTGGTACATTGTTTTACTCATTTTTCTCAAAAACTACAGCACCCCAGCAAGTAATATTTTAAGGGAAACTTTCCACCATCAATATCTTTGACTCGTGTAAGTTCAATGTAAATCTGTGGAAATTGGGGTTTTTTTTGTCATTGAAAAGTACCCAGGCATCAGTCTGGGGAACAAGATGCTAATTTTTGTCTTTAATTCTCTTTTATCGTTCATTTATGAACCTCTTCATTATTGAATTTCAGGCAATGAGCTTCGCATTCAACTGTTCTATCAGAAGTACAACGTGGAAGACAAGAATATCAAAAGTCAAGATGGTGTCTTGGTCTACCACAAGAAAGCATGGACATTCCCTTCTGGTGCTGTTCATGATCTTACAAACATTGAGTTTCCGCAGCTGGAGGCGCATCCATCCAAGTTAAAAATGACAAAGAGTCAGAAGAGCTCAACTAAACAGCTTTTAGATGCTATGACTAAAGGGTAGGTAGCCATTTAAAATGGACACCAATCAGTGACTGGCATCATGCGACTCATTAGACGTTTTGGCGGTCCTAGCTTATACCCGTTTCGGTTGAATCACTGCCCAATGACAGAAACAGTTATTGGTTATGACCGCCAAAACATACCCCTCGTCAAGTATTATGTTGAATTTAAATCCTTTTTGTTTGAATATCTTATTGCCTAATTGATGAGCTTGCATGAACAATTTTAATTATTGATGATGTCAATAATGTTGTGACAAAAAACGTATTGTGAAGAACACAATAGGTTTGATTAATTGTGGGAGGGGGGGGTTAGAACTTGATGCAAATTTCACCATGAAATTATGAGTATGAGATGAGATTTGTGGCTGTTTTGTACAAAAAAAACCTGTTGCTTTGGAAAGTTGACAGGAGATGGCTGGAGGTTAAGCAGTTTGGGTTAATTTTAAGAAGCGACGTGTCTTGGAAGAGCTCTGCAGTCTACAACCTAAATAACTTTGTCAATTTTTCAGGCATGGAATTTCATCAATGAGAGGGCAAGACTGTTTTCAATGTTGCAAAGGGCTCTTCCATTGGATAATCTTGAAGTCTATGGGAATCCTTTACAGTGCACCAAGGCCATAACCAGGGCAACAATAAGAAGGCGTAAGAAGACTCTAATGTTTTCTATTTCCAACACTTTTCTCACAGGGTTCATGTTTACCATGATGAATTCCACAACATCCACATCGAGCGTTATTGCAGGAGTCGTGTTTTATGTTACACTACAGACATTGGAGAAGATATCACTGAGGGCGCCCTTCAACGTTGTGATCACCTACACCAGATCAACCTAGAGCAAGGAAAGAAAGTCAAGGTCTTTGACAACAAAGTTTATATGCAAAAGGTGATGGATAGGATGCTTTTTCAAATCCCATGTAAGTCTCCCCCACCTTTCATTATCCTGAGTTTTGGTCAACAGTGGCAGGAAGGGTTCCCGTTGAGTAATAATCTAGTCTATGTGAAGATCACTCCAATGCGCCCAAGAAAGCAATACTCTGTCGAAGAAACGCCATCTATGGATTGTGAGAAAACCTGCATACTGGAATCTTTTTCTAGTCTGAGTTTGAATCACACTGAAGACAAGTGAAATTCACCTCAAGCTTTTTAGAGTTGAATTTCAACCATGGTAAATAAAAAAAATTACATGGCAGCCAAAAGCTGAAGATTGTACAATTTGAAAAATTAAATCAGCGGCTTATGTTTGAGAGCACCCTCACGCAGTCATAAATACTGCGCATTTAAAGACACTGGACACTATTGGTAAATACTCAAAATAAATATCAGCATAAAACCTTGCTTGGTAACGAGTAATGGGTAGAGGTTGATAGTATAAATCATTGTGAGAAACGGCTCCCTCTGAAGTGAAGTAGTTTTCAAGAAAGAAGTCTCTTTCCACGTATTTGATTTTGAGACCTCAGAATTAGATTTTGAGGTCTCGAAATCAAGCATCTGAAAGCACACAACTTCGTGTGACAAGGGTGTTATCGCAACTCTCAAATTTTCACAGACTTGTTATTTTATGCATATGTTGAGATACACTGAGTGAGAAGACTGGTCTTTGACAATAGTGTCCATTGTCTTAAGCTAAATGTCACCAACCGTTGACAGTTGCTTGTCTTCAGTATCTCAAAGTTCCTGGGAAATAGTTATTCAATAAATGACTTTGTACTGTAAATATTACACCAAATAATAGCGGTGCATATTAGTTGTACATAATACGATTTTCAGTTTTATTTTTCAAAGCCTAGCTTTAAGAACTACCAATTATCCAGTAATGTTTTTGATAAGAGTAACTATAATTATAAATATGAATAGTAAACTTACTCATTGGTTGTACCTGCAAGTTTACTATTCATATTTATATTTATAATTACTCTTATTCTCCACACCATGCAAAGCTTCAAACACCATTTAATATCTTTGATCATTTGATGTAAATATGTAGATAAATAGGTAACAGTTTAAAAGGGAATGTATACGTTTGGTAATCACTTTTAAAACTATTGCTAATAAAAACTTGCTTGGTTAGAAGTACAACAGCTTTTGATATTACAAAGCATGTTGAGAATCTTTTCAGAAAAGTGGTTATGAAAAAGAATATCGGCTTTTATCCCCCAAAATTTGAACCTTAAAAAGTTTACTGTCAGATACAATTCTCAGATTATGTATTCCAATTCTGGAAAATTCTTCTCGCGTGGACATAACTGCTCTAGATTTCCAGTGATATTTCAAAAACGCTACAACCTTTTGGAACGAAATTTTCACAGGTTAGTTTGATTGTATATATTTATACATTACTATAGGATTAAAATGGTTCCATAAACCAAATGTATACATTTCCTTTGAGCCATGCTTAATCAAGATATATGTGTCAACTTTGAAAGTAATAAAACACAAGGGAATTTTACCAGCTGCATCCATGGAAAGGGGGTTTCATCAAAATATAAAAACAAATCTAGGGAAGATGTACGACAATAGTTTGCAGTTCCTTTTTATAATTATAATTTGAAATTCTTTTGTTTGAAAGTATTATTATTATACTTTCAAACATTTTGATGTGGATATCTACGATATGATTTAAAGAGAGTTTGGCAATATTTGTTTATAGTTCAACGTTTACAATTACTATTAGATTTATTTTCTGTTTTTTTTCCTTATAAGTTTGGTAATATCATTAAAGTAGATTGAATTTTCAACATGGGAGAGTATTTGAATCTTAACAGGGTTAAAGTATAAAGTTATTTTGCCTGGTATAAATTATTTGTCTTTCTAGTTTAAAAATAAAATAAAACATATTTATAGTTAATTTGATGCTTATAAATCATGTCAGCTAAGAAACATGTTTAAAAGGGCCTAAACATTATGAAATAAAAGGATTACCCTAAGAGAGAAATTGGTAATTTGGTTGTTTTATTTCGAAAAATAATGTGGTTCTTGTGGGTCAGAATGTGTTGAAATATCGTTCTTACGACCCGTTTACATTTGAGCGTCTATGACTGCCCAGAAAAACCAAGAGCAAATAGTGACAATTCGAAGCTGTCAGACAGACTTTGCTTCATTAAAACTCACCTTCTCAAACGATTGTTGGCCGACCATCGCTTCAAATTGATATAATACAAAAAAATACATTTTTCTCTCAAATGAAATAACACACGGCAAAACGATTTCACTGAATACGGTGGAATAAAGTACTTTCAGTCAAGCAGGTTATGGTGGGTAACTTGGAAGTCAATGTTCTTCTTTTTCAAAGTGCTTCTTTTTTTTTAGTTTTAAGATTACTTGTTTTGAGATCAAATATTTTTGAATCTGTTTTGAATGCAATAACCCCGTGACATAGGCTTATATAGACTCATTCCTTATTAGGGTAAGGGTTTGGGTTGGGTTAGGATTTGGGTTAGGGTAAGGGTCGGGTTAGGCTTAGGGTTAGAGTTGGGCTTAATATTTTGTGTTGGGGTTAGGGTTGGGATTGGGGTTGATTAGAGTTTAGGTTAGGGTTAGAATGATGGTTTTGGTTAGGGTTTGGTGCGGGTTAGGGTTAGGTTAAGGTAGGGTTAGGGTATATGGTTGTTTAGCGAGGGCTTGGGCGAGAGTTAGTGTTAGGGTTAGACGAAATGGGTGATTTTGCTGGGGGTGAAATCACACACTGTAATATAGAAGCTTTTTCATATTCAGTGTGTACAATGGACACGTGGGCGTGTGATGCTCCATGGATGTACTGACTTTACATATATTGGAAAGACAATCTTTTAATAGCTCTGAGTAATTTGTTGATTAGTTGTAGGCCTACCTGGAACAAACCGCTGTAGCATATCAAAGCTGTCAAATTTCAAACATAAACACTTTGTGATATTGGTAATAATGCCTCAAACAAATCCCACTCAAGTGTTGTACGCGCGGAAATTATGAAATTCAACGACCCTCCTTTTTTTAATAGTAATTTGTCGGAGACAAACACCTGTTTCCTACTCTTGATTGCTTGGTGGTTGATTTATCACACATTAATTGACAACCAGTACCGTTTATTGACATTTGTTATTGGAAAATTAATTTGCATCGAGGATAAAGAATACAAATTATTTGGTTTTACTCTAACTGGTTGTGTAAAGCACTCAGTAATTAAAATGTAGCTGGGACAGACTCAACTGTAGCTGGGACAGGCCCAACTATAGATGGGACAGCCCAACTGCCTTAGCTTGGACAAGCCCAACTGTAGCTGGGACATGCCCGACTGTACTTGTGACAGGCCCAACTGTAGCTGTGACAGGCCCAACTGTAGCTGTGACAGGCCAAACTGTAGCTGGGACAGCCTCAACTGTAGCTGGGACAGGTCCAACTGTAGCTGGGACAGGCCAACTGTAGCTGTGACAGGTCCAACTGATAGCTGTGACAGGCCCAACATGTAGCTTGGACAGGCCCATTTGTAGCTGTGACAGGCCCAAATGTAGCTGTGACAAGCCCAACTGATAGCTTGGACAGGCCCATTTGTAGCTGTGACAGGACAAACTGTAGCCGTGACAGGCCCAACTGTGACAGGCCCAACTGTAGCTGTGACAGGCCCAACTGTAGCTGTGACAGGCCCAACTGATAGCTGTGACAGGCCCAACTAAGACAGGCCCAACTGTAGCTGTGGCAGGCCCAACTGTAGCTGTGGCAGGCCCAACTGATCACCCACTGATAGCTGGGACAGGTCCAATTGTAACTTGGACAGGCCCAACTGTAGCTGGACAGGCCCAACTGATAGCTGTGACAGGCCCAGTAGCTGTGACAGGCCCAAACTTATAGCTGGGACAGGTCCAATTGTAACTTGGACATGCCCATTTGTAGGTGACAGGCCCAACTGTAGCTGTGACAGGCCCAACTGTAGATGGGACAGGTCCAATTGTAACTTGGACAGGCCCAACTGTAGCTGGGACAGGCCCAACTGATAGATGTGACAGGCCCAACTGTAGCTGTGACAGGCCCAACTGATAGCTGGGACAGGTCCATTTGTAGCTGTGACAGGCCCAAATGTAGCTGTGACAAGCCCAACTGATAGCTTGGACAGGCCCATTTGTAGCTGTGACAGGACAAACTGTAGCCGTGACAGGCCCAACTGTGACAGGCCCAACTGTAGCTGTGACAGGCCCAACTGTAGCTGTGACAGGCCCAACTGATAGCTGTGACAGGCCCAACTAAGACAGGCCCAACTGTAGCTGTGGCAGGCCCAACTGTAGCTGTGGCAGGCCCAACTGATTACCCACTGATAGCTGGGACAGGTCCAATTGTAACTTGGACAGGCCCAACTGTAGCTGGATAGGCCCAACTGATAGCTGTGACAGGCCCAGTAGCTGTGACAGGCCCAAACTTATAGCTGGGACAGGTCCAATTGTAACTTGGACAGGCCCATTTGTAGGTGACAGGCCCAACTGTAGCTGTGACAGGCCCAACTGTAGGTGGGACAGGTCCAATTGTAACTTGGACAGGCCCAACTGTAGCTGGGACAGGCCCAACTGATAGATGTGACAGGCCCAACTGTAGCTGTGACAGGCCCAACTGATAGCTGGGACAGGTCCAATTGAAACTTGGACAGGCCCAATTGTAGCTGGACAGGCCCAACTGATAGCTGTGACAGGCCCAGTAGCTGTGACAGGCCCAAACTTATAGCTGGGACAGGTCCAATTGTAACTTGGACAGGCCCATTTGTAGGTGACAGGCCCAACTGTAGCTGTGACAGGCCCAACTGTAGGTGGGACAGGTCCAATTGTAACTTGGACTAGCCCAACTGTAGCTGGGAC
Organism: Asterias amurensis; assembly: GCF_032118995.1. Lineage (NCBI taxonomy): Eukaryota > Metazoa > Echinodermata > Asteroidea > Forcipulatida > Asteriidae > Asterias > Asterias amurensis. The sequence continues at coordinate 1,174,654 of NC_092650.1, read as the reverse complement.
AGGCCCAACTGATAGATGTGACAGGCCCAACTGTAGCTGTGACAGGCCCAACTGATAGCTGGGACAGGTCCAATTGTAACTTGGACAGGCCCAACTGTAGCTGGACAGGCCCAACTGATAGCTGTGACAGGCCCAACTGTGACAGGCCCAACTGTAGCTGTGACATGCCCAGTAGCTGTGACAGGCCCAACTGATAGCGTGACAGGCCCAACTGTGATAGGCCCAACTGTAGCTTTGACAGGCCCAACTGATAGCTGTGACAGGCCCAACTGTGACAGGCCCGACTGTAGCTGTGACAGGCCCACATGTAGCTGTGACAGGCCCAACTGATAGCGTGACAGGCCCAACTGTGATAGGCCCAACTGTAGCTGTTACAGGCCCAACTGATAGCTGTGACAGGTCCAATTGTACCTCGGACAGGCCCATTTGTAGATGTGACAGGCCCAACTGTAGCTGGGACAGGTCCAATTGTAACTTGGACAGGCCCAACTGTAGCTGGGACAGGCCCGACTGATAGCTGTGACAGGCCCAACTGTGACAGGCCCAACTGTAGCTGTGACAGGCCCATTAGCTGTGACAGGCCCAACTGATAGCGTGACAGGCCCAACTGTGATAGGCCCAACTGTAGCTGTTACAGGCCCAACTGATAGCTGTGACAGGCCCAACTGTGACAGGCCCGACTGTAGCTGTGACAGGCCCACATGTAGCTGTGACAGGCCCAACTGATAGCGTGACAGGCCCAACTGTGATAGGCCCAACTGTAGCTGTTACAGGCCCAACTGATAGCTGTGACAGGCCCAACTGTAGCTGGGACAGGTCCAATTGTAACTTGGACAGGCCCAACTGTAGCTGGGACAGGCCCGACTGATAGCTGTGACAGGCCCAACTGTGACAGGCCCATTAGCTGTGACAGGCCCAACTGATAGCGTGACAGGCCCAACTGTGATAGGCCCAACTGTAGCTGTTACAGGCCCAACTGATAGCTGTGACAGGCCCAACTGTGACAGGCCCGACTGTAGCTGTGACAGGCCCACATGTAGCTGTGACAGGCCCAACTGATAGCGTGACAGGCCCAACTGTGATAGGCCCATTTGCAGCTGGGACAGGCCCAACTGTAGCTGTTACAGGCCCAACTGATAGCTGTGACAGGCCCAACTGTGACAGGCCCGACTGTAGCTGTGACAGGCCCACATGTAGCTGTGACAGGCCCAACTGTAGCTGTGACAGGCCCAACTGATAGCTGGGACAGGCCAGAACTGAGCTGACTACATGCCTGCCTAGTAGGCATTACAAATTGTCAAATGTATTCTTGATTTGAATTAAATTGAATCTTTAGAAAAACAACACATTTTCAAGCAACTAGTATTAAATTATATTTAATGAACTGTCAACTAGTGGGGTTAAATTTTACAAAATAAATCAATCAAGAGCGGTCAAGCGGTAAAAAGTTATGGAACCCTTCCCCGAAAGAAAACTTTCAAAGTACAGAGGAGATCATTGGGTTTCATTGGGTTTCTCTAAATGCATCTTTGATAATTAATAAAATGTAATTCATATCGCGTGACTTTGTTTCAGGTTTATGACAGTTTTGGATTTATACTAAAAAAAACCCCAAAAACAATCAAACACATGACTTTTATGAAGTCACTTTTCGCAAATCATCCATGCCATGATACTTGACTTTGCATTTGATGTCAGCACTCTGATCCTATAAAGCCATGAGTTTCATCAGTTCATGCTCAGTTTCTCTGACGATGTCGACTTGCTTCGATCACTGCATACCCTCAACAACTGTTTTTACATGACATGCTGCTCCAACAGCTCACTCTTGTATATGTTGAATTGGAAACTGGTTTTTAATAAGCCGACAACTTCTCTGGTTTTCTGACATTGGGCGGTTTAAGTACAACAGATCAACTGAACAAAAGTATATAACAGGAACAGTTGTTTTAAGAGGACAGCTTTAGCTGAGACCATCACCTACCACTTCATATAAACAGTTTGGGAAAACACCATGGAAAACCACTCGAACATAGACTACTCGAGCTCGTCATCTGATTTTGTGAATGATTGTGATGAATTTGTTTCTTTTTACTCTTTTCGGTCAGAACATATCGTTTTAACAATCAACTGTCTTCTGACATTGACTTTAAACCCGCTGTACCTGATTGTAATTCGTCGAGTGAGGAACATTCCAACATCATCAAAGATTTTTCTTGCATCTTTAGCCGTTTCAGACTTCAGTATGGGGCTATTTGTTATGCTCCCCAACATTTTCAGAATGATATTTTCGTTATGTATTCGGGTGTTTTACTCGCTCGAATTTATTCTGAGATCCTTGCAGATAATCTTAATGATGGAGTGTTTCTTCTCACTTGTACTATTGACTATCGACCGATACCTAGCTATCGCCCGGTGTCTGCACTACCCACGACTGGTTACTACACGTCGAGCTAAAGTCGTTGTGTGTTGTGGTTGGCTTGGTGTAGCCTCATCATTCTTAGCATTCATTATAGTTGGTGTAGATGATGCATATTTTATTTTTTTAAATACAATTTTCTACTATTTGTACTTCATCATCATTTTGCTCGGACTGGTCATCATCGTGGTACTTAACGTACACGTCCTGATCATCGCTAGACGCCACGTGACACAGAGAATCAAGCGGGAAAACCAGTTTAAGGCTGAAAACAGAAACACTCGGCGTGCTCTACGAGCCCACTTTAAGTCCTTTGTCAATGTATTCATCACGGTAATTTTCATCTTTATTTGCTGGATTCCCTATTCCATTTTATTGTTGATTTTTAAGAATAATTTACTATTATGGTGGTTTACGGCCACACTCTCCAGTGTAAACCTACAGATTACCGCCGAAATGATATTTTATTGCAGTAACTGGGCGAATGGTTTGGTTTATTACCTAAGAAACAAATCATTCCGACAAGTTCTACATAAAATGGTGTCAACCAACTTCAGAGCATTGATACAGAAATGTAGACCCCGAACACTGAAGCGTATAGCAACAATCGAAATCTAGCACAACAACAAGGCAACTTAGGGACAAAATCGCACGCAAAAGTTATACTTTGGTATCACAATTAATTGTGTGTGAAAAACAAAACATGAATGAGATATTGCAAATTTTCCTTGAATATTGCCTCGATTGAATTGGCTCTTAAATTGTGATAGAGCAGTTAACTTAAAATGCAGAAGAGCCATGCACGCCATAGGACAGTATGTTATCAGACAATTCTTCAAGCTTATAAAAGTCTACAAAGTTTGGCGTTCTTCTAGAAGCATCAACGGAGTCAAACTTAAAGATGTGAAGACAAACCAAAAAATCAAAGTTAGAGGATACAATTCTCCCTTCCATGGTTGAATGCCTGGCTGTCTCAAACTACGTCTTTATCCGAACTGTATCACGAGGACTAGGGGCCGACCCCGAACTGGACCACGAGGACTAGGGGCCGACCCCGAACTGGATCACGAGGACTAGGGGCCGACCCCGAACTGGACCACGAGGACTAGGGGCCGACCCCGAACTGGACCACAAGGACTAGGGGCCGACCCCGAACTGGACCACGAGGACCAGGGGCCGACCCCGAACTGGACCACGAGGACTAGGGGCCGACCCCGAACTGTATCACGAGGACTAGGGGCCGACCCCGAACTGTATCACGAGGACTAGGGGCCGACCCCGAACTGGACCACGTGGACTAGGGGCCGACCCCGAACTGGATCACGAGGACTAGGGGCCGACCCCGAACTGGACCACGAGGACTAGGGGCCGACCCCGAACTGGACCACGAGGACTAGGGACCGACGCCGAACTGGATCACGAGGATTAGGGGCCGACCCCGCACTGATGCACACATCACCGAGGTGAAATCGCGAGAAACGAACAAGTCACGAATGTCGTATCATTTTCATAATGGAGTCGATCGGAAGTGTTGTTATCAAGCAGAGACTGCATGACGTTCAATCACAGGACCGCAGGTTCGAATCCGACCACGCTCAACGCTGATTTCTCAATGACTAGAATAACTGAATCACACAATCAGGTGAGATTTGTGCAACTACGGACCAGTTTTGCTTTCTGCCATAACAAGATTTTGTTATGAAGTTAAGATGTTTTGGAAGTAGAATAAATAATCCACACAAATACTCGAAATTGTTTGGTTTTCATTTTGAAGAACCAAAAATTAGAACCACAAAATTGGAAGCAAGCAAACAAGCAAGCAAGCAAGAAGCAAGCGAGCAAGCGAGCAAGCGAGCAAGCGAGCAAGCGAGCAAGCGAGCAAGCGAGCAAGCGAGCAAGCGAGCAAGCGAGCAAGCGAGCAAGCGAGCAAGCGAGCAAGCGAGCAAGCGAGCAAGCGAGCAAGCAAGCAAGGAAGCAAGGAAGCAAGCAGGCAAGCAGGCAAGCAAGCAAGCAAGCAAGCAAGCAAGCAAAAAAGCAAACAAGCAAACAAGCAAGCAAGCAAGCAAGCAAACAAGCAAGCAAGCAAACAAACAAGCAAACAAACAAGCAAGCAAGCAAGCAAGCAAACAAGCAAGCAAACAAGCAAGCAAGCAAACAAGCAATCAAGCAAGCAAAAAAGCAAGCGAGCTTTTTAATAAAAATTGTTATTGTTCCTCCATTTCTGTAAACATTTTGATGTGTGTAGCATTTTAGGTATTTGTAGATTGTCTGTTTGAGTAGCTTAATCAATTTAATGTCTGTAAATAAACGCATTTCCTTTAATGTGCAATATTGTGCGAATCTTAAATTATTTATAAAAGGATGAAATATTGGATAAGTCAGGGTTTAGTATTCGGCTGAATTACAAAACGGAGTGGACAATATTAAACCCTGGCTTATCCAATATTTCATCGTTTTATAAATAATTAAAGATTCGCACAATATTGCCCATTAAAAGATTTGGGTACTGTTTGTAACACAAAACACATTGTCAACACATCTACATCAAGAAGATAATGGTAGTAGAAAGCGTACCTTAAAATATTAGTCACTGAGGTGCTGTAGTTTTTGAGAAACAAGTAAAACAATGTCATGAAAATACGTTTTAAATGCTTAAATAATTTTCGTCTCATGATCACTGGGACGAAAATTAATTTCATTACATTGTTTTACTCATTTCTCAAAAACCTCAGCAATATTTTCAAGGAAGCTTTCTATTATCATTATCTTCAAACTGTGTACGTTTTAATGTAAATCTGTGGATATTGTGTTTTTTGTCCTACAAAAGTCATTTACAAAGTATTAACAAGTCAGTGGAGATGTTTGTAAAGTTTCTGGTGTATAATAGCCGCTAGCTGACCACCCCATCCAACCACTCGAGTATAATCAACTCATTTGCTTCTTTGGCAGTTTACCATTTTCCCTCAATTTCTGCAACTTTCTTTGGGTGGTCGGTCACTGATAATTTTGTGTAAATTTTGTTTGTTTGATTTTAGTGAAGTAAGGGGGAAAATATTACCGTATCAGTTTCTGGTTGAGGTAAACTGTGTTTAAAGGGTCTGGGTACTTTTTGTAGGACAAAAAAACACAATGTCCACAGATTTACACTAAACTTACACAGTTTGACGATAATGATGGTAGAAAGCTTCTCAGAAACAATTACTTGCTGAGGTGCGGTAGTTTTTGAGAAATGAGTAAAGCAAATACATGACAATAATTTATCGTCTCACTGATCACGAGACGAAAATTAGTTAAGCATGTAAAAACATATTTTCATGACATTGTTTTACTAATTTCTCAAAAACTACAGCACCTCAGAAATAGATATTTTAAGGTACGCTTTCTACTATCATTGTCTTCAAATGGTGTAAGTTTGATGTAAATTTGTGGACATTGTGTTTTGTGTTACAAAAAGTACCCAAATCTTTTGAAGGCACTGGACACATTTCAGTAATTGCAAAGACCAGTATATTCTTACTTGGTTTATCCCAACATATGGATAAAATAACAAGCCTGTGGAAAGGAACATTACAGAATTGGTAAGAACAAATCAGACTTACATAAAACTTAAACGGTCGAATGATGATGATAGTTGAAAACATCCTTTAAAATATTTCTGTCTGAAATAAATAAAAATAGTTTCCCGTTTGGAGTTTATCACTCAGGCAGCATTCTATTTTTTTGATTTTTCTTTTTTTTAAATCGAGCTCATACGCTAAATGTGAAAACGGTTATTTCTTTACTATTTTCTCGTGACCCAAATGGCCGATCGATCTCAAACCGCTACAGGTTTGTCAGTTTATGTATTATGGTGGATTACATAAAGTGCTCACTCTGCCAGCAACTGTTTTCTTAGCAAAAACCAATTCTGTAATGTTCCTTTAACAAACTGTTGACATCTTCGTGTCTGATGAACTTGTACAAATAATTATTTAGAAAGTTAAATTTTGTTGAACTATAAGTCGTTATAGATGGATCGTAATAGACCTTTCTTTTGTTGATAAACAAACCGCCTTGGTTGACATGGGCGGCCGAATGTTTGTAAAACACTCAATGGTATTAACAGATGTTTTAACCAAATTCAACATTTCCTTTAAAAAAAATAACAACAAAAATACCTCCCATAATTAGTTGATTTTGTTTTTAACAAAATCAACACAATGTTTGTATATTTTTGTACATTGTTACAAACAGTAGCGATCTGTTTTTTGATTTGAATTTAGCGTTTCATAGTTTTCAAACCTGTGTTTGCAAAAACTCGGGCTGTGACGTTGCAAAAGAAAGGTCTATACCGGGTTGTATATCTATGGTCTATACACACGTTATTGACCGCAATCTTTGATGACGTAAAACTGGTTCAAAAGTGCACGCATGTACGCGTTATACGCACGACTATCAGCCAATGGTAGCTCTTCAAGAGTGCACAAAACACCAAAGATGGCGGCCATTGATGTATAATGCAATCACCTTGCAATCACCTTGCAATCCATCCATTGAGAACCAGATGTTTAAGTCTCTAAAAATATTACTTAACATCTATTAAAAGAAAACTTAAAAAAATAAAAGAAAAAAAGCTTATGAAAATAATTGAAGAGTAACAAACATTAAAGTGTTTATCGCAAGAGGGCGCCAAACTGAGCCTCTTTTAGCCTGTTGGGTGCACCATACCACCTTACTAATTCACGTAGCAACCGATGCGAAATATTCAAAAAATTGAAACTTAATTAAGATTTCGTTTATTATTTTTGGCAGAACTTTTTTTCTTCTAATTGACCTCCTTGCTGTCTCTCTGCCTGTATTCACGATGCACTCTCCCAGTTTGAGGCTCTGCGGGGACCATCCTACGGGTTTGTTTGACTAGTCTCCCGGGTTGCAATTGTAATTCATCCTCAAAATGTTCTAACGGGGGCGGGTCATCCACTGAGGGGAGGGGGGGGGGTTGGGGACGCACGGCCCCCGTTCCCTCTGCACTTATTTTATGGCATGAGAGTCTGTCTGGCGAGTCGGTCTAAACAACCTCTACTGACTCTATATAGCGCCCTCTTTTGACTCTGTCAACATCATTCAGCCCTAGACTGGTCCCCTGTTTGTATCCGCAAGGATAAAGCCAGGTGTTTGATTTTTAGAGAATTAGTGTTTTCATTTGGACAAATTGGACACCGGACTCCAAGGTTTTCCAACATTTTAGAAGATGCATTTCATACAAAATCCAGTCAAAGTCTTTACAAACTGCATTCTAATTCTTTAGTTTAAAGCCATTGGACCCTTTCAGTAAACAGTATTGTCCAAGGCCCACACTTTGTATACCACAACTTCTATATCAAATAACAAACCTGTGAAAATTTAGGCTCAATCGGTCATCGGAGTCGGGAGAAAACAACGGAAAAATCCACCCTTGATTACGCGCGTTTCGCCGTGTCATGACATGTGTTTAAAATAAATCTGTAATTCTCGTTAACGAGAATTTATATTGTTTTGCTGTTTTCTCAAAAAGTAAAGCATTTCATGGAATAATATTTCAAGAGAAGTCTTTCACCATTGCCTTCTGTAAACCCTGCAAGTTGTTTGTAAATCTGTGAACTGTTTTTTTTTTTCTGAACCGAAAGGGTCCACTGGCTTTAAATCAAGAAACATAATTATCTTACAAAGGGAGGGTACACTATTGCTTTTGGAAAAGCACACAATTCATTCAAGTTTGTCAAGAAACACACTGAAGGATGGTAGGCCTACACTAACAGATGTGGCGGAGTGTAATAATCATAATTGATCATATCATAACTTTACTTCTTATGTAGCGCATTTGACAATAACCGTATCAATGCGCTTTACATTATAAAGTGCCCAAGGGACGATTTCACAAAGAGTTAGGACTAGTCGTAACTTAAGACTAGTCCTAGGAGATATAACAAACGTATGGCTGGTCCTAAGTTAGGACGAGTAACTCGTCCTACTCGAGATAAGACTAGTTTTAACTCTTCGTGAAATCCACCCCTGGTCATTGGGCACAACATTTTGTCAATGTTTCTCAGCTCCTCGGGGAGTATACAACCACCTCAAGCTGCCGTAGCGCTCCAAAGGCTTTTTTTCAAACGAACATCATCCTCTTCCCTGGCAGGTACCCATTAACCCTTGGTGAAGAGAAGCAAGTCTTATAGGAAAGTCCTTGCTCGAGGACACAAGTGTCATGACCGGGATTCGAACCCACAATCTGATGCCTCCACAACTTGGAACTGAATGCTCTAAACCACTTGGCTACGACACCCTACATGCCCGAAGTATTGTAGGCCTACAGCACTGGTTTTCGTAGAGAACATTGGTTCAGAAAGATTACAAGATCAGAATTTCCAAACAGTAATCAAAATAGCTTGTTCTGCTCTCGTTTTAGAAAAAGCTCAACTTAAACAGCAATACCAACGAACAGTATGATAAAAAAAGAAAATAACTCTCAAAATTGTTTACGTTTTGAATTCAAAATAATTGTTTTATCTGCACTCCCTTGCATGGCCTCCATCCCCACCGTTGTCATACATATTTTCGTTAACCTCTTGGCCTTTCCATCCACCACCCTCCCGTCTGTCATGTTCTCCCGAATCCTTGAGATCCTGTCTCCCTCCCCCACGTCCACACGGACAGAAGATACAACCCTTTCGCTCACCCCGGGTTGAAACATTCTCTATCCCGCCCCTCTTACCGTCAGACCTCGTAAGTGGTCCGGATTCTTTCGAACTGTCGTCTGCCAATGACTTACTACTTTGCTGACTCTTCTTCTCATCCTCACCGTTACCATGACAACTCCCGCCAAAACACCTGATTGGATGACAGCAGAACGTGGTCTTTCTGCAGCTGCAGCGGTGGCAACAACATCGGGCTAGGTTTCGACAGCAAGCTAGTCGCCATATCACATAGCCCGGACGCCAGAACAGCCAGTACAGACCAAAGGCAACGAGAATGGCTGCCAAGCTACCCAGTAGAATTTCCGACGGAAAGTCAACAGTGCCCTTTATTGTCGCGACTGCATAAGGAAACAGAAAATTGTGAAAATCTTTGTTTGTCAATTTCAAAAAGTTATTTTGTTAAGGGGGGGGGGGTTCTGCACGACTAAATTGGGTCAAAGCTTAAAGAAAATTGAATTATATGCTCACAAAAGTTTTCGGCAACCTAAATTCACGGTAAATCAATTTTGGAAAGCTGTTTATATAATGCGCAAGTGGCAATTAAGACGCGAAGTAGTTCTGACTGAAATGCTTGGACATACAAAAAGGGGCTAATTAGTCGATAAGAAACGTGCCATTGAGGTAAAATGTTTTTTAGGCATAATTATAGGGCAATAGCCTACTTCTTGTTTCAAGCAAGCATTCTTGCTGCCGACGAGAAGAATGCTTTTAAGACAGTGGACACTATTGGTAATTGTCAAAGACTATAGTCTTCTCAATTGGTGTATCTCAACATATGCAAACACTAACAAACCTGTGAAAATTTGAGCTCAATTGGTTGTGAAGTTGCTTGATTTCAAGACCTCAAAATTTTAAATCTGAGGTCTCGAAATTAAATTCGTGGAAAATTACTTCTTTCTCGAAAACTACTTGACTTTGTTTTATACTATCAACCTCTCCCCATTACTCGTAATAAAGAAAGGTTTTATGCTAATAATTATTTTGAGTAATATTACCAATAGTGTCCACTGCCTTTAAAGGCACTGGCAGGTTTGGTAATTGTCAGCGACCAGTTTTCTCACTTGGTGTATCACAATTTTGTTACAGGTCCTCGGTTTGAACGTGTACATGTATACCGGCAAGAGATGTTTAAACGCCGGCATGGACATTACAAGAATGCTACGGAGGTCATGGCCTTGGTGCCCCTTCAAAAGTTACCCATTGAATTTAAGATTTTCAATAGAAGTGCCCTTTGCAAAATGAAAATGGTCTTGCCATTTCAAAGTTGAAATTCCAGGCATGCTATTGTCTAGTCTTCTAACTGACTTGATGTTATATCATCTTCAAACAATTTTATTTTGGACTCACGGGTACAGTTGGCCGGTGCTGAGACGAGTTGGTCGGTATTGTCGCCGCAAATATCGGCATTGTCACACCTCAAAGTCCTCGGGACGCACCGGCCATTACGACATCTTAACTCGGTCACTTCGTCGGTGCAAGGTCCTATAAGAACGAAAACCAGAAGACGTAGGCTGAGTTCGGGCGGTGTGTTCTCTTGATTACAAACTAAGTTCCTTCAGGGAGCCGTTTCACACAATGTTTTTTACTATCAACAGCTCTCCATTGCTTGTTATATTAAGTTTTTATGCTAACATATATTTTGAGTAATTGCCACAAGTGCATGGCATGGAGTAACTTATTATTGTGTTACTAGATGGATGGATGGATGGATGGATTTTTTTTTTTTTTTTTGTTTGTTTGTTTGTTTGTTTGTTTGTTTGTTTGTTTGTTTGTTTGTTTGTTTGTTTGTTTGTTTGCCTGCCTGCCTGCCTGCCTGCCTGCCTGCCTGCCTGCCTGCCTGCCTGCCTGCCCGCCCGCCCGCCCGCCCGCCCGCCCGCCCGCCCGCCCGCCCGCCCGCCCGCCCGCCCGCCCATTATTCTCTCGCAACTTCGATGACCAAAATTATTGAGTCCAGTTTCACAGGCTTGTTATTTTATGCATAGGTCAATACACCATGTGAGAATACTTGTTTTTGAAAATTACCAAATGTGTCCAGTGCCTTTAAGATGCAATGGACTTCTCATAACCAAATTGATGTTTCCAGTAATTCGCATTTCAAACAAATAATTGTAGCAGGACAGATCGTGATCACGGAGGCCCCGAAGGGACATTGAAAATTCACTTTGATCTCCTCTGCTCATGATAACGATTCTATTTTTACATGGTTCATTAGGGTCTCCGTAATCATGATACGTAGCCAATCCCCTAGAGAACAGTGTGCCTTTTGTGATTGTCAAAGACTGCAGTAGTCTCACTTGGTGCATCCCAACATTATGCATAACAAGAAAAATCTGTGTAAATTTTGACTCAACTGGTCATCGAAGTTGCAAGAGAATAATGAAAGACAAAACACTCTAATGCACAAGTTTGGTGCAGGCCTGTGATTATCAAACCTTTAAAGACCTTTCTTTTAAAGCATAGAAGAGTCCTATAATTTGCCTATCGATGTTTGACTGACATGTGTTGACAAAAGCTTTCCACCCCAAGTGTTCATTACGACAGCTCCTATATTATTATTTCCCCCATCAGTTGAAAACCCATCATATCTACGTTACAATAACAATATGAAATTTATAATTATGATATAAAACTGCATAACAAATCTGTGTGTTCACAACAAGTAGTGTTTGTCACACATTCTGGCGCTAAAATTATAAATAGTTTGAAAACACTTGGTCAAAAATTGAGTTTCCCTGAAGAAAAGAGAGTGTTTCCCGCCTTTTTTCCCCTGTGGCAGGAAGGGTTCCCGTTGAGTAATAATCTAGTCTATGTGAAGATCACTCCAATGCGCCCAAGAAAGCAATACTCTGTCGAAGAAACGCCATCTATGGATTGTGAGAAAACCTGCATACTGGAATCTTTTTCTAGTCTGAGTTTGAATCACACTGAAGACAAGTGAAATTCACCTCAAGCTTTTTAGAGTTGAATTTCAACCATGGTAAATAAAAAAAATTACATGGCAGCCAAAAGCTGAAGATTGTACAATTTGAAAAATTAAATCAGCGGCTTATGTTTGAGAGCACCCTCACGCAGTCATAAATACTGCGCATTTAAAGACACTGGACACTATTGGTAAATACTCAAAATAAATATCAGCATAAAACCTTGCTTGGTAACGAGTAATGGGTAGAGGTTGATAGTATAAATCATTGTGAGAAACGGCTCCCTCTGAAGTGAAGTAGTTTTCAAGAAAGAAGTCTCTTTCCACGTATTTGATTTTGAGACCTCAGAATTAGATTTTGAGGTCTCGAAATCAAGCATCTGAAAGCACACAACTTCGTGTGACAAGGGTGTTATCGCAACTCTCAAATTTTCACAGACTTGTTATTTTATGCATATGTTGAGATACACTGAGTGAGAAGACTGGTCTTTGACAATAGTGTCCATTGTCTTAAGCTAAATGTCACCAACCGTTGACAGTTGCTTGTCTTCAGTATCTCAAAGTTCCTGGGAAATAGTTATTCAATAAATGACTTTGTACTGTAAATATTACACCAAATAATAGCGGTGCATATTAGTTGTACATAATACGATTTTCAGTTTTATTTTTCAAAGCCTAGCTTTAAGAACTACCAATTATCCAGTAATGTTTTTGATAAGAGTAACTATAATTATAAATATGAATAGTAAACTTACTCATTGGTTGTACCTGCAAGTTTACTATTAATATTTATATTTATAATTACTCTTATTCTCCACACCATGCAAAGCTTCAAACACCATTTAATATCTTTGATCATTTGATGTAAATATGTAGATAAATAGGTAACAGTTTAAAAGGGAATGTATACGTTTGGTAATCACTTTTAAAACTATTGCCAATAAAAACTTGCTTGGTTAGAAGTACAACAGCTTTTGATATTACAAAGCATGTTGAGAATCCTTTCAGAAAAGTGGTTATGAAAAAGGATATCGGCTTTTATCCTCCAAAATTTGAACCTTAAAAAGGTTACTGTCAGATACGTTTCTCAGATTATGTATTCCAATTCTGGAAAATTCTTCTCGCGTGGACATAACTGCTCTAGATTTCCAGTGATATTTCAAAAACGCTACAACCTTTTGGAACGAAATTTTCACAGGTTAGTTTGATTGTATATATTTATACATTACTATAGGATTAAAATGGTTCCAAATGTATACGTTTCCTTTAAAGGCAGTGGACACTATTGGTAATTGTCAAAGACTAGCCTTCACTGTTGGTGTAGCTCACTGTTGGTGTAGCTCAACATATGCATAAAATATTAAACCTGTGAAAATTTGAGCTCAATCGGTCATCGAACTTGCGAGATAATAATGAAAGAAAAAAACACCCTTGTCACACGAAGGTGTGTGTGTTTAGATGGTTGATTTCGAGACCTCAAGTTCTAAACTTGAGGTCTCGAAATCAAATTCATGGAAAATTACTTCTTTCTCAAAAACTATGGCACTTCAGAGGAAGCCGTTTCTCACAGTGTTTTATACTATCAACCTCTCCCCATTACTCGTAATCAAGAAAGGTTTGATGACAATAATTATTTTTAGTAATTACCAATAGTGTCCACTGCCTTTAAGCCATGCTTAATCAAGATATATGTGTCAACTTTGAAAGTAACAAAACACAAGGGTATTTTACCAGCTGCATCCATGGAAAGGGGGTTTCATAAAAATATAAAAACAAATCTAGGGAAGATGTACAACAATAGTTTGCAGTTCCTTTTTATAATTATAATTTGAAATTCTTTTGTTTGAAAGTATTATTATTATACTTTCAAACATTTTTATGTGGATATCTACGATATGATTTAAAGAGAGTTTGGCAATATTTGTTTATAGTTAAATGTTTACAAACACTATTTGATTTATTTTCTGTTTTTTTTCCTTATAAGTTTGGTAATATCATTAAAGTAGATTGAATTTTCAACATGGGAGAGTATTTGAATCTTAGCAGGGTTAAAGTATAAAGTTATTTGCCTGGTATAAAGTATTTGTCTTTCTAGCTTAAAAATAAAATAAAACATATTTATAGTTAATTTGATGCTTATAAATGATGTCAGCTAAGAAACATGTTTAAAAGGGCCTAAACATTATGAAATAAAAGGATTACCCTAAGAGAGAAATTGGTAATTTGGTTGTTTATTTCGAAAAATAATGTGGTTCTTGTGGGTCAGAATGTATTGAAATATCGTTCTTACGACCTGTTTACTAGTCTTGGTGCAAGACGTTTCTCGTTTCCCTTTCACGCACACCGCGGCCAATTCACCGAGTCGGTGCGCGCGCTGTCGGTGAATTGGCCGCGGTGTGCGTGAAAGGGAAACGAGAAACGTCTTGCACCAAGACTACCTGTTTACATTTGAGCGTCTATGACTGCCCAGAAAAACCAAGAGCAAATGGTGACAATTCGAAGCTGTCAGACAGACTTTGCTTCATTAAAACTCACCTTCTCAAACGATTGTTGGCCGACCATCGCTTCAAATTGATATAATAACAAAAAATACATTTTTCTCTCAAATGAAATAACACACGGCAAAACGATTTCACTGAATACAGTGGAATAAAGTACTTTCAGTCAAGTAGGTTATGGTGAGTAACTTGGAAGTCAATGTTCTTCTTTTTCAAAACAATGTTGTTTAGTTTTAAGATTACCTGTTTTGAGATCAAATATTTTTGAATCTGTTTTGAATGCAACAACTCCGTGACATAGGCTTATAATAGACTCATTCCTTATTATGGTAAGGGTTTGGGTTGGGTTAGGATTTGGGTTAGGGTAGGGTCGGGTTAGGCTTAGGGTCAGAGTTAGGCTTAATATTTTGTGTTGGGGTTAGGGTTGGGATTGGGGTTGGTTAGAGTTTGGGTTAGGGTTAGAATGATGGTTATGGTTAGGGTTTGGTGCGGGTTAGGGTTGGGGTTTAGGTAGGGTTAGGGTATATGGTTGTTTAGCGAGGGCTTGGGCGAGAAGTAGTGTTAGGGTTAGACGTAATGGGTGATTTTGCTGGGGGTGAAATCACACACTGTAATATAGAAGCTCTTCATATTCAGTGCGTACAATGGACACGTGGGCGTGTGATGCTCCATAGATGTACTGACTGTACATATATTGGAAAGACAATCTTTTAATAGCTCTGAGTAATTTGTTAATTAGTTGTAGGCCTACCTGGAACAAACCGCTGTAGCATATCAAAGCTGTCAAAATCAAAACATAAACACTTTGTGATATTGGTAATAATGCCTCAAACAAATCCCACTCAAGTGTTGTACGCGCGGAAATTATGAAATTCAACGACCCTCCCTTTTTTAATAGTAATTTGTCGGAGACAAACACCTGTCTTAAGTTTCCTACTCTTGATTGCTTGGTTGATTTATCACACATTAATTGACAACCAGTACCGTTTATTGACATTTGTTATTGGAAAATTAATTTGCATCGAGGATATAAAAGAATACAAATTATTTGGTTTTACTCTAACTGGTTGTGTAAAGCACTCAGTAATTAAAATGTAGCTGGGACAGACTCAACTGTAGCTGGGACAGGCCCAACAATAGATGGGACAGCCCAACTGCCTTAGCTTGGACAAGCCCAGCTGTAGCTGGGACATGCCCGACTGTACTTGTGACAGGCCCAACTGTAGCTGTGACAGGCCCAACTGTAGCTGTGACAGGCCCAACTGTAGCTGGGACAGGTCCAACTGTAGCTGGGACAGGCCCACTGTAGCTGGGACAGGTCCAACTGATAGCTGTGACAGGCCCAACATGTAGCTTGGACAGGCCCATTTGTAGCTGTGACAGGCCCAAATGTAGCTGTGACAAGCCCAACTGATAGCTTGGACAGGCCCATTTGTAGCTGTGACAGGACAAACTGTAGCTGTGACAGGCCCAATTGTGACAGGTCCAACTGTAGCTGTGACAGGCCCAACTGTAGCTGTGACAGGCCCAACTGATAGCTGTGACAGGCCCAACTAAGACAGGCCCAACTGTAGCTGTGACAGGCCCAACTGTAGCTGTGACAGGCCCAACTGTAGCTGTGACAGGCCCAACTGTAGCTGTGGCAGGCCAAACTGATCACCCACTGATAGCTGGGACAGGTCCAATTGTAACTTGGACAGGCCTAACTGTAGCTGGACAGGCCCAACTGATAGCTGTGACAGGCCCAGTAGCTGTGACAGGCCCAACTGATAGCTGTGACAGGCCCAGTAGCTGTGACAGGCCCAAACTGATAGCTGTGACAGGTCCAATTGTAACTTGGACAGGCCCAACTGTAGCTGGGACAGGCCCAACTGTACCTGTGACAGGCCCAACTGATAGCTGGGACAGGTCCAATTGTAACTTGGACAGGCCCAACTGTAGCTGGACAGGCCCAACTGATAGCTGTGACAGGCCCAACTGTGACAGGCCCAACTGTAGCTGTGACATGCCCAGTAGCTGTGACAGGCCCAACTGATAGCTGGGACAGGTCCAATTGTACCTTGGACAGGCCCATTTGTAGCTGTGACAGGCCCAACTGTAGCTGGGACAGGTCCAATTGTAACTTGGACAGGCCCAACTGTAGCTGGGACAAGCCCGACTGATAGCTGTGACAGGCCCAACTGTGACAGGCACAACTGTAGCTGTGACAGGTCCAGTAGCTGTGACAGGCCCAACTGATAGCGTGACAGGCCCAACTGTGATAGGCCCAACTGTAGCTGTGACAGGCCCAACTGTAGCCGTTACAGGCCCAACTGATAGCTGTGACAGGCCCAACTGTGACAGGCCCGACTGTAGCTGTGATAGGCCCACATGTAGCTGTGACAGGCCCAACTGATAGCTGTGACAGGCTCAACTGTGACAGGCCCAACTGTAGTTGTGACAGACCCAACTGATAGCTGGGACAGGCCAGAACTGAGCTGACTACATGCCTGCCTAGTAGGTATTACAAATTGTCAAATGTATTCTTGATTTGAATTGAATGGAATCTTTAGAAGAAAAAAAACACATTTTCAAGCAATTAGTATTAAATTATATTTAATGAACTGTCAACTAGTGGGATTAAAGTTTACAAATAAATCAATCAAGAGCGATCAAGCGGTAAAAAGTTATAAAACCCTTCCCCGAAAGAAAACTTTCAAAGTACAGAGGAGATCATTGGGTTTCATTGAGTTTCTCTAAATGCATCTTTGATAATTAATAAAATGTAATTCATATCGCGTGACTTTGTTTCAGGTTGATGACAGTTTTGGATTTATACTAAAAAAAACCTAAAAAACAATCAAAAACATGACTTTTATGAAGTCACTTTTCGCAAATCATCCATGCCATGATACTTGACTTTGCATTTGATGTCAGCACTCTGATCCTATAAAGCCATGAGTTTCATCAGTTCATGCTCAGTTTCTCTGACGATTTCGACTTGCTTCGATCACTGCATACCCTCAACAACTGTTTTTACATGACATGCTGCTCCAACAGCTCACTCTTGTATATGTTGAATTGGAAACTGGTTTTTAATAAGCCGACAACTTCTCTGGTTTTCTGACATTGGGCGGTTTAAGTACAACAGATCAACTGAACAAAAGTATATAACAGGAACAGTTGTTTTAAGAGGACAGCTTTAGCTGAGACCATCACCTACCACTTCATATAAACAGTTTGGGAAAACACCATGGAAAACCACTCGAACATAGACTACTCGAGCTCGTCATCTGATTTTGTGAATGATTGTGATAAATTTGTTTCTTTTTACTCTTTTCGGTCAGAACATAGCGTTTTAACAATCAACTGTCTTCTGACATTGACTTTAAACCCGCTGTACCTGATTGTAATTCGTCGAGTGAGGAACATTCCAACATCATCAAAGATTTTTCTTGCATCTTTAGCCGTTTCAGACTTCAGTATAGGGCTATTTGTTATGCTCCCCAACATTTTCAGAATGATATTTTCGTTATGTATTCGGGTGTTTTACTCGCTCGAATTTATTCTGAGTTCCTTGCAGATAATCTTAATGATGGAGTGTTTCTTCTCACTTGTACTATTGACTATCGACCGATACCTAGCTATCGCCCGGTGTCTGCACTACCCACGACTGGTTACTACACGTCGAGCTAAAGTCGCTGTGTGTTGTGGTTGGCTTGGTGTAGCCTCATCACTCTTTGCAGTCCTTATAGTTGGTGTAGATGATGCATACTTTTATTTATTTTATACAATTATCCTCTTTTTGTACGTCATCATCATTTTGCTCGGACTGG
The DNA here is from genome assembly GCF_032118995.1 of Asterias amurensis. Taxonomy (NCBI): domain Eukaryota; kingdom Metazoa; phylum Echinodermata; class Asteroidea; order Forcipulatida; family Asteriidae; genus Asterias; species Asterias amurensis. The sequence continues at coordinate 1,156,289 of NC_092650.1, read as the reverse complement.
TCTTCATCGTGGTACTTAACGTACACGTCCTGATCATCGCTAGACGCCACGTGACACAGAGAATCAAGCGGGAAAACCAGTTTAAGGCTGAAAACAGAAACACTCGGCGTGCTCTACGAGCCCACTTTAAGTCCTTTGTCAATGTATTCATCACGGTAATTTTCATCTTTATTTGCTGGATCCCCTTTTCCATTTCATTGTTTCTTTTAAGGAATGGTTTTCTATACTACAATATTACTTCCATATTCTATGGAAACCTCCAGATTGCCGTCGAAATGATATTTTATTGCAGTAACTGGGCGAATGGTTTGGTTTATTACCTAACAAACAAATCGTTCCGACAAGTTCTACATAAAATGGTGTCAAACAATTTCAGAGCATTGATACAGAAATGTAGACCCCGAACACTGAAGCGTATATCAACAATCGAAATCTAGCACAACAACAAAGCAACTTTGGGACAAAATCGCACGCAAAAGTTATACTTTGGTATCACAATTATTGTGTGTGAAAAACAAAACATGAATGAGATATTGCAAATTTTCCTTGAATATTGCCTCGATTGAATTGGCTCTTAAATTGTGATAGAGCAGTTAACTTAAAATGCAGACGAGCCATGCACGCCATAGGACAGTATGTTATCAGACAATTCTTCAAGCTTATAAAAGTCTACAAAGTTTGGCGTTCTTCTAAAAGCATCAACGGAGTCAAACTTAAAGATGTGAAGACAAACCAAAAAATCAAAGTTAGAGGATACAATTCTCCCTTCCATGGTTGAATGCCTGGCTGTCTCAAACTACGTCTTTATCCGAACTGTATCACGAGGACTAGGGGCCGACCCCGAACTGTATCACGAGGACTAGGGGCCGACCCCGAACTGGACCACGAGGACTAGGGGCCGACCCCGAACTGTATCACGAGGACTAGGGGCCGACCCCGAACTTTATCACGAGGACTAGGGGCCGACCCCGAACTGTATCACGAGGACTAGGGGCCGACCCCGAACTGGATCACGAGGACTAGGGGCCGACCCCGAACTGTATCACGAGGACTAGGGGCCGACCCCGAACTGGATCACGAGGATTAGGGGCCGACCCCGCACTGACGTACACATCACCGAGCAGTGAGATCGCGAGAAACGAACAAGTCACGAATGTCGTTTCTTTTTAAAAACGGAGTCGATCGGAAGTGTTTTTTTTTTGTCAAGCTGAGACTGCATGACGTTCAATCACAGGACCGCAGGTTCGAAACCGACCACGCTCAACGCTTTTTTCTCAATGACTAGAATAATTGTCGACTATTGACTGAATAATGGTCGACTATTGACTGAATCACACAATCAGGTGAGATTTTCGGTACACCATAACAATGTAAATCTTTTACAAAATGTTGATTTGTGCAACTACTGACCGGTTTTGCTTTCGGCCATAACAAGATTTTGTTATGAAGTTAATATGGTTGGAAAGATGTTATGGAAGTAGAATAAACAATTCACACAAATACTCGAAATTGTGCGGTTTTCCTTTTACTTCGTGAACTACGGTCCGCCATTTTGAACCAGAACCAAGCAAGCAAGCAAGCAAGCAAGCAAGCAAGCAAGCAAGCAAGCAAGCAAGCAAGCAAGCAAGCAAGCAAGCAAGCAAGCAAGCAAGCAAGCAAGCAAGCAAGCAAGCAAGCAAGCAAGCAATCATGCAAACAAGCGAACAAACAAACAAGCAAGCAAGCAAACAAGCAATTAAGCAAGCAAAAAGCAAACAAGCAAGCAAGCGAGCAAGCAAGCAAACAAGCAAACAAGCAAGCAAGCAAGCAAGCAAGCAAGCAAGCGAGCAAGCAAGCAAGCAAGCAAGCAAGCAAACAAACAAGCAAGCAAGCAAGCAAGCAAGCAAGCAAGCAAGCAAGCAAGCAAGCAAGCAAGCAAGCAAGCAAGCAATCAAGCAAGAAAGCAAGCAAGCAAGCAAGCAAGCAAGCAAGCAAGCAAACAAGCAAACAAGCAAGCAAACAAGCAAGCAAGCAAGCAAGCAAACAAGCAATCAAGCAAGCAAAAAAGCAAGCGAGCTTTTTAATTGTTATTGTTCATCCATTTCTGTAAACAATTTGATGTTTGTAGCATTTTAGGTATTTTTAGATTGTCTTTTTGAGTAGCTTAATCATTTTAATGTCTGTAAATAAACGCATTTCCTTTAATGTGCAATATTGTGCGAATCTTAAATTATTTATAAAAGGATGAAATATTGGATAAGTCAGGGTTTAGTATTCGGCTGAAATACAAAACGGAGTGGACAATATTAAACCCTGGCTTATCCAATATTTCATCCTTTTATAAATAATTAGATTCGCACAATATTGCCCATTAAAAGATTTGGGTACTTTTGTAACACAAAACACATTGTCCACACATTTACATTAAACTTACACCGTTTGAAGATAATGGCAAGAAAGCATACCTTAAAATATTAGTCACTGAGGTGCTGTAGTTTTTGAGAAACAAGTAAAACAATGTCATGAAAATACGTTTTAAATGCTTAAATAATTTTCGTCTCATGATCACTGGGACGAAAATTAATTTCATGACATTGTTTTACTCATTTCTCAAAAACCTCAGCAATATTTCCAAGGAAGCTTTCTATTACCATTATCTTCAAACTGTGTAAGTTTTAATGTAAATCTGTGGACATTGTGTTTTTTGTCCTACCCAAGGTATAAGTCATTTTACAAAGTATTAACAAGTCAGTGGAGATGTTTGTAAAGTTTCTGGTGTATATAACCGCTCGCAGACCACCCACTCCAACCACTCGAGTATACTCAACTCATTTGCTTCTTTGGCAGTTTACCATTTTGCCTCAATTTCTGCAACTTTCTTTGGGTGGTCGGTCACTGATAATTTTGTGTAAATTTTGTTTGTTTGATTTTAGTGAAGTAAGGGGGAAAATATTACCGTATCAGTTTCTGGTTGAGGTAAACTGTGTTTAAAGGGTCTGGGTACTTTTTGTAGGACAAAAAACACAATGTCCACAGATTTACACTAAACTTACACAGTTTGACGATAATGATGGTAGAAAGCTTCTCAGAAACAATTACTTGCTGAGGTGCTGTAGTTTTTGAGAAATGAGTAAAGCAAATACATGACAATAATTTATCGTCTCACTGATCACGAGACGAAAATTATTTAAGCATGTAAAAACATATTTTCATGACATTGTTTTACTAATTTCTCAAAAACTACAGCACCACAGAAATAAATAGTTTAAGGTAGGCTTTCTACTATCATTGTCTTCAAATGGTGTAAGTTTGATGTAAATTTGTGGACAATGTGTTTTGTGTTACAAAAAGTACCCAAATCTTTTGAAGGCACTGGACACATTTCAGTAATTGCAAAGACCAGTATATTCTTACTTGGTGTATCCCAACATATGGATAAAATAACAAACCTGTGGAAAGGAACATTACAGAATTGGTAAGAACAAATCAGACTTACATAAAACTTAAACGGTCGAATGATGATGATAGTTGAAAACATCCCTTGAAAGATTTCTGTCTGAAATAAATAAAAACAGTTTCCCGTTTGGAGTTTATCACTCAGGCAGCGTTCTATTTTTTTGATTTTTTTTTTAAATCGAGCTCATACGCTAAATGTGAAAACGGTTATTTCTTTACTATTTTCTCGTGACCCAAATGGCCGATCGATCTAAAACCTCTACAGGTTTGTCAGTTTATGTATTATGGTGGATTGCATAAAGTGCTCACTCTGCTAGCAACTGTTTTCTTAGCAAAAACAAATTCTGTAATGTTCCTTTAACAAACTGTTGACATCTTCGTGTCTGATGAACTTGTACAAATAATTATTTAGAAAGTTAAATTTTGTTGAACTATAAGTCGTTATAGATGGATCGTAATAGACCTTTCTTTTGTTGATAAACAAACCGCCTTGGTTGGCATGGGCGGCCGAATGTTTGTAAAACACTCAATGGTATTAACAGATGTTTTAACCAAATTCAACATTTCCTAAAAAATAAAATTAAAAAAAATACCTCCCATAATTAGTTGATTTTGTTTTTAACAAAATCAACACAATGTTTGTATATTTTTGTACATTGTTACAAACAGTAGCGATCTGTTTTTGATTTGAATTGAGCTTTCCATAGTTTTCAAACCTGTGTTTGCAAAAACTCGGGCTGTGACGTTGCAAAAGAAAGGTCCATATCGGGTTGTATTTCTATGGTCTATACACACGTTATTGACCGCAATCTTTGATGACGTAAAACTGGTTCAAAAGTGCACGCATGTACGCGTTATACGCACGACTATCAGCCAATGGTAGCTCTTCAAGAGTGCACAAAACACCAAAGATGGCGGCCATTGATGTATAATGCAATCACCTTGCAATCCATCCATTGAGAACCAGATGTTTAAGTCTCTAAAAATATTACTTAATATCTAAATTAAAAAAAACCTTAAAAAAATAAAAGGAAAAAAGCTTATGAAAATAATTGAAGAGTAACAAACATTAAAGTGTTTATCGCAAGAGGGCGACAAACTGAGCCTCTTTTAGCCTGTTGGGTGCACCATCCCACCTTACTAACTCACGTAGCAACCGATGCGAAATATTCAAAAAATTAATACTAGAAAAATATTTTCTAATCTCTCTCAGCCTCTTTAAAATCTATGAAATATATTTTCAGACCACTAAACTTCGTTTATTATTTTTGGCAGAATTTTTTCTTCTTCTAATTGACCTCCTTGCTGTCTGTCTGCCTGTATATGCACTCTCCCAGTTTGAGGCTTTGCGGGGACCATCCTACGGGTTGCAATTGTAATTCATCCTCAAAATGTTCCAACGGGGGTGGGTCATCCACTGAGGGGAGGGGGGGGGGTTGGGGACGCACGGCCCCCGCTCCCTCTGCACTTATTTTATGGCATGAGAGTCTGTCTGGCGAGTCGGTCTATACAACATCTACTGACTCTATATAGCGTCCTCTTTTGACTCTGTCAACATCATTCAGCCCTAGACTGGTCCCCTGTCTGTACCCGCAAGGATAAAGCCATGTGTTTGCTTTTTAGAGAATTAGTGTTTTCATTTGTACAAATTGGACACCGGACTCGAAGGTTCTCCAACATTTTAGAAGATGCATTTCATACAAAATCCAGTCAAAGTCTTTACAAACTGCATTCTAATTCTTTAGTTTAAATCAAGAAACATAATTATCTCACAAAGGGAGGGTACACTATTGCTTTTGGAAAAGCACACAATTCATTCAAGTTTGTCAAGAAACACACTGAAGGATGGTAGACCTACACTAACAGATGTGGCGGAGTGTAATAATCATAATTGATCATATCATAACTTTACTTCTTATGTAGCGCATTTGACAATAACCGTATCAATGCGCTTTACATTATAAAGTGCCCAAGGGACGATTTCACAAAGAGTTAGGACTAGTCGTAACTTAAAGGAACACGTTGCCTTGGATCGGACGAGTTGGTCTATAAAAAAGCTCTTGTAACCGTTTTTTTTTATAAAATACATATGGTTGGAACGAAGTTTTAAAAGTAGAATACAATGATCCACACAAATTTGCCTCGAAATTGCGTGGTTTTCCTTTTACTTTGCGAACTAACACGGTCGGCCATTTATGGGAGTCAAAATATTGACTCCCATAAATGGCCGACCGTGTTTGTCGACGAGGCTGGAGGAAAACCGTGCAATTTCGAGGCATGTTTGTGTGGATAATTGTATTCTACTTTTACAACATCTTTCTACCCATATGCATTTTGTAACAAACGGTTACAAACGCTTTTCAAAGACCAACTCGACCGATCCAAGGCAACGTGTTCCTTTAAGACAAGTCCTAAGAGATATAACAAACGTATGGGTAGTCCTAAGTTAGGACGAGTAACTCGTCCTACTCGAGATAAGACTAGTCTTAACTCTTCGTGAAATCCACCCCTGGTCATTGGGCACAACATTTTGTCAATGAATGTTTCTCAGCTCCTCGGGGAGTACACAACCACCTCAAGCTGCCGTAGTGCTCCAAAGGCTTTTTTTCAAACGAACATCATCCTCTTCCCTGGCAGGTACCCATTAACCCTTGGTGAAGAGAAGCAATTCTTATAGGAAAGTCCTTGCTCAAGGACACAAGTGTCATGACCGGGATTCGAACCCACAATCTGATGCCTCCACAACTTGGAACTGAATGCTCTAAACCACTTGGCTACGACACCCTACATGCCCGAAGTATTGTAGGCCTACAGCACTGGTTTTCGTAGAGAACATTGGTTCAGAAAGATTACAAGATCAGAATTTCAAAACAGTAATCAAAAGAGCTTGTTCTGCTCACGTTTTAGAAAAAGCTAAACTTAAACAGCAATACCAACGAACAGTATGATAAAAAAAGAAAATAACTCTCAAAATTGTTTACGTTTTGAATTCAAAATAATTGTTTTATCTGCACTCCCTTGCATGGCCTCCATCCCTACCGTTGTCATACATATTTTCGTTAACCTCTTGGCCTTTCCATCCACCACCCTCCCGTCTGTCATGTTCTCCCGAATCCTTGAGATCCTGTCTCCCTCCCCCACGTCCACACAGACAGAAGATACAACCCTTTCGCTCACCCCGGGTTGAAACATTCTCTATCCCGCCCCTCTTACCGTCAGACCTCGTAAGTGGTCCGGATTCTTTCGAACTGTCGTCTGCCAATGACTTACTACTTTGCTGACTCTTCTTCTCATTCTCACCGTTACCATGACAACTCCCGCCAAAACACCTGATTGGATGACAGCAGAACGTGGTCTTTCTGCAGCTGCAGCGGTGGCAACAACAGCGGGCTAGGTTTCGACAGCAAGCTAGTCGCCATATCACATAGCCTGGACGCCAGAACAGCCAGTACAGACCAAAGGCAACGAGAATGGCTGCCAAGCTGCCCAGTAGAATTTCCGACGGAAAGTCAACGGTGCCCTTTATTGTCGCGACTGCATAAGGAAACAGAAAATTTTGAAAATCTTTATTTGTCAATTTCAAAAAGTTATTTTGTTAAGGGGGGGGGGGGGGGTTCTGCACGACTTAATTGGGTCAAAGCTTAAAGAAAATTGAATTATAAGCTTGAAAAGTTTTCGTCAACCTAAATTGACGGTAAATCAATTTTGGAAAGCTGTTTATATAATGCGCAAGTGCCAATTAAGACGCGAAGTAGTTCTGACTGAAATGCTTGGACATATAAAAAGGGGCTAATTAGTCGATAAGAAACGTGCCATTGAGGTAAAATGTTTTAAGCATAATTATAGGGCAATAGCTTACTTCTTGTTTCAAGCAAACATTCTTGCTGCCGACGAGAAGAATGCTTTAAAGACACTGTACACTATTGGTAATTGTCAAAGACCATAGTCTTCTCATTTGGTGTATCACAATATTTTGTTATAGGTCCTCGGTTTGAACGTGTACATGTATACCGGCAAGAGGTGTTTAAACGCCGGCATGGACATTACAAGCAGGCTACGGAGGTCATGGCCTTGGTGCCCCTTCAAAAGTTACCCATTGAATTTAAGATTTTCAATAGAAGTGCCCTTTGCAAAATGAAAATGGTCTTGCCATTTCAAAGTTGAAATTCCACGCATGCTATTGTCTAGTCTTCTGACTGACATGATGTTATATCAACATCAAACAATTTTATTTTGGACTCACGGGTACAGTTGGCCGGTGCTGAGACGAGTTGGTCGGTATTGTCGCCGCAATTATCGGCATTGTCACACCTCAAAGTCCTCGGGACGCACCGGCCATTACGACATCTTAACTCGGTCACTTCGTCGGTGCAAGGTCCTATAAGAACGAAAACCAGAAGACGTAGGCTGAGTTCGGGCGGTGTGTTCTCTTGATTACAAACTAAGTTCCTTAAGGGAGCCGTTTCACACAATGTTTTTTACTATCAACAGCTCTCCATTGCTTGTTATATTAAGTTTTTATGCTAACATATATTTTGAGTAATTGCCACAAGTGCATGGCATGGAGTAACTTATTATTGTGTTACTAGATGTTTTGTTTGTTTGTTTGTTTGTTTGTTTGTTTGTTTGTTTGTTTGCTTGCTTGCTTGCTTGCTTGCTTGCTTGCTTGCTTGCTTGCTTGCTTGCTTGCTTGCTTGCTTGCTTGCTTGCTTGCTTGCTTGCTTGCTTGCTTGCTTGCTTGCTTGCTTGCTTGCTTGCTTGCTTGCTTGCTTGCTTGCTTGCTTGCTTGCTTGCTTGCTTGCTTGCTTGCTTGCTTGCTTGCTTGCTTGCTTGCTTGCTTGCTTGCTTGCTTGCTTGCTTGCTTGCTTGCTTGCTTGCTTGCTTGCTTGCTTGCTTGCTTGCTTGCTTGCTTGCTTGCTTGCTTGCTTGCTTGCTTGCTTGCTTGCTTGCTTGCTTGCTTGCTTGCTTGCTTGCTTGCTTGCTTGCTTGCTTGCTTGCTTGCTTGCTTGCTTGCTTGCTTGCTTGCTTGCTTGCTTGCTTGCTTGCTTGCTTGCTTGCTTGCTTGCTTGCTTGCTTGCTTGCTTGCTTGCTTGCTTGCTTGCTTGCTTGCTTGCTTGCTTGCTTGCTTGCTTGCTTGCTTGCTTGCTTGCTTGCTTGCTTGCTTGCTTGCTTGCTTGCTTGCTTGCTTGCTTGCTTGCTTGCTTGCTTGCTTGCTTGCTTGCTTGCTTGTTTGTTTGTTTGTTTGTTTGTTTGTTTGTTTGTTTGTTTGTTTGTTTGTTTGTTTGTTTGTTTGTTTGTTTGTTTGTTTGTTTGTTTGTTTGTTTGTTTGTTTGTTTGTTTGTTTGTTTGTTGTTTCGTTGGTTTAGTTTGTTTGATGGTTGGTTGTTTGATTGTTTGTTTGTTGGTTTGTTTTTGATTTATTTTAACGGGGTGTTTGTTTGTTTGTTTGTTTGTTTGTTTGTTTATTTGTTTGTTTGTTTGTTTGTTTGTTTGTTTGTTTGTTTGTTTGTTTGTTTGTTTGTTTGTTTGTTTGTTTGTTTGTTTGTTTGTTTGTTTGTTTGTTTGTTTGTTTGTTTGTTTGTTTGTTTGTTTGTTTGTTTGTTGTGTTTGTTGGGGGGGGGTGATCATATATGATCAAACCCTGCAAGTGTGTGCTGACAACGTCACGCCAGTGAGTTGAGATTATTTTTCTCTTGCAGCATGAATTCTTGTTGTTTTAATTCTCCAATCTCTCCAGTGTTTTTGTGGTAGGAAGTATTTTTTTTAATTCAATTTTTTAGGCCACAATCCTTTCTATGAATTCTACATTCAGATTGTTTAAATGTTTTTTTTCTATTCATGTGTTGTATAATATTGCCTCGCAGGACCACCCCGGGGATGGAGAACACCATATTACGCACCGATGGGCCATCTTCAGTTGAAAATTAATGGAGTTTCTTGGGCCACAAATAAAAAACGATCATATTATGGCAAACAGATTATACATTGTTCGAAGTTGTAGTAATTTGATAAAAACAATCATAAGGAATAATATGCCATTAACATGCGTTGGTGGTATCAATTACGGTGTATCTGGCAATTACTGCATAAATCTCCACCCTGGGATTTTGTAATATTAGTTGTAGGCGGTATGTTTATAAAAGGCACTGAACACTTTTGATAATTACTACTCAAAGTAATTGTTGTCATAAAGACTTACTTTATAACAAGCAACGGAGAGCTGTTGATGGTATAAAACAATGTGAGGAACGGCTTTCTTTGCAACGTAGTTTTTGAGAAGTAAGAAGTAATTTCTCACTCAAATAATAAAAGACTTAAGCTGAGGCCTTTTATTATTCAAATGAAAGCACACAAAGAAGTGGAAGGGTGTTTTTCATTATTCTCTCGCAACTTCGATGACCAATTGAGCCCAAATTTTCACAGGCTTGTTATTTTATGCATATTATGCCTATACACAAAGTGAGAATACAATGTACTTGTTTTTGAAAATTAACAAAAGTGTCCAGTGCCTTTAAGATGCAATGGACTTCTCATATCAAAATTGTGTTTTCAGTAATTTGCATTTCAAACAAATTGTAGCAGGACATATCGTGATCACGGAGGCCCCGAAGGGACATTGAAAATTCACTTTGATCTCCTCTGCTCATGATAACGATTCTATTTTTACATGGTTCATTAGGGTCTCCGTAATCATGATACGTAGCCAATCCCCTAGAGAACAGTGTGCCTTTGGTGATTGTCAAAGACTGCAGTAGTCTCACTTGGTGCATCCCAACATTATGCATAACAAGAAAAATCTGTGTAAATTTGGACTCAACTGGTCATCGAAGTTGTAAGAGAATAATGAAAGACAAAACACCCTTATGAACAAATCTGGTGCAGGCCTCTAACCCAAAGTTGTTGTTGCCGTCAATTAATTTAAAAGTGATTATCAAACCTTTAAAGACCGCGTAGAAGAGTCCTATAATTTGCCTATCGATGTTTGACTGACATGTGTTGACCAAAAGCTTTCCACCCCAAGTGTTTATTACGACCGCTCGTATATTATTTCCCCCATCAGTTGAAAACCCATCATATCTACGTTACAATAACAATATGAAATTCATAATTATGACAAAAAACTGCATTACAAATCTGTGTGTTCACAACAAGTAGTGTTTGTCACACATTCTGGCGCTAAAATTATAAATAGTTTGAAAACACTTGGTCAAAAATTGAGTTTCCCTGAAGAAAAGAGAGTGTTTCCCGCCTTTTTCCCCCTGTGGTTAAAAACCTACGGACAATCACCTGTATCAAAGGACGTTGCCAACACCGTGATGTTCACCCTAGCCGTCGGGTGCACTGTCAACCGCAATGTGACGAACTGGGTCCGGGACTCGACCACAACATCCGGCACCACCGTACCGCATGCGGTCATTATGGGCTCTACGTCATCCGTGACGTCATCACCCTCCCATATTTGGAGGAAGGAACTATTACAGTAGCTGGGAATGATTTCAGTGATGTTGTCCGCGGTGTTAGCTGCTCGCTGTGGGCCTGTGGCATCTATGAGAAAGGATGGAAAAAAACAAGAAAACGAAAGCCAGAAATGAGTTGAGATACCCAGCGGCACTTAAGTGCTAATATTACTTATTTTATGTTGCTGATGTATACTTAACCGGACATTTTCTTTTGGAAAAGGCGGGGGGGGGGGGTGACAAGGCAGCTGTCAAATTCAGATTGCATTTGCCGATAAACAAAAACTTAATACTGATTTGAGTTACAGGCAATGTTGTTTCTTTCAATCGCAAGGAATCAAATCTCAAATCAATCGCAATATGTTCCCTAAAAAAAATGGTAAAACATAAAACCCAACTCACTCAAATCATTCTCCACGTCGCGTACCGCCGCTTCAATTTAATAGGACTGTGTACAGCTACCAGTTTTATTAATTTATTGACACTGAAATAATTAACTTGTATTTTTATCTCTGATTGATGTCAGATAAAGGTTACCTAAAAATACACTCTTGTAACGAGGGTCGTTTTTGTATGTAGACGTGACCCATAACTTTTAAATTGTGTTTTCGCCTCCACTCTGCCTGGAAGGTTGACCGTTTTGCATAGAGTGAAAATACCAAGTTAATAGATGAATAAAATATTGAAAGGCAAAGTCTCTGTTTGGAGCTATTCGGTTGTTGTATTACAATCCTTTTTGAATGAAGATATGTACATAATAATAAACCTGTGAAACTTCTATTTAAAAAGTATGTGGTTGTTCTTACTCACGCAATATTTCTAATCTTAAAATTTTCCGCGTAATGGTTTTCTAAGATTGAACATTGTTGAATTCCTTTCGTTAAAACCACATTCTTTAGAAGGAGACCGTTTCTTAAAACGCTATCAGTATCAACAGCTGCAGTGCTTCTTACCAACATTACAAAGTATACGATTGTATGGTTATCAATTTTGGAGTAAATACCAAAGACATAACCCTCTCTTTAATGGTATTTTGTTTAATAGGGTGCTACACCCACACAGAGCCGCACATGGGGAGAGTTACGACAATTTGCGATTAGAAGCCATTTTGTTCTCGAAGAAACACAAGGGCGAACACAGGGTGCCAGACTAGTCTGCCCATTGTGTTGTGCTGCATTTGGAGACAAAATGGCGTCCAGCAACCACGTGACCAAAGAAAATCTGTTCCCTCCATGTCGCAACTCTCTCAATACACAGCTCAGCACCCATTGCACCGACACTCAGATACTGAGTCTTTTTATTCCGTGTCTTAGTAAACACGATTCCCCTGCTTTCCTTAAGTGTTTATCCTTACGTTATCTGTTATTTTTACGTATTTATTACTTATTCTTATTTATATTTACTATTGGTTGTATAATTATCTGCTTGTATTACTGCTTTGTGTACTATATTATGTTAAATCTATATTAATTTTATTGTGTACCCCAGATGTGGGGCAACATATCTACGGATCATAGTATGTATTTACTTTAGTTGACCCTTGCCCATCTCGGGGTATATTGTCTTGTATTTTGTTTTGTACGGTTATGGCAAATAAAATAATAATAACAAGACTTCGTGAAATAAGATCCTAGCAGATTAATTTTCATGAAGGTTTTTAAGAATAATACACGAGGAGTGTACTCCCGAAAAAGCCATTGATACCAGCACTCTACAATCGCATTATAGGTTGTCAAACTGTGCGCAAGAATAATACCGCGACCGTCTGAGGCAAACTTAAAGGCAGTGGACACTATTGGTAATTACTCAAAAATTATGGTTAGCATAAAAGACGAGTCATGGAGAGCTGTCGATAGTATAAAACATTGTGAGAAACGGCTCCCTCTGAAGTATTTAAACGTAGTTTTTGAAAAAGAGGCAATTTCTCACTCAAAAAAATGTTCAAGGCTTCAGCTGAAGTCTTTTATTTATCTGAAAGCACACAAAGTATAATGCAACAAGGGTGTTTTTCTTTTGCAAACTCGTTGACCAAATGCGCCAAAACTTTCACAGGTTTGTTATTTTATGCATATGCTGAAAACACCAAGTTAGAAAACTGGTCTGTGACAATTACCAAAGGTGTCCAGTGCCTTTAAAACAAAATGAGGCGGGAAACGCGTAGGCGAAGAGAACCTATAGCATCGGGGACCAGGTTTAACTCCACGAGCAAGAAACCGCCATGCTCTGAAACATATCAGTCACACAAGACGTCTGGGCACTAGACTCAAGAGGGAATTCCTTCTCGACAAGGAAATAGAGCCGTAGGGGAGGGGCGGGGGTGGTGGGGGGTTGGTGACGTCAGATACGGGTCTCGTCTATGAGAGAACCTGACTGAGGCGGGATTTCTGTAGAGGAGACAACAAGTACTTTTAACATGTGGGTGGGGGCTATGTTGTTACGAAACGGGAGATTGGTGCATAGTGGTGTTCCATAATAATAAAAAAATACACCATTCTTATAGATATAGTTTATTGAATCAAAGTAGCTTTTTAAACGCCCCCTCCCGACAGAAAGAAATGAGTATAGAATATGACAGTGGTCGATAATGGAGGCGGGGGAGGAGGTTGATCTCGAGGGTGACACGTATAAATCAAAGGTCGATCGTCCCCCGGAAAATTGCTTCTAAATATAAACTTAACATGAACTGATGAACTTTCGGGGTTGAAAACAAACTTCTGTGTTTTACGAATTCTGTACAATTTTGTGTGCGGTCAGAATGTTAATTATGACTCGTTTCAGCAGGTTCTTCGTCGTTTTAAGTTGTCATGACTAATACATTAAAATTGTAGTACCCATAAGAAATGTATTTTCCTTTCCTTTATTTTAACTGATCCAATTTCAGTTTTGCCGTTGTTGTGCGTTAATAATTAAAAAAAACCATCAAATTGTCAAATTTTGTTCTACCTTCAAGAATAAAATATTCATCAAACTGAATAAGGAAGCCTTGGTTGGTCTTTAGAGCCTGGAGAACAAACGTACACCTTGGCATGAGTTGATCTCCATTGAATGCTTCAACACTGTCGTGTGAACGTAGTCTCAGGGCGTCTGCCTTGTCGACAGTGGTGCCGCAAAGATCTTGTATGGTGACTGTGTAGAAGAAAGACAATTATGAGGTCAGAGTCAAACGCTTCGACTTTAAAGACACTGGACATCTTTGGTAATTTTCTAAGACCAGTATTCTCACTTGATGTATCCCAACATTTATGGATAAATAAAAAACCTGTGAACAATTGGGCTCAATTGATCATCAAAATTGCAAAAAAAATAATGAAAGCAAAAACACCCTTGTTGCGAACCTTTGTATTTTCAGGTGCATACTAAAAGGGTCCAGCTGAAGTCTTTTATTGTTTAAATTGAGTGAGAAGTTACCACTTTCTCAAAAAATATGTCCCATCACAATGCTTTATACTGCAGCTCTTCATTGCTCGTTACCAAGTACATTTTTATGCTAACCACTATTTTGAGATTACCAATAGTGTCTGGTGCCTTTAATGATAAAAAAAAACAGTTTAAAGGACATGATTTATATTTTCAAATTGAATCTTAAAATCTGAAAATGACAGCGCAATGTTTTCAGGGGGTCGCGCGCGCACGTACGGGTAACGTTGCACATGCTTAATTAATTTTCTCCTCCGGAAACGAAAATTATTTTCGTGACATTTGTTAACTCATTTCTCAAAAAACTGCAGCACATCCATCAATTTTTTTTAACGGAAGCTTTCTATATTATCTTCAAATCATGTAAGTTTAATGTAAAATTGTGGACATTGTGTTTTGATCATACATAAATTACCCAAACCCTTTATTTTTTTCTAGACTAAAGGCAATAGAAACGAACATAGTAATAAAAACATCCCCTGAACGTTTCACAAACAAGTTGGCGCTGTGCACTGTTTTCACAACATCAGTACCTTCGCAAAAGTGATGAAATGTCCACAGATTTTGTTTCATGCATCCTGTAGACTTGTGGACAAGTCGTTGAATGTCTGTCGCTCAGAGAAGCAGTCTGGGGAGAAACAGCAAGGTGGTTTTGCTATCACGACAGACATTTTACCGACTTGTCAACTAGTCTAGTGTTCTAGCTACCGTGGAATTATTTTACCTGTCTGAGTGCGACCACAAACGTCCTGGCATGTCGTCCAAAGAAAAATAACGGCGATCAAAAATGAGTGCTTTTCCATTTTTTTTAAAACACTCTGCGTTATTGTTAATTTGTGCACAGCTGCATGGGTTTTTTAAGGTAGGATGTTTGGGGGATAAACGTCCAGTGTGATATTGTTTGTTGTTTTGAGTGTGTAGAGCCTAAAAGCTTCTCATGCCTTATTGACAAAACATATTGTACCCTCAGCTCGGTTGTAAACACAAACCACGTAGTTTAAGCGTCTGTGAACATCTCCATGGAAACCTTTTATTATTGCTTAAAACGAGAGCTCAGCAAACTTTGGAAATATATTTTAGCAAATGCTGTTTTCTTTATGAAGGAGTCGAGCGCGTGTTACAAATGCCATTCTCGAAAGCTGCAAGGGCGTGGATTAAGAAAGGATTTTTGACGAATGTAAAATGACCCTAAAAACTTATTGATGTCTCTTTAAACCGAAACACTGAAAGGAAGGGGGGCTCATGTTGTATTTATGCAACAGGGGCACCAGTACTGGAAAATGGCTTGTGCTGAAAGCATTTAATGCGTCGAGTTAGACATGACTAACCACGCCTGGCAAATGAATACTGCATTATAGAATTGAGCAATGCAAGTGTATATCGAGACCACATCACACAACTGTAGAGTTTTTGTTTTCTTTGTTGGTGCGGTACTCAGCTGCGACGTGAATAAGTAATTAGATCTAAATTATCAATACAAATTATGCACACGGATGGTTTATGCATTCGGGCGCCCTCTATTGTTTTCCGAAATCTCCAGTAAGTACAATATAAAATTAGTAGGGGAGATGGCTTTAGCTCTCGATCCAAACCAGACCTTCGTCAGAAAGGTTATCCGTTTATATCAAAAAGAGGAGTAAAGGATTGTTGAAGGCATCCAGAGAAAAAAAAGGGAAAACTTAAACCATTCAAGTCATGTTTTTTATTTTTATTTTTTGCTTTTTTATAAAGACTATTGCATTGGTTTGTATTCCCAGGTGCTTTAAAACTCGAAAAAATTAAGAAAGGTTTAAAATGGCTCATTAAATTGTCATATTCTGACTTGTCCATTTAGCCAAAATAAGATGAGGCTGGAAAAAACACTCTCTGTAGATTCTCTAAAAATAAATTATCTGCAGATATAACGGGAAAGCCTTAAAGTAAAAAGTATTAATCAAATTACGTATGAAGCAGTTATTGATACATATTGATGTTATATTACACACCACATTCAGTTTAGGTTATTTATATTAAAAACCTGCAAATAATTTGCAGTCTTATTCCTTGTACAATTTATGACTAGCTTTGCATGTCAGTGACGTAGACAGATACACTTGAAAATGTAAGAAAAATACTGAAATCATTTCGTTTCCTCAATATATTATTGACAACCCTTGAAATAATTTTACGAAATAACACTTCGAGGGGGCGAAATATTATTTCGAGGAGAAAAAAAAGGTAGACGTTTTGTTTTCCTTTTCAATATTGCTATACCCTTTATATAGGGTCTCCGTAACATTCATCTATTGACTGGGAAAACATTAAATTAATGATGCATTTTTACCCTCCGCTACGTGACGAGTCCTGATTGCGAGTGAGTGTGCCTGCCACACTACTGGGCTAGCTAAATGTTCCGTCAAATTATCAGCTGCACGTAGACTGGACTGTCATACACCGCCCGCTTATATCGAAATGAGATCATCCAGAATGATTTGTACACTGCAGTCAAATTATACGGCCCGGGCCTGTTGCTAATTAAATTATTCCGTCGTGAATAATCCCACAGCCCTAAATGTGAAAATAGCGATGGGTAAATTTAGCTTTTGGTTTATAATAAACATGCAACATGGACGAGAGAAAAAAAAATCGAAGATTTTTGCTCCTGTTTCCCCCCAGCCATGTAGATCTCGTGGCCAGCGGCACTGCAGCAGCGCCCATTGTACTGGTGTAGTTTTCGTCGTAAATTACTATTTTGTTGCTGCAGTGAATTTCTTTTTGTAGTTGAAGATTAAATTCCATGGACACACAATATCACACGGGGAGCGTCTATTCCCCCCTCTTCATCCTCAACTTTCCGCAGCATCTTTTCCCGGTCATCCTTTAAAGGCACTGGACACCTTTGGAAATTACTTAAAATTATTTCTAGCATAAAACCTCCTTTGTATAACAAACAACATGGGAGATGTTGGTATAGTTTATAACATTGCGAAAAACGGCTCCCTCTGAAGTATCGCAGTTTTTGAGAAATAGGTATTTTTTTGACTTATTCTGCAACCCGTTTCACCCTAATGTTTAATGTAAAATTCCTTCATTATACGCTACGCTAATAATACACCCTTAAAAAATCCTCTATCCATTGGTATTATAACGAGATTTCTTTCCCCCTTCTCTATAATTGTAACTGATATACGGCAGGCAGGAAATAAGACGAATTGAGGACACAGGATGTAGGTCCTTCAAGATGTTCGTATAGTAGATAACCATCTACCCCATCTCATTGCTCCTCTCCGCGCTTCATGCCGTGTTCCGTGTCCTCGGCCTCTATCTTCGATCCACACTGTCTGCTGGATTCGCTCAACCCCCCCGAGGAACGTAAAGGGATCCGGCGGATCCACAACCTGAGAGGGGCAGGAGGTGGAGACAGTAAAATGAGGAAACCTAGCGGATATTAGTACGGATGCGGGTACGGGTGGCTTTGCATTGGGGGCGGGGCTGGGGGCAGCATCTCGATCATTACCATCATTCATTATGATGATGATGACCAACTCGCCATTCCTGTCTTTGATGCATCCTATTTGTCTTCGATGTATCCTTATGTAATAATTCGTGTTTCTAAAATGTTTACCAAGTCTAGACTTATTTTATTTTATTTCGAGAAACATCAGGCCACTAAATGAGGTTTTGCATGAATCTAGACCAGTGTGAAATAGTTTGAGGCTGTTTACACCTAAACTAGCATTAACTAAGTAATACTAAACTTGCGGGATTAGTACAACCATGTATAAAATCTCTTTTGTTGGAGTTTTGCCTCTGAAAAGAGCCGGTGTCGTTTTAAAGTTCCGAACAGGGTATTCTGCTTTTCTTCAGGAGAAAATCGAGTCTACACACTGTCTCCGCAAGACTTGGAAAGAGAAAATTAAATCAATTTTCTTTTTATTTGTTTAAATTGTTTTTGTATCTACGATGAAATTCATAAACCAATTCTCATAGCCTATACTTTTATACCAACATCAAGTTTTGTTCATTTCTTTTCCACTTCATGACGTTTGCCAGAAGTATTGATATATGCGTCCTTTTTAACAAGTGGTTGCAATACAGGCACTTGTTAAAAAGCGCTGTACTATCCTAATATTGACATTATATCGCGAAGTTGACGTGATATCACGAATTGGAGCATGTTGCACAAATAGTGTGTTCATTGATTTATATTCGACTATATATACACATAACAAAACTGCGATTTGTCTTTTACAAGTCGTCACCATTTTTAGAAACACTTCAATCGTTGGCGACGGGAGAGTTTTCCGTTCAACTCCCGAGGCTGTATTCATGAATATCAAAATCCTAAACGAAACGGTGACAAAACTTGGAAACAAAACACCGTGGGTAGAAAAGTAAATAAATAAAATATGGGAGTTACTGGTAAAAAAAAGAAAGATAATTGACAATTCAATATTTCATGTGTTCTTCGAGTATTTGTACTCCCTCCCCGATTTCAGTTTGCCAACCACACATAAGTGCAAAACTCGTTATAAGTCAAGATTTGGTTAATCATTTATTCAGCTACCCTAACGCGTGCATTTTCACGTTTAGGGAAAAGGCAAAATAGCTGCTCGTCACACAATCGTGTTCCCTTAGTTGCATTATTAACTGGGAGTGGTTTCATTAAAACGGGGCCAGACTATTTTTCCCTCTCCCATGGGTGGATTTCACGAAGAGTTCAGACTAGTCTTATCTCGAGTTAGAACGAGTTACTCGTTCTAACTTACGACTATCATGTAGTCTCCTAGGACTAGTTCTAAGTTAGAACTACAGTCCTAAGTTCTTTGGTGAAATCGACCCCTGCTCTTCGCGTCACACTGGACGGGGATGGGGACTGGGAGGGGCTTATACTGGGAAAGGGTAGGTGGTTAACACCCTCCCCTTTCTTAGTATTGATGTTGTTTTGTTGATGGTTGCAGTGCTGGTAGTTGGGGGATTGTGTTAGTGGTGATTGTGGGATGGTGATGTTGATGGTAGGGTGTGGTGATTGAGGGGTGGGGGGATGGATAGGCATAGCACAACAATCATAGATCTTCTTGCATGTTGACCCCGTTCACAAGGATTGTATTAATTCAATGTTACACACATCCCCAGCAGGGAATTAAATCCTAAAGGTATAGAAGAAGAAGTAAGTGTCTGAGAAAGACTAGAGACGGTGATGTGAAAACCAAGTAACACAAAAGGACACCGATCTAGACGCGAGTGGCAAATCAATGTAGTGAGGAAATTCAACTTCTAAATTTAGAGCGAGGAGTGTGTTTTGGCGGGATTCTGTGCTCTGTATTTGTTGCATCCTGTCGCTTGGCCTGAGGTCATATCAAGACAGGTGCAACTAGGCTTCTCAGATTGGAGCCAAGGAGCACAGGTGAAAGGAGAACACCGCCCCCCCCCTCCCCCCCAAAAAAAAAAAAATAAAAAAATAAAAAAATTATGGATGGTCGTTTTGAGGGCGCTGTTCAATCAGCAATCTTGTGTTTGTCTCAAATGAGATAACTTCAAATGTTTTCAAATCAATTCAAACTATACATTTATTTCCATACTTCGTGAAAACGGTACAAACAATAATGTATAAAGGAGTAACCACCAAACAAGGCTATTTTACAATTCAGAGAATATATTTCTTATTTCATGGTTTGTTTCCCTAAATCACCCTTATTCCCTCTTACCATCCTCTTATCACCCTCGTACAACCCAAAAAAGCCAACTTGGTTTGTATTATATATAAACAAAAAACAGATAATCATTATATTTTCAGTGTTTCTTTTGGTGCGCCTTTTTCTTTAGAAAGAGGTAATTTCTCACTCAAATATTAAAATACTTCAGGCCTGAAGGCTTTTTTAGGCAATGAAAGCACACACATTAATTTTGTGCAACAGGGGTGTTTTTTTCAAGGAGATTTTTTCTTTCATTATTGTCTTGAAACCTTGATAACAAATTGGGTCCCAAAAATTCACAGATTTGTTGTTTTATGCACAATGTTGGATGAGATACACTAAGTGAGAATACTGGTCTTTGACAACTACCAAGCGTGCCCGGTGCCTTTAATTTGACAATGCTGTTCTTTCCATGACATTCGGGAAATGTTTCTGACATCCAACGCTGAGAAACCCTTCATGTTTGTATGTGCTCTCCTCGTTGCACCGCTTAGAAAAACAATTGCAGATGTCATGTAAACATGTTTAGTGCTTTACAACCTCGCGGGGGTTGGGTGTCTAAGAAAATGGGGTCATTGGAGTAACAGCAAGTCTATGTTCAAAACAGCTTTGTAAAAAGGATGTGTTTTTTGATAATGCTATGCCTGCCTCCAGCGGTATACTGCGTGTATATAAAGGGCACTGCCTTGCTGAATGTGCCCGTTAGGCGCAAGTTGCAGGTGGCAGAGCAATTAATTCATTTTCGATGGCCGGGTCTGAAAAGTTGAATATCATGGTTCACTAAAGATCCTTTGTGGACGATCATTAACTTCATGCCCCACCCTCACTCGCTAGATCTTTTTTGGTCCCTAGTTTTCTTTTCTCATTGCTCTTTTTGTTTACTTATGTGTTTACTTAATTGTTTATTATTTTGTTCACACTTGTTATTAATCATTTTGCTATAGGGCTTACTTACGTATTTTTTGTTTAACATTATAGATGTTAAATTTGCATCGAGGATAAATAATATTAAATTTTGTGTTACCCTTACACTGATATGTGTAAGCACTGTGTACTCAGTATTTATTAAAAAATAATTCTAAGTTTTGCTCCCGTTTTTTTCTTCTTCTGTTTTCATCTTCTTGTCCTTGCTGTAAGCTGAATGCAGCAGGGGCCAGACGCTATCATTTTGCATTACTTAACGTCTGGTAACCTGCCTCACATTAATAACTGAAAACAATTCTCTGCGCTTAAGCAAAATTTACACTTTCATTTCTTGAAAACCTTACTCAAGATTTTTACAAGACACAACAATGTGTATATAATTAACATATTCATAATACTTTGCATATTTTAATTTTAAATTACGTGCCAGCACGACTATTAATAGTCCTGCTATTTGCATAACCGCCTAATTAGCTTAATAACGGACCTTGATGAACCGTCTGGTCGCCGTTTCAAGGTATGTGTCTCTTTTAACGACCACACAATAACCAGTTACATTGAATGGAATTAGAAAGAAGAGTCAACACATCGGCCTTGTAGTAATTCATCAGATAATGAGCCCCAACAGAATTTACCAGCACACGTTTTCCAACAAACACCACAACAAAAAGCCATTATTATGAAACTGACTTGTGGTACAATATCTGTCGTAGAACGTTGACAGTAGTAAAGGCAGTGGACACTATTTTCCCCAGCCCTATTGCTCACTTGTATCGGCCTATATTGACCAGAGGCCTCAGCAAGTCACAAAATGGCTACTGTGGATGATAACACTTGGTGTAAACAAATTATATCATGGTCTATTTAACTGTAACGCAGCAGCACACAAATAACATCACAGTGCTCTGCCGCAGACCAAGCTGATGTGTGCACCTAGTGCAGGTGACGGTCCCAACGCCATCATTTGGCGCCTTTTTTAACGATTAAAATGGAAAGTACGTCATCAGTGAAGTGGAGCGAGTTGTTTTGGGGCGACTCGACCGACTAGAGTAAGCCTCTCCCAGATTAGCCACAATATTATGATTGGCTTAGCGTTGATCCCTCCATCATTTGTGTTGGCGTAATTAAAGTGATCCTATACGAGTGGGGGAGTTGTGAGTTAAGCCATGGTTTCAACACAAATAACCCTGGGGTTTACCAGCGAAAAGTGATGGGAACCCAAAAAGGCAAATTTAAGTTATTGTCTAATTAAAGGGGAAGTTTACCTTATTTCGTTTTTTTTTGTGTATTTAAAATGTAGATATATACAATAAAAGTAATTTCTGTGGAAATTTCATTTCAGAAGGTGTTCGCGTTTTGGAGATACCGCCGACAATCCGGAGCGGTTATATCAACGCGGGAAGAATCGTAGAACAATCTGAGTAACGTTTCTATGATTCACATTTTGGGTGATAAAAATAATCCCTCCATAACCACATTACTTCGAAGTGAAAAGATTCCCATAAATACTTTATACTATCGAAAGATGCTGTATCCAAGTAAGATTATATTGAGTGATAACCAAACATAATACCTTTCCACTTTAATATTCAACTATTCGAAAGTCTAGTCTCTGCAGACAAGGCGCATTTCGTATCCTTCAACAGTCTCATGTTTAAATGTTTAATTACCGACTGATTTAAAAAACAATCAGGTGTGTTTCACTAATTAGGGAAGGAATTTCAAGAACAAGATGCAATCAATGCATAACAATAATCGTCAGGTGTATGTGGGCGTCTTGGTGAAAGACTACGGTAAGAAGCCGCCAATTAATTACTTTCGTAATCTCAAAATTGGAATTGAGACTTTAATTGAAAAAGCGCAGTCAACTTAAAGAAACAAGGATGTTTTTTCTTTCAACATTTTCTCGTAACTTCGATGACCAATTGAGCCCAAATATTTACAGGCTTGTTATTTTATGCTTATGATGTGATACACTAAGTGAGAACACTGGTCTTTAACAATTACCAAACGTGTACAGTGCATTTTAAGTATGCTTACTACGTGATGTTTCCCTTGGCAAATTTTCAAATATATTTGGTTTTGATTGTTTACTTTTAACTCACTCATAATTGATGTTTTTCCATTATGATTGTGCTTTCTCTAAACAAAAAATTAATTAATTATTGTTAATGTACTTGCAATTCGGCTGATGCCACGATCCGTAAATTTGTATAATAAACCATCGATGAATGAATGGACGAAGGAATGAATTTATGGCTGACGTTTTTTCTGATGTTGTGTATCTTTTTTTCTGATGCGTTTTCCTACGGAATTTCCTTCTGTTTTAATTTGCTCTGTGCTTTTTTATTGCTTTGTGTTGAAGTCAAGTATGTTAATATCAAAAAATAATGACAACTGTACTATTTGAATGCAGTGCATTCTGATCCTCACTCTAGATCAGAAGTCATATGGCGCCGGAGGTGGGGGGGGGGGGGCTGTAAATTTAATTAAACTACAATTGGAAAATACAAACTCATTTAAAGCTTGCCAGCAAATACTACCCTGTTCTCTCAGACATTGATCCTCCAATTAATTTATTAATTAAGAGGGATGGAACTGGGAGATCGTACGGACCCCCACTAATATCATGGCAGTCTGCGTGGTGGGTAGTAATAACTGAGTCATCCACCTCCCAAATGCGGGACAGGGACAAGGGCCGGTGCGATTTTTTTCTGAAGGCCTACATCAAAATTGCCAACCTTAAAAATTTACCTGATTTTTTTTTGAAGAATTCCCTTTTTGGAATCGATTTAGAAAAAACAAATTCCAAAATTGAAAAGCCCTACGACAGTGGCAATTTTGATGTACAGAACAACAAAAGTTGCGGCCGGGAGTGAACAACATAGCTCTATTATTATTATGGAACGGCCATTTTACACCATGGTTCGAATACGTGCTGTCATTTCGAGGCTGGGAGGTTATGATCATAGTCTGGTCCTTTGGGGTTAGATGAGAATCAGTGTGTGTTAGCTGCTTAATCAGAAAATTTTACTTCTTATTTTTCTGGTCAGCCGAAATGAGCAGGATACCATGGTAAAAAATTGTACATGTGACATGGCAGTTTGTCTGGTAACCTTTTCCGGGTAGTATCACTTTAGTGTGCTTAGCTACTTTCTATGCTCTATGAAATTAGGACCTGCCTACGTGTTCACACACACACGTCAAAAGCTCCCAACAGCCATAATGAATCACAAGGGTTGGAGTTGAATAAATATTTCAAAGAGGTGTCTCATCCGAGGTAGGTGTTTTTTCACGGCTGGGTGAAGCTAGCACTTTCTGTCGGATTCTAAACCGATACGATCCTGTTGGTGGTGACTTCATTACTTATGGAGGCCGGGTTAAAATTATGAATAATTGATAATAAAGTGTCAGAAATTCAAGGCGATGTCGTGTTTTGTATACGTCTACTATACTATTTTGGTCTTCATACTTGTTAATTTTGTTCATTGGTTAAATACCGATGTTTTGCGTGCTATCTGATGTACATGTTTTAACATTTTTTTTAAAACACCCATTATATATCGTTGCGGTACCCGCTGCAAAAACATAGGATTCGACTAGCTACCGGGCAATCTTGGTAGTCTAGTTGATAAGGCGCTGCTACTCTAGAATTGCAAGGGTCGTGGGTTCGAATCCCACCCGAGTAATATGCCTGTTATATTTTTTCACAGAACTCGGGAAAGTACTGAGTATACAGTGCTAACATACATCGGTGTATGGGTAAAAACCAAAATTAAAACCCATTATATGCAACACCTAGTAGGCTATCTACATAGAAATCAACAGCTTCATTTAAATTATTTTTTTCGTTTAACATCCGCTTCTCCTCACCTTATCCCACACTCAGCCCAACAAACATGATCCAGAAATCATACAAGCACCAAGTGATCTGGGAACAATTATTCCCACAGGGTGGTTTTTACCTTCTTCGGTTGCCCAGGAAACATCTCTCTCTTTAAATTCAGTCTCTCTTCATTACACACAAACATGAACCAAGTCTCCAATGGCTGCTACGTACAGTGCCAGGACTGCAATGGCTGCTACCGAACATTGCGAGCACGTATACATGTACCTGAATGACCTATTATCGTCATCTGAGAGTTCTTGTATATAGGTGCATGGGGCTTCAACCGCAGCCGGCTACCTACAGCTTCTTGAGGCATAATGCAGCACTAGTCAAGACAAAGATAGTACATTATAGCGATTCATTGTTACTATTATACTCTCGACAATTGAAGGATATACATTCAAGTCTGCACTGTTCTGATACTCATTGGTACTTTGACGAAACCACAAAGCTACCATTAAGATAATGCAATACATAATGCCACTATAGAGAAAATGCTTGTTTTTACAACCTATTGTAGTGATTCATCAATGGTTACTATTTATACTCTTGACAATAGCTACAGATGGCTACGCACCTTCGATTCATCGAAACTATCTATAGTCTGATGCTATATTCTGATACACTTCGTAGGTATTTTGACAAAATCTCAATAAAATAATACAATGCCTGCCAATTAGGTTAATTGTAAATATTGATTAATACATTAAAGCATTATCCAAACCACTAATGTCAATTTAGACGCAACACTCAAATATAATTGAGGCAAGAAAAAAAAAAACTACACCAACCTGGCAGCCAACCTGATCATATTTCAAGCAAACAGCGAAGCAAGAAATGTGGAGGAGGGATCGGGGTGCCACTGTGGCCCAACTGTGCTCAAATTTTGAACAAATTAGCTCATAATTATAAAATGTTTGAGGTGAATCGCGACATCGAAATAAAACATTGAACACATTCAAACCTTCATCTTTCCCTGATGCCGTTTTATTGCCTTTTTCTCTAGATCCGCTCCACAGCCACTCTAAAACACCTGTTACATAATATGTATAAATAGGATTCATATAATACACTTCATTTCACCAGCCTTTCAAAATATTAATTACATTTTTCTACAATTGGTTAATATAGAATCGCGGGTAAGAATTACGATGCATCATGGCAATGTTAAGAATAGCGAACTTTTTGTGAGTTTTTTTTTTTAGAATTATGCTATTTATATACAATACATCTTTTTGAGAATACAATATTACTATATACCTTTTTTTAAGTTGGTTATACCCGGGCCCATTAGCTGT
Source organism: Asterias amurensis (assembly GCF_032118995.1). Taxonomy (NCBI): domain Eukaryota; kingdom Metazoa; phylum Echinodermata; class Asteroidea; order Forcipulatida; family Asteriidae; genus Asterias; species Asterias amurensis. The sequence goes on along the minus strand of NC_092650.1, from coordinate 1,130,194 downwards.
GTATAAATCGCTTAACAACACTTTTGTTTTGCTGAGTAAAATATCACGTAACCTTTGACCTGAACATGACGTCACGCAAGGAACTGTCGAGGAATCTACGACAAATCACATAGAGCTGCTCATGCACAATCTTGGCACAAAAACACGTTTACTAGAACAAGGTTACCAGCCAAAACACCATGTCCCATGTTCCATATTTGTGACTGGTATCCTGTACATATTTTCTAAGCAGAAACTTAAGCACCATTGTCTGCTTAAGCAGCTCTATCAATTTGGACACAGGTGTCCTTTAACGACATCAATGATTCACCCAACTATAATTGCTCTATAAATATCACAAGAGATAAAGTGCGGGCGCCATTGTTTTTGCTGAGTCTTGTCAATATTTCACGTGTTCATCGCTGAGATGTCTTCCCTTTCTTTCCTTTTTCTTTTAACTCACGTGCCTTATTGATTCGCTAAGACAGTAAACATACAAAATATTTCCCCTGCAATATCACTGTATACCATCTCGATTCCTATAGTCCGTGGCGCCATTTTCCATACACTACACCGAACCGTACCTTATCTTGACTCAAAGACCTTAACAACGTAATCATCAATAGTAGTAGTTGTATCTTTAAAAGATAGAATCAATACAAACCAAACACCATCAGTTAATATATGATAACTACTGGGACTCGTTACTATGGCAATCAATACAACGCTTGGTACATCCAACCAGTCACATAACTCAATTTCAGAATGCCGTTAAACCAATGAAGGATTGTTGGAACAACTTAAATATTGCAACCTTAAACAATTTTTTAATTCTCTCCGCGCAAGACAAGTTCAAATTTAAAACCAATTCGGTTAATTTATGGACAGAACATTTGCTCAAATTGAAGTAATTAACACTGACCAATGACTATATATTTAACCATAGAAGTAGCCCCTATATTTCTATCAGTTTTGTTTTTGCTTCCAAACCAATCATGGGTTATTGAGCCAACGTTGTAAGACGGCAAACTCCAAAATCGGATTAGTGCGTGCATAAACCTATGGTATTAAAACCGACTGCTAAAAACACACCAGGGGCTTCAAAGAGATGCAAACAAAATCAGCTTTTAAATTTAAGAGTATTTGAAAGGGGCTTTTTGATTGCTAATATTTAAGGTGCTAGGGTTTTCTTACTTCCATAAATTCCCAAGACGATGTCTATGAGCGAGAGTGGTAATAGAGGAGGGGATCTGTTTATAACGTGGTTCCCATGGGCCTTCTTGGTACAGCGGGGGGCTTTAATTGACTTTAAGTAGAGAAGAAAATTACGGGCATGGGGCAGTGGTTGCGCGTTTAACGCACAACCTCTGAATATAAATTGTCTGAGTATCATAAATAGTCCGTCTAAAACTTAAACGGAGAGGGAAATGTTGAGTGTGGTGCAGTGGTGTGCAAGATGGTATAACCGCAGTGGTCCGAACGCAACCACTTATAACTCCTGAATAAAGAATGTCGAAGTAATACTCCGTCTGAAATTTAGATTTTTTAAAAAGAAGACAAATGTTTGTAGATAAACGTTTGACATGGATCAACGGCCATGTTGGTTTTCTAGAAAGTGGTCAGATCCCCTGATATGAAATGAGAATGACAGCTATGGTTATCAATGCGTACACAGAAAACCAGACACTTTGCATATACATTTAGAAAATTTTCAACAGTAGTAATCCTTTAACAGAAGCTAACACCTTTCAGTAACTCAGTGCGGTGCCTGAATCTAATTAGAATCCAAGGGTATCTAAAGTGTAGTTCTCTTTATTACAGAGCTGGCTTTCCATCTTCCCCTGTCTCCTTGAGACGTTTTGCCACTGCGAGCATCTTAGCTTGTACCCTTGCTCGCTACAACCTTGTCCTTGTGAAAGGCAATATATGTCGCTATGTATCTCCTTGTTGAGCTCAAACGTAACATGGTTTTTTGAAGTGACAGAGGGTGTGAATTTTTAGCGGCTGGATAATTTTTCTATTGATGATTTTTTTTTTTGAGATAGCGTAGGTTGATATGGAATATTTCTGACTTACAGCACAAGCAAATTTTTAAAAAGAAAACTGTGTTACACTGTTTTATTTGTTAAAGCACCGAGGATGCCCTAGAAAATATTTGAGAACGATCAAAGGAGTGGGAGTCAATTATTTCGGGGGGATTTTTTTTTTTATAGATATCTTGTAGCCGTTGTAGATCCCTCCAAATTTATGAAATGATATGCAATCTTTGTTATTCATTCACACACGTTGTTATTTTTTCAACAGCCAACCGAAGCTAAATTTCAAGTTTTAGTTTCGCAAGGTTGTAAAATTTGCCGACTGTATTTCCAAATGCACGGTCATCATTTTGTTTCGAAAGCCCTTCTGCTAAGGCATGCAAACAATTGCAGTAATGATGCTTATTTAAAGGGAACATGTTCATTTGGTTTGTGGAACCGTTTGATTGTTTAATCATATGTACATGTAGTTAGGCCTACATGCAATAAAACTACCATGTGAAAGTTTCATTTCAAAAGGTATAAAAGAATATAATAATAAAAAAATATATAAAAAAACATATAATGCTGTTTTTTTTTTTGTTTTTTTTTTAGATATCGTCGAAAATGAATTATCCGTAGAAGGAATACACAATCTGACAGAAACGTTTCCCAGTTTCAAGTTTTGGGGATAAAATTTTATATATATAAATATTTGTTTACATAACCACATTACCTCGAGGTGAAATGATTCTCAAAACGCTATTAAAAGCTGCTGTACTTCTGACCAAGTATCTTTGTATTGCCATTAGTGATTACCAAACGTATGCATTCCCTTTAAACAACCTTTTGTTTGTTTGTGTCCGCCTGTAGCTAAACCATAGTTTAATTATAATTGTGTACTCTTCAAAATTGCAATTGACTGCGGCCCTTTTGTCCTTTTGAAACCTGTTCTGAATATAAATTACCGTGTGTAGTTTACATAAACCTAACGAGGGTGGTTTCTGTTTGCAGTAAAACTCCGATGTGCTTCAAGTGTGTTGTAATGGTTCTGTTTCGTCTGTGGAAATGTCATGCTCGTTTAATTGCGAAACAAAACAATAGTATTTTTGACAAAATTTGACTGCGATAGAAAAACATGTTGACTTTTCAAGCTGGTGATTTGGTCGTCCTAAGAATAATTTCCGCTTAAAATGCCGACGTATTTTATGAGGATAACCTGCAAGCTCAAGAGCTCAATAATCCTAAACGAATTGCATCTCATTGTTTGGGAATCTGTTATTTAATTGGTATATAATTTAAAACTAATAGATGCATGAAAACAGGTGTTTGACTCTACGCATGTGACTTAGTTCCGTACGGGGTACTTACACAACGGCAGTGAAGGTACATCTCTGTTGAGTACCCCACAAAGGATAATGGCCAATGGTCAGCAGAAATTGAATGGTAAATATAAGAACAATGGAGGTAATCATAATAATAATACCACAGCATTTGTAAAGGCGCACTAAGTCTTATACAAAACCATTCGAAGGTGACGGTCATGATGGAAAGGAGGGAATTCTCAAAATGGTAGGGAAAGCAAGTGTGAACAGGCGTGTCTTCAGTTGCTGCTGAAAGAGGGAGATGCTGTGTATTTCCCTGAGGTTTTTAGAAACTGAACTCCAGAGCCTGGGTGTTGTCATGGAAAAAAAACCTGTCCCCGTAGTTGGCTAAACGAGACCGGGGAACAAGGAGCATGTTGCTGGTAAATATTAGACCTGGTATACGACCCTTTAATCCACTTCATTATTATTTTCAACACTCAGCATTATCATGATGCGATATATTTTCAAGGCTGCACTCAAGAAAGAGAAAAAAAGGTTCAAGGACCCTACTCCCCAGGGGCTGAATTTTAATTTAATATTGGATCGATTTTTTTTTTGTTGCATGGGTTTTTGTTCCGGAATTAAACACATGGCAAAAAATGAAATGAAATTCTGCTTGTTCGTGCGCACGTAAGCTTGACTACGTGTAAATAGCAAACAGACATCATTATATTTGTGAAAATATGAATAATATGGAAAAGAGAAGATGGGTTTAAAGCGAATGACCTATAAACGTAGTTGGCAGTTAACCAAAAGAGAAATTGCACACAATTTCATTTATTCCTTGGAAATTAACATCAATCGCAAATCAAGTTCTGGTTTTGGCAGTTGTCCAATTCATACAAGTATTTGCCATATAGTTCGAGGGAAGAGAAATTGCGCACAATTTCATTCATTCCTTAGAAATTAACATCCATCGCAAATCAAGTTCTGGTTTTGATAACATCAGTCTGGTCATGATCATAATATGTTTTGTAGTAATGTATGGAGAGTAGAACTGTGACGATGTATTTAAAGCGACGTGTTTGGCAGTTATCCAATATTTCTTAACGGCATTTGGCAAAACAATTGAGGGAAGAGAAATGGCGCACAAGTTCATTTGGAAATATCCATCGCAAATTAGGTTCTCGTTATGGTAACATCAGTTTGGTCACATAAATAATTAAGTTTTGTAATAATATTTGAAGAATGGAGTGTATTTAAGGCAACGTATTTGGTAGTCCAACATTATTCTTGCTAATTAGTGTTTGCAAAGAAATAGTGTGGTACCCATCATGAATTATCACCACTTTCCCCTTTGTGTATACAGGAGATCTGACACACATAGAGAGCCACATTGAAACAAAGGTCAAGAATTTGTTTTTTTCAAGGATGCCGTCAAAACAAAATAATGTAACAGGATGAAGCAGATTGCATTTAAATAAAATATGCCAAAAGTGATATGAAACCGAAAACAGCACACAGTATTTTGCATGTTAGATTTGAAGATACCGGTCAACGAACAATGGTAAGTTGTACCAATATAACAAATTAAGTAAGACTTGAAACTGTGAATGGGAATACAGAGCTCAGAGCTGCCAAGTCTCCCTGATTCTACAGAAAGTTCACTGACAATAAAACAATCTTTCCATGTTCTGATAAACACATTTGAAATTCTCTCTCGTTATGGAAACCGTTTCCCGTGTTGAATGTAATTCTAAATATCTCCCTGGTTGTTGTTCAAAGTCAAGCAAGTGTTAGTATACTCAGTTTAAAGGGTATATGTACTTTTTCCTAACAAAAACCACAATGTGAACAGGTTTACATTAAACTTACACCGTTTGAAGATTATGATAGTAGAAAGCTTCCCTTGAAATTTTACTTACCGAGGTGCTGTAGTATTTGAGAAATGAGTAAAGGTAATAATTTTCGTCTTAGTTTTAGCATGTAGAAACGTATTAACCAGTTATGCTATGGTTTTGGTATAGTATCATAACTGGTTAAGGGGATTTTATATGCTAAAATAGTTTTGGTGTCATGAGACCAAAACTATTTTGTGACTTGTTTTACTCATTTCTCAAAAACTACACAACCTTATAGTTTTCCACTATCATTATCTTCAAACCCTGTAAGTTTAATGTAAATCTGTGGACATTTTGAAAAAGTATCCGAATCCTTTAACCTGGAATCTGTGTCAATGTGTCCCGGAGTCCAAGTCAAAGTCCCCGTTTTTATCAAAATACCTGGTCACAATGACACGGATTCCGGGTCAAACAGACCCAGAGATGGGTTTGGCCCCCTGGGACCCAAAACCGGGAATATTCTGACCCGTGAGTTTTTAGAGTGTAGCTCTGTGAATATTGTTGTAACCAACATATTCAAAAATCTCCCTCTACGAGTTGTGTGTTGGTTCTGAAAAGAACCTGCGGTTTGACAACTCGACGTTTCGACCAGTATGCTCTGATCGTCTTCAACAAATTAAAATACTAATAATGTACAATATTATAAAGTATCACACAAGCGCGAGTGGAATACGGAAATATATAGCGCAGCTGCGTCCCATACAATGTCCATATTATATTATATTATAATATTGTGACTATGAGTTATGCACTTGGTCAAAACACATGTCCCTTACAGTTCTATCCATCAACATTTACGACTACTTGTCGACGATATTGATTGCATGTAATTATATTGAAGTTAATCTGAGCACTTGCCGAGTTTGACATTACAAGACGCCTGCTTTTATAATCCCTCATGTCTGCATCACAAGGTACTCTATTGGAGTAAGAGCAGCTTCTGTAAGACGAGGCCTAGCTTCGATTTAGTTTACCTTCTTTGAGTCAAGATAAGGTACGGTTATGTAATATGATCTCTCTTTGAACTGAATCACACACAAGTTTGACCTGGTACTTTGTATTAAGATTACCATGTTATAAATTCAACTTCAATATAATGAAGAAGTATCAAAAGGATGCCTTCAAAGGCGCCGGAAAATTGGTAATATTCTCACTTACTTGGTGTATCCCAACATAAAATAACAAATCTGTGAAAATTTTGACTCAATTGTTAACCGAAGTTGCAAGAGAATAGTATACACCAAAAAACACTCTTGCTGCAAACATGTTTGTGCTTTCGGATGCCCTACAAAAGACCTGAGGTATTCTATTACTACCTTTCTTCAGAGGGAGCCGTTTCTCACAATGTTTTATACTATCAACAGCTCTCCATGCATTGCTCATTACCAAGTAAGTCTTTATGCTAACAATTATTTTGAGTAATTACCAATAGCGTACTGTGCCTTTAAACAAAATGAAACATTAAACAATATAGTTTTAAAAACATCAGCTCATCGACTCATTGAGTTAACGGATTAAAGTTGTAATGATAACATGAATCTATTTTTGGTAGCCTACCGTGTACCAATTGCAAATCGTCATATTTCATGAAAGAGACAAAACATACAACATTCCTTCTCCCGACTATAGATGGAGGCGATTTTATCTTTAATTATTCGATTGGATATGGAATATTAAAATGCCGTATTGATTATTCTAATGACAGTTGTTACGACATCTGTATATCTATATGCTTGCAGTTTCTGGAAAGCTGTCGAGGCTATTAAATAGCGCGACACCATTGTTGTAGTTTTTTGCATTTATTTTCCTGACATTATCTGCTTAAAACTGTCAGTTCATTATTTCCAGTTACATATCCCTAATGATTAAAAGGTCGTGTGACAATTGCGTATAAATTTGAAGAATAAAGTAAGTCAACGAGTGAATATTGGACTATTTGTGTTTAAAGGATTCGGGTACTTTTTCAAAATGTCCACAGATTTACATTAAACTTACATGGTTTGAAGAGAATGATAGTGGAAAGCTTCCCTTCAAACATTACTAACTAAGGTTGTGTAGTTTTTGAGAAATGAATAAAAGCAGGTCACAAAATAATTTTCGTCTCATGAAACCAAAATGATTTTAGCATGTAAAATCCCAATTACGAGTTATGATATTATACCAAAACCATAGCATAACTGGTTAATACAATTTTACATGCTAAAACTGAGACGAAAATAATGACTTTTACTCATTTCTCAAAAACTACAGCACCTCAGTATAAGTAACATTTCAAGGGAAGCTTTCTACTATCATAATCTTCAAACTGTGTAAGTTAAATGTAAATCTGTGGACATTGTGTTTTTTGTCCTACAAAAGTTACATAGACCCTTTAAAGGAACACGTTGCCTTGATTCGGTCGAGTTGGTCTATAAAATTTGAGTTTGAGAGCGTGGGAATGGGAATGATTCTTCCTGCATGCATGGACATAACCACTCTGGATTTTCGGAAACGAAACGGGACAACCTTCTGAAATTAAATGATCACAGGTTAGTTTTATGTTGTACGTCTACATCTAAATTATTTTGGATTAAACAATCGAAAGGTTAAAGAAAAACCAAGGTATACTTTGCCTTTTAAAAAAATGTGTTAACATATTCAATGAGATGTCAGGGGAGTCAACACAGCCTATACTTGATAACGCCCAAACAAAATATACGTACGACTTTAAAGACACTGGACACTATTGGTAATTGTCAAAGACCAGTCTTCTCATTTGATGTATTTCACATAGGCCTATGCATAAAATAACAAACCTGTGAAAATTTGAGCTCAATTGGTCGTCGAAGTTGCGAGATAATAATGAAAGAAAAACACCCTTGTCACACGAAGTTGTGTGTTTTCAGATGCTTGATTTCGAGAACTCAAATTCTAAACTTAAGGTCTCGAAATCAAATTCGTGGAAAATTACTTCTTTCTCGAAAACTACGTCACTTCAGAGGGAGCTGTTTCTCACAATGTTTTATACTATCAACCTCTTCCCATTACTCGTTTTCAAGTAAGTTTTTATTCTAACAAGTAAGGTTTTATGCCTACAATTTGTGTAAATATATTCAGTGAGTAGGCCCTATGTCACGGGAGTCAAAAACAGCACACTTGATAACGCCCAAACAAAATATACGTACGACTTTAACAAACTTCATTTCCTTTTGATGCTATAGCCCTTTAATGTTATACCCGATTCAGATCGTGACTACAATATCATCGCCGGAACAAATTAAACTTCAGGTGTAGACAGGTTTTAACATTCAGGATACGAAATGAGACTACGTTAAAGGGACACTAGGATATAACAGTCAGTTACAAATGGATGGGGTTTCAAAGACTAGTCTTACATCAAATCGTCAAGTTCACAAAGAAAAGCTTCATTCAACTCCTCTAGTTTTTTTCTGAGAAACAATTTTAACTGATGGTATGTCTTTTTTTGTGTGGAAGAGTATACAGTAATTCCATCGAACTAATACGTTTTCAAGACACATCTTATCATACAGGACTGCTATTGTCTTTTGTAAGAGCACAAACAGCACAAGCTGCGGTGCTATAAATGACATCATAACTGTGACTTACACCATAGTTTGTTAAAATAATACAAATTTCTACTCCAAAAAATTAATAGTTGTTACTTTAACACCTTATGATGTAAATTTTGATAATCTCCAATTTTTCAGTGTCAATTTTAAAACCCCGGTTTTTGCAGTGCAGGCATTCCAATCATATTAGTTCACGCGAAACATTATCATAGCAGGTTGTATTGTTTGAAAGGGCACATTCATTCCAATACTCATGTTTTCAAGACACACACCATACAGGGGTTTTCCATAGTTTTTGGAAGAGCACATCCATTTAAAATTCTCATTTTCAAGATATGATAACAGAGGGATGTTAAAAGCAGTGGACACTATTTGTAATTACTCAAAATAATTATTAGCATTAAACCTTACTTGGTGAGGAGTAATGGGGAGAGGTTGATGGTACAAAACATTGTGAGAAAAGGTTCCTCAAACGGTCTTTGACAATTACCAAATGTTGCCAGTGCCTTTAACAAAGAACATACTTCATTGATTAAGGAATGGCAAGATGCAAACGAGAAAGGGCCGTCTACCGTGGAATGATGTAGCCTAGAAATGGCAGTTCGCCTCTCCGTTCAACCCGTACATAAACACCTTCAAGGGAGTCGACAAAAACTCGAGAGTCTCTTTACAGAGTTCTACGAGAATTTATTTTTCTTTGTCATTTATTTTCCCCTTCTTGTGGTAAAGTGTCGAGTTTAATAATAAAGGATATTGCAAGTTTTGTTTATAATATCAGGGACATGGGGTCGATTGCACAAAAAATTAGGACTAGTCCTAACTTAAGACTAGTCCTAGGCGATGTACAAAACTGAAGGCTAGTCCTAAGTTAGGATGAGTATAACTCGTCCTAACTCGAGATAAGACTAGTCTTAACTCTTTGAGGAATCCACCCCTGGACTAAAGAATTTTATTTTGAAAGATTAGTTTATGGAATATATTCGTCTGAAAGGACTCTGACGAACAACATTGAAACAATTGATCTCATAAATATAAAGTTAATTTTTTAATTGAGGAGAGATTGTCAGTGATGTGAAATCCACATTCAGAAACAATCACATGTACATGGTACATGCTGCCAAGCTCGTTACGGTCGCCTACGTTTCAAATCAATTTATATGGGATGAATAATGTGTCTTGAAGAAAAAAAAAGAAACAAAGATGAAATGAATTTTGATCTTCAAAAAGCCTAGGAAAAATTTTGTCATCTAATTATGCTCGTCATATTTATTGCTACTTATCTAATACAATGTTTAGTTTGCTTTGGTAAACATCTGATCGCAATCTTTCAATTATTGTTTGCCAAAAATGATATTCATAATACATCTAAAATATCGATTTATTATTAGGACGATAATCTCCACAATTTATATTTATTTGTTATTAATTGTTTTTCTTTCATGACAAAATATGGCATAAATTTACTTGGATTGTTATTTTTTATCATGGTTCCCTGTCTACCTAGTCATATATATTGTGCTGAAAAGCCAGATATAAAAAGGGCCAGTCTATCTACACGCATGACTTAATATCTTTAAAGACAAGTACATAAATTGGTCTAAGCTCATTATCCTGCTTAGCTAATCGAGGTTATCTTATCAAATGAGATTTAGTGGCTGCTGAGGGCCCGCTACAGGCCCTGCTTAATAAAAATAAACTTTTCGCTTAAATACACTGGACACCTTTGATAGCTGTCAAAGACCAGTATTCTCTCTTGGTGTATCCCAACATATGCATAATAACAAACTGTGAACGATCTTACTCAATTGGTCATTGAAGTTGCAGGAGAACGAAAGAAAAACCACCCTAATTATGTTGCACAATATTGTATGCTTCCAGATACCTAATAAGGTATATTTGATGAGAAATTGCCCTCTTAATACACAAATTTTACTCACAGTGTTTTGTATTATCAACAGCTCTCCATAGCTTGTTTTTATGCTACAAATTATTTTGAATAATTACCAATAGTGTCCGTTGCCTTTAAGATGGTAATACATTATTGATCCTGCGCCTGTTTTCGACACACGTTTTTATATCAGATGCCATTTTGTTCTACTACACAAGATTCAACTAGGGGCGGTTTTCAACGTTATTTCACAAACATCATGAAAAACGTATGTTTCTTATACCGTCTGCCTTTAAGGGTTCTACACGCGCTCTCGCAATCTCGGTGAAAGAAAATGATGAATGGATGATGGCATATTTGCGGCAAGGCGATGATTTTGTTCTCTCTTTGTTGGGGAGGAAGGAAACGACGGGAAGAGAATATATTCACAATCACATCGTTGACACGAGTTTAGCAGGTAAATTAATGAATTGCCGAGGCATGCAGACGAGCAGAGACTGAACTACGTGGTGGTCGGGAAGTATAGGTCGTCTGGACCGATGGAGAGCGAGAGAGAGGGAGGGGAGGCATTGACAGCGCAAATGGTTCTCTGAATAAATATCATCAATAAATAGATTATAAAAACACTTTGGCAATAAACAAATATACAAATAATTTACATCGGAAAGGCATGACCCTACTCCTGAATAACTCCAAAAATCAACATTATCAAAGTCCAATTATTATGCATGGATTTGTTATATAGATGTACACAACAATTACATTAATATAGTTCGTATAGAGGTTTGTGTACAAGGAGCAGACGTCCGCTTGGCTACGGGTATTTTCAGAAATGAAAAAAGGTTATTAAAGAGCGATTGCAATAACAACCATATTCAATTACAGCTAGTCTAACCAACCATGCGGAAGTGAGTCCCATGTGCATCTCATACAAGTTGCATTGACATTGCGTGTAATGTAGAACTGCAAACCGTATAATCCAAGATGGCGGCCTTAACCAAAATTAGGACAAGGATAATTGTGACGTAATTTTGTCTCGTGGCGAGCACTGGAGACATCTATCCTCCCTGCTGATGTGTGGCTACACTACGTCAAGTGGTATACCAATCCAATGACATTATTAGCACAAATTGGACAAAACCCCTGGTGGGTTTCGAGGCTGATGTTAAGCATGGAAGGGTGTCCTTTTCCCCTTGTTTTTGTTTTAGCCAACACTTTGTTCAATTAAGATCCTGTACCGGAAGGTATGGTCCCATCAGAGCGGCAACTTTCTGTCCTTTAAACGGGAAGCCTATGCATCGGAAGTGACGCAGACGTTCTGTGGCCAACGGAGATATCTCATTTTGATCTCTTTCGCAAAAAAATAAATGGCGGATAATTTTACCCATCACGATGACATTGTATCTGGTGGGTGGGTATCACAATGTATCTGATGTCAAGCAAACGTAATAAGAATGAAGTATCATTCAATCTCCAACTAGTAAATAACGCCACTGAAAGAAAATCTCAACTTAAATCTTATTGCTACATTATTCATGTGGAATTCATACATCAATATAACCAAGAGAGCGCCATTTTTGTTAACATCACAATGCACTTTTGTTAAATACAAAATCTAACTCATGATGTCACCGTTAGGCATTTTTGTTTTGAAACCGCAGCGACGTTTTTTTGTACTGTAACATTGCCACTTCCTGTCTTGAGATGAGACTACGTTTCTAATAATGTCACTAGGCACATGCTCCCCATTTGATGATTATTTCAAAAAGCATTGAATCGTAGTCTCCTAGCCAGGAGTTTAAAGTACAAAACCCCTCGCTGCGGTGTAAAAGAAAATGATATGCCTTCACCGGCAGGTAGACACTGGAGCCAGTAACCAGACATATCCAGAAACCGGACATTGTCACAGGGTTATAGGTGGTAGACTGTGCGACGATGGGGGAACACCAGAGCCGTTGTTACGGTCGAATCCACCGCGGGACCTCTCCAACATTTCGCTTTCCTCCGGGACTTGCGAACGAGTGTTGAGCAGCTCAAATCGGGTGGCCACCTCAGCTAAGGAGCAGGTCACCAGACTATTCCTCCGAGGTGGAGGGTAGAAAGTCTCTAGTGTGACCGTGCCTTTGTGTGTGGTGGTAATCTCCGGCATTGATCTCCGTCTGACAGGGGCCATGGGTGTGGAACTGTGGATGGTGTTGAGGGTCCTTCGGGGGCTGAGAAGCAACCCTCCTCTCAGTCTCTGACCGGCGAAGGAGCCCTGTATCATGACGGCCGGAGTGCTTTTCCTCCGACAGCTTACCTGACCTTCTTCAATAGTCTCCAGGAGTGCAGGGTTGGAGCAGCGTCTTGAAATCGCATCTTCCTTCATGAGAAGTGTTGCTGGTGCGCTGTCTCTACGGTAGGAAGCAGCAGCAGCAGCAGCAGCAGCAGCGGAATCCGATCTCGATTGCCACCTTATCGGAGTCAAGAGCAACCGATTATGCAAGTTCTCAATAACTGGTGATTCCAGTTCGGGCGTGGTCTCTAAGGCCATGCCCTTCCCCTCCCCATCTTTTCTCTGTCTCTTGATATCAGAAGATGTCTTCTCCTTCTGGCGTGAGTTAAGTCCAACGTTGATGTCATCCAGGGATAACGAACAAGCTCTTGTCTGGTCTTGCATTTTAGACGAAAGTTAGTACCCGTAAACTCACAGCCTATCAACATAACATGCCAATCACACAAACAGTGCACTGTTTCTTATCTTGTGATTGAAGATTCCCCGTGTAAGATCTCACTGTCAACTAAAAGGCCATCGCAAAGTGTAACCAGAATATCACTTTAATTCTACTGAATATAGTGGCTAGCAACCTTTAAGCAGGTTGAAGTACGACAAGCTTTATCTCCCGCACTTTGTTAGTTCACGTTGTCCATTCTCTCGGCAAACAATCTGTCAAAGGTCCAGAAATCCATCAAAGACAATTTGTGTTGATTCAGTGGTTTTAGGGACATCGATGGCTGGCTGTGCTGACAAAATCCGGGCGAGCTTCACCCCCATTCGCGCGATGCATTCCCAATCACCCTTCAGTAATGTCAATGTTGGCTGGTTCCTGACTGAAACCCCTTAATGCTGTAATAACCGTTGAACATTAATACCCTCCAATGTTGAGAACATTAATTAGGAAACGCACACGGAGTATTCCATCATCCAGAATCGCGTCACAAATCACTTTGGATGCTTCCTTTTTTTTCAACCAGTCGAGTCGAAACGAAAGGTTATTTTCGTAAAAAATAATCCCACACAGGAGAGCACTCGTCAACATATAAACGAATTCCAATGTAGACATGTATCCCTCCCGTCCTCTACATCCTTCTGTTCACTCCAGAGTGGCGCAAAGGGACAATTTAATTCCACTTTATGGTCTCTCTCAAAGATGACATTATATAAATAATTACACCCAGTCGCAATCGAGAGATTGTTCAAGATAACGACAATCGCATCCTTCTCACATCTGCGGCTCCAACGGAATTGAAGAGAGAGACGGAAAAAACCGACGAGCTCACATACACATGCTCGGTTGGTGGCATAAGACAATAATCATTTCACGATGAATATGAAGGGGAGAGTGTAGAGAAGGAAAAAAGTGCATCTCATTTCACTGTGATTAATATTTTATCCAGCGTGGTTTAGAACACCCAGTTAGTGATGCGTAGATGGATTGTGCGAGGGGCCCTATAGATATTGCAGGCGGACTTCAACACACGGTGTGTAGGGCCTTACATTATCGGGAAAGATCGGTTAGTCAAATTCTGCAACGTGAAATGACGTGAAACGACCTCACGAGCTTCCACGTGAAAGGACGAGATGACCATTTATTTGTGCACGACGACATTCCTAGTACCATCAAGCCACAGCTTTTAATCCTCCCAGCATTTTTTTCGGTGCACTCCTCACTCTATTCTCCAAAAACGAGAGCGATTTGTTTTCCTGTACTGAACACACATCTCTTGACGAGGTTGTCATTGATCGACGGCCAGGTCATGTGACCACATGTCATATCCGTTCCCCAGCACGTGATGCGCATGTCCCAAGCGGTTATACCCTCGTCCCCAGGGTGTGATTGACAGCCGTTGCTTTGCAGCAGTTCTCGGTTTAATCGTAGTTTGAATTGCACACCCGTTAGTTGAGGGGGATGTAGGCCCTACATGTACAATGTACGTACGTACGTACACGCATCGCATAATCGACCGATTTATCATGGTCCCCGCTTGACACAGCACTGTGGGGGCGGGACTCCCAACCAACCACAGCGATAACTTAAATATGTTTAAGAGTGCGCCCTCTGTTGACATACTGCGTCACATTAATTATCAGCAGGTGATGGCAAGAGAGACGTTGCTCGATAGGAGAGCCCGCCCAGTTCCGTCAGTTTTGTCTTTCGATGCACCTGTCTTGCCTTAGGTTTTATACAGGATCGTATTATAATTAATTTTGTCCACTCTATACACCACGCGGAGTCAGTTTTATAAAAATGCCTACACGACAATTCGAAGAAGCTGCAATTATTAAATCAAACTAAAAGGTTCAATCCGGGGACAGGGGGGGGGGGGGGGTGGGGGTGCACATTGCGATTGAAAAACAAATAGCAGAAGCTTCTTTCTTCATTAGCTGAAACCATCACAAATATTGTCCGATAAATCTTTATGTCTGAAACACCATCTTTCGAAGAAAAAAATTACTCTAAACGGGAAATAAATCAAGTCTAAAGAACGCGCATTAACCGTCACATTAAACATTAACCCTTTTTCTGGAGTTAATTTGACAAATAATAATCTACACATGGTGATTGTTTGTTACTTTCATTGAATACAAAATTATTACTGGTAATTAACCTCTAAAAACCAATGATGTTATTCGGAAAAAAAAAAAAAAAAAAAGTTAATAGATCTAAAAACATTTAAAATAAACGCAGGAATGCATCTCTCTCTTGGAACCTTTAAGTTAAAGGAACACTGGATCGGTCGAGTTGGTCTATAAAAAGCGTTTGTAACCGTTTGTTATAAAATGCATATTTTTGGAAAGATGTTTTAAAAGTAGAATATACTGATCCACACAAGTTTGCCTCGAAATTGCGTGGTTTTCCTTTTACTTTGCGAACTAACCGGTCATTTACGGGAGTCAAACATTGACTCCCATAAATGGCCGACCGTGTTATTCGACGAGGTAAAAGGAAAACCGTGCAATTTCGAGGCATGTTTGTGTGGATCATTGTAATCTACTTTTACTGCACCTTTCTACCCATATGCATTTTATAACAAACTGTTACAAACGCTTTTCAGAGACCAACTCGACCGATCCACTGGCAACGTGTTCCTTTAAAGACACTAGACACTATTGGTAATTGTCAAAGACCAGTGTTCTCACTCGGTGTATCTTAACATATGCATAAAATAACAAACCTGTGAAAAATTTGAGCTCAATTGGTCGTCGAAGTTGCGAGATAACTATGAAAGAAATAACACCCTTGTCACACGAAGTTGCGTGCTTTCAGATTCTTGATTTCGAGACCTCAAAATTCTAAGTCTGAGGTCTCGAAATCAAATTCGTGGAAAATTTCTTCTTTCTCCAAAACTAAGTCACTTCAGAGGGAGCCGTTTCTCACAATGTTTTGCAATATCAACAGCCCCCCATTACTCGTTACCAATTGAGGTTTCATGCTAATAATTATTTTGAGTAATTACCAATAGTGTCCACTGCCTTTAAAGGCATAGTGCGCGCATTATTCTGTAATGAGGTAACGCTGTTGTTGGAATTGTTGAACTAAAAAACAGAGTGAACACCCTGTCAAACGAAAAACGCTGCCATAGACCTGCACAAAGGGTTGGGAAACAGCTGAACATAGTGAGAGAAGAAGAAAACACTTACCAGCCTGTAAGTTGCCATTGCTTTCCAATTTGATGCATGCATCTTGGTAATCAAAGACAAAATGGACGACTTTACAAACAGCACGCATGGTTTAGAACGCCACACGTGCTGAAGGCACTCAGGCGTGCTTGGTCGTAGGAACCGCCACCAATCATCGATATCGCATGAGTTTGAATAAAGGCATGTCTGGACTACACATTTTACAAACCCCTTATGACGCGTAAACTCGTCAAGATCTGCCAGCGTTAAGAAATGGGGCAACTTGTTAATGGTAGCAGGAATTAATTTGTTTTTCTTTTGGTTTTGTATGTTTTATCTCAGGGACACTTCACAAGACGAAGTTGTGTCGGGAGCTACCTATAAAACCGACAACTTAAAGGCAGTGGACACTATTGGTAATCGTCAAAGACTAGCCTTCACAGTTGGTGTATCTCAACATATGCATAAAATAACAAACCTATGAAAATTTGAGCTCAATCGGTCATCGAACTTGCGAGATAATAATGAAAGAAAAAAACACCCTTGTCACACAAAGTTGTGTGCGTTTAGATGGTTGATTTCGAGACCTCAAGTTCTAAATCTGAGGTCTCGAAATCAAATCCGTGGAAAATTACTTCTTTCTCGAAAACTATGGCACTTCAGAGGGAGCCGTTTCGCACAATGTTTTATACTAACAACCTCTCCCAATTACTCGTCACCAAGAAAGATTTTATGCTTATAATTATTCTGAGTAATTACCAATAGTGTCCACTGCCTTTAATCCAAATACAACATTTCCAATGGACTGTCTTCAAGCCGTGTTATTGATATACATTCTGTCAAACTGTAGCCAACTTGAGCTCAGTTCTGACACCGTGTGATTTTAAATTCACGATGTCTTGGTTGAATTTTATTTATAACCATCGAAGGTGAATGATCTGCTATCACGCCCGCATATCCCTAAGGGCTACAATCACGTCCGCTAAAAACCATCGAGGAATTTACTCGCAGAATCTGTGGCTGGATGGCCACTCTCCTTTGTCAATTTAAAGGCACTGTAGGACCATGGTAGGACACTATTGTCAAATACTACAAATAATTGTTAGCATAAAAACTCACTTGGTAACGAGCAACTTGGAGCTGTTGATAAAGTATATAATTAGGTGAGAAACTATCTCCCCCTGAAAAACGTAGTTTTTGAGAAAGAGGTAAATTCTCACTCAAAAATATGAAAATACTTAAGTGAAGCCTTTTACTCAGGCATAAAGTAAAAGCAAGCAATGTGTGCAACAAGGAGTTTCAATTCTTTCATTATTTTCTTGCAACTTCGGTATCAGGGGGATAGTGTTCATATTGAACTGGTCTTTGACAATAATTACCAAAGGAGTCCATTGCCTTTAACAGTCAAACGTGCAGGGGGGGGGGAGTTCTAGAGTCCCTCATCTGTAAAACATTATTATTTCCCAGGTACTGCATAAGAGGGTAATGTCATCAGCGACGTACAATCAATGTTTACAGAGTGACGGCCGAAAATGCGATGTTTATGTAGGACAAATCCCGTAGTGTGGATCACTTTACATCCACACAAATATTATTTCAATAATGTTTATGAAACATATCAGGTACGTATGAATTATTGATGAAGAGCATCGACATCTATTTCTGTGACTTATTATTCTTACTTTTTGTTGTGACTTATAAAGGAGGAGGCGTATTGTTAACCTGGAGAGGCCACCATTTTTTGTTTGAGTAGGCACGCTGAGAGCAGGTACGACTAACAAACAAACACGAAGGGAAATGTTGGGGAAGGTAGGCTGGCTTGAAAACCTGCATATCATACTGAGTGTTGGAAAGCAGGTGTCCCGGGGATTTCTGCCTGCCGTAGATTCTGTCCCCTTTATGGAAAATTAACATGGGCTGAAAGAGGATGCTTCAAAAGAGGGCGCTATCACAAGAAGTTTGTACACAGTTTGCCATAATATTTGAGGACAGAGTCTCCCGGGACCAAATCTCCGGCCACACCGGCACTAGAGACCGTGTTTACTCATGTTTAGTAGATGTATAAGGGGCGGTATGAATAACAGATTTACAAAACACAAGAGGGCAGTAGACAACAAATAGTAAAAATTGATACAGTCTTTGCGTGTTTGGAGCGAGGTGAAAAGGGATGGCGGGGGGGGGGGGGGGGGGGAGGTGGAGACACACCACAACCCGAATAAGTAAGAAGTTACCAAAGTTAACAAGATAACCCAATGCAACTAAATATGAGAATTTCGTCATCGAGTCTCATCACATAAACAAAATATTAAACGATCGATTTATTTTTTCATCTGCAGGAGCTTGTTTTTATCTAAACCTGATACCGATGTATGCCCTCCCCCCACCCCAACCCATACGATGAACTGTGTATAAACTTCTTCTGATTATAGCGCCATCTTTTGAATCCTCCTCTAACCCATGTTAATTTCCAAGGTCAAAATACCCCACAAGTGCAGTTCCTACCAAAAAAATCACCCACAATGGCCCTTTTTCGAAACCACGGCTTCGGGTCCAGATTTGGCTTAGGCTAGCTTGGCCCCGCGATTGTTTTGGCAATTGTGCGTGCTTTGCGTACGCGCCCAGGGCTGCAGGCGAGAGGACGGAGCCTGAAGCCGAATCCAAAGCCGAAGCCGTGGTTTCGAAAAGGGCCATATTGTATCTTGTAAGGACAGACAGACAGACAGACAGACCAACAGACAGACCAACAAACAAACACCAACATTATATTCAAACAATTAAAGAGAACACTTCCCAACTAAACTGACTGTTGGCATTGTACTGTATACGGAACTTTATTAATTTAAATTGTGGTCACAGACAAAGTGCACTTAATTAATTTAACTTTGGAAAGTCAATAAAAAATACATAAAATATTATTCCATTCGCCCTTGTCTGTACACAAATGGTTGCCCCTAAAGTTACAGGCAACCACAGCAATGGTCAGAACAAAACAACACAAGGTTTTATTTTTCTTATTGTTAAATATCAACTTGCTACAAAAAATACATTTAGAGAACAGCAATTTATGGTTTCTCATTTGAGTTTCTGGAGGGGGGACAGTACAGTCTTATTATAACAGTACCAAGAAATAAGTATGTACAGTAAATACAGGCCTGAAAGTTAAGGAATTGAGCAATTTATAGGCAGCACTAGCAGAAGTAAAGGAGATGGAATTTATACTCCGGTAGAAATATCTGGAAAAAAATCTTTCTAGAAAGCAGGGGGTTTAATTGGCTAACACTCGCACAGAGCTATGAAGCAGAAAATATTGCCTTTAAAAAAGAAAAACTTTCTACTGCATGAGTTTGATATATGTTTTTTTATAGTTTTTTTTTTAGATGATCTTCCTATCAAGGGAACTCAGCAAAGTCCCACAAGGGGATATAGACGCCAAGTACTCCTAGAACTATGAGGTTTCGTTACGCTATCCCCTCCCATAACGGAGACGATAGCAGAACGAAACCTCTAGGAAAGTCTACTCGAAAGTTCTAGGAGTAGACACCAAGCTGGCAACAGCCAATCTCTCTCATACAGATATTGTTTCATGTCTATGATTATGAGTTGCACAATTCAAGAATTTGTGATTCAGTAACTAGACGACAATACTTATTCTAGTCATTGTGAAATCAGCGTGAGCTTAGGAGATTCGAACCCACATCCTTGAGTCGCAAAGTACATGCTCTGGAAATTTAGTTGGTATTCCAGAATCCACTAATGAAGTATTGTATGGTTTTAAGGTATTGATTTGGATTTACCAGTTTATCAGCCAAAGTAACATTACGTTTCCATGACTGACGCCCCACTCAAATTTTGCTTAGCAAAGAAAGTTGTCAAGCAGTATTTTCTGCTTAACAGCTTTATGAAATTGAGCCCTGGTGTGAAAAAATACACATAAAACTGTACAATACCATGTTCTACATTTTGAACAGAATGGTCAAGAAATTAACGCACTTAATTTTTAGTGAGACCACGCCAAGACGGATGGCATGTTTAATCTTAGTTTTTATTTCTTCATAAAAAAGGAAAACATTCTACAAAATAGGGAAGCAAATCCCACACTGATACAGTGTAGTATCAACGCAAATAAATTAATAAACACTTTTCCATTTTTGTCTATTCTTTACCAGAAAAATACTTCCAAAATTCAAGGCAATATATTAATAATTTTTAAAAGGATAAATTAAGATAATTACGAATAACCACAAACAGGTCACTACAAAAATAATTATTACCACTTTAATGATAATAAAATAAAAGTTAACAAAAATGTTCTGTGACTTTTTAGAATTGAAAGTGTAAGTCTCATGCACGTTAAACGCGCTATTCTGTTAATAGGAAGTTCCCAACTTGCACATTCGTTATCTTTCTTGGTATATGATATTTAGATATTGGCCAGGCAGTCAGAAATAAATCTCAGTTTGTGGTAAACCATAGATGTTATCCCACTCTATCAGTTGGTTTATTCATGAGGCTGTGGGTTCTAATCCCCGTCATGACAATTCTGTCTTTCAGGAACATAGCAGCCATATTGAACATAGTTTGACTTTTTGGAAGCACTTGTATCCTGCTCTCATCGATCGATAAAAAGCAGATTAAGATGTCTTAATCTAGCCCTATATTCCTGCTGGAATGTGCCTTTGCTGGCTCTTTATTATTCACGACGCCGGATTACTGGATATGTCTGACCATAAATTGACTACACTACATGCAATCTTTGCATTCTTCGGCCAACAGCCATGATCAAAGATGTTCTATTGGCCCTTTCCTAATACAGAGAAGAAGGTTTGCCTTTCTGATCTCAAAAGCTTACCACTTGCATCCAATTTGTTTGCTCAAGTTCATGTTAATAACTATTTCATGATTGCATTTAGGCTGAAGTTGAAAAGAGTGGCTGTCATTAGTGAACTAGTAATGGTGAAGGGACGGCAGCCATGTTGCTTTTCTTCCATACATACGCCCTTTTCGAAACGATGGCATCAGCTTTGGATTCGGCTAAGTCTAGCTTGGCCCTGGGGTTGTTTTGACAATTGCGCATGCTCTACATATACGCGCTCAGGGTTTCAGACGAGTAAACGGAGCCTGCAGCCGAATCCAAGGCCGTGGTTTTGAAAAGGCCATATATTTGCAGCCAAACTATGGGTGAAATTGGAAATTAATCTGGCACCTTTCATGAATCTGTACTGTTAAGAATGACAGGCAGTCTGAGAACCAAACAAAGTCCCAACAGAAGGAAGAATGTATCTAATCACAAGAGGGCGCTGTTCAAGAAATCAAAGGTCCCCAAGTGTCAAAATTCAAAGGCCTTGAAAATAAGACCTTTAGTTGCACAGAATAAACTAAAATACAGTATGATAAAATATAGCCATGATTCTAAATGAATTGTGAGTAATAAATAATTTATAAAATGAGCAAGAAGTAGATCTCAACATACCTAGCTGACGATTACATACTTAATCCTTTCTAATCTTGGATGGATCCAGAGATACTTAAAAAGGGATTACCTTTTTTTAATTTTGTGTTTTTTTAAATCTCCAATTCATGGACACTGATCCCTCTCTGTGGTTCCTCCCCTTTTTCCTTGCTCTGGATCCGCCCACTTTTCTAATTATCATACACAAAGAGCAACCTGGGCCGTACAATATCCCATCCTTGCTCGTCCACCGTTTTCAATCTTACACGCCATCCAATCACTGCCTCACCTCTTCACAGCTGCATCCCCTCCAGAAACTTAGCAAAGAGTAGTTTGTTGATAATAAATAAGAGTTGATGCCCAGACGCATCGTTGGGGGGGATTATTTCACATTGGGATTCTTGACGTCAGAGAGCGCCCTCATTTGACGGATGGCAGCATTCCACCGTTAGCACTACTGGAAGCCACCCAAGCAGTGAAAACATCTCTGAATAGAAAGAAAGGAAGAATGGAAGAGAAAAGACACAATCTTAATTCGACTGTATAAGTCTTGCACATTCCACCGCCAAAATAAAGAAAGCAATGACACCAATATCTGAATCATCAGACAGTGGGTTCAAATCCCGGTCGTGAAGTTTGTATCCTTCAGTAAGATACTTAGCAATAAATGCTTCCCTTCACCCGGGAGTACAAAGTTACTATAATCACATAAACTAAAAAATGAGCTCTCAATTTCAGTTTGTACTTAAAAAAAGTGACATTATTAGACAAGTGTTACTCTATAAGATTAGATAAAAAATCAAAAAGAATTCAAATTTGGGGGATAAAAACTCAAAATGGTTTATTTTATCGAAAGCTGCTGTACTTCACACCAAGTAAGTTTGTAGTGCCATTAATTTGAAGAGTGGTTACCAAACATAAACCTTCCCTTTAAAAATTTACGACCCTCAAAAAAAAACTAAAAGCAGGTGACTTGTTGGCAATTGGATATCCGTGGACTAAGTGAGTGTCACAAAGGCCACAAAACCCACACATTGGACGCATTTAGGTCAACACTGTCATCCGACACCATTCCCCGATCAAAAGAAAAACAGCCCCGGATCAGGTTTCAGAATCTGGTTTTTATTGATCAGATTTGAATTGACTGAAAATGCCTCTTGATGGGCGATAGAAATGTAAACTATTACACTTGCATGAGGTTGTAACCCATTTCAGACCAGTATTCAATTTAAACTTTGCTGTTTGTGTTTGTTGACATTTTAGCTTTTGTGTTCTGCCTGACAGTATGCCCACACACGCTGCCTTCTCACTGTCTTGTGTTCTCCATAACAGAAAGATACTTTGGACTCCTCAATTAATTATAAAGTTCAAAATGATATCAATATTCAGATTCCAAAATGAAAGCCCTGGTATTTCATGACACGTTTCACAAGGGCGTGATTTTAGAAGAATGAAACCTTCTAGACTATAGACTGGAAGAGTAAAAGTTTGCAAATTCTAGTACCCGTCATTAGGCATTTTAGCCTATTCAAATCTGATCAATAAAAACCAGATTCTGAAACCTTTTGGTCTAGAGAGAAACTAATTTTATTTTATTTATTTATTTATTTATTTTTTTTTTTTTTTATTTTTATTTTTTTTTTTTTTTTATTGGGGGGGTAGAACTGTCGAAAAAAGGAAATGAATGGTTCACCTACAAATTGTCTTTGCCCCTACTTTATCCACACCCCCTATGGAAATGTCTAGTTACAACTACATGTCTATTCACCCCAAAAAAGTTTCAACAATTGAACAAAAATGGCTTATGTGATGATATGTAAGTTCAGGCCTTGAACCTGGCTCTTGAAGGTGCACAGCAATTTTCCTCTGGTAAGGGGGTACTCTATGCAGAAAATGTGAGTTTGTATTTGACCTTGCAGAGGGCACCACAGCAAAAGCACAGGGTACCACGGCAATTGCTGTGGGCACCGTGGGTTATTTCTAGGCCGGGTATCGTTTACTGGGCTTCCTGGGTGACGTGGGTTATTTCAAGGCCTGGGTACCGTTTACTTTGTTTTCTGGGTGTCGTGATTATTTTGAGGCCTTGGTACCATTAACTGGGTTTTCTGGGTGCCGTGGGTTATCTCGTGGCCTGGGTACCATTTACTGGGCTTCCTGGGCACCAAGGGTTTTTCGAGGCATGGGTACCATTTACTACGTTTTCTGTCAGATACTTGGGATATATATGACTCTTACCTGCAATGATCAACGACGCATTCGTTGCTACAATACTCATTATCCCACTCTGGGCTCTCAATGCTGGGCTTATTGCAGCCGTTACGTGTGCAGATTTGGTGATTGTGTGGCATCATACCGTCAACACCCATCTAGAGAAAAATAAATAATCAAAATCGTCAATTTATTCTTAGATTTTCTTTGTTAAATTTGTTGAGTGTAAAACGTGTAAATGAATAAGTTGCAGTAATAGAGCACTCAATAAATAAACCATAAAGGAAACCTGCTGGATAAGTTTTCAATAGTTTGGATGTGAACAAAGACAAATTGACTGGAGCGGGACTTTATGAAACAAACCTTCGAAACCAGTGCTCATTTGTAATTTTTTGGTGTCAATTTGGAGGAATTATTTTTCAGTTTTTTTTGGGGGGACTATTGGAGGACCCGACTATTCGACATAAAGAAACCAACTTCAATAGGTACTGTGAAAGACGTCAATTGCAACGTTAGAGAAATGGGGGAGCGGCCCGGGGGGAGAGTGGTGTCAGAATTCAAGTCTACTTTTGTTTTTAGAGCAATAAATAAGTGTGATTTAAAACTGGAGTACTACGACTTTAGATGACCGCCTTTAAAGTTAAACTTTAGAATTGAACTTAGCTTTGAAGTAAATAAATAAAAAATAGTGAACAGGAGATGATTATTACGGCTAAGTGTTTGCAACTAGGCTTTAGCTCTAACAATAGAGGGCGCTGTTGCATACTCACCATAGACTGCGCTTTGACGACCCTCTGTACATTGTGCATCTGGTTCATGCCGGGTTGCATCATGGGCTTAGTAGCTGCCGTCATGGTTACCGTGATAGGCACGCCGGTGACGATCGGCTTTGGCGCGATGATACGGGGCGCAATGTGTGTGTGACCGACCGTGGCCGGGGCAGCCGTGATGACTGCTGCCGTTTTCTTCTGCTTGCTAGGGGATTGTTCTTCAATTTGTGCTGTGTCTACTGCCGCCTGAGATCAAATACAAAATATAATAATAATAATAACAAAGTCTTATAGAGTGCACGTATTTTGGGTTATTTCTCCCACATTTAAAACTAAACTTCATCCTGGTGTTGCGCTCGCGCTGTTGGCGATAACGTTGGATGAGTAACAAAAAGTAAAATATTGGAGAGACAGATAAAGAAGAGACTTACCTTTGATACTAAACTTGCTCTGTATGCCGCTAGTTTCTTAAGGTACTCCTTCTTTGCTGTTTCAGTCCGTTGCTTATACGCCTAGATAAAAAGAAAGGTCAAATTGGTTTGAGTTTAAGTTAATTTGATTGTAAAACTTGAACTGGACAAGCCTGTGAAGGGGGGGTGGTAGAACCCAGATAATCTTGAGAAGGCTAGGATTTCTAAGGAGAGGTTGGAATTAATATCTTGGAGCCGTTGTGAGATCCTTACAGCCAAAGGTGGGCTCACCAGCTCTTTTCAGAGATTTTATACATGGTTGCACTATGTGGGGGCACTATGTGGATAGGGTTTTCAGTCCCTGCCAGACTGCGTGGGTTCTCCCTGGAATAATTCCCCAGGGTTTTCTTCCCACATCAAAAACTGAAACTTCCTTCCTTATCTTCTCTCCATTGGGTTCTTGGCTAGTACAGTGATTAATTTTCCCCTTTCTGTGAGTCCTTGGCTTCACAACCAGAATTAATAAACACAAAATAAAAATAAATGAAAAAAGGTTTACTACTCATAGTTACTTTCTCACCTGTTTTTGTTCTGTTCCTAGACTGTCCCACATGGAAGCTACAATCTTTGAGACTTCACCAAAGCTAGCGTTGGGGTTCTGCCCCTTGATGGCTGCCTGGGTGTCTCTGAAGAAGAGTGCGTAGGCAGAGACGGGTTTCTGAGGCTCATTGGGATCCTTCTTGCGCTTTCTCTTGGGCGGCTTCTTCTTGGTTTCTTTGACTTCGGGCCTTTTTGCTGCAAACTGAAGGAGAGAGAGAGTGATTTATTATTAAGGTTTTTAAGAAATATTTATTCATGTTCCTGAATGGAATAAAGCAGTCAGTTAACTGCTGACACTTCATTTAAAATTGCATAAAACCTGTAAGCAGAAAAACTTGCTAAGCACAGAAAAACCTTGCTTAGCAGTAACATGTTACAAGCCAACATTCAATAGAGATTACATTGTTGTGACTGATACCCCATTCACTTTTCGCTAAGCAGAGAAATTTGCTGAACAGTATTTTCTGCTAAACAGCTATATGAAATTTGGTCTAAGTACAAAGCATAAAACATAAGTGACCAAGTAACATTAGTGACCGAGTAACAAAACTTACTGAGTAACATGAGTAGACAAGTAACAAATAAGTAGCCCAGGGGTCGATTTCACAACTTAGGACTAGTCCTAAAAGTTATTAAAAACTTAAGGCTAGTCCTAAGCTAGGACGAGTAACTCATCCTAACTTGAGATAAGTAACTTGAGATAAGACTAGTCTTAACTCTTTGTGGAATCCACCCCTGTAGCATAAGTGACCTAGTAACATTAATAACCAAGTAACATGAGAAACTGAGTAACAGGAGTAACAAAGTACAATCTAAACATATATTTTTGTGCAGGACATACCTGTGCTAGTGGTGTGTTGTCATCACTGTCTTCACTGCTCTCCTGGTGCGGAGACCTCGTATTACCAGGCCCCAAGTTTTTACCTAACGTTTGATGTCTACCCACAATGCCCTGCCCTGGCTGCAGACCAGCGTGAAGACCAAGCTGTGAACTGATTGCTGATTGGTTGATTGTGGACAACTGTCCCATATGCTGATTGGAATGCGAGTCCATGGGAAACATGTCCATGTTCTGTGACATATGAGGCATGTGGTACGATTGACTGTAAATATGCGTTGTTGTCGGGGCTGAGTGACTGAAAGATACAGCCTGTGTGTGAGGCATCATGCCACTCATTGTACCAAGACTACTAGTCGGCTCCGTGATGGGAGGAATGTCCAAGTTATGAGGGGGAAACTGTGGATTCACAAGCATGTTGGACGTCGTCAGCGGATTGGGCAGGCTCTCCGTCATGTGACTCAACGGCTCTGTGAAGGCGGCACCAGACATGGAATTCGGGAAGTGATTTGCGGGATCGGTCATTGTGTGACTGTGCGTCGGTGACGGCAGAGTCATGGACTGTGACAATGACTGTGACATTGATGGGGAGTGTGACATCGGGGGATTGGAGTGATTGACAGGTGATGTCATCATCTGTTGATGCTGCATTGGGGGCGGAGTTTGATTGTTAGGAGCGGAGGGGCTGGACATGACTCTTCGGTCATGTAAAGAGTCTGTATGATAATTAGGCATAGCCTGGTTGCCGACTGGCTCATTGACGGGCTGGGCGGTGAAGGCATGGTCGGTCATTGTCGTGATGTTTCCCTCACCCATTGACTGTGCCATAGGTGGGATGTCAAATTCCTCATCACCAAAACTTGGAGTGTGAAACGTCTAAGTAGAGGAAGGGGAAAAAATAATTTATTGAGTCTTCAGGGGGAGGAAATCCTTCAGACAAACGGTGGGTTTTAACGTTCATCCTGCACTTTAACAAGAATGATACCGCAATTAACTTTTTAAATCAAGCCCTGAGGGTTTTAGCATTGGCAAGGATCTGCTCATGTACACTGAATGTCTTAAGAAAACAAACATGTTCGGCAATCAAGTGACGACGGATGCGCCAGAGACGATCTTGCCATCGGCTGTTTTTCAGGCAATCACAAGAACATTTTAAATGTATCCTGGGACTATTGGATTTCACATGTGCCTCTTCATGTATATCATTTGTTATGTTTTTCCGTTCCTACAGTCAGCCCTTTTACATGTAGTTTGATTATTATTTTTGCGCAGGATAAGAGCTCTCGACTCTCTCGACTCTCTGTCACTGTATATAAAATTACTTTCTTAGTTTAATGGCGTGATTCATTAGATGTGATTAGATACATTGCAACTGATGTTTAAAGACAAACTACAGCTTTATTGGTGATCATCCAAAAGAAAAAAATGAGTGGTTTCAACCTGAAAGCTCACTGATTAAAAAATTATTATCAGTACCAATTTTCAAGATAATTATTTCCATCTGTTTAGAGGTTGAGAAATTAAAAATCATCTTCGCCCGAATGATTTTACTGTTTAAAGTGCATCCTTTCTAATAGGAGATTTGTGAACGCTAGAAGTACAGCAGCTTTCGATAGTATAAAGTATTTTGAGAAACATTTCACTTAAAAGTAATGTGGTTATGTAAAAAGATTTCTGTTTTTATATCCCAAAATTTGAATCTGAGAAGCGTAACTGTCAGATAAGTTGCTCAGGCTGGGTATTCACATTTTGGATCAAACCGCTCAACCTTTTTCATATGAATTTTTTTTTTTTAATTTAAGTATTTTTGTACAATACCTGTGAGGACATGTTGGTGCTGGCAGCCACAAAGTTGTTGTTGTGGTGTACTCCGGCGGTGTGATTACCAAAGTTAAATCCGTTCACGAAACTGACTGCTGGCGTTTGGCCCTGCAAAAAAGGAAAAAGAAGAAATTCCATTTAAAATTTCAAACTCATATATTTAGGCTTGGGTAGTGGTTTGACAAAATCATAGAGTAACAAAGTGTGATGTCAAAGATCGTATCACAGGCCTGTATGCTTTGTTTTTGAAAGGGCAAGGACACCAAGGCATTTTCTCATAGACCTTATGCACATGACGTCATTTCAGTAGGGCGCCCTCACCTAGAGGTCAAAAGGAGGTTGTTCATTGGCCAATCCTGTGCGCCGCGCGTACAAATCTGTGCATTTCGATTGTTTCGTCACCGTTTTTCCCCTAAGATGGCCGCTGGATGACGTCAATGCATAAGGTCTATTGGTAAAGGGCACCCTATGAGGAAATTGTCAGTTTCTTCTGGAGCATTTCAAGGGCACCAAGGCAATGTTGCATTGGTTGCCTCCTTGAAGGCCTGGTATCAAATTTGAAGTTCACAAATAATAATAAAAATTACTGAAATTAATTTCCTGACAAAATATTGACAGCCTTTTTTGTGTGAGAGTTGTTCATCTGCAAGGAACACCTGATACTAGTTAAACATTAATTAATATTCAACTTTAGCACACCTTAATAAGCAATTTCTTTCAGCTAGTGAGAATCGAACTAACCATGCATTAATACAGCCTCTCCTTTTTAATATATCATTTGGAGGTTTGATAGTCTACTGCCCTCTAGTGTCTGAATAGCTAGAGACAGTCCATTATCTTAAGTCTACTGATATGTGTAGTGCACACAGACATTCACACTCGCGTATCACAGAGCATGGAGGTAGAAGAAGACACAGAGCAACTGTTTTCAGGAGAACTATTCCCTAAACAAACGATGAGCCCAAGGAATTTATCCATTTTTATCAATTGATGAAACAATTTGAAAAGATGGACAGACTCGAGACATTTTGGAGACAAAAACTGCTTTGTTTTTTAAAAACAATTGTCCTTAGTAGAAATGATTGACATGTTATGTTGGTGCCTGGGTTATAACAGCAGCCGATATAACCCCATCCCTCCCAACGGGATCCTTAAAATGTTCCAATTAATTTGCAATTCCGGTGTCCAAAACATGCTTAAGCACAATATGAATTCTTTCCCTCAACTCCAACAAAAGAAATCCCCAACTGATTATCAACACTGCAAATTTGCATTTGTAAAATCTAACAAGCTCAATGTTTCTGTCTTTGAGAGCAACAACTACCCGCACCAAAGACGGCAATCGTTGAAATGGCAGGCCTTGTTTGACGATACGTGATGAGCCTCACAAGCGTATCTGAGCTAGCTCATAACCCTGACAACCCTGTTTGTTATTGACCGACTGATGGTGATCCATCACTGACACAAACTACATTAGCGGACCCGACTGAACTGCGACGTTGCACTTTCCCTCATCATCGAGAGACTCAGAGAGACAAGGAGAGACAGAATAAGAAAGAGAGACTCTCTCCTCTTTTACCCGGCTCCATCCATCTTGTAACAGTGCAGTCGCGTGAAGGATTAACACTTAACTTATTAGGGCAATCTTGTTTGTAAATTTAAGACGCTAATGGTTCTCTTACACTTTGTTATCGGTTTTGAACTTTTCTACCGAAAATAAAAGGACGAGGATGGCTACCAGAAATGCTAGGGAAAGGTCAGAGCTGTCTTGACGTTTTCAAACTGTGCTTATTTGTTTCTGATGCCATTTTGTTTTCTGGTGTCTATTGATTGATGCGTACACATTTATGCGTAAATGAACTCAGGCTCGATGACAATTCTCTGGAGGGGAAAATCCCTCTTCATTTTGCAAAGGGCACTTACATTACAAATAATTATGGAGCCATTCTGCAAAGGGCACTAAGAGTATGACCAAGGAAAACAGAGGTCGCGGCTTGTGTTGTGTGGGACGCCAGATCAAAATTAAACAAGTATTTACAGATTTTTACAATACTTTTGGGACAAACAAGAAATGAAAAAAAAAAATTGACCTTTTTTACTTGATTCAGAGTGACAATGAACATTAAGAAAGTGGTGAATTGGTTTTCTCTCAACTGTGGCGGACTAATCTTGTGTCTTGGAACATAAATGTCAACGATAAAGTGAGATTTTGAGTTTCGCGAGCAACAAAAGTGCTGCTGTGGTCATACTGTTGAAACACAGATAGTGCCAAATGCCAACGTGCTTACAGATTCTGCTTACAGAGGCTATGTGTGAATATTTAACAATATCAGGATGGTTTTTGTTAGCAGTCTCCTGTTTTGCTTTAAGACTCTTTTGATAATTCTGGATATCTTATTCCATTCAACCATAAGTTATTGCTTTATAACTTTCCTCAAAACAAACATAGAATACAACAATACTATCACTTGTGAATAATTAATAAGTTAAAATCATTGTTGGTTTTTGGCAATTTGCCCAGCGTTTGACATTATCTCTGAAAACAATATATCCACAAAAGCCAACAGTTTTTGGGGGGCCTTTTCACTATTGCTAAAAAAGACAGAACAAATTTGTAACAAAATATGATTCCTTTGTCTTGGAGAAAGTGAGCAAGTTACCACTTCAAGAGGCTGATGACAAAGTGACCACAAGATACGTGTCCTCCTCATCAACAATCGACCCGGCTAGAGTGCAGACCACAAATCTTGACTCATAATGTATCTACATCTTCTTAATGAACCACGCTAAATAAAAGGAGTCAATAATTGTTATTTCAATTCAGTACAGTCATCAAAACACCAAACTGGACAGACCAACATCTGGAATTACACTTCATGACATCTAAAATGATGGATGAAAACCACAATTTGAAGTTATACTACAAATCAAACCTGCACAGGTTTTGGTGGCAAATATATATAAATACTTCTCAACTGTGAGCACTTAAACCTACACTTTGGGCAAAGATACATTATGTATCTTTAATTAAGTGAAAGCCAGAACAACATCTTTTACTATAAGAAATAAGAGATGGAGCAAAACAGAAACCATTTCATCATAATATAAAAATAAAAAATAAATAAAAAAACCACAAGATCGCTAAATTTTTGACATATCGTTCCATGGTTAAAAGATTGCCGACCGGAAACCAATTTCAATTAAACTGCGCATAACTACCCACCACTTCCCATTTCCCCGAATCACAACAAAGACGTCAGTCTCTCAAATTTCTAAGTAACTCATCACAATTATTCAAATCTGTCATCGAAAAAAAAAATGTATTCCCACAGCTCTTGCTCGATTGAATTGAAGTTTGATGCACACATACACTCAACAGTCGCCTTATGAGTTATGCATGCAATGTAACAACCTCTCTAACTGTTACAGATGTCTCCTCATGTACACAGAGCAGTTTTAGACACATTTTGCGGCACTCGGGAGAAGGGGGGGGGGGGGGTGTCAAGAGAGACATCAGGTGGCCATTTTCCCAAAGTAATTAATACCCTTCATAGCTCTTAGAAATTACACAGGTGAGTTTGGATGATTGGATGAGAAGAAATTGGCTAGGGGGAACGACAACCTCGTCATTCAGCTTTTAACACTCTGCGGGGAACAGAGGGGACTGCACGAGGCAATAAAATAAAATAAACCGTTATCGCGTGCGTGTGACGATAGATTAAGTGAGGGAGTTGTAATGATGTAGTGATGCGTAGGGGTGTGGCTGTGGTGTTGTTACATCGGAGATCCCCTGCAGGCGTTTTGTTTTTATCCCCTCTTCATCTTCTTCTTGAATATGAGTACATCAGGTATGAGATGATGAATGAGTTAGTTTCAACAACCCTTGGTCTTTTAAGATCGTAATCGAATCTCCATAGGTAACAAATTTGACACAATTTCAACTTTCAACAACAACATACTGTGTTTCGAATTTCTCACAGATGAATAAGAATGATCGGGTTATGGTTTTAGAATGTTGCTGGGAAGAAAAAACTTGCTTAATATCCAAAATAAAATAGCAAGTGGGGATCTAAAATTGATGTGTGCTTAAAACATTATTAATACTAATCAAAGATGAAACACATTGACGACAATGTTTTGAAATACTGATCAAATTAAAATCACTTTCACAAAATATTTTACATTTTGACTTGACTTAATAATCGTTTGATTAAATCAGGTTCAGCGACACTCTACGAGACCAGACCACTTTGCCATGATTCAAATAATATGGCTTCATTACTCTTTCATTTCAGCACAAAGAACCGGGGCACTAATTACACTGAGAATTTCGAAGAAAAACCGACCACAAAGTGATGATTCATTGCCAATAATTCATGCCATCAAACAAACATAGCTCATGTAGCAACGCATCTTTTTAAAGTATTGCTTGACAACAAGCAGAGTATACTGTTCGAAACGTCGGGACCACACTGGCTCTTTTCAGAGCCACCCCCCCCCCCCCCACAAAAGAGACATTCCACATGGTTGTACCCGCAATTTTACTATTTATTTATAGTTTCTTCCTATGCATTTTGTTTTGCTTCGGAACCAAGTTTTAAAAAAAAAACGCTTTTAAAATTAATACAAAAAAAACAGGGACAGTGACCTAATTCACAAAATTGAACACTCTCGAGCCCCCACAAATAGTTGTAGAGGTGTTGTCGAAATGAAGAGCCACGTCCGTTTAGAGAAAGCCTAAGTATGCAGCTGCCACATACAAGTATGGAGTTTACTTGTTATCTCCAATACACAAAAAACTCTGTACGCAATTGTCAGGATTCTGAATCGTTTTCCAATCATATTTTTATCGATTAACAAGTCAATCAAAATGGAGCAATGTTTTCCCGAGTGTTCCGTAGGATTCAAATTTTTCAAATCATACTTATTGATTAGTAACGAGTTTGGAGAAATACACAGCTAAGTGATGATAAGTTTTTAAAGAGCTGTTGTGGTTTCTTACAAAGACTGTCTTTTGTTTTGAAACAGCAGGAAACATGTGAAATTGTTGTTTTGCAATTCAGTTTTGAGACATTATAAAAGTGGGGAAAATACAAGTCTCTAGTCTAACCTTTGTTAAAATGATGTAAAATTTTTTTTTTTTTTTAACTCTTTCTAAGTGAAATTTGAAACATCCAAAAGAGGAATTGTTTTCTAAAGGTCAAATTCTGACCTTTTTACTCTGATTAATAAAACCAAAACCACCAAAACAAAACAAAGCTGTTCTATTTTTTTTTTTTTTTTACATTAACTATTTTTGCTGATTTTCTGTTGTTGGAAATTTCAAGTCATAGGCCTATGGGCGAAAAATTCAACTTAAAAAAATAATACCTACAATTAAAAATACATAATATGTTTCTCACTAGTATGAAATAGAAGGGGAAACTTCTGCTATTTTGTGTAAAAGATGTCCGTGTGTCCACATGTGATGGTGAGGGCATTTCTTCTAAGGACAGCTTAAAATTTAATTTCCTGAAACAAACTGTGATTGGAAGGCTATCATCAACATGCACAGCCAATCTAACAAAACATGCAAATACTGCCGTGGAGGGAATTCGCGTGGAAGAAATTCATTAATGCTATTGAATCAGTAGAATATCACAGGACTTTGAAATGTAGGAGCAGAAAACACACAGGCAGAAGGCCCCCACTATAAGATATTAAATGGGAAGAATGCTGATTAAATTTCACACCTGTGTTTGCATTGGGCCAATTTGGCCCGGACTGCCACAAAATCAATATGTTGTGATGTGTCACTTGTGATTAGAACTATACACCCCCCCCCCAACAATATCTTCTCTTGAATTCAGAAGAAGAAAAAATATTTCAATGTGTACAATATAAGCACCTGCTAAAGCATCCACCCCCCCCCTTCACCCCGAATATAATTATTTTATGTTGGTCTTTGTCACACATGATGTCTTACAAATCGGTTGGTCCGGTGGCTTAATTCTAAATCAAGACGCTAATTGCGGGTTTCAAAAATTCATTCTTGGATTACTTCTATTTGGTCGTGTACAAATACCATTCTCCTTTTAAGCCTGAAAAATACCAACGTTCACGCACTTGTACAAAGTCATTATAGATCTTTATCATAACATGGAGTCGGTTTCCTTCACGGGTGACGTCAACAAAGGACGCGAGTCGGCACAGATCTAACCTAGATGAATATTAGCCTCAATATTAAGCTGCTTAACAAATATGCTAAGCAATAAGGTCACCAGTGTAAATTCCATGGGATTTCTGGTTTGCTAAGCAAGGTTTCTTCAATGCTTACCAATGTATTCATTTCTCCAAAAATTTAGTCACGGCTTCCAGTTAAATTGTAGTTCACTCCCTCCTTACTTTTCCTTCTCTTATTTGGTCGAAAGTTAAAAGTTGAAAATAACATTAAAAATGCAAACCACCACAATCCAGAATATGAGTCAATGCTAAATATTTCTTTCAAAATTAACAGAGATAATAAAACTTAATTATAAAAAACCCTACTCCTATCATCATAACATGACTTTATTAAACGCTTAAAATAACAGAGTGATTGACATCGCACAAATTCTGCTTGTTTGTCTAAGCCGGCGAATGTTATTGATTCATAAATCTTCCCGGGGGTTTGGGACACGATAATCGACCGACGATATAATCCTCCATGAAATAACATCAAGAAATAAAGACCAGAAATTATAATTTATCTTAGATTGGATTAGACTACTTGTAATAAAATAACGTAATAAAATAACGTAGTAAAATAACTGTTTGTGAATCACTTTTGATGTGTGTGTTCATTCGATTCCAAGAAGAAGAAAAAATGCTGGGTGGTTTGGTGAGGAATAAATTAAAAGTAAATATTGATTTAATAAATTGGAGAGTTTTATATGCAGAGTTGTAATGTATTATTTAATTGGATAGAAGGCAATCATATTACAATAGATTGGTTTTACCATGTAATTCTTTTCATGCACCCCCAAAAAAGAGAGAAAAAAAGTAACAAATCTAAATGAATAAACAAAGAAACAATATCAATAAAAAACACAGTACACAAATTTTGAGAAAACAACTGAAAATGAAGAACAAAAATTGTATTTCAAGAACAAAATTATTGTTACTCCTTAGAAATTTAAGATTTCTTGGGAATGACACAAAAAAGATTTTCTATAATTTCATTTCTCCGTATTTTAAGAATAATTTTAACGGTTAAACTATGCAAATAGGTTAATTAGTGGTGCTTATTCTAGTTAAAGACAATAAAAACACAACAGATGGTTTCAAAACCAAATTAAGGACAGTAAATGTAAACACAACTCATCATCACCATGATCTGTGTAAACACAAGACCACAATGAATCACATCATGATTTATAAGCCGACTTAATAATCACCCATAGGTCTTTGAGAAAAGAAGAAAACAAAAAAGAAGAACAAAAATATATCAAAAATATTCCTAATGAAGGTTTCTCCTGAGTGGTTTACATAACGAGAAACAACTTTGTCTTTCTGCGGACAGCTCCCATGTGATTGATGTCTTCTTAACAGTTTTGATTTCCCCCTCCTGAAAACACATGCATACATAATGCAATCATCACGTTAATTAACTTCCATTGTCCAGCCCACCTGTTTTGTGATTTCCCAGCCTCCCGAAAATAAAAGAAAAAGAATACTGGACCGTGCAAAATAGCGTGCCTTTCTCTCCCCATCCTTGATTGATAAGCATGGGACTTCATTTTGTGTTCGATAATCAGTTACAATTTTCCCTTTTATGTTAACATTGGAAATTGAGTGTGCTTGGCTCCGCACCTGCTGGGCGTAATGGCTGACTGAACACATCATGCACTCCGTCTAGAACTCTGACAGAACATTAGTTACTGATTCCGGTCACAAATAGTCTCAAAGAAGAGACTAATTTACTCCAAACTGTACTTGAAATCGAGTAGTCGACATGAACAGCCGAGGCTTCAGGAATATATAGGGCAAACATCCTACCTAAGTTGCTTTTAAAATTCACCTCTTCCTCGTGTGAAGTTGGATGTAAATAAATTGGGACATACAAGAAATGGGCAGAACGGTTCAGACAAGTTTGTGGGATCATTCTGTTGCGTTACTATATTTTCAACTTTGTCAATCTCACAACTCAAGTAGGAATTCTTCAGTTGCCTTTGTGTGAGAATGAAGACGGATTAAATAAAAAACCTTGGGTTGTTAAATTATTATCCACTTTTCTCTGCGGAATTAATTAAGAATAACAAAGCTAAGGGGTCCTTGGGATGTTGGATCCACTCTTACCCCACTAGCCGTTGTTTTATTCCTCAAACACTTTCTGACATTATTTGTTTGAGACAGGTTTGACTGTTTTTCCGGCTCTCTCCCGAGTTCTCCGTTCGGTTCTAAGCTAAACATTACCTTGAGGCAGGCTTCAATATTTTTTATTGAGTAAAATACGAAGATGGCACAAAGATATAAAGAAGGGGAGCTGAGGTGGGGGGGGGGGAATCAAGTAAATTAGACCCTCGTTGCTGATGACGACATCGCACCCAGTGGAGCAACGCCTATGGGTAAATGTTCTTTCGGCAGCTGGGTTGCTACGGACGAACAAGGAGAGGAACTGAGATCGAGGAAAGTGCATCGACATAATTCCGCAACGGATGATTGACAATTACACAAACACAATCAAACACATAGCGCACACGGCGTTATGTACATACACCGGGAACCCTCGATGGCTGAATGCATTGGCTGACGTGGTAACGACTGTTTACTTTTCAGTCTTAATGAGAAACAATGAAGTTCAGCTGTTCTTTGTGTAGCGTTCATAAAGGATAATGATTACCTCATCTGTTTATATTATCAAAAATTGACTGTTGGTTTAAACGCAGTAGTAGGAAAATGCACTCACACATATCTCTTAAATTTTAACCAAACTGAACGAGGAGCTATACATATTAATAGAGGATTTATACAAATTTTGCTTGAAAGTTTCAATTTAAATTTGAGTACTTAATTCTGATTTATGACTTTGAATTCATAATATGCTAATGGCCGTTCTTGGAAAAGAGGATATTTTTGAAAGTAGAAAAAAAAAGTGAAAAGAAAGAGTCTTTGTTCTGGTTACCACAAGC
This sequence comes from Asterias amurensis, assembly GCF_032118995.1. NCBI lineage: Eukaryota > Metazoa > Echinodermata > Asteroidea > Forcipulatida > Asteriidae > Asterias > Asterias amurensis. The sequence goes on along the minus strand of NC_092650.1, from coordinate 1,092,409 downwards.
AGAACTCAAATTTATTATATCAAAAACATTAATTCTGATTGGCAATTAAGATCTGATGCATGTACATGTAATGGTGGCTTACATTTATATCATGTGGAAATACAATCTACGAAACATGATGTAAGAACTTAATCCAATCCAACTTTTTAATGGAAGCAAAATTAAAATGCAAACATAAAACCAAATCCAATGTCAAAAATAATTAAGCGTAAAATAACGAATTCATGCCGCCGACTTCACAAACCCCGGCCCTGTTAATAATCCTCCGTGAAAACAGAAATGATTACCAAAAATTAATATTGTAATAAATAACTGGCAAAGTACCAGTCATAAATGATTAATTAACCATGCAGTCGGGAGAAAAATCGTTTATGACCAGTACGAAATTGGGAAGAAAGAAAAAAACCACCATAAAATAAAATAATCATTCATAAAACGGCACGTGTGTGAACTAAAGCTATGAGAGGCTGGTTGAGTTCAGGGAACATGTCAATGTACTTTGAGTAAGAATTCTTCTAATAATTTCAACAGATTTAGCCTGAGGCTACCATACAAGGAACAATATCCATGTCTTTATCGCTATACTATCTGCGCCTTTAGAGGACTAAATAATTGCTGTGTTGGCAATTACTTGACGAGGCTCGTGCTTACTAATGGAAATGGCAAACAGAGCCAGAGATTACGCTGATTTTTTTTTATCTCCACTCTCTTTTCTTTAACGCTTTTGAATAAAGATGGGATGATCGTTGATGAATTGGAGTCGCTTTTTTTAATGACTGGTTTGGAAATGTTTTAAATAATGCAGCGTTATGGTTTTTTTTATATGCTAAACACTCACAAGTGGAGTACCTTTTAAAACAAAATGAAATAAAAAAGATGCTAAAAAAATATATTTGAGATATTAAATCAGCTGTTGCAAAGACAGATGGTTTAAATGCAAACCAATAAAATAAAAAAATTTGGGGCCAAAATATGTATATATTTTTTTGAGAATCTAGATTCATGAATTTAAACGTAGTTGTAGTGGTTCTCTTGTTTTAATTTTCAAACCTAAAAGGCTTTTTATTTAGTCTTATCTATTTGTACCTTGAGAATGAAAACAGACAAGAAATTGTTTAATTAGCATTTTCAAAGTTAGTTTTTTTTTCAAACACATACAATACTGTGTTTATTGGAGAGTCGAGAATTGGAATGAATGTAACAAAAACAAATTGCAGTACTTATTTTTCTTTTCCTCACGCCGAATGTGTCAGTTTAATAAAGTTAACAAATTATAAATAAATAAATAAACTAAGTTTTTAAATTTTATTAGTAGCTAAAATTAAATAGCTTGGCAAACAGAATTCACAATGTACAATCTCTCGACAAACAATCTAAAACATTTCATAGGGCTTTTAAAAAAACAAGCAAGTTGAGTTGAGCCTTAAAGAAAGGATGTGTGCATGCATGCATTACCACAGAAACACTCGGCCGACGTGGATAATAAATATAGAATTGTCCACTTCACCCGAAAAAATGCATAACTCCACAATCAATACACTTAATTCACTCTACAAAAAGCCCAAAATAGCAAAACTCTAACACACAAATATTAAATCTCTTCAGAAGAAGAAAAAAAAATCCATTAGCTCGAAAGTGGTTTGCAAATTTGGAGCAGTTTGTCGAGAGGTAGTGAGAGGGAGCCAGATATGGTGACGGACGGTGGGAGAGACGCGGTGAGGGACGGGAGACACAAGTGCATCCAATGATTGGTTTCCTTCATTAAGATGTAAAGTCCCTCAAGGTTATCTCGTTAATTTAGAGAAAAAAGACTCGTTTAGTTCCACAACTACGTTCTTCAGCAATTGGCCATCAATGCTTGCCCAGGGGAAAACTTAAGTACTACATGTACAGATGACTGAATGAGTAAGACCATTGTTAATGCACGTCCGTGTAGCGCAACGTGCGTGAAGTAAACACGAAACATTTATGTTACGGGAAACCAGTGAACCGACAACTGGTTGCCGTCTCCGGTATCAGGATGAGCTACTTGTTGTTAGCAGTTGCCCGATTTTCAAGAATTAAGTTTGTATAAGTCACGCTGGTTGAGTTTTTGCATTAGTTATCATTAACGTCTCATGACAATTAAAGGGATCGTGGTGAAATGATGTGGGTTTTTTTAAGTATATCAACAGAACAATCCTCCTAAAACATATTTTCTGTCACTGACTTGGAATATTTATCATGTTTTTACAAGTGATGTATTTAAAAATCAAAACAAGTAAATCAAAATCTTATTTTAGTTGGTTGGATGAAAGAAAACATATCCTTTCCACAAACAAATTGCTTTTTAATACATCGGCTTATCCCAAAAAGGTCACAAAGATTAATTTCAAAAAAATCAATTTTGCTTTCTACTTCTGAACCATAAAAACACAAGAAGTAAATTTGAAATCTATGTAAATCGGCTCACATAATCTACGTCCAATTTGAAGAAACTCTGTCTTCAACAATCCCCCCCCCCCTCTCTCAAAAGAAAGGAAGAGAAATTGAAAGAGAATATTTGCAGCAGGTCTGCAGAGCTCGCAAAGAACTACTCCGGAAATCCTCTACCGTACCATTAGCTAAATTGAAGACCGAGTGCTGATCATTGCGACTACTTTAAATATGAAGTGATTATTTTAAGAGCTTTCTCTCTCCGAGCCGTACCAACTTGTCTCAAATTATCTCAAAAAATAATGGAAAAATAACTATCTGAAGTATTCCTCTTTTGTTACACCGAAATGTAATCAATTTGTCCTTGCTTGATTACTGACAAGGATCGTGTTTACAATTCACACAAAATTAAACGTAGAGAACCTGTTAAGTATTTTGAACAATCTTTTAAGGGATGACACTGAAAGAGAGGATAGTGGCCTAATCTTGAGGCTTTTACCAAACAGGGAAAATAAATATATTATATTTATTCCTTTTTAGGAAATGAGAAACTCTTAAATGGCCTGATGAATGCTCAGACGCACATTGAATCAATAGAACTGAAAGGTCGTTCTCTCAAACAGTCTTTAAAAAAAAACATTCGCTGGAGAAACATTCTGAGGATAAGAAAAAATCCTGGCCATATCTCAGAGTTTTAGAATCACATTCTCAGTTTTAAACCATAATAACTGCCTGACCTCTATTCTCTCCTTTTATCGATAACTACTTGCATTACGTGTATTTGGTCCTGATCAAGATAACCTTGAATAGCACCCCCAAAAGATTTACATGTGTCAAAAAATTCAGCACGGCCTGACGGACTCGGCGAAGCTTCGCTTGATGTAAAGGAAGATCAATGCCGCTGATGTCACTAAATAAATACATGGCCTGTGATTCCTAGTTTCAATGCATCACTCTATCCCCTCAAGAGGTAGATGACGAAGATATCGCGTTGCGCTCGGCAAAAATAAAGATATGAGACTTCCCCCCCCCCCCTTCTCTGCCGGCGAGACCTTTGCTTGGAGGCAGAGCTCGGACGCAACTAAATAATCCAGTGATCAATTAGAGAGAATGACCAATCTGTAAAACCATATGAAACTCGGGCTTAGAGTGCTGCTCTTCTCCTCAAGACACTAACCAAAGCAACAAACAAAAAAATCATAAAAAACTGAATCAAGGAGAGCAAGAGGAGAAGAGGAAAAAAAGAACGGATCTAAGAAAAACGGTGGAATCTTCCCTTGAGGAACATGACTCTCAGAAAGCTCTCAGGGAATTCTCCTATGATGATTTTCAAAGCTTTCACGCAAAGATCAAGTGATGGAAAACCCACTTATCATACAGCATTGCGGAGGGCTTTTAGCTCCCGTTAAAAGAGAAATCACAACAGTCTTAGAGAATCTCATCCACTTCTATCAACTTGCCCCGACCAACGACGCAGCGTGCTTAACACACATGGAAATGTCTGACACTGGTGATACTTGAGTGAGTGTGTGTCCACCGTTCTGTCACCGTGTCTCTTCAGGGTGGGGGGGGGGGTCTGATTGCCATCCGGCTTCAAGACTGAAACGGATACCCTTTTCCATCCTCCATGCATAATTCAGACTTTGAAAGTTGCCATCATTACGAAAACAAGCCCGCAATCTTGGCACCCATTGTCCCTTCTCTGGAAGTCAAGAAGCTGGCCTTATTTTTCAAATTTTCGCCGGTGAATACATTCCGGGGGCTCAAGTATGCCAACAAGTACATCCAAGCAGAGAGACTTGCTCCTTGACGTTTAGTTTTTAGAGACTCAAAAGGACGTAGGGAATTAATTTGTGCGCCGTAAAAAAACAAAAAACAACAAATAACCCAATGTGCCCACAAACATCCCGACAGACCAACTTTAGTTCTACTTCTTTAAATCTATTTACTCAAAAACTTTAATTAATATGGGACAGGAGACAATGGCAGGGACCTCTGTAAACTTGTTTAACGAGTTATCAAATCCTCATTCAATTAGAGTTATTCATTACACAACCAATTTGCAGAATGTTCAACCTGTTTTAGGTTCGAGATGACAAACTAATTACGCCGTCTTTTTATTTACAGATTTAAAATTACAGCCGACTTGTTAGAAATATGACTCTGCTATTCTAAGCGAGGAAATAGTCCAACTTGCTTTGGTTAATGAACTTTACAAAAAGGAGAAAATCACCACACCTATTTCATAAAATTAATGAAGTTGGTGGGTCAAATTGTTTTCATTTAAATTTCAAATACAAGCTTTCATTGATGGCATTGCAAAACAAAGGATGTATTAAGATGAGCATGTGTTAGCTAGAGGGATGTCTGGGTGTCTTTTGGACACCCGGTTTTAAATTTGGTCACCCTGTTTTTCTGTGTCAAATATTCACAGTGAATTTTTTATTTATCTATTTTTTTTTTTGAGGGGGGAGGCGAAGAACAACATTTACATTTCTCTCCATCATAACAAAATTATATTTAACACATTCACATTCGAATACTGTTTCATTCCTTCATGTTATTCAAATATATGTTTCTTGAATAATTGAAAATACTACTGGCTAGCTTGTCCGCACACAATAATCAAATTATTGGAGACCCTCTTCTCAATGCTCCACATAATCTTGTGGTAAAAAAAATCCCAAAACATTCGTCATAGTTTTATACATATTTGATACAACGACGATGGTAAGTTATAATCTTAGAATTTAAAGCCAGAGGGCCGATAAAGATAAATTGAATTGCTGCTAGGGTCGCTTGCTTGGGCTCCGTTCAGTTTGACAGTATAGTGTACCCCATCATTGTAGTTGTGGCTCAAGAAATTGTTCAGAGGCAACAATTTTTCGAGGTAAATTAAAAAAACACCGAGTATACAGTGCTAAACAAATCAATGTAAATGAGTACAACCAAAATTAATATTCTTTATCCCTGATGCAAATTTAACATCTATTATATATTCTTTATCCCGATGCAAAATCCTCTATTTATTAAAAAAACAAAAGTTTTAAAAAGGAAACAAAAAAATACTTCTGGAAATTATAGTGGTTTTGTTATAAGAATGCAGTTTGCTAATGAGTCAGAATGATTAAGTTTCTGTCATAGAGATCATTGTAAGTATGACTAAATGGTGACCAATACAGACGAGGACCAGTCATAAAATGATGTAGCTTACATGGTACGATGGCTGGCGGACCTGCCGTCCTAATTCTGCTTGGAGATTTTTGTTGTTTTTATAAATTTGATTTGTGTACTTCGTACGTTACGGCAAACGGAGTGAACAAAACACCTAAGAAAATGCTCCCTCTTAAACAATTTATTTATTATGTTATTGAGAGAAACTTGGTCTCAGCCTCAATATGCTTAAGCAAAATAAATTCATAAATGTAAACAAAAGGTGACAAGTTAAAGAAATAAATCACGTTTTGGGGAAAAAATAGAAACTTGAAAAAATTCTTAAACCGAGTGATTTCATTTCACTTAAGAAATTACTGCAATATTTACACCAAGTAAATGTATTTACTTAGAGTCTTGCAAAGAGCATTTAAAATTGATGGATACAGTCCGACCACTTTTTATCCACAGTTTGTTTACTATCTGCTGATGGACAAAAACCATAACCATGTTAAATTGTTATCGCCCGGTGTGAAGAAACAGCCACCAAGAAACTGTTCTACAATTATGCCAAAGATTATGCTTCAACAAAAGAAACACCATCACTTAACAGAAAACAAACAGATGCCCACATGGAAGTGTTCCAAACCCCTCAGCAATCCAATAAAATTAAAATAAATTGCACTGGTTTTCTCTTACCATTGCTGGCCAATATCCAGAAGACATTTTCCTATGCCGACCTACTGGGGGTCCAACACTGTGCATCCAAGCAGTAGGGTCCTCAGTTTGACATTTCATCTTTCAGAGCCAACTCCAGTTTCTCCAGTATCAATTATTATTTTGTTTTTATTCTAAAGATCAGTTCCTTGGGAGTCCTTTGCAAATTAACAGTGTCCCTACCTTGGTTCAACGCATCAAGGGGCCCACCACTACAGAGTCCACCAGTTGCGATGCGTTCAGTGACGAGTGGCCGACGGTTATTGAATAGGGGGAGACGAGACGAGGAGAGCTGTAGCTAGCTCCACAGGTAGAGAGCGACCGATCACCAACCACGACGCTGATGATGCTGACGGTACAGAATCAAGAGCGTACAGTGTGTTCATACAGACCACTTGCCACAACACGATGTGTATAACAATCAATCAGAGGATTGGTACGACGACAACGGCGGTGATAGAGTCGACGAGAGAGAGAGAGGAAGAACGAAGAGACGTGATCCCGACTCAGCTCTGACCTTGGGGGGGATCTAGCCAATGGCAACGCATCGTACAAATTTTATGCCTCATTCTATCCTGGTTGAGTCATCATTAACCTGTGTGTGCATGTGGACATGTACAACCACTATACATACACATGTAACAGCCACCAGGGTTTGTTTCTTCTTCCTCACGTACCAATTTAATGGACCCATTGTTGGCGAGTAGAATGTCAATTTGTAACGCAGAAATTAATCTTACTCGTATTTCACTTTCTCATCTGTCTTTTTTGAGGTCCAGGTGATGTGGGAAATTATGTTTAAATAAGAGCAAGTGGTCTGAATAAAGAGGGGGGGGGGGGGGCTCGGTAGAAGACGTATCAATACAAGTTACTATTGGTGCATATATTTGCACCACATCAAAATCGTGACTGATTGCAAAATACTCACTCAAGACAAAAAATCTGATTTATTAGAAGTGACGAATCAGTAAATTTTAACAAATTGTATAAGGAAAACAATTCCATTATCCTAAACTTTTAAATAGTCTTCAATAAAGTAAGAGATTGAATTATTCAGAAAAAAAAATCTTTCTGCTAGATGAAGCACTGAATTTAATGGGATATTACAGGAGTTTGTAAGAAGTCTGTATAGAAAATTTGAAAAAACTGTTTTTAATCATACATCAAAACTACATTCTACATCATAGAACAACTTTTTATATTTCTCAATTACCTCAACCCGAGAGCATTATGAATACATGAACACTTCCATCCTTTAATGATCAATAATAATAAAACAGCATATAGCTTCATTTTACGCTCCACAATTTAGCGCAAAATGGACAACGATCTTGACAAAGTTTTCCCCAATTAGCTTATAACAAGTTGATTAGGCAAGTTATCAAGGAAGAGACAAGAGGCCTCGGGGTTTGTAAAGTGAGCACGGCATTTAGCTAGAGTGACTGAGCTACACACTCCGATAACTCCTTCTGGGGTTTAGAGCCATATCACATCGCGGCCACGAACATTTCGCCAAGACCTGTTGGGCAAAATATAAAAAAAGGGTCGAAGAGAGAAGGGGTAAAAAAGCGTGTTGGCGTAGATTCCCCGATGGATCGTAAGGACAGGCGTTAGATCACACAATCAATGCTTCTCCGTCGCTGACAAAACAGAGACCTTCCCTCGTTATCCTGGGATTGTATCAAAGGGGGGGGGGGGTGGGGGGGATTCTGCCGTAAACCCTACCTGTATTACATCACTGCAGAGCTCGGACAACGGGCCTGCTCGGTTGAAAACAATGTTTGTGGGTCAATTTCTAGGGTTGTATGAATCGTAGTATCGATTTAAATGTGTGGCAGTCAGACATTGTAATTCTAAGTGTGTTTATACATGTAGTTTAGTTTCTTTTGTTTTTTAAGTGGGTAAGAAACTGAATTGTTTTAGATCTGTTGTTTTTCAGTGCTTTTCATATTTTGTTATAAGTTACAGAAAAAAATAACATGTCTTGACTAAAACCTTTCTTCTTACATGTCGTATCTACTATTTGAGAAAGAGAGTCAGAAACAGTCAACACGTTGAAACAAATAAAACAATTTTTTTTTAAATGTGTAGTAAGATGTTCTTCCCCCAAGAATATTTAGGAAGCCAATCAAATGAAGACATGAAACCATCATAAAAATTTACCCTAAAGATAAACACTTGTAAGAGAAATCTACATTATGTTTATAAACGGTTTAAGAGAAGACACACCATGTCACTGCTGCGTACAAACAAATCTCTTTTATAAAAGTCTGACTCTAACCGATTCCGCGACTGCCCAAAAACTGAAATTGCACAGCAAGCAAATTAAATTGTTCTATAATTGTTAGAGAAAACCATCAGAAGGAGAAGTTCAAGGATGTTAGAAAATTAGACGGTGTCCTTGAGAACGGAGAAAAAAGAAAAACCTGAAGAAAAGGGGGCTGGCTGGATAAACAAGAATTCTGGAATGAAGCCTTCTCCCCCAATCACTGGAAAATTGACAACCCGCAGGAAACAAAGCCATTAATTTAGAAAAGTAATTACTTCTTAACTTAATTTCCTGAACGGGCAATTGCGTTATCTGTATGTTAATTAACAATAGATGTTTTGAATATTAATGCGTACATTGTAGTTGGAGTCGATGCAGAAATAATTATTTGTTTGGATCATGTACAATTCAAGACGGTTAGGAATTGCCAAACAAGGTGTGACCCAAACTGATTTTTGTATTGGTTTTCAAACGCTTCATCTGTTTACAAAATTACAGCATTCTGCAATATCATTTGACATTGAATCTGTAAGATTTGAAACTGGTGGAAATGCAGCTTTCTCCAGAAGATGATCAGAGCATACTGATCGAAACGTCGAGTTGAAACCAACAGTTCTTTTCAGAACCACCCCAACTCATTAGAGATAGTCATTTCATGGTGCTTCCACAGAATTAAGGGTGAAGTTTAACAGGAGTTGTTGAGTACATCCCTCTAAACAAGTTATAACCCTAGCTGCTAACTTATGTACAATGGTTTGACTGGTGATGTGCTGGCATATGTAAATAAAAGATAAAGTGTGGTACCAAAATTACACAGAGTGTCCAAACAGACACCCAGACACCCCTTAGATAAAAAAAATTAATTTTCTCAAATTATGAAAACATAACATCACCCACAACATGCTGAACCTCAGCCAACATTTAAGTCATCTTTCCAACCACAACAAAATCAACATTTATTACTTTTCTACACTGTGTCTTTAACGACCAACCCTATCAGTAATTTCACATTTCATATCTTTGCGTAATCAAAGACATTAGCCATGTGATGATTGAACATATTCAATGAGTCGAGCAGCCGACATATATCTTCCAACATTGACAGCGCTGACGGATCTCTTTTGTCAACTATCTGAGCTACATACAACTCGGCACTCAGCGCAACAAGCATTATAGCTTCAGATCAACTGTTTGAACAAGAACGGATACGACCTGACGAAAGTTGAAATGCTTACAATCTCTGTTTTGTGTCACAGACAAACATCATTCCAAAAATCGATCGCTTCTCGTAACAACCGAGGGCCGACAATTCAGCTGTCATTAAAACACGTATTTACAGGTTTATGCACACTCACTCGGGCCTGTATGCTGTTTTTGAAAGGGCAGGGGCACCAAGGTATTTTCTCCTTGGTAAAGGACGCCCAATATGAGGAAATTGCAAATTTCTTTTCAAGGGCACCAAGGCAATGACCATGGGGCATGAAGGCAATCGTCCTTTGTTACCTACGTGAAGTATCAGGCCTGCATACTTGTACAGTAGTAAAACTTGTTATACCTACAATATTGCATGGCCTGATTTCCAAAAAATAAAATAAAATACTGCTTAACAAATTTCTTTGCTAAGCAAAAATTGAGTGGGACCCATGAAGAACAATTTTAAGAGAAATAACATCTCCTATCACAAATTTTATTTCACAAAATGACACTTTTGACTGATGTAATAATTACATTAAGGAAAAAAAACCTAAATGATAAAGTGTTTTTTCCTTTGTTCCACACCGAGCTCTGATTGAGTTACAAATAAATGTAAGATGACTTTTCCATTAATGAGTTTCAATCTTTTGTTCACAATAATCACGCTGCCACTAGAAAGGTGTGCTTCTGACCCGCGTCATAAATGTATGTCTGTTACATGATGCAGACAAAGCAGGATGAAATGAACGAGACAGAGAAACACACAACGTAACAAAGAAATAAAAAAACATATATAATTCAGATCATCATGCAAACTGAAGATTAGAAACAATTGCCATATCCAGGTTTCAATTTGGTTTTGAAACAAAATATTTTTTTATTATTTTAGGGTGAAACAAATTTTAAAAATTTAATTGAAAATTTAATTGGCATGATGGTTATTATGTCTCTTTTATGTCCTTAAGCTATAATTACTCACTATCTATAAAAACAAAATCCTGGTACTCATGTTTTGAAATTCTAGTTTTAAACCCTAAGAAGTCTAAGTTTTCACCATTAAAAAGAGAGAAAAAAATAGACAAAACAACTGATCCCAAGCACCACAACTTCAACCTAATTATTTGCATATGTAGAAGCAATTATGACATAATTGATCGCTGGTTCTCGCAGAATGTTGATTTTTGGTTTCGTATCCGAGTGCACATCATCGCAAAACAAACAAAGAATTTGCAATCTGTGCTAATAGAATAATACAGCCACAGTTTTAAGGCCATCTTCAGTTTTATTCTGGCGGAAGATTTACAACAATTTGATTAACAAATACAGCGAATTGTGTGCTTGAATATGTAATTTCACCACTAAATAAACCATACAGTATTTATAAGCAATTACATACATGTCACTAGCCACTTTTTTGCCCCAAACAAATTGCCTGTGGAATTTTTTTTCCTTGAGTTACTTCAGAGCGGTTCAAATTTAATCATTGCAGTTGGCACAACAAAGGCCCCGGAACAAATATCCAATTGCGATTAGTCATCTGAATTAACATATCGTAAATGAAATTTGTGCGCAAATTTATTATCTGCAGGGGATTAAGTGACGAGGGCGCTCAACCGCGCGTGAAAACGACTTGATATACACGCACCATGATCGTTATAAGCATCTTCATCAACTTTACGTCATCGTTTATGCTTCTTTTTTTTTGTTTGCTTGGCAGTCCATCGTCAACAATGTATGCACGGCCCATTAAAATGCCCTCAATTCGGTGAATGATAGTTAAGTTGGTCTTGCATTTCAAAGCCATTTGACAATTACTTGGCCTTACGGCCTTAAGGCAATGTCGATATGTGATTACGCTTTATACCTCGGGTCTCCCATCACTACAAGAGCTTGAAATTGACATAGGTGTATTTGTTCTCAATCTCGCTAAAAGCGTGTTTCGGTTACAAAATATGTCAGGGTATACTAAACATCTGTCATAATTGTAAGACATATGTCTATTCATATCGCTGTATTAATAATTGATTCTGTACCCTCCCCACTTGAGTGTTTTGTTAACATACCCTAACCAATTCAAAATGGCATCACTATGGAAACCACAGGAAGCGAGTCTGGTTTCGGATTGTATAGCGTTATCAGCATTGCAAATTACACAAAAGAGACCGATGCTAAACTGATTATATACACTTTCTTGATAAAACACTTCTTAAACCAACAACAAGAAAAAAGAAAGAAAAGAAAAGAAAAGTATTCATGTGCAACTATGAGTTAATAATTCCCTAGCTTGTGGAGTGGACTTCGGCAGTCTATCATTTCACATAATGAGATGATTAGACGACGTGTTACTATGGCAACAATCTTCATTCTATATTACTTTATCAGCAATTAAAGTCTTGCCAATTTGTGGTTTTTCATATGACATTGGAAATAAATGCAAACAAGCAAAAAATAAGTGAGGGGGGGGGGGAATGCAAAAAAAAGAAGAATAAAAAACACCCATTATTACATCAAATCTGCCAAGGACAGGATATGAAATATGAAAACAGTTCTATTTACAAAAGAAACAAGTTTCAATGAGGTTTGCCGTGATAAAATGTTACAAGAACCTTCTATCAAAGCCATCAGCAGAAACAACTATTTTGTTCTACTTTCACAAGAGGCATGTATGACTACTGACTTTTCCTACAAAAATCAGCACTCAGCTCAAACAAACTTTTTTCTTCATTTGTTGCACAACTCATATTGTTTTCTATTCATTGTTTTCCAACGACAATGAAACTTTGATCTGCTCCATTTATTCGCTGTTTTATTTAATCCGATGTTATGACCGGTATAAATATTGATATTTTCAAAAAACCTGACCTAATTGTTAACCTGCTTTGCCCTCAAACCATGGACAAGTATCCCCGCTGTGTTCCTTACAAGAATCGGAAAATTGGGTCGCTCCGGGCGGTGATCAAACCAACATGTAAACTATCACATTACATGCAGAGTTGGAAACGGTGTTACCGTGGCAACTATTGATGTAATGATACATGTACAAGAATACCATGATTATTGATTTACATATATGCGTACGTATTGTATACAAACCAATTTGCGAGTTGATATACTTAAACCCATTATTCCCCCATGTACATGCTAAATTAATCTTCAGAAAGGAAGGCTCATTTGCATGTACTTAGCAAACCATGCATATTTAACGCCACTTTGGTCTGGTGCCGCATATATGTTTGTTTAATAAGCAATAGTGATTCCTGACTATTTGATGTTATTTTCAACAGTGTTGTTCATCAATGAAGAATGAGTTGGAAAGAAACAAATTACAGTGGACAGTCCTTTCCAAAACACTCAAGAAGCGTACACTGGAAAACCCATTACCCATTTCAAGTTTATTTAGACACTAAAAGGTTGTCTGAGTAAGATGTACATTTATCACTGTCAACGTTTGTAATTTACTGCCCCTTAGGACAACGCTAGACCTACCTAACAAAGACATGCAGAATTCTAAATGCACTGTGAATGCATAAAAAACATCTCCCACAAAAGAAAAGAAAAGAAAAAAAAATACAATTGCATTAGCTACCTGACATTTACAGATTTAGACATGGGAAGTTTCTGACATGTTTACATTTTCACCGAGTAGGTTTTCTTAACGGTTCATAAAATTTTACTGGCCAATGTGTCCACTGTTTATCAACTATGAACTCTGGGAGGACATGAGAAATTGCTCTTTCATAACACAAAACCTGCTAACTGCCTTATTACAGAGTTAATGCTGTGAACTCAAACCAATATTAAATTTTACAAAATATGTATATCTGCAAACCCCAATAAATTGTTATAAACATATCCCCACCACAAACTACTAAACCTTGGAAACTACTCCTTAAAAGTCTGACACCAAACCACTCTGCAGTTCAATACCATTGGTAAAGATACTACAGAACCTGTCTAAAACAGGAGGTCTTTAGGTTTGTGACCTCGGTGGTCTGACCTTTAGGGTCAACTCCCACTGGGCATTGATAGTAAACAATAAAACTTTAAGGGTTAACTGTAAATATGCTGTAAACAACTGGGGAAACAGCTGAGCAGCGGGGTCCCCAGAGTGTCATGTTATACTCTTGTCAAACATAATAGTCCTATCATGGTCTTGTTAACCCATTTCCTACAATGCCACAACTACCACAAAAATTACAATATCTTTACTGCCAGGCATATTGAAAATGCCCAATGCCAAATGTTAGCACAGCACACACACAAAACCAGTCGGGTAACAGTCACAAAGAATTGTGTATTTTATTAAACAATTTCAGGTGTTCCCAATTTCTTTTGTGCAGCGAGAACGACCAGAGATTTTATGGGCCTTTGTTTAACTTTCTATAACTGGACCTTGGTGTAAGACTAAATCATTTCTTTCTTTTTAATTTTTTTGCAAATATTGAGAACATTTGGAACTCTACATATTAGAAAATGGTGTGTTTTGTAATACCCTTTATATTGCATGATTTATCAGAGCTCAACTTCATAATGCTGCTGAAACAGATTTTTTTCCCCAGCTGAGCAGAAGTAAGGAGGATACCAGTTAAAAATTGTGACATGGTAGCTTGGCTAGTGTCCTTATACCGCTTAGCATCATAATGTTGTGCTAAGCTACTGTTTGTGCTTAAGCAGCTATATGAAAGGCACTGGCTGTGATGTTACTGTCCCAAGACGGTGTATCAGCGAGTATTTCCACACCTGACACAGGATCATGTTTTAGTCATCCAGAGATTCTCCCACCACACTTCTCAGACAAAGCGCGGAGTATTTATTGTCTAATATTCCTCTATTTTAATAATCCCTTCTTATTAACAGCTCCTACTCTCTCTCTCTTCTGCTGAAAGCTTTATACATCCATGCATGTGGATAAAAAACATGTGGTTTTCCAGCCACTACATTTTAGTTTTTCACTGAGCTAATGGTGTGAATGGGTCCTAGAGATAATGACACTTCCCTATGTCCCAAGAGAATTAACTCTCATCTCTTCTTATCACCAACCCCCCTCCCTCCGCCACAAAAAATAATAATAATAATACAATAAATAAATAAAAAATCAGTATATGGACATCTGTTAATTGGCTTGAAGAAGATGTAAAATTTAATGCAGCGGGTGTAACTTGATGAGATCAGTGATCTGAATATTTAAAGGGTTGTAAATCGTCCATAATAAAGTGTCTTTTGTGATTTCTTAACGGACTGGAAAAAGTTTTCATGTCTGGCGGCAGATTTTTTTGTAAGAGCACAGATACCAACATCATTGGTAACCTACCTTTGTAAAATGGTTTTAAAAAATGCAGAAATTTGTGTTTTGCAACTGAACTACAACAAATGGTTTGCCAGAAACAGCTGGAATTGTCACAATTTTGTGAGCACAGAAGCCATACAAATTACAAACAAATTTGAAGCAAATTTTGTCGCAGGCAAATTTTTATTTTTTTAACAAGCAACTTTGAACTCATTCATGTCATTGTAAGATATAAAAATAATAATCACATGAAACGACTAGGGGTATTTTCACAAGTAAACGTACTTTCTCTAACTTCCCCCCCAAACGCCCCACAGCTTCCAACGAACTATTGATTCCAATAAATTCATGAGTTTTTTTCTTGATCCTGCTAATGGCCCCAACAATAATATCCCAAACTCTAGCTCCGTAATTAAAATGGTGAATATAATGTGGCAGGGGCCTTTCTGCTCCTAATGGATAAATCATCATCCGATGTGATCAGAATAAACAAACTGCCAAAAGTCAGTCTGGCAATTCCTTTTAAGGAATATTGTCTTAGCACGCCTCTAAAGGCTTATATTGTTCGGTTAATGGATAAATCATTTGTTGTTGGGTCCCGCGATGTTGGCACGAGGGAGGTTTGGAAGGGATACAACATTTCTTAACGGATGTAGTTATAGCGCGTCCTTACGGGATGCGCACAATGACTGCGAGGGCAGTGTTTATGATTTTACAGAGGACGATTGCGTCCCTGGGTTCTACCCACGTGTCAGCCAGCGAATTAGGCATGAATGGCCAAATATTGTCAAAGAATTTTCAAATTAAATTATATTTCTGTAAATGTTAATGTTTTATAAGTATGCCTCTCATGTCCAAAAATTAGTTTGTATCTGACAGATACATAAGGAATAATAATAATAATAGTTAATTGGTTTTATATTGCCCTCTATCTAGGACAAGTCTGTTTGAGGGCGCATAACAGTAAAAAATGACAAAAGATTAAGAAAATTTCATGCATTAAGTGAACAGTTTTAAGAAAGGGCAGTTTTAAAGGTAAATATTTATATCACTTTTGTATGTACACTAGGAGGGAGATTTACATTTATTTAAATTGCAAGACTAAATATAAATATGAACCTTAGAATCTTTAATAAAAAAATATTAACATATGAAAAGAGAAAGAAAGCTGCAGTCAATTTTGTTATTTTGTTTGTTCATTCACTATTTGTGAATGACAGCAAATGACAGAAGAAATCCATTTTAAATGCTACATGGTCAATGGTATGACCAAAAAACACAAAAAACATTTCAAAACCTCACCACTCAACACAAGCCATTGATATTATTAAGAGGTTTTCACACTCTTAATAATAAATTAAAGTTTCTCCCCACTTCCCACAATTTCTCATAAAACCTTGCTTCCTCCATGCTTCTAAAAAGCCTCAAAAATGAAGGACACTCTTTGTAGTTTGGTCATCTTAATGGCTACTACGGTCAACGAGGAGACTCAAAACCCACCAAAGAATAATCACAAAACACTCAGCAACACCTGCTCTTTGTGGAATCAATTAGGTCGGAGTGACCATGGGGAAAGAGGATTATCTTATCTCATAAAAAAAAATATTGTAGTAAGAAAACAAACGAAGAATAAATAGTTGACGAATTTTGTGGAAAACGATTGACTCGTCTCAAAGAGGAGAAATCTCACAACCCAATTACATCATTCAAACCACGTCACTGAAAGGAAAAGGGTTCTGTAGATTTAAAATATTAATTTGTTAAAAATATATATATTTTTTTTTTTTACATTATGTAGATTTAAAATAGTAATAAATAAAAAAATAGATAACTAAGAAAATGAATTGGTAATTTTTTTATTTTTTTTTTTGCAAATGTAAAGTCCAAACTGTATAATGCATTCATAGTTGTATGTTTCTATTCACTCTTTTGATTGTTCATCTTAATTGGAACACAATCCCCCTTCCAATAATATTTTTCAACATGATGCAGAAATAAAAGAAATATCTCCATCAAATTATTGCATTCAGTAATAAACCCAATGTAAACCAATTAAATCAAGTAATTGTTGTTTTTAATTGACTTTCTTGGACAAAAGAAAGAAAAACAGGATCTGTTCCCAGTTGGACAATCTTTTGTTGTTCTCCCTTTTATTACGGGCTTGCAGCACGCAGCATCCACGCTCGGTGGACACAGAGCTCACAAAGCCATTCAACAACAAGGGTTTTCTGGATTCTATCATCCTGCACCATGCCTGTATGACCTTGGGTATACATTAGTCACTTAGCCCGGCTGCGAAGACTAAAATGTACAAGGCAGATTTGGGAACCAATAAAGACATCGACTTGATAGAAGTCGGTAAAAAAAAGAACAGGAACAAAAACAAGATAGAGAAGGGAAAACAAAACAAACCATGTTTTACCACAGGTGGGCCTACTAATTACTGATGGATACTGGTTAAGGGAAGTTGAACATAAAAAATATCATTTAAAAATTTACCCAGTCAGTTTCCATTGTGGTTTATATTGACATATAAAAATATATAACAAAACAAATTTCCAAAACAAAAGATTCTTAGTTTTTTTTTAAGTAGGATTTGAAACTTTGCATGGTGGAGATAAGATATAGAAGAGTTTGCGGTAACACTCTTCTATAGTTTTTTTTTGATGTATTCTTTTTGGTGGTATTAATTGATGGTTTAATAAAATTTATGAAGGCTTGTTTTAAAAATTGTGCCAAAAAGGTTTTCTATTGTGTGTGTGTATTCTGCAGGGTGAAGGATTTGACAATTACACATGATGCATATCACCCCAATCCCATTAGCGGATATTATGATAAGTACTTGTGCATGTTTGTATGTAAACATGTTTCTTTCTTGTAAGCAGAACAAAGCCTTCTGCTTCTGAACATTCAAAGAACCACAAAGCAGAGCAAAAATCCATGCTAAACATATTTTGTAAATAAAACAATCAGCAACAAACATTGTCAAACAACAAAACAAAACACTTTGCATGGTTGGTAAATCTTCCTTTGTGCTCAGTGAATTTGTGCGGTCAGCTGAAACAACTTATAAATAGAAGACAATCAGAGCATACTGATCGAAATGTTGAGTTGTCAACCACTGGTCCTTTTCAAAACCACCACAACTCAAAAGAGATTTACACATAATCCTCACCTAATTCTACTCCCACCATGGCAAGTTTCAAATGTTTTATGTATCGATTAACGGCCGTTTGATATCCCGATAATGGGTCCAAAGAGCGGAGAATCTGTCAGAAGACGCTACTTCAATGCCATGGTCAAACGGTCAACCATTACGTACGAGTCGGCTGTAATGAAGTGCATAACGATAAGCATAGTGCTCATTAACCAATCAGATTGCTCCCGACAAAATGATCGTTTTGAAAATCAAGGCCCCTTGACGCAAGTCATTGAGCAACAGCTCAAACTAATTTGCCGACGTGGGTACTACACGCACCGGGAAAGAAATAAAATTCCTTGCGATTAATTTAACCTTGAGTCCCTCACGGCGCAAAGATGAAATTTCCTTGTCAGCAATGGAACGTGCTACATGGATGCCAGAACTAATCATTTTTCCGATTTACAGTTTTGCTTACATTTGTTTCCCCGCTCTTTAGTTGAATTTTTTAAAGGTTTTATACATACAACGCATTCAGACCTTAATTTGAACTTCCCCTCTTATATGTACTTTATGTATTTCTAAAGGGGTTTTAGCAGGTAAATTTGAGTAAGAATATTAACCGTTGTTTGGTAAAATAGATTAAAAGTGAAAAATTGTCAAAACCTGCTCTTTTAAAAATCCCCGAACTACTTCCCCATGCCAGATAGTCGAGAACTTCTTGTATACTTTGTTCTTCTTTTTCCGAAAATCTACTCCGCGATAGACAAATTCTCAAATGATCATAAGCTACCCAGCAAGTACAGTAGATACACACATGGTTTTTCTGCAAACAAAACATAGATTGATACCACACCATGCAATGCCACAAATCCCATATAACTTAACTTTAATTATTCGGTTTGTTTTATTTTTAAAAATGCAGTTTTGTTATCATGATGGTCAGGTTTTGACAGACAGCCAGATGGGAAATAATAAACAGTAAACTGTGTCAGACTCTCCCTTTTTATGGTAAACTACCATAAATATTAATGACACATGACATGATTTTAACAACAGATGGTTCTGACAATGACAAAAGAGGGATATGTGAAAAAAATCTGTGAAATCAGAAGATATAAATATATTGGCTAAGACAGGACAAGGTGTTCAAAATGTTCAACTTGTGAACCGTTTTTTGAAGTATTTTGAAATATAAAATAAAGAAGAAATTTTGATTTGGTGAAAAAGAACTTTTTACTTTGTTTAGCAGAAAACCGCTTCAAAAGTTAGTTTTCTGCAAAACACTTTGTATGCTGATTTATTTCCTGACAAAAGTGAGTTCTAAAAAACTAAGTTGTCACAACAGCTTCCAGTCCAGCATCATTTGAACAATTATTATGCAACTCTTTCAGTCAAAAATCTAAAAAAAGATATAAAAAAAAAAGATTTTTTCTGGTATTTCATTTAACAAGAGTTGCATTCACAGGTTTGTCAATACAAATACAATTCTAGGTCCAGACTCTGCTTTTGAAACTCACTACTGTACGTATGTATACTTTCTTAGGCACCTGACTCTGACCTGAAGCCAAAGAAACTTCTACCACATGTAAATGTTTGTCCAGATACAGCTGGTTGATCAACAGCCAATCAGAGCAAGTCAAACATGTCACATGACACACAATGAGCTTTTGCAAAATGAGATAAATTGCCCTGGAGAGCTGAACATTTTTACCAGTTAGTAATTAATTAATTTCTTTCTTTTCTTAAGTGGGGGTCGGGGGCTGGTAAAAGTTCTGCCAATTACTTCTTTTCCGCACCTGCTTCTTGAGCCTTATTTTCATTGTTCTATTTTAATTACATTCATCCAGTTGCTACGGTTAATGTAAATTAATAGCTATGCAACATTTTATGTATTTTGAACGGACCACAAATGAGCAAATTAATAATAATGAACACAATAACTTAATTTACAGGGTAAGAATTATTCAGCAACCAGCACTGCTCATGATTCTATGCTCAAGTGCACGACGCTGTATGAACTATGAACAGTTTAATGAAAGAAAAAACAAATGAACAAAGCAACATCAAATTTCATAACTGGTTGATCATCAGTACGGGCTGCAGATTCAACCAGCACTCAGTCAATAAAGCACTGTAAACTATACCCCTCAATGCTGGCAGGTTACAGACCCAGTTTTATTGGTCTGGTGTGTAGCTTTCTGTCCATTTTAGTCACATTTTTTAATTAACTTTTTGCCAAAGTATTATTTCATCTTTGAAAATAATTTTATATAATGCGAGGGCCCCAAATGATTTGAATAAATTTGTAATCAATGGTTGTGTTTTTTTGGTTATTTTTATCCACAAAGTTATACTGTTACTCAAATCCCTAGCAAGAAATGTTTGTTCTCCGGAACTTTAGTCTGAATATGTGAGGTTTTTAATTTTGATATTAATTTACTGAACACCTAATCGGTACTAATTTAATCATCACTTTCAATCGATATTAATTTGTGTTAAAAAAGTAGCGGAAGGTTTTGTTGCAGTGATCATAAATGATATGATGTTTTGATCCATCGTTAAATATCGGGGGAAGAGGAATATTTTTTATTTGATTTAAACTGTTCTGATTCTGACCAGACAAAAAGAACTTTCAATTTATTTTATTAAATTTGAAAAGAGGCAATTTTAAGTATTCTGATCATCTGTAGGTACTTTTTTCGATATTATAAATCTTAAAACTCCATGTTCCAAATGTATCCAATTAATAATCACAACTCAAAAGTGCCTAATGAAAATTTCAAACAAAAACAAAAATTGTCTCAATACTTGATGAGACAAATTTGAAATTATTATGTTGCAAAGATTAAACCTCAATTTTTGAGTGTATTCTATTATAATGTTGCAACCTTAAACACAAAAGCTAACAAATTAAAAGCATTTGTGATTTTGAATACTAATTAAGTCACCTAATCCTCACAATTGAGATAAAAACCCGTTCCCCCAAAAACCCAATCACAAAGACCACTTGCAAGCTTCTATACAGACGAGCATCAATATGGAACATGAATATTGAAACCAATAAATCAGTTGATAATCATGTTAATCGAATACATATCACATCAGAACAGATGTCTTCCATTAACACGCGTCGAATCGGTGATGAATGTATCCCCCTCACTCTCAACAAAGTACCACAGCTTATGTTACCTATACCTTCCCTCATCAAGATTTAGACTCTACGGTCCATTTCACGCCAAATTCATGCCACGTGTTGTGATTAAATGTTTTTGTCTGTGCTAAAGTACATCATCTATGATGACTACAAAAACCAGCCAAGCATAAAGACAACAAAAACAAAGAAGTCTCCTGTGTAACCCAATACTAGAAAAAAACCTGTATTTTAAATGTAAATGAATTGATCCATAGATGGAAATATTTAAAACAGCAACATCTATGATATATCTATGACTACAACAACCCAGCTAAGCATAAAGACAACAATAACAAAGAGATTGTGTAACTCAATACTAGAAAAAACCTTAAGTAGGTTATGTTTTAAATGTTAATGAATTGATCCACACATGGTAGTATTTAAAACAACAGCAGCGTCGCTCTCATTAATTCCCACCGCTACATTACTTCCCGTCTCAATACACATCAACATGACAGAGATATTTCCTAAACATTGTTAGCCTCTTTCAGAGTGACATAAATTAATTACAAACGAGATACTTCCCCCCTCATCTAACGCAGCGAACCCATTATAAATAATGATTCTGATTTGGTAGCAACCCCCATCCCCATCAACAATTCCCGCATCTTACCTTGTACAAGTACTGATCAAAAGCTCCTGGCTCAAAGTCACTCTCCAAGCAGAAGACACCGTCCATGCTCCCTTAGCGTCAGAGCAAGCTGGACCTCCGACAGCAACGATCACAGTCCCTTTAAAAATAATTTAAAGCCCCCAGCACTTCTCCTCACTCTTTAAACAGCAAACACACACTCCGAACAAAGAAGAGGTCCCGGGAATTGGGCAGTCTATCGCACCAAGTACCTACAGGGGCTATGGGAAGGGTGCTTGAAACAAATTTCCTCACGATCTCTTGGAAGTCAGTTGATAAAATAATGATAAATGATAGATTGGCCGAGTGGAAAACCTCAGAGGAGGGGGGAAAAAACCACTTGTTACTGGCCAACCGGTTGCTACTATAGTACTGACTATAAAGTCCAGGGGTATTGGGGGAGCTCGACGACTCCAGTGTGACGATGATGTGGATGATAATGACGCACATGTACTACCTGTCAACCATGCACTATAGGTTTGTACTAAACCCAAACAAAGCCCCGTTGGGTTTCAGTCACCGATTCAGTGTGTATAGCTAGCCAACCCCAGCCAGTCACTCAATCTACCACAGGCCTACAGGGGTCTCCCCACTGCCTTGAATGTTATAATAACCACAGTCAGGCACCCCCAAAAAGTGGTCAGGCCTTATTACCTATGCAACAAAAAAAGCTTTGCTCCCAGTCAGCTTTGCATAAGCAAGTAGGACTGGCACGAGCCTCGGCCACCGCACACGTGCCACCAACAATGGGCCAGTTGGGATAATTGTTTGCCCACGCGATCTCAATAGCAACAGCCATCTATGGCCGGTAGTAATTGACCTAAAGTTGGCTATTCTGGCAACTGGAAACACTCCCCCTAGACAATAGCTTCCCCCAATCCATACGCTGTAATCATATAATGGTGGGTTTTTTTCTTCCGGGCTTTTGAGAATACCTCATCACCTCAAAGCACTTTGATACACACGTACATGTGACAAGAGCAACAGGTACCTCTTTTCCCTGGTAGATCACACTGGGACCTGAAGCTAACCTAGAAAAAGATTTACAACTATCTCTGATTTTGTTGAGATATCTTTTAAGGTCTGCAGGGTCTCCTTTTCAATCTGATTTATGAATGAACAGACCAATGATGACCTCCTTTTGACTTTAAGGGATCTGACCATGACAGTGCAAATCTCGTCATTGGTCAGTCACCACCATGTTGGCCGCATTTATCAACCACTAAACTTTACCCAAAATCTGCAGGATACAAAAAGTACATGTACAACACTATTTTGAATCATTTGATCATCAAACAGTTAAAAAAGTTCTTGAAAGCTTTTGCAAACATTGCTAAATATTCATATGGCCAACTTAAATGTGTTGCCTTGTGAAAACATCCAAGAAGTTTTGCACTCAAGCACTGCAGGAAAAACTCAAGAAATTAATGAGGTGTGCTGGCTCTGACGAGGCGTGTTTGTGATCTGCCAACAACCAAACTCGCTGAGCAAAAGAATCTCATTGCTTAACCATAAAACAATCTGTATCAGCCAAATTGCCAGTGTTAATTGTCTCTCACTGGTTCTCTTACCCGAATGATAGGTTGAGCCATATTTCTTATTCAGAACTTCCGATAAAATAGGTGCAGTTCAAGAACAATGCAGTTCATTACAGACTTAGATTGCTAACTGGTGAAGTAGGTTACAAAATGGCAAGGTGACAAGAAATGTATTAAGTAAAGCTTAAAATTCCCTCACATAATGCATTTTGCTGTCAATTGAATTAAGGCTTCCAATAATTCGCGATATATTTGCAAAAGCTCAAATTTGCCTCTATACTCAATTTGCAAGTTATACAATACGCATTTCTATTTGGAATATTTTTTCTTCTTCTTAAATTTGATTTGCGACGCTCAAAAAAGGTTTCAGAAATTTGCATATAAGTGGCACTGCACATTATTTACACAATTAAACTTAAGGACGATAACAAGAACTGATCAACAACCTGACTCAATAACCAATCCATCCTACCTACGGGAAGAAAAACCAACAAATGTCAACAACTCCCCCCTCTCCCCAAAGTGGTCTTAGGTCATCGTTTCTCCAACAAAGTTTGTTTAATTTGAAATTTTCAGCGGGGCCTCTTACAGCTTGACCTTTACCATGCACTTAGCAAACAACTCTTGCCCAGCGCGGACTCATAAATCAAAGAAAATATAGCAGTGTAGTCAATGTCGTAGCTTCATGGAAAGACTGGTTGAGTGTTGAGATAAGGCAATCATGAAGCTGACAATGTGCTTTTAGTATCGTGAGGTTCACAATAAAATATCTCCTCAGTACGACTCCCACAAATTTACGGAACAGATGGCGACGGGGCAGTTCAACTGAGCAGTTGGAAATAGAACAATAAACGTCGCTTGTGCATATTTATTTATTTATGTGTGAAGGCAATGATTTACCAACCAAATGATCATCTTTTGTTCTCATTCTTTGGTCGAGTCTGTTTTATGATGAACTTTGTCTCGTAGAACTGTCACTGATTTCTGAATACAGTCTGCCGCAAAAATAACTTTCTATTTTCTTCAGGTTTCAAAGGGAAAACTGAACAGGCTGGTCGGTCGTTGTTTATTTATAGTCTGTGAAGACAATGACTCAATCAGAAGAGTTTGATATCAACAACTCATTTGAATTTATCTCATATAAAAACTGACTCCTGCCTTTACAAATTTGTCAAAAAAAATCATACAAAAACAATCCTTCCGTGCAAAATACGTAAAGCAAAACACTAGAATTTGTTTAATCAATTATATAATCAATTACTTTAATTATCACTACAAATGTTACAAAATGTATTTTTCCATTATACAATTTTGTCAGTAAAAATTTCAACAGAAATAACACAAAACAAAAAATTTAGTTTGGCGTTTTTGGGATAGTATGTTAAAGGAACACGTTGCCTTGGATCGGACGATTTGGTCTATAAAAAGCGTTTGAAACCGTTTGTTATGAAATGTATATGGTTAGGAAGATGTTTTAAAAGTAGAATATAATGATCCACACAAGTATCACTCAAAATCGCACGGTTTTCTTTTTACGTCGCGAACTATCACGGTCCGCCATTTATGGGAGTCAAAACTTTGACTCCCATAAATGGCCGACCGTGTTATTGGACGAGGTAACAAGAAAACCACGCAATTTCGAGGCATATTTGTGTAGATCATTGTATTCTACTTTTACATCATCTTTCTAACCATATGCATTTTATAACAAACGGTCACAAAACGCTTTTCAAAGACCAACTCGACCGATCCAAGGCAACGTGTTCCTTTAATATACTACATTGGAAAACTTAATATCAAGATATGACCTTCAGTTTGACCTCTTTATGTGAATAGAAATAGGTCAAACCTTGCGGCTGGCCACTTTGAGCATCTTTGTACAAGCCACTTTGTGGCTGCTAAGATCTCTAAAGGGCAGGCCAGGGGTCGATTTCACAAAGAGTTAGGACTAGTCCTAGGAGATATTAAAAACGTATGGGTTGTCTTAAGTTAGGACGAGTAACTCATCCTAAGTCGAGATAAGACTAGTCTTAACTCTTTGTGAAATCCACCACTGGAATTTCATCTTTGAGAGGGCAAGGCCATTTTCATTTTGCAAAGGGCACTTTTATTGGAAAATTTTACACTCTTAAGTATTGAAAGGGCACCAAGGCCAAACCCAGGGTTGACAAAGGCCATAACCGTCACGGCCTCTGGATATTTTGAGGACTGCAAGGGATACAAAAAAACATTGAAAATCTACTGTGAAAATCAGAAGGAACACCAACCCCCGCAAAAAAAGTATAACCTTATACGATTAAAAACACCTTTTAAAAACTTTCATTCAAACTTTCAGAACAAAACTGTTCACATTTCAGTCTAGCAGATGAAGAGAAGGGGTGAAAATGAACTCATCCATTGTTTGAAAGTGTTTACACAATCTCAACAGAAATGATTTATTACTCTCATAATTTTTCATTTTTATTTGGTCGTTAGGACAGATGGTGAATGTCCCACTTGATCATTATCATTCTTGTTTATTTAATGCCCTTAAATATTTATACGTCACATGGAATTTCTTTGACATAAATAATGTAAATATATGTCCGCTAAATGAAAGTTACATTATTTGAAAAATGCAAGCCAATCTTACATCAATTATAAGGCTCTGCTTACTACAGCTTTCGGTTTCCAACTGAGCTTACTTTGCAAGCGCCAAAATTCCCTGCTAACCTAGCTTGTGATATGCCTGAGGTAAGCCCCGGAATACCCTGCTTCTGTAAGCGGCGCCGATTCTTTGCTTATGGTACGCAGAGCAGTGAAATTAGACCCTGTTGGTAATTATTTCTAAATTTATTTTCTCCTTTTTTTTCTTTACTTTTTAATTTTCGTCTAAGATTGTTAAGATGTATCTTTTTTTCCCCTGTAAAAACAAAACAACTGGAGGCTGCCTCGTAAAAGGAATTGGGCGGGGACGCGTACACAAAACATGATTTTGTTTTTCTGGCTTAATAGCAGTGGCTACTCCTGATCGATGCGTTGGCAATCAATGGTAGATAACACTAGGGTCATTCTCCGTGAACACAGTGGCTATGAAGCCTGCTTAGAGGATGAGGCATGCTCGGAAGAGGGAGGGAGGAGGGAGGCAGAATCACTCAAACTATACAAAACAATTTCAGTTAGTTTAATTAACAATTTGAAACATTAAAATGTTTAAGTTAGTGAACTGCACTGACTCCCATCAGATTTGCACACCAATTAACCAAATCCAAACTGAAAATCCGAACATTCATTTTTTTCTGCCTGAAAGCGATGCCAATTACAATAAAATGCTCATTTTCCCTGCAAATTGTTTTTAAATTTTTGTGCTCATACAATGTTGACACCGTTTTAAAAACTCATCTTGAAATTATTATTTTAATATTTGTGTACAATTTGATTGAGTTTAGCTAATTGATACAAGACACAACACCCAACGTTCGTGTCAAACACTGTGTACATAAACAATTATCATACAAGTAGAAGCTGTCGATCGGTTGTATTTAACTACAAACCCCTCAAAGCGCTAACAATAATGCTTAACATAATACCAATATTACAGCACTCTGGGGAGCCACAGAGCTACATCAGGGAAAATCAAATTACTCTACCCTCACTAGGAACAGGACGAGAACCCCGATTTGCAATTATCATCTCCAAAGAGTTATTCCGTAAGTCTACCTGTAGGAAAAGCTCAGCGCCTCCAGCTTAGATGATGCTGGGATGATGCCCCATTATAACTATTATTAAGAAAGCACTCTCCACTACGAGATTTAGTTACAAGTAATGGATTTGTAAGGTCTTTTCCCTAAATGATATACCATAACAGCTGTGCTCAATGGGACAGTGTGTAGTTTATTCTACGCACCATCATATTGACAGGTTTAGTCGAGCTTGAGGCATGCCCCCCCCCCCCCTGACTGCAAATCAAACTGAAATAAATTATGGTTTATTAAAATTAGAATGAATTTAAGCTCCGTGCCCGCGGGGCTCTGCTTTTCCCTAAGAGCCAGTCTCTTTCTAATGAAATTTTTTCGCTTGTTGTTTTCCTTCATAACAAAAGCTTCTTTCGTTCTGTGATGGTTGCTTTATTATTTTTTAACTTGACTATTTCTTCGGGGCTAAATTGCCCAGCACCGTTAACAATTAGCCAGTTTTACTTGAAATGGGAAATATACTTTATTAAGAGTACCCTAAGTCAACAGATTGGATGTTTTTGGAGAAAGAGCCGGGGAAATGAAGTGTGTACTGAGGTGCGCAGGGAGCTTTCAGGCCCAAAATGAAATGAAAAGGACGTTTGAAGTCGGTGATCAAAATCAAAAAAAATAATAAAGAGAGAAATGGCTGAAAATTATTAACAAATGTTTGCAAAATTATTTGTATTGTCTTAATGTCACAAGAATTTCAAAGCTCTGGGAGGCTGTAAAGTTAAAAAATTCAAAAGAATGAAAATAAATGCAGTTCCTTAATTGACACTTTTAGCAGATTTACAAGGTACATGTAGGGCTGATGACCCATTTCCAGTAAGCAAAATTTATTGGTGCTTAGTAAACTTGTGTCTTTAAGCAGCTCTATGAAATTAGGCCCTGCTGCGGCAAAACAAATAGACACACACAGATTTTATTTCTACTGAAGATGAGATTTACACAAACAAAAATGGTGTTACCGCAAACCTCCCCTAATCATACTCCATCATGCAAAGCTTAAAATCCTAAGAACATTTTATTGTTGTTTTCTGATAACTTTTATTGTTAAATCACAGAGCAGGTGATTGGGGAGGGTTGCTCGATGGGGCAAAAATTTATTAAGAAAGACCCCCCCCCTCCCCACAACCAAAAAGAAAGTTAACAACTCAGACCATCTGTGCATTAAGCTTAATTCTGCCCATTCAAACGTTTCTGCTCATTGTTCAACACAAAGATAACGTTTAAGTTGCCCTAATAACTCTACTGTAATAATAGTTTTAAAGCCTTCAGAACTCACTTAATAACTTTTTGTCATTAGAATTAACTGTCTTACAACAGACGCCTCTAGATTATTATGCGGATTAAAAACCCCATTAATTTCCAAGGCCCTTTGAATTAAGTATGTGTAAATTTCCTGTAAATTTTCTTTACTGAATGAGTAAAAAAAAATGAATTTGTTTTCTTAATCAATAAATTTTCACAGATTTTAACTTATTTAAATTTTAAACATTTCTAGGCAACAAAAAAATAGAAGAAATCTAACAAGTGTAATAAACTACTATTAGATGTCGATCACCTAAGAACCCCGCTGGGCTGAGGTCAATCTATGAGCCATCTGCTAGCGGAGGCCATTGATATAAAATTTTATATCAAGTCCTGATATTAAGTTTCACTCATCGACTTCGTTGGTGTGCTGTATGGAGCCTAGACACAATGTAGTCCGAAATGTGCCTTTGTGATTAATGATAACAAGGCAAACTTAAGGAGGGGGGGGGGGGGGGGGGGAGAACGATACATGTTTCTTTGTTGCAAGATATGATTGCAAAACCCTTAACTTATGTATCAATGAATCTGGGATGAAATCTAGGCGGCTTGGATGAACGTCAACTACATTGAAGGAATCCAAATGTTGACGATTTCATGAAATTGAGCGGTGTAGAATTTCCATAGCCGTATTTTAGATAAAGAGACTAACACCATCGCACTTACATGGTAATTTAGCATTGGATTAAAAAACGGCATAGTACCGTGACAACATGATTATTAAAGCCATTGTTCGGATTTGTTTATTCCCACTCCCGGTTTATTTTCTTCTGAAAACTGGTCTGTGCGCACAAAATAAATATTGTACCTTCATTGTTCACAACTGATGTAAGCTACTTCTGTATGTAAGTTAGGTTATGAATATTTATAGGACTGGGGCAACCATCATGCATAAATCATTAGCTGCGATGGTTAAGTAATTCTATTGACGGGTCATTGATTTTTAAAATCAAACAATTGAATTTAACCGAATGAATTCCAATGGAAATTGAGGAGGGGAGCGGTAATATTTAACATAATGCTTGGGGTGTGTTTAAGAAGACAAGCTTTCCTGGTTGGGTGGGGAGAGGAATTAAAATTCCATTAAAAGCAGATTTTTTTAAGGAAAACTGCATTTTAGACACACATCTCAAAGGGGACAGTAGACCAAGTAAGAATTTCTTTTAAGAAAATTTTTTCTCTCTGAAAAACTTGGACAGATGATTAATTATGGCTTATAGATGATGGTGTTTTTGAAAAGAAAAATCTACAAAAACTATTGTATAATCGTATGTGCCACGGACAATCCATAAAACACTTGTAAGGGAACCCAGTAGAGGACCCACCATTCAGAACAACCACTGTTTTAAAATTAAAAAGACATTCTTAAAATTATGGGTGGCTGTGTCAAAAGAAATAACTGAAAATCAAAATTCAGTGTTAATTTAAAAAATAATACAAATTATATATTTTATTAATGAACAAAAAGGAAGAAGGCAAAATAGGCAGCTGGCCAAGCTGGCAAGATTGGCATCATTCCTGACTGAACTCTAAAGTCATTTGTTTAAAGCAAGGAAAGCCATTGAAAGCAACTAATATTAGTGACCTTTGATCAGAAATATCTGGTTATTTAAGGCATTACTTTGTTCTTCAGTAAAAAGATTAGATTATGACGCCATAAAAGATTGTTTAACATTGACTATTTTAAATGACCCTTAAAGCCATTATAAATACACTTTTGGAACAGAAAAAAATATAAAAGTTTACAGATTTACAAATAACTTACAGAGTTTACATGGGTAATGGTAAAAGACTTCTCTTGAAATATTATTCCATGAAATGCTTTACTTTTTCAGAAAACATTAAAACAATTATCAATTCTCGACAACAGGATTACGGATTATAGCAAACACATGTCATGACACGGCCAAACGTGCGGAAACAAAGGTGGGTTTTCCCATTATTTTCTCCCGACTCCAATGACCGATTGAGCCCAAATTTGTTTTGATACACGAAGTGTGGGCCTTTGGACAATACTGTTTACCGAAAGTGTCCAATGGCTTTAAGTTGAAATGCTTATAGTTCTACTTTTTTTGTAACTTCTAAAGTTTTGGATTTGAAGGAGCCAGGGAACCGAGGCTGTCTGCTTTGTTTATGAAAGGGCAAGGGTAGGAATGGAATTTTCTCCTTGATAAAGGGCCAGCACCATAATTGTAAATTTCAAATTGAACATTTCAAGGGCACCGAGGCAATGACCAGGGGGCATGGAGGAAATTGCCTTTGTTCCCTTTGTGAAGTATCAGGCCTGATCAAGAGAGAATAACATCAAAGAGCAGGATTTCTTTAAATGAAAGTCACTTTTTTTCACCAGGCATAACTTCAGAATTCAGATTAAAAGTCTGAATTATTCCATGACAAGGGCCTCAGTCCATCTTCCGACAGTTAACCTCTTCATGTTATTACCCTACTTTACGCCTTGTGTTCCCCGTTCACACTAAGGTGTGTACCCGTATACCCGTATCCTAGCAGGTGTTAAACCCACAACATAATTATCCTTAACAATTCCGTCCTGAATGAATAAAAAAACACTATCAATCAATGCATCTACGCACAACGAAACATAGGTCCCCTCACAAAGGCTCATCCACCCATGACACAATACCACCCCCCCCCCCCCAAACAACCATCACCCACTTGTAGAGTCCAGGGTCCAGTAGGAGTAAGCCCAACTACCGGAAGAGCTTTGTCATCTCTGCCAAAGTTGCACCACCTGTCTCTATGCTTTGACATGCTAATAAATGGCACACAGAGAATAACAAGTAATCCTGTGCAAATAGAAATTAATGAGGTTTTGTTTACTTGTCAAAGCATAATCACTCTATTGCTTTTTTTTTTTCCTCTCTTTCTCTACAGCCGTTCTTCCTTAGTTTTTTTAGTTTTATTATTTTATATTTTTCATGAAGAAGCAGAGACCAAATGTCACCTAAAAGAAGTCAAACAGTGGTGCAGGGCCCTTAGCCAATGGTCTTGAGGCATTTTTGTTGTTAGTTTTGTGGTCCCGTAGTATAACAACAAAGTTGTAATGTCACTGATTGTAAAGGGGGGGGGGGGGGTAGCTTAATAAAACAAACTATGAAAAATGTCTTTCGTCTGGTTATTAAATAAAATGATTATGTGGCTGGTTTTAAGCTGGATTTTAAGTGTATTTTTAGAAAGGAAGGAGTGTGCTTTATTGGCTATTTAGGGCAGGTTTCAAGTTATAGTTTTCTATTTAACTTCAGCAAAACCCCAAAAAGAACTGAAATTCTGAAGGCATTTTTCTCTAAATTTATAATATATTTGATGGGTATGTTTGTCAAGGAAACTGTGATACAATGTACATTCAGAACACAAGGGGTTAAAAAAAAACATTAATTTATTTTCCAATATTTGTTATAGCTGCAGAAAATCTTTAAGATATTAAACACTCATTCAAAATTGGATGCACGTATCTGACCCGTTGTTAATTTGTGTTTTCAATAACTTGGTGTCTTAAAACAAGACAGAATAACAGTGTTCCCGCGTTCAGACACATTGATTAAAATAAGCTTTTAATGTCAGTATTTGTCAGTGAAAGACTCGATAAATTAATCGGTAGATTTTTAGAAAAGGTTATTTAATATCAGAAGGTCTCCATGGTGGACCTGTGACATTTGGCCAAGGTGGCCGGGAATCTTGAATACAAAGCTTATTCACGGACAAACAAAATAAAAAAACTAAAAAAATCAAAGGAGGGGGATAATTCTAAAGATGAATGTTTATTTTTAGTTATTTATTTGTGGCTTTTAGGAATGCAGGAATTAGTTTCTTTTAGCAATTCTTTTGTGTTCATTACTGTCAAGGTTTTATTAAGAATGCAAAAATACTTTTTGAAAGCATGATGGCTTCTGACTCAATTAAGATATCTAAATTTAGTTCAATATTTTTCTCTTGCAGATTTTAACAAGAGATTTCATCACAATTTCATTCTTGTTATTGTTTTGTTTTCACATATTTTGATTTATTTCCTAAGCCAGCTGTGTTGAACTTGTGTAAGTTTTTTTTTATAGGTGGTATAAATTAACTTGCCAGACAGTGTTAATCCAACTTTTGTTTACAATTTAAATGTTGTGTGCTTTAAAGCATTGTATAAAATGCTGTATATTAATTTTAAAATAATGTTTAAGTTATTTTTAAGTATAAATGTAACCCATGTTTGTTAAAACATCTGTTAGCAAAGTGTTTTTCCTGCATGTTTCAAGACCGTAAAGCATTCCTCGGGAAAATTCAAGTTTTGAAACAAACAGTTATACACAAAAAAGGATTCTTGGGGAAAAATTGAAGTTTTGAAACAAACAGTTATACACAAAAACATTTTGAACAAAATACAAAATAACTCCAGCATATTGAGTGCTAACGTTTTTGAGAATAGAAGGAACATTATTGGTTTTGTTGAGTTTTTATAAGCGTTCAAGCTTTTGTTCCTCGCCTTTTATGGTCTTAGTTAATTAAAAGACACTTATATGATGGTTTTTGGCTGATTTGACCTGAAAATTTGAATTCAAACTAACAGTGGTCTGCTGACCAAATGCCAGTTGAAAAAACAGAGTACCAGTCAGAATTCACTGCAAGAGGTCCTGGCTGGCTTTTCTTGTTTCATTTGAGGTATGGACAACTGGAAAAAGAAAAAACTGATAAAAAAAGTGAAATGACAAGCTAAGTGGCCCTGCTGGCTAGTCACAAAAAGAATGCAAACCCTAAACAAACATTGACAACAGATGTAGCCCTTTTTACCCCTTTCATTAATGACAACTGTTCAGCATACAGGAAAAGAGAGAAAGTCCATGATATGGCCAGCACTGACAACTGACAATAACATTCCATGAATTAATGGCTCAGGTATTAACAGTAATTTCAGCAATAAAATCAAACAGCGCCCCTGGGGGTCTGCCCTGTTGGGTTAACCTTACCAGGCCAGGCTGCAGCCAGGCCACTGTATTTGACCATGGAGCTCCATGCTTCAGCCTAATAGAATATCGGTGACCAGACCAGGGCATGGGATCAGTGACCAGACTGTGACTAGGACTCATGTGTGTACTGTAACTGCCTCATTTGTATTCATGACAATTGTTTGGCTTTGAGGTCTGCCGTACCATTTAGGAAATAGTTTTCAAAGATTGTGATTGTGAAACAACTCAATTTTGGACCAATAAGTCTCCGATCATTTTCTGGTCACAAACTCAGAATTTTGTTTCATTATATTTATAATGTTGAGTAATTAAAGAAGAAAAAACTTATATTTGTTATTTTCTTGACAACTTTATCAGCTGTTATTGGTGAAATCTCCTTAGGCCCAGAGAGAGGCCATGGCATGTTGCCCTGGCCATTTGGCCTTGGTGCTGCTTTATAAGTTTCCCATAAACTAAATGAAAATGGCTTTGCCCTCTCAAAGACACAAATAATATTTTCTTGTCATAAAAACATGCCACAACATTTTCTGCAAATGTAAATACATGTCAGAATAAACTAAATCCACTCCCACTTCGTGGAAACAAAAATCATGTTCTTCAGCTACGCTTAAGAATTGCAATTTACCCCTACCTTGTTGGTTTACATTTGTGTGAAGACAAAAGATATCTATTTTTTATATGACGGCGGACGAAATGTTTGGTCTTGCTCCCTGGACAAACAATCGTGCCGGCATTCTCTAAAGACAATAAGTGTTTTCCCACACAGTAAATGATTATTTTTTCAGCGTAGAGTCTCGTCCATCAATATTAATCTTAGAAATGTCACGGCTAGATTTATGTGACTCACAAGGACACTTGCCCCCCCCCCCCTCGTAGAATCAACAGATGAAACAAAGACTGCCGAGTACCAGCCTAAGGCAGCTAACAAACAGTCTTCATTAAACCAAAACTCTACAAATCCGTCCACTCCAACACATAGCCAAAAATGTGGGGGTGTCATGGCCAGCAGAGTGTGGGTTCGAATCCTAACTTAAGACATAATTATTAAAAACTTAAGGCTAGCTCGCGTTAGGATGAGTAACTCGTCCTAAGTCGAGATAAGACTAGTCTTAAAGGCAGTGGACACTATTGGTAATAGTCAAAGACTAGCCTTCACAGTTGGTGTATCTCAACATATGCATAAAATAACAAACCTGTGAAAATTTGAGCTCAATCGGTCATCGAACTTG
Source organism: Asterias amurensis (assembly GCF_032118995.1). Lineage (NCBI taxonomy): Eukaryota > Metazoa > Echinodermata > Asteroidea > Forcipulatida > Asteriidae > Asterias > Asterias amurensis. The sequence goes on along the minus strand of NC_092650.1, from coordinate 1,057,647 downwards.
CGAGATAATATGAAAGAAAAAAACACCCTTGTCACGCGAAGTTGTGTGCGTTTAGATGGTTGATTTCGAGACCTCAAGTTCTAAATCTGAGGTCTCAAAATCAAATTCGTGGAAAATTACTTCTTTCTCGAAAACTATAGCACTTCAGAGGGAGCTGTTTCCCACAATGTTTTATACCATCAACCTCTCCCCATTACTCGTCAGTAAGAAAGGTTTTATGCTAATAATTATTTTGAGTATTTACATATGTACCAATAGTGTCCACTGCCTTTAAGTGAAATCCAGTGATAAGGCCAATAAACCTCATGACTGGACAAGTCTGGAGTTCTTGCGTTTTTAATTTACTGTATATTATCTTTCATAACAAAACAAATATTGACTTGATAAATATCTGTTTTTGTGATGGATGTGTGGGTTCATATCCTGGTCACAATGCACTTGTGTCTTTATGCAAGACACTTAACCATAATTGCTTTGTCCTTAAGATTACATGTAAAGCCTACAGGTAAAGGTCTAAAGTGTTTAAAGACACTGGACACTATTGGTAATTGTCAATGACCAGTCTTCTCACTTGGTGTATCTCAACACTATGCATAAAATAACAAACCTGGGAAAACTTGGTCATCGAAAATGCGAGATAACAATGAACGAAAAAACACCCTTGTCACACGAACTTGTGTGCTTTTAGATGCTTAATTTTTAGCCCTCAAAATCTGAGGTCTCAAAATCAAATTTGTGAAAAATTCCTTTTTTTTTCTCGAAAACTATGTTACTTCAGAGGGAGCTGTTTCTCACAATGTTTTATACTATCAGCCTCTCTCCATTACTCGTTACCAAGTAAAGTTTTATGCTAATAATTATTTTGAGTAATTACCAATAGTGCCTTCAAGCAATGTTATTAGGACTTTCTCATCACACTTTTACTGATGTATCCAACAGCAAAAAAAACAAAAAACATGAAAATCAGACTAAAGTAGGAAGAATATCATGCGTATGTTCACTAATATTGTGTTTTTGTACTCTATTTTCTCAATGTTCAGACCACAGGAACTATTATAACCCCCCTTTTCCCCGCCTTCACATTGCCAATGCCAACTCCTTCTAAAGTCTGTTTTCTTATGATGAATGTGATTGACAGAATACACTGTTTATGTAAGGCTGTAGCTGCTTATAGAAATGACAGCTGGTCATGTTGAATGAGGACCTACATCAAGGTCACGTATAATGCAGACACCTTTATCTTCAGGAGGTGGCCATCTTGTTTCTCATCTCTGTTCAAACCAATTTAAAGGGAAGGTATACTGTTGGTTTTTGTAACCGTTTGATTGTTTTAATCAGATAAAACTAACCTGTGAATTTCATTTCAAAAGGTGGTCGCGTTTTTAAGATATTTCCCGAAAACCCAGAAGGATTATGTCCACACAGGAATACACAATCTGACAGACATAACTGTCAGAATACTTCTCAGAAACTTGCATTTGAAGTACAAAACTGTTACAATATTAACAAATGTACAGCAAATACCAGACAAAGATGGTCACAGCATACAGACCTTTAAACACAGTGTCAATCAATGGGCCCAAATGGAGGCTGAAGGGTAAAATAGTCAGGGCCCCTCTATCTAGACACACATCTATACATATTTATCACTGTTATGACATAAAGGCAATTGCATACTGTCTAGGCACAAGACATCTATTTTTAACACAATAAGAGGCAGAGTGTCAGTGTTTGTTTGAAGATGATATTATTTGAGACGTTCTTGATAGTGGGATATGCATGTATTTTTGATCGGGCAAATGTCACCATGAAAGTGTCTCCTTGTAATCGGTTGGGGGGAGGGAGGGGGTGTGGTTAGGGATCATGCCTGTAAGGGGTACGCGACATTCAGAGCAAAATGTTAAAGATGTTTACTCAATCACAGAAGACATTTTAAAATAGACTTGTCCACATTCTGTTATTGTGTTTAGGACTAGCAAAGTTATTATTAGACACAGGGTTAGACAAACAAATATCACTCCCAGCTCCCACATGACGACTGGATGTTGTGACAAAGATGCATCCATTTTGTGGTCCTATTCTTAAAGGTTTAATAGAGGCAACAGCTAATTCTATTTAATAAAAAATACAAAATAAGAAAATTTATTTAAAGACTTACCAAGCAAAGGACTCCACTTGTACAAAAGAAAACTGAACCGGTAGTTAATGAGAACCCATTCCTTCAAAAGTATCTGCAAGCCAAAGAGGCGACAGAAAACGGTTCAATTGATGCCTTTATTAAACGGATTGATCCAAAAAGGAACCACACTAAATTTAAAGGAGTGGAGAAGAAGGTTGTATTTTTAAAGTTTTTTTACAAAAGCTGAAAGAACTTTTATATTATAGTTTGTGTGGCATATCATGATGACGTATGTATGGTTGCTTTTTATTATACTGTCACGGAGTAGATTTCGGAATTTGGGAGACTTATACTCAGTTCTAAAAAATAACTTTCTTATAAATACTACCTGGGCAGAAGGTGGAAAATCGGCCGGAACTGATTATCATTTAATACAAATTTGGTTCTACAAATGTTGGGACCTCTTTGTATCGGCATGCTCTGTTTGTACGTTGTGATCACAAGACATTGGTCTATGAAATTAATCTTACAACAAAATTTAACAAACAATAATAAATTGTTATATCATTGTTCTATGGTCTAAATCAAAATTTTTGATATTTCAATATGATTAAAAAAAAGTGATAGGCCCATCAATCAGTGATATCGATATCAAAATAGTATTGAGTATTTGAGTAATATAAATTATTTGATATAGGCAGACGGACCTTACACACAACGGGCAAATGAGTAACCTCATTTTGACCTCACTGTTGAGGGTGCCCTACCCCAATGCGCATAATCATCTATTATATGTGGCAATCAAAATTAGATCTGCAATTTAACGTGACCAGCAGTTGTATCACAACATTCCTCTAAAATGTCTTCGCAAATATCATGAACGTCCTGACATGCCAGACTGTGAATTCCACGACAGATTTCTCCTTGCGTGGGAGCAACTATCAAGCAAGTCCCTCTCAGTATTTCAAAAAAGTTACACCAACTACTTGTTCTATATATACTACTCCGTGGTTGCACATCACTGATTTGTTTCAACACTTGATGCCAACTATTGGTTTGGACAAGTGGCCTTGTACTATTGCTCAGTTGCCTGGCAACGCACTGCCGTAGATAAATGCAATTACTGTATTAAATTAATAATGGGAGCAATGTCTTCATCACAGTGTACCAAACAAAATGAAAACAGTTTGATTGCATTGCTGAAATGTCCCCGATGAATTGTTGCAATTGTGATATTTATAGAAGAGATACATAATTAATGCAGAAACAATGTTTATTTAAACATTTCTATGCGACTACTTCGTTTTTTTCTCTCCTTTATTACAATTCCCATGTTTGGTCAAGCTAACAACAAATAAATATTAATTCATTAATACCTCGGACAGTTTCGCTATTCCTATTGGTGGAAAGCGTGTCTCGTGGGTGTGTACAGTATAAACCTTTGTTTATGACCAGTAAAAAGTGTTGAAACATTTCAGCCTTAGATGTGGAAGGAAAACCCAGAGAATTATTCCTAGTAAAAACTCACGCAGTCAGGTAGGGACTGAAAACCAAATCCACATAGTGCCCTGGAGGGATTCAAACCAGGGTCCTACATGTGGAAGGCAAGGAAAGATACCACTTCAATAACCCTACCTGCCAATCAATCACTAAAGGACATTTATTTAGTTTCAAAATCCTTATATAAAAACAGGGGAAAAAAGCAAACCTTTCTGGGGTTTCTACATGTTTGTGGTCAATTGTAAACTCTGTTAGTTATTATCATTAAGTAACTGTTAGAAAGGGGTTTCACAAATTATCAATTAACGGGGGGGTCAGGGCTGGAAAAGAAATTCTAAGTTTGGACCAATTATGTCCTGTTCAACGACTTCTTGTAATTGGTTTCCAATGTAATTAAATTGAGTCTCCATTTAAATATATACATTTAAAATGTCAGGGTCGTTCAGTTTCCCCAATGCAACTTGAAAGTAATTGTTTTTAATTAATTTAATTCAGACTTGTATCTGGAGAGGAATTTCGGAATAACCAAAATTATTAGCGATACTGTCATCTGTCGTTTCTGATTAACTTTACAATTCAACAATGATTGGAGAGACAGGCAAAAAAAAACCTGCTTTTTTTACAGGACTCTTGAAATTACTGAGTATACAGTGCTAACACACATCGGTGTATGGGTAAAAACCAAAATTAAAAAACCTCTGACGAGTAATGGGGAGAGTTTGATAGTATAAAACATTGTGAGAAACAGCTCCCTCTAAAGTGACATAGTTTTTGAGAAAGAAGTAATTTTCCACAAAAACTACTGATGAACTCTTCCAACACACCTTAAAAATGTTTTATAAAAAACAATTGAAAACAACTGATAAACAAATAAATACAAAACAAAATAAGTTTTATTTGCAGGCACATTTAGAAATGGCAATCTTTATAAGAAATAAAATAAAAAAAGTAAATAAAAAGTCTTCCTACATGATCAAATTTCCGTCTTAAAAACTAGAACACTGCCAAGCTCAGAAAACAGAATCAACACATGCCGACCAATTTCATTACTATTTTTGGTAACATTATTTCTGCCCAATCCTTGCATAAAGTGACAGCGTATTTACATAAGGTACTTATTGATGGACCCAACACCTGACATTCAAACGAGAGAAAGCGCGCAGACGGGCAACGTCAACAGAGCGAGAGCACTTGAGAGAAGATGTCCATTTAACAATTCATCTGAAACCTTTGTTTATTTATATAACAAACTCAATTTCCTCTCTAGCGATGTTATTGTAAGATCGCGTTTTAATCTCAATTTAACACTTAAAGATACATAATTTATATCAGCCGCAAGACGGATGGATATGATTTAATTTTATTTGCGCTATTTTTTATTAAAACCGAGCAATATATATTGTTTGTTTGAATATAGGGTAGAGTTTTATTATTGCTCTTGGAATGTAATAACAAAAGTTAATGACGAGGGAAAACGTGTCACACTGAAAAGAAGAATATATGAAAGTCTGGGAGCTACATTTCCAAACACACTAATCATTTCATTTTTTATTCTTGTACTATAATTTAATTTCTGAGTTCTTGGCATGTTTTTATACTTAATTAGGAGATTTAATGTTATTTGCTTCCCAGACTAAACCTACTTCTTCAAAATTGTCTGCCGCCGTGTGACAAAATCAGGTGAAAGGTTTTCATGAGTCTTGTTGCATTATTTCTGATCGAGCAACAATTCTGAGCAACAAGCATGTCAGGATATTCAGTTTGTATGCGTTAGATCAATTTGAAGAGCCACATATATGTCTGACAACATGAAGCCTACAGCTCGTTCTCACCCTGACCAATTTTTCCTTTGTGTTGAGTCTCGCCACAAGAGGGCAGCATACTGCAAACAGAATTAAAACACTGAGGACGACTGGATGTCCAAACACAATCACTCAGTGCGTCATTGAACACTAGGCTAGCTTTCTGCAAATAGACATAAGGTCAATTTGATGCCAGAATAAATTGATTCAATTTTAGGACCCAATGAAAATAGGAAAAAGGTTTTCCCAGAATAGCCTGGGTCAGTTTGCAGGCAAACAAAAAGCCTCCACCGTTGATTCAACTACTGATTATTTCAGATGACTTATATTAAATTTGCATTTAAATAAAAGTGTTTTAGGTTAGCTGAATAAAATAATAAGGGCAAAAATTATTGAACAAAAAGCGTAAGAATCAAGAGGATACTAGTTTTGGCGACGGACAATTAAGTTGAAATTAATTAGTTCTAGAAAAATTAGAGTTGAGTTACTGTCGGTTACTTTTTTTAAGTTAGAAGAAGAAAAAAACAGGTTACAAAAATGAAATGGGAATCTTTTAACCTACTAAATATTTCATAATCTTCACCAGACAAAGGTACACAAAGTAATAAATTCACAAGACTTTTACAGCAATTTTGAGTGATCTCTGTGTTTACTGTTCAATGTTTAATAATTACATAGTGTGCCATTTTTATTTTAGTCAGGTAGTCATACAAATTTAATTTGAAGTTAAAAAAGTACAGCACATTAATGCCTGGAACCACACTGCGTGACGATAACTCAAAGTTGTGAAGCGTTAGTCTATCGGCGAATGTTGCAAACATGAAAGCACACACGACTTAAGAACTGTTCAAACAGCCCATGTTTCCAATCCATCAGGCGTAAGACCAATTACTCCATTTTGTACACGTTGCTGACAAATGCAGTCGATTGAAAGTTAATTTGTAATTAGTCCTACGCCGTGTCCCGCACAAGGGACAAAGCCACTGTTCTGAGGATATTTATACAGATTCTTGTAACGCTTGGTGATGATACGGAAATTACCCATGGAGAATAGTTTGAATTTACACTACAAAGATTGCACTTCTAGTTCCCTACACTGTGATATGAAGTTACAAAATTACAAGCCATGCAAACACCATTGATTAAAGAAAACTTATAAACACATGTAATTAATTGGTTAGAAGTGGTTACGGACCGTGAATATAATGCAGATATTTTAGAAGACAGCATTAAAAACGGACACCATGAACATTTCCAAAAGTCGACTGCAGGCAATGTTTGGGGATCCAAATTTGTCTTTTTATACTTTCGTGATTTCTAATTAATGGGGTCTCTTCAGACATCTCACTTCGCAAGAATTTTACTGTCTAGAGAGTAGCCATTTCGATCAAGGCTTAATTGCAGCATTCATCCCAACCAAAACGAAGAACATTTTATGTTCTACATGTATGTCAGAAAAGATGACAACCTTATTTGATTAAATTTTCACAAATTCGTGTGTGATGTGTTTACTGAAATTAGAAATCTAACTCTTAGATTTTGTTTTATTAGGAATGATGTCTATAATTTTAATCATTCAGTAAAATGATGCAGAATTCTTACGTTCGTTCTGAACATTGGCTTTACACTGTCCTGCCTGTATTTTGGTTTAGTCAACCAAATCAACAATCAGTCCCTAGAGTAAGCGTAGAACAACCCTCGGCTCTAGCATGACAAATTCACATCTTAATTATGTATCAAGGTTATATACACATCCTGGGAACGTCGCAACGTCGCATAAATAATTTCCATGATGAAGATAAACACTATGCAAAAATTTAATCCCCCTTGGTACTGTGGGATTCTGGGCGTACCCTTGTGGGGTATTTTATGCAATACAACAATGGACCCCATTCTTTGTTCGTCCTGAACCCCATAAGGGATATTTTAAGAAAAGGGAGAAATAGAACAACAATAGCAAGACCCTACCAGGCAGGGAATTTCATCTTCAAAAGGGCAAGGTCATTTTCATTGTGCAAGGGGCACTTCAATTGGAAATTCGCCAATGGGGAAACTTTTGAAGGGGCACAAAGACCAAGACCAGGGGCATATGATGCCAAGGCATCCATTGCCCGCGTGTAATTCCAGGCCTGCCCCACAAACTAGCATTCCAGGCCTGCCCCACAAACTAGCATTCCAGGCCTGCCCCACAAACTAGCATTCCAGGCCTGCCCCACAAACTAGCATTCCAGGCCTGCCCCACAAACTAGCATTCCAGGCCTGCCCCACAAACTAGATCCGTAAGGGTTCAGTGTGTTTCTGTCTCATCTGGGAATTCTGCTGTAATTTCATTAACAGTTCGGATTTGAAAAGGAAAATCCGCTTGAAATTGAAGCCAAAATAAACAACAGATTATTGACAATAAAAATACTCTTAAATTTATGACTTAGAATTGCCCAAAATGATCTTACCCAAGAAAACAAATTGATTCGAAATGAAAACATGGGTTTTCTTTTTCAAACTCCATCTGATTTTTTTCAAGAGACCTCTCAACGTTTTATATATGAAGTCACAAGTTAAAGGAACACGTTGCCTTTGATCGGACGAGTTGTCTTATCAAAAGCGTTTGAAACCGTTTGTTATGAAATGCATATGGTTAGAAAGATGTTGTTAAAGTAGAATACAATGATCTACACAAATATGCCTCGAAATTGCATGGTTTTTCTTTTACCTCGTCGACTAACACGGTCAGCCATTTATGGGAGTCAAATTGTTGACTCCCATAAATGGCCGACCGTGTTTCTTCGCGACGTAAAAAGAAAACCGTGAAATTCTGAGGCATGTTTGTGTGGATCATTATATTCTACTTTTAAGTTATCTTTCTAACCATGCATTTTGTAACAAATGGTTTCAAGCGCTTTTCAAAGACCAACTCGACCGATCCAAGGCAACGTGTTCCTTTAACACCCACTAATGCAAAACGCAAACAAATCCCACTCCAACAGAAAAAAACTACTTGTAGGAGTAAAAACTCAGAATATGTAATTCAGCCATTTCTATTCAATCCTATGATGTCAAATTTTTAAAAGCTTTTTTTTACTTCTAAAGATGCACTCATGTTTTTTGAGAGGAAATGGAGTCTGAGTACCTCACGGAAATCCCATCCTGATATTTGGATTTCCAGGTTTGGTTGTATTGATACCTCGTTACGTTATGTTATCATAGACATCAACGGACACACAACACAACGCTGTGTTTTCCGAGAGAGCATTAAGCCCTCAAGGTAGTGGAGCACTGTTAATTCATCCTGGAGCACTACGGGAGATGGGAGAAGACGAAGAAGAACAGAGAAAAAAATCAGAGGGAAAAAAGAAGGGAAAAAATGAAAGAAAAAAACCGAGGAACGAGCGAGGGCCTGGGATGAGTGATTCACCAGGCAATGTTCTTGGCCCATCCACAGTGACTGATACAACCCTGTTTATTCACCTCGCATCACTGAATCCAATTGCTAATCAATTACCATCAGCTAATAGGTATTACTCATCTTCTCTACCAATTAAGTCCAACCGAGCGGCGGAAAATCACTATACGGCCGTGGCCCTCCTCTCCAACCACGACGACCAAGCATCCTACCCAACGATGAAATTCCTTGGTTGCTAGGGGCCTCGTGTCCACAAGACCAATTTAGATTCATCATTTGATACTTTTATCCTTTAAACTAGTCCAAAAAGCTAGCGATTGTTGATTTAAGACTTGGGGGGGATGGAGCTCGGTCTTTGTTGACGATAAAATAATTAAAAACAGAGGTTTAATACGTGACTAATAAAGTCCTTTTGATTGATGCGGACAAACATTACAGATATTTGGCTTGTTATAAATTATTTGCTCTGTCAAAATTGATAATGGGAAACCGTTATTAGGAGACAGTCACATGTTCAATTTGTTTGATTGATTACTGTTTATGATAGCTAAATAGCATTTTCCATTAGAAAGTCTGTGGGGATTTTTTGTTTTGCTTTATTTAACCTCAATTTCTTACAGTGCCTTATGTTTCCAAAATTTATAGGAAGATTGAAGAATATAAACAAAAGCATCTGCGTGTAAGAGAGAGTCACTTTATTCTATCCATGGATTGCTGTATATTAAAAGTCTGTTCGATATCATTGAGGAACACATTTTTAAAATGTATCTTTTAGGACTAAAAGAGCCTACATCAAATGTATATTTTATTCCTCCATTTGTGAAAAAATTGATCGTGTAAAAATCAACAAAAACATTAAATTTATTACAGCTTGCTTGAACACCAGAACCAAAATAAAGACTACAGTCATCATCAAAATGTTGATCATTTCATTGTGAACCGTATTTGTTTGTTATCGAAGATTTCAAGCTATCTTCTTGAAAATATTTAGCTCACAATTTGTCCACAAAATCTGACAATCTCGGCTATGAGAGTAATCGGCCATTGTCTTAAGCCCCAGCCTAAAGCGATTCATTCGGACTTTGTCTTAAAGGTACGGAGCTCTGATCATCTCAAAAGCTCTTTGTGTGCATCTCTACTTGATCCAATAGCTTTCACAGCCACACCAACTGAGGGCGCTCTTCAAAGAACCCACAGATATTCTCAACAGGAAGAAACACTGTTCCTTCCTCGATGGTTTTACAGTTAGTGGGTTGTACAAACAAAAATCTACCAGAAAATCCTAAAAAGCGAGTGGCAATACAATAATCAGACCACTCTCAAGTGCTCACAACCGGACTTTCTCCTATAATGCTCCCCAAATGTGGAACAACCTCCCAGTATCCGTTAGAAATTGTAACCCTTTGCCAATTTTCAAGAAATCTATTAATCTATTAAAACTTATTTGTATTAAATGTATGTATGTTCCATTGGTTTGCTCAGTTTACAGAGCTTTGATCTTTTCCACAAGGCAAATGCTCCATTAAAACTTTTTTTTAGATGAACTTCCCAAAAAGGGAACTAGATAAATCTCACACTAGGGGTTAAAAACCAATCTGGCAACAGGCAATCTGTCTCAGATACATACATTGGTCATCGAAGTTGCAAGAAAATAACATAAGAAAAAAACAACACCCTTGTTGCATAAGTGCTTTCAGTTGCCCGAGAAAGGCTTTCTTGGATTAAATTATTTCTTTGCAGATAACTAACTGAACTGAGACTATTATGCAGTGTGAGCCGTGCAGTTAATCAGCAAATAAACAACATTTATCACACTATCAAAATTTACGCCAACGTAAACGTTGACAGTTTTACCGGAGGTAGAGTTTCACATAATAAATGTGCACCACAAATGAACACACGTGCACTCATTTGTCATCCTGGTAAATCAAAGACTTCTCTTTGTTCCATGCCATTTTCTTTTACTTTTGTGTTTTCTTAGCAACCTAAAGGGATTCATAAAAAGTCTTGGAAGTGAACTCAACTGTTACAGGTAATAAGCAAGCACTTTATTGCATGGCTCAAACTTAATACTGGCCAGTAGTTTTAGTGTCGGGCGGCCAGTAGTTTTAGTGTTGGGCCAGTAGTTTTAGTGTCGGGCCAGTAGCTTTAGAGTTGGGCCATTAGTTTTAGTGTCGGGCCAGTAGTTTTAGTGTTGGGCCAGTAGTTTTAGTGTCGGGCCAGTAGCTTTAGTGTTGGGCCAGTAGTTTTAGTGTCGGGCCAGTAGTTTTAGTGTTGGGCCAGTAGTTTTAGTGTTGGGCCAGTAGTTTTAGTGTCGGCCCAGTAGCTTTAGTGTTGGGCCAGTAGTTTTAGTGTCGGGCCAGTAGTTTTAGTGTTGGGCCAGTAGTTTTAGTGTCGGACCAGTAGTTTTAGTGTCGGGCCAGTAGTTTTAGTGTCGGGCCAGTAGTTTTAGTGTCGGGCCAGTAGTTTTAGTGTTGGGCCAGTAGTTTTAGTGTCAGGCCAGTAGTTTTAGTGTCGGGCCAGTAGTTTTAGTGTTGGGCCAGTAAACTCGTGACAGGTCTGGCGGTCTTGTGTTTTTCAATTGAACAAATATGAGGCTCCCTCTTGGTACAATATCTTTGTGAAAAAAATAAATTGTAATTATGAGTCTGACAAACTTAAGCTTGACGGTGTTCTTTAAGGTTTTCAGACAGCTCGACCGTTTGGACAACTCAACCGTTTGGACAACTCTACCGTTTGGACAACACAATGTTGGACAACTCGACCGTTGAGACAATTGAGTTTTCTTAATTATTGGCATACACCTTTACAAAAACTTAAAGACACAGGACACTATTGGTAATTGTCAAAGACCATACTTCTCACTTGGTGTATCCAGAGATGCCAAGTTCAGAGGCCAGCTATGCGTGAGATTTGTCAAAGCCAACCCCCCCCCCCACCTAAAAAAAAAAATCATTTTGGAAGGCCTTTTTATCTCTCGGAGACCGGAATCGCCGCCCGAACAAAACAAAAAAAATCCTGAAATTTATTTATGGACAAAAAAAGTGTTTCAAAGCGCATCAGAAACTTCTTCAGTATACATAGTATACTACAAACTCACATGAGGTACACAGGAAATGTTGCTGGTTAAAGCCATTGGACCCTTTTGGTAAACAGTGTTGTCCAAGGCCCACACTTTGTGTACCACAACTTCTATATCAAATAACAAACCTGTGAAAATTTAGGCTCAATCGGTCATCGGAGTCGGGAGAAAACAACGGAAAAACCCACCCTTGTTTACGCGCGTTTCGCCGTGTCATGACATGTGTTTAAAATAAATCCGTAATTCTCGTTAACGAGAATTTATATTGTTTTGCTGTTTTCTCAAAAAGTAAAGCATTTCATGGAATAATATTTCAAGAGAAGTCTTTCACCATTATCTTCTGTAAACCCTGTAAGTTATTTGTAAATCTGTGAATTTTTTTTTTTTTCTGAACCAAAAGGGTCCAATGGCTTTAATGTGGAGGTACGATTGTGTCAGATTGTTTCCCCCAAAAAGATATTTTTTTTGCTAAAAATGATGCCTAAAATCCTCCAATCACGACTTCTGCCTCTGTTGTTGAAGAGTCTTCGCTCTTGGAGCGCATTGAACGAATTTGCCAAATTTTAGCTGAACCTGCTGGGAGAGCAAAAGCATGCGCAATCTGCAAATTTGCGCTCTGTTTGTACGGCAGCTCAAGTTCTGATAAACTGCGTACAATCTGAAGATTTTGCAAACATTGTAGGTTGCGTTTTTTTGTACACACGGGCGCGATTTGGCAATGCATTGTCGTTATTTTTTCCCAGTCTGGCCCCAATGCGTGAAAAAATGTTTGCTGTGCGTGTGAGCGTGAGACAGAGCCCAAATGCGTGAGTCTCATGCCTAATGCGTGAGACTTGGTGGGTCTGTGTATCTCAACGTGGCACAAAATAACAAACTTGTGAAAGTTCGAGCTCTATCGGTCATCGAAGTTGCAAAATAATAATGAAAGAAAAAACACCCTTGTCACACGAATTTGTGTGCTTTGTGATGCTTGATTTCGAGACCTCAAATTCTAAATCTGAGGTCTCGAAATTAAATTCGTGGAAATTTACTTCTTTCTCGAAAACTACGTTACTTCAGAGGGAGCCGCTTCTCACAATGTTTTATACTATTAACCTCTCCCCATTACTCGTTACCAAGTAAGGTCTTATGCTAACAGTTATTTGAGTAATTACCAATAGTGTCCACGTCCACTGCCTTCAAAAGAAAAATACAGGGTTATAAAAGTAATAAATTTATAAATTAGTGTAGACAGGAGCCTCCAGCAAGGGGCGGGGACCATCTGTACTGGCTTGTCGCGCATTTTAATTTAAATTTATACACATGTCTGCCAGTTTATTGGAATCGCACAAAACTTTATATTTGAGGTTCGTTTACCTTTACGTTAGGCCAAGAGTGCTTGATTGTTGATGCAGTGCAGATCGGACACAAAAATGCTAAGAGAAAAAAAACCCTGAAGAAACTGAAAAAGGTGATGACGACAAGACAACTGGAACTCAACTGGTGCTATAGACATGATGATTTACAAAATGGAAATCTGGCCCCCGTGTACACTTTCAGCTACTGCAGGCCTGTCACGCTATCTACCGAACATTGCGGCCATCGCATCGGTTGAGTTGTCTGATGGTCAAATAGACAATCCGTCCAGTTGTCCGGCAGACTGTCCAGTCGCCTGACGGCGGATGGAGATTTTTAACTTTATACAGTTTACTACCTTAAATACTAACCACTCAACCAATGCAATGATAAAAAAACAGATAAATAAAATAGCGTTATAAATAAAAAGACACAGAAAAACAGGGGGGAATGCACAACAAGCACACATGACCATGCCAAGTATGATTATGTTATGAATATTGTGATTGAGTGATGATTACCGATTAATATCCGATATAAATCAGAATCCACACTTTTTTATGGACGTTGGTAAAACGCGGAACGATTGCGGAACGACGGAATGGCGGAACGCTTTTATATACGATGTAACAGATTGTATTGCACGTATGTACATACGTACATACATACGTACGTGTATCCATGAAGCATGGAGGTAGAAATATGGAGGTAGCTAGATTGCAAGACGACTGTAGAATTTGCTGCATATATTCCTGTGTATAGAAAGTCTTTGGAATGATACTTTGTACTTACCAGTGCGTTCTTTCATTGGACAACTTGGCATTTCAAGATTATTTTTTAGAAAGGTTCTCCGTGCATGATGACATTATGCATTAACATGGAGCACTGCTGAAGTCCATGGCTGAACTACAACGAGTGTACAACTGTGTGTAATTTGTATGCATGACCCACACGCGCATACTGTGTATGTACATAGGCTTCATCCCCCTATTATGGCTGATGATGGTGCATTGCGCGAACGAAATATAAAGGGGGGGGGGCATGATAAATGAGCAAAAACACCATCAAGGACGGGGTGCTCCACCAATTGCAATATACAAAAATATTCTTTAAGGACTCCTCTTTCATACTAGCTATCCAAAATAGTGGAGCACCCCGTCAATGAGGTCGAAAAAATTAGTTCTTTTGGCGGAACGTTTTTAAGCCACCATTAACACGTACAGTGCATTGCGCGAACTGAAACAAAATAAGGGGGTACATCGACGGACAAAAACACCATCAAGGACGGGGTGCTCCACCAATTGCAATATACCAAAATATTCTTTAAGGACTCCTCTTTCATACTAGCTATCCAAAATAGTGGAGCACCCCGTCAATGAGGTCGAAAAAATTAGTTCTTTTGGCGGAACGTTTTAATGCCACCATTAACACGTACAGTGCATAGCGCGAACTGAAACAAAATAAGGGGGTACACGGATGAGCAAAAACACCATCAAGGACGGGGTGCTCCACCAATTCCAATATACCAAAATATTCTTTGAGGACTCCTCTTTCATACTAGCTAACCAAAATAGTGGAGCACCCCGTCAATGAGGTCGAAAAAATTAGTTCTTTTGGCGGAACGTTTTTAATACACCATTAACACGTACAGTGCATAGCGCGAACTGAAACAAAATAAGGGGGGTACATGGATGAGCAAACACACCATCAAGGACGGGGTGCTCCACCAATTCCAATATACCAAAATATTCTTTGAGGACTCCTCTTTCATACTAGCTATCCAAAATAGTGGAGCACCCCGTCAATGAGGTCGAAAAAATGAGTTCTTTTGGCGGAACGTTTTTAATACACCATTAACACGTACAGTGCATTGCGCGAACTGAAACAAAATAAGGGGGGTACATGGATGAGCAAAAACACCATCAAGGACGGGGTGCTCCACCAATTCCAATATACCAAAATATTCTTTGAGGACTCCTCTTTCATACTAGCTATCCAAAATAGTGGAGCACCCCGTCAATGAGGTCGAAAAAATTAGTTCTTTTGGCGGAACGTTTTTAAGCCGCCATTAATACATACAGTGCATAGCGCGAACTGAAACAAAATAAGGGGGGTACATCGACGGGCAAAAACACCATCAAGGACGGGGTGCTCCACCAATTCCAATATACCAAAATATTCTTTGAGGACTCCTCTTTCATACTAGCTAACCAAAATAGTGGAGCACCCCGTCAATGAGGTCGAAAAAATTAGTTCTTTTGGCGGAACGTTTTTAATACACCATTAACACGTACAGTGCATAGCGCGAACTGAAACAAAATAAGGGGGGTATACGGATGAGCAAAAACACCATCAAGGACGGGGTGCTCCACCAATTCCAATATACCAAAATATTCTTTAAGGACTCCTCTTTCATACTAGCTATCCAAAATAGTGGAGCACCCCGTCAATGAGGTCGAAAAAATTAGTTCTTTTGGCGGAACGTTTTTAAGCCACCATTAACACGTACAGTGCATTGCGCGAACTGAAACAAAATAAGGGGGGTACATGGATGAGCAAAAACACCATCAAGGACGGGGTGCTCCACCAATTCCAATATACCAAAATATTCTTTGAGGACTCCTTTCTCATACTAGCTATCTAAAATAGTGGAGCACCCCGTCAATGAGGTTGAAAAAATAAGTTTTTTTGGTGGAACGTTTTTCAGCCACCATTATTAGCACGGAATGCATTGCGCGAAATTAAACAAAATAAGGGGGTATGGATGAGCAAAAAAAAAACACTTGTAAAAACACTATCGTGGCCGTTGCTCCACTACGAACTTTTTGTTCCAGTGGTTAATTGCCGTTGACCAGGTGTCATTTTGCAGAGTTGTAATTACTGTTGAAGTAGCTAGAACGAATTTTACTATTGCCTTTATTGATTTTGCTAAATTGAATGTACTGTACAACTTCAGTTTATTGAAATTTAAAGGGTGGACACTATTAGTAATTACTCAAAATAATTATCAGCATGAAACCTCACTTGGTAACGAGTAATGGGGAGAGGTTGATAGTTTCAAACATTGGGAGAAACGGCTCCCTCTGAAGTGAAGTAGTTTTCGAGAAAGAAGTAATTTTCCACGAATTTGATTTCGGGACCTCAAGTTTAGAATTTTTAAAATCTCCCGAAATCAAGTTAGCATCTGAAAGGACACAACTTCGTGTGACAAGGGTGTTTTTTCTCTTTCATAGTATCTCGCAATTCCGACGATCAATCGAGCTCAAATTTTCACAGGTTTATTATTTTATGGATATGCTGAGATACACCAAGTGAGAAGACTGGTCTTTGACAATAACCAATAGTGTCCAGTGTCTTTATAAGTGGTTTAAAGTGTACTGTATGATTTTATTCTTTGAAGGAGAAAGTCAGAACAAACCTGATTTGTGACTTTGCTCTTCTTGTGAGTTGTTGCACTTGTTCTTTCACAGTAACCCATTGACGTGTATATTTGATAACCTTGTACCTAAATTCATTCCAACTGTTGTGATATTGAAATATTATAATAATAGTAACCATCACTGAGAGAAGCGTTTCAAAATTAATTGCTGTCCATTGCGTTTTATTTTATAGCAAACTTGTTTACAACAACCTAGGTAAAAACCTGCGACAGACATGTACTCATTTACACAAGTATGTTAATCCTATCTTGAGACACGATTGTTATTGCTGTCATGCTATAGTGGTATACAACAAAAGCCAATGATTGCGTCAGTGCACGCCATGTTGAATCTCGCAAAAATTGTTTCAAGCAATAATACACGTTGTTTGTCGTGTCCAACCATGACTATGCATTTTGTTCGAGAGACAACGTTTTAACATTTCCAAACTCGTGCATACACATGAGTGTTCAACTCAAACACTTCTGACTGAAATTATGCTTACTAGGCTGCTAGTTCTGAGGCTCGACCTTTTTAGTCTTGGCTGTTTTGTTGATATCAACACTGCCATACGTTTAGGAATAGTACGTCGTATTAATAGGCACAGGATCAATAGTCACATACTTTGCGCTGTTACTCTATCTTGTTTCCTCACTCCATCATCAACCTCCCCTCTGATCAAGTTCGGGAACTCGTCCTCTTTTTTTTTTTGTCCACGTCTGCTGGCTCAATGTCAAAACTGATTTCTCGTTTTAGCTTGATGCCATAAAAAAACAGCAGATTCTGGAACAAACGATTACACTATCTTTGTCACATCATTCGCAACAGCATCAACACCACTGTCATATCGAGGTTCAAGGTCACTGTCCCCAATTGAACCTAAGGATACATCTAACCCAGAAGGAAGTATGATGTCACCCGCGACTGAGTTCAAACTCTATCGTAGAGCAGTGTGGACTTGGTTCTCTCACGAGAAGTCTTCTGGCTGAAACTGCTACTGGGTTATAGTCAATAGATTGGCACGTTGCTCCTAGACGTATCGATGAAGACGCACGTTGATGTGATCCTTGTTGACTTTTACAACGAGCCTCCTCTGCTGTCACTCGAATGCTTGCCATCTGTATCATTAGACTTTGAAGTAGGATGCAATATAAGGCACAGGATCAATATACTTGGCGCTATTACTCTATCTTGTTTCCTCACTCCATCATCAACCTCCCCTCAAGTTAGACTTGTTCGGGAACTCGTCCTCTTCTTTATCTCCGTCTGCTGGCTCAATGTCAAAAGTGACTTCTCGTTATAGCTTAATGCCATCATGAAACATTTGAGCAGATTCTGGAGGTTTCTTTGACACAGGGATCACTATAATTCACACAGAATAGTGACGTTGGTGCCTCGGTATTAAGTACAAGCTTTAGAGCACACTCTGCGTGGGAAACGTGGTGATCGGGGCCTGGATTGGTTTCAATATTGCCAGCCAGAAAAATGATGCTGAACCATGGTGCAGCCTTTAGAACCAAACCACAAAAAATTGATGATCTGGTAGTTGGAGGTGAACGTAAACATGGAAAGAATGTAGATGTACTGATTGAACGCCACTGTTGATTGTAACATAACATGCACGTCGTGGGATGACGTAAGGAACGTGGACCTCTAGCGGTGCTCTCCGCGCGCGAACTGCTGGTTGCGCAACTACTGCGCTGCCCTACTCCAGGCAGCTCGTCGTAGTGTAGTCGCGCAACCAGCAGTTCGCTGCAACTCGACTATCTCACCGCGTGGGATAATAAACGACTTGTCCACAAGTCAGAGATGCCAAGTCCAGTGGCCAGCTATGCGTGAGATTTTTCAAAGCTCAACCCCCACCCCCTCCCCCGGAAAAAAAAATTAAAATAAATTGCCAGTTTTAGAAGGCCTTTCGAAATCGCCGCCCAACTTCTTTTTCTTTTTTTTTATAAAATCAACAAAAAATCAGACATTTAATTGTGGACAGATGAGTGTTTCAAAATGCATCAAAAACCTCTTCAGAATAACTAAAACTCAAATGAGGTACACAGGAGATGTTGATAGTTAATGTGGAGGTACGATTGTGTCACATTATTTCCTTCCAAACTAAAACAAATCTACTAAAAATGATGTCCAAAATCCTCTGCTCACTTCTTCTGCCTGTTGTGTCTTCGCTAGTAGCATTTAACGAATTTGCTAAACGAATCGGGAAAAACTTGTGCGCAATAAGCGTTTTGTAAGTTGTCCTTTTTTCAAAAATATTTTTCAAAGGTGTTTTGACTTGAGTGTTCATTAGACATTGACTGAGGATTAAGTTTCATGATTTTTGAAGTGGTAAAATTGAGGCAAATCTGGTGACTAGCTGTCGAAATAATACGTGTTGAACAAGATTGTCATTAATTGCCGATCAAAATAATATCGTAACCCTCCGGCCTGGCGGCCGTCGGGAGGAGGGTACGTTATCGCAACTAGTACGATACAGTGCAGACATGGTTTCCCTGGAAATGACCCCGGACCCTGACAAGTTGCGTCATGCTCTATTTTTAACCGTGGGTGATACCTGACCTAAGATTTTTAACAAGAGACGTCAAGGAATCTTTGGTCAGGGGGCCAGACTAAGCTGTCATGGCGTCGCCCATGTCGTGTGGTATCGAGCGTATGCGACAGTATTGTGAAGAATCACGTAATAAGTATTTGAGGAGTGGGAATTACAAAGAAGGTTCTTCTGAAAGCCAAAAAAGGGTTTTAGGGTTGCCCCTCGAAAAAGCACTCGTACGATAACAAAACAGGTCTCGAAGATTTATTCGTGGCGGTAGGGGGATGGGGGAGGTCAGCGCAGCATGCATGCAGAGCATGCACCGGAGACTCACGCCCACAACAACAGCATGCTACGTCATCCCGGAGAGCTGGGCACGCCGCCAGAGATCTGACACTGTGATTACTGCGTGCCGAAATCCCCGGTGACGTCACCCGGAGCTCTGAGACCGCCAGAGCACTGAGGCCGCCACACCGCCAAATGAATAAATAAATTAAATAAAATGAAAAATAAAATAAATAATAAAATAAAAGTTATGGACCAGTTACTCAGGATTTTACATTATAAATATCATGTTTAACCAAAATAACGACACGTTAAGGAACGTGCAATTGCATTAATGCTGATATTGCTCACGAATAAGCCCAGGCACGTAGATTTTCATTATTTGTTTGTTTTACATACCGACAAATCGGGCACAAAAAGTGACGAATAAGCGCGTATAAACGAGAACAGTGTTTATTACATAATTGACAAATAGGTTGGTTTATTTGATATCGTTTCATTTTGAATCAACGAAACAAATACCTTTTAAACATTCTTAGAAACATACCATCAATTTTGAAAGTGATAATGTAGGCCTATGATAGAAAGATATGAAAGCAATGGATGAATACACGCCAAAACTTCAAGGTGGATTTACCCAGAATGCACTTTTCCCGATCCGTCACTATGAGACAAATGCGACGACTTGTTCTGGACTGTTGCGTCAACATATGTTTGTTTGTGTCTGGAACCGTTAAATTGATAAGCCTACTTTTTATGATTTGAAATACCTCGACCCAGCGATAGTAAAAATTGTATAACATAAAAAATTATCAACACAAAAATTGATGAAAAAAAAACTTACCTGTCATTAGTTATTGCATCGAAACTGTCTTTGACACCAAAATAATTTTTCTTCATTGAGAAGTATGCCCTCCTGCGATTTTGTAGGTTGTTCTTAAGATCAAGAGATTCTACTAATTTGCCCCATAATGACTTAGAATCCCGATATCCTGCGCTGGCACCTTCACCGAAAATAAATAAATATTTACTCACAAAAACCTTTGGATCTACATAAAGTGGGTTAACTGCCACCCGGCGTCAGCAATACAGAGCCAACTCAACGCAAGAGTGTTGAACGACTAAACACTGCGGTCTCAACGAAAGCTAGCTACACCAATGTTGCTCGCCAATGGTGTATCTTTTAATAATTATAGATTGAAAGGCACGAAAAGAATTATATACAATGTTATACTTTTATTTTAATAGAAAAAACGCCTACTGGATGCGGGAGACGCACATGTTTCTCGCTGGTGTAAGCATTCCTTTGTTGCAACAACGGCTATACTATAGCACTGCGGATAAAGAGTTTGATTTATAGATCGAACTCAGGGAGTGATTTTTACCCAACTAACGGGTTCAAAAAAAACTTCTTTCGACCCCATTGACGGGTTGCTCCACTATTTTGCTCCACTATTTTGGATAGCTAGTATGAAAGAGGAGTCCTTAAAGAATATTTTGGTATATTGGAATTGGTGGAGCACCCCGTCCTTGATGGTGTTTTTGCTCATCCATGTACCCCCTTATTTTGTTTCAGTTCGCGCTATGCACTGTACGTGTTAATGGTGGCATTAAAACGTTCCGCCAAAAGAACTCATTTTTTCGACCTCATTGACGGGGTGCTCCACTATTTTGGATAGCTAGTATGAAAGAGGAGTCCTTAAAGAATATGTTGGTATATTGGAATTGGTGGAGCACCCCGTCCTTGATGGTGTTTTTGCCCGTCGATGTACCCCCCTTATTTTTAGTTCGCGCTATGCACTGTACGTGTTAATGGTGGCATTAAAACGTTCCGCCAAAAGAACTAATTTTTTCGACCTCATTGACGGGGTGCTCCACTATTTTGGATAGCTTGTATGAAAGAGGAGTCCTTAAAAAATATTTTGGTATATTGGAATTGGTGGAGCACCCCGTCCTTGATGGTGTTTTTGCTCATCCATGTGCCCCCCTTATTTTGTTTCAGTTCGCGCTATGCACTGTACGTGTTAATGGTGTATTAAAAACGTTCCGCCAAAAGAACTCATTTTTTCGACCTCATTGACGGGGTGCTCCACTATTTTGGATAGCTAGTATGAAAGAGGAGTCCTTAAAGAATATTTTGGTATATTGGAATTGGTGGAGCACCCCGTCCTTGATGGTGTTTTTGTCCGTCGATGTACCCCCCTTATTTTGTTTCAGTTCGCGCTATGCACTGTACGTGTTAATGGTGTATTAAAAACGTTCCGCCAAAACAACTAATTTTTTCGACCTCATTGACGGGGTGCTCCACTATTTTGGTTAGCTAGTATGAAAGAGGAGTCCTCAAAGAATATTTTGGTATATTGGAATTGGTGGAGCACCCCGTCCTTGATGGTGTTTTTGCTCATCCATGTGCCCCCCTTATTTTGTTTCAGTTCGCGCTATGCACTGTACGTGTTAATGGTGGCATTAAAAATGTCCGCCAAAAGAACTAATTTTTTCGACCTCATTGACGGGGTGCTCCACTATTTTGGATAGCTAGTATGAAAGAGGAGTCCTTAAAGAATATTTTGGTATATTGGAATTGGTGGAGCACCCCGTCCTTGATGGTGTTTTTGCCCGTCGATGTACCCCCCTTATTTTTAGTTCGCGCTATGCACTGTACGTGTTAATGGTGGCATTAAAACGTTCCGCCAAAAGAACTAATTTTTTCGACCTCATTGACGGGGTGCTCCACTATTTTGGATAGCTAGTATGAAAGAGGAGTCCTTAAAGAATATTTTGGTATATTGGAATTGGTGGAGCACCCCGTCCTTGATGGTGTTTTTGCCCGTCGATGTACCCCCCTTATTTTTAGTTCGCGCTATGCACTGTACGTGTTAATGGTGGCATTAAAACGTTCCGCCAAAAGAACTAATTTTTTCGACCTCATTGACGGGGTGCTCCACTATTTTGGATAGCTTGTATGAAAGAGGAGTCCTTAAAAAATATTTTGGTATATTGGAATTGGTGGAGCACCCCGTCCTTGATGGTGTTTTTGCTCATCCATGTGCCCCCCTTATTTTGTTTCAGTTCGCGCTATGCACTGTACGTGTTAATGGTGTATTAAAAACGTTCCGCCAAAAGAACTAATTTTTTCGACCTCATTGACGGGGTGCTCCACTATTTTGGATAGCTAGTATGAAAGAGGAGTCCTTAAAGAATATTTTGGTATATTGGAATTGGTGGAGCACCCCGTCCTTGATGGTGTTTTTGTCCGTCGATGTACCCCCCTTATTTTGTTTCAGTTCGCGCTATGCACTGTACGTGTTAATGGTGTATTAAAAACGTTCCGCCAAAAGAACTAATTTTTTCGACCTCATTGACGGGGTGCTCCACTATTTTGGTTAGCTAGTATGAAAGAGGAGTCCTCAAAGAATATTTTGGTATATTGGAATTGGTGGAGCACCCCGTCCTTGATGGTGTTTTTGCTCATCCATGTGCCCCCCTTATTTTGTTTCAGTTCGCGCTATGCACTGTACGTGTTAATGGTGTATTAAAAACGTTCCGCCAAAAGAACTAATTTTTTCGACCTCATTGACGGGGTGCTCCACTATTTTGGATAGCTAGTATGAAAGAGGAGTCCTTAAAGAATATTTTGGTATATTGGAATTGGTGGAGCACCCCGTCCTTGATGGTGTTTTTGTCCGTCGATGTACCCCCCTTATTTTGTTTCAGTTCGCGCTATGCACTGTACGTGTTAATGGTGTATTAAAAACGTTCCGCCAAAAGAACTAATTTTTTCGACCTCATTGACGGGGTACTCCACTATTTTGGATAGCTAGTATGAAAGAGGAGTCCTTAAAGAATATTTTGGTATATTGCAATTGGTGGAGCACCCCGTCCTTGATGGTGTTTTTGCTCATTTATCATGCCCCCCCCCCCTTTATATTTCGTTCGCGCAATGCACCATCATCAGCCATAATAGGGGGATGAAGCCTATGTACATACACAGTATGCGCGTGTGGGTCATGCATACAAATTACACACAGTTGTACACTCGTTGTAGTTCAGCCATGGACTTCAGCAGTGCTCCATGTTAATGCATAATGTCATCATGCACGAAGAACCTTTCTAAAAAATAATCTTGAAATGCCAAGTTGTCCAATGAAAGAACGCACTGGTAAGTACAAAGTATCATTCCAAAGGCTTTCTATACACTGGAATATATGCAGCAAATTCTACAGTCGTCTTGCCATCTAGCTACCTCCATATTTCTACCTCCATGCTTCATGGATACACGTACGTATGTATGTACATATGTACATACGTGC
Source organism: Asterias amurensis (assembly GCF_032118995.1). NCBI lineage: Eukaryota > Metazoa > Echinodermata > Asteroidea > Forcipulatida > Asteriidae > Asterias > Asterias amurensis. The sequence goes on along the minus strand of NC_092650.1, from coordinate 1,033,856 downwards.
AATACAATCTGTTACATCGTATATAAAAGCGTTCCGCCATTCCGTCGTTCCGCAATCGTTCCGCGTTTTACCAACGTCCCTTTTTTATTCCTGATTACCAATCAATCAATGCGATTCAAATCAAAGTCTTGATCTCAACTCAATGATATCTGAATGTTTGTTCGATTAATTAAGCCATACACAAAATTCATCCCGTTAAAAACAAATCCAAGATTTACAAATTAACAACTATACCCCTCAAAAATACTGAGTGGTCCACAGACAAATTAAAATCATTTAATTAAGTAAAAATCGAACAAAAACACAACAAACTTACCTCAGATTTGCGCTCAGAAAGCACCCATTCCCATCAGGTATTGTCCCCAGAAACCAAACAAATCAGTGAAAGTGTTCCCACTAACAAGTTTTTCGATATGAGCACCAGACTATTCTCTAAAAAACGTGCGCTATTGGCGCCCTCTATAGTCAGATCTTTTCAGCGATTCTGTTTTTATGAACTTTTTTTGCTTGAACAATATTGAGAAGCTTTATTGATACTTCAAAGAATTTCCATTAAAAAATTACATGAGAAAATATTTGGTACCAGGCAGTAGTTTATGAAAAAGGTTGTAAAATTGATGTAGAGACTTTTAATTTTGTTTTATTCCAAGTTTTGTTACTTAATGTTGTCTTCCCCTAACTTTGTTTTAGAATTCAACTTTAATATCTCTACTTGAGAAAAATAATTACCTTCATTTAAATTAATACCATGCAACGTGTACTATTTAAAGTTTATATTTTTGTGTATTGACATTTATTTAATTCCAAAATACTGTTTTTAACCAAGCACACTGCCAGACTGGACACTTCAATATAGTCCGACTGGTAGTCAGACATCTTGTGTCTGGTAGGGGTGGGGAGGGGGGGTGGGGGTTGGGATGGGAAGTGCATAGCAGATCTGTCAACCGGACTATTTGGGGGAAGGGCGAAAAGCTTGAAGGGGTAGTTCCTCAGAATATGCAATTGAATAATTATATGCAAATAAAATAATACACAGACAACTCAACAATTAGCTTACTACTTGCTTTATTCACTTGTGAATAATTTTTTTTTACAAAAGATTAATTACAGTGATCGTAAAAGCAACTGACCGAAGCACCTCTGTTCCTATTGATTACTTATCCACATAACGTGTGATGGAGTAAAGCAGTTCTAAAACTTCTGCCCCCCCCCCCTTCCTCTCACTATCGCACTGGTTCCCTTAGAAATGTTACGGTTCAAGAAAAATGTCCATAGCCTTACATGAACGAAAAGGACAAAGTATCCGGTCTGGCAGTTTTTAAATACTTTTTCAAAATATCGCCTAACATAACAAGGCCGGAAGGTCACTTCAAGGTGAGGGCTTCTCTTATGAGAGCATGTCATGTCCGAGTGGTTAAGAGCACCGAACTCAAACTCTAGTGTTTCTGCAGCCGATTTCACGAAACGCTAGGATTAATCCTATCTCGAGTTAGGACGAGTAACTCATCCTAACTTAGGATTAATCTTAAGGTCTGCATGCTACAGTGCAGGGTTGGGACTCGTCCTTAGTCCTAAGATTAATCCGAAGTTAGGAAGAGTTTGGTGAAATCGACGGCTGATCAGCAAAGTGTGGGTTCGATTCCCAGTCCTGACACCTGGGGTCAATTTCACAAAGAGTTAGGAACTTAGGACTAGTCCTAGGAGATATTAAAAACTAAAGGCTGGTCCCAAGCTAGGTAGAGTATAAACTCGTCCCAACTCGAGATAAGACTTGTGTTTACTCTTTGTGAAATACACCCCTGTGTCCTTAAGCAATCACTTAACCACGGTGCTTCATCCTTTGGTCCCGTTGGTCCTGTGTGTTGTGTAATGCACTTAAAAGAACCCAGCGCACTTTATCGAAAAGCGAAGGGGTTCGCCCGGGTGTTCCTGGTTTGATTGGCAACATATTGCGCCACAGCACCTTGTAAACCATTACATGGTGCTATGTTAAAAGGAGTAGGTCTCATAATTCAAATGTAGTCCTGCATACCTTGCAGGAAAAGCACCTTGAGCGTCACTGAGTGACAGATACGCGCTTAGTTTAGAAGCCACCATTATTATTATTATTTTTTGATTTTAGCTGTTGACATCACAGCCATTGCCCATGTGAAGGTTCAGGCCTCACATGTATTATCTTTTTCTCTTGATAGAAGGCATTCCTGCACTTCAAAATTCTCCATTAACAGTGGTCTTCTTGTCTGTTAAGAACACCTACTTATAAAAAGTACCATAGAGTCTAGGTTTAAAGTATTCAAGGGAAATCTAAGAATCTAAGTTCTAGAGGACGGCTGTTTTTGTGGCGGTTTCATAAAGTTCATGTCTGGGTAGACTTCTTTAAACTCCCATCCAACCGGTTGCCCAACGTCAGAGAGAGAGATTCAAACTAAGTTCCAGAGGGCGTTTTTTTTTGTGGCGGTTTCATAGCGTTCATGTCTGGGTAGACTTCTTTGAAGCGTGTGATTAGATCTGGCTCTACTAGATGAACCCCATCCAACTGGTTGCCCAACGTCATCCTGAAAAGAACAGATGATAAAACATTGATTATCACATCACGACTTTGCTTCAGCATTAAGGAACATGTCCTTAAAATAAGTTCACATAGAGCATCGAGAATAATGGTGTAATTGACAAAGCAGAAATGAACTGTTTAGTTTAAAGTTCCTTACCAGGGGCAGGCCTCAAAATTGCCGTAGTGCCCTATGCTTTTCCTGTAGTGCCCTCTTCAAGGTTCAAATACAAACTTATATTTTACCCCATAGTATTGCCCCTTACCAAAGGTAAATTGCTGAGAAATTGCTGTTTTTTATCAACAGCTTTTTTTTGCTTGTTACAAAGTAAGTTTTTATGCTCATTTGAGTAATAACCATATGTGTCCAGTGCCTTAAACACATTTTCTTACCAATTTGGTTGGACATTATGAGCGCGTCCAAAGAGTTCAATCTTACGGGTTCCGGGCGACAACCTCTCGATCAACCCATAAATCTCGTCAGGTTTGTGACTGGTTTGTCTGACCTCTGCTACGATGACATCACAATCCAGACCTTTGTTGAAACCCTTTGGGTCACCTTTCCTACCAACCTGAGACAAACAACCAAATAAATTAACAGTTTAGGGGTGAACAAAGAAAAGTTGACTAGAACAGGATTTGCAGACTCTTTAACCCCCGGATTTATGTGCTGGACTCTACCACCGTCTAGCGGTATGTTGGCGATCTCCCTACACTTACAGTTTTCTTGTAAGGTTTGCGATAATACAAACTTTCTGTTGCGCAAGTCAAGTCACAAGTAAACTTTGCTCAAGTCAAGTCAAGTCATGAGTCGTTTTCCCCTAAATTCAAGTCACAAGTCATCCCCAAGTCAAGTTTAGTCACAATTCAATGATTTTTTTAAACTTTAGTCTGAGTTTCTTTGATTGACTCACCAGACAGTGTTCCTTTCCATGGTTGAGCCAATGACCTGTCCGTCCAGTGCGTATCAATCGTTGCAGCTGATTCGTCTTGACCCAGATCAGTTCCTCTGTTCTCTCATAACCCCAAAGACTCAAACACTCACGACCGAGCTCCATCGCCCTACAAAGGGGAAACCATTTTTTCAGGAGTCAATTTTGATTCATCACAGTGATCGATTTCATTCATCATCTTTGCATAGCAAAACATTTAGACTGAACTTATTTTGCACACTGGATGTCAATATTGAGAGGCCACTGAACCATTATGTATTGCATTTGGCTCTGCTACACTAAGGAAATTGTTCGCTGTAACACACACTTTTTTTCACTTTGTAAATATTCAAGACTCAAAATTCTACACATCAAAGGTAACTTTTTAAAACTGTTAAATAATCTTGTTTGAATTGGTTAATACTAGTTTAGTAGCAAATCTACACCGGTGAAAATGAAGTATGTACAGTTGTACAACATGAGATATGAAGTAGAAAAAAACCTGCTTACTTTTCATGTATAGACAAATTATGTACTTAAAAAAAAAAGAAATGAAAATAAAATGCAAGCAGACTAGAAAAAGAAAGGACACCTGGTGCCAATTTAGCTACTGAAGCCGCAAATATTGCTTAAATTCTTTTTGCTAAGCGCATTTTAGGAGATGAACACCATGCTAGACCATTATAAAGGTCTGGTTCCCTACCTTCCAGTGACCCATAGGAAGATGTAGCCCTCATCTTGCATGCCAGGAACATCAAGGTGTCTCATCTCATCATCCTGCATGGTGCCGTACGGTAACTCCATGTGGATGTCCCAAGGCGGGTCGGCCATGATTACCGCAAACTTTCCCAAGATGGTCTTGTCTAGGTTGCGTATGTCGCACTGTATCCACTGAAAACATAGACAAATCACACTTTACATCTCAAACCGAATTTAAGTCAAATTCCACCTAAACCAGGTTGGCTGATTATCAGATAAATAATAACATAACACACTCTGGTATTGTTTTGTAATTGAAAAACACAAGACCGCCGGACTAGTTCAGTCATGGATTGGGACGTAAAGCCGTAGATCTAATGTGTTGTGTAATGCACGTTAAGGTCAAACTTATCGCCAAGAGAAGGGGTTTGCCCCAGTGTTCATGGCAGTGGCTGCTGAATGCACTGTAGCACCTTGTAAACCGTTATAAGGGGCTACATAAATGGGTCTCATAATTCCCCCAAAAATTCAAAAACCTATTAAAATGTTTCCTTCTATTCAAGCTCCTTAGATACCTTATTTGTAGATACGTTTATTATTATACTATTATTGTTATAATAATAATTTGAAAGCATTTTAATGAAATTAGATTTAAAATTTGCTGAAATTGAACAGGAAAACAAATGATAAAGTAAAAAATCTATAGAAGTTTTCGTTATGCCATACCTGAGCAGGAAGCATAGTGACGTTGCTATCACTGCGGACACCCCTTCTCGCTCCCAGAATCTGGCCACCATCATCTGGCTTAGATGGATACTCGATTTCATAGTGGACATACTGAAATTAACACAAGAAAAACAGTTATCAAATTATATATTAATTTCATAATGCCTACCAGAGAGCTGTTATATAGCCCTATCCACCACACTGCAGAATTTTATGCCACGCACTGTATTAAAGCGGGTTCAGGTAGCACTCATGCCTAACAAAAGCCATTTCTAGGCCAAGCGAGGGCCCGAATTTGTGAAATTATTCACAAAACTTCAGGGCTAGTATTAAAAATTGTGTACTAGACCATATTTGTTGTAAGACCAGAATCATTATGTGAACAAACTTTCTACACAAATAAACCGTTTTTGCTTAATTTTGTGGGGATACTTTCATACTCAACAGGACTGAAATGAGGTGGGGGTATTATTATTTAAAAACCAAAGACTGTCAGACTTATCCAATCATAAGTTGACTGGCCTCGGACCTGCAATACAGTGTAAAATTATTTGGGGGAGCTTGTACTTCAAAACAAATGATGTGTGTTTGACATAATAATTTATTTCAATAATTTGTCATCTTTTTTTGCCTTCACAATGCTAACTTTAGGAACAAGGACGACAGAAAAAAGTCTTTCCCTGTCCTTTTAATCTCTTCGGATCTATATCTAGCTCAGATCCCAGCCCAGCCAACCTACCTTGCAGGTGTCCATGTGGAAACATGTGTTGAGGAAAGAGCAATCACCAAGAGATTCTGGAAAAAAGAAGAAAAAAAGCAACAACACTTCATTAATTGATGTTGCATTTACTTATGGGGATAAAGAATATTATTTGGTTTTACCCTTACACCGATATGTGTATTTACAGTACTTTCCCAAAGTCTTTGAAAGAAATCACAGACATTTTACTTGCATGGGGTTCGACCCTAAAACCTTTGCCAATCTAGAGCACATGTCGTCTCACCAACTAGATCACCGAGATTGCTAGTAGGGTAGCTAGAAGCAGTTCAATTACTACATAAGTTCAGAATAGGGTTTATTCAAAGTTTGGGAAATACAGTGCTCAAACATGATGTAAAACTAAAATGCTCATCAAAAAATTTCTTCAGGGAATTAAATGATCTAAGAAAAGCCTAAAAGAAATTATTTATTCTATTTTTCTGACATTGCTGCTCAATTTGTGTGAAATATTTCCCCAAAATATTGTATACCCATGTCGTCAACTTACCATCTGTATGCTTGTGTATGAGCCGCCTGAAATGTAGCTACGAAAGACAGAAAAGACAGCATTAGAAAATAATATACCATTCTATTGCAACGTCACAGAGCGGTTTGTTTAAATCAACAATTAAAAGGTATATGTTGTTGAGACAGAAATCTATTTTCTACTCCGACTTTGGAATTCAAGTTTATGATAAACTTAGATGTTGAACTGTAATGAATTGTATTGATTACCTTGTAGCATGTATGCATTGGGCCCATTTCTTTAATGCATTCTGCTCTTGTGCCGTGGGCGCAGAATTCTTGCACAGTACCTGAGGAATAAAATAACAACTTTCTTGTGACTGGCGTGCCCACTAATCTGGAATTTATCTAGAAGTTATTAAGAAGCTATTTAGTTTTGAAAACTTTTTAAGCTGTAATTAAACTGTATAAAGGCTGTTAAATTTGCATTGGGGATAAAGAATATTCATTTTGGTTTTTACCCGTATAGACTGATGTGTGTAAGCACTGTTTACTCAGTTCTTACCCAAGTTCTATGAACAAACCACACAAGCATATTACTCGGGCGGGATTTGGACCCGAGACCTTTGGAGTTCTAGAGCAGTTTCATACCAATTGTTTAAACTTTTACAAATTTGAATGGCCCCTAAGAACAGATTTGTTTACCTCCTTGCGACTTGAATTTCTCAACCAGTGATTGTTCCTTGGCTGTCGGTATACTCAGAAGCTCAAATAACTCCTGCCCCATCTCTTTATTCTACATTGTGAAAATATAATAAAAAAATAATAAACAACTCAAACTGAGAGTAGTCCTGTTCGAATTCCTACCTTCTGTCCAGGTTGTAGTTAATCCTTAATAATAATAGTACAACATTTATAAGGCACACTTTCCTGTAAACCGTTCAAAGGCCCCGGTCTTACTCACAGCTGAGAAGCTGAATTGCGCAGGACGCGGCTACAACCTGTTTAAACCATGAGATGCAAAGGGGCCTTTGGCAGCCTTTGGTAGCCTTTGGCAGCCTTTGGCAGCCTTTGGCAGCCTTTGGCAGCCTTTGGCAGCCAGACACATCAGCATTTATATCCCCATGGATCAAAGCCAGAGAGAAAAACGTTTTTTATTTTTCAGAGGCACGTTTAAAGTATTTTTATTTATTTTTTTTTTTGGGGGGGGGGTCACGCCCTCTGTCACATATCATGCATGGTACCGAAACAAATCATCACACAGTGAGGAGAGTCATAACTGACTGACTGACGAGCAATAAGTACCAAGGCAGTATCTTAAAACTTTAAAACCCAAGTAGGTTTTCATGCGAACCCACCTCCTGTTCTTTGAAGGACGTCGCTGAAAGCAAACTTTGCAAGTTATCTTCCTCTGGCTTTGGGGCTTCTTGCTCGTCTTGCTTCTGAAGCTGTTTCTCCTTCGAGGCTGGCGTCTTGGTCGTGACTGGAACATCCTCCTGCTTCTTAGGTCCTGGAGACCTGTAATGGAAGACGCTGCTTTTAAAGGGGCATTCGTAACAACAATTTTGAATACTAAAAATTATATCTGATGTTGTGGACATATCCCCATAAAATTCCACGAATGACTGATCTACTATTTTTCCATTGATGCATTGGTCAGTCATGAAATTGAAATCACTTAATTTTGAACTTTGCAATTTGCGTGGTGGTGTGCTGCACTGGCTCAGTGATCATCAAGCAATTTCTATGTATATGGTACACAAGCTTAATTGATCACTGTTATGTTTGATGAACAATACCTGCAGATGACAAGGGGCCACCTACTCCTGGGGCTGAAACAGGGTAACACCCCCTTCACAGTCCATAAGGATGTAGACTTGGGTATCATCCACTAGAAGCCTTGCTGGTATAGCAGAATGCACTTACTTTTTACAAAGCAATTATGGTTAAGTGGCACAAGTGTCATGACCAGGTATCAAACCCACTCTGCTGATGACAACACCAGAGGTTGGGTCTGATGAACTAGACAGCTCAGCCACAATACGCCACGATTGTCTTGAGAAAAACCCTGATAGTAGGAGGGTTTTAACAAGAAAAAAACTCCCCATGTTTTTTTTTTATGCAACAGGCCTACAATTTTTTTTGTTTCCAGGGGCCGTTGCCACCTACTCCTGGGGCTGAAACAGGGTTTTACTGTCTATATGGATGTAGGCTTGGGTATCATCCATCAGAGGCCTGGCAAGTAGAGTAGAATGTCTTAGGCCGTGTCCGAATTGGCGACTTTGGCTACAGCTACGGCTAAATCAGCGCGTCTGTCAGTGTTGAAGAATGGCAGACGCGCGCGCCCTAGCCGTAGCTATAGCCGAAGTCGCCAATTCGGACACGGCCTTACCTTTCCCTCTTCCTCTTTCTGTTGAGTGGTAAAGCTGGACTGATCCCTCGATCTCTCTCACTCAACTCACCCGTCATGGCTGAAATCTAACATGATGGAAAACAATCATTAGGATAACTGAGATTCGCACAGTGAGTTGCTGCAACAATGGACAAGTTATTTAAAGTTACTTTGAACATCTCCTAAACAGGAGAAGGTGTTAAATGTACCTTGTAAACCCTTATAAGGTGCTACATAATTGGGTCTCAGAATCCATCACTGCAATAACCTACCTTTCTGAAAGTCTGTATATTATACTCAGAGCCTTGAGTACCTTGTTGGTAGATACGTGTGCAGTATGAGACTTTGATATTATTATTCTTATTATATTAAAGGTAGGGTGTCATGGCCAGATGGTTAAGAGCATCTAATTCATAAATCTGTTTGTTTATTATGAGAGTGATAAGTCACACCTTTGACTTGTCACCATGGAAACATAAACAATGTAGTGTTTCTGTTGGGTTTTTCTTGCAAACACTCTGTCTATGGGTTGCGTTAGCCAAAGTGCCATTAACGTTTCCAAGACAACCCTGACTGAATCAAACAAACAACAAATCTAAATGATCTACAATTTTCTGCTCAGCAGCTTTATGAAATTGGGCCCCGACTACAGGTAGTTCCCCTTACCTTGCCATATTCTACGGACACAACCACTAAGCATGTCTGGCCATCTGCTGTGCTGCCCTCTCTCACACTGGAAGTGGAAAAACATAAAGCTTTTAACTTTCCCACTTAAAGGAAAGGTATACATTTGGTCATTGGTAATCACTATTAAAATTAACGCAATAAAACCTTAATTGACAGTTAGAAAATCAACCAGACTACTTGGTTGTGTCCAAGAGTGCCCCTTTGAGAGAATTTTTGCCATTTAGCACCAGTCTAATCCCCCTTAAGGTATGGTAATCACTTGGAAATTGGAAATAATAGTACAGTAGCTTAAAGATAGTATAAAGTATTTGGAGAAACATCTCACCTCGAAGGGTGCAGTGTGGTTATTTAGAAAAAAAATGTAAGCTTTTATCCCAAAAAAATTATGAGATTGTATTCAAATTACGGATTATTCTTCCTGCATGGACATAAGTTACCGCTCTGGATTTTTGGCGATATCTCAAAAGCGTGACCGTGAAAAGAAACTTTCACAGGCTAGTATTATTCTATAATATCAACTTAGATTTATGATATAAACAATCAACTTACACAAGAAACAACCAAGCAGTGCTATTATAATTGTGATAAAGACAAATCAAACACAACAACAGAACAAAGTTTTACTCTTGAATGCCGTTTCTGGCACTTACGCAATAAGCTCTTGGGCAATGAATTTCTGTAGTAAACTTTCAACACTGGCCTGGGAAACATCAAAGTCTAAAATCTGAATAGGAAAGAAAACAAAATTGAAAACAAATATTTAACAATGCCCTGATGTTATCTTTCTTCAAAAAATTCTTGATAATTGTGGAACTTTAGAAGTTTTAAACTGAATGGTCTTCTAATCTTCATTTTTCATATTCAAGCGAGTTATTAAGTACTTGAGATATTCAGGTTAGAAAAGCTTGCACAGGGATATTCAATCTAGTTAGTGGTTAAATATGGGACTGTTGATCATTTCAAGACCTAATTAAAAACACACCCTATGAAACGCCATTTTTAATAATTGTTTCTCATGTTAGTGCCTTGCGCACCCCTTGGGTGAATGTGTTTTTGCACTTTATAAATGACTTAATTAGTATTATTATTGATGAACTAAGAATTCCAGTGATTTAGAATAAAAATAATTAGCACCTTGGTGAGGGTCGAACGCAAGCTGTCAGAGTCCACAGGGAGTGACAGTGAGTGATCACACAGCCTTTCAAGGAGTTTCTTCTCAGTGCGTGGATCCAATTTGTGCTCAACCGCTGTTGGATTAACCGTCAGTGGACTGTTGGTATCACTTCTTGATGTTGAACTTGCTGACTGAAAAGAAGTCGCTGGATTTGGAGAAGATTCTGAGAAAAAGAAATGTTTGAAATTATACAACATGTCTGTTTGTAGAAAAAAATGAATTTTAAAACAGTCCAACCAGCAAATAATCCAACACTGAATGATTAAATTGCCATGGCATGAATGACTGATGTTTACTGATGAGCACGATCACGAAAAGTACTTTTATCGACTCAATTGTTGTGCCTAGTAATAGTATAGTGTATGTAAACAATATTTTAATTTTTATATAGTTTATTTGTCCAGAGAGGGTTGGTTTTTGTTTGCTTTTATTTTTGTTGGGCAGGGGGGGGGGGATTTCAGCCCCCCCCCTCCCCAATTAAGTTTCTATTAAAAAATCAATACACGTCCTGATGATGTGGACATTTTTAGTTAGGGGAAAAGATTTCCCTTTCCTGCCACCACTTCTATTTTACCTAGCCTATATTTTAAACTGTATTTACCAAAAGAAAAATGAATATTCTCATTTGAATTGAGTAAATTAGAATTAGCTTTTAGAATAGATACTAATTTATTTCATCAAGAAAAGTGGTGGAAGGATACTTCTAGAAACTATAACTTTGTATGAGACTCACGGGGAGCCTTATAGTTTCTAGAAGTAGTGGCAGGATATAGACCCAGTATTTGGGGCGCTGTACAATGTCAAAATTTCGAAAAAAGGAGTACAGCGCCCCAGTTCTGGATCTACTCTAGGCAGGATAGGGAAATTTTCCTGCCTTTTGAAACCCATCCCATCCTATCCCAACACCAAGACCAACTTGCTCTATCTTCTATGCCCTATATCTATGCTCCGAATAATCGCCACAGAGAGGCAAGTTACGCGCGCCACACACGGCCTACCTGAAGTTGTTGCAGCCGACCCAACTGCAGCACTGCTCCCGTCATTTGCGCCGCTCGTCGGCGGTATCAGCCCCATCCGTTCTTTCTTCCTTCTCTGTAATCGTTCCCTCAAATTCTCCTGGCGTCGCTTGACGGCCTGAATGTCGCTCCATGTATCCGACATTTTTGGATCAAAATGGTCTCGATTAAATCATGGAGGATCGGAAGGAATAATCTGTGATTATATCACAAACATCACAGACTGACTGATTGTCAGGTGTCGCACACTTGAGTGTGCACTGCACTATTGTACACAAACATCTGTGCAAATCATGCACATACAATGCCAGTGCTAATGCACTCCCTTTTATTAAAAGAAGTCAGGGTACAAAACACTGCAATTGCGCCCTCACTCATCATAATTTACAGGGGTACATTGTTGAGGGCGGCAACTTTATGGGGGATTGTCTGGACATGGGAATGGATTGCGGATTCGAAAGCGTCACTTGTATTTATATACTTCTGTACAAGAGGAAAACGGTGTCAACTGAAGTATTGTGGACATGGGATGAATGGGGGGGTGGGGGGGGGGGGGGTAGAACCTCTGGCCCACATAGAACTTCCACAAAAAATATTCCCGCACTTCAGCGAGTCAAATATCCTTGCACTTCAGCGAGTCAAATGTCCTTACGGGAGAGCCGATTACATGAACCGTGCATGAACATTGTGAACGTAGTTTTTGAGAAAGAGGTCATTTCTCACTTCAATATATTAATCTGAAAAAGAACTCAAACTGAAGCCTTTCTCATCAGGCATCTGAAGCGCACATACTTGTGCAACAAGCGGTTTTTTTTTCTTTCATTGTTTTCGTGCATCTTCAATGACCAACAGTTGAGCCAAAACCTTCTTAGATTTGTTTTTTTCATGTTGAGATACACCAAGTGAGAATACTGGCTTTTTGACAATTACCAAACATTTCCGGGGTCGATTTCACAAAGAGTTAGGACTAGTCCTAAGAGATATCAAAAACATACAGCTAGTCCTAAGTTAGGACTAGTAACTCGTCCCAACTCAAGATAAGACTAGTCCTAACTCTTTGTGAAATCCACCCCAGTGCCTTTATGGAAAAGCACTTCAACTTAAAAGTTTTCTTAACTTCTACCAATAATATTTTAAAGCTACCACAATATTTATCAATTCTGAAACAAGAAATTTATAACACCATAATACAGCCAAGTTTATTTGGTTCAATACTCCATTTATTCAACTGATATCAACGCAGTTATTACAGCTAGCTCGATACAAACAAGCACACAGATAATAATTTTGGGCGAGTAGATTTTTGTTAGGTTTTGAAACAAGATTATACAGAACTATTTGGGATTATAATAATCATGGTTATTTTTTGTGAACTTTTTGTAGCTAGTTTTTCCAGTCAATAACTTCCTTATGTTTTCTCGCCAACGGGTAAGGTATCAACTTGATATCATAGGTAGAGATCGGAGGGTTGGCAATTTGAAGACCTTGTATACAGCCTCAAAATTATACTGAGCATTTTTTGTTTAAATTTTTAATCAGATTTCAAAATATTAGGTTTTACAATACCCTGTTGTAAATTATATTGAGCTCAGAAATGAGAGCAAAGTAAACGGCATTGAACAAAATACTTGTTCACATTGTTGTCCCCAAATCTGGATGAATCAAACTCCAAGCCTCTGAAAATATGATTCTCAATTATCTCTGTAAGTACATTCAGCTAATGATTTGAAGATGAGCAAGCTTACTTTAGCTTGCGATTAATAAATCACTATATAAACAAAAAGCGATGTTGATTTTGGGTATAACAATATAATATTATTCAGTATTTTACTTGGCTCTGGGTTTTAACAATGTCATTTACATGAAAAGTATGGCATGAATGATTAACTAAATGAAATGGAAAACTGATATAATTGCTTTAGTTTGATAGAGCTTGAGGGACGGACAATGATTTTAAATCGTTGGATAAACCATACAAACAGAATGGGTAAACAATCACAACAAACTTAAAATATAACGATGAATGAATGGAAGAGAACACAAAGCAAAGTAAAGGGTTTCTGCACTGGAAACAAAAAGCATGAACACAAGATGCTGTTATTAACAACAGTGGCAAGAGACATTGGATGTCATGGTTAAACCAAACTTGTTTAGTGGAACAAAGCAAGTACAGCAGTTCAACCATTTAACTTGATGGATTCTTACAATCTAAAAACAAATGCCTTTTGATAGTACATTTTGAAAGGAAATTTATCACATTTTCAATGTTTAGTCACACAAAAAACTCACAAATTTTAAGTAAACATTTGAGTACTTTCAAGTGTCTTCCTCTGAATATGACAACATGGAAATTGTCCTTCTTTACCCATGCAACACAAAGGGTTATCTCTGCTACACGCTTCTCAAAACAAGTTTAGTTTTACGTTTAGTAAACACTAGCAGTACAAAAATCCATTCAATACAAAAGCTTGTCTTGGTTAAATAAATAAGTTATTTATTTGTCTAAAAAAAATGAAAACGGTTTCAAAAAAAATTATGTCTCTGTTGCATTTATTTTATACAGCGCCTTTGGATTCACGTGGTTTACTTTCAATATAGCGTGTTAATTACAAAAGCATTTTGTGCCAGAAAATACATCAAAAATTTGAACTCGAGAACGAAATATTCTGACACTGTCAAGCCAAGCTTTTAAGTTTTGTGCACGGAGTTGTAGTGATGTCATGTGACTGCAAGTTAGAAATGATTTCAAAATGACATTAGTTGTGATGTTCAAGGTTAATTTTACTATGTACAAAATCTTCTATTATACAAGAAAAATATACACTTGTATTTACATGTGTATGATATACATTATGTACAGTGCTCTTCTTTTCCTTCAGAATAGCTCCAGACCAGTAGTAGCATCCAGCTGTTCATTGTCTCCACCATGTACACTACAGTGATAACAAGCTCGATACTGGATAAGAAAATAAAAGGAGAATACAAATTAGTTTTCTGAAATGAAAAATGAGATAACCCAAGAGGTGAGAAGAAGCTACAAGACCTAAGGGACAAGTTCATTCAGGATTAATGAATAATATGAGATGTATTAACAATAAGGCAGGACAGCAACCTCTGACAGCTTTTAAAATACTAGTTAAGAGCAACATCTTTCCTATTGAAAAGAAACAAAGATTAAGATTGAAAAGTGATCGGCACACTGTTACCAAGAGCCAAAGTACTTCTCATAAACATAAAAACTAGAAAAACTAGAAAATTAGTTTTGGGGTTTAAATACAACACATTTTACACAGGTCTTTGTAACAGTACATAATCATGAGTCATGAATTATCAGCATTAGACAACAATAAACGTCATGCCATTGTACTTGTCCAATTACACAAATGTGCAAGAGAAACGTCACTCCTTTAATTCTAAACATACTGAAAAGAAAATAAACAATTTTAAAGTCTTTGTTCAGCTGTCTAAAAAGAGAAAAGATTTTAGTGCGGTAGGCCCTTGTGTATTGGCCTACCAGTGACACCACATTGTTTTCTCTACTTGGAAGTGACCACAATGTTTTCTCTACTTGGAAAATGTACAGTGTCGCAGAGAAACTCAAATCTGGACACAAAATATCGGCCTGTAAACTTGATGTGATCTCAAGATAAGAAATTTAGTCTTTGGTTTTTTCCAGGAAAAGAACGACTTCGTAAAGAAATTTAAGTTTCAAGTTAGAAGCTTGCCTAGTTTGGCATTACTGGATCCTAGACAACATTCTCTTCTTACGTCTACAGCTAGATTTGTACAATGTGAAAATGATAATATATGGGCAGCATTGTTACTATACTACGATGGATTACAGGGCGAGTAAACATTGGGTAGCTAGAGTCTGGGTAAAGGCAATTACACACAACTTATCAATTTCAGCAATGTTCTGAAGTCGACATAATTCAAGGGACACAAAGTCCCCTACACATGATAGGTTTCTTTCTTTTTAAAACAAAACTGCAAACCTATAACTTGATGTGTGTTGTGTATAACTGCTCACAACCAATACTCAAAACAAAAGACGTTGATTTTAATACATACTAGTGTATAAACTGTGCTTGTGCTGTCTTGTGAGTCAAAACAACTGTTTTTTTTACATGCACAGCTGTTCTTTTACACAACTTTGTCACAGGTACCTTTTGGTCATTTCAAAATGTTAATTTCTGACACCAATGTTTACTACATAGCCCTGATAAGTATAAATATGTACACCAATAAAATAAAGTGGTTAAGACAAAGAATACAGTTAAAGATGCCACACACGGGGGTTTTGTAGCTTTCTTTTGGTTATATATATGTTATCATACCATCATTCAATGTCATGTCATTGGCATTATCACTTGGTTGAGGCAGTTTGGACGCATCACACCAATAGTTAAGAAGGAAGTTAACATCTTCAATGGGTAGATCCTGGAATGCATCTTCCTCTACAACAAACACACTTTCCTCAATGTTACCAGTTACCACATCATTATTTGTCTGTACAACGCCATCTATGGCCGACTCGTCTCGCTCTTGCAATACACTTAGATCAGCAATTGAAGCTCCAGTCTTGGTCAGTTCAGATAAAAAACCTAGAAAAGTGTGGTTAAAATATAATTAGTGTCTCATGAAGACGAGGACATGTCACCAGAAAACCTGTGCTCTACCCTGAAGGGAAAACTGTTTGTTTTTAACCTACCAAGTACAGTGGATGCATTGGGTTCATGGAGAGCTAGCTTGGCAAGAAGACCCGGGTGATTCAGCTCAAGTTGAGCAGCTGCCCTTAACGTGTCAGCAAAACTCGTCTGCTGTCTTTCCATCTTGCAAGGTGGCGTTACTTCCTGTGGTTTAGAGGGAATTTTCTCCATGGTAGACAAGACAGCCTCACGAGATTCAAGGATACTGGGAACTGATCAGAGCAGAACAAAAAAACAATTTAGTGATTATATATTAACCTGCTAACATCATCTATTAAAGTTTAACACAAAAATGCATTTCGAATTGCAGTAGTTTGGAAATCATGAAGCTTAAAAAGAGCAACTTTATTATTTTTGAAGTATAAACAAAGATCTCAAAGAACAGTTAATATCTCACCATTTGTATTGCTCAAGAGTGAATGTGCAGATATACTATCTGGCTTCCTCTCAGTTTCTGTAAAAAGGTGGGAATAAAATACATTAGCACAGAAATAATGCTCGTTTTGAACGAAGAAGGAAATAAAGAGGTAGGGGTTCAATGTCATGTCGAATCTCTAAAACAAAATCAAAATATACCGTGAAGATTTTGAGTAAAAACTGTATAAGATTCAATTTTTGAACAAACGTATTCACTATGACAGTGAAAAACTAGCATATCCCACAGGCTCATGACACGCAAGTTGAAACAGATTGTCCAAGTCAGAAAAAATTCTATCATCAATGCTTTTTGTGTGTTCCTTTATTCCCCTCCCCTCCCCCCCCCCCCCCAGAACAGTGTGTCCTTCCAACACGTTAAACACTGAAGATAACTCTAAAGAACCACAAAGCAGATGATACAATCAATTCAAACAAAATAAATCTCACACAATATCAGCGGACAAAATGTTTCTCTTGTGCGTCTTTCAGGCTAAATGTTCTTGGTATGATGAAACAATCAAAATGTAAAATTTCTCAACTAAACTTCCGTTTGATTCTAATTCAGATTGCAGCTTGCACAAATTTCACACACAAAAAAAGCCTGTGGGAATGCACGTCATGCAACCAGTCAAATCTTGAGGCAGGGTCTATTTAGCAACCTGAACTAATTGTCTACTCTTAAAATTACCTTCACCTTAAAATGTAAAGTGAATAGTTGCCTCAAGATTTACGACTCCAGTGGTTCACAACTCATGAGTTTTTCGAGATCACTGTTATTGGAGTGACCAAATTATGCACATTTCATGTCATTCTCCATCAATTTTGTCCGATAGTTTTTTTGAAATTTTATTTTGATTCTGTTCTAGTAGGTTCAGTCATGGTCAAGAGGAAAATGATAGCATAGACGACTTTCATCAGCAACTGGGCGTATAGAACCTGTTGGGGAAACATTATGTTACGTCAGGTCCTGGCTTCCTCCAGTCTGCAAACAAATCAAAGTTTGCATCAATAAGCCTTATTAGGCTTGTCTCTGCTACTACTAATCCCAAATGTTAATGTTCCGCAAAACACATCAAAATGTATCACTTAAAAGCATTATTTCTCCCTAGCAGAACAGCTCAGTTTGTGGTAGGAATTTCAATGAATGTCTCTTTGAAACTTTGTCACATAAATTCACAGATTCACTTTAGTAACTAAATTAAATGCCCGATTTGTCAATCTTGGTTGAATTTGATTCAATTTGAAACTATTTGTCAATCTTGGTTGAATTTGATTCAATTTGAAACTACTTTAAGCAATTTTCAAAAGTAGTTTGAATAGTATTTCAGTACATCAACCTTTGTTTGGGTAGCAAAGCAAAACAAAACTATAATGCTGATGGAGACTTTGACAAAGAGTCATCTTCTTAAGATGGCTGAAACAGACTCATTGCTAAATAGCTTCACAAAAGTAAAATGATTGTTAACAAAAGGTTTAACAGTGGTTCAGCAACTAGCATCAGCACTAATGTTTTCCTTATGCCTTTCTCAGCCACACCAAGCATAGATTTCAGTAACAATAACCAAAGATATTTGACTGTACTGTACTGTTGAGCCGTGATCCAACTGCGGGTCTAGATGAACGTTAACGGCAAGTTAACGCCGCAGCCAAGTGCTATGGGAAGCACAGCACAATGTGTGCTTTATGCCGCGAGGGCAAACAAATCTGAAGGGAAGAGCAGAGTTCACTTGATGAATAAAAACCCAACCCCAAGTTCATTAACTATCCAACCCTGGGGCAACTACATGGGAATTATGTTTGGACAATGATAACATGCAAATAAAGAATGCTTTACAGAATATTTTAAAGCCAAATTCAGCATGTCTGTTTATGGGGTGCCAGCCAATCGCTAAGCCTCCTCCCAATGTGTCTTAAGCAAGAAAACATGTATTGACAGCTCACCAGTATGAAGAACTTGTACTTGAATACAAACAAACTCTTCACCATCAACTAGTTGACGTTACGCTCGTTATTGATACAGTAAGTGCAGAGTTTCAGACGTACTTCAATTTAATTTAAAGTCAATTAAATTCCAACAGAGTTGGTCTGTGAAGCATTTTTTATTTGATTGATTTTTCCCCAATGGTCAGTGTTAATCCTGTTTTATAAAAATTTCAAGAACCTCTTTGGTACAAAAGAGTAGTCGTAACAAAAACAGCTACTTCCTCAGATCGAAAATCTCTCAATTGAAGTTTAACTTTTATTCCAATTCTTGAATTTCAATAAAAATGATTGATGACTTAATTTTTTCCATTTCTGATCCAATTTTGGTAAGTGTTTTAAAAACGGTTTGGAACAGGATTAACACTGGTCATTTCATACAAAGTATAAATTTCACAGATTTGTTTTTCTTGCATTAAATATTCAGTTGCCAAATGTATAATTTTTTAAGATTCCTCAATTGATGTCTCATAAAAAGAAAAAATCCTGAAATTTTTGGTAAAATGAGATCAAGTTCTTTTATAAATACTTGCATATCACAAAATGGATTTTGGGGGTGAATAGTTAATGCAATAAAAACCAACATTTTCAATAGAAACAAGATCGTATTGGATTTACAAGTTTCAACAACATTGCAATATAAACAAAGCAGAATTTTGTGAAGTAATGTACAGTGTTTGATTTGGGAGTCAATTCCACAAATGATACGTACTCAATTTGAATTTAACTGGAAAGGCTGCCCTCTATGCTTCAGGCATACAAGGAATAGTTGCCAAAATGATCTTCACCATATTTTTTTTATTATTTATCATCAACTCTATAAAATGCAAACCAAAAATGACAAAAACTTAAAGTTTAGGTTGCATTTTTGGTGAAAATCTGTATCAAATCCTGCTTAGTTTATTTTGCTATGGGTTATTTTGAACAAAAAATGCATGCATTCCGTTTACAGCTTTATTTATCATTCAATTGCTCATGTTAACTTTAAAAAGTGCAACTTGAATGACACTTCGTCTCAATCCAAATTATTATTATTTTTTTTTTTTAGTGTCAAAATGTTTGATTTATGATTTTGGACCCAACTATATTTTTGTATTGGGTTTAATAGTCACTTCTGTGAACAGCAAATGTACGAATAATTCAATGCAACAGTTTCCTTTCCAAATCTAAATGCTGTAATCGCAATGATTTTTACTTCATGCATCTTGCAAATCCAGTAAAAATTTCACTCTGTGTCCCTTGTGTCTCTCTTCATTAGAATGACAATTTTAATTGAAGCCATTTAAATAGGTAACAACAATTTATTCTGGAATAAGCTTCAAGTTTGCTTTCAATTTATCAGTTTTTTTTTGCTTTCCCAAGTCGGCAAAATTTGTTTAGTAGCATATTAATTCGACTAACTTCATTTTAAGAGCTAAGCTCAAGTCCTGAAATTGATTGTGCTGTTTATTGATTTTGCAGTTTGTAATTCTTTGATCAATTTATAATTTATTTTTCTTCAGAAACTTTAAGACACATGGCAGGAATCTCATCAAGATGATTGACACAAGTGAAACTTTTAATACGACCATCAGAATTCACTGCAGCCAGGCATGGCGAAATTGTTGTACTTACCACTTGATGGCATATAGTTGATTGGATGAGCGTATAGCTCACTGGCTTTGTTAGGCCCACTACTAACAACCAGATACACTTCCTTCGGTCGGTCAATGTCCTGCGACTTATACGGTGGTATTCTACACACAATGTGTGTCTAAAGAAAATAAAGACAACAAATACCCAAGGTTAGCATTTCACAGAAGCTTAAATCATGGTAACAACTTATCAGAAAGACAATAATGAATTAGAAGATGTTAACATCCACGTCGCAGTAAAAACTTACATTGTGGAAGAGGGCTCTGTCAATCTCACAGTTGCCTTCCCAAAGGACCTTCCCAAGTGGGCAGAGTTCTTGTAACTTCACTTTCGTGTGCTTGGCAATGAAGTTCTTACCGATGATGAAAAGTTCCTCCTCGCCCTTGACTGAGCATGAGGTCAGGCTCTTTTTGACTATCTCTGGATGACCGAGTGGTTGGGCTGAATAAAATAGAAGGGTTTAGAAATTAGACTCCAATTGATATATCATGTAAAAAGGGAAAGCATTGCCAATTGAAAGTTGAGTTTTCTAGAAGCATGTATTGTACTTACTGCAACAGATCGGTGATGAAATTTGTTGCAATGTGAGCATGGAGCCATCTTGTTTCTCGATGAAGACTCTGAATACAAGACGTACAGTAGTACTCTTCCTCTTAGATCTTGCAAGTCCAATTCTCTGTTCAACATCAGCATTCCTAAGCTTGAGAATTCCCACGCAGTCAATGCTAAAGAGCAACAAAAGAGACAACATTAAGTGGTTTAAAAGAAGCTTGCCCTATTGTGATTTCAATGTCACATTCTTGTTCACTTTCATGATGCAGGACAATAAGTAACATTTTATTTACCTCATTTCCATTTTGTCGGCCGTTTCCCACGGTATCTCAATGACGGTGGTTCCATCAACATCGATCTCTTTACATGGTGTTGTATTTCTGCCAGTTACTTTGCATGCCTGGTAGTAGCCATGGGGTTTGATCTTTCCTTGGTCAGATGCTACGTACACATGTAACGTCACATTGTCCTTTTTGTCAGCCAAACCACTCAGCTTTGGTAAAAGAAACAAAACGCATTTAAAAATATTTTAACCTGCCCGTCCAGAAGCATTACAATTGTATTACAGCAACACAATTTTATTAAAGATTGGGTTTTTGAACACTTACAAAATTTGGGAAGTGTTTGTTGATTGGGATTTTGAATACTTAAAACAATTTTGGATACAAATTAAGCAAGTTGCATTTTATGACTGAGCAATTTACCTTTACGGTGGGAAACGACTGTTGTGTCTCATCTTTGACACTCCCTCTGCTACCCTCTGTAAGATATCTCGCTCTATGATGTTTCTCTGGCTGAACCAATATGGACACTTCCACACTGTCATCACAACTTGCAAAGTTAAGGTTTAAGCTGGGCGGTTTTCTTGTGGCTGCTTTTGAAGATTTACGTTGTGATGATTGTTTTGAGCTGTTGACAAAAGTGATCTTAAAAAGTCAATATACATAGCAAGAAGCAGTTTATACTGTACCTGTGGAGAGATCAGTATTAAAAAAGAGCAAACCAAACAAAAGATCCACATGTGAATTATTTCGAACTTTTCACATGTGAATCTTTTAAAGATTGAATGGGCCCGAGGATGGACATCGCAACTGTACCTGCTTGTGTCTGGTCTTTCACTCGTTACGGGAGAGTTGCTCTTTACAGTTGAAGCCACAAAGTTCGTACACATGAAACTGGGGCTAGACACCGCAAGTCCAAAGTCGAACCCGTCCACTGGACTGCCTGATACATTGGACACAGAGCTTGGAGATAAGTGTGCAAAGGAAGTCCTTTGTACTTTTGTTTTAGACTCCTCTTCAAAAAAGCCTGGGTCGTTGTTGTTAGCGTCTTCCTCCAACAGTGATGCAAGTGTGTCCTCGTCAAAACACAGATGGCTTGTGTCATCAGTCATTGGAGATGATGCGATACTGGAACTGTCCATGCTAAATGGACTTGGAGGTTCACTCGAGTATGTAGTAGACATTGGCGAGGAGAAGGATGAACAGGAGCTAACCTCTGTCCCATCGATGATGTCAGTGTCATTTTGGCTGGCCATGAGAAGGGCCAAGCTTGTGTAACTTACCTTGTCATTTGACAAGAATGGGTTAAATTCTGTGTCTGGCTTCACTGAGGTTTGGTCTGAAGCGGCCACGTTCATAGTAAGATCTGGATATTTCATAAAATGCAGACACAAAGGCAGAGACTATCAGGTTGGGTCCTTAAAAAACTACAGCATTTCCTGAGGGCTACCTTACGGGTGAGACCACCTCACACAACACTTGTGGTGGGAAGGTCATCGGTGTTAATTTCAGTAACTCAAAAAATCTTCAGCTACTTTTAGCCGATACAATTTGAAAACAAGCAACAGAACAGCTTTGATGTACATTCAAATTTTGAAGTACAAAGAATTCCACACAATGATCACTGAAATAAACACCGACGCATCTTCAAGTTCACTCTCAACACTCAATAACTCACAGTTAATTTATCAAGTTAAGATTCGTAAGTTTTTATTAACATAATCAACATTTAAAAATTAATACATGCCAAAGTAAACAAATTTAATATTTATAATAATCCTCCATACCATGTCGGGTACATGTAGTCCCATTTTTTGTTTATTAATCAGACAAATCAAAATGACTGAAAGATATTTGCACACATTTTAGTGAACAGAGTGAAACTTATTTTGAGCTGTCACTCGTTTTACCAGATAAAATGATAGGGCATCATTGCTTTGGGAATTCATTTTTTTGAAGACTACATCAATGACCAGAAACCGCTCAAATTTGTTTCTTGAAAAACACCTTGTAGGTCAGTAAACATGTTCTTTCTCCTTTGTTGTAACTTAGTTGTAATGTCAATACACAGAGCCCAGTGTTAACTTTGTTTGCCCACTAATTATTGCTCAAGATAAACTTAAGAAAAATTTCTGTCAAATATGTTAATTAATACCAATGCTTTTTTTACTTTAATGAAGTATTTAATAGGTTAAAACCAACTTTCATGCGTTTGCATGCAAAGTACTAGCTACCAACTTAATACAGATATATAGATTACACTTTTTCAAAAATAATACAAATCTGGAGTTGTTAGTTTTTTAGCAATTTTTAGATTCAGTCATCTGAAAGAAAGTGAGGGCAGGGGCTTTGGAAAAACAACCATTTCTTAAGCGCAATTGAAATTCTATGTTTGAAAGCAATTTATGATGTTCCTCACTCCCCATACGAGGGCAGCCAGCCTAACCGACACTTTTTGGTGTCAAACTAAAAGGACTTGAAATCTTTTTCAGATTGTGCAGTTAATACCATGTATAAATTAAATAATCGTCAAAACTTGCACATAAACAACATATAAATATAAAAGTCACAAACAGTTAGTAGCTAGGCAACTGTTATTTTGTACACTTCAAGTTTAATTGGATACCTTAAACCCTTTAAAACAAAACACACACACAATTTAACAACTAACCGTCACCAAGAATTGAAATTAGAGTATTGATATACAAATGTTTAAATCTGACAACTTACCATCGGCTTTAATGGTAGCAAAATTTACGGGAATATTACTGCTGTTATCCCAGGCAAAAGAGAAATCTGTAAAGAAGGAACACAAAAAAGTTCTCAAATAAAACACAAATAACCGCTTGATTTTACTTTTAGTGTTTCAATTAATTACAAACCTAAAACATAACTACAATTTTGAGTGCACTTTGTTTTTCATTGCTTATAAATCACAAATGTTTTAGTTTGAATATGAACACATAGCTAGCTAAAAAAATTGAAACAAAAAACCAAAATTCTTGGAATAAAAATGTAAAAACTCACCAAAAATTGAAAAATAAATCAAACATCCACTCAATTTATCAATTCAAATCAAATGTTGCATTTCTGAATTTAAGGCAATATATTTTCAAGTCCATCATCATTACCATAATTATTATTATAGCTGTCAAAATTTATGTTCATAAGAACATTATCATTTACAATGCTTTATCCCATTGCGCAATGAACACCCGCTATATGCAAAAACAATCCACAGCATGGGGCCCCTTCTTGCCAATCCTGGCCGGTGATTGGCTAAGCCATCAACCATACTAATTTGCATGGCGGTTGCTAGTCCTAGGCCACGCCTACTCGGCTTTTTCCGGCGCCATTGCTGGGTGCTGCCAATTTCCTCATTTCCAGCAAACCAAAAAACGAATATTAAATTGTTTCTCGACACAATACGGTGCATTTTGCTTGTAAAATATTATTTAAACTGATAAACAGTAAAGAAAGAATTTCTTCCCCCAACAACAATATTATTAGCGGCTTTTAGCAAAACATTTATGGTACAAAAGCTAGACATTTTTTTCGCAGATTCAGTAAATACGTCCTTGTCATGTGTTGTGTGTTACGGCGAAGCAAATTTTAGACAAAAAAAATGAAACATCCACGCACCTTTCGGACAATTATCTACTAATGCTCCCGGTAAACGCAAGACATCCAGTCCCAAAGGTTCCAAGGACTGCACCTGCATAGTATAGGTGATTCTTCTCCTTCTTGGATTTATTTTATTTAAAAACAAAATCAGCAAATCTCCTGACAAAATCTGTAGTTTGTTGGCTCTCTTCCTGGCACACCTTACTCGGTCGACGCGGCAACTGATACTAAACCCATCTTATGTGAACACTGTATTCTTATTGGCTTAGGATATCGAGGTATGTTAAGGGCGTACCATTACGACATTTTGAACTAACGTCATTGGACAATGGGATATAATTTGCATATACGTCAGTTCCATGTGATGTCTACGTCAATGTACGTACGTGCTAATGTGTATTATATTTATGGGCTGCATTTTTACATTGCTGCCAGGGTAGCGGTATATAAATAGAAAATGACATAATGCCGTAAAGACTTTTGTAGGTGTTTTTCTCAAAAGGGAAAACAGAACCCATTAGCAGACTAAATTATTTGTTGGATAGGTAACCCAGTCGGCTCTTCGTGAGTGGAAAAACTTCAGCAGTTTTAATTTGTTGTTGTAAAATCTATTCCATTTTCGACCCTGGGGAAACAAATAACCGATATCCTAGCCTACCCCCTTTTTTATTTTTTACATGGAACAGCAACGAGGGCCTACGAATTAATTTTGTAAACAATTCAGTCTTGCATACACCAGTTCACAAGTATAAACTAACACCATCAATGCCACCCTGCTAAAACTTTTTCTAGCAATGGCCTTACTAAATGCAGTAAGTAACTCAATAAGGCAATTAATTATAGCCGATGAAATTTAATTTATTTTTAGCTAAGTATAAGAACAAGTAAATGTGCAAAGAATTGGAGGGAGGACATATAATGGGCCAGGTTTTCATCAGGCATTTGTATTTTAAATTATTTACGAGGTATTATACAGATTTGATACAGAGCTGACAAAAAAAATTAGATCAAACCTGCGAAAGTTTAACCTTAGTCCATTCTATTGATCATCGAGGTCACAGTTTTTCATAGTGAACAAAAGAGACATTTTTTTTTTTTCAAACACTGAGTTTATTGTGTGATAAAAACTCGATGTTTTACTCATTTCAGAAACGTTGGCATTTAAGGCAGACACAGATAAAAGAACCCTATAACTAAAGTTATGAGTGAATATATGAACAATTCGGTTGTTCGATCTTACCAATAGTGTATAGGGTATTAAAAATTAAAACATTTCTACTTATTCATTTATTGTGCGGAAAAGTTTCATAAAAATGTGTTCAGATGCGCATAAACTAAAAAATATAGCTACAAGAAAGAGTATTTATTATTATTATTATTTTTTTTTTTTTTTTTGGGGGGGGGTAATGATGACACAATACAATACACTAAAATTTTATTGTCCCCGCATGGGAAATCCTTGGGCCCTTTTTTTCTCACATAACAACCCACAAATAAAAACTACTAACCCCGGGTAACCGCGGAGTGGAATTTTGAATGAATGCCCTTGGCACACCATATCCCCCTTTCTTTTTGGAGGGATCTGCAATTAAAAATCATCAACACCGATGGCAACAAAATTAACACAACGAAGAACAGAAAGATCCAGGAATTGAACCCATACTTGCAGTAAGATTTTCATGAGATAAAATAATGGGTTCGCTCCTCCTCCCCCACTTTGGCCCATCACCCCCCCCCCCCCCCTTTAATGGTTCTGTAAATGAAAAACTCTGAACATTTCATATAGATTAGTTTGAATGTAACCTATAATATGATTATACAGGATTGAATCTTTAGAGCGTTTCCAAAAACCACTGGAAAGGTAATTTTGGCCTTCAAGCCTTCGGTCGCCTTCACAATAAAGAGTTGTTTAATTGTGATCATCCCAGTATTATTGAGAATAACAAGCAGCGGTTGTCATGGCTTGATGGGGTTCGGTATTTTTTGGAGGGCCGATTCCTGCATTGACTTGGATTGTGTGCCTTTTGCACATTTATTTTGTTTGTGTATGGACTGCATTAAAAATTTTCACACGGACAAGGCCTATGTTAAATATTTTTTTCTCCGTGATCATTCGCTCATGGAATTTTCCGTCGACTAGGGCCGCCAGCGGGAAATTCCCATGTCTTTAGCTTTGGTGAATAGAGAAAAGTTGCTATGGGTATACCATAATATGTACATGTACAATCAATGCGCTGTATAAAGCAAAAACACTTTCTATTCAATCAATTCTTTCGGGTAGTCTCGTGATAACTATTGGTTTTACGCATGGATGACCACAGACCCAAATCAAAAGGGTTGGGGTAAAAATTCCTCTATATACATATTGGATACAGGAGTAAAGTTCCGTGAAAGGAATTTCCGCTGTTCCCCAAATCGCACGCACGCAAAAACGCGCGAAGGGAGGCAGTCAATACATTACTCGGTGTAAAATCTTACAGTCGTGAATGATTGGTCTTTATAAACGTTATTTTTGTATCGAGTTCGAGTGCAAGGTTCAGTACAATTTTTTTTTTTAAGAATCAGTAAGAATGATATCATGTACAGTACGCGCGAAGGTTAGATTTCATCTTGTGATTTTGCATGATTTGTATAATATAGGACTCCTATGGGTAGTGTCTGAACACAACACGTGGTGCATGTTCACCTATCAAACGAAAAGGATCTGTAAGTGGGACAAACATGTATAAATATTAAAATTGTACATGCGTTTAGAGGTGATACAATTGTATGAGTTAAACATGGCAGTTCTTTTTAGAACTAGGAAGTGCCCGAGTTCCCAAATCTACTCCATGGTGGAAGAACCATAGAGCAAAACCAGCTCTACCAATAGCAGTACAGTCAAGTTAAAATCAGAACAATCTACACATGAAATGACACCGTTACCACAAGCCAACTAAATTATTGATATTTTAAAATATTGTGATTACCTACATTTCTCAAGCATGAATGTTTAATCCCCGAGGGTCTTTACTTCTGCTAGATTCATTTAACTTGTTGATTACTATTTAGTATCAAACAAATACAAGAGAAACAAAGCTAACAAGAAATTGCAAATATATTAATTCACAAAATTAACTGTTAGGAAGATTTTATTTAATTTGATATATTAAAACATTAATTGCCAAAATAATTACGAGCCAACCTAACAAACAACCAGTTTAAAACCAATTTAAAACATAGCCATTTTATAGCCATTTTATTGCAATAAAAATG
The DNA here is from genome assembly GCF_032118995.1 of Asterias amurensis. Classification (NCBI taxonomy): domain Eukaryota; kingdom Metazoa; phylum Echinodermata; class Asteroidea; order Forcipulatida; family Asteriidae; genus Asterias; species Asterias amurensis. The sequence goes on along the minus strand of NC_092650.1, from coordinate 1,006,004 downwards.
TTTTGTATTTGCTTCAGCCTGTTTGCTTACAAAAAGTGAATGTTTGTATTTCATATTGTTTAGGAATTGAATTCTCAGACAGTAATCATAACAACTGCTGGTTTCCTCTCATACACGAGTAATAAAAAACGTGCTTTATAAAAAAAGTCCATTAAAATTGTGTGTTCTTTTACTTAGGAACACAGTGTTGGTTGCTAGTTAGGCTGTATAACAGAATAGTCGGCGGAATTTTTTGTTTTGTTAGTGTACATGTACAAAGATTATTCCATTTCGTGGTTGAGTGGTTAAAAACACTGGACTCTGGTGTTCCAAACAGCGGAGTTTGGGGGTTTGAGCCCCGGTCTTGACACTTGTTTCCTTTTAAAAGCAAGACACTTAACCATTAATGTTACGTCATTCGGATGGAACAACATTATGCTGTAGGTCCAATGTTTTGTGTACAAAGATGGTCTGTACAAAAGGACAGTCAAATTATTCTACGTACAAATATGGTCATACAGTTTGTTCACATGTACTACAGTAGAATTTATAGATAATAAATTTGCATCGGGATATCAAAGTTGGTTTTACCCTCACAACGATGTGTGTAAGTAAGCCTTGTATACTGTACTCGATACTTTCCAGAGTTGTGTGGTCTAGTTGGTAAGACATCTGCTCTAGAATGGCATGGTTTGTGGGTTTGAATCCCACCCGAGTAATAAACGTGTGAATCTTTCACAGAACTCAGGAAAGTACCGAGTAAACAGAGCTTTTAAAGGCAGTTGACACTATTTGTAATTGTCAAAGACTAGCCTTCACAGTTGGTGTATCTCAACATATACCGGTACATAAAATAACGAAACTGTGAAAATTTGAGCTCACGGGTCATCGAAGTTGCGAGATAATAATGAAGGAAAAATAACCATTGTCACACGAAGTTGTGTGCGTTTAGATGGTTGATTTCGAGACCTAAAGTTCTAAATTGGAGGTCTAGAAAACAAATTCGTGGAAAATTACTTCTTTCTCAAAAACTATGGCACTACAGAGGGAGCTGTTTCTCACAATGTTTTATACTATCAACCTCTCCCCATTACTGTCACCAAGAAAGGTTTTATGCCAATAATTACTTTGAGTAATTACCAATAGTATTCACTGCCTTTAAGGGTGTATGGGTAACACATTTTGGTGTAGTAACTTTTTAGTAAGGGTAAAACCAAATAACATTCTGTAATACACAAGGCAAATTTAACATGTTAAATCTTTGCAGTACCTGCTGCTTAAACAAAGGGTTTGAACTGCCTCTAGCTACCTGGCAATCTTGGTGGTCTAGTTAGTAAGACAGACACTCTGCTCTAGGATGGCAAAGGTCATGGGTTCGAATCCCAACCGGGTAATATGCCTCAGTCCAAATTACTTATGTCAAAGTTTGCCTTTATTTATTTCTTTATCTGCAATTGCAACCCGCCTCATATATGACAGTTCAGTCATTTTAATTGGATTTGCAGGGTCGAACTCTTGACTCATCTCAAAATCAGGACCTCTAGCGAAGCAAATGGTTGCAACAATAATACACACAAAGGCAGTCATCCCAAATATTGTGTAGTCTTTCTCACCGTCAGAGAAATTGAAAAAATGTACGAGATGTTTTCCATAGTTCTTTCCTAAGTGATCGTCACATTTTAAGAAAAGGGACAAAGGAGCGCAAAAGATATCCTGAACTTCATCAGGGTTCGCTACGGGACTGAAATCTTTTGAGATGAAACCAACAACTGGAACAACCATTGTCCCTGCTTTCGCAAACACTGGACCAAGATGTGATATCACCTCAACCTCATCTTGAGGAAGACCAACTTCCTCTTCAGATTCCCTCAGGGCAGTTTCTTTGAAATCTGCGTCAGTTTCATCTTGCTTTCCACCTGGTAATGCGACCTCACCACCATGGGCTCGCAAATGTTTAGATCGAACGGTCAACAGGATATGGAGTTCATCGTCCTTGTAGAATAAGGGCACCAAGACGGCAGCTTTCCTTCCTTGAAGTGGTGGGATTCTTGATAGCAGTTCTAATGCATCGCTTTGATGTAATCGTCTGATCACCTCATCTTTGGGCATCTCCTTGATGGCGGAGGAAAGTGACCCAATTTCGGCCATCCTTTTTCAGCGCTCTGTAAAGGAAAACATAAACTATTGAATAATAGTCAATGTGTACTGAATGAATTCTCATTCTCAATTATTGCCCTCTATCAATGTTAAAAGGTCCGAGTATAATGTTTGGTAATGACTCTTAAAATTAATGACAAAATAAAAACTTACTCATATACATGTATATAATTGTGGTTTCTTGTCATTACAAACAAAGAGGGCGCTATACTGTAAAACAGCTTTTACTCACACTGCCAGTGTCCTAAGAAAATCTATCCCCTTGAAGTTCTGTCTCCAATGTATGTGTCGTATTCAATCATAAACCGTGATTCGTTAGACCCAGTGGGTGTAGGCGCTGTAGGCTACTCATTAAAAATGTTTACAACATCTGGTCTGTATTTCGTACCACAGTCACACATGACTGACTAACTAAAAAAACGCAGTCTGCAGACGTCAATTTGTTTTAAAATTAAAAAAGGAGAACACCTAGCCTACTCCTAGAACTATTTTGATTTCGTTCCACTATCGTCTCCGTTCGCGGACGTCTCCGTTCGCGGAGACGATAGTGGAACAAAACCGAAATAGTTCTAGGTTAGAGGAGTACACCTAGCCCAGGCCAGGTTGGACTTGATCCTCTGCTGTAGTGTTGTATAGACGTCCTACCCTGCCTGCTGGGCTAGCCGGCTAGACATGCTAGAGAGTACACCATGCATGATTATGACCTACGTACTACCACTACCAGTAACGATCAGATCAGTGTAACAGACCATGTCTGTCCAGTTTTAGTTATAATTATACATAATATTATACTTAGCAGTGTAGCACTCCACCAAGCAGTCATAATATAGCCATCATGATCAACCCTGCCTGGTGGTCGTTCCTACACTACAGGAATCTGTCTGACTCTGCTGACTGAACATTCTCAAAATTGCAAAACATTATCACAACAATTTGAACACCTTTACTTAAATTTCCATAATTTACCTCAGTCTATGAAATTAACAGGACCGCTGTCTCAGATGATTGTATCTCAATTATTAAATCGCAGAAAATGTCTTTTCTGCTCGATCGATGCATGGAGGTAAAAATTACATAATTTTAAGCAGAACACCATTTTCTGATGGCTTATGGCTATAACATACGCGCCCTCTATTGGGGAAGTACTCAACGTTGCGTTTTCCTGTAATTCTCTAGAGCTCATCAGTGGTTTTATTCTTGAAAAAAAGACTAACCCATCAACCCAGCCTTTATTTCATACAGCCATTATGTTGAATCAGCGAACATTTATGGTAACATTAGACATAATTAGTTACCTTGAAAGCTGCAACAACCGAAAGTAAAGTAATACAAACCATCTTTAATGACAGAGGACCAGAACTGGGCTGCTTCAGTTATTTGCTTAGACGTGTCTCAAGTCAAATTCGACAGGTCCAACGCAGAAAGTTAAACATGGACCAGTTGACTTCTTGCCGGAAAGGTTGTTTCACGTCATAACTGAATAACATCCAAGTCTTAAATGCCTATTTTAAATTTTGTACGTTCCTTACTCGGCTACCATGGGATTTATGACAGAGATAAATATTTCCATGGCAAGTTTTATGACATTGCGCGTGACTCAGAAACCCCTGGAAAACCTGACCCTCATCATGTTGTGCTGACCCAGATAATTTAGACAGTGCCCTTTTCTGAAGTCCTTGAATAGTCTTACATCAAGTCGTAATTATTAGTTAACACTAAATCAAGAGTAAATTTTCACTACTTGTTCTCACTTTGTTGTTTTCTGATTGAAACAAATTAGAACACTAACCAGTTTAGAAAACTTACAGCAAAATTCTTGTTAAATGATAGGTAAATTACTGTTAATAAAAGGCACTAACGTATGTTTTCAAAGATAGTAAAATAATAAGAAGCTTGTATAAAGACTATAAAATGTACTATACCCAGACCCATGATGGTTTGTTTGCAATCGCATGGGGCCGGCACACAACGCACTGACTGCTGTACGACGCAAAACAGACTTTTACACGTACATCGATCAGAACGGGCGTAACTTTTGCGGAAGTTTTGAAACCAAACAGGTTACATTTTTAGGAATCGGTACTAGGCATTTCTTTCCAGAGTACTCTTCTTACTAAACTACTGATCCTGTTTGAGCTGACTTTGTGGCAGAGTATAAAGCTGTCATCACTGACTGGAAGGTGATCGGATCATCATCGGATATCGGATCGACGTGTACTGTAGAGTAGGCCTGCTGCAGGCCGTCGGGCGCGTCGTCAGCCCGGCGTGTGGGGGAGAAGTCGGGGAAGCACCTACCGTTCACACCGCCCGCATAATATTGTACAGGTATGTACCCCCTTACACAATATAGCTGTGCCTGTTAGTAGGACGTGCCACGGGGGAAACCTGCACTCCTATACGGCTTTACTCAGTCATATTTCGTCCTCCATGCTATCTCATCTGACTAAACTGTCAGACTGTAAACAAATATTTAAATTAAACATGTTTCATAATATACAAAATTAATTTAATATTTATAATATATGAAGCCTTTTTATTAGGGTAGTTAGTTTTAGTACACTTATCCTCAGTCCTAATTTGTCTTTCTCCTCAAGCGCCATGAGCGCCTTCTATAGGCGGATACCGGCGCTCTATGTTTATAAGTGTTCTTTTTTATATTAATATTATTATTAATGTTAATATGTAAATAGAAGTAAACTTTAAAATAAAACTGTACAACGAGTACTGTGGACGGTGTAGACTGATAGTGTTAATAAAAACAAAAATAATAAAAACGACACATAAATCACAACTTCACAAGAAGTGTCAATAGTCACAAGAGCAGGACTCGAACCTAGCCCAGGTTGGACTCCTCCGTTGCATGCAACGCGACGGAAACAGACGTGGCACTGACTGACGTCCTACCAAGGCTAGACTCAAACCCAGACTCTGCTGATCAGAAACACCAGTCTGGTGCACCTTGAGTCTTGGGATTTCATAGTCTTGACCGCCAACACACATGACCGTCATAAGTTTTGTATAAAATTAAAATGTTATTTAATTTAACAATTTAAACACTTTGTATCTTACAACTTACTCACTGGTGGTATAGTAATCCTCCTACTAGTATAACTATGGGTTTGTTCTGCTATTGATTGTCTCTGAAACGAAAGCGGAAAGTCCACCATAGTTCTACTAATTATAGTATTAGGGGTAGTAGCTGTGATAATCATTTCCCTTCATCCTCTGGACAGTCATGGAGGATGGACATCAGGCCTGTATGCTTCGTTTTTGAAAAGGGCAAGGGCACCAAGGCATTTTCTCCTTGGTAAAGGGCACAGCTATATACTTCAGTAGGCATTTACAATTTCTTCATATAGGGCTTATGAAGATATTGTAAATATCTTCTCCCCCTGAAGATGTTTCAAGGGCACCAAGGCTATGACCAGGGGGCATTGAGGCAATCAGCTTTGTTGTAGTATCAGGCCTGGGACATGAGGGTGTTGCATGGTGGGTTACCATAATTATTTGCAACATACTGGTGTAGAACCACCTTTGTAACCTTGGGTCAAATATATAATCATTTTGTTCTCTGTTTTTTTAGGTGTAAATCATGGCATCGCCACCAATGCAACCATTTAGCATGGACCCAGTGCCTGCTACAAAGGTGGAACTCACTGTATCATGCAGGTTGGTATTGTTTCCTTAAACCTTGGGTTGGGGGTATGTTCTTATTAATTTAACCAAGCCGCCACTCTGGAATCTGAAGCCACAGGGGAAAGATGAAACATATGGGGGATTGTCCTTACACTCCACTAATGAGACCGCTGATGAGGCACATTGAAATAAATCAACTGTTTCAAACAGAGGGTTGACATGAACAGCATGGAACTACACAGTGTGTATTTTATTCAATCATGTTCAATCACAAAATGTACATAGCGTCCTCTCTTGATTTAAACGGTTTTAACTTAAGGTAATCTCTGTTTTAAATCAGTCCGCTGGTTCATTCGCACGCAGCAGTACATGGTAGCGTGGCTGCTCGTTGTTGTAGTAATTATCTAATGAGATTCGCCAATGAATAAAGTGAGTAGCATCATTTGCGTGTGTGTGTTATCTTGAATGGTCTTGTGTTCTTGAGGTCTTGAATGGTCTTGAGGTCTTGAGTGGCGATCTGGAGTCTGGAACGACTGAGCCTCGAGCTCTAGTTTTCGTCCCCTTTAGAAGCCTAGCAGAAGTACGTGCTGCACGCAGCTTGCCGAAGCCAGAGAACTGATTGGTTTATTTATAAGTGTTAAGAACACAATGTAAACACCTTTGGTAGCGTGCGCGCTTACAGTTTGTAAGTGTGCGCATAATTCCCCTCGAACGCACAGCCCAATACGCACAACCAAATGTGTGAACACTTAATTTAGCTCAAGTTAAAATCACAATAATGGTAAATTACCAAAACATTATAAATAAACGAGATAGAATTAAATTGTCTCAACAGCTCTATAATTAAACTATGTCTTGTGATAAGACCAGGGGTGGATTTCACAAAGAGTTAAGACTAGTCTTATTTTGACTGAGGACGAGCACACCAAGTAACTCATCCTAACTTAGGACTAGCCACATGTTTTTCTCATAAACTTTTCCTAAGAGAAATCGACTCCTAACTTTTTGTGAAATTGACCCCTTACTATTCAGGTCTGGAATTTAACACTTGACCGCAGGCCAGTGATTTTAGCGGTGGGCCAGTATGTGGTACTGGTGTCCTTGAGCCAGACACTTTATCATTATTACTTCTCTCCACCCAGGAGTACAAGTGGGTACCAGCGAGAGCTGGGGAGTAACCTGCGATGGACTGGCATCGTGTCCAGGTCCGGAATAGATTATTCTCAGTCATTTAATGCCAATGAAACCAGATATAAACACTGGCCTGATGAACCATTATTGACTTTACTTTTTACTTGATTCGGAAACTGATAATTGTCTTACAATAGTAAAGATACCAAGATGTTATATTTTGACTGCACAGGGGCCTTTTGAATAAGGATACACTTTCAGAGTCGGACCCTGGTAAGAATTTTCACCTCACTTGTTGTATTTTGTAATCACTTTTTTATCGCTCTTTAATTTTTGTGTCGTTTGCATTTTTCTCTTATAAACTGGTGTAAACACTCTTGAAAAGTGGCACTGAAATCAAAACTGCGTGATTGCAAAGCAAGTTTAGTTTAAAAAAAATTAATGTCTTTGCTTGATTTTTCTTGTCGCAGAAACATACTGGACATGGATACATTTTCCAAGTCTGATCCAAGTAAGTTGCATAGTGTGTTTTAATTGAAATGCTCTGTAAACGTGAATGCAAAAGGCACTTGTCATTTATTATTTAGCATGGTAGACAGTCAAGACTTTTCAGGAGTTTTTACAGTAACATCTCCCTCTTGTATGAAGCGTCCGTTTATTTTGGTATGCGGTATCATCCTCATAGTGTTGAAGGAAAGAAGAACTTGGGATAAATTTGGTGAATCACATTTAGTCACACTTACTCATATTAGTTGTACTGAGGTCAATATCACAAAGATAGTCCTGTCTTAGAACTAGTTCTATGACTCTTTAGGATTTATTACAAACCTAAGGCTAGTCCTATCTCTGCAAGAGTAGTTTTAACTCTATCGTGAAGTCCACCCCTAGTGCATGATTGGTTTAAAATGTTTGGTCAAGTTGGGAGATTTTCAGTGAGCAAAGTAGACTTAGATACATTTTGTAACGTCTAACTTGTTCCATTGCGTGTTGCCCATCTAACATTCACTTATTAACAAGTTGTCTTTTTGTCACATCTACTTGCATTGACCCAATGGGAGACCTTTGGGGACAGTTAGTATGCACAATTTTTTAGCATGCATTTTGACGTCCAAAATGTCAGACCTGGGTAGAGAGTAGCTGAGTATGATGTCACAATTAAAGAAATTGTCCCTTAATCTAGTTTTTATCATCTTGCAGTGCAAAAACATTGTATCTTGATTTTGCAACAGAGTTGTATCTTGTACAAAAATGCTCCATGCTGAAGTACATGTATTGTGTTTTGCAGCAAACTAGTTTTGTGTACTGTACACATACATCCAGACTTACTATTTTAATCGTGATAGCGCTTCAAAGCAATGCATAATATCATAATTGCTGCATTATGAGATACAGCATGTTGCTAATGCCTACACAGTTTCATTCCACACTTAATGTATCATGCCTTCGTCCATATTTCCTTTTACTTTCCTTTTCATTCTGTATTTTGTTGGCCTTGAAACTTTGTTGAGCTTTATGTTTGCACATATTAACCCTAACCCCCTAGTGTATTTGGCTAGTAGAGAGTAAGACTCTCCCAAATTTTCTGTAGTTTTTAACTCAACATCTTGAGGAGACTTGGTCATCATAAGGTTTTGATAAGATTTGTATGCCTGTTCCAAAGATAAGCAGGGAATGATTTTATCAAGCAATTCTTCAAAGCATAAAGTGGTGTGTCGTGGACAAGCAGTTTAGTTCACTGGACCCAAGCTCTGGTGTTGTCAGCAGCAGAGTGTGGGTTCGATACCCGGTCGTGACACTTGACCAGCCTCGAGTAAGGCACTTAACCAGAAGAGTTTGGAAGGTAGTGCATTCTGCTCTATAAACCATGCTCCTAGTGGATGATACCCATGCATACATCCTTACGAAATACGAACTATGAAGGGGAATATAGCCCTGTAAGTCCAAATCAGTTAAGTGTAGCCCTCACCTTGAATTAGCCGTCCAGCCTTCTGAGATTAGGGGGATCTCATTTAAATCCCTATTTGGGTTTTTCCTCCCAAATCTAAATCGTAAGATTTCTACTCGTTTGCTATTCATCCTGTTATCGGCACTAATTGTGCTGTTGTGGAGGTGTAATAAAATATAATAATTAAAAAAAAAAAAAAAAACTTTAGAATGCACTTCTAGCACCTGACAAAGTCAAACAACTTCCTCCAGTATTGAGATTATTATTTTCTTTTTTGGTCTTTTAAGCGTTTACCTTGAGGTTAAATTTTATGTGGTAAATTTTGCTGTGTTTTAATTTGTTTCTTTCATTGCCTCTTTTTTTCAGTATGTGTCATGTATACTCAAGCTATGGGAAGTACTGCATACAAAGAGGTAGATATGTTCAGAGTAAAAAATAGATATAATATTGTCATACGTAAATATTAATTTGGTTTTGGGGCCATTCACAATTATCAACATTGCCACAATTACAAACCGTACACCTAGGACCTCCCAACTAAATGTGTACCCCCAAATTACAAACTGTTTCTCAAAATGTTTTATACTATCAACAGCTCTTCATTGCTCACTACCAAGTAAACTTTGTGTGCTAACAATTATTTTGAGAAATTACCAATAGTGTCCAGTGCCTTTAAAAGCAGAAGTTCTGTAAAAGTTCATAGAAACAGAATGTTCAGCAATCTATTTATGAAAATGTCTACACAAATTTGTCCAACTGATGAACTCAAAATATTGTTGATAACATGGACTTTTGTTGTTGTTGTTGTTGTCAATAGTTCGGGAGGTCAGAAGTCATCATGAACAACCTCAACCCAAACTTTGTCAAGAAGTTTGTCGTTGATTACTTCTTTGAGGAGAGGCAGGGGCTGAAGTTTGAGTTGTAAGTAAAGGCAAACTGTTTTGATGTATGTTATGGGGAGTGTGGGTTTGAGTCCTGGTCGGGACTTTTGTGTCCTTGAGCTTGGCGTTTAACCATGATTGCTTCATCTTTTTTGATGGGACGTAGTAAAGCAGCAGGTCAAATGTGTTTTTGCACGAAAAAAAACCCTGTACACTATCGAAAAGAGAAGGGGTTTCCCCTGGTGTTGTCTGGCATGGATGTTGCAGATCGCACCACAGCACCTTCTAAACCATTACATACATGTATTCTTATGTATCTAACATGCTAAATGTCTCATATAATGCAAACATAGCTCCAGATACATGGAGAAAAAAGCACCAAGCCTGTTGAAGTGCCCTCGAGTGTGATAAAGAGCTGTTTAAGCACTGCGTATTAAAATGATTTTTACGTCTGTTTGGCAAATTGAAGCACTGATTTACCAAAACCAGGTGTTGAATATTTGAGGATTTTCATATTGTGATCCATGTTTGTAACTTTCCCTTTTTATTGGTTAATCCTTACAGATATGACGTTGACTGCAAAAGTCATGACCTAAAGAAACATGTAAGTTTAAATCTTGTTGAATGCATCAGTTATCATAAAGGCTTAGTCTTTCTCAAAAAGGAAAATAATTTCCTAAGCAAAGACTTGATACTTCGTGGCAAGGCAGCTTTTCCTCAGTAAAAACTGTCAACTTCTACTTGAACATTTGAAAGGGCACCAAGGCAACGACCAGGGGCATTGAGGCAATTGCCTCCCTGTATCAAACCTGCAAGAATGGTTCTAAAACTCATGAATTGCTACAATACTTTGTGTTTTTGTGGAGCATACTTCTAATTTCTCCTCAGGAATTTCAAATGCCTGTTTTCAGGAATTTTTAATGCATGTTTTTAGAAATCAAAATTTGTTGATTATCATTTGTGTTTGTGTCTTTTGGCCAGGGATGAGAAAATATAGACTTTAGTCTGAAATGGAACTTTTTAATGTCTGCTCTATAAAAAAAAAGCTGTATTTTTCTCAAAATAAAATAAGTCAGGCTCTTTGATCCACATCTCTGGTGCCGATGATACTGGATCCCAATTTAAGACTTTTCTGTCAGAAATAACTCTCACCGTATTTTGTTTTGCTTTGTAGGATTTTTTGGGCAGTGCCGAGTGTACAATGGGTGAGATAATGGGTTCGTCCGGCTGCAAACTCAAGAAGCCGCTCAAGTAAGGAAGGGGGTTCATCCATAATTCATTCATTCATTTATTTATTTTTATTTTTTTTAATACCAAATAATCAGTACTGCAAACAAGAAGACTAAAAATATTAAGTTTACAAAGAGTGACATCAAAAATGGTAGACAAGTCCACGAGGGCTTTCGTGGCTGAACCGAGAGACCCTTTTTTGGCCAATAGTCCGCTGGCTAGTGAGAGGTAAGCGGGTGCTCCCAATCCATAAGATGTCGGTGCTACTATAGGGGGCAGGGCTAAATGAATGAGCTAGCAAAGAATTATGCTCAACTAGTGGGCAGCATTTAAAAGGCTAATCATACAATTACAAGGAATGGATGACTTAATATCTGGAAGATCTGATTTTTGGAATATTAAGTTACTTATTTACTTTTTCGTAGCTGTATTACCAGCGCATTGTATTGACAATTTCTTACTGACAACCTGATGCTGTTTGTCTGTTTTGTTGAAATAAGTGGCGGTGTTTATCAGAAGAAAGACAGAATTTGGCAAGTTGACGTTTGACATTAAGGCAATAAAGTAAATCATTATAAGTCAATTAATTTGTATAAGCTATGATATGTATTAAAGCCTTTTATGGATGTGCTTAATATTTTGAGCTTGTGAAAATGTGAAGCCACATGAGCATTCCGCCTAGACGATGTCCCGGCAAGGGTAACATTCACTTTCACTCCACCAAGACGATGGCCCGGCAAGGGTAACATTCACTTTCACTCCACCAAGACGATGGCCCAGCAAGGGTAACATTGACTTTGCTCCACCAAGACGATGGCCCAGCAAGGGTAACATTGACTTTCACTCCACCAAGACGATGGCCCAGCAAGGGTAACATTGACATTCACTCCACTAAGACGATGGCCCAGCAAGGGTAACATTGACATTCACTCCACTAAGACGATGGCCCAGCAAGGGTAACATTGACATTCACTCCACTAAGACGATGGCCCAGCAAGGGTAACATTGACTTTCACTGTGTGTGTGATATGTTAATATTTTGTACTATTTCTTTCAGAGGGCCCAAAAAGAACAGCGGAACGATTATAATCAAAGGAGAAGAAATGAGTGCATGCAAGGTGAGGTTTTCTTTTTGAATTTCTGAAATGAATTTGTTTCAGCCTTTTTCGGGAATGAAATAATTTCAGTATAATTTGTTCCAGGTAATTCACAACAAATTCCCCTCTATTAAATTAGGGTTTGAACTGCCTTTAGCTACTGGGCAATCTCGGTGGTCCGTTAGGGTATTGATGTATTTGTTTGATGCTTTTGCTTTTACCCATAAACATTGATGTGTTCTAGCACTGTAAACTCAGTATTTTCCTGAGCTCTGTGGAAAAAAAAATCACAGGAATATTACTTTGGTGAGATTCAAACCCACGGCCTGACCAACTAACAGATTATACTGATCGTTTGGTAATAATATTAATGATAATAATAATAATAACAGTTGGTTTTTGTATAGCGCTTTATACAACCGAAGGGCGTCTCAAAGCGCCTTCACATTATTTCCCCTGGTCACTGGGCCTTAATTCATTCCTTAAACCATCTCAGCAATATGGTATAGTGATTTGCTTAAGATAGCTCAGTTGGTAGAGCACCTGACATATGATAATCTGGCTGGAGGTTGTAGGTTTAAATCACGCTCTCTGCAATTTTTATTCAACCCCCAAGTCATATTAAGTTTATCTTTATCTGCTTTGTTTAGGATCTTCTGATGATTGAACTGAAAGGAGAAAATTTGGACAAGAAGGATTTCTTTGGAAAGTCAGACCCTTTCCTCGTCTTCTACCGGTGTAACGAAGATGGGAGGTAGGTCTTGAAATAATCCTTTCTTGATGACGGTCAGAGCATACTGATCAAAACATTCAGTTATCAACCACCAGTTCTTTTTAGAAACAACACTACTAAAAAGAGATTCTTTTTAGAGACAACACTACTAAAAAGAGATTTATACATGGTGTTGCCGCAAACTCGCCTTATTATACTTCCACCAGGCAAAATTTCAAATCCTACCTGATCAACTATCTCTTGCAAAGGTCGTTGGTTTGAATATGCCTGTGATTTGTACTGAGTATACAGTGCTAAAACACACCGATGTATATGGGTAAACCAAAGCGAATATTATTTATCCCGATGCAAATTTCTATCTATGAATTACAAATATCTCTTGTTGATCTTTCTTCCTTCCAGTTTCACAATCTGTCACAAGACGGAGGTGATAAAGAACACATTGAATCCAAGATGGAAGCCTTTTAACATCATGGTACGAGCGCTGTGCAATGCAGACTATGACAGGACGATCAAAGTGGAATGCTATGACTGGAACAGAGATGGAGGGTCAGTTAAACCTTTTGAAGATTTTAAGTTCCACCTCACCCTTCTGTATAATCACCAGAAAATGCCCAGACATTGCTAATATTGTTCATTTCTTTAATCAAATTTTTCTGTAAAACTTCCAACAGAAATAACATCAAACTGTTTTATATGTACCATATTTAAGTGTTATTATTATTTACATACATTAATTATTTCTATGATATTCATATTTATCTGTGTCATTTAAAGTGCATTGTTTCTTTATATGTTCTCATCTCAAGTTTTGATTGACAGACTTTCAGGTCACAGTATTAAAATCCACTTTTGTTAAGCCTTATCAGCTTAAACTGGGTTGTCTCTGTTTCTAGTTCCCTGCTGTCCCCTCTCCCACCCTATTTCCTGTCCTAACCCAATCTACCCTCATCTCTCATCTATTCTTCACATGTTCCCTAATCCAAACCTTGCTGTCAGGACCAGCCGTCGATTTCACAAAACTCTTCCTAACTCAAGACTAATCATCGGACTTAGGATGAGTCCCAACCCTGCACTGTAGCATGCAGACCTTAAGATTAATCCTAAGTTAGGACGAGTTCCTAGTTCTAACTCGAGATTAGACGAGTCCTAACTCTTTGTGAAATCGGCGGCAGTGCTTTAATTGCTATTTAGGCTGTAGGCCTACAGGTAGTTATGTAAAACATTTTGTTTTCCTTTTTTTTCTTTCTTTTTTTCCTGTAGCTTTGTTTGCAAGTATTGTTTCTGAACTTTATGAAATGGCCAAATATAATAACAGACAGAAAGTTTAGTTTTGTGATCTACATTCAAATGAATTTATTGCGTTCTTAATTTAATTTTCAGGCATGATTTGATTGGTGAGTTTCAAACCCAAACAAGAGAGTTGACTAGGGGACCTTGCAACACCAACGTTTATCCAGTAAGTTACTTCAAAATCACACGCTTCCTATCAAATTATTTCTCATTTACCTTTGGACATTACTCCAAAAGTGAATGGCCATAACAAGTGTCTTGGTAAGAAGAACTGCAGCTGTTGATAATGTTTAACATTTTGAGAAATGATTCCCTTTAAAGTCACCTGGAAGTGGTATCTTTCAAAATAAAGCTTTTGTCACTAATATGTGTGTTTTGATGAGTGGAATGTGAATAAACAGTTAACTAAGGTTTTAAAAAATCAGTTCTTATGTTATTTACAAATTTGAGAGTAGACCCTGACCCGAGAGGGCGCTGTTCGTGACGTCAATCGAGGCAGACTTTGCCTGTAATGCGTAGAGTAAACACAATTGCAAAGTACATGTACGGACCAAGTCGTGAGTTTGTACGTTTCAAAAAAAAAAAAATTGTTTTTTTTCCGGCAATGCCGACCAGGTGTATTGCTGCTGAATGCAGAAAAACACTTTTTGAAATGTACCAACTCACGACTTGGACGTACATGTACTTTGCACGTGTAACACTATACGCATTGCAGGCAAAGTCTGCCTCGATTGACGTCACAAAAGGGGTAGGCGGAGTCAGCCCCCCAAACAACTTTATATTTTTTTTTAACATATAAATCGTGACCAACAATTACTAAAAAAATAGTTTTATTGTTCGTAAGCATATACTCTTATGTTTGAAAGAAAAAAAATCCTATTTCAAGGTGACTTTAATTGAATGTGGCTTTTAGAGAGAGAGATTCAAAAACATCGCGATCTGAGAAAATTGTGTGCATGAAAATTCTCTCAGATTGTGTCTTCCAATTATTGAGAAGTCTTTGGTGAAATCTCAAAAACACTTCCACCCTTAATTTTATTGTATATCTATCTTTATATGTTATTTAAAAAAACTGAACGGTTCACAGACTAAAGGAATATTTTGTCTTTAAAACTTGATCCTCAAAATGAATAAGTCTTGTTCTTTATTTTTTGTTAAGTTACCAGAACCATTGATCATGTAACTGCTGTTTACAAACTGAGTGACATTGTACATTCCAGGGCCTTTCTGGCAGGCAAGTTGTTACACTTGGTCATATTTGTAATGCACCTAACAAATTTGTAATTATATATTATTTCCGGTTAATAGGTGATCCATAAGGAAAAGCAAAAGAAGAAGAAGAAATACGCCAACTCTGGTCTTGTTTCTGTCGTTGCCTGTAAAGTTGAACCGCAGTATTCTTTCCTGGACTACATCAGAGGTGGTAGTGAGTTGAGCTTTACTGTTGCCGTTGACTTCACTGCCTCAAACGGTAAGAAACTTCAATAATATACAATTTAGATTCCTTTGGGATCAGTTTCAGGTTCATCCCCTCTCTGCCCCCCAGACCCCCCCCCCCCTTCTTGTTTTGTATCAGCCAGGGCCCAGGCCCATACATTGATAAACTCAAATTGTCCACTTACTTGCCCAAGTATTGTTAAACTCCCTTTTAAAAATTACATGTTCAAGTACTGTCAGACCCCCATTTTCAAATTACAGGCCCATGTAATGTTAACCCCCATTTTCAAATTATAGGCCCATGTAATGTTAAGCCCCCATTTTCAAATTACAGGCCCATGTAATGTTAAGCCCCCATTTTCAAATTACAGGCCCATGTAATGTTAAGCCCCCATTTTCAAATTACAGGCCCATGTAATGTTAAGCCCCCATTTTGAAATCAGCTTATACGCCCATGTCATGTTAAGCCCCCATTTTGAAATCAGCTTATACGCCCATGTCATGTTACAGCCCAACTTTCAGATTACAGGCCAATGTGATGTCCAAAAAAAATCTCCCATTTTAAAAACAGCCACCAGCGAATGTAATGTTAACCCCCGTTTTCAAATTACAGGCCCATGTAAAGTTCAACCCCCATTTTCAAATACAGGCTCATGTATCTTTAACCCTCCATTTCCAAATCAGCCACCCTTCCTATGTGAAGTTGTTAACCTCATCAAGGAAAATTTCAAAACTTTCTCCTAGAAGTTTTGACACAACCTGACTGAATACTCTGTAATTACTCAATAGGTGATTCGAGGCAGCCATCATCACTTCATTTCATGAACCCATATCAACCCAACTCAGCCTACTCTCCTTAATTACTCAATAGGTGATCCATGGCAGACATCATCACTTCATTTCATGAACCCATATCAACCCAACTCAGCCTACTCTCATTTATTACCCACTAGGTGATCCGAGGCAGACATCGTCCTTGCATTTCATGAACCCATATCAACCCAACTCAGCCTACTCTCATTTATTACCCACTAGGTGATCCGAGGCAGACATCGTCCTTGCATTTCATGAACCCATATCAACCCAACTCCTACCTGAGGGCTATCTGGGCAGTTGGAGAGGTGATCCAAGACTACGACACCGATAAGCTCTTTCCTGCTCTGGGCTTTGGTGCTAGAATTCCTCCAAATATGGGAGTAAGTCATGAATTCTTCATGGTAAGTGTTTTGTTTGAGGCATCATTAGTCGTATTTCCGTCCTCATTCCGTCTTCATTTTTGCTATTTTACCACCTTTATTTTAGTTGTGTTTAACATTATTATTATTATGTATATCATATTTATTTTCGTCCTCTTTGAGTTAAATTGTTAATGTCTGTTTTAGGTTGTTTTTGTTTTGTTTTTGTCAGGCATTTCAAAAACAAGCCTTTATGGCTTCTGTAAATGCCTCCATATTGGTTTGCTCCATTTCCATTATATTATAAACATTTTTTTCATTTCATTTTCATTAATTTATTTTCTTGATCTGTCCTTGAATGTCTTTGACTTGGTTTATTATTCTCCTTTTTTGACAAATATGGTAACAAATGTTGATTGATTTCAATTGAATTGAATTTAGTCCGCAAAGCATCCTAAATGGAAACATCACAACAACATTTTGTTAAGAAGACAAGGAAGAATTTTTCAGTTTTAGACGTGGGAGGAAAACCCATAGGGAAAAACCCACGCAGTCAGGTAGGGACTAAAAAACCAAATCCACATTCAAGGCTCTAGTCTGTGTTGAACCGGGGGTAGACAAACCTTTGTAGATTTTTCATAGTATTTTGGTTGATGTAAATTTCCAGAACGGTCACCCGACGGACCCGTTCTGCGTGGGCATAGAGGGGGTGGTAGCAGCATACCAGAAGGCGTTGGCTACAGTTCAACTCTACGGACCGACCCTCTTCGCTCCTATCATCAATCATGTGGCAAGGTGAGTTTGAAAAATATTCTGAAATAAAATCACAGAGACAGAATCTCTTGCAACAGAATCTTGCTTAGTTGTAAGCAGAATGAATGAAATGAAATAAGCAGATTAGCTCACAAATCTTAGCGGAAAGAGGTTACCACTCAAAATGCCTTTTAGTTTTAACTGTTGCGTTCGGTGCCCCCTGTAATTTTCTGCTTAGCCAAGCAATTTGCTAAGCAGGTTGCACTTCTAGGCTTAATTTCAAATGATGTTAAAGGCAAAAGATCATTTGATTTTTGTCAACGTTTTGCTGATTTACTATCGAGGAATATAATATAAAAGTCACCCGTGAAAGTTTCAGTTGAGCAATTGTCTACTTGTTGAAAAACAGCTTACTGGTCTTACAAACCTAATGGATAGACGTAATGCATAACAACAAGACTGAGAGTTACACACACGTTTGGTGTGTGTATGGCAAGCAAGGTCAAAGGTAAATCTGGCAGGAATCCCCTGGGTTCTAAAGGCTGTTATCTGACGTTATTCATTAGCAATATAGTGCTAGATAGCTCAGTTGGTAGAGCGCCAGCACGTTAATCCGAAAGTTGTTGGTTCGAATCCCACTCTAGTCAATTCTTTGTTCAATCCCAAAAATCATATAAAATTTTACCCAGTGAGTTTCCCTTGTGGGTTATATTGATATCTGAAACAAAAAGTTGCATCTGGCTGCCGCTTCGTAGGTTGTATCATAATTTGTGTGTGATCCCCAGCTATTCGGCAGTTAACGGTTGTATGGCTTCTGACTGGCACCCCCGAACAAAGACATTGACAAAATAGGGAGATCTGCAATGTAGGGCTAAATGGAGCAGTCGGTAGAGCGCCGGCACGTTAATCTGGAGGTTGTTGGTTCGAATCCCACTCTAGTCAATTCTTTGTTCAACCCCAAAAAGTTATTCATTAGCCTCAAAGTTTGACATTAGGGCCCAATTTCATAGAGCTGTTTAAGCAGGATATTTTGTTTTGAAATTTTGTGCACAGTCCATCGAAACCAGTCTATTTTTGTTTTGCTTGTTTGTATTTATTTGCATAATGTCTCTCTTTATATCTTAATAACCATACTCGTTCATATTACTCACCAATCTTTCTATACAAATGACAAACTATCTGACTTGGTTGTCTATTAAGGAACCTAGAGTGAGCCCTCTATTGGCAAAAACTTAACACATGTAGTTCATTTGGGGTAGTTACTTTTAGAACAGCCTGAACATCTGACGTCACTCTTCGAGGTTCGTGAATAACGCCAGAGACCGGGCCCAGTCTACCTTTAGAAGTCCATTATTACTGCATATATTTTCATACTGATGATGATTGCTACATGTACATTGTATTGGTGCTGTATTTGAGTACTGCATTTCTGACAGTTTTTTATTATTTTTTTTTATTTGTGACAATATTTCCTGATCAAATGAAGTTATTAAGATTGTACAAGACTTGCCTTTTGTATTGGGCTTATTATCTATCTGCAAAAAAGTTTCATTGAACATGTTCTTGATTGTTCAGTATACAAAAACATACCAGGATTCTCATAAAAGATGTTTGTAGCTTGATGTCAATGACACTATTCCTGGAGAGATGCCAGCGTTTCTGACAACAACAAAAATTTCAAGGTTCGGATAATGAGATCATTCAAAGTTGTCAGTGCTTATCAGTCGCTCTGTAGCTTTTCCTGTCAGGCTTGGGGTGACTTAGTTTCACTGTTGCCCACTTCAACTTCAACTAGCCATTATCTAACAGCACACTCTACAGTTATTGACTTGCTTTTCCTGTGAACTGTGAAAACCAAGGTCGTATTTAAAAAACAATAAATGGCAATTGTCTTATGGTTCACTTAAAAAAACTCCTGAAGGCAAAATATATGTAATGGTACGATTGTTTTTTCCCTGTATTAATATAGAAGTATACAATAAAACTAATAGGAAAATTACAAAAAGGGGGTAAAGTTGCAGTTTTTAATATATCGCTGAAAATCGAGAACAGTTAATGTCCCAGCAGGTTGAATATTCCAGAATTGGTACACACAATCTGAACACTCCACAGATTAAATTTCTTTGCATAACATGTTGGTTCAAAGTTTTCCAGGCCTGTGTTTTTCAAAATGGTGATCTCAAATGCTAAATGAAATGTTATCACTTACGATGTTAAAAAAATCTCTTGTTTTGGTTTTTTTTAACAAAATGTTTCCATCATGTGGAGGTAGGTTTCCAACCACTTGTTCCAATTAATCATTGTATTTCTGTGAAATAGACTCCCCAAAGTCCTCTTGTGTAGTTCTTAGGGAGTTTGTTGACAGATTTATTAAAAATGCTGTGACTGTTGCTAAGATACGACCATTGCAGGCGATAACAGTGGGATTAGTATCCATATTGATTTATGAATAAATGTACGGTTATAAAAAAGAAAGGCAAAAAATAGTTAATGGCCTGACGTTTCGACCCTAGCAGAGTCTTTCTCGAAGGCTAAATGACAACACAACAAACATAAAAAAGAAATAAAAGATTATAAAAAAGAAATAAACAATATGACACTTAAAGTTTGTAAGTTGAAGGTATTATGTCTTTAAGGCAGTGGACACTATTGGTAGTTACTCAAAATAATTTCTAGCATAAAACCTTACTTGGTAATGAGTAATGGGGGGAGGTTGATAGTATAAAACATTGTGCGAGACGGCTCCCTCTGAAGTTTTCGAGAAGGAACTAATTTTCCACGAACTTGATTTTGAGACCTCAGATTTAGAATTTGAGGTCTCAAAATCAAGCATCTGAAAGCACACAAGGTGTTTTTCATATCATTATTATCTCACAACTTTGACTACGAATTGAGCTCAAATTTTCACAGGTTTGTTATTTTATGCATATGTTGAGATACAGCAAGTGAGAAGACTGGTCTTTGACAATTACCAATAGTGTCCAGTGTCTTTAAAGAATCATTGATGACCGACAGTACAGAGGCTTGGCATCCAGCCAGATTTGTACAGGCTGGTTGTGTTTATATTGATAGGCAGGCCTGATGGTAATTCCCTCTATGCCCCATGGGGTCGATTTCACAAAGAGTTAGGACTATTCCTAACTTAGAACTAGTCCTAGGAGATATACAAATTGCATGGATAGTCCTAAGTTAGGACGAGTAACTGGTCCTAACTCGAGATAAGACTAGTCTTAACTCTTTGTGAAATCCACCCCTGGTTATTGCCTTGGTGCCCTTGAAATGCCTGTGTAGAAATTTTCTCATAGGGTGTCCTTTACCAAGCAGAAAATGCATTGGTGCCCTTGCCTTTTCAAAAACAAAGCATACAGGCCTGGCTAGGTATAACAGAACTCTTCTGAAATTAGGTCAATTAGACATTTCTGTTGCAAGTTCTTGCCAACCTAGGTTGGGAAACGATGGAAACTGTAAATACCAAGCAAAAACAGGTAGCTTCAGTTTGTTACAATGTTTCACAAATATTATAAACTGGTGATGGATTGGTTGGAAACTAGCCAACAAATCATAGGATGTATTTTTTTTATGAAATAGGGTAACAGCGATGGCGACATTGCCTTTGGATGCTGTGTCTAAAAAACCTCTGTTAAGTGTAAGCCCCAGGTAATCCTAGTTGAAGACATTCTCAACACCAATGACTCTCGCCCCTGTTTTACTCATAACTCACTTTTCTCAGGGACCATGAATATTTATTTCAGAGACCATAAATGTCTTCCATTCAAGTGTCTGGCACCAATGACTTGGTAATTTGTCAACAGTTTCTGTTATTATTTTCAACAAGTCTGCAATAAATTTCTTCAGGTTCTAAAAACCTTGACATCTTTCAGGACAAACTTTGTTAACACCTGTGTACCTGAAATCACTGGTGAGAATTAATAGTGTGAGGACACTTTTTTGACTCCTGGATTTTCTAAGAGGTGAACTCTTTGAAAAATAATAACACAGCATTTGTAAAGCGCACTTTATCTGTGTGACAATCAAAGGGGCGTATTCAAAATACCAATATATTATTTGTTGTCAAGACTCAATCACTTTAGAATGGGTAACACCAAACTAGTTCTCAAAACGTTGGAACGTGTCCTAAGAAAAGAAAAAAAAAAAACAGTTTGGTTGGTTGGAACGTATGGCTTTGTCCGGAAATGTCTATAGTGTGAACCTAGTTACTTAAATTCTGGTAATGAGTTGGGTAGGTCTGTAAACAGGATGAACTTGCTACAAACGGACCCCGTTTGTGTGCACATGTACATCCAAATGCAACCCGACCGCACATTTGAATTATAATATTAAAGGCAGTGGACACTATTGGTAATTGTCAAAGACTAGCCTTCACAGTAGGTGTATCTCAACATATGCATAAAATAACAAACCTGTGAAAATTTGAGTTCAATCGGTCATCGAACTTGCGAGATGATAATGAAAGAAAAAACCACCCTTGTCACGCGAAGTTGTGTGCGTTTAGATGGTTGATTTCGAGACCTCAAGTTCTAAACCTGAGGTCTCAAAATCAAATTCGTGGAAAATTACTTCTTTCTCGAAAACTATGTCACTTCAGAGGGAGCCGTTTCTCACAATGTTTTATACCATCAACCTCTCCCAATTACTCGTCACCAAGACAGGTTTTATGCTAATAAATATTTTGAGTAATTACCAATAGTGTCCACTGCCTTTAAAGGTTTGCGGTAACCCCATGTTATGATAATCTCTAAATGTTTTGAGGTTGTTCTAAACAGAACCGTTGGTTTCAACTCAACGTTTCGATCAGAATGCTCTGGAGAAATCTGAACGCTGATGCTGCATGCAGCACTGTTGATGTGGATTAGCTTGGTGATGCACGGGTGGGAAATGGAGCTGGGTTGAGTTACTCCTACAATAATTGACGTGGATTGTTGGTGTGACTGTGAGCCGTACCCCTCTCCCATGAACCATGAAATGAAGTATTGAGAAAGACTTTGTGTGAATGTGTGGAATGATCATCAGAATGACAGTCAGAAATTCAGTTGATGAATCATAGCTACATTGTATGCATGCATGACAGCCTTTTGCAACACATTATGAGAATTTGTAAAGTGGCGTTCTACCCACAAAATTTAAGATCAGGGCCTAATTTCACAAAGCTCTGTTAAGCGGAAAAATACTGCTTTTTGAAATGAAATTTTCAATTATTTGTATATCTTTATCAACATTTATATAGGAGTGGATTACATCAATTGAGCGGTTGTCATGGTTTTACATGCTGAAAATATTTTTGTCTTTAGATTTTTTTTTTTTTTTGGGGGGGGACACCAATTTCTTAAAAACTACAGCACCTCAGCAAGTTATACTTTAAGGGAAGCTTTCTATCGACATTGTCTTCAAACTGTGTAAGTTTAATGTACATCTGTGGACTTTGTGTTTTGTGTCCAATAAAAAGTACCCAAACCCTTTAATAACAGAACTGGGATAAGGTTGTTGCGATGATCATGAGACTGTTCATGTGTGACCCGTCTTGAAGGAGGGGACCCTGGATGGTTTCTACCCTCCCAACAAATTAATGAGTTTGGAGTAATGAAGCCAGGAGCCAATATCATAGAGCTTCTGAAGCACAACAAGCTGCTAAGCACAAACAAATTATGCTTACCAGATTAAGGCTACCAGCTAAACTACCATGTCACATGCACAAGTTGTGACTGGTATCCTGCTCATTTCTGCTTAGAAGAAATGTGTCAAGCATTATTTTCTGCTTATTAAAGCAGCTCTTTGAAATTGTGCCCAGGTGGCGTGTCGTTTTTACTTTCGGTGCATTTCTCATCTTCGTAGCCTAGGCCTATATGCTGGACATGTCCAGTATGTTTAATAAGCCATGCACATCTGGTTCAGGATGAATGGCTTCTTATATGCATTACTCTGGATCTTGTCTAGGGAAGAGAAATTAGAGTGAACTGAATTATTTGGAACCCTCGGGCAGGAGCGCCACCCCTAACCACCCAAGAATTTACTTGCACTTTTGCAAAGGCAATGGAAGTGCCTGCTTAAATATACTGGACACTATTGGTAATTACTCAAAATAATTTTTAACATAAAAACTTACTTGGTAACAAGCAATAGAGAGCTGTTGATAGTAAACAACATTGTGAGAAACGGCTCCCTCTGAAGTGATGTAGTTTGGAGAAAAAAAGTACTTTCTTAATAAGATATTAAAATACCGGCCAGAAGCCGTTCATTAATGTATGCATCTGTAAGCACATACATTTGTGCAATGTGGGTTTTTTTTCTTCCATTACTATCTCGCAACTTCGATTACCAATTGAGTCAACATTTCACAGATTTGTTATTTTATGCATATGTTGAGATACACCAAGTGAGAATACCGGTCTTTGACAATTACCGAAGGTGTCCAGTGTCTTTAAAGAACTGACGGACAAGGTTGGATGAAGAGCAAGTAGAAGACTGTTCTAGAGACTAAGGCCAATTTAATTTAAAGGCCTTCGCTACAAACCTTGACTTATCCTGGACCCTCCCTCCATGTTATTTTCTTCGCACCTTATTATTGCTTAGTATTGATTACATGTAACGCAGAGCTTTGTGGATTTGGTATGGCAGTAATTTGGTATGGCAGTAATATGCACAACTGAACTGAATTGAAAGTAGACCTGTTTTTAAAGGGAGGTTTAAAAATAAAAGAAATCTGAAGGTTTTTGTTTAGTAATCACCCTTAAAATTAATGGCATTTTTGGGTTAGAAGCCTACATCAGCGTTTGGTAGTATACAGCATTGTGAGAAATATTATGTAAGTTATGTAAAAATTATGCAAGTTATGTAACAAGATGAGTTCATATGCCACCAAATTTTGAATCTGGAGTGCTACCGTTTAAAGCTTCTAAGATTATGTATTCCTATTTGGGATTATTCTGCCTGCCTGGACATATTCGGTTCCTAAAAACCAAAGGTATACATTACCAGTAGGTGTCAGTAGTCATCATTTATTTATTTGTTCTACTTCCAGACATTGTTCACGTTTGTGAAAAACAATCTACTAAGAACCATAAGCACCACTCAGCAGGATATACATTTCTTACTCATGTTATCAAAGAGGAAACACATAATTTCATTATAACTTTCAATTTCATAAAACCCATTAACTTCCTGATTTTAAAAGCAGAATTTTGTTTTAATGAGACCTTGGGTATGGAAAGTAAAAGGAAATTCCAGACATGTATAGCTCCTTCCACACATTTGAAATAGTGAACTTGGACGATGTATATTACGTCCGCTCATCCAGACAAGGAAGGAAGTTTTCATTTCAGATGTGGGAGGAAAACCCCAGAGAATTATTCAAGGGAAAACCCACGCAGTCAAGTAGGGACTGAAAACCCAATCCACATAGTGCCCCGGTGGGATTCGAACCAGGGTCCACATTGGTGGAAGGCAAGGAAAGATACCCACTACCCAAAAGCAACCACCACCCAAAAAGGTGTGAAGGGGCAAGGGGCTCTTGTTTAAAATATAAAAAGTTCAAAATCATCTTTAAATAGGTTCAAATTTAAGAGCTATTAGCTTCAATAACTTTTCATGTTCCCTTTAACAAAAGGTCTGAAAACAAAGATGGGAGATGTTGGTATCGAGGTGTGTTTTTTTAAAATGTTTTTTTTTTGTGAAAAAAGAAACAAAAATTGTGCAGTGGCTGAAATGTGCGCGTATCGTCTTGAAAATTGCGCGTGAAGTGCTCTCCCTTTAATCCGTTTTCTTCAAGATTGCTGAGCTATCTGGTCTCATCAGGTTGAAGTGTGGCACTTAGATAGCATGTTATGGAATGCAGGTGTGGGGCCCAAGGCATTGATGCATGGTTACTTCTCAAGTAGCAGTTACTTAAATTTAAACTCCCTTCACCAAGTATCGGAAATCATCAATTGGACAGCAATCTATTTGAAGTTATTTAGATTATTGTATGAAGTATCATTGCTGTCGGTTTGAGGGGGGACAACTCTGCAATAGTAGACTGCCCCTGGCTCGAATTTAAATCCACTGGGCTTGTAGTTGAGGCTATATTTACTGGACCAGCATTATTATGCAAGACCAGAAAGTTGTGAGAAAGAACTTTCTACAAAGGTTTAAATGTACATGCTCATTTAAATTAATTGTTAACTGTTTTTAAGTGGACAAGCAAATAAAAACATCTTATTAATTTTGTCGGATTGTATTAAGTTTACTTCAATACTAAATTTTTTTTATTTATTTATTAAATACCCAACAAACAAGCTGAGAATAGCGGCGACTGAAAGAGAACAGGTGATAGAGGAGCTTCCAGGAGTGCACCCCCATTCAATTTGAAGATGAGAGGGAGCCACGGACGCAAGTCTAAGCCGAATGATGAGTTGATCAATTGATTGTTGAGCATTAAGCAAATTTTTGTTTTTGTTTTTGACAGGTTTGCTCATGCTAAGCAGGATGGTTCGGAGTACTTCATTCTGCTTATTATTACTGATGGTTGTATCTGTGATATGGACAGTACTAAAGAAGCTATAGTTCAAGTAAGTAAATTTTCTTTGGATTTTGAGATGTTTGTAAGTTTAGGATTGCTTCTACAAGTAGTCAATCAGAGATAAATGCCTGTGTGTTTCGTTGTTGAAAGGGCAAGGGCACTAGGGCATTTTCTCCTTGGTAAAGGGCCCCCTATGAGGAAATCGTAAATTTCAACTGGATCATTTCAAGGGCACCAAGGCAGTGACAAGGGGGCACAGAGGCAATCACTTTATTGCCTACGTGAAGTATCCGGTCTGCAGCTAACAGTTTGTTGACCAAGTAGCTATACAAATTGAAATTCCTTTAGTTATTTCAGCAATAATTTCATTGACTTTTTTTCTACTCATTTCAATTTTTACATTAAAAATTATACAAATCTTAGAAAACTTTTTTGGTCATGATAATTTGTTCTTTCCTTTGTAGGCAGCAAAGCTTCCAATGTCAATCATCATCGTCGGTGTAGGCAAAGAAGATTTCTCAAGTGAGTAGGAATTTCTCTGTTTCTTAAAAGTTCCGTATAGACCTTTCCTTTGCATAGTTACAGCCCAAGTATTTGCTAACTGAAGTTGGAAAATATGGAAAGCCATTAATGCAAAATAAAAACAGCAAAACCACAGTCTGTAACAATGTCACACAACTATTAAAAACAAAAATTGAATTTGTTGAAAACAAAGCAACCAATCATGGGATGTGTTTTATTAAATTGGTAGCATGCAGAAAATGGTATATTCGTTCACAACATGATTAGCCTGATTTATAGTTTGCAACCATTTGGCTGTCCATGCAACCAGCGCAGTTTGTTTATCAACAACGTGTTTATCAACAACAGAATGGCTTATACAGGTATTCTATTATTCAAATATTGAATGCATCTCATGCATGTAGAAAAAATAATAGCAGATATCTGGACTATTCCATTTCCTGAGGCAGAGATGATTAAATAGAAAAACCAGATTTCACCTAGTGAGACAATTCTGCAAAAGTGCATAAATGAGCTGCTTGTAATAGTTGTTTTATTTATACAGATATAAATCACAAATAGACCATTGTCATTTCAAAATATTAAAAAATTTACACACAAAAGACACAGGAACTCAGGTAACAATTCTTTTGAAAAAAAAAAACCTTCTAAAACATGATATTTATTAGTTTCATGTTTTGAGGGGTTCATCATGAAGTTCCTGTTTCTATTTACAGCTATTTTATATTTAACAGCATGTTTATTGGCTTCTTGTTTCACATCTTTATATCTGTAAAGCGCCTTGAGCTCTTTTTAGATGGATGTGTGTTGGGAAAACAAATATGGAGTTTGCTTCCAAAGCAATGATACAAATCACACAGAGTGAAAACAAAACTTGCCTCATGGACAGTCAAAGAACTGCAAAATAAGCAAAAACCTCCAGTGTTTTAAGGAGTGGTATTGGAAATCTTACCTGTTAGAACCACATTCCTGTATCATAGTAAAGAATTGGTTCTCCCATACCCATTCCCACGATTTGGTTTTCCTTGCTCTGAATTGTTCCAGCAAAAAAGTTGTCTTTGTTTATTGCTTGAAAGTTTGTTTACGCAAAATGCCAACCAGATGTTTTGGATTGCGAAAGGCAACGAATCATCAACAAATTGAAACTACAGCCTTTTGGAATTCTGACAATTCAAGGCATTTTCTTTTATCAGATACAAACAAGAAAATGTTTTCCAAGTTACCAAATATTACAGGAATCTGGAATTCAAAATAGGCCCAGTTAGGGTGCAGGGGGTGGTGTTGTGGGAAGGGGGGGGGGGGGGGGGGGGGACACACAGGGATCCTGATTTCTGACTCTGTCACTGAACCACTAGCATTGTAAGCCTGAAACTGATGTTTGGAAAACAGTGAAACTGGAGTGGGAAACATTTTGTCAAAACATTTTGAAAAAAGTTAGATTCTGAAGAAAGTGTACTTGATAGAAAGTTTGCGATGTTTTTTCACCTCAGAAAAATATACATGTATCTTTCTCCTGGAGTTCGAATGGTGGTGGGGGGGGGGGGGGGGGCTGGTTTCTCCTGATCTCCCCACTATACTTCCATTGTCAGCCAAGCTTTATTTGTAAGCACGTTTGACCTGTGTTGAAACGACTTGGTGTCAAATTGGAGAAAAGCATGTTCGAGAATTGTTTCGTTAAAAGCTTGTGTTGAGTTTCTTGTTGTGATATTTTATTTTTTGCCCATCGTTTGTCATCGAGATCATCAATTGGTCGTGACTATTTCTTGTTTATATCTGGAAGTATTTTTGGGTTGTTGTGGAACAGATGCTTCCTATCGTGATAAAAAAGAAGCCAAATTTATCAGCCCACTTTCACCAGTTACTGCAGCCTGATGAAATAATACAGCCAGTCCCCAGGCTGTATCATAAACTTTATGGCTGGTTGAATGTAAGCTTCATTGAATGGCACCTGACTGGCACCCCCCCCCCCCCCCCCAACAAAGATATTGACAAAAATTGGGTGACTGCGAACATTAGTCTAAACATTTTGTGAAACATTTCACTCTGGCATTATGTGGTATAAATGTAAAAAATCAGCTTTAAAAACACTTCCAGATGTTCTGAATCCTTCCCCACTGTAACAAAATGCAACACCTTATTATGGCAGCCCAACACCTTATAGTTACTCTTACTTATGACGGTAAGCCTGTAATAAAGCAGTTAGCAGTCCAACAGAATCAAACAAAACTTACAGTTGGATTTTATGAATGATATTTACTATACATTTGCTGACATTTTTCTGCCACAGTAAAGCCCTGTTATTTGCTTAGTAGTTGTAGCTTGTATGTAATTGTTGACCTGCTACTTCATTCTTGTAAAAGAGAAAACATTTATCCCATAGTAGGGCACCTCAAAAGGGCACTAAGGCAATGACTTTGGGGCATGTATTTCCCCGGTTCCCGATGGGATGGGCACAAACCGACACCAATATTATAACTGTGACAGCCAGCTAGCATGCATCTGGTCGAGTCATGGAGGGCACCGGAGTGCTTCTCCCTAGGGGTATCATCACGCATCCCGCGCTAAGAAGGAATAGTTGAACAGGCGCCAACGAAATGCCAGCAATGTGTGAGAAGGATTTGATGGATGTGAATAATCTTAAAGTCGGTTGGCTGTGTGGTCTTATAGTGAAATATACTCCACAGATAATGGTTGTTGCATTTGAGATAAGACAGTACATGTATTAACCATGACTTCTTCCCTGCACCATACATGCATACATGTAACTTTATCTTACTATACCTCCCAATGCAAAGATTCAAACCATTCTTAAAGACAGGTACACTATTGGTAATTGTCAAAGAACAGTCTTCTCACTTGCTGTATCTCAACATATGCATAAAATTAAAAACCTGTGAAAATTTGAGCTAAATCAGTCATCAAAGTTGCGAGATAATAATGAAAGAAGAAAACACCCTTGTCACACGAAGTTGTGTGCGTTTGGATAGTTGTTTTCGAGACCTCAAGTTCTAAATCTGAGGTCGCGAAATCAAATTCGTGGAAAATTACTTGTTTCTCAAAAACTATGGCACTTCAGAGGGAGCCGTTGAAATTCTCCTGTACAATTTCATAGGGTGCCCTTCCCTTGAAGGAGAAAATGCCTTGGTGCCCTTGCCCTTTCAAAAACTATACGTAGCTGCACCTGTATATATCACAGATTGATAAACTTGTACTGTAAAACCTTGCGAGCCCCTTTCACTTGCAAGGTTCACTGGCAGGTAATTCCATCGTTCACAGCTTGAATTCCAGCAACCGTCTTGAGGACTTCTGTCATCATCCTCTGCCCTTCTTGATTCATGTTTGATGTATTTATTATTAACATCAACTTATGACAAATGCGGACATACCACGCAGTCTGTTTACATGTAGGACATGTTCAAGCTATATTTAAATGAATCTTATTGTGGTTTGGCGGAAGATTACATTCATTGCAGTGCTTGGTTTTGAGGTTTTTTTTTTTAGGGGGGTGGGGGTTTTAGGGGGAGGGGTGGTAATTTCAATTAAGTTCACTTTGTTTCCAATCCATACACAAAATAAACAATACAATATAAGCATATCAATATTAAACAATTATAGGCAAAGGAATTATATATAAAGATTTGATGAAAATGGATGTGGGGGGGGGGGGCATAAAAACAGCTGGTCAAACATGGACCCCCTATCATATTATGTGATTCTTGTGTATCAAAACCAGAACTGACTTTTTATCACAGTAATTTCAATCGAGGGGAATAGATTTAAGGGGATATTTTACTTGAGTTTATTTAAAAGAAAGCTGTTTGATTAAAATGTTTACAACATTTTAAGCGGCGTACACGTGTTTTTGTGAGTAAACTGGATGTCAGTGAGTAGGTCTTGTTGCTGTATGTAACCTCTTAAAACCGAAAATAAATCGTTATTTGGTTTCAATCTTTGGTGTCTGAACAAAAAGGAAAACAGTAAAAGGTCTGAGTATGATCACTCTTAGTCCTTAAAGCCGCCTTTAATGACCAATTAATGAAACTGTACATTTGCCTTAATTTCCTTGAAAAGATGTTTTAACAAAAAAATAGAACTAGCCAAAGACGAACATAGGTCACTTTAATCGAGTGTATCCCAATTAGTGTCTGTCAATTTAAAAATAAATAGATAATTATAGTTTGTTTTCCAACCATGTTTTAGCCATCACTATTTAAATTCAGTTCAATAGTTATTAACATCTAGATACAGATATACTGTCATCCTGCATTTACTGAACATTTTGAAGAGTAAATTATGTTACTGTTATTATTTAATTATATATTTCTGGTAATAAAACCAGCGTACGGTTTGTACACTTGTGAAAATTATGATAATTGTGAAAGGCCCCTAACAAACTTACAAGTGCACATTAATTGTTTTGGTTTTCCCCCCTAGAAATGGAAGAACTTGATGGTGATGAAGTCAGGGTATCATCCAGGGGCCAGCTTGCAGAGAGAGACATCGTTCAGGTAGGTTAGATTCAACCTCCTTCCTAGTGGTGTTCCATCTCACCGCGCCATTTTTGGTTTTCCCAGAATGCCTTGCTCAATCATAAACCCTGAAGTGCGCTTTGGCAACCACAAACCAGAAACATGTTTGAGCTTTGGTCATTGGTTGAGTTTTCGGTGATGTTCAGACCAAACAGTAACTGACTTGTTGACTCAGTTGGGCTTGGTTTGTCTCACTAAAACGCACTCTTGGAAGTGTGGCAAAGCTAGCTCATGGTTCAGAAGCCAAGCTTGGATTTCATTATAATAAGCGTGTACTATCTGCTTACTAGCTTAGACCGTATCCATATTGGCGGCTACGGATACGGCTCTGACTGTTGCTAAGGGCGTCCTATACTTCAATGCATGATGACGCGACATCTAGCCGTAGCCGTAGCTGTAGCCCTCCAAATCGGACACGGTCTTACAGTCCCGGACATGAATCTCTGTAAAAACTATGACGTTCAAGTGAAACAATCACGGCCGAAATGCTTTGGCCACCCATTCGCAACATAACAATAAATATTCCCTGTGCCGCAGACCACACAGTGAAAGCCAACAATATGAAAGGGGGCACGGGGCCATGGTGGGTGGGGCGGGGGGGCACAAAGAGATATGGCAGGGATTGTATTTAACAGTGACGAATGTGTAAGGGCAAGATTTTCTGCATAACAGCTAATTATTGTACCATGGAGGTACCCACACAGGTTACGCCTCATTGGGAAAGAACCATGCAATTTAATCCTTTGTCATGTGAATTAGAAACTGGTTTTATTGAGTCAAGCACACCCTCCAGGCGGCAATTTTTTCAAGTGAAACTAATGCCATTGTTATGATCGTTTGTATTGTCTGTCAAACCATTCTTGCATAAAGCGAGATTTGTTCGTTAGCTCTATTTGTCTAACCCAGTAATAAGCTAGATCAAAGACCACCTACATGGTTTATTTCCCATCTGAACTAGAGCATGGCCGTAGCTGGAATTTGATCTGGTTAAAAACATATCCAATGCTGATAATGCTGCAGGCCTGTATGCTTCGTTATTGAAAGGGAAGGGCAATCTCTGCCCCAAAGTCGAATTTGAGACCTGTAACTCTTCTCAGATTGTGTATTTTCCTTCCTAGCTTGTGTATATTCCTATAATAGGGATAGTTATTTCTATGTGGACATATTCGCTCCAGATTTTTGGCGATATCTGAAAAAAATTACAACTTTTTGAAATGAAATTATCGGATATTTTATTGTGTATATTATTTACATTTATACAGGATTAAAACAATCGAATGGTTAAAAATAAAGCGTATACTTTGCTTTTTAACCGCATCGCCTGACATTTTTTCTGAAACTTTACACTATAAAGAACTAGAAAAAGATACATATAGTCACCTACAAAGCAGTTCATGATTCTGCCCTTCCTACATCCAGCTAATTGAAACAGTTGCCTCTCCTAAGATTTCACAAACTGCCTTGGACACACATTCCAGTCTCTCTATACTTTGATCATAATATCTATTTTTGGTATCGAGCAATAAGTCCTGCTTAGATTACTGCTCTCTCTATTTCCCAAACAACATTCTTTTCATGTTAGTGAGAACTCGTTGAAGGCAAAGTATACCTTTGGTTTTTGGGACTGTTCGATTGTTTAAATCCTATATAATGTTGACGTGTACAATAAAAGTAACTCTGTGGAACTATTGCAGAGCCCCTATTCTTATCGGTTGAGGTAAAAGATATCTTTGCATCTCAGAAACTGTGGACACCTCCCTTCCCCAGCCTTTAAATCCTAACAAACCTCATATGTTCTCTTTACACCCCCCCCCCCCGCCCCCCCCCCCCCCCATCCCATGGTGCCTCTAAACCCTTTAAATGAACCCCCATATCCTTGAGCTTTTAGTTACCACACTAGCTCACATATTCCTCCTAAATTCCCCGAATGCCATAACTCAACCACCCAGCTTTTCTGAATCTGACTTTAATTGATACCTCTATACCCCTCTGACAAGTCTCAATAGTCGACAAGTTCAAGATAAGTTCACATTTTGGGGGGTTTTAACTTAGGAAAAGCTGTTTTGTTGTCATTGTAATATTGTACTGTTTGAAGTTCAAAGGTATTGAGTTTGTCCTAAACTTAAGAAGTTTTTAGTAGGGCATACTAAATATAATAACAAATCACCCTCCTGTGAATTCAAATTTTCTTTTCTTGAGTTTCGAGTTACACAAAACAATTTGTCAGGAGAAAAGGTTTCACACCAAAATGTTTGATTGTTGCCAAGTTCGGAGAATGTACAGGTGCTGTTTGGAAAACAAATTTTGATGGATTGAGCAATTTCTATTTACTAAATACCAATGGAAGGCCATTTTGTTTAAAAGCTTGGCAGACTGTGACTTTTGTGCTCTGGGTTAATTTGTTATCGTGTAGGAATGCTATTTATTTAGCAGTAGAGGTTTACTTACTTTAATAGATAGTACCTTGGTGTTTATCGGCTTTTAAATGCTTTTAGAAAGTGTCTGTTTACTTGTTGTTTACTACAAAACCTTGAGCTTGTTTAGGAGATATTTCACCCTGCAAAAATCAAAAGAAGCAAATTTTGTCAACTTTATTTCTCCCTTCTTTTTTGTTTGCAGTTCAGAGTGCATTTGTTTACGTATTTAGATCCTTTTTGTTTATTATACAAAGCCTGGTTTAGTTTAGAAGATATTTCACCCTCCATCCTTTATATGAAGCAATTTTTGTCATTCTTATTTGTTTTCTTGTTTGCAGTTTAGAATGCATCTGTTTACGTATTTAGAGGAGCCTTTTTTATAATACAAAACCTGGTTTAGGTTTAGGAAGTAAATTTTGTCAACTTTCTTTCTGCCTTCGTTTTCTGTTTTCAGTCTAGAATTAATTTCTATTTAGAGCCCTTTTGTTTATTCTACAAAACCTGATCTTGTTTAGGAGATATGTCTCCCTAACTCCTTCATAAAAAGTAAACTAATCATTTTTTGTCATTCTTATTTCTCTTTTCGTTTTCTGTTTTCAGTTTGTCCCATTCAGAGATTTTGAAAGTTCAGAAGACAACAGAGTCTTGAGTCAGGCCCGCCTCGCCAAGGAGGTCCTAGCAGAAGTTCCGGAGCAGTTCACATCCTTCATGAAGAAGAAAGGTATTAAGCCCCGCCCACCTCCCTCGCCCAGCTTAGCAAGTACGCAGAGCTTTCGGTATTAAAACTTCTGCTTGGAGTAAGCCTCAAACAAAAAGGCTGCATAGTGTTTTCTTGTCTGTTGATTAATATGTATAATTGTTTGCATAAATTGTTTTTAAGTTCTTTATTTCTCATTCCAATAAAAAGTAGGGACAAGGTTTACCCGTAGGTACACAGTAACGGTCATGAGCAGGTTTGGAATTTCATGGAGGCCAATGCCTCCAATGCTCTGGGCCCACATTCATAGAGCTGCTAAGCACAAAAATTTGCTTAGCATGACATTTTCTTCCTTGATAAAAACAGGATTACCAACCAAATTTCCACTTGATTTTCAGGATAAGAATAAAAAAACAACACCTGAATACCAGTAACAAGCAATATGCCATAAATGGAAATTTGGTTGGTAATCCTGTTTTTATCAAGGAAGAAATTTCATGCTAAGCAAATTTGTTTGCTTAGCAGCTCTATGAAATTGGGCCCTGGTATTGGCCATGGTGCCGCTTCAAAAGTTTCCCATTGACTTAAAGATTTTCTAATGGAAGTGCCCTTTTTCAAAATGAAAACAGCCTTGCCCTCTTAAAGATGAAACTACAGGCCTGCATGGGTACACATTTTGTTACAAAGACACCAAGTGAAAAACAGATAAATATTGAGTAACACTTTGCAGATCTTGTGTTCGACAAACTCAAATGCTTTGATTCTTCGTTGACACAGTGATTGTTAATTGATATATAAATAACATTGAAATAACTGCTACATCAGTGGTTTTCAAACTGTTTCATAAATAGGAACAATAATGTGCACCTGTGGTTGTGGCTGTCCACGAAACCCATTTGCCCTGCAATAGTGTAATTTTAAAGTACTCCAACAGATTGTTCCTACTCTTTTCATGGACCAAAAAAAATATGCCCGAGTAGACAATTAATAGTTTTGACTCAAGTTTGTTATTCAGGTGTGGCGTTATTTGCTATTACCTCCATGGTTTGCTTTCTTTAATGTCTGCAGTTGAAGAAGTGGCATTGACGTACATTCTTATCCAATTCTAAACCCCCAACAAGGATGATAATTTCTTGTCTAATTCTAAACCCCCAACAAGGAATGTTTGCTATATGTTACCTTCCTTTTCCATGTATGCTTTCCTTTTTGTCTCAACTCAATATGGCGTAATTGTTTTGCAGGGAAAAGTGGTATTGATGTATATATCTTTTCTTATAAAATTCTAAACTCTAACAAGGACTGTTTTACTATATATTATACTGCCATATAACTTCCTTTTTCATGTATATTTTCCATTTTGTCTCGAATCCAATTATGGCTGAATTGTTTTGCAGGGAAAAGTGGCATTGACTATTATATTTTCTTACCTGATTCTAAACTCTAAC
This sequence comes from Asterias amurensis, assembly GCF_032118995.1. NCBI lineage: Eukaryota > Metazoa > Echinodermata > Asteroidea > Forcipulatida > Asteriidae > Asterias > Asterias amurensis. The sequence goes on along the minus strand of NC_092650.1, from coordinate 970,435 downwards.
CAGGACTGTTTTACTATGTACATGTATATATTATGTTAATGTTATGATTCAACAAATTGTTTGTGTTCTCCAGCAATGCAATGGTCTGAAAGATCTCATGGACGTAGATCGCAGAATAGTAGATTGTAGAAAAGCAGATGTAGAATTGTAAACGATTCCTAATTTAATCTGATTTCCGATTGTTTGCTGTTATAAAACAAATCGACAAAACTTTTTTCCTATATACAACCCAAAATATCATGACTTCGTCAAAAGGCACGACACCCCTCCCCCACCCCCAACATACTTCCCCTATATCTGCTCGACTATCTTGCCAGAAATGTCTCGCCAAATATTCATTCCCTATTGATCCAACATTGAATTATTATTATTATTATTATTTTATTTTTTTTTTTTGGGGGGGGGGGTCAAGAACTTTTAGGGATTATCTTCTCAAAAAAAGTACATAAACTTTCCATGACAAAAAGTGCTGACAATGTGAACATTTTTGTGGGTCTGTGGTTTTGGAAAGAAAGTTTTACTAAACGTTGCGGTGGCGGTGGAAGTTGGTGGTTGGAGTTGGTGGTTGGCCTGTCCAACAAATCAACTTTAAGACATTATTTCCCCGGAGGAAACCACAGAATCCCACCATTCAAACTTGAAAAGTCTTACTTCAATGTTGTCTGGTAACATATTTATGGTCCACGCGTTTATAGTTTGTCGTGGCCGAGCGGTCTAGTGAGATGAGGTGTTGTCGGCGGCAGAGTGTGGGTTCGGTACCCGGTCATGACATTAATTAAGTGCCCGTGCTTTGTGGAAGGTTTAGAAGGTATTGTATTCTGCTCTACACCAGCCAGGCTCCCAGTGGATGATACCCAAGCCTACATCCTTTATGGACTGTGAAGGGGTAACCCTGATCCAGCCCCAAGAGTAGGTGGCAACTTACCCCTGGTGGCAGTTGATCTGAGTTGACAGTCCAAATAAAATCTGCTGAGTGTAGCCCTCACTTTAAATGGGCCATATGGCCTTGTGACGTTAGGCGATCCCAACCAAACCGAGGTTGAGGGGATTGGTATGGCCCTTTTGTATTCAGTTAGACGTGTTATCATTTCGAATAGGGAACGAGACGAAGATCCTGTATAGACGCACCAGCAATGTAGGACTTGGGTTTTTGTGATGTTTTTTTTTCATCAGCTAACAATTTGATATGAATTAGTTTTATTTTTCTTAACTTGACTGTAAAAATGAGCTTCCAATAGTCGTGTCCATTCGATGATTGATAAGAAGCTTTTGGGAATGTTGATTTTACTTCTTTAGAAGTATGCAAGTAGACCTAAGGTATAGCTGTGTTTTCAGTTATGAAATTGTTAAAAACATAGGGACTGATCCTTATGAAATATTTATGTACAAAAGAAAGGTGCAAGTATAACTCTGTAAATATTGTAGCTAAAATGCCTAGATTGTAGATCAGGTAATAAAAAGGAGATAATCAATGCATAAGTTAAATTGTAATTTTAGATTTATTTCGTAATAAGAAAAATTTGTAACTTTTTAAATTGTATTGAGGTGTTAGAGTATGAGCAGCATATTAATTTTATATTTTTGGTTTAATAGAAATACTAAACAAAATTTTAACAATAAAGTTTAACGTCGTATGTGCCTTTTTAAATTTTAAGTTGCATGAATTCCATACATGGAAATATCAGCACAAAATGATTTGAATAACTGATATTTATTTTGGTGTTGGTATCACCTATTTATTGGGAGTTGTGCAGCCATTGTTTTTCTACTATAATACGTTCATTGTGTATATATTTTAATTTTTGTTTATTTAAAACAACACAACCCATGTGGAACTTTGTTTAATCTGCTCCACCTCTGGTGAAAATATTCGCATTTTGTACAAGATTGTCAAGTCTCTAAAAATTTTTACAGATGAACCTTCTTTATCCTTCTTAAATACAAGTACAAAACTTTCATGAATAATTTACACTTTACAAAAATAGCATTCATAAGGTTCGATTTTCTTGAAAATTGATTTCCTTCCTGGAAAGTGTGCGGTGTTTTAATTTGGGTCAAGCTTTGTAATAAAAAATGAACATTGAACAACATTAATGAGTGTGCTCTTTTTGTAATTGTTTATAGTCGTGGTATTTTGATTGCATTTGTCATGACGTAGTGAAATAAAACAAATTGATTGGAATCAATTTAACCTTCTGAATACAAAGGTTCCACAATCCACGTAGTTTCAGTGAACATATATACCGATATTTAAAGGGAAGGTATACTTTTGGTATTAACTGTAAGAGACCAGTCCTCCAACTCAGTTTGCGGTAGCACTGTGTATATCTACTTTGCTGTGTTTAGCTTGTCCTGAATAAATCCTTGTATATATGTTGTCCTGTCTTGCTTTCTCCTCCTTCCGCGGAGTAGATTTCGGATTTCTGGAGACTACTTTACTTTCGAAAAGAACTGTTTTGCTTATTAACCACTACCTGGGCGAAAGGCCGGAGATCGGCCAGTGTCGCATGCAATAGTGTCCTCTATGCAATACGATCCGGAGGACATTATTGCACACGGTTTTGTATATGCAATCGTGTCCGCTCGGACGCTGCTACATAATGCAATTGTGTCCGCCCGGACACATTTGCATATACAGTTGTGCCGCCCCGTGCAAAACCGTCCCTGCAGTAAATTAAACGCCCTTGGGTCGTCGACGGAACACGTCCGCCATTATTTTTACAAGCTTAGTGCATGTCATGAATGACATGGGAAATGTTCGGCCGTTGGGTATTCGCTGCAATCATAAAATACGTGAACATTCATGCTGCCTATATACGTAGGTTCAGTGCATGCCGTTTTCTAACAATGTTATCTCCTGTGCTCTTTGATGACCAAAACAAGTTGTCATGATCATTAATATTTGGAGTAATTACCAAAAGGACACACTGCCTTTAATATAGTACGAAACGGTATCCTATAATAATCAATGTGAACAATCCATTCCAAGTTATTTCCATTTCATAATATTAAACCCTTTGTGTTCATCTCAGGGTCGACCAAGGTGTTTGTTTTGATGTGGATGTTTTTTGTCTGTGTTTGTTTTGGGGTATACTTTCCTCGTGTGTTATGGTTTCGGGTCAAGTTAAAGACACTGGAACACTATTAGTAATTGTCAAAGACCAGTCTGCTCACTTGGTGTATCTCAACATATGCATAAAATAAAAAATCTGTGGAAGTTTGGGCTCAATAACGAAGTTGCAAAAAAAACTATGCATGAAAAACACCGTTGTTGCAGATGCCTAAGGCTTCAGGCATGAAGTCTTTCTCCGATTTAAATCATGTTTTATTGGGAAATTACCTCTTTAAAAAAAAATCTACGTTACTTCACATGGAACAGACAATTCTACATAGAAAATCGGCTTTTAATATATATATTTCACATGACGTCATTGACCGTGCATCCTTGATGAAACACAATGGAAAAGTGACATCCCGCTGCGTACAACTCTCAGCCAATAGCCTCTCACGCGTGCACGATTTATCAACGTAAACGGCCGTTGCATGGGATATGTTATGCATCATCACAACGTCTACTTTCGGTATGGGGCTTCAAACAGTCGTCGTGCGTAGCCGTTTTGTTTCGAAACTGGTCTATTTGTAGCTCAGTACATTTCCTTGTAGCCTTCCGGTATCAGCTATTAGGATATATAATAATGGAGCTAGCTAATTGAATAAAGTGGGTGCGGTATTTTGCTCCATGGTCGAACAGAGGACTTCATATTGGAACGTTGTCTATCAATCACAGGCTGATGTATAACTATACGTTGTAATTCCCTTCTTAATCCCTATATAAATAATAATAATACAGCATTTTTAAAGCGCACTAAATCTGTGGAACATTCAAAGGCGCTGGTCAAAGAACAAGAAGAAAATTTCACTCTATATCTGCATAGGCTAATCTGAAGAGATGGGTTTTGAGAGAATGTTGGAATTGAGAGATGTCATGTGTGTCCTTGAGATGTTGAGGCAGAGAGTTCCAGAGGCGGGGTGAAATGTTACTGAATGCCCTGTCCCCATAGCGGGATAAAACGGGTCAGATTCTAAAATAAGCCTATGCAGTAGACGTCTTCGTTCATCTGATTCTTCACTCTTAGTACCCCCGCCCCCCTTCTCACCATCTGATACGCATTGAGTTCCCGGGATAAATTATTCTCTCATGCTGGCCCAATGACCCTTGCCCTATAATACGTGACCATTATGTCCTTTAGTGTTTTCGAAGTTGCTCTCAAAACCCTTTTTTTCCCAGAGTGCATGCATTGTCATTTGAACCACGGCCATTTGGTTATAATTTGGTTACGAAATCTCATTAGTGAATTATTTTCACCTGACAGCGTCTAGCTTTAGAAAAATAATGAATTTATTCATTTGAAATACTGCCATGTCATGTGAACTTGATAAACTAGAGTATATAGGCATGAACGCACACAGATATTGTGCAAAAAAAGGAAGGAAAAATTAGATTCAATATATTTTTGGATGGACTGGAATTCACAGCTTTTTTCATTTATTCATTGTTGGTTTGCGTAATCACACACCGTGCAATTTTTGTGTATTATTATTGACTGAATAACGGGAAAACTTTTAATACCTTCACAATGGCGCTGTTTGGTGTATATTTTGTTTGTTAGGCGTCGCGTGGACGCAAGCTTGCTATTTGAAGGTCGCAATGTATGGTTTATGGGGTTAAAAAATGGGTGGCGCCAGACAGACCTGGGTACGTTTTGGCGGTCGTATCCAACAACGGTTTCGGTCGTTGGACAGTGATTAAAGTCACCTGGAAGTGGTATTTTTTTTAAATAAAGCTTTTGTCACTAAAATATGTGTTTTTATGAGAGGAATGTGAATACAAAATTAACTAAGGTTTAAAAATCTTAGTTTTGATTGTATTTACAAATTTACGAGTAGGCCCCGACCCGAGAGGGCGCTGTTCGTGACGTATTTCAAGGCGCGATATTTGGAGAGAAAATTTGTAGTCGGGCCCCCGTACATTACGTCTGGGAACATGGCACATCAAAACAAATTTAGACACGATTTTACACACATACGTACATTGAAACTTGAACATGTTGAACGCCTAGTGGTTTTTACAAAAGCTATTGCTGCTATTTTCATTTAGCTATGCGACTTTTTAGTGACCAAATGGGTTGTAAGATGTGTGTCCGCCTACGTATTATATAGAAATACGGCCACGGAGCAGACTGCACGCACGCACTATGGCTGCTGTGTAATGGGCGGACGGTCACATAGGACCTGCACGCACGGTGAATCGCATGCGGTACCAACAAAAAATCGTGTCACTTGGCAAAAGCTAAAAACATACCCTCAAAGTTCAAACTTACCCGAATTTTTTCACGTTTAGCAAATGCTCCTCTGAGTTCGTCACGTCTTTCAGATACCTTCTTCGACTTCCCACTAGCTAGAAAAATTGTTGGGACGGCGTCGTGTTTAAGAATGGCTCTTCTAGTCATGTCAAATGAGTTGTGTATCCAGTATTCGAAGCACGACGGCTCTAAGTGTTCGCTGCAGCGCTGAAAAAGACGTCGGACCGGACCACTTTGCTCTAGTTAATCTGACTTTCGCAGCCCACAACCGCCTATACTTGGGATCTGCAGGAAACAGATGAAGACTGACCCCATCTTTAGTTGTTTTGCTGCATCCAGCAGCAATACACCTGGTCGGCATTGCCGGAAAAATGCCAGAAAAAAAACTTTTTTCGCAGCGTACAAACTCACGTCTTAGAATTACATGTACCTTTTGCACGTGTGTTTATCTACGCATCGAGGGGGGTCTATGTTTGATCGAGGCAAAGTCTTCCTTTTCCTACGTCACAAAAGGGGTAGGCGGAGTCAACCCCCCAAGCACTTAGTTAATTTTTTTAACATATAAATCGTGACAAACAATTACTCAAAAAATTGTTTTATTGTTAATAAACATATACTCTTATGTTTAAAAGAAAAAAAATCCTATTTCCAGGTGCCTTTAAACAATGGGCAACTCAAGTGAAACAGTTATTGGTTAGGACCGCCAAATCGCATTCCCGGTGAACTTTCATTTGCTCTTCTGAGCACGCGCACATTACCAAGAGTCTGCTGCCACCTATCGTCACAAAAGTCCCCCATTCTGCAACCAAAATTATACTTGTAACGTAATATCATTATTTTATATACGCCAGTAATCTTCACTCCTCCTCTGACCCGGACCTCTGGTTTAAAATCCTCGGTTTATTTACCGTCAGCTGAAGGGCAAGCCCGAAACTCGCCCACCATTTTGAAACTCTACCGGTGCACGGCGTGTCTTAGCGATTGGTGTTGCTGCTCAGCATGCCGTGGGTTCAAGTCCCAGTTGTGACACGTTGTGTCATTAAGCAAGACACTTAACCATGATGCTTTGTCCTTCGGATGGGACGTAAAGCCGTTGGTCCCGTGTGTTGTGTAACGCACGTAAAAGACCCAATGCTTGAAATAGAAGGGGTTCGCCCCAGTGTTCCTGATTTGATTGGCTGCGTATTGCGCCACAGCACCTTGTAAAAAAAATATTACATAATATGTACTCTAGGGTGGATTTCACAAAGAGTTAGGACTATAGTCTTATCTTGAGTTAGGACGAGTTCCTAGTTCTAACTTAGGACTAGCTGTGCGTTTTTGATATCTCTTAGGACTAGTCCTAAGTTGGGACTGGTCCTAACTCTTTATGAAATCGACCCCTGGTTATAATTGCTCCATGTTCAAACGTACCCATACATTGTACCTTGCAGGAAATACTGAATACTTTCTGTTCGGCTGGAGTTTTGCAGGGGACAGAATCACTTATGAGACCAGCAAATATGGTGCGGTGAATGGGACAAGCATGCACCAAGCTCAAGGGTGTATCCTTGTACTTGATAGCTGTTGAGTATCTGAATGAGTGCTGAATCATCCCATAGCAATGTGGCCTGTAGTGGCTAAGGTTGACTGTTCTACACTGCGATGGGTATCGTTGTTTTTGCCGACTCACCGTCCAGTGCTCACTGCATAGTTTCATTAGGGTGATATAGACCTTTATCATTACTGCCTCCATCTTGGTCATGTTCCTCGTATCGAATAACAGTATAATGCATGCAAATAAACATCTTGCAATTAGGAACCAGACTAGTTTGTTCTTCCAGTCTCGGTTTGGTAATAATGATATAAATGGGAGAAATTCAAGATGGCTGCACCGTGTAAGGCCTAAAGGTCTATAAGAGAGGTCGGGGGATTGACTGACTGTGAGAAGGGGGTTGAAGTTGGTGTTGTTTTGAATTGATGGGTCAATGTGGAGGGCATTCGGCGTGGTGGGGGGGGGGGGGGTAATGAACGGCAACTGTCAGTGCCATGATGCCAGACCATGAAGGTAGCAATCGAACCTCCATGGATATCACCATCGGGCGGTAGGCGGCTGATCAATTATGCCGATGGGTTGAATCCTGCATAGATCTTATCGCAAACACTCGGCGCGTGCATTACACGTGGAATGAGGTGCATGCTGGTCTAGCTAACGATCAACAGTTCCTTGCGCAGTGAGTATTTGCGAAAATCTCTAAGCTCCCTCCCTCCGTTCCACTAATTTTCAACTTGTTGCATGAGGAAACTGGCTGGAGAAGTACGTTTTCCATTGTTCTTCAATTCAATTAAACTAAATTAAAGTTATGCTGTGCATGTGCGACCCAAGTTTTAAAGCGTTATGGTAATTTTGGTGGAATTTTCCCCAATGATTTGTTTTCCCAACTGAATTTGAATAACATTGCTAAGTTGACCTGTGGGTCCCAGTTACAAACATGGCATAGATGGAATTCTGGTTGGCCGTGCATTACGTGCTGAACAGCTTTACAAGATCCGGGACCTATTCAAAAATCTTCTGAGCTTGTGGCTAGAAAAAACCCTTAACAACAACGGTCTGGAAAAGAACATTGGCGGGTATGCTGAATCTTTGTTGTGATTTCTTGATAAATTTTGTGACGCAAAGTTGCTTTTGAGTTAACGATTGCGTTGTCCGGGTTGTGGTTAAATGGGCAGCCTACTCAAGGGCCTATTGCTGAATCACACAGTCAGGTTTAAATTCCCACACGTCGCCCTTGAAATTATGCTGCTGGACGATATTGTAATATTCATTCTCAGTTTCTCTCTCTTTTCATCCCAGTGGTACTAAAGGTGGTTTACATGTTCCAACATTCATGGAAGTTCCGAAACTCCTATGTACCGACACAAGTATTTTCCCAATCCTTACCGGTAGGCCTAGTGTAACCCTAAACCAACCACTGGCTTGTAAACCAAGAAGAGGTTTCGGAACAGGGTTTCAGAACATAAGTTTTTTTCTTATCCTACCCGAGTAACATGCCTGTGATATATATTTTGTTCACAGGACTCGGGAAAGTACTGAGTATACAGTGTTAACACACATCGGTGTATGGGTAAAAACCAGATGCAAATTTAACATCTCTTATAGTTGTGTCTTCTTCTAACATAAGTGTTTTAGAATATATAAAGCCATGCTGCTGCGCATCCTCGCTGGGACGCTGACTATACATTACATGATCGCCATGGCCCATTGTGGTTTTACCAATAATGGTTATAACAAAACAATTCATTATGAGATACCCCGGCCATAACCCCAAACAAGTCCAAGTCCGAGGTCAACCTAGTCGAGGTCAATGATCTATTCCCATCAACAATCCAATGCGAACAAGGTACAGTGGTCAACATCTCGTAGGGATTCGATTTCTGTAACGTCATGCATGCATGGACCGAGTTCAACCTGAGCTTTTGTTACAAGTTCTCAAAAGAAAAAGAAAGAAAATGCATGGTAATATTTTCTCAAGTAAATTTGTGTGAAAAATTATTATAGACTATTCTTGTTCTGCTTTATGAAGCATACCAGCGTATCGGCAATGCCTCATTGAGTTTTGCATAAATCATTATACAATTTTAAAGGAAGTTACGCCTAAAAACGTGATTATTGTGCTGACTTTCAAATTTCCTCAAATTGAAAACACCGCCCCAAATATTTATTTTCTATTCATTTTTCTCTGCTTCATTTAGCAATACTGCGAATCAATCGGCAAGGCCTTGATAGGTTTTGCATTAAAAAATCATAAAATTATTGGAAATGGATTTACGCTTAAAAACGTGTGTATGACATGTGGTCTTCTACTTTCAAATTTCCTCGAATTAAAAATACTGCTACAGTGTTTCTTTGTCAATTGAATTGATACTCATTCAAGTAAGGTGGGACCACGCCTCCTTTTTGTAGGGTGGGGTAATTGATGTCATTTTTTCCCATCAATCTCTAGCGGTTATCAAGAAAGGTGTGGTCCCGTTTATCTATTGTGACTATTGTGTTATTTCGAACATCCGCCGGCGTCTGAACTTCTTGTTCGTCACTATGCATCACGATATGACGTCATTCCGGTTAGACTCTGACCTCCGACCTCCAACCTCCGACCCCAATCACCGAAGACCTTTTGGAGTGACCATGTGTCGATTTTACAAAGATAGTCCTAACAGGACTAGTCTTTTAACTCTTTGGGAATGTCTAAAATTTTAAAGACACTGGACGCCTTTAGTTTACAAGTTCCTTTTCTCTCGTATGCAACTTCCTCCAAGCTTCTTCCCTCGAACCCAGCTGCCGAAAAAGATGCGATATATTTGTCAGTAGGCTTCATACACTCGCCTTCAGTTTGCCTTACTCGTTGGCCCCCAAAATGACAGGTACATGTAGGCCTATAAATAATTGTCATAAAAATACGTCAAGTATTGAGGTCCTAGTCCTCCTACAGCCGCATGGTGTGGTGCGTAAAAATGCATCCCTTGTAAACAAACAACGGGGTGGCTAGTAGTGATTGTCATGAACCAATAGATAACGTTCGGAGTTAAAGGAAACATCAACTTTATTAGGAACGGAATAATGTATGTGATAAAATTATTACATTAAAAAAATCGTAAAATGTCCTGACGTTCCCTAGCAAAGTTTGTTCTCGAAAGCTGATATCAATATTATTGTATAGAAACCACGTGGCATGCTTTGCATGCAGCCTTCGAAGTGTCAACACGCACGGGACGTGTTGGCATTGATTGTTTTTATATGAAAGTAGTACAATGTATCTAATGATCATAATCTACTTATTATTTTGATACATTGTTTCTCGTTGCTCTAATCCTAAAAGCTAGGTAGGTACGAGGCTGATTACAAAAGTGTTTACCTTAATTTCTTGTTGAAAAAAATGATCTGTCATGCATGATGATCGATCATCACGCAGCCCCGTACTTCTTCCACTTTAAGCCATATATTTTTTTAAAATTTAACCCACCAAGTACAGGGTAGTTGATACAAGGCTAGTGTGAACGCCCCCTCAGTCGGTACGCACACCACACACAATCACAGGATGTAACTATTGCAGCTAGACCACCAGTGATGATGTAGATTGCAGTTTGTATCTGTTTTATATACGTTCATATCGTATTGGAACCCCCCATGAACAGACGTGTGTGAACACTGACAACTGATGATATAAAAACGCCTTTGGATTATGCTGCTTCTTCATTCTGTCTCCAAACTGAGAAGTGTTTGTGACCATAGAACATCATAGAGGACTTATTTCATTCATTGAATATAACTTTTCGTATGAATTTTTCAAAAGACACTAACGGAAAGATGCCGCAAGTAGTTGATAAAATGAGTGGGGAGATACGCTCGTCGCTGTTTTGGAGGGCGTGCCTCGCCGAGTACATAGCCACCCTGTTCTTTGTTTTCCTCGGTCTAGCCTCCACGGTGACTTTTGGGGATGAAATCCCTGATTTACTGAAGATTTCCCTGGCGTTTGGGTTGGGTATCGCTACCCTTGTCCACTGTACGGCCCACATCAGTGGTGGCCACCTCAACCCTGCCGTGACCATCGCGTTCCTGGTCACCCATCAAATCACCCCGTTGAAAGCGATCCTCTACATCCTAGCTCAGGTGCTTGGAGGAATATCTGCGTCCGGGATTCTCTTCGGGCTGACCACCGGGAGCAATTGGGAAACAGGGACCAGGTACGGAGTCACGGCACCCCAGGTTGGAGTGATGGAATACCAAGCCCTATTCGTTGAGATGTTGCTCACGTTTCAGCTTGTGTTTACCGTGTTTTCCACAGTTGATCCCGACCGTAAAGGTTTCACAGGCTCCGGGCCACTGGCGATTGGTCTGTCCGTTGCTCTTGGACACTTTGCCGCGGTGAGTTCAGTAATACTAATATTTCATAAAGAAATTTGTTTCATTTTAGTTATCATATTTTTTTGCAGGCCTATTTTAATTGATTAACCATGCTATTGCTAGTAGAAGTAACTGCTAGTGCTAGAGTATGCTATTAGTGTTGAGTATGCTATATATAGCGTTAATCATGGTAAACTAAAGTCCATTGACATGATTGAACAAATTATCTTTGTTTTTGTTTAGTTTCTGATTGTATGTATGCATGCGATGGAAGGACATCAAAAATAAAAAAGTTGAATAGAAGAAAATTTAAAGTTTTCATCAAGTTTGGGTTTCACCTAGACCCTATTATACACTTCAACTAAACCCTTTTTTCAAGTGTATACGCTTGGACCTCCCTCTTTTGTTTATAGTCCTAAATTCCTACTCTAACTTTTTGCAACAGCTCCTATTGCTATTGGTTTTGTACACTTGAATTCTTCAAACTTCGGACTTTCCCGAACCGTGAACCCTAGTGTTTGTCCTATACTAGGTAATCGGTTTGAATACTAACGCCCCACCCATCGGCGCTGATGGGGGGGGGGGGGGGGGGGGGGGTCGGCGGTACATATTGGCTTACCATAGGTAGAGATGATTGATGATTTAAATGTGAAAGGTTTCCGTATCCTGCCACCACGTTTTCATTCATTATGTGGATCGGGAATTTATGGAATAAAATAGCATCCAAATACCTGAATGAGATGTTAATTTGTGTAAAAATCGGGCCTGGAATTTCATCTCTTTTGAAAATCATGAAAAGGCAAGGCCATTTGCATTTTGCAATGGCAGTTCCTTTTGATTATTTTTTTGGGGGAGTGTGAAACTTTTGAAGTGCACCCATGCCAGGACAATGTAGGCCATGGCCTGCGTGTAACTCCAGGCCTGAAAAATGAGTGGAAAAGTGCATGCATCGGGATACAGAAAGTTTTTCCTTTTAATGCTCCAGTCTCATCTCATCAACCCACATTTTTATGAGGGTGCTGTTGGAATCGATAGACAATACAAAACACCATCCCAGTGTTTAGTTTAATAATTTATCTTCAATTATAATGTAGCCATTTACCAGAAAGTGTATGGCAAAAGGTAACGATGCCGAAACTGCAAGCAGGAGCGTGGGGGGGGGGGGGGGGGCGGTACCTCTCAGCAAATGATCCTGTTTTATCATACCCGTCTCTGATTAAGATTTGCCTTACATTCTAACTTTAGGTTAGAATTTTAAAGTTGCGTCTTCGTTGTTTCGTTTTCGTTGTTTGTGTGTTGTGTTTGTGATTGATGATGTTGTCTTTCTCATCGTCGTTGTTGTTTTGTTGCTGTTGGTTTTTCATGTTTTTGTTGTGGGATGTAGTGATTGCATCATTTAATGTTTTATTTTTCTCTGCTACCATACAGATCCGAATCACTGGTGCTAGCATGAACCCGGCTCGTACTTTAGCATCGGCAGTTATATCAGGAAACTATACAGCACACTGGGTAAGAATCTACACGGTTCTTATATAGGAAAGAGAATTACAAGAGAATCTCTATTTTACTGATGTGCAAAAATCCCCCGCGGCACACCCACACTATAACTTAACACAATATGAACCCTTGCAAAACGTACGTGCCTCTCCTGTTCACCATTTTGGGGGAGCGGATGTCAAACTACAAAGAATCCTACTCCCAAAATGATGGAAAGTAGTCGCGCATTGCAACAGAGGCGCTATCCGCGTTGTGCAAGTGGTCCAGTAGAGAGTAATGTCAGTTTGGTCCAGCTCACACTAATAGTAGGAAAGAGAGTTACAAGAGAATCTCTATTTTACTGATGTGCAAAAAAGGCGATACATTTCCCTTAGGACCTTAAAACACAACATCTACAGGGGGACATAGAGGAGAAAGGTCTGTCAATTAATGTTGATCGATAAAAAGTGTCATGAAAACAAAACATTTACAATTAAAAGGCACTGTACACTATTGGTAATTGCTCAAATTAATTGACAGCATAAAAAAAACTTGGTAGTGAGCAATATTGAAAGATTTTGATATGAAACATTGTGATAAACAGTTCCCTCTGTACTTTTTGAGAAAGAGGTAATTTCTCTTTGAAATATTAAAATACTTCAGGCCTGAAGCCTTATATTATGCATCTGAAAGCACTAAAAGTATTGCACAAAGGGTGTTTTGCTGGCAATATTCTCTTGCGCAAATTCGATGACCAATTGAGCCCAAATTTTAACAGGTTTGTTATTTTATGCACTTGGGATACACGAGAATATTGGTCTTTGTCAATTACCGAGGTTTAGTGTCGAAGTTCAATGATTTGCGATTGTAACTTTTCGACGCGTCCCATTAACCGCAAGGAATTTGGAGTTACTAAATCACTATTAAATAAAGACGAACATATCACTAATAAAATCACCGTCACGCAATGACTGCAATGGGTTACGATTCAGTGCCTTTTTGAACTATAATTAGTCGGGTGTCAACCCCGATGCGTCAAAATAATTCCATCTGGTGAACTTAGTATCAATTATCGATCATGCTGGCGCCCATAGGACAAATATTGACTGGGAGACCAATGGTTCCAGTCGACGACGTCATTGGAGTCTTCACAAACCCTAGCTCTCCTTTCCCTGTTTGTGATGCGCGTTGATGGACCTTGCACAATCCATTATCTTTGTGCTGATAATGCCTCCAACAACAACTCAAAGTCATGGCTTTAGCTCCAGATTTGGCTCAGGCTAGCTTGGACCCGCGGTTGTTTTGACAATATTGCGCGTGTTTTGTGTACGCGCTCAGGGCTTCAGACGAGCGGGCGGAGCCTGAAGCCGAATCCAAAGCAGAAGCTGTGGTTTCCACAAGGGCCTATGGGTTTATTTTAACCCTCAGCAAAATCCCTCCATGGCACACCCACACTTTAACTTAAGACAATATAGAACCCTTGCACAACGTACGTGCCTCTCCTGTTCACCATTTTGGGGGAGCGGCTGTCAAACTACAAAGAATATAACTCCCAAAATGATGGAAAATAGTCGCGCATCGTATGTAACAGAGGCGCTATCCGCGTTGTGCAAGTGGTCCAGTAGAGAGTAATGTCAGTTTGGTCCAGCTCACACTAATAGTAGTGTTCAACAAAAAGTCGATTAAATACATTATCTGGTTATCTTGATTCTGGGATGGCACTCATAAACATAGAGCACAGAACTGGTGTTATCGTTAATTCGTTTATATTCAGACGTGAACAGTCTGTACTTCAAATCTTTATATTTTCCTTCATCCTTCTTCTATGATTCTAGGTATACTGGGTCGGCCCGATACTGGGTGGCATCATAGCCGCATCGTTGTACGACATGGTCCTAGCCCCTACTGCCACACCAAGCAGAATCAGGAAATGTATATCGTGCGAGTATGACGTCACAGACGATGACGTATCACCGGGTGACATTGACCTCAGCATGATCAACCACGGACACACGGCTGACGAGACGGGAGGAAAGATATGATTCGACATACAGGAGGCCCTCTACGGACCCTTCAGTCCAGTTGCACTCGCATCATCCCTCACACTATCCCACTCCATTTGACTTTTTATAGATGGGTTTGCACTGACTTCATTGACCACCATCTTTAATGACGTGCATGCGTGAAATGCTATCGTTGGCTGAGAGTTGTGCTCAGTGCGTACACGAGTGCATTTTCAATCGTTTATCATCAAATATGGCGGTCGGTGACGCTGTGTACAATCCATCTATAGTAATAGCCGAAACCGCACTTTTTGGCAAACTTGCTAGTCCTTCTTGCTTCTTGAATCTTCTGCAACATAGTCGCTATGGTTGTCGTGTGTACCGCAGTTTCCGATGTGGTGTTGTGTTGCTATTTTGTTATGGCGTTTTGTTCATCGTGTTCTTGAACCACAAATCTGTTTCAAAATGTTTTTTTCCCTCGGGTGATGTTTGTTGTTCTGAAACACATGATTTGTTGAAGAAACCCCCATGGGTTATCATAAGTTCCATGTTTAATGTTTAGAAACCGTGAGGTTCAAAATGTTTTGAAATAATTAGTTTTTAATGTAGTCTTCCCTCGGGGAATATTTGTTTGTCTGAACACGTGATTCGAAGTTCAGTTAAGAATGATTGGGGGGGGGGAAGCATAAATTATCGTAAATTATCGTAAATTATCGTAAATTATCGTAACAACGAAGTTCAAAATGTTTTGAAATGGTTAGTTTATAAACATTTATGTTTGAAATAAGCCAATAAGTATACATTCTGCTTCCAACAATGAAATATGCTTGACGAGAATGTACGAGAAAGAGGTGCCCTTGACGAGAACCTGAGTGAGACATCGATTCAGTGCTTATTATTCTAAAAATGTACTTGTATAGTCAATGTATTATAATTATAATGTATTATTAATGTAACACATTTCGCTGTTATTATGCAAACATTATTTAACATTTTGTATCACAATTATTTTCGGGGATAATTTTGTTGTAGGTTTTGACTTTTATACCAAATAGTAAAAAATAAGATCTGCTGACTTACACAAGGTATTGGTTGCCCGCATCACAAACTATTTAGGGATGACAACTTTTTCTGAAAAGCTTCTACTACTTTGGGTGCGTGCATGCTTGAGACTACTTACGTGCATGTAAATACGTTAATTATGCATATTGATTTCATTTATGAATTAACTGTTTGAATTAATCATTTTTTGTATTTGTAGGTAGTTAAAAAAACAAACGAACAAACAAACACCCCACAAACAAACAAACAAACAAACAAACAAACCTTGCTAGGTGTGGAGTTGTTTTTTCCGTCTGTGAACGTCTTTGGCATTATTTCTATTTGTGTGTTGGTTTGCTGTATATAATTATTATTATTTGGCACTTATATTAGGGTGCGTTCGATTAGCTTCCCTGGGTCGACCCCGGTCTGCCCCCGGTACGTTCGAAAAGCTTTTAAATCATTCCAGTGGCTCACCCGGGTCAGCCCCCAGTGCCCTGCTTGTGGAACGGGTCAATTTGGGGCTGGCCCGAGGTGCACGACGTCACCACGAGAGGGCGAGTGTGATCGTTCGAGTAGCTCTTGTCAGGGGCTCACCCGGATGAGCACCGCGGGGTCGACCCGGGGAAGCTAATCGAGCGCACCCATGGCAAGATTAGACAAAGGTATGGTAGCCTTGAAGAGAGATGAAAATCACAATTTTTTGACAATAGCCCATTCAAAATTGCGAGAGTATTTTTGTTCTCATGTAAATTTGCATTGTGAATGTATATAATATTAATTACGGTAGCAGGTACACAATAAAGTAAAGCTAATGCATAGTAATGCGTAGGAGCCAATAATTATTTGTGAGTTGCGAGAGTGTCACTTCAGGGCCACCGTATAATAACATTGTGACGTGACACGTGCGCGAAATTTCAATTCTGAAAACTTGTATCGGCTCCTCCTGCACTCCCAGTTCTCCTCAAAATACCGGTAAGCTACTCGTTATTGTTTAATTAATCGTATTGTTTGGTTCGGTGTAATGTATTGTTTTGTAAGGGGTGAGTTTGACTATTAAATGCTGCCGAGACAGAATGTTTTGAAGTCGTCTCTTTTTGGAATGTGTAACTGGTCAACTCGACCTTCCAATCACTACACACAGTGCACACACACGCCCTCACTTTTTTTCAGCAGCGCTGAGAAGCCGTAGACTGACGCGGGTCACGGCACAAAAAGATTTGTGTGTTTGGGGGTTTCCTGTACTTTAGTTGGTCAAGTTCAATGGGAACACCCTTACTTATTACACGGAGGTAGAATATGTTCATATTGCACTTTGCACAGCCGCGATAATGCAGTATGCTTGCGTCAATCGACAATGGTGTAACAATGTTACTTCATGTAATTGTAACATGTTTGGCAACGAGGACTGTGCCCAATTTCTTAGAGCTGCAGAAACAGAAAAAGTACTTCTAGAAACTATAAGACTCCACACAGAAAGTAGCTAAGAACATTCAAATTATGCTAAGGCCTACCACATTTCGCTCAATCTCCAACTTTTATGAGTTGACTCAGGTATCCTGCTGTATTTGTGCTAAGCAGAATAAAGCAGCTCAACATAAATTGGGCCTTGAACTGTTTTGTTGTAATTTTTATCGAAAAAGAGCTGCAGGATAAACTAAATCATGTAATAAACTTCCTAGGACTATTTGAGTTGAATTTCAAAGAATGCAATAAAGTGTCATTTGATACTGTTATTGTAAAGTTTTATCTAGATACTAGAGGGCGCCAAACAAGTTCACCACTAAAGAAACTCAATAGCAACCAGTGCACAAAAAAGGATACTAAAAAAAACAGATATTTTTGTCTCTCAGCCTCTTGAGACAACCAGGCAAATATGTTTTCGTACGACTAAAATTCAGATTGTTTTTTTTTAATTTATTTTTACAATGCCTTTTGAAATTTTGTCTTATTAGCCAGAAAAAATCCGGAAAGCATTTATCTCCCCAAATTGACGTGTTTCCAGTTTTCGCGAAGCACTTCTGCAGTTCACAAGCCAATGAGCAAACTTTAAAGTGTAAATTTATCAAGTATCCCTCAAAATTGGAATCACAGAACCCCAGGTTGTGGTTATACTTGTCATGTTTACACAATCTATTGGTTTCATTACCCCTAACCCAAGTTGGTCTAACAGGGCTACATTACAACAAAAACGTTTTCATATAGTACATTAGGGCCTAAACATTATGATAATCATTTCCGTGCATGAATTTTTGCAATTTTATTGGTGATGCACCCACCAAACATTTTCATTGGCAGTAAGCAATTAATAATTTTTTTAATAATAATGGTAAGCGATACGTCCTTCAGGCCTGGCATATTTTACTTCAAGATATTATTTTATTTTCAATTATCACATCACATTTATACAGATTACAAGCTTGTAAACATAAATAAAAAAATTATATTTTCAAATAATTTAATGAAGGCCTAATGATTTGTATCTGTCAAAATCAACCACTTTTAATTTAAACAACAGCAACAAAGATTTACCCATAACCAAGTGTTGTCCTGCATTTGTGTATAAAAATTATTGTGATAAATCAAAATTGTTTTGTCACAAGCAAGACTGATGCAATATTTATATTAATGTCACAATTTTATCATTTGTTTTGCTTACACCCATATGATTTCAAAATACTTCATTGAAACACAAAGGCAGGTTTAACCACCAGCAGTGCCCCGGATGTATTTTTAAGAAATAAAAATTATTATTTTCAAAATAATTTACAATATGTTGTCCAAAATCTAAGTGCCCCTGATACTCCTGAGGTTAAACAAAAACATAAAAAGACAACATTAAGTTGAGGTAGACTTGCCAACTTACTCTCAATAGTTGTTAAAATTGATTAATACTTCTATTTAAATTCAAAAACAAATACACAGTAACTCTACTCACAAGCACTCAATTACATAATTTGTCATTGAATTGTAAATTCTAAACTTTTGACTTTAACTTTGGCTTGAATGGCATTTTGCACTTTATAAGTACTGTTTACTATTTCATCGTATAAAATGTAATTCATTAAATGACATGGGCTATTCCCCAGGGAAATTCTACACTAAAAACTAACGTCCACAAAAAATTCAAATTAAAAAAAAATTAACACTATGTTTCAACATTTTAGTACTGCAAATTATAAGTCACTTCCGCACCAATTCATTGCTCAATTTAAAAATGGCAATACGATTTAAAGCAGAAGACTAACATGCCAAAAAATTAAATTTTTAAAATACAACATCTCAGTACTGCAAATATAAGTCACTTCCACACCAATTCATTGCTCAATTTAACAATGGCAAGATAATTATTAAAGCTTTAGAATAACATTCTAAAAGAATTCAAATTTTAAAACACACCATCAATTAACACCATGTTTCAACATGTTAGTACTGCACATTTAAGTCACTTACGTATCTAAACTGGTCACACAAAGTTAGAAAACCCTTTTGTAATCATTAAGTATATCGTTATTATTATTACTCTCTTAATTGTAAATATTATATTATCAATACAAAGCTGAAGTGTTCCTCCTCCATCTACGTAAGATGATTATTTACCCAAATGATTTCAAAGAATTCTTTCGCTTTAACCCCACTCCCATTGGAATCTAACCAAGATTACAGCCAGTAACTAACAACCCATTGTGAGTTAGATTTGAATTAATGTCTGGATGAATAATTGCTTGATCGCAAGTTACTGCTTACATTTGAATTCCTCAGACTATGAGGACAGTCAGTTGCTATGTCAACCGGTTCGGGGCAAGCTTTTGTATAGCAACCTCCAGATGAGCAGACCCTGGTACCAATGTGACATACATTCATTTTAAAGTTGTGCATGGGTGTCTTATGTAACTATGCAAAAGCTTGCCCAGAATCATGTGACGTATAGCAACTGTCTCTATCGTCTAATGAGTTCAAATTTATATGGTAACTTGAGATCAAGCACGTCATTGTACAAGACAAGATTCAAATCTAAGACGCAATTGGCTTAATGGACCAACAGCTTCAAGAAACTCTTAAACTGGAACAATCAGAATTTAAAACTGGGAACATAATATAATAATTGTTGCCAAATGGCGTATGTCTCCCAAATCCCAGAAATCCAGGAAAATATTAAGGCAAGAAAGGGCAGAAAAATACAACAACAATGAAAGGCCCAACACGCAGAAAAAGGAACACAGAAAGACATTAAGGAGAGACTTTAAAAAAGAAGCCAAGACATCAAAATGATTCTTGAGCTTACATTACATTTCAGGTCATGTATTTCAGGTTACCCCAGCTACAATCAAAACAGCAGGAGATGGAATGATACAGGCGGATAAATGATAAAAAATAAATCATTTAAATAATTTACTTTGTCAATGTTGTTTAGTCATTGGCACTCATGTAAAATTGTTCAAGTGTAAACGTCAAGGCCCAATATCATAGAACTCCGTGATGACCGTTTTGTGCTTACTATATTAAGTAAGCACAACAATTTGATTGCCGCTAAGCAGCGCTATGAAATTATCCCAAATACTCCCCATAACAAAAAATTGCACTGTAAAATTTCATGAACAATGGAAATATGATCGGACCGAGTACGGAACCTTGAGGTACACCTGAATAAATTGGATACCAGTTAGAGCATTCCCCATCAACAGCTACTCATTGTTCCCTTCTACTAAAGAAATAAAGAAGAAGGTTATGGCAAGCCCGATCAAAATCTTTGGAAAGGTCAATGTATATGTGAAGCTGCCCCCTCCGATCATTTGCAAAGTTGCAATAAAAGGAGCACCAGGCAAATTATTCTCCACACTATACACTGGACATCCTTTAAATGTACACGGCATATCCCTCCAAAGATACCTGATAGACACTGCTGGATTCTCATAGCAATAATACGACACGATCAGAGATGAGGGGGTCGGCTGACTGATTACCTCGGCTGGTACCCATGACGTATCATCATTAGATTGACAAACTGCGTTACCCGAACAGCAAATCTAAAAAGACAAGAGCAAAATACTAAAAAATTTGGAAACAGATTTAAGCTCTCTTGCCTTTTGATTTATTGACAAATCTGTCAGAGTAATAATAGGCAAAATTAATGATAAGTGTCTTTCTCCCAAAATCAAACATTAGAATAATTTGCAATAGAGACTAACCCCATTTTGAAATTATGAGGAACACTTAAAGGCAGTGGATAATGGTAATTACCAAAATAATTGTTAGCATAAAAACTTACTTGGAACAAGCAATGATAAAAACATTGTGAGAAACGGCCCCCTCTGAAGTAACATGGTTTTCGAGAAAGAAGTAATTTTCCACTAAAATATTTCAATTTGATTTTAGAGACCTCAGAATTAGATTTTGAGGTCCCGAAATCAAGCATCTGAAAGCACACAACTTTGAGTTAGAAGGGTGTTTTTTCTTCAATTGTTATGTCGCAACCTAGACGACCAATTGAGCTCAAATCTTCACAGATTTGTTATTTTGTGCACGTTAAGATACACACGGTGAGAAGACTGGTCTTTGACAATTACCAATAGTGTCCAGTGTCTTTTTAAAGACACTTAAAAGTATACATCACATTTCCAGTGGTTCCAAAAGAGGGTGCCAAAACTCACCTCAAAACCAATCTTTCCGACAATCCTGATGTTTGCATTTCCGTTGTCATACTTTATAAGAACTGTCAATGTTTCAGTATCGACTGTGAATTCAGAAGGGAAGGGTCCAGAGAAGGTAATATTCTGACCGTAGACGACTGCCCGACCAGCTAAGGACAGTCTGGTGCCCATTTCCTGCTTATCTCGTGGGTGAATCCTAGAAAAAGGAACATCAATCAATCAATCAATTTATATGGCGCTTTATTCTAACAATCGGTGCACAGTAAACTCTTGTAAACAGGTGACATTTGAGTGATGTATTGTAGATGATTGTCTGATGTTTTGGGGAAGACTGTTTCATACCCTGCAGGGGGAATGTGACAGAAAAGGCGCGGTCACCCGCTTCGGTGTTTGCTTCTATAGGAATGGGTAATGCAGATTTGTCTGAACTGGAGCACAGTTTTGTGTACAGTTGTTCCACCACACACAACATGTCAATTTTAAAGGCAGTGGACACTATTGGTAATTACTCAAAATAATTGTTAGCATTAAAACTTACTTGGTATTGAGTAACGGGGAGCTGTTGATAGTTTAAAACATTGTGAGAAACGGCTCCCTCTAAAGCAACATAGTTTTTGAGAAAGAAGTAGTTTTCCACGAATCCCTTTTCAGATTTCGAGGTCTCGAAATGAAGCATCTGAAAGCACACAACTTCGTTTTTTCTTTCATTATTATCTTGCAACTTCGACGACCAATTGAGCTCAAGTTTTCACAGGTTTATGCATGTTGAGATACACCAAGTGAGAAGACTGGTCTTTGACAATTACCAACATTGTCCAGTGTCTTTAGTGATTGCGCTCAACTCTCTAAAAATGGTACCACAAGTAAGAGGGTAAATCAACTGTTCTTGTGTAAAAACAACCAGAGTTTGGCACAAAACTAACAGAATGTACATGTAGTTGGAATTTTAAAAGGATGACACTTACGGTCCATACGGCGAGGTCTCATCTACAAGGTCAATACCGACCGCCATGAAGACGTTTTTCATGACAGGATTAGGAACATAACCGTAGTCGTACGTCTGATGCCATCTTAGGGTAGGGTATGGACCAACTGTTTCTGGGTAAGGATAGTTTGAAGTGCTAAGCTACAGGTGCGAAGGAAAATATATAAAACAAGGTTATAGTTTCTGTATACACAAAGTAACAGATGACGTTATTGTTTCATAAAAAAACCACCAGTGCAAAAAGTACATTAAGTGATTGTTTGAAGCTTAAGTACATGGTGTGAAGGATAAGCATAAACTATAAATAATAGTAAAGTTGCAAGTAAAACGATGTAGTAATTCTCCTTTGAGGGAGTGTTTGCTCTGAAAGAGCCAGTTTGGTCTGGATGTTTCAAACAGTTACTCTGCTCGTCCTCAGGAGAAAGTTGGAATGGCAGTGGTGGTGATGTTACTTTTCATTTAGTACATTGCTGTTGTGATTTATTACTTGGGATATATACTGTTAGGAATAAGAGGATCTCTGGAACTCCTTCAGCTAGGCTCAGGGATAGGACAGTGTAACATGATTTCCTAATTTGGGTTATATCAGTATGGTTCCAGTCTATATAACAGGAACACCATTACTGGATTAGCTGTTTCAAACAACTTACCAACTAAATGAACCGATGGTATAAATAATTTACTGGATTTGCAGACGGGAATTATAGAATCACAAGGTTAGACAATAAATATATGATGATTACAGATTATTTATTAAACACTTGCTGTCAGCTCACAGGAGCCATCTTGTAAACCCCCACTACAGCAAACCCACAATGCACCAGTCACAGACGGTGCGCACAGAGGACTGATGACAATACAACCGTATGCAACGCCTGCTGCGCTACAAATGTGCAAAAAGTTGAGAAGACCAACCTGCATGAATCCAAAAGGGAACTGTAGATCTGTACTCCCACCAGTGCCTTCATTCCACTTCAAGCGCCAATCTTCAATCATAGCATGGAATAAACACTTATAGGGAGCAGGGTCATCGGTGTTTGCTTCACCTGTAAAAACAAATCACTTAACATTTTGAATCATTTTTTAAAATAATAACAATGACATTAATTGTGGTTTTACCCATATACACCGATGTGTGTCAACAGCACTGTATACTCAGTACTTTATCTGAGTTCTGTGAGTGTCATCAGCACTGTATACTCAGTACTTTACCTGAGTTCTGTGAAAACAAAATCACTCGGGTGGGATTCAAACCCACGACTGTTGCTTACCAACTAGACCACCAAGATTGCCAAGAGGCGGTTCGAATCCTACGTTTTAGCAGTGGGTATAGCATTGATTTAATAGATCAATTGAAAATAATGATGACAATTATACACAAAACTTCCCACAGATCTGGCTATATTCCACATTGGAGGAATTTAGTCACACAGATCAGATTTTTAAGAGCAAAATTTTGAGAAAAGATTGGTTACCAAACGAGCCCAGTGCCTTTAAGAATAATAAAGAAGTACTCCCGAAGGTTTTCATTATCTACCTTGATACCAGATTACACCTTTAATTGTGAAGTTTAACATTGGATGAATCATGGAGTTCCATAGACATGTTGGTATTTTTGGATCTCGACCTAGCAAGCTTTCTAGCTCCTCGTCTATCTCAAGTAGGCCTTCAATGCTGAAAATAAAAATATAAATCCGATAGTATTATAGGCTTGGGCGGTTAGTGCCACTAGTGACTTTGTTGAAGTTGTGACTAATGATTGCAAAGTCGAGTTGCAACTACCACTGTTTTCAACTACCTGACTACAACAACACGACAAATAAAAAATTAGTCTTGACTACCTGTTTGGTGAGTCAATTCGTCACCGTTTTCACGAAGGGACAATATTGTAAAAAATCAATAAAAACTCATTTTGATTTTTTTTTGGTGGTTTCGAATTAGTTTAACGGTATCTAACAATTCTCTAATTTATAGACCTAAAAGTCGTCTAGTTTCTTAGATATGCTAAGATGGTGAAGGACAATAACCTCAAGATCCTTGATTTGCGTTTTCACGAACAGACAGTTTCCTTTCTGTGCGTTAAAGACACGGCTGGCACAGCGCCAAAAACGAGTGCTCCGGTTTATACCTGTGACCTACATTGTTTTACGCGCGCGCGCCCCAAACGGGCACAAATGGCCACAACTTGTTTTTTCGTTTTCACGAACAAGCACTTTGTGTATTGCTCTAACGCGTGGAAATGTCCCCTTGCACAGCAAAAAAGTAGGAGATCCGGCTTTTGCGTTTTCACGAACAGCAACACGACTCGCTGCACACAGACCACATTTTGTACAGTTTTCACGAAGAGGCACTTTTGTTAATTGAATAATAACTCATTAATTAAACCATTATAAACAAAATTGGAAACAGATTTGTATGATTTAGGATCTCTACTTTCCTGATATGTAAAAATTTCAAAGATTTAACATCGAAAAGTCTACGAACCAGTGATTTCAAAATTAGCTTAACTTCAAACGCGATTTTCTCCAAACATACATTTTGGGCTGCAGGGGACAAATTGTCCCTTCGTGAAAATGGTGACGATTATTGTGTCGCTCACGACTATTCATGACAACATAATTTACTTATAAAACACAATCAGTGACACAATCCTTTAACACTTTCAGCTTGAATTGAACTATATTGCGCTTGCGGCACCTGTCCCATTGCAGCTTGGGAAGAATTAGTTGCGAAGTGTCAAAGTGTTGAAGCACGACTAATCGAGTTGTAAATTTATCTTGTCGACCAGTCCAAGATAATATAAAAATGACCTCACTATTACTCTAAATTTTATTACAAATCAGAACTGCATGATTGACGCATCAATGATTGTCAGTCAACTTTGTGGGAAATTGTTCTTCTAAAATTTGTTTCCTTTCTTTACCTCTCTGTAGCATTGCATTGCTGAAGAACATTAGGTGCGGACCAAACTTCAATTGGGGTGCTTCCCCAGTTACTTGAGATTAGACCGATTGGATATTGCAGGCTGTCGTATAAATCACGTCCAAAGAACCAACATAAGGCGGAGAAGTAGGTAAATGTAGGAGCCTTGCCGCCAAGACTGTCTGCAAAAGGTCATTAAAGTGGATTTAAGGTAAGACAATTTTGTAAGTGTCTGACTAAATATATATTTTTAATTCAAAGAGTATGTGGCCTGAATCCATCCGTCACGATAACCAAAGCTTGCATCCCAAGGAACTATGAAGAGTAAAATAGGAACTAGGGAAGTGGCCTAGGCTCCGAAAAAATGACAACCAGAACTTACATCCAAATAAAGGAGTGTGAAAGAGAAAATTCTGCTTCGGCCTCAGGTCAATTTTATGGTGCTACTTACCATATAATTCTGCACTAACTTGTTCTGCACCTAATTGTACAGCAAATGTAAATCTATGGGCCATATGCCCATAATTTTAAATTGTGGCAATTTCATAAAGGCTGTAAGCACAAAAATTGCAAAGCATAGAAAAGTAATTGCTTAACAGAATTAGATTACCAGACAAAATTGAATTGAGTTTACATTGGTGTGACTGGTGCCCCACTAAATTTTGCTGCTGTGCAAAAGACATTTTTTTTAGGCTCAACAGTTTTATGGAATTGGCCCCTGGTCTCCAACAAGGAGTAAAAACTAAATATTGTATCCAAAGCGATAAATTTTTGACAATCCAACACAAGGCTCAAGCTCCAGGCAGTATCAATTTATATCATGACACAAATAAAAAACACTGTACCTGAGTTAGGCTTAGACCATGGTCCGTGCAAGCCACCATTGAAATCATATTCCGGTGTCGCTGAAGTTACATTAACCACTGCCAACACTCTGATGTTAGGATAATTTACAGAATCTATCAGCTCTTTGGAACCATTAAAAGCCTGTATGAAAAAAAGAATAAAAATGTAGCGAAGTATTTAACATTCTTTGCATTCTTTGCTTGAGTTAGAGTTATTACATTTTACAAAAAACATTTCAACCCTAGCAATTTTTTTCTCAGGCTAAATGACAACACAAAAGTTCACTTCTAAAGAAGTATCACAAATGTGTCATACCAATCATATAGTCCAAACGAAATGGTTTTTAAATAGATCAAGACCAGAAGCCGATTTCACAAAACACTGGGATTAAACCTATCTCGAGTTAGGATGAGCCTAACTTAGGTGGGTTCATCGCATCCTAAAGCGTCTTCGGATGCGGAACTGAACTTGACCTAAGTCCTAAAGATTAATCCTTAGTTAGGAAGGGTGGTGAAGTCGAGGCCAGGAGACTCCGGGAGACAACATGTGCATATGAAGTTAATCAAGTTCTCTTCGTCAAGTCTGAGTTATACCTGTTTGACAGTAAATGCCATGTTGCTCTGTCCGCTGCAAACCCACACATCTCCAAACATGACGTCCACTAGGTAGATTGTGTTGACCACAGTAAACGCTTGACAGAAGACGGTGATGTTGTAAGGCCCACCTGCAGGCATTGGATCCAACTTCACTTTCCAAATTGCAGTTGTACTAAATGGCTCTACACAAAATAAAAGTTGAAAAAATAGAGTTAGCTGTTGAAAACTGCTTACCAAACAAAAGGACCTATATGACCTTTGGTATGAATGCAACAAAAAATAGTTAAAGGCCTGATTTTTCGACACTTTCCAAATTGCAGTTGTACTGTACTAAATGGCTCCACCAAAACAACATTTTGTAAAAAGTGAAGAAAAAAAACTCAAAAGGGAATATGGTTAAATGCAAAAAATAAAGGGGTTAATGGCCTGACGTTTCAACCCTTGCAGAGTCTTTCTCGAAGGCTAAATGCTCTGTGAGGAGGTTTGTATTTGGGTCCTCTGGAAAGTAGACTCCCTAGAATTAGCCCTTTTTAACAAATAAATTTTGGAAACACATTTACAAATTGGTGACTCATGATTAAAATATTTCTTTTCTCATGGTTCAGTGAAGACCGCAAAACGTGTACAACTTTATACCAATCCTCAAGTTTAGAAGAATTTTTTTTAAAAGGAGCCTTTTAAAACCTCATCAGTATGGGTCCCATGTTTTTGAGAAAACAGAAAATTATCCTAGCACACAGTCTGGTATGTGTTGCAGAAACTCTTTCAAGCAAGAAAATTTCTCACAAGGTAGAGATCTGGTAAATTACTAAAACAAGACCAGCATTCCAACATATTTTTGTAAAATTACAGCATTTCGTACATCTATCAAGTAACAACTTTACAGCAAAAGGGCTCACTTGTCCAAATTGACAACTTCGCTTTCTGTCATGCCTTGTCTTGAAGATATTGAAATAAGATTCAGCTGAGTCACTTGAATTTTTCAAGAACCATCTCAAACTTTCTTGTTTAATGGTTGATTTCTAAGGACAAACTGTCTTTCCATTACTAGTGCGGTAGTGCCTTTATTTATTTGCTTATTCCACTGTTTCTTGTAAAGCGCTGTGATACCCTGTGTACGAGCACTCTAATGCTTGTTTTTATTTTAGTATTAATAAGATTGCAGAAGAGCATCACTTACTGAACCCAGTTTGAGCTTTGTACATCTTGTCTTGAACTCTGACTTGCACTGCAACCTGATCATCAGTATAACCCCACAGAATTGCATTCTGCGGCTGTTGTTGTAATACCATGTGACTGCTGTAATAGGAGGCTAGTGAACAAGTTTCTGCAAAGGCACCAGAAGTTAATGATACAAATGTTTTAGCTTAAGATTATATTTCATCTCAGTGTACAGTAGACTTGTGAACAAGTCATTATAATGTTGTGATAATGTAATACATTGGGTTCTTGGCTAGTGATTAGTTTGTTATGCTAAGATCCCTTGGCTTCACAACCAAAATTAATCAATTAAAATTTGCTAACCTACATGATTCTAGCCAGACTTCCCATTCCAACATCTCATCGTGGTTCAGTGGTTGAACTGCAGGCCTTGCAATCACGAGGTTGTTGGTTCGAATCCCCAAACTGGAATAAGTATTGTCGTGTATAGTAACTGGATACAATTTCTTGATTTGTGCAATTCATAATCATAGACTTTAAACCAGTGTTTGTTTGAGAGAGATTAGCTGTTGCCAGCTCGGTGTTTATATCCCCTTGTGGGAGTTTGCCGAGTTCCCTTGACGGGAAGATCATCTACACAAACAAATAAACAAACAAACAAACAAACAATATTTGTACATCAGTTATTATGTTTTATTAGTGTCGGGACCGACGACACAAGGCTAGTGTAGTATACCAACATGACAGATGAGATACAAATTTAAACTCACATTCTGCAATCCAAAGAACTTTCAAAAGATCCCAAAAATCACAATGGTATACAAGTATTGGGTAGCTCTGTGGTCAAGTAATTGCAAAGAGGAAACTGACAGGTAGTACTTTATAGAAATGTTTCATTACTATTTTTTTATTGAAATTATTAACAATTCAGCCAGTTTTAATATCTGTTCAAACTATAGGCATTGGTATCTGGTGACTTAAAATAATATTAAATTTTACGGACCTGCCTGTACATTTCCAACAAAAATGCTAATCAGAAACAAGACGCAACACCAGCAAATTGACGTCTTCATGGTTTCACACTCACTGGGTGTGTCGTCTCCAATGCTAAAACTTTATTGGAAAGTGCTGACAAAACTTCTGTTTATAGAGAGAGAGACAGTGGGTAAAACAGTTTGTAATCAATAAGTTTATAGAGCAAGGTAGACTCAGTTACTGGGGCGTTGTACTCTCTTTTTTCGCTCTAAATTTGTCATTATGGGTCGTACTAGCGCCTAAGTAACTGGGTCTAAGAGCAATTGGATGCTGTATTAGTTTCCACTTCAGAAGGATGAAACTAGTCTAAGGCTCCATTCAGGGTACCCCTCCTGTGTATTCAGTTTGTGTTTGAAATCTCAGGAATTTTTAGGGTTTTAGGGGGAATAGAACAGAAAAGAAAAGAAAAAAAGGTTTATTTATTAAATTTACATGCGTATATGTACTAACAAGAAATGCAATATTGACTGCTCCTTTAAACTTTGTTTGATGCCTTGGACCGGGCACCACTGGGTCAGGGGATGTTAAGCAGGTTCCAAATTTAAAAAAATATTATGCCTAGTCCAGGCATGTGGGTTCCAGTAATTTTTAATTAAATTTATTTAATTAGGATTACTTTCGTATTATACAATGCACTATAAGTTAACAAAATACTTGACTGCCCTTTAAGTTTGACGCCTTGGACCGGGGCACCACTGGGTCAGAAGATGTTGGGGAGGTTCCAAAATTTACTAAATTAATTAATTATTATGCCTAGCCCAGTCATGGGGGCTCCAGTCTTTTTTAATTAAACTTATTTAATTAGGATTACGTGCGTATTACAATGCACCACAAATTAACAAAATATTTGACTGTTCCTTTAAGTTATGTTCGACGCCTTGGACCGGTCACTACTAGGTCAGAAA
Source organism: Asterias amurensis (assembly GCF_032118995.1). Classification (NCBI taxonomy): domain Eukaryota; kingdom Metazoa; phylum Echinodermata; class Asteroidea; order Forcipulatida; family Asteriidae; genus Asterias; species Asterias amurensis. Next base: position 940,570 of record NC_092650.1, on the reverse strand, counting down.
ATGTTAGGTAGGCTCCAAACTTTACAAAACTAAAATCTTTAGCCCGGTCATGGGGGTTCCAGTACATTTTAATTTAATTTGTTTACTTGTAGTGCGTACAAAAACACTATTATTACAATATTGACTGCCCCTTTCAGTTATGTTCGACACACCTTGGACTGGCCACCACTGGGTCAGAAGATGTTAGGGAGGTTCCAAACTTTACAAAGTTATTATGCCCTATCATGGTCATCGGGGTTCCAGTATTTGGGAAACATGCAGTGGTTATACATGCCAAAAATGATACCATTTCTTCTACTAACGAGATATGGGCGTAAAGAGGCCATTCTTAATTTATGCAAATTATACATATTTCCCTTACTTCCTTTTCCTCTTGTTTTATACGTTGTTTGGGAGTGTTCAAGAGACACTTGCATGCAATATGGTGTGATAATGATATCATTTCTACTTCTATCTTGGCATGTGCGTAGATATAAAATGAAAGTAGAAGCAAAAAAGGAGTGATTTTAATTTATGCAAATTATGCATATTTTCCCCACTTCCTTTTTTTTAAATACTTGTTTTTGGGAGGGTCACAAGGGACATTTGCATGCAAATTTGATGTGACAATTATAGCAATTTTATTACTATAGTCTGCACTGCAAATCTCGTTGGTCAAAAATTGCCCATTTTGTTTGCCCAACGTTGGTTCAAATATCAACTGGCTACATAATTGGGCATAATTTAACCAACAGTGGTTGGGCAATAACGTTTATCCAATAGTTGGGCAAACAGTTTGACAAAACAAGTTGGTCAAATCATTTTACCCAAAAGTTGGGTAATATTTTTTGACTAATAGTTGGGCAAGTTTGTTTACCATTATGTTGGTTAAAATGTTACCCAATAATGTAGTCAGTTGATATTTGAACCAACGTTGGGCAACCGTGTTGGGCAAAGGTTGTTACCCAACAAAAATTGCAATGATTGAGTATTTTTGTTGGTTACTCCTTTATTCAATTGTTGGTTAGGCCAAAAAATAAAAATATACGTTGATCGTCTGGATTTTTTTCAAAAAGAGGAAGATGAGTGCCCTTTTTTTAAACGTAAAATGATGCAACAAAAACTTCAATTCGGAAAGGGCATCTAATTTGCGGTACTCTATCCACACTGGATTCATCTGATATGTGCAGTTATATGTTTTCAGCCAGCCATTCCTATTCACTTTTGCTTCAACTTCTGCTTTGTTGTATCTGCTGGAAGCTGGGCAGCGTAGTATTTTTCGATCTGATGAGGTAAATAAATGTCAGAAGTAACCTGGTAAAAGAGTCAGCAATCAACAGTGTTCACTGCTTTTTTAATCCTTTTTTTAATTATGATTTCCGAATTATATTGGCTTTATATAATTTTGACAAGATAACTGAGCCCGATCAAAAAGTCTGGAACACAACGGATTCAATCTAACCCTTGTCTTTCGATCGTTAACGACAACGGACTGTGCAGCCATTCCCCCACTACACGGGAGTAAACATCAATCTATGCACGGTGGGCTCCGTCCTACTTTACTTCTGGAAACTAAACTGTGTTCCTACACATGAATCAGTGTATTCTATGGGTATACCTTTAAATATTGGTCGTTGTTAGCATCTTACTGTAGGGATTCGCAGGCGGCGCGGTCCCTGTTTGGCTACGGTTGAGCGTTGCCGGGTTTTGGGGGAGTGTTCCCCCGGTCAGGAGATCAATTTACCACTCGTTTACACCATGACTCAAGAACTCTCTTCATCAACCTTTATTTATTAATCCTCTTGAATTCGAAATATGTCTCTCTATATTTCCATATCTTTATATCCGTTGATTATCCTTATATATATATATCCCTATGTTCAAAGACAAACAGAACAAACCAATTGTTTTTAATATAATATAATTATCCTGACACAGTTATTATGGTGAGTGTCTGTTTACAATAAAGCTGAGTACATCAGTATAGGTTATAAAACTCAACCAACACCGCCAGTAGACTACTGACGACAAATCAATGACATCAAGTCAAGTCCAGTGTATAGATTGCTACTGGTGAAAAGAGTACACAACGATAGTGTTTTATAAAATAAAGTAAACAGTCTTGCTACCTTTATGGGGTCATAAACGTATAGTAATTAACTCTTTATAACCTCTTTATATTGAATGTAGAGTCTTATAAGATTACAATAATTATGTCAATGAAGATTTACTCACCAACTGCCAGCAGTAGAAAATGGTGTGGTTACATCGCACGCCAAAATAACAGTGTGACCCCAACTGCATATAGCTCGCAGACGGCCTACTCACACGTTCGCATATTAATGCGCGAAGCCTAAACAAAGGCATAATGGTATCCACAACGGCAGCTGGGCAGTAATACTCACATTAAAAGTTACTGAACATAATTAAATCGTTTATACATCATGAAATGCAGATTATTATTTTAATCTACATGTTTACCAAAAGGCAGTGACGTCCTGTTTCCATGGCGGACGATCACAACAACCACTGACGTAAACAAACTCGACCTATTATTTCCAAGTTCCCACATTACCTAGAATGTTTCAGAGAAGCACTCCATTCCCCAATCTCGAAGAGTATTTTTGACAGCCAGCCGCCATGATGTTGCTTGTATGTGTATGTGTATGGCCTACTATACTACTACATACAGTACGAACGTTGTACTTGCAATAATAAAATGCGCACCGGGAACTTTGCCCAACAACCAGAAAGCTTTAAGCACAACACCATTGGTAACTGTGGTAATTTTGACCAACTTATCGGGCAAATCTTGCCCAACTACAATAATATACACATTGGACCAATCAGTTAACCAATAATTTGGTTAACTTTGCCCAAGCGTGTTGGGAAACGGTTTTGTTTAACCAACGTCCATTTCCTCGAAAGAAAATGCATTGGATTATAGTGTAGGCTCGCGCCGCAGTGGCAGTGCCACTGAAGGGAAGGAGTGCAGCGTTGTCATGGCAATATGATGATCAGGGCGAGGTGAATTCCGCGCTGAGAAGATCCTGATTGAAACAAGCTTCACCTTGACTTCCTTAATCCTATTCATTAAATAGACTCTTCATTTTATTGGTCTGAGACTCGCATGTGCAATACAAAACAAAGAATAAGTCTCTCGATCAGCTTTGCTTATATTATATCCCCTGGCCTGGGACGGTCACCGAAAATATGGAAGGAGGAAAAGGGGAAGACAGAAGATCGCAGCTATACAAATGTAGTTGCTAGGAACATCGGGCTTCCAGCTGATCTTCCCAACCAATTTTTATGAGAGATAGACAAGGATGGTCAAATCTCAACATGCGACCTCGGTCGACTAGCTAAAGTGGGGAGTATTGGTTAGCAACCCGGCAGTGGTAGGAATAGATAGGGGGAGGGAGGGCAGAGGATGTGTAATCGTAAACATTGATCTACTGGACTACATCATTCATTTGGGTTTAAAAAGGGTGTCTCGAATCCATACTTACCTTCTGAATAGAAAGACAACGCACCAAGGCCATCATCACGGCTACGGATGATGTGCACTCCGCCGGCCGCGGCTGATTTATGACAAAATATGATTATCAACAATGCAGCGTCACCCGGAAAACTGAACACGCCGGAAAGCTTAAACCGTTCCAACAACGTGGTGAAATGTCCGGCTACGTCACCCGGAAAACTGAACACGGCGGAAGACTGAAACCGCCACAGGTGCATTATTGTCATTTTTGGCATTGCAGCATTGCCGCCGCCCCTAATTAACCATCCCCATCCCAGGCCATCACACAATGTGTGTATCGTGCAAGTATGACGTCACACATACCGCACTAAACATTGACCTTATTAATATTAGACTTGATTTAAGTCTCTCTTTCTCGTGTGATGAAAGAGGTCTCTTATCTTGACGATCCCGGAGTTTCCTGATAATAGTTTATATTATTATAAACTTAATCAGTTATGCAAATGCAAACTTTGCTGCATAAACGTGTTGTCCAATCAAACGCTTTCAAAAAGAAGACTCGTTCATTTGTTATTGTTGGGGTTACAAAATTTCTAAGTTAAGGATTGAACTATCTTTTTTTAATAACTAAATAATTATTGTGGTTTTTGCAGAGTATGTACATTCCTCAAATCAAAGCAAAGTGAGGCTATAGCTGTGCTAAGGGAGATTGGCAGACTCTATAGTCGATACAGCTGCTTTTTAAAATAAAGGAATATGCAGCTTATTTAGAACATTTTCATTTGGCAGAAAATCATTACTGAGGCAGTTCATAGAAAATCCGTGCAGTAAGATTTGCCATGGTGTGATATTCTCAGAGAATTTCCTTGTTGCTGAAACTGTCCTTACCCTTTCCTGTCACCGCTAAGGTCTCGGGTACAAACTCCGGAATGATCTCTGAAATATAGGCCTTTCGGAATGTTTTTTTTTATTTTAGCCAGAAAAAAACACACTTGAAAGCATTCCTTTCCCCGATTTACTTGCTGCCAGTTTTCATGTAGCACTTTTCCAGTTCCCAAGCTAGAAAAAAGGACTACATAAAATCAAAGCCAAGATTTATGAAGTCACCTCGAAAGTGGAAGCACAGGACCCCCAGGTTGTGGTAAAATTACACACCCAAACATCATATTTTTTGGGCCTGCAAATTAGGTTGATCAGTTTGGTGCATGAATTGTTGCATATGCACCCACCAAAGTTTTCTCATTGGCGATCAACAATTAATAATAGTAATAATGGTAAGCGACACTTCATTCAGGCTTGGCATATCTTAATATTATTTTATTTTCAATTACTACTCACAATTATACAGATTAGAATCTTGTACATTAGAAACTTAAACAATTTATATTTTCAATTATTTTATAAATGGGCCTCATGATTTGAAACGGTCTAAATCAACAATAAATCAAAAAACAAGTATTTGCTGTTACCCACTGTTTTCCCGTATTTGGGGATAATAATTGTTGTGATGTAATAAATTAAAATTGTTTGTTACAAAGCTGATGCAATTTTCCTTATTTTAAATGTCTGAATGAGCACAATTTGTAAACAATTTTTGGCACCCATAAACTTTCATATTCCATTGAAACACAGCACATCAGAGGCGGGTTGAACCACCAGCAGTGACCTGGTAATAACAATATTTTTCAGAAGTTGTAGATTCTTATTGTTTAAATATGCAGTCCTTGCCTCATATTATACCGCTGTGGTTAAAACAAAATCATGAAAGACAACATCAAGTTAAACAAATGACAATTTTTGTTTTAAAAGTTGTGAAAATTAATTAATAATCGAGTCTTTCTCGAAGGCAAAAAAGTTAAAAACATATCAATAGTTATTCTACTCCACAGGCGACTAAACTACAAAGTTGGTTGATGAATTGTAACTGAGACTTTGCTAAAGAATAACATCTAAAAATATTAACATTTTAAAATACACTTTCAATTTACACCATGTTTCAACATTTTTTAGTACTGCAAATATTTGTCACTTCCACATCTAGTAGTAAGCACCTAGACTAATTTATCAATTTAAAAATGGCAAGATGATTAATTACCAAATAACTTCAACGTATTATTTCACTGCCATCCTATTGTCATTGTATTTTATAAAGATTATACAGCCATTAACTATAATTGGTCCAAAACCAACAGGTAAATCAATAAAAAATGACAATCACAATTAAAAACTGGGTACATACAAAATAAACATAATTGAAAGGCCCTGGACACTATTGGTAATTACTCAAAGTAATTGTTAGCATAAAAACTTACTCGGTAAAGAGTAATGTGGGAAACAGCTCTCTCTCTGAAGTAAAGAGTTTTTAAAAGAAAGAGGTAATTTCTCACAGAAATAATAAAAGACTTCAGCTGAAGCCTTTTATTATGCATCTCAAAGCAGACAAAGTTGTGCAACAAGGGTGTTTTTTCTTTAATTGTTTTCTTGCCACTTCGACGAACAATTCAGCTCAAATGTTCACAGAGGTAATTGTTATTTTATGCATATATGTTGTGATACACCAAGTGAGAAAAATGGTCTTTGACAATTAGCATGTGTCCAGGGGTCGATTTCACAAAGAGTTAGGACTAGTCCTAAGAGATATCAACAACGTACAGCTAGTCCTAAGTTAGGACGAGTAACTCGTCCTAACTCGAAATAAGACTAGTCCTAACTCTTTGTGAAATCCACCCCAGTGCCTTTAAACTGAAACAATCACAATTTAAAACTGGAAAACCCGTACATTCACAAAATAAACATGATTTTAAAGGAACACGTTGCCTTGGATCGGTCGAGTTGGTCTTTGAAAAGCGTTCTGTAACCGTTTGTTATAAAATGCATATGGTTAGAAAGATATTGTAAAAGTAGAATACAATGATCTACACAAATATGCCTCGAAATTGCGTGGATTTCTTTTTACCTCGTCCAAAAACACGGTCGGCCATTTATGGGAGTCAAAATTTTGACTCCCATAAATGGCCGACCGTGATAGTTCGCGACGTAAAAGGAAAACCGTGCAATTTTGAGTGATACTTGTGTGGATCAGTATATTCTACTTTTAAAACATCTTTCTAACCATATGCATTTCATAACAAACGGTTTCAAACGCTTTTAATAGACCAACTCGTCCGATCCAAGGCAACGTGTTCCTTTAAAAGTGAAATAAATGTTGAAAAAAAAATAAAGCTGCCATTGTATGATAATGACGAATGTAACATGAAAGTGTTGTTAAAAATTCGAAATACAATTTATTCTTCGTTTCCTTTATATAATTTGTCAATGTTGTTTCCACCCATTGGCACTAGTAATAAATTGTTCAAAGGTCAACTTCAGGGACCAATGTCATAGAGCTGCTTAATCGTTGGTTTTCTGCTTACTAAGCAAGTTTCCATTTCGTAGCGATGCTTACTGTAGTCACACATGCTAACCTTCCTGTGCTTACTGGATGAAAGTAGATGATGTCTTAAAACAATGCGAATCCATGGTGACTGCGCAAGCTAGCTGCCTAATATTTTTGCTCACCTGTGATATACAACTATCTTTATGCACACTTTTCCTGCTATAGTAAGCAAAAACACTGCTTGCTGTTAAGCAGTGTTACCTTATCCCCAATACTTCCCCTAACAAAAAATTGCAAGATTTGGGCTCAATTGGTCACCTGTAAAATTTCATTCTTTCATTGTGTTCTTATTACCACAAGTAGTTCAAATCTATAAAAATATCCAGCTAAAAGAATATACACAAAACCCTTTATTTAGAATCCACCCCCTAAACTTGTTGACCTAGTCTTTGAACACTCTCCATACTTTCATAAAAACCCTGAAAGTAAAATCTTATGATTTTGAGCTGAATTCATTTGAAAGCCCTTCAGTTTTTCCATCAGCAAAAATCAAGTAAATCTTTAAGTTGGCACAATGATTAGGTGATACCATTTCTTATCCTGGCATATTGAAACAGTTGTGTTTGCATTTTACCTTAATACCAATGCTGGTATATACATGCCCTTTTTTGTCTTTTTTGTATAACTATTCTTTTTTATTTTTAACATTAAAAAATATCTTACTTTAAAAACAAAAACCTTCTGCATATAGATTGTAAGAAAAACAATGAGTAATACTACACAATATTTCAATGATGCATATTTGATTTTGGGGGGGGCACAGCCCTCGTTTTGGGGACACTCCAATACAAAACTGAATTTGACCTCAAGCATACTCTTCATTCCTAGGACACTAAGACAAAGTTGCAATAAAAGGAGCACCAGGCAAATTATTCTCCACACTATACACAGGACATCCTTTAAATGTACACGGCATATCCCTCCAAAGATACCTGATAGACACTGCTTGTTTCTTATAGCAATAATACGACACGATCAGAGATGAGGGGGTCGGCTGACTGATTACCTCGGCTGGTACCCATGACGTATCATCAGATTGACAGGTTGTATTGGCCGAACAGCAAATCTAAAAGACAAAAGCAAGATTGTACATAAAAAATATAATTAATTTTCACTTGGAAGAATGAAAATGCGTTTGTTTCTATCTGTCACGTCTTTGAATAGACGGTCATTGTTATACCCTGGCCTTGACATAAAATTTTGTTTTCATTTTTCTTCTAATTAAAAGGCACTCTACTAAACTTGGCTTACAGGGATCATGCCTCCACAGTATTGTCCTCTGCAATCTGGTTTGTACAGTTCAGGATGGAAATAAATGTTATAATGAATTGAACATCAGTAAACAGTATTGTCCAAAGGCCCACACTTCGTGTATCACAACTTACATATAAAATAACAAACCTGTAAAAATTTAGGCTCAATCGGTCATCAGAGTCGAGAGAAAGTAACGAGGAAAACCTATCCTTGTTTCCGCAAGTTTCGTCATGACATGTGTTTAAAATAAATCTGTATCTCTCGACATCGAGAATTGATAATTGTTTTAATGTTTTCTCAAAAAGTAAAGCATTTCATGGAATAATATTTCAAGGCAAGTCTTTAACCTTTACCTTCTGTAAACCCCGTAAGTTATTTGTAAATCTGTGTACTTTTATTTTTTGTTCTGTTCAGAAAGTGTCCAATGGCTTTTACACAGAATACAATCTGGTAGTCTTATACATGAGGAGAGCTGTAACCAAAACACAAGCTCAGTAACCTCAGTAAAATCTATTAGAGGAAACACTCCAGTGATACCCAAACTCACCTCAAAACCAATCTTTCCGACAATCCTGATGTTTGCATTTCCGTTGTCATACTTTATAAGAACTGTCAATGTTTTAGTATCGACTGTGAATTCAGAAGGGAATGGTCCAGAGAAGGTAATATTCTGGCCGTAGACGACTGCCCGACCAGCTAAGGACAGTCTGGTGCCCATGTCCTCCTTATCTCGTGGGTGAATCCTAGAAAAAGGAATATCAATCAATCAATCGTAACATTTATAAGGTGCAATATTCCACGGCAGGGACCATTGCTCATTGCGCTGTACTTGCTCATGGCGCCGTACACAAAGCTCATGCAAACAGGTGAGATTTGAGTGATGTCTTAAAAGTCTGTGTTGTAGATATTGTCTGATGTTGTTGGCATGGCAAGACTGTTCCATACCCTGGGGGCCGCAACAGAAAAGGCGCAGTCACCCCAACTGTGTTTGCTTCTAGGAATGAATAATGCAGATTTTTCTGAACTCGAATGCAGTTTGTGTACAGTTGTGCCACCTAAACAAAATGTTCATTTTAATGGTTTCTAGTGAGTTAAACCTCTTTGGATAATGGTACCACAAGTAAGAACAACTTTTATAATAGCAATCAAAATTTGCACAAATAAACAGCACAAAGTGGAAATTAGAAAATATATGAAACTTACGGTCCGTACGGTGAGGTCTTGTCTACAAGGTCGATACCGACCGCCATGAAGACGTTTTTCATGACGGGATTAGGAACGTAACCGTAGTCAAATGTCTGATGCCATCTTAGAGTAGGGTATGGACCAACTGTTTCTGGGTTCGGAGAGTTTGAAGTGCTAAGCTACAGTTGTGAAGGAAAATGTATAAAACAAGGTAATATCATTTTTGCTGGAATAAACTTTTAAATCACATCAGGGACACAACATACTTCAACATATTCAAGTCACTTCTGGAAGTCCACTTGGTTCAGGAGGCCAACCATCAATGGCTTGTTTATTTCTTCTGTGCTTCAACGCCTTCGAGCAAACCTTTGATTATTATTATTATTTATGATTGATTATGATAGATACACTGTAAGGAATGAGAGGATTTCTTGAATTCTTCTGTCAGATGCACGGGGGTAGAGGTAACATGGTTTCCTACTTTGGCTTACATCAGTTTGGCTTACAGCTGGCCCAATATTAAAGAGCTGCTTAAGCATAAATAATTGCCAAGTACAACAAAATTACGCTAACCAGAGTAAAGTTACCAGCCACACTTCCATGTCACTTGCACACAATGTGACTGGTACCCTGTTCATTTCTAGTACGCAAAAGTTGAGAAGACCAACCTGCATGAATCCAAAAGGGAACTGTGGATCTGTACTCCCATCTGTGCCTTCATTCCACTTCAAGCGCCAATCTTCGATCATAGCATGGAATAAACACTTATAGGGAGGAGGGTTTTTCGTGTTGGCCTCACCTGTAAAAACAAATCACAAAACATTTTGAATCATTCTTTAAAATAATAACAAAGACAATTATACAAAACTTCCAAACAATAGCTGACTTCCTACCTTCTGCAAAGGTGGTACATGTTAAGGTGCAGGACAGTTCTTTTCAGAACTGAGAAGTCTCTCCAACTCCGAAAATCAACTCCGCGGTAGTAGAATATAAACTAAAGACAATTCTCTAAAGAACAAAATCTACTAAGTAGATACCCACATGGTGTTACCGCAAACCAAATGTATATTGATACCTCACTATGAAAAGCCTAAAATCCCATATAATAATGGTGACAATGATAGACAAAATTCCAACAACTATCTGGTGGTATGGGGAACTCACAACAAATAATCCGTATCAGTTGACTTACGTTTAAGTCCTGTGAAACATTTGCTACGAAAATAGCCCTGTGACATCGACATTTGTGAAAGGTTTTCATCAGCACCTACCTTGATACCAGATTGCACCTTTAATCGTGAAGTTTAACATTGGATGAATCATGGAGTTCCATAGACATGTTGGTGTTTGAGGACCTCTGAGCGAGCCTTCTAGCTTCGCGTCGTGCTTGAGTATAATGCTGAAAACAAAAATATATTATAAATATTAGACCGGGGCAACTGAGTGCAATAGTGTTGTATTTATATTTGCTTACTTCATATTGATACCTCACCATGCAATGCCTCAAATCCTATATTAGTGTTGTAGACTATTGATTGCCTTGTAGAACCGAGACTTCCGTTTTTTAACTACTCCGTTAACAATGTCGCCTTGACTACAACAAAAATAATCAAGACTACTTCAAAAATATCTATTATATTATATCAAAAAGTTTATCTACCAGAGGTTTGCGGTTGAAATCTCTTTTTGAGTAGTGTTAGTTCTGAAAAAAACGGTGGTGCAAAGATTTCCAAATGGTGTTAGCCCAAACCTCTCTAAGTGATACTTCCACCATGCACAGTCTCAAATCCTTCTTTAAAAAGTATCAAATTTTTGTTCCAACATTTGTTGCCTTTTCTTGTTACCTCTCTGTAGCATTGCATTGCTGAAGAACATTAGGTGCAGACCAAACTTCAATTGGGGTGCCTCCCCAGTTACTTGAGACAAGTCCAATTGGATATTGCAGGCTGTCGAACAAATCACGTCCAAAGAACCAACATAACGCAGAGAAGTAGGTAAATGTAGGAGCCTTGCCGCCCAGACTGTCTGCAAAAGGTCAACAAAGTGGATAAAGGTAAGACAATTTTGTGAGTGTCAGACAATATTCTTTTTTTTAATTCATGGAGTTAAGCGGACAGCAGCCGATTTCACAGAAAGCTGGGATTAATCCTATCTCCAATTAGGACGAGTAACTCTAGGATTGGTTCAATTCGTCCTAACGGCTTTGGATACAGAATTTAACTCGTCCCAAGTCATAAAATTAATCCTAAGCTGGGAAGAGTTTGGTGAAATCGCTGACAGATTCAATTCAATTCAATTCAACAAACATTTATTTCCACAAATGAACAACATGAACGACAACCTTGCATTGCAAAAACTGAAGAGAAAACTAGGAACTAGGAACAAGTGGCCAAGGCTCCTAAAATATATTATATACCTGAGTTAGGCCTAGACCAGGGTTCGTACAATCTACCATTGAAATCATAGTCCTGTGTAGCTGAAGTTACTTCAGTCACTGCCAACAGTCTGACGTTGGGATATTTTACCGAATCTATCAGCGCTTCTGAACCATTAAAAGCCTGTAAGAAAAAAAAACATGTAGAAGTAACATTCTTTGCTTTAGTTTAATGTGATCACATTTTACAAAACAATAGTTATTGTCCTGACATTTCAACCCTAGCAGATTCTTTCTCAAAGGCAAATTAATGACAACACGTTGTACACAGAGTAACAGAAGCCACGAATTACATAAATGTAGAAAACCAAACATAAGATGAGAGAAAAATCAAATGGTCCTCATTGGGATTTGAACCCAAGACCCGGCCTGACACTCTTGGCAGATGATCTGCCAACTGAGCTAAGAGGCACAGTGCTATGCATATACTCCCTCAGGTGATGCATGGATGAGCAACTGGGCAAAGGAACAAACACAATATTTGATTTGGTATGATGCTTTAATCAACATCGAGAAATAACCAAACATGGGATGAGATAAAAATCAAAAGACAGAGAGAGGCACAAGGCACACAAAAAATAAATTAGGGGTAAACAATGAATAAGGATACAGAAGGGTTGGAAGAAAGGGGCTGGTTTGACCACAAGAAGTTGGAAACACAACGGAAAAAAGAGATCTCAAGGTCTAGGTCTGGGAATTTGTGAAAAGAATGACACAAAAGTGACTCTTTTTACCCGGTGGTTACTTTGGTGCATTTTTACACTGTGCCCCTATTCCACATGGTTTAAGAATACCCCAGGGTTTTACCACTCCCAAACTCTGGAACAGGGGTTGTTTTTTCCACGGGGTTTACGCATTTGCCGGAGCAGACCGATCATCGGGGGCAGACTAGCGGTAAAGCGATCTAAGTGTAAAAAGGCCAGTCGTTATTCCCTGGGGACAACCACGGGAATAGGGTACTGTAGTGGGAAAAGGGTTTCCACAAAGTCTGAGTTATACCTGTTTGACAGTAAATGCCATATTGCTCTGTCCGCTACAAACCCACACATCTCCAAACATGACGTCCACTAGGTAGATTGTGTTGACCACAGTAAACGCTTGACAGAAGACGGTGATGTTGTAAGGCCCACCTGCAGGCATTGGATCCAACTTCACTTTCCAAATTGCACTTGTACTAAATGGCTCTACACAAAACAAAAAATTGAAAAAATAGAATTAGCTGTTGAAAACTGCTTACCAACTCGAAAGGGCCTATGGTTTAAATGCAAAGTTAAAGGCATGACAATTCGACCCTAGCAGAGTCTTTCTCGAAGACTAAGTGCTCTACGAGGGGCTCTGTTGTTGCTTGGGTCCTTTGGAAAGACAACTCCCAAAAACCGAGTCTTGACAAATATAATTTGAAAACACATTTACAAATCGGTGATATGATTCAAATATTTCTGGTCTCATGGCTAAGTGGTAAAGACTGCAAAATTTTTCACCTTTACAAATACCAATCCTCAAGTTTGGAAGAACCGATTAAAAAGGTACCATTGAAAAGCTGATCAACATGGGTCTATTGTTTTTGAGGAAACAGAAAGTTATTCTGCCACAGGTATAGGCCTACATGAGTTACAAAGGGAATTTCACTTTCATACAGGAACATTTCTGGTAAAGCTCTGCCATATGAAGTCTTGAAGATATTGAAATAAGATTGCAGAGAAGCATTACTTACTTAATCCAGTTTGAGCTTTGTACATCTTGTCCTGAACATTGTCCTGAACTCTGACTTGCACTGTAGTCTTAGGATCGGTGTAACCCCACAGAATTGCATTCTGCGGCTGTTGTTGTAATACCATGTGACTGCTGTAATAGGAGGCTAGTGAACAAGTTTCTGCAAAGACACCAGAAGACACCATGTTTTAGCTTAGGATTCTCTGAACTCAGGATACAGAAGATGCATGCAAGCTCCAACTTAAAAGTTTAGTTTTTAAAGGAGCGACTTAAAATTATAGGCGTCAGGAGCTGATTAAACTTTTTTTCTGGAGTGAATTCCAGAATGTTCTCAGATACAAAGGTAACATTAACAGTCTTTGTTTGGCGAGATGGTGTTATAATTTAGAGTCTGATTTTGACGAGTTGTTGGTCTATTCCCTTGGTTGCAACGAAGATTACTATTAAATGTTGAATGGAGTTATGGAGTGAGTTTCTTGGTAAACTATAGTCAGTCTAGCTATGGTGCAGCATCTTTGAAGTGTTTCCCATTTTGAGGTCATCTGGCATTTCGGTTCGCATCTGGTCTTATGGCTATTCCTTTTTACAAATCTGGCTGCTCTCCATTAAATATTAAGTAAATATGTGTCTAGTGACTTAAAATTAGGCCTGGGCGAATTATTTGAATATCCGGTTAATGGCGAATAGGTTTTCCTATCCGTAACCGCGAATGCTTTTTTTTTCTTAACCGGATATCCGCATAGGGCGCGAATACCTATTTACAAACCGGATAATTCTGTAATTACAACCGAGTAACCGGATATTCTTTAATATCCGAGGACGTCGGGCGACAACTGATATGAATGTTTTGTCTGAATCCTTATGAAACTTCTATTAAGACAGCATAAAACAGCATATATTAAGTATTTAACTATGCTCACCTCCGTGAAGAGTTAAAACAATGACATTTCTGACGTAATTTGTTCAAAGATTACAAAAGTTTTCCTTCACATAGAGTCAATCACGATCAAAAGAAAAAGCAAATCACCATCTTTAAATTAGATCCGGTCATTTTTATGAGTGAACCGAGTGACACTGTCTAAAACTAATATCAATCCGCCCATAAGATCTCATTCACAAACGAACAGCGCCCTCTAGCGAAATAGTTGGCCAGCGGTATCCGAATAACAAAATTTCACTATTCGCCCAGCACTACTTCAAATAGTTCAAACTTTACTGACCTGCCTGTACATTTCCAACAAAAATGCCGATCAGAAACAAGACACAACACCAGCATATTGACGTCTTCATGGTTTCACACTCACTGGGTGTATCGTCTCCAATGTTGAATCTTTATTGTAAGGTGCTGACAAAATCTCTGTTTATAGAGAGAGATTGATACCAGTGGGTAAGATATTTTATAATAAATAAGATCATTGAGCAAGGATGCTGCATTTCTTTTCCTTTAGAACGTAACTTTTTTTGTCTCTAATTCACAACATTGACAGCAGTCCGAGGCCCTGTGTTTTGATGCTCGTTAAGGGGCAGAGGGCAACCCTAGCCCTGGTAGGACGTCACAGTCAGTGGCACTGCACTGACGTTGTATGCAACGAAGGAGTCCAACCAGGGCTAACGGTAACCCTAGCCCTGGTAGGACGTCACAGTCAGTGGCATTGCACTGACGTTGTATGCAACGAAGGAGTCCAACCTGGGCTAAGGGTAACCCTAGCCCTGGTAGGACGTCAAAGTCAGTGGCACTGCACTGACGTTGTATGCAACGAAGGAGTCCAACCAGGGCTAAGGGTAACCCTATTATGAATTCAATGTGTGCTTGAAATATCAGGATTGGGGAGGGTTTAGAGGGAGGGTACAAGAGGAAAATAGTTTATTAAAGCGTTGTCTTTTTTTTAGGGGGTGGGGTGGAGCGGAGGGGTACCCTTTGCTGTGCCAATGCTGCTCCTAGGATATGGCCTCGTTTTGGGTTAAAATTGTGATGTACAGTATTCATGCATAAATACCTCAGAGAGTTTCGCTATTCCTATTGGTGGAGAGCGCGTCATGCGGGTGTGTATAAACCTTTGTTTATGACCAGTAAAAAGTGTTGAAACATGGGCGTGACACGCGAACTTGCACTTGTGCTTTTACGACAGTTTCTTCAATCCTATTGGTCGAGAGCAACGGCTGAAACGGTTGTGCCACACCACATTGTCGTGAGGTGTCGTGAGTCGTCAGTTTTTAGTGCGACCCATTAATTCCCTTATTAATAAGGCCAAAGGGAGGCGTATTGCAATTCATCTATATTGGTTGAGTGTAAGCTCGAAGAGCACTGCCATAAAACGAGTAGAGCATGCATTGGCACTATGGACAGGGCTAGACCCAGTAATGAGGGCGCTGTACTCCATTTTCCGAAGTTTTGATGATCGAGAATGTCAAAATTTCGAAAAACGGGGAGTACAGCGCCCCAGTTACTTGGTCTACCGTCTAGTCTAGGGTGTGGCTGTATAGGTTCCTTCTGCTGACTGAGCTTGATTGATAATGAATAGCAAAATGCACTTCAACATGAGTCTGACCTCCTAAACATGCTAAACCAATAATTTAAAAACCATAATTCATTATTATTAAAAATTGACTCCTCGTATTTCTTTGTAATAAAAAATATGGTGCTGTTATTTGTTGTTAAAACTAACTCCTAATCCTAGATAGAGAAACCATAGGCCCTATAATTACTTACCTTCATTCAAAAGAGAGAACTGATCAAGGTCATCAGGTCATCAACACTACACAGCTACCTGTTTGACTCAGTGCTATGAAGCTATTCCCCGTGCCAGAAAATAATGTCAACAATGCTCTCACGTGATCTTCACACAACACGTGACACCGGTCTCGTCCAACTTCCAGTGGACCAAGAGGGCGCGCTTTAGCGATCAATCAATCAACCCCCTCAATCAATCTGCTGCAACTACCTAAACAGTTATCGGCATGTGTTTTTGAAAGCGTTTGAACGTGATAACGGGTGATTTCTTTCAACTTGGCAGGATCGTCATCGTATCGGGCTAGTCTTCTGCTGGCGTACTAAAATAGCGCGTCCAGTGTTTTTTTTTCTCCAGATGTGGCGGATCGACAGATTAAAAACCACGGTGACAGCTGTCACTGTGGTGACTTGCTCCAGGGTTGATCAGAAAGGCCTTAAGTGCTTATGTGGACTTCCCATGTTTTCTTCTTCTCATCCTCTACTCACTTGCACACCCCACCCCCCTCCCCAAGAATGGTCGCTCACCCATGTTCAGCTTCAAGGCTAGGCCTAAGTTACAGTAATTGTGACTTTTATTGCCATTCAAAGAATTGAATAATAGGAAGGCACACCATAAACTATTTTAAATTAAAGCAAAATTGGTTTATCAGGGTTAGGGACCTCAGACCGCGGGTGAAAGATTTACTTCCATATGTTCGGACACATCTTCCTTGAATTTAGAGGCGTAAAAAAAAGGCCTTCGGAGGCCCGCGACAGATTGATCTTCCTCCATGGTATGATCATGGAGCTATAAAAAGGGTATAATACAGGTAAGTTTGGTATGCGAAGAGGCGGGGGGGGGGGGTAGGATTGGGGAATCGAAGTGAATTTAATGAACCAAAGGAGAGGAAAACACACCGATACAGAAAACACACTTTAAAAGAATGGAGAGCACAGAATGGTAATCTGCACAAAATTGCTGTAGTCTACTTAACTTGTCATTTATTTTGCTGAGTACCAGAAAAGGTACCAGATTACTGATGCTCGGAAGAGAGGAGAGGGATGTTGTGCTGAGAATCGAAAAAGTTAAGCTTTTTACCCCCGCCCCTTAACCAACCCCAGTGGGAATTGTGAGCTTTAGGGAACTTAGTTTGGAATGCTATTACCCTTTAAAGTAGGCCTACTGTCCTTCGGGTGTCGGCGCACTGATGCATAACAAAAGTGACCTTTGTTCACTGCGCAGTCAGCAAGTGCACAAAAATACCCAACCCATTATGTTTCTGAAAAAGATAACTAGATCGTGCCCAACCGACCGTAGTAAACATTTATTTGAAGAGGAAATGCGCATTGCGCCGTTTTGATGCATGATGGTATGGCATGTACAAGGACCAATGAGTAATGTGACGTCAGAGGATGCGTCACAAGTTATGTGGTAGTTCGCCCTGAAGCTTGAGATTGTGACCTGTTGATTTTTGGGATCTGACTCGAGGAAGCTCACAAGTTCAAAAAATGGTGAGTGAACGTTTAGATAAAAATGTGTTAACTTTAAAGTTTGTAGGCCTACTTTTTAATTACTTTATGAAAAACTTTTGAGAGAATATTAGAAACATGTAGGCTTATAATATAATATATAATTTAATATAATCGTTATCTTTATGGTGGAGCACAGTCATATTTTGTTTGGGGAGTTTTCAACTGATTGATTTATTGTCTTGGACTTCCCGTTTGCCAACACGGCTCGAAGTATTTGGTTCCCGATAATGACGAGCCATTTAAAAGTGCTATTTCTGTGTGGCTTCTTTCGAACAATTTCTCCACTATTTTTGTGCCTCTCGACACTATATACTAAGGTCCATTGGCCCAGCTTGGGAGCCCGTTGACGGTCCCATTCACACACAGATGGGCGTGGCATGACCTTGCTGTCTCGTGCTTCACCAACAATATTGTTATGATTGGGATACCATACGAAGCTATCACTCAATGTGTTTTTGGCTCAGGCGCCCAATTGTGGAGAAATCCTTGGTCAAAACCATAGAAAAAAAATTGAATACACCAACCCTGAGCAAAAAACACGTGATATTCATTGTCACTATCATGGTTTGCATAGTTTCATCAGGTTGCAGCGGCAAAAGAAGGGCAGAGGGCATTGTGTGATTTCCGATTTTCTAAGGTTTACTTCCTTGTTTCCGTTTCAAACAAAGACCAATCTTCATTCTCATACAAATCCTCAATTTTTATTATTTTGCATGGATTGCAATAATTATATCAATATTAGTTTATCAGTATCAATTGGATCAATAATAATTGATTGAGAGTGTCCCATGTCACAAATATTGAAGGGTTTATTGCTAAATCGTCATAGCAGCCACTAAACGGCCATATTGTATCATATATAAACTTTAATCTTCAGATAATTGTCTTTCGATTACCCTTTACTTTAACAAAATGCTTTCAGCTTTATCTCAGATTGTTTCCTGCCTATAGATAATGTTATGTATGGGTGATTATTAAAGTCAAGAGTAGGGCCCTGTTTCATAGAGCTGCTTTATCAGAGAGTATTGCTGATTGAGTTTCTGCTGAAAAATTAGCAGGATACCAATAACAGATTGTACATGATACGTGGGCATTTTGGCTGGTAACCATATTCTGTTCAGTGTAAAAGAAAATTGTGGAAGCTTAGGAAGCTGGTTTGCTAAAGCAACTCAATGAAATTAGACCCAGGTTTTTATGTCATTCCGTCAACCACGATGACCCTTGAAGTTAGTATATAACAAAATATAGTATAAAGTGTTTGGAGAGCGCAATGCATTTTGTACATTTTACCTAGAAATACTGTACTACGATTCCGGGGAAAAATCATCACCTCCCCCCCCCCCCCACCCCTCAATTCTCAGATTGCGTATTCATATAGGGATTATTGTTCCTGCGTGTCAGAGTTTTTGAAAAGAGATGTTCACATGTAAACTTTATTGTATTCAACTTCATTTATAATCAAATGGTTCCAAACACAGTGAGGTGGTGGTATAAAACAGATGACTAACTGTAGATATGTTTATTTTCTTGTTACCATCAGGCTGATCAACTCACAGAAGAACAAATCGCTGGTAAGACTCCTTTTCGATGTTCTTGTTTTACTAGTAACACGACATAGATTATTGTTAAAATAATTTAATTTTATCTTGATTAATTTGTGCCAGTGCTGAGCTCATTTTCATAAAGCTGTTTAAAATAAGCAGAAAATATTGCTTAAGCAGTTTTGTTGAGCAATAAACAACAAAATACCAGTCACAGATGTGAAATGGTGTTTTAACTGGTAAGCTTTTTCTGGTAAGCATATTTTTGTTGTGCTTACGTAGTTTTTGTGCTTAAGCAGCTCTATGAAAATGGGCCCAGATCGCATGGTTTGGCAGTGTCTCTGGGTTGTTCATAGAGTTTTAAAATTGTTTGCTAACAAGATTTTCATGTTAGCAACGAGGAACCGGATACATTAAATTTACCCCACATGATTATCTGTTCAAGGTGAACAAATATTTATATTTTCACCCATTACATTTATTTGTATGATTTCTTTTATTAATTTATAGAATTCAAGGAGGCATTCTCCTTATTCGACAAGGATGGCGACGGCACCATCACCACCAAGGAGCTTGGAACAGTCATGAGATCACTGGGTCAGAATCCCACCGAGGCTGAGCTGCAGGACATGATCAATGAGGTCGATGCTGACGGTAAGATACGCAAAGAATAACACAAACCCAAACACTTTTGTATACAATATTTTCATTGCTGTAATTTAGTTCAATCGTCAACTCTGCAGAAACCAAAGACAACACATTTCTTTTGGAAGTTCTTTTCATAACCAACACTACTCAAAAGAAGTAATATATTTACATGGTGCTACCGCAAATCTCTCCTTTATAGTTGCTTGTTTGTTGAACCTCAAAATGTTGCCTAATTTCGTCACCCAAACGACTCCCTTCATGGTCTTTCTCTTCTCATTTTTCTCTTCAGGTAACGGCACGATTGATTTCCCAGAGTTCTTGACGATGATGGCTCGCAAGATGAAGGAGACAGACTCAGAAGAAGAAATCAGGGAAGCCTTTAGAGTCTTCGACAAAGACGGCAACGGTTTCATCAGGTAAACAAGCTTCTTGAGGTTAATTTCACATACACAACTGCAACATGTTTGACACCACCACAAGTAAACATGGTCATATGGCGATTTCTATGAGCACTTAATTTCCAGTCATCCGTAAAAGGGAGACACTTCAAACTTTCATCAAATTCTAACTAACTATAAAATGAAGTAACAGTTACATTATTTCTGGATTCGAAAAAAACGAATTTCATAATCCATTGGAGGTTACATCTGATTGTTTTCAGTATACAAATTCCATGAGCGATTATAATAAATCTGATTATCAGAAAATATCCGCAGAATTCCGGGAGGGGAGATTTTCAGCTATTTAATTGATTCATTATATTTTGTAATGGGATTAATGGGCTTTGTTTTTTTAATCTATGCACTGTCAAAGTTTAAGCTAGCAGCACTGAATATATAATTTTGTAATCGGTAATACTTTGAAATGTGCCCATAAAGCACATGGTAGATTATTACACAGCAAACAGTGCATTGTAAAGCAAACACCGAGTGTTGACTTATGGTTCGGCGGGAAAGCTTATCTTGATAGAGATCGGATTGATCCGTTGGTCGTGAGAAAGCAAACAAAGAAATTTGCACCAGACAAAATCAGAATCTTTGAGCAAGTTCGAGTGAGGCACTATTGCATGGTACTCAGGATGTATTCAATGCATAGGTAACCATGGAACATTGACCAGTGGTTGACAAATGGTCGCCACCCGAACTTGCTCTTTGTTGTGCAAATAAACGCAAACCACGAACAGTTTTACGTTAACCCTTTTTTGGCTTTGTTTTATGATCTTTTCTCCATGAATACTTGTAAACTTAAGCCCTTTCGATGTGCTTTCAGTTCTAGAACCCATGATCCTTAAAGTAATTGCGCCATTAATTCTGAATACATGGGCAAAAAGTTGATCCCTGCGTTGCTTAAAGGCACACATAATATGTTATATTTAGGTTTTTTGAACGGTTCAAATGTTTCAATTTTATTTAGATGGAATAAAAAAAAAAACTGTGAAAATTTCGTTTCGCGCTTTTTGAGATTTGAAATTCGGAGCGGTTATCTGTCCTTGCAGGAAGAACCATAACCATTTTATTTCGAATGGAAGGGTTTCTCAAATTGCTTGACACTATCAAAAACTACTGTAGGCTGCTGACCAATAGTTTTTTTTTCTATTAATATTGAACGATTACCAAACACCCCTTGCAGCAATGTGCTGAAGTTAGCCAGTGCGATTGCTATCGGTTTCGTAACATGTTGCACTTCAAGCTGAGTTTCTATCCATAAGTTTTACTTTTTTGGCAAAACAAATGTATGATTATAATAATTATTTGATTTGGTTACAGTGCTGCCGAGCTTCGCCACGTGATGACCAATCTTGGTGAGAAGCTTACAGATGAGGAGGTTGATGAGATGATCAGAGAGGCAGACATTGATGGAGACGGACAAGTCAATTACGAAGGTGAACAAATATTTTGATACTGAATTTCAATGAATTTTAAAAATGGATGAACTTATCAAAACAAAATAAATGTTGGGCAAAATTGTACAAGGACCTTGGATGGACACTACAAAAAGTATTGTCTTTCACACGAGGTACATTTAGTAAAATTTTACAACCATGCTACAATTTAGCAAGGGGCCTTTGCTAAACTGATCTCGTGTGAAAGGGACGTATGTCCCTATGCGCTGCAGGATTGGAGGTAGAGAGAACATGAAATGAAAAACAAAATATCCATGGTGCGACATTTTGTGTTGGCTGGTTGTCCTTTTAATTCTTTGTGGCAATTGCCTAATCACTCAAGGATCATTAAATGAAAGACTGTTTTCTTTATTAAGTCCAAACACTTGCCACCAGCACATTTTAATCTATGCTTTGTAACCCGGTTATTTGTTTTGTTTTTGTTTCAATCAGAATTCGTGAAGATGATGACATCCAAGTAGTTTTTCATCACAGAACACGTCACCACGTCCTACCGCCAGCATCTGGACCATGAAGACCTTCGTTTTGACTGAAGCCAAATTTTTGTTTTTTTCAAGCAATGCGACTGGTTTAGTTATTATGTGTACATTAATGCAATTAGATTGGGTTACACTCGATTTGAAACTAGAAACATAGCCTACGCAAAGTTATCCATTGACCAGTAAACAACAAAACAATAGAGTGTTTGTGTTTTTTTTAGACATCTTCTCCAGAATTGCGCATCATAGGTAGCCATAAAAATAAGAGCGTGACGTAACAATCATTTGCCGTAGAAGAAAGATGGTGTGTTTTCTTAGATTGTTTTTCTCTAGATCAAATGCCACATATTGAGCGTTTGTATTGAACAAGTATTCTTCTCTTATTTTTTTAAGAAAAAGGGAAACATTAAGCGAGGAAACAACCTTTGCATTTACAACTGTTTCTGATTGGCTTGTATGCACTCATCAGAGTTATTGGGCGTGTGTTCGACACAAAATTTGAGGTGTCGATTTGGTTCAGGTTTAGCAGTTACAAAAATACATTGTTTTATATCAATGCAGTCAACTAAACTGGCTTCGTGGTCTGGTAACAAAATGGACTTACTAATTAATGGTGCAAGGATGACGTCAGTTTTAAGGAATGTTTATATATATATTTTTGGTATTTTCATTTATATTCAGCTGAACGTAATTCGTTGATAAAGTAATAGTGCTTTCAATAACTTATTTTGTTTTAATTTTTGGGCAAGATCTGAACTCATTATTTTTTTGATTTATTTTTTTGTAAGTTTTCAACAAATTACTTATATCATATCAGATGGCCTGATAAAAAACACAACAAGCAGAGGGGATATTTATATCAGTAGTAGCATTTTTATCATTTTTTTTTCAAGAGGCCCAAGCTTTCGCCGTCTGTACTCTGCTTTTTGTAGCGTTTCACAAACATTTTTTTTTTACCAGTTCTGTAAAGTGCCTTCATAGAGTGAGGTATCTGTGCCTGCATTTTGAATAAAAATAGGTAAATTCGAGTTTTTGGCAGTCTTAATTTGTGTGTTTTCTGTCTACCTCGGTTTACCTCCGATTCTGGTGTCACAGCTGGAGCATTTATATTATTTGTGCAAAAACAGAAACGTCAGGGCACATAATTACCTTTTTTTGGCCGTAGTTAACTTTCGTACAACCATTAAAATAAGGAAATGGGTGAATAGCAAACACTTATGATGTTTAGAAGGAGTGCTGAAACTTTCAGATGTGGGAAATTAATCAATGTGTGTGAGCGCTTGCATTCTAAAGTTTCAGAATCAATTATTTGTAATTAGGTCTTGTAGGATCATCTGGTATATTCATTGCAATGATGATTTAAAACTATGCAAGTACTAAGGAACTCATGAAGAATGCAAAAGTTCAGTTCATCTCTAAATTATAGATCCATTGCGCCTATGCATGCTTCGCAGTTCACTATAGACCAGTTAAAGGCCGTTCAATAACGACAGTGCAAAGTACACGTGAATAATGGCTCTGTAAATACCATCGCTGATTATTACCAAGTCATGAATATTGATGTTAATTGAGTCTGGTGCCTCTACTTCGTCCTTGAGTTGGCGACGCAGCAGACGGTGCAGTGCCAGACAGATAGGGGTAAATCTTAAAATGCGCAGTGCGCATTTTTTTCTCGTTGGAGAGGCCGTTGACACGCATCGAGGGGTCTGTTATTCGCGAGAGATTCAGCCCAGCAACCTGTTGAATCATACAACGCCCTAAACACCTCATAATTTCAAAATGGTAAGTCATGTTTTCGATTCAAATTTACCTTTATGATTACACATTTGTAAGCTGTTGTCGTTTGTTTAGGGTAGTTTATAGCTTAGAGAGCATATCTTTGAGAGCTCGAGGTTTAAAAATAGGAGTACGGTTTTTGTGTGGATAGTTGCTATCGTAAACATTGTATAGAATCTTGTTGAGTTAGTGTATGTGTGTGTGTCCTTGATGGGGGAATTTGGCGGCATGGCGTGCGGGCGGGAATTATATGGCGATAATAAGCCGTTTTCGGAGTCCCCTGGACTTGGTTGGTCCTTACTCTATGGTCCATGGTTGTTCCATGGAGGTAGAAATGGTTGTTCTTACATGAAACTGAAATTGAGTAATGTAGTTATATGATATGCATCAGATGCATGATTTGAACTGATAAATTAATGATAGTTATAGCATGGCCGCAAGTTAAAACCATAGTTAGCGAGTCACTCGGTCATAAGTTCATGATTTTATGTGGTAGCTTTTCGACCTAAAGGCGTGAAACCCTTCGTGTGTACAAGAAATGGTGTGACTCGAACAAAATGGAGGCCCCCAGTGCAGCATTGTGCTCCATGATGAAACCAAAACAGTGTCTCCTCCTTTTTGAACTAGGTTGTTGAATGTTGTATTGTTGTAGGGGCTTGCCTCAGGATTAATGTCTGGTCACAACAGCTGCCTTGAATGAGTTCAGTCGTCCATGTAAATACGAATTATTTATGCTTTTGACTTCTAGTACTATAAAGTAGAAAACTAAATAATAATAATAGAAGTACCTAGATGATTCTACTCCTCAGTAGCAATACAAATTAGAGTGCTGCATTTTGTATAATCATCGTCTGCTAATCACTGTAATGTCATTAAGGACAATTTCGTATTTGTAATGATCTAGATTTATATGAAAATTGTGTACAACTTTGAAAAAGATAAATAGAACCAACAAATGAATGTTGTACTCGGAAAAGGAATGTTTCTTTTTGCCATACATGATTTATAGACTACTCTTGATTGATAAAACTAATTTGGACAGGAGATGAAAAAGGAATTTTATGAAACCCATCCAAGTTGCACCAATGACCTTAGTTATGAGCAGATGATATGAGTTGCCCTTACTGATTGTGTGTCATTAAGATTGCTAAGAGCGAAAAACACATCATTATTAAGTGTGTTTCATTAAACAGTCGATATTACTTCTCTCTGACACCATTCATGGTCAGTCACACTGGAATTTAATTAAATAACACATTCTTAACTCAATCAAATAGTGTGTTTTTACTTAGTGATAAAATTATGCATATTTGGAAAAGTTTCCGTATGGCGCCACCACTTTTTCATTCGAAATAAAATAATATAGTATCTAATTTACCTGATTGATATATCCCTTTTTGTAAAAATGAGTTAGAAAGTGGTGGCGCCATACGGAAAGTTATCCGCATATTTTAATATTTACTTCACAGACTAAATTGTGTCACTTAGGTCTACTTGAGTTTTTTACATTTTGTAATGTATAAATTAATTTTAAAATTCCCTTTTGTCATGACAAAAGTTCAAATGAACAATTTATTTTGTCAACTTTTTCAACATTCATTTTATAACTATATGTGCTTTATTAACATGAGGTGTTCACCAAGAATAATTAAGGTATTAAGGTATTAATTATGAAATAAGTGATTCAGTTATATTGCCATTGCACAAGTTTTTTGGGGGTTCAATTAATTTCTTAAACTTCCAGAACCTACTGATTGAAAGCATCCTCAGGAAGCTACTATTTATGCAGATACTTTCACTTTATTTTGCATCCTGTTCCATTGAACATAAATATATGAACAAAAGAGTTATTGTTATGAACTATGTGTTCTGTGAGTTCATGTTTGATTTCCTGTTTTTGTTTCAAACAGACTGACCAACTGACAGAAGAACAAATCGCTGGTGAGTTACTTTTCAATCAATTTCAAATTAGGTTGTTTGCCACCCCCCCCCCCCCTCAACCCCATTGTAAACCAATCTTTCCCCTCATTGCGTTTGATGTACATGACTGTACAACGCTGGTGGGTAGATGACAATTTCCCCCTGTCTTTACATTTCAATATTTTTTACAATAAAACCTTTTCGAAAGATTCAGGTAGCACTAAAGCCTTTCTACTTCAGAAATCTTTTGAAATATAACAATTGGCACACAATCATGTGATCTTGTTTTTACCAGAGACCAACAGCTTTTCCTCCACTGTGTACTTATTCTGTTGGTTCAATTTCCAACATTTTTTTCTTACAAAGAAAGCTTTTCAAAACGGTTATTATGTAGCACTAAAACCTTTCCACATATGAGAATTTTTGAAATACATGAGACAGTACATGTTGTTATCGGAGATCAACATGCTTTTCTTCCATTGTGCATACATGTTGTTTTGTTAACTCACTTTCAAACAGTCTTTTTTGTGTGTTACAAGTGTCTTTCGTGACTAAAAGACACTGAACACTAATGGCAATTGTCAAAGACTAGCCTTCACAGCTAGTGTATCTCAACATATGCATAAAATAACAAACCTGTGAAAATTTGGGTTCAATTGGTTGTCGAAGTTGTGAGATAATAATGAAAGAAAAAAACACCCTGGTCACATGAAGTTGTGTGCTTTCACAATGTTTTATACTATCAACCTCTCCCCATTACTTGTTACCAAGAAAGGTTTTATGCTAATAATTATTTCGAGTAATTACCAATAGTGTCCACTGCCTTGAAAAAGTGGTACAGAAGTTGCTATATTACAAAACATTTATCACACCAGGGGACCTTTGGTTTAACCGTGAAGCTTTCTGCAGTCTGACTGTCTCACACACTGTCTTGCCATTGATGCAACCATCTTCGGATTAGCTTAGTTCAGTTAGCACTATAGAAACCAACTCTAATCCTTTGCTATTGATTTTAAAAACATAACAATGGAAGAACAACTTGGGATCAATTTGGTTCGATTCTTCTTCACTGTGTCTTTACAGAATTCAAGGAGGCGTTCTCCTTATTCGACAAGGATGGCGACGGCACCATCACCACCAAGGAGCTTGGAACAGTCATGAGATCACTGGGCCAGAATCCCACCGAGGCTGAGCTGCAGGACATGATCAATGAGGTCGATGCTGACGGTATGGCAATCAAATTTTGCACACTCCCTCAAGATCAAAGATCATTGAGTCTATCTCAAAATACAGATTTCCTGGAAAATGTATTTTAGTAACTCATGAGAAAGCCGTACAGGAGAGGTGTTTGTAAAACTCCAACAATTAAAGGAATAATACTTCATCCATTTTAATTATTCTTTTGTTCACATTGATGTACAACAACATGACATTTTTCTATCTGCAGTGTGCAAGAATATTAAGAGCCAAAAAAAAAAATAAACAAACAAGATAAGTGAAAAAAATATTATAAAGATATTAACAATACCTTTTTTGGAAACAAGGAAAGCCCAAGAGTACCATAAACGTTTGTTTTCTTGTTCACTTCTTGATTCATCTTTTATTTGCTCCTTTGTAATTGTGTTTGATTGATTTGGTAAAAAATAAATAATAATAATGAAATCTGCTTTCTCTTCATTTAGGAAATGGAACGATTGACTTCCCTGAGTTCTTGACAATGATGGCAAGAAAGATGAAAGACACCGACAGCGAAGAGGAAATCAAAGAAGCCTTCAGAGTTTTTGACAAAGACGGCAACGGTTTCATCAGGTAATTAAAAAGGAGAACATTGACAACCAAAATAAATCATGTTGTATTCATATAAAACACTGGATTTTGTGCAGGCTTGTTTACAATCTGTTTTTGTCGTTAAAAAAGAAAGAATGTGTCGGTTTTTGTTTTTGAAATTGTTACCTTTTGTTTGTTGTGATTTCGAACAGGCTCTAATCTGTGTTCTGCATTGAATGTCTATATTCAATCATAGAGTAAGACATGTGTTTATTTGTTTGAATTTTTCCTCAGTGCTGCCGAGCTTCGCCACGTGATGACCAATCTTGGTGAGAAGCTTACAGATGAAGAGGTTGATGAGATGATCAGAGAGGCAGACATTGATGGAGACGGACAAGTCAATTACGAAGGTAAACTTTTCATGACAAAACAAAACCAAGTCATTCCACTTTCCATTTCGAGCCTTATTCAAAATGGACATTTCTCTACAGAGGTTTTAAAGCACACTGACGAAAACCCGAGTTTGTTACACATCTGTTGTTTTAAAAGCTACTTCAATGAGAGACATTCTAGGTCCTTTATAACAAACCTCTGCAGATAATAATTGTTCAGCAACATTCAACTTCAAACATTTAAAAGGGAAGTTATATACCTTTGGTATTAGCACTTAAAATTATTGCCAACAACAACTTTTTGGTTAGAAGCCTCGAGCAGCTTTCGGTATAGGTTTTTGACCAAAAGTGTTGATGTTTTTTGACCGAAAAGGTATTTATGAATGGGAATCAAAACGGGTGGAATCGGGTTTCAACTAGTGGTTTAAACCCGCCGAGGCCTGGTTCTTGATAATTTACCTCGATTTCGTCTCGGTAAAATTATACAGAACCAGGCCTCGTTGGGATTGACGGATTAAACCACTAGTTGAAAAGCTCTTCACCACAGTGATTCCCTTATTAAAACAATCAAACGGTTCCAAAAACCAAAGGTATAGTTTGCCTTTAGGGACTTTAGGAAAGAAATGCCTTACTGCCATGATACACTAAAGACCCATAGCTACCTTCATTTTCTTTCGACGACTTTAAATGAATCAAAACCTTTTTCTATCTCTTCTGTCTTTCTCTACAGAGTTTGTGAAGATGATGACGTCGAAGTAGATATTGCCAACTTGGATTCATCTTGACACGTCATTCAGCTTGGTGGAGATCCACAGTTTTCTTATTGCAACATTCTTGTACAGTGTATGATCAAAAAAACATAATTTAAATCTTGATAATGTTATACAAAAAATGCGAAACTTTCTTATGATGTTTAAATTTCATTCCATCCCAAACGTAGTTCTATCTAAAAGACTTTTAATTTTTTTTCTTGGGCAATAAAAATGAGCAGTAAACAAAACTGGAGGGTTCTTAATACAAAGTTGAACCAGTCAAAACTACACATTGTTTTCGCTGATTTCACTTTTACTAAGAACCTTTATTTAAAACAGACCAAATTTATATGAACTTAACAGCATAAAGGCAACGCATGTGTGAACTGAGTAGGAATTTAGCTAATAATTATGGATTGTTTGTTTGTACAAGATTCTTTCGGAGTTTGCCATTCAAATTTGACAGTTTTGTAGATAGTGTTAAAATCTGTGATCCGAACATGTTTACATTTTGTCGTTATAATTCAACTTGGAAAATAAGAACAAGGACAAGTACGCAAAAGCCACGTTGTAAAACAAAAAATAAATCCGTTTTTGTATCTGTTAGTTAATCATGCATCTTGGACGAAGTTTTGGTTAAAAAAATAAGTTTATTTTTACAATAATGCGAACATCAGACGATGCAGGGTTGTTGGTTGGTGATTTTTTTGTTTTCCCTTTTTATCATAAATATAGTTTTCCTTTTCTCTGCAGCATTAATGTAAATATGCTATCATTCATGGCATTGTTTACATAACATGAAAATGGAAGTTGTTTTCTTTTTGCATCAGTGCCTTATGAACCACCGGTTTTATGTCTGGATTTTAATAAAAAACATTTTCTTTCCGATAATATTCAATGGTTTTATTGTCCATTTTGTTTCTATGCAAATCCAGCATGTGTACATGTAACTCTTGATGTGATTTTTTTGCAAAGACTAGACCCCTGCTTTTGTCTCAATAGTTGGAATGTGCTGGTAGTAAAATAAACATGAAGCTACTTTTTATGTAACGTCAAAAAGTTGTCTAGCAGCCCTACCTTGATACCAGATTGCAGTGCACATTTTTTCCCCGTTGGAGAGGCCGTTGACACGCATCGAGGGGGGTCTGTTCGCTAGATGCTCGTTCAACCCAGCAACCTGTTGAATCATACAACACCTAAACACCTCGTAATTTCAAAATGGTAAGTCATGTTTTCGATTCAAATTTACCTTTATGATTACACATTTTGTTAGCTGTTGTCGTTTGTTTAGGGTAGGTCAGATTTTTTAGCTTAGAGAGCATGTCTTCGAGAGCTTGAGGTTAAAAAAATAGGAGTACGGTACTGTGTGGATAGTTGCTATCGTAAACATTGTATAGAATCTTGTTGAGTTAGTGTATGTGTGTGTGTCCTTGATGGGGGAATGGGATGGCGATAATAAGCCATTTCCATAGTCCCCTGGACATGGTAGATGACCATTTCCCCCTGTCACAAGTTGTACATGTGTGTAGAACATTCTTTTCTTACAATATGAAAGATTTTCAAAACAGATTACATGTAGCACTAAAACCTTTCCACATATGAGAACTTTTGAAATACACGAGACAAGTACATGGTGGTATCAGAGATCTACATCTTTCCTTCCATTGTCTATACATAATGTTGTTTTGTTAGTTCACTTTCCAGCAGTCTTTTTTTTATGTGTTTGAAGTGTCTTTCATGACTTAACAAGTGGTACAGTAGTTGCTAGATTACAAAACATTAATCACACCAGGGGACCTCTGGTTTTACCGTGAAGAATTCTGCAGTCTGACTGTCTCACACACTGTCTTGCCATTGATGCAACCATCTTCGGATTAGCTTAGTTCAGTTAGCGCTATAGAAACCAACTCTAATCCCTTGCTATTGATTTTAAAAACATAACAATGGAAGAACAACTTGGGCTCAATTTGGTTCAATTCTTCTTCACTGTGTCTTTATAGAATTCAAGGAGGCGTTCTCCTTATTCGACAAGGATGGCGACGGCACCATCACCACAAATGAGCTTGGAACAGTCATGAGATCACTGGGTCAGAATCCCACCGAGGCTGAGCTGCAGGACATGATCAATGAGGTCGATGCTGACGGTAAGGCAAATCACATTTTACGCTCCCTCAATATTAAAGATCAAAGTGTCTTTCTCAAAATACAGATTTCCTGGAAAAAAATATTTTAGTAACTCATGAGAAAGCCGTACAGGAGAGGTGTTTGTAAAACTCGAGACAATTAAAGGAATAATACTTCATCCATTTCAATTATTCTTTTGTCACTTGGACATTTTTCTCTCTGCAGTGTGCAAGAATATTAAGAGCCGAAAAAATAAACATACAAGATAAGTGAAAAAAAAACCAAGATATTAACAATACCTTTTTTGGAAACAAGGAAAGCCCAAGAGTACACTCTTCCATAAACGTTTGTTTTCTTGTTTACTTCTTGATTCATCTTTTATTTGCTCCTTTGTAATTGTGTTTGCTTGTTTTGGTAAAATTAATAATAATAATAATATATGCATTCTCTTCTTTGAGGAAATGGAACGCTTGATTTCCCTGAGTTCTTGACAATGATGGCAAGAAAGATGAGAGACACCGACAACGAAGCGGATATAGTTGAAACCTTCAAAATGTTCGACAAAGACGGCAATGGTTTCGTCAGGTAATTAAAAAGTAGAACATTGACAACCTGAACCAGATGATTGTATAATTATAAAACACTGGATTTTGTGCAGGTTTGTTTACAATCTGTTTTTGTTGTTACAAAAACCGAATGTCTCGGTTTTTGTTTTTGAAATTGTTACCTTTTGTTTGTTTGAACAGACTCTAATTTGTGTTCTGCATTGAATGTCTATATGAGTAAGACATGTGTTTATTTTGTTAAGCAACATTCAACTTGAAACATTTAAAGGGAAGTTAGACGTTTGGTAATAGCAATAACTTTTTCGTTGAAGCCATAGCAGCTTAGGGGGAGCATAACGGCATGTTGAGAAACATTTCACTTGGAAATAATGTTGTTGTGTCTTGTGTATAAAGAAAGGACATCGGTTTTTTATGCCCAAAAATTTGAATTTGAGACTTCTCAGATTGTGTATTCCTGGGATTATTCTTCCTGCGGCGACATAATTCACTCACGACTTTCGGCGGTATCTCTAAAACGCGACCACCATTTGATTTGAAATGTTTACACGTTATAGTTTTATTGTATATATCTACATTTATAAAGGATTAAAACAATCAAACGGTTCCAAAAACCAAAGGTATAGTTTGCCTTTAGGGACTTTAGGAAAGAAATGCCTTACTGCCATGATACACTAAAGACCCATAGCTACCTTCATTTTCTTTCGACGTCTTTAAATAAAACAAAACCTTTTTCTATCTCTTCTGTCTTTCTCTACAGAGTTTCTGAAGATGACGATGTCGAGTTAGATATTGCCAACTTGGATTCATCTTGACACGTCATTCAGCTTGGTGATCTCCACAGTTTTCTTATTGCAGTATTCTTGTACAGTGTATGATAAAAACAACATAATTTAAATCTTGATAATGTCATACAAAAATTGCGAAACTTTCTTATGATGTTTAAATTTCATTCCATCCCAAACGTATTTTTATCCAAAAGACTTTTAATTTTTTATCTTGGGCAATAAAAATTAAGCAGTGTGATTCAAACATACTCTCATTGTATCGTTAAAATTCAACTGGGAAAAAAATTACAAGGAAAATTACGCAAAAGTCACCTTATACAACAAAATTAAACTTTTGTTTTTGTATCTTTTAGTTAATCATGCATTTTGGACGAAGTTTTGTTTAAAAAAATAATTTTATTTTTTACAATAATGCGAACAGAAGATACAGGGTTGTTGGTTGGTGATTATTTTGTTTTCCCTTTTTATCATAAATATATTTTTCCTTTTCTCTGCATCATTAATGTAAATATGCTATCATTCATGGCATTGTTTACACAACATGAAAATGGAAGTTGCTTTCTTTTTGTATCAGTGCCTTATGGACCACCGGTTTTATGTCTGGATTTTAATAAAAAACATTTTCTTTCCGATAATATTCAATGGTTTTATTGTCCATTTTGTTTTCTATTTAATAATTGCAGCATGTTTACATGATTTGGTCAGTAACTCTTGTTGTGATTTTTTTTTGCAAAGACTGGAGAACCACCCTGCTTTTGTCTAAAAGTTGGAATGTACTGGTAGTAAAAAAAAACATGAAGCTACTTTTTATGGTAAAGGCTGCACCCCACCAAATAAGGAGAAAACAGCGGCGAACTCATTAAAATTCTGCATAGGCCCTCAAAATATTCTATATTAGACAGATTTGAGAGCCCACAAAAAGGGTTTCAGTGTTAAAAGTTTGGCTCAGTTGTGACCTGGGGGCTGTTGACTTCAAACCTGATGTATTTTACAAGACATTGGGCACTAAAAAATTGGTCTTATTTGCTTAGAGGTGTAAGGAAATTGTTCAAGATTGATGCTCGGACGTTTGGACAATTACACAAATGTTTTGGCTTGGAGGCGAATAACGTGACGGGCCCGTGAATATGAAATTCTTCTTGGTAAAGGGCACTTGTATGGGGAAGTCTATTTTTGTTTAGAATATGCAAGGGGCACCAATGCAATTGACTTTCGTTGCCTCCTTGAAGTATTAGGCATGCACACAATAGAGCCTATTCAATATTAATCTATGTTTCTCATCACTCCACGCGTAATTTAAGGGCGGAAGAAAAACAAGAAAGAGAAAAGTACAAGAAAATTCTTTATATTCTTTGTATGCACGGCAGTCTTGTTTATTAAGATGGAATACACGTTTTCCCATTACACACAGAGGTGGGTCATCAGCAATACAAATCAGGCGTCTGTTTAGTCTTGGTGCAAGTCGTTTGTTGAGCAGGGCTTAGTACATGAACACGTACGTACACTCTACAACGTCGCAACTATGCTTCCGATATAGAGGGTGATGTAGGCAGTGATAAATGAACGACAACGTCTTGTACCAAGACTAGCGTCTGTCCTTTTTTGTGCCCAAGGACAGCTGAGAACATATTTCAAGAGAGTTGTACTAATGAAATGGTTTTCTATTGTCTTACAAAAATGTTAAGAAATGGTGGTGCGATGAACATCTCGAGAGTATTCCGTACACATATTTAAGTCTAGGATCGACGGTACATAAAACGGAACATTGGATAAATTTGTCTTTTCTAGAAAGTGGATTATATACGAAACAAAAATTGTAATCTTTGGGCATCTTGTGGCCTCCGAACAATTACACTTGCACGTTGACTATAATTAATGATAATCGAAAAGACGTATGTATGGAGACTATTGTAAATTAATGTACAATATTTGTGTATAGTCTTACTTACATTACTTCTATATACAAATACAGTTTATCTAATTAAACAAGCTTTTACATTTGTTGACAATGTTTGAAATTTTGAAATTGTATTATAAGATAATATATTTCTTTGGAATGGAAGATAGGTTTTGGAAAACTGTGTGAGAGTCATTCTCACTATACAGCCCTAATTAATGAATTTGCAACATTGAAACAACAAATCTGAGAGGACCTCAAGAGTAACAAACTCCTTAAACTAATATAAATATCAAGGCCACCTATAAAGAAAAGCATTATAGAGCATAATATAAAGAAAGTAAAGCATTATAAAGCATAGTATAAAGTAAGTTTATCTTCAAAAATAATGCACACTCAACGTCTGCGTATAAAACAGCCTCCACTGTGTGCATGTTTTTTGGCATTTCTCACACATCTGTTGTCAATTAAACTCTTTGCAATATGGACAGCAGATGTAGATAATTATATTTTTGGTCTACATTCAGTAAAAACAGTCTGTGGTACATTACAAATAGTTGAGTCATTTCCCATTGAATATTCCTAATACGGAAATAAGAGCTATTCGTAATCAGATTGGGGCTGTAGGAACATGTTTGGCTGCTGTAGATATAATGAACATTTTCTCTCCTTCAAAATAAAAGGATTTTTTTTAAATTATACTTTGGGTACAAACTTTTTAAAGTTAATCCATTCACATTCCGTTTCACACAAAATAAATCCCAAATATAATTGATTAACTTTGGACCCGTTCTTCAAAAGTTAAATAAGAACATTAAAAAGGCAAAAAAGCATATTTTATATTATGCAATTCATATACAAAATAACTATGATATATTTGTTTGGACCGTTCTTCAAAATTTAAATAAATAACCTTATGATTTTTATATAATTATTTACACATTTTTAGGGGAAACTGGAGGACGAAACTGAGTGCATCTTGAGTAAAGCTTAGAGTTTGTAGAGTGCATTGATATAAAGGAAGGTGAAGAGGCTTGTGATTCGTCCGTCGCATTACGCCTTATTTGACGTCATCATATTCACGAATTCTGAAAACATAAAGAAATAATGATAGGAAAAATGACATATTTTACACAAATGATTTCAAAATGTTCGTTTGTTCCCCCTGTGGATGTCCCTTTGGACAGTGGAAATTTTCGCCAAAAGGTTTAACTTGAATGTATACAAAGGTGTGCGATCACTATAAGTCACGGTCCGACCATGATGGCACATTGGGACATCATTTGTGGAGACAAATAATCATATAATATTATACGCTGCAGCATGATGCAAACAGGATTTTTTATTTCATAAAATTCAGTATGTATTTGTTTGCCGCCGAGCAGTTCGCCACGTTATAATGACTAACCTTGAAAGTATAATTATTTGAAAGTATGTTAATATTTGAATGTACATGGTATACTTTAAAGTATATTTTAAAAGTATATTTGAAAGATATTATAGGTTTTTTTTTTTTAAAGTAAATTTTGAAATATATGTTCCCATGTTACGACGCTCTTGCGTACAGAATGCAACGATAATAATAATATGCCCACGTAGAGTGTTCCAGTGGTAAAAACAAATCACAATTTGCGTACTGCAATGATGTGAAGGATGTATGATACCTATTCACATCAGGAATAATTTAGTCCATGCGTCTAGGCCCTTGACCGGCGGATTTAGCATGAATAATACATTTGAATAAATTACGGCAAATTAAAAGAGCTGCATTCCCCCATTTTTCTCCAACTCCCTCCTTCTCTCACGAGAGAGATTACATATCGATCTGGCGCTGACCTGGAACTAGCATGTTGTCAAGGCCCCCCGTGGCTTGGACGGTTTCATAGAGCCACTATCCAAAGCGACTGGAAGGAGAGACCACTCGCTCGAGTCGAGTGGCAACGCATTTGGTGCATAGCATTGGTCTCCCCTTCCAGTCGCTTGGGATCACAGCTCTATGAAGCTGTAAACCATGCCAGGCCTTGATAAGAGGCTAGCCTGCCAGTAGCCGACAGTACCTGCCCTGGTTAATGATAGGACTGCTGCATGAATACATAAATCGTAATGAGAGTGTTTCCTGGAGCACGAATCGAGGTTGATGCTCAAGTCCAACGAGATTGCCTCTGTTTGATGCTAGACTTGTCCACAAGTCGTTATTTAGTATGTCGCGGTGATAGCGAAACGGCTCTCGCTTACCTATCACCGCGACAGACATTTAACGACTTGGTTACAAGTCCAATGTCGTGCCCAAAGTTTGCAGCGCTTCCTTTTACACTTCGCTCGCAAAATAATATATCATTGTTAAAGTAATTATTTGCGATTAACTATACTGATGGTTTGATTGGGTACTCTGATATACAGCAGCCTAGGTGTTGTTTGATAGTGGTTATGTTTGTGTTGGATGCTGCCCTTTTTTAAACAAATGAACAACTCTAGCTACAGGCCTATTCGTTTTAGAAAATAGTTTCAAATAAATTGTCTAATTTGTTTTTGAATTCATTGTTAGTTGGACTGAAATGCAACTTGGGGGGATCGAAAAAAGAATTAGCATTAACACAACGGTTAACATCGCTATTTATAGTGAACAATTTATTTTGGCGCTTCTCAGTGTCATTTCTTTCGGATATGTATTTGCTCTTCATTGAACCAGCCTTTATACGCATTTTTGATTTGTATATGAATCCTTTATATACCTTCGTAATTGACTTGTCCGTCTCCATCAATGTCTGCCTCTCTGATCATCTCATCAACCTCTTCATCTGTAAGCTTCTCACCAAGATTGGTCATCACGTGGCGAAGCTCGGCAGCACTTAAAAAAACACAGAGATGAAGTTTTATGAAATGAAAAATGTGTATGCATCATGCTGCACAGTATAAGGTCATAATTGGGGAACGTATTGTTGTCAGGTGACTTGGAGGGGGAATGTATACCTTTGGTATTTGGAACCGTTCAATTGTTTTAAAGGCAGTGGACACTATTGTTAATTACTCAAGATAATTATTGGCATAAAACCTTTCTTGGTGACGAGTAATGGGGGAGGTTGATGGTATAAAACATTGTGAGAAACGGCTCCCTCTGAAGTGCCATTTCGAGAAAGAAGTAATTTTCCACGAACTTGATTTCGAGACCTCAGATTTAGAACTTGAGGTCTCGAAATCAACCATCTAAACGCACACAACTTTGTGTGACAAGGGTGTTTATTTTCTTTCATTATTATCTCGCAACTTCGACGACCAATTGAGCTCAAGTTTTCACAGGTTTATGCATGTTGAGATACACCAAGTGAGTAGACTGGTCTTTGACAATTACCAATAGTGTCCACTGTCTTTAACCCTAAATGTAGATACAATAAATCTAGCCTGTGAAAAATTCAATTCAAAAGGTGGCAGGGTTTTCGAGATATCACCAAAAACCAGAGTGGTAACAAGTCCACCCAGGAAGAATTTGTTTAAAGTGGAATACAACATCGGAAACGTTTCTGACAGAAACGCTTCTCAGATTCAAAATAAAGTTTTTGATCCGAACAGTAATATTTTTCCATAACCAGTATTAGTAAAATGATTATCAAAATCGATATTATAGGATTTCTCGGTCAAATTCAACAAATAAGCAGCCACTGAGTTTCATTTTCATGCGTTCGAATTAAAGCTGTTTTGCCTCTCCAGTTGTTACTGCGTTTCAAATTCAGAATTCGGCCATAATTTGTTTTGAGTCGAGTCAAAATTCTTTAGTACTCTGTTCAAATTAGCGTAGCGTCATTCTTTTTCGAGACACAAACGCCGAAGAAGCGACTGCGAATTTGAATGCTGTTTTGATGAATTGATAAATTGAATGATTATTTTGTTGAATCGAATGACGCAGCATTACATTTGACTAATCATAAGAAATGCAAACCTTTATATGCCAAAAACTGTTTGGCTAATATGGTTAATGAGGCTGAAACTTCTATTATGTAAACATTACATCTTCATTCGCATTTTCATCTACAGACCAAAAGCTTGGTCTACAACAGGTACCCAAACCCTTTAAGAAATGCCGTAATATCGGTTTGAAGAAATAAAGGTCAACTTGGCCTCGTTTTGCAGTCGGATCAGCAGGTGACATTCTACGAAATGACTTATTATAATAAGACCGACAAGCGGCATTTAAGGCCAATGATTCCCCGCACCCCCCCCCCCCCCTATGGAATGCACCCACTTACATTGCAATCATCAGTCTCTTAGTCTAAGACTAATCAACCAACTTTGCCTTTCGCCGTCAAATTCAACATTTCTTTTTCCCCTGACAAGTTCTAAATGTCAGGGAAAGTTCACCGTGAAAATGCAATTATGTTCGGTGGCTGAGCGAGGGAGTTAAGGTACCTGATGAAACCGTTGCCGTCTTTATCGAAGACTCTGAAGGCTTCCCTGATTTCTTCTTCTGAGTCTGTGTCTTTCATCTTTCTTGCCATCATCGTCAAGAACTCAGGGAAATCAATTGTTCCATTTCCTGAAAATGAAACGGGAAATAGGTATAACGTCAGTTAGTTTTGTATTTATTTGCTCCAATATTATAGGTTTCGAACACAAGCAGCAGTTTTGCCAGGTTTACCAAAACTGTACCTTATCTTGACTCAAAGAGAGTAATATTAACGTTTGTAACAAATGCAACATTTACCAATAATATCTGTTCAAAACACAGGTTTGCCAACAGTGGGAGAGTTGCAACTTTAGTCTAAGTTCAAGTATAGTAACATCTTACATCATGTTACAGCTACCTCATCATAAATCAAACCAAATTGTACATTTTATGGAATTTTATTTTAAGTCTTTCGTTTCGGGTAAATAATTATTGGCGAAACAGTACAGTACGATTACATTTAATCAGCCATTTTGTGGAGTCTAAAAGTTGGTTGCAAAAAATTGTGGATCGTGTTAGCTCACGAAGTAAGGGGAAAACCACACAATTTTAAGGCATACTCCTTGATATTGTACTCTACTTTTCGCAAACATCTTTTCAACATATTCATTTCATAAAGCACGCTTTGAAAAGCTTTTTGTAGCCCAAACTATCCAATCCAAGGCAACGTGCCCCTTTAATACACTAAAAATAAATATATCAAGGGCTGTTAATGATGTAAATAATTTGAATAATATAAACTTCTTACCGTCAGCATCGACCTCATTGATCATGTCCTGCAGCTCAGCCTCGGTGGGATTCTGACCCAGTGATCTCATGACTGTTCCAAGCTCCTTAGTGGTGATGGTGCCGTCGCCATCCTTGTCGAATAAGGAGAACGCCTCCTTGAATTCTGAAATAATGAGATGCTTAATTAAGAAACTGTCATGAGATAAACATTTAAATTTAGAAAGGAGATTCACTGATGCTGAGCTTCGAAACGCTAGGTTACATTGACGTCTGATTTTGTTTTATTATACCACATTGAACGCTTTCCATTTCGACAGCCTCACAAACTCCATCGTTGAAGAACGTTTATGCTTTAAAGGGTGTGTATAACATTTGGTAAGAGTAAAAATTGAAATGTTCACAGATTTGCAGTATGGTCATGGGGAAGAATCATCATTTCTTGGGATGGAATAGTTTTCGAGAAATGATACGAGAATTAGATCTTGTGAGCCAAAAACTTAAATTTGAAAACGGTAAAAACATTTTTTTTTTCGTGACTCCAATTACCGATTGAGATTCAACTTTCCTTGGTTTATTGTTTTTATGTAGTGTGGCATGGTCACATACAGTGTGGGTTTGCATAACATTTATAAGAGTTCAATTTAAAATGCTCACAGATTTGCAGTAAGGTCATTAATAGATGTTACGGTCAAGGAGGAAAAGCCCCCTTTGAAATATCACTTCTTGAAATGGAATAGTTTTCAAGAAATGATACAAGAATTAGTTTAGACTTTGCGAGCCAAAAACGCAATGTAAATGGTGAATACATTTAAGGATTTTATCCTTTTTTTTTTCTCGTGACTCCAATTACCGATTGATCTTAAACTTTCCTCGGTTTGTTGTTTTGTAGTACTTGTGTTGTTTTCAAGTGTGGACTGGTCTTTGGCAATTACCATGTGTGATACAAATCCATGTTTTTTTTTTGACATCCAAATGTCCACTTCGAGTTCTTTGCACGCACCAAACTCGTGGCATCTTCTAAAGTTTTCTTGATATTTCTTGTATTTTTGTCGTCTGAAAAGCTTCTCTCTTTTTGCTGTGAAACATGACTGAGTATTCACATCACGTACTTACCGGCAATTTGTTCTTCTGTGAGATTATCTGCCTGGATTTATGAAAAGGACGAAGAATAATGTTCTACATTAAAATAAAATAAAAGTGTATTAACATGCATCAGCTTGGTACACTTACAGGGAATGTGAAGACAAAATGTCAAGATATCGTCACTTCGTTCTTTAAAGGCACCGGACACATTTGGTAAATTTGTATCCTTACTTGGTTTATCCCAACATAGGCTTAAAATAACAAATCTGTTGAAATTTGGACTCATAGTTGGTCATCGCAGTTGAAAGAATGAAATGAAAGAAAAACACCCTTTTTGCACAAATGCGTGTGCTTTTCAGATACATAATAAAAGGCTTCAGCTGAAGTCTTTTTATTTTAGTAAGAAATTACCTCTTTCTCAAAAACTACCTTACTTCTGAGGGATCCATTTATCACAATGTTTTATACTATCAACAACTCTCCATTGCTCGTTGCCAAGTTAATTTTTATTCTGACATTTATTTTGAGTAATTATACCAGTGCATTTAATGCAACTCTGAGGTTGATTAAGCACACACACATTACCGCTTCAAATTCTCATAAGTCAATCAACTCAATTGAGAGTTTCAACTTTGATATTTACGGCAAACGAACCACTTCCATTAATGAGGTGTGACTGCTAGAAACCGTCTTGAAACGTTCACAAGCAGCACTTTTGTATAGTACAAGTTGATGGTTTTTTAATGACCGTAAAAGAGTTGAACTGCGTAAAGGTTGTGTGAGGACAATTTCACAAATCTTCAGATGCGAACAGAATTTGCTTTTCTTGATTTGAGGAGCTTTCAGAATACAGATTTAAGGGGAGAGTATGCCTCTAACTTTTTGAACCGTTTGATTCGTTTAATCCTAATATAAATGCAAACAAATCTGTGAAAATTTTATTTCAAAAGCAAATTTCACCGCAAATCTTGAGCAGTTGTCACGGTGGATCCGTAAAAGGAATGTACAATCTGAAAAACAGATCCGACAGTAATGTTTCTTAGATTCAAATTTAGGGGATAACAACTCTTTTTTTTTCTCTTTTTAATTTTTTTTTTAAATTTTACATAAGCACATAAATTGAAAGTGAAATGATCATCAACATGCTTTATCGAAAGCTGTTGTAGGCTTCTATTAAAGCGACACTAAGAGAACAACTTTCAAACGACCCTTTTACCTTTTAAGGTATCGGGAGCAACTTTAAAGGAACATTACGGAATTGGTTTTAAACAGTTGCTGGCAGTGTAAGCACTTTATAGAGGACCCGGTTTAAACTTTTGAGTCAAACAAATTGCAAAAGTTTGTTTTATTGTAGATTCTTGTTTATTGGGTAGTTATTGATGACATATCCAAAATGGGACAAGTGTTTCAACCCAGAAGTGACCTAATTTGCATATTTAAATTAGGTCGTAATTATCAAACTTTAAGGTCAATGATGTACCACCACTTTAAAGGAACATTGCAGAATTGGTTTTTGCTAGCAAATCAGTTGCTGGCAGTGTAAGCACTTTATGTAAACCACCAAACCTGTAGAAGTTTGAGATCGACCGGCCATCTGGGTCACGAGAGAATAGTGAAAAACCGATTACAAATTTTTTGCTTTGCATCGAGGCCAAAATAAAAATGAATAAAACGCTCACTGAGCGATAAAAACGCGAAGTTAGATTATTTATTTCTCATCAAATATGACATTTCAGACAGAAATATTTCAAGGGATGTGTTCAACTATCATAATCATTAGACCGTGTAAGTTTTATGTTAATCTGTGATCTTCACGATTTGTGTTTCTTACCAATCTGTAACGATCCTTTAAACATATTATGGCAAATAATTATTTATTAATAATCAATAAAACTGTAAACCATGAAGTAATTTTATCCCCAGTAGAACCACATTCAGTTTAGGATGGAAAATCAGTGTATAGTTAATACCATAGAGCTTCTGATCAGTCAAACTTTAAGTTGGAACTATAGGGCAAGTCTACTAATCGTCTGATTCGCGCGATCAGGTGGCTACTGTTGAATGTATAAATAAATGATCAAATAAAATAGATTTACAAAAGTAAAATCACATTGAAATCGACAATTTCCTTAACTCTCCTTTGTTCAGAAAACGAGATTCACGAAACACAATTGAAA
This sequence comes from Asterias amurensis, assembly GCF_032118995.1. NCBI lineage: Eukaryota > Metazoa > Echinodermata > Asteroidea > Forcipulatida > Asteriidae > Asterias > Asterias amurensis. The sequence continues at coordinate 897,868 of NC_092650.1, read as the reverse complement.
AAAAAATACAATTTGTAAAAAAAAATATAAAAAAATAAAAATTACTTCAAAGACACTGTATGGACACCTTTGGTAATATTGTAAAAGACCAGTATTCTCATTTTATGTATCCCAACATACTAATGCACAAAACAACAAACTTGTGAAAGATCTTGGCTCAGGTGGTCACCGAATTTGAACAAGATTAATGAAAGAAAAAAAACACTCTTGTTGTAAGAATTTGCCTCTTTCTCAAAAACTACGTTACTTCTTATATAGGGAGCCGTTTCTCAGAATGTTTTGTACTACCAACAGTTCTTAATTATTCGTACAATACCAAGTAAGTTTTTATGCTCAAAATTATTTGAGTAATTCCCAATAGTGTCTGCTGCCTTTAAAGATGATAAATGATAAATTAACGACCTTTCAATTATGTCTAATCCAAGCATAGGTCACCAGATAAACTACCTGTATCATCATAAAACAATATAAGTAGCGGCTTAACAAATTAATTAATCAAAGACATAAACCATTTCGAAGAAAATACAAAAACACTCGGATTTGAAGACAAAAGAAATAAATATGAAGTGAAGCAACACCTACCATTTTAAGTAAATCTGTAGATCGTTTAAAATCTGCACTGCTTGCTGACTGTGGATAGAGATAGCTCGAACGGATAAGGCCGAGTCGATACCTCGATGTCTAATCTTCACACAGACCGGAGCGGAAGAAAATGCGCACTGCGCACTGTGTTTATTATTCAGTTTGTCTGGTGTCCTAAATGTTGTCACAATATAACCGGTTGTTGGGCTTAATAGACTGGTGCCCTCTGTGTGGGGATCTTATAAAGGTTACTCGAGTTATTTCTTTTGCAGTATTATTGCTGGTAATAATCTCAGTGGGCGGCCCGATCCCAATTTATTTCTGTAGTTTAGGAGCAAACTTTCTTTTTTGTGGTTAGAATTCCCTTTTTGGAATCGATTTGAAAGAAAGAATTTCTCATTGAAAAGCGCTCATTATTTGTGCTTTTGTAATGATGTGTCCTTTTTCAGATGTAATCCTCTCCAAATTTCCAAGTTTCTTCTTTCATCCTGCGGTTTATACTTAAGACAATATTGTATAGCAATGATGGAAATGATGTAAATACAGCAGTATTAAATGTAGTGACGTCATCGATGACGTCATAATTCCAACAATTTTATGTTGCCATAATGTACACACTGTGGTCCAGGTATACACTAAGTTCCAAGTCCGTACAAGCTTTTTTTTTTTTTTAGATATAGTTTAGTCTTTCTAATCATAATCTAATCAGAATCGTCTTATCCATATGAGATACCAGAACAAGATGTTCTCTTGCATCACTATAGGACATCTTGTGGCCAGGGGACAGTTCCTTTACCGTCCCCCGTATAATTTAATCTGGAAACGTAGTTTCTTACCGCATGATTGGCACAGATGGCGGCGGATGCGTTACTGAACACCCTGGGGATGAGGTTGCACGGTCTATTGTAACTGAAGCACCACACAATGGGCCTCGGGTTCGAAAGAGACAAGTGTCTCATCTCGAGCTCAGTGGTTCAAAATAGCTGGGATCGATTGCGTTAAATGAGAGGAAGACTGCGTGGACTTCCATATCCCACCGCTGCCACCAGTGTAACACTTTAAATGGATGTCCCGTTATACATACTTAGAATTACAGGCATGTATAAATGAAACTCGTATAAACTGTTATCTTTGGGTTAATACAGAAGGTTTTGTTTTTTTAAACTGTTTATGACTAAAGTACTGATTGGGTATGAGGGTGGGGGATACTTTCTCGTACCCAAATAAAGATCAACAGCTAAGTATTTAAGATCAATGTTAAACCATGACTTGGCGGTCCGGATGATTCTTGAGTTGTCTCCAGGAATGAGCAGTTGCAGTGTCGGCAAGAGTGACAAAGAGTGGTTTTACAATATTTAGTGAATGGTGCTGGCATAAATTATTCGCTTCATTTAAAAAACTGAAGCCTCTTCACTTGAAGGCAGCAACAGTGGCACATAACCCGAATAGTAAAAAACACCCCTCTCTCTCTTCACGGTGCCCATTACTCAAGGGTGTTGAACTGTCATTCGTATAACCAAATAAGACTGTCTTGTTCAACGACACTTCAAGTGTCTTGACCAGGATTTGAACCCACTGGATGTGTCAGCCACAATGAGAGTTTGATTTGGACAGTGTCCTTCATAAGAATAATAGATGAGATTTTAGTTATTTATTTATTTAGTTATTTAATTAAAAATCTTTATACAGGATATAACAATCAGCACAAGAGCTGTTTTACATTATGGTCCTGCGTTAAAAAAAAAGGAAAAAGGAAAACATTACTTAAAAAGAAATACAAACAGTCAGAGCAAAACTATTTTACATTTAAAAAAAAACCAGAACAACATGAGGATTAAAATATACTTCAACATTTATTTGTTTATACATGCGATTTAAGAATCTAAAATATAAATTACAAATTTGACTAATTTTGAGAAAATGTTTTGTTCTATATCCAACTCATCCTCAAAAATGAACGTTTGAAAAGTTAACCTCAATGGTTGAATATATAAATAAAACATGTAGTGTAGTTTTAAGGCAACAAGAAATGTCCAATGTAAAAGTGCATTGCAATTTCAGTGTTGTAATATTTTTTTCTTTGCTCTGACTATTATAATGGTTTGACCTTCACCCGAAGTGAGGCTCAAGCTACATAAGCAGAGGAAATAATTCATTAATCGGTGGTTCGTCTTCGAAGCGGTAGCTAGGTCTAACGTCAACAATATCCAGGGACCACTATAAGTGGATTCTCGTAAGTATCTCGTGAGACTGCTACTCGGGTGGGGAGGGGGGGGGGGGGGGACACTGCTCTCACTGCGTAGTGAGGAGCGTGGTGAGTGAGAGCAGTGACAGTAGTATAGTCATGCACGAGGAATTTACGAGAGAGCCGTTTTGATATCACCGCAACTGACATTTAACGACTTGTACACAAGTCTAGCGATATGGTTTGTGGTTGATCCACGATACAACTCCAATAAGGATAGAGGGCTTCCTGCTAGATCGCCAATATTGCAAACTGCATGTCTATACCTGATGAATATTCATAAGAAGTATAATTTTTGCAGTGACCGATTGTGTTATCGCATAATGCATAATGCATATAATGCGTCACACAGTCACCGGTACTACAAGCCTTTTTGCCGCAACCCTATCCCAGAATCCTTTGTTATCTTTCAGCGGGGAAACTCGTTAATTGACAAAAAAGGTCAATCAACTTGTAATCCTGTGACAACCTTTACCTGGTGAGTCTGAATGAAAAAGGAAGGAGCGGGGGCAATCGAGAAATATCGACCCGATGACGTGGGCGAGTCTATCTCAGACTCTGCGTAGCTCAGACTCTGCCTAAGCACGTGTTCTGTTGAAATGGAATGGTCCGGTCGAGTTAAAATAAATCATGGCTGAGTCGATGGGAGTCGATTATAGCTGTTAGCAGAATTATTTTGTCCTGCCTGCCATTAGAATACCATTAGAATACACACAGTGTAAATGAGTGGCAGCCAAATCTAACACCTGTCGATGACGAATCACTAATGCCATGCAGCATGTACCGGTTACAATTGCAGCGTGGAAGGGGGATCCCGTTGGTTTTTTTTTTTTTTTTTTTTTTTTTTTTGGGGGGGGGGGGGGGGGTCATTGGACCATTATTTCAGTTTCTCTTTTTTTTTTTTTTTTTTTTTTGGGGGGGGGGTCATTGGACCATTATTTCAGTTTCTCTTTAGAGGGTTCACACTACATAGAATATATATTTTATTTCTGCTTCCATGTTTTAACCTGACTCGATATTCTCCTATCCATATATAGGTATAAAAGAAATAGAAAATCTTTTTTATTATTAGGATAAAAATGGACTCGCATTCATTAGTATGGTTACTAAAGAATCTGATTCTAGTAAGACTATACAAATCGATTAATAAACAACACAAATTTAATGGCATATCTTCAGCATATCATATACAAATATAGTACATGTATAGTTACCACTTTCACTCACCTGGGCCCAATTTCATAAAGCCTGAACAACAATTTTAGCATGAAATTTCTTCCTTGATAAAAAAACAAGATTACTATAACAAAATTTTAATTTGTTGCATGTTGCTCGTTACTGGCATTCAGCTGTTGTTTGCTTATTCTGAAAAGCACGTGAAAATTTTGTTGGAAATCCTGTTTTTATTAAGGAAGAAATTTCATGCTAAGCAAATGTTTGTGCTAAAAGGCTTTCTGAAATTGGGCCCTGTTATTATGGAACCATAATTGTTATAATCAATGTTCGTACCAGTGGCTTATGGCTAGTGTAATTTCAAAGCATTGAGTCTGTTTTCACCAATCAATTTCATTTCTTCAATGCCAAGGCTCGTCTTTGGATTGCAGCTTTGGGAGTCAATAATATTTGAAAACATAGACCATGTAGCAATGTGACAAAAGCCACAAAGAATATGGACTTAATAAACAGGCCTGATCATAAAGAAAGAAAACTTATATATGTATTGAAATTGCCGAACATTATTTTGGAACAATGAAGGAAAAACTGAGGACTAGTGCAAATCTCAAAACGAGTTCAGTTTTTATTTCTTTTACAATGATAGTACTCTGTTCAGTGTCTTGCGTGTCGGGAGTTGCATTTGAATGTACAACAACAGCTAGTGTATAAACTTTGAGACAAATAATGAAAATAGAAACATGGCGTACCTTTTAAGTTGGTATGCATCATTGCACAATACTCATTACTATTGACAAAAGTACTTATAATTTTGTTTAGCTCATTCAATTCCATACACTACAAGTACATGCCGCCACTCTTTGGTATACGAGCACCAATTTCTTGTTCAGAAGATGGCTTGGTATATGAGGAAAAAAGACACAAGTGATCCGTAAAGAAACTTATTAAACAAAACAAAATATAACAACAAATGTGACCATAGCCTAAAACTATATAAAAACAACTTGAGCACCTCTTTAAATTACATCTCCTAGGTTTGTCACAAAAATAGAGTTATTTGAACCCCTTCCTTCTTCAAATCAACCAAATAAACAAACACCCCCAACAGAACAATACATTAACAACACCCAATAAACAACCTTTGTTCTCGTTATAAAAGCAGCCATTAAACATATATATTAACATATTAACCCATGGAGGAAAATTACCATGGAGAAAATTTTCCTCCATGATTTTACCATATATTAAACTTAGGTTTTTATGGCAAACTGTAAAAAGTTAGATAAGCTTGTAGCCACACAGAGACTTTTTATTATAAAACATGGACATTAATATTTTAATCAGTGTTTTAAGGCGCCCTCTGTCGGAATGTGGCAGGCAATGTGTGATGAACAAACAAACAAACAAACAAACAAACAAACAAACAAACAAACAAACACCTCAACAAACTCAAACAAATACGGTAAGCACCGGAATCTTTCCCAACTTTGCGATATTATTTTAAAATTTCCATTAAATTGGCTAGATATTCAAAATATAGACATATGACTCTAAAAACTATACCTCTGATTTGCAAATGTTGTAAATAGGCATAAACAATATTGACTGCACATTTTCGTAAGTAATTTCTATGTTCTGCCATGTTCTGTGTAATAGTGATGGTCTGAGGCAATCAACACAATGACTCTTATTAAATTATTCGTTTTTGACAAGAGCTCTGCCCTTGCGTTAAACCTTTTCGCAAATACCCATTGCGCAAGCGCTAACTGTTGAATGAGGTGCATGCTGGTCTAGCTAGCAATCAAACTTGACCGCTATCTAGACCAGCATGCACCTCGTTCCACGCCTAACGCGCGCGTAAAGAGAATCTTTGGAAATAAGTTAACAGTAAATTGAAAAGAAGTTAGTCAGGCTTATTTTCATGCAACCTAGATTCAAAATAAGATTAGATAAGATGTATATGCGAATATCGTACCTTTAAATAGTTGACAACAATATACATATTTATATTAAATAAGTAGGGTAGATGGCCTGAGCTTTCGATCCAAACCGGACCTTCGTCATATACATAAAACATGTTTTTAAGTTGATGATACATTTGCAACTTGTCATTGAACCGACTTATCATCAGATTATGATTATATAATGGTTGCGTCATTACAGAAAAAGGGGTTTCGGTCACTATTTCTGTATTTTTCAAAAAGGGGAATGATGTTTATTCTACCTAAAAAAGGGAAGCACCTTTGTCTTAACACTTTGGCAAATAAAACCCAATTTGTCGCATGAAAATGGGTTTGTGACCTTGTATTATAACACAGTGAATACCTTTCATTGTTTCACAGGCTGGCAGTAAAACATTTCAATTGACAATATCGACTGTTAGGGGCCATGTCACACAAGGCAATTTAACAGGCAACCAGTTTAAGAACAAGAAAAGGCATTCACATCCGAATTTTCGATTTGTTTTCTTCGATAAAAAAAATACTTATGTGACCACACCTGGCCCTGTAGCCTGCACTGCAGATGGTTGTCTACCAAGTTGTCTGTAAAAGTTGCCTCATGTGAAAAGGCCTTTAGGGTGAAACAATAGATGACTTGAAAAACAGCACCACGACCATAAAATACAATGATACATAAATACAAAAGTCCGGGCTTGAAGACCTCGCATCACTCGCACTGAACGGGGACAGAGCGTCTCTCCTTCCTGCATTCAGACGGGTCCGAGTTTGCTAGTCTCCTGCCGATTTGTCCAGTGCATTGGCACGCTGGGACATGACTATAGGCAGGAGGTTTTACGCAATTACCTTGAGGACATCATGGCAACAAATTCTGAAAAATAATAACAAGTTGGTTTTTAGTAAATAGGTTTTCCACGAGGGAATAATTAGATTCCTGTAAAATTGTCCAAAGTGATTGAGTTTATGATTTTACCACAATAATTATGTTTTTATTTTTTTTTATTTTTTATACGTATAGATGGGTTTTTATAAGCTTTTTGAGAGGATATTACTATCATGATTAACCATTTTCGATATTGACACTACACATACCCCAACACACTCAATATTTAAAATGAATAATAATTAATCATATTACATTTTCCTTTTTCACTTGTTAAATTGTCGTGCGAAATATTCGAAAATATTAAGAAGCATTTGGTGAAATCTTAGTCATTCAAATTTAACATTTCGTGATCATACTTTTATTTGTTCGCGAAATATAAAAAGAAGAAGTTTTTTATCTCCTTATTTCGCTATTAATTCACTTTTTACAATTTATTTAAACGCCAGTCGATTAACTATTGTTTGCATTCATACCATAGGTCCTTTTGGTCGGTAAGCAGTTTGCAACTAATTATATTTATTTAATTAAATACAATTATCATCGAACCTGCCTAATTTATTCAGCCTGATGTCATAATTAGCATAATTGCATTATTAACATTCGCAAGTTGCAACTCCAATGCGTGAACTATTGATCGATGCTATCTGATTATGAATAGAACCATCTGGATGTGGCATACAGGATGGGTTTCAAAATTGTATCCAAATGAATCACTCAATGCCGTGTTTGATTTGGCGGCTATCGGCTACGGCTACAGCTACGGCTACAGTTAGATTCTGCATCATCATGCATAAGCCATTAGTATGGTAGACACAATACTATGGCACCTTAGATATGGCTAAATTGTATTTTTTCAACCAAACAGTGCACGGTGTCCTTCATATCTCAAAAAAGCTTATTGAGGTAGACGTCCTCAGCAACACCCTTAGAAAGAGCCATAGCCGTAGCTTTTGACGCCAATTTAGCTACGGTCTTTTGATGCTTAGAATATTTTAGTAGGGATCTATACCAAAAACCACAGTGGATCGGGTAGCATTTTAGTATGGGGACATGAATCTAATGAGCACTTTGCTGCAGTACATTCTCAAAATTGCATCCTCTTGTGGGGCATTCTTTTGTTCTTGCCATTGTCCCAGAGCTTAAGATTTTCTCATAGACCTTGTACACAAAGTGTCTTGTGCTGAAGCATCCCGGAATTTAAGAGACGTTTCTTTTACCTTTTCAGTCTTGTTCTCGGTCTCGATCGCAACATTAAGGTAGTGAATATGAAATGTTTTCTGCAGAACAGGCTGCCAATTTGTTTTTCTTTAGTATAGAATTTCAATCCTCAAAAATACAGATTGTTGTTTAAAATCGACTTAGAAGAAAAAAAGTCCCCGTTGGAAAGCACTACGAAATTGTTGATGTACAGTAACAAGTCGCGTACAACAGACTTTACATTTTTTGTTGCGAGGTTTTTCAAGCCAAGTTGCCAAATACAGCAAATATTTTTAACAAAATTTCCCACAGGCTTTGTATACACATTTTCATTGAGGAACACACAGTCTTTAGAATTCCTCTATAATAGAGTCGTTTATTTCCCCTTTTCTGTTTTGTTCTCGGTCCATGAATAATATTATGACATCTTTTCTGCAGACAGGTTTTGAGTGTGCATTGTTTGTGTGTTGCGGTTTGTAAAGGCAGCATTTTTTAATATATAATGTTCTCAGTGCTTATCGAACAGGGTCCAGATGTTTTGACGAAGCTGCTTTTGGTATGAATCCCAATTCAAGAAAAAAATCAATTTTTAGATCAGTGGATTCTGATTGATTCTTTGTTTCTAAATTCTGGCCCATTGCTTGGTCTGTATCGTTATTTCCCACGATGCTGAAAAACAGGTGCACCCATCATTCCCAGATGGGGAAAAAGCTTTTAGTAGCTGCTGAAGCTGTTTGAAAAACATTTTTGTTTTTAATAATATGTGACAAACCTATTCGGGGCGAAACGTCGAGCTCATAATTATTTTATTTTAAATCCTAGATATACTGTTGAAATTTTGTCAACGAGAATACAGGCAGTAACGGCCTTCAATGGAAGCGAAAAAGATAAGTGGTTCGCAACTCAACTAAAACTCAACTACCAACCTCTCTCTCTCTTGCTGTGTTTTGCCGATCGTCTAATTTTTAATTGTCGAAACAGCCTTACAGATAACACGCATAAATATTTGATGGATTTTGTGTTGTAAAAAAAACCCACCCATTAAAGGTCAGTGTGATGTTATTATGGCGTTTATATTAATTATAAGTCAAGGATAAAGCATCCAGACTCGTTATTTTTTTAACAATTTAGAGGAACGGTTATGTTTGCACAATATAAGAAGTCAAATTACATTTTTTTTATTTATGATATTCCCAGCATTGCTGATGTGCATGGGGGATAACAAATATTAAGTCTGGTTTACATCGATGTGTGTTAGCACTATAGGCCTACTCAGTACTTTTCCGAGTTCTGTGAAAAAAAATATCACAGGCATCGTGGGATTCGAACCCAAGACCGTTGTAATTCATAGAGCAGTGTCTTATTACCAACATTGATGATGTTCATCCTGAACGTAAAATGTTTCAATATAACAACACACGCCTTTAGTAGTGCACATTCATATTATCAAATGAAAATGAGATTGTCTAATCAGTAGACTGGCTTCCAGGCTTTCGAGTGTTTCTCTCTATCACGCTTTGCTCTCTCTCTTTAGTCACACACTAGTAGTTTAAAGACACTGGACACTATTGGTAATTGTCAAAGACCAGTCTTCTCACTTGGTGTATCTCAACATATGCATAAAATAACAAACCTGTGAAAATTTGAACTCAATTGGCCGTCGAAGTTGCGAGGTAATAATAATAATGGAAAGAAAAACATCCTTGTGTGCTTTCAGATGCGTGAATTCGAGACCTCAGCTGAGGTCTCGAATTCAATTCAAATATTTAAGTGAGAAATTAGTACACTACTTCAGAGGGAGCTGTTTATCACAATGTTCTAAAACTATCAACAGCTCTCCATTACTCGTTACCAAGTTAGTTTTTATGCTAACAATTATTTTGAGTAATAGTGTCCAGTGCCTTTAACCATCAGAGCAACGATGCATGATATCGTGAGCACCTCGAGCTATGCATCCCATTATTAGCTTTACATGTGGGGTGTGCACAGTATTTACATCTCACCTTCGTAATTGACTTGTCCGTCTCCATCAATGTCTGCCTCTCTGATCATCTCATCAACCTCTTCATCTGTAAGCTTCTCACCAAGATTGGTCATCACGTGGCGAAGCTCGGCAGCACTGAAGGTGTTTAATGCAAAAGTTGATTTGATATTTTTGTCCTTTTTAAAATCTACTCATGATTAAATGAGTGTTTTAATTGTAATTTAACAGGAAACTCAATTGTGAGCATGGTAAAACACGAACATTTTCGGTTTAAAGTACAACATAAGTGCTGTTTGAGGCTTTGCATGGTGTTATCTTGGAATTATCAAACCATAAAAGTATTCTTGTAAAAAAATTGCTTATAGCAACTTTTGGAAGGATTCACCCCACCTCAATTATACCCATTCGGCATGATTTTAAAGTCTCGCTATTTTAAGGTCTTGATTTCTATTTCTGACCTGATAAATCCATTGCCATCTTTGTCAAATACTCGAAATGCTTCTTTGATTTCTTCTTCTGAGTCTGTGTCTTTCATCTTGTGCGCCATCATCGTCAAGAACTCCGGGAAATCAATCGTTCCATTTCCTTTTATAGAGGGAGGAGGGGAACAGAAAAAATGAGTGAGCAGATGATGAAATCATACGGTTCAACCACTACCAGGAGGAAATCTTTATAATCCAATATTCAATTCATTTGAAAAGGGGTTATAAAAATGCAAATTTCAGAGAGGGATTTTGAAACATAATTTAAAGCAGTATTACTGGCCCAGTGTAAGCAATTAGCGTACGATGCTGGACCAATTTCACATAAAACTGCTTAAGCACTAACAGCAGCTAAGCACAAAAGAATAAATTCTTATCAGAACGAGGTCAAATGTCGCATGTACAACTTGTGACTAGTATCCTGCTCATACCTGCTGAGCAGAAACGTGTCAAGGAATACTAATTTGTATGAAATTGGGCCCTGGTCGTAATATGTCATCATGTGCCAAAGTCTTTGTCACGTTCCCTTTGCACAGTAGTAATGATTACTGATTGGTCGAAATGGGACCCGACTATTTTTTTCGTCAAGCCTCATGCACTTTAAGTGCTGTTTGAGGCTTTGCATGGTGTGGATATTAGGAAAAAACTACAAATAAATAGTAAACTTGCGGGTACGTTTCGAATAGCATACTCTGCTCGTATTTAGGAGAAAGTCACTTTAATTATTAATTAAATGATAGTATAAATGTCTATAGAAAGTCAAATGGCTGCAATTGTAGATCTTTCAGCGGGCCTCTCACATTACTGTTTACTATAATGCCTTACCGTCAGCATCGACCTCATTGATCATGTCCTGCAGCTCAGCCTCGGTGGGATTCTGACCCAGTGATCTCATGACTGTTCCAAGCTCCTTGGTGGTGATGGTGCCGTCGCCATCCTTGTCGAATAAGGAGAACGCCTCCTTGAATTCTGTGATAATTAAGTCATAGATGATTAAACTAATGAATAATATAAATTAATGTGTAGATGATTCAGGACTGTTCTCAAGCTATTAAGGTGATTATAATATTCGTAAAATATAATATGGACAATGTTTCAGTCTGGAGATGGTTATATAGGTAATTGAATAATGACGCCATATTATAACCTCCCCCCCCCCCTTCTAAAATAGCCCATTTATTTATTTCGTTTTACAATAATTTGTATATTAATGGTTACACTTTGCCAAATTCCGCAAATCCTTAAAAACTATTATTCCTTATTTCAAGTTACCAGGCGTCATCTATCATTGACTAAGAGGCTCAAGAAGAAAGCAGATGAACAAAAAAAATGTTAAGAGGATTTAAAGAATACCTTGATCTTTACTCCACCTACAGTATTTTCCATGATTATGATTGGCATGTGGCATTTACCGCTTAAGTCTACCCCCCCCCCCCCCCCACAGAATATACACAGGCTGTATTATACGAGAGTTTTATGATTGCCTCTGATAATATTGTAATAATAACCATACTCAATCTTCAGTGCACAAAGCCAGTCTAGATGGATATTACTTTGCGAAGGTCTTTTCAATTTAAAGGGGTGGTTGGAGGAAACTCACCTTATCTGCATCATTGAGTTTTAGAGGAACACTTAAAGGTCACGTGAAGGTTTCTTTAAAAAATGTGGACATTTTATGTGACGACGTTTATTACTCTGCCAGTAACTGTTCAAATAAGCCCAATATTATTTTACATTTTTGATTTCAACGTCTTTTTTAGCTTTCACTTTCAAGTGCCATCTAAGCATTGGTAGGAGATTTGTTTTCTAATAAAATTGATTGTCAGATGGTCCTGGTGTTTTACAATTATTTAAAATCTCGATTTTAGTTATAAATTTATTGAAGTATCATGGTCACACGCTGCATGCACTATTCCTTTAAATTATCATAAAACATAATCTTACGCTTGAGTTTTGACAAGTACCGATACAATAGACTCTTCATAACAATAGATAACAATAGATCCTTTGTGTTTGACACTCACCACTAATTTGTTCCTCTGACAACTGATCGGCTTGCTGTAATAACAAACGATAAAAATTGTATATTATGAAATGTTATTTTCAAAATATACCAAAATAACTTTGACCTTCAAACGCTACTCTAGGCTTAACTGATGTTATATTTTAAATGATTTTTATTAGATGGAAAATTATATCGGGGATAAATAAAATTATTTTTGGTTTTTACCCACATTTACCGATGTTTATACTCGGTGCTTTCTAAGGCTCGGGAAAGTATTGAATATACAGTGCTAACACACATTGGTGTATATGGGTAAAACCAAAATTAATATGATGTTTAATGTTGTTTTCGATCGGAGAATATAGGTACGTTTTCCACGGAGGAAACAACCCCTACATTTATTGAATAAATTACACTGATTGCCTTTATTGAACATCACGTCCTTTTACATGGTTGTAAATATTACTGTCTATAAGGTATACTTTATTATGGTAAGATAGAAGGGTTTGTGGGTCATACATATAATTAAAAAGCATCAACAATATTTGGTGTTACATTATTTTCACATCCATTTGTTTCAACGCGGAGAGTCTCTCATTTTCCTTCATAAATTTCAAGAAATTATAGTTTAATACTTTTCCCAATAACCTGCGTCCTTTATTGACTTTCTGGAATTTTCTGTTAATTAAACCATTTTTTAATTATCTGACATCATCCATCAATAATTCCAATTGAAAAATATTTTAATCGCCCAAAATAATCAATCAACTTATAAAATTCCCTCGCCACCATGTTTGAACACCAACCCCAAGGTTAGTAACATTGCTCTGCATAATTTCATTCTTCTGAGCCTGGGTGAGTTATTGTCAACATTTGCGTTTTATAACATGGTCTGCTGCTCATGGGTTTGATGGAATGATCATGGAGGTAACCATGGTTTGATGCGTACTGTCATCAATCTCACTGACTTAGTGTTGTGTAATTAAAGGTTTAATATAATCATTGTTTGCAGAGCTTAAAGATACTAGACACCTTCGGTATAAGCGTCAAAGACCAGTCTTGTATCCCAACATTATGCATAAAAGAACGAATCTGCGAACATTCTGGCTCAATTGGTCATCGAATTTGCTGAAGAATAATGAAAGAAAAAACACCCTTGTTGCTTTGTGTGCTTTCAGATGCCTTTTATTCTTAATTTGGTGATTAAATTACCTCTTTTCTCAAAAACTACGTTACCTCAGAGGGAGCCGTTTATCACTATGTTTTATACTATTGCTCGATACCAAGTAAGTTTTTATGCCAACAATTGTTTTGAATAATTACCAATAGTGTCCAGTGCCTTTAAATACGAATGGTTTACAACATTCAGTATTCATTCATTCATTAAATCTTATTTTTATGTCCATACTTCATGAAAACAGAGTATGGTTGATTACTGTTTTGCATTTCTGTAAATCATAATATGACCGAATCCTCCTTCTGTCCCCCATATCATGTGTCCGCGGTTTCCTAGTGAATGGCCTTCCTTTTCAATAGCAGCTTTAAACGCTTATAATATCAAAAAGAATGAAACGCCTTACGGCAGAAAAGCTGCTCCCCTTCAATACAACGCTTATCGATCTGCCTGTATTATATGCAAGAGCGATGCATTATGTTTATGTCGGCTTCAAACTCGAAGCCGCACACGCACCGATATAGAAGAATAAAAAGACGTCTAAAAACCGTCACTTCGTGTACAAAATTACAGTTTCATGAATAACATATGGTGGAAAATAACTTGAACATACCATGTCTGAGCAGATTTACATGTACCCAGTGAAGATTTGAGAAGGCTGGTAGTTTTATGTTTGATGGTTTGACACACACGATTATCATCAATCAACTGCTCTAGCGGAAAAATTGATGGCCAGTTTTGCAGCTTCTCAATTCAACACAACAGACGCAATGCGCATTTCGATTTTTGTCCTTTCTCTTTTCATATTATTGGCAAGGATGAACTTGTCTTGGCAGATCTTACGTAATATTACGTCATGGATTGCAAGGGATCATGGGATGCAATTCATAACATTATCAGCAAGGACGCGGATTGATTTTGGTTACCAAGCCGTCGGATGTGAAACAAGGAAAGGGGCGGTACAAATGTCACACCATTAAGGTAGAAATTGTCAGACGTACAAATGACATATCAAATTCACTAACAGCAGATGAGCTAGCAATGATCAGTTCTAAAATGTCCGCTAGAAGTCATTCAAACACATTTCATACACTTCAAACATTTCCTTTTTCAGTAATATAACTTTATTCAAAACAAGAGTACTTTAACATAATCGTCTCTTTTTACCTTCTTAAAAACTATTACTATATGCCTACCAAGGTAAGATAACTTTGGTATCTTTATTTTGGCTTGATTCTTAAAAAAACACTTTATATTTCGATAGTGTTATTTTGTACACAGAAACAAAAATTCAAAGACTTGTCGAATGCTCAATTGCACACTATTGCTTCCAATCCTTCCCAGAATGCATTGTGAAACCTTATGCACTTGGGTAGGCCAACATTTTACAACGGTATAAAGCAAAACATAAAAACATCTTTAGCGTCCTGCCTTTTTGAAAAAAGAAAGGAGGAAGGTCTTTTTTCTTTTCAAAATGGCCGCCCGACACATTTTTAAACACAACCGACTGGGCCAATTTCAAAATTTATTTTTTTCGTAAAAATTTTGTGCGTTTTTAAAAAAGGCCTCTAAAAAGAAAGCGGGCGGGACGCTGAACATGTTTTTATTTGGCCTTAAAAGAAAGTAAACCCCCAATAAACGAGATGTATAGAAACAATGGCTTGGTCCTGGTCTCACTAAAACCAATAAAGTGATGAGGTCTGCAAAGTGAATACTTCTCATCTTGGAACGTCTGCGTAGAATTCGATGCGTACTAGTCTACCTGGCAGTCATCATGTTCACAAATTCTGTAATATCAAAAGACAAATTCATTTCTTGGTTTGTTATTTCATCACAGTTTACGGGTAAGATGTGAAACTTGTTTTCCCGGCGTACACTAAATTCAAAAATAGACTGGCCTTGTCTTTAGTGAGCCACAATTTGCGCCAAATTCGGTAATTACTACTTAGGAGCACACACCGTGATGTAACAGTTTCGGATTAAGTCAGTGAGCACTGAAATGTCGAGTTGCTTTCTATGACACTAGTGTTTTCAGAATCGTATAAAACTATTCCGGTACTTCGCAAACATTGATATGCTATTTCTCAATTCTAATTAATAACGTGTTGATGAACAACACTAAAACATTTGGGTTGTTGATGAGTTTAATTCATTCTTATTGATAAAGCAGACAATTTATTTACCTTCGTAATTGACTTGTCCGTCTCCATCTACGTCTGCCTCTCTGATCATCTCATCAACCTCTTCATCTGTAAGCTTCTCACCAAGATTGGTCATCACGTGGCGAAGCTCGGCAGCACTGAGGAGGAAAAACAGAAACATACATGTTATCATCTGATCTAAATCAACGTGAGTATAGTAAGAAATCTCGTGTAGAATTCTCAAAGTATTTGAATCAATAGACATATCCTAATTCTGCATTCGCCTGAAGACGAGCAGAGTATACTGTTCGAAACGTCGAGACCAAATCGGCTCCAACACTCCTTCCACAAGAGATTTTACACACGGTGGTACCCGCAAATAACTATTTTATAGTTACTTCTTATTTTCAACACCATGCAAAGCTTCAAACACCACTTATATCTAGTTCATCAAACGTATTAGAAAACCCTAAAAGGGGATTCTTCTTAAGTCATGTCAATCAAGAGCAAACTGTCCAGTGTTCGATTTGTGGCTTGGTGTACCCTCTTTCCCCAGTGTGTGTTCATTGTGTTCTGTAAATCTCAGGAATTATTTAGAGGATTGTTGTGTACGTGTGCACAAGAGGAAAACAGTGTATGAACACTTATAGGGCGCAACCTCCACTTCAAGTCGGGTATGGTTTACAACTGCCCGCCATGCATGTTTATTTGTAGAAGCAGTAAAGTGATTTGAACAAACCAAACGACTCTAGTGGGGGCCACTAACTGAAACAAAAATGGTGTGATCGTGTTTGTTAATAATTGCTCAGTTCTTTTATCATGTAGGCCTACATACCTGATGAAACCGTTGCCGTCTTTGTCGAAGACTCTGAAGGCTTCCCTGATTTCTTCTTCCGAGTCTGTCTCTTTCATCTTGCGAGCCATCATCGTCAAGAACTCTGGGAAATCAATCGTGCCGTTACCTGAAGAGAAAAATGAGAAGAGAAAGACCATGAAGGGAGTCGTTTGGGTGACGAAATTAGGCAACATTTTGAAGTTCAACAAACAAGAATTAACTATAAAGGAGAGATTTGCGGTAGCACCATGTGAATATATTACTTCTTTTGAGTAGTGTTGGTTATGAAAAGAACTTCCAAAAGAAATGTGTTGTCTTTGGTTTCTGCAGAGTTGACGATTGAACTAAATTACAGCAATGAAAATATTGTATACAAAAGTGTTTGGGTTTGTGTTATTCTTTGCGTATCTTACCGTCAGCATCGACCTCATTGATCATGTCCTGCAGCTCAGCCTCGGTGGGATTCTGACCCAGTGATCTCATGACTGTTCCAAGCTCCTTGGTGGTGATGGTGCCGTCGCCATCCTTGTCGAATAAGGAGAATGCCTCCTTGAATTCTATATTGAAAATGACAAAATTTGAGCAAGAGTTCAATACACAATTGTGTATGTTAAAGGAACACGTTGCCTTGGATCGGTCGAGTTGGTCTTTGAAAAGCGTTTGTAACCGTTTTTTATGAAATACATATGGGTAGAAAGATGTTGTAAAAGTAGAATACAATGATCCACACAAACATGCCTCGAAATTGCGTGGTTTTCCTTTTACCTCGTCGACTAACACGTCAGCCATTTATGGGGGTCAACATTTTGACTCCCATAAATGGCCGACCATGTTAGTTCGCACAGTAGAAGGAAAACCACACAATTTCGAGGCAAACTTGTGTGGATCATTGTATTCTACTTTTAAAACATCTTTCCAACCATATGCATTTTATAAATAACGGTTACAAACGCTTTTGTTTTGACCAACTCGTCCGATCCAAGGCAACGTGTTCCTTTAATTTCACAAACCAAATTAATGCACCACTGTAAAATTAAAAAAAGGACCAGCCGTGTTCTGAATAACTTACAGTGCATTGTACCCAGCTTGTCTTTTTCTTTTGTCAGCCTTGATTTTCAACTTTTTCTTTTCAATAAATTTATTTAGAATTAATTTTTGTAAGTGCTTTGTCGCATGCGTTTTGCACAAGGAGTAGCATCTGCTCTTTGTTGCCCGTACTTGCCCGGTATTAATTTGTCATTGTTGAACATGTATAGCCAGTGGACAAAATTTCCTATAATCAAATTGAAAATTCCAGGGATCCAAAAATACCGCTGACTAATCGAATTTGTTTTAAGAAGCTTTTTGGACAAATACTTCTATTCATATGTATAAATATTAATGTTATGAATCAAAACTTGAAATAAATTTTATGTTTTCGTTAATATTTGATCTGAAGTCCAAAATACTGAATTTCCTTTTCGATAAACTACTTCTATTGTTTCAGATTGGAAATTATTGAAAATATGAGTCGTTGAAAGTATAACTGAATAATATTCGTTATGATAGCTTCGGTTTTTGCCTTGTTGCCACTCATATCTTAACAAATAATTACTTGATTTATTTACAAACAATATTTACTCTTCAAAAAAATTGATTTAATTTGATGCACTTACCACCAATCTGCTCCTCTGTAAGTTGGTCCGTCTGTTGAGAAGAAAAAGACACATAACACCCGATGAAAATGTAACAGTGACTGGCACTGACAGGTAATAAATAATAATGATTAAATCAATAGATTATCATTTACATACCATAATAAAGACCCTGTAGAGCATGGAAATATCAAGTTACTAATTTGACATGATGGGTCCCAGATGTTAGAGAATATATCAGATTTAAGATTAATGGCCGAATTTTTGAGCAGTTAAATGATTGCTCGGTGACAGGTGCGCACAATATACTTGGTGTTTTCGTGGCACATGAAAATGCCGGTACATGCGTTGTACCAATACCACTCATAAACCACCCAACAGTAGTACCTGTCATTTCGAATATCCTTCCTACGAGGTACAATAAGACACTTCACGAGAATAAAATGTCAGAACAGTTTATCCCCCAAAACAAATCAACACTTGACTCAAAAACGCACTCAGATATAAAATCAGATACATACCATGGTTTAATTTGTGCTTGTTTCACGGGGGAGGAATGTAGCAAGTTTGATGACGGTTTGTTACCGTGGATTCGATGGAAAGGAGTGAACAAGGCGAATTAAAATGTTCACGGTTACTGCACGTCCCTATGGCAAAATGCGCAATGCGCATTTTTTTGGTCGACGTATGGTGACATCATGGTATGGGGTTTGCACGGAGGCGACCTTTCTATTGTAATGTGTAAGCCGCCGTATGGTTCTATGAACACCGCAGAGAGCTTTGTAATCCTATAGTCTAATATTACATTATTATTAATTAGCGTGAGCCCATTCACAAACGATCAGTGCATGCGATTTCGCTTGGTGAGAAAAAATGTTAGATGTTACGTAATGTTACATCATTTGTGTGATCACTTGAAGCTGGGAATGTATACAAAGGTTCCGGTGGAACAGGACATGGAGCCCAATCAAAAAAAAATGTCAGAAAAATATAGTGACATCCTACTTTTCGCAAATATATTCCCCTCGTTTTGTGTGTTTCTATGTTTTGAAGCTTATCTGCCAAGCGTTTGGATGAATACGAAAATCTCCCAGTATATTTATATGGAAACTCTTCCCTAAACGTAGGCCTAATATTCTAAATAATCTCCCTCATTGTTCTATAGTTTTCTACAAAATCTCCGTGCTTGCAGCACAAGTGCTTGCAACTCTTAGTTTGCATTAACCACTCCAGCCTTATTGGGCCCAGCTTTGATTTTGCTCATAAAAAACGTTGTTGGCACTGGTTCTGTTTTTATTTGTATAGAGAAAAAACATCACTCAAAAATAGTAATGGTTGTTAGCAATGGAGGTAGAAATGAAACCCTCACTTTGCAAACGAGTGCAGCCGACCATGAGAAAGTACATGTGGGCGGACAAAGAACAGCATAAATCATTTTTTGATCAAAGAACGATTGTTATTCAAGAAAGATTGTATTGAGAGAGAATACAGTTTTGCGAAACGTCATGGTTGTAGTTTTATGAATAGTCAGAAGAATTTTTTTCATGTTAATAAGCCTACCTTTTCGTTGGCAGATAATAGTGAGCTCATCATGAGTGAAAAACAATATATATATATATATTTTTTTTGCTAAATGCCTGTTTTAGTGTTAATGTCTTCATGAAAAATAATGCCCATTGGCAAGAAAACCCAGCTGTCGAATGTGTTTTCTTAGACAGCAGATAATTTGAATAAGACATTTGGAAACCTTCGTTTCTTCGCCAGCATGCTATGGGCTTTTATAATCATATATTGTTCCCGGCTTGCAATTTGCAGTTAAAAATGTATCTACTCATCGAAATAATTTCTGCTCTCATCAAAAGCTATCCTTCCTAAAGCCACCGTGATGCACAGTCTGCATTGCACTCAATGGCATTCAATAAGTGTTATACTCTACTTGCTGCTGGCAGCGGTTGAAATAATTATGACCATGAACCCTAGGTGCTCAAATTAGGTCAGCTGATCTGAGCGCTGATACGAATAATGTAATCTAATTTCAATAATGGCAGCCACTTTCGATTCATGTCTGCGGCATCAGCAGCGCGTCCCATCCATGCTGCGTCCCAGGGTAGAAATAATGGATTAAAATGAACGACAGAGGTCGCACCACCGTTTTGTACGCGACCGAATTTTTGAACAACAGAGGTCGCACTACCTTTTTTTGGCACGAGTTTTTTTCTACTTTCTCGTCTCAAAATTCATCAAGAAAACTATTTAAATGAGTATGTACTTCTTTTAAAAATATTTGATCGTATCATACTTATTTTCAAAACCTTCTAAATGCAATCAATACATTAAAAATATTATTTAAATGTTGTAATAATAAAATAAATATTGAACGTGGCTAACAAGTAAAAAGCAATTAAAAAGCATCAGCGCCACAAAACTATCGTCTGCTAAAAATTTGCTTTTCATTGATGAACAGTTCGTAGAAAGTTTGGGAGCGTCAACTTTGGCAGAAAGGTATACTATACTTCTTCTACTTCTACTTCTACGTTATACTCGGCAATGTCCGTAAGGAAGTCAGGATATGACGCCAAGGAAAAAACTAAATCATAAAATGTGCATGCGCAGCGTGGGCGCCTCTCCACTGACTGTCGTCAGTGCCACTGAAATGAATTCACTAGGTGAATTCTTCCACTTTTTTTAGGCAGATGTCAATAATGTCATAGAGGATGGTGATACAAGTACAACTGACGATCAACTGTTCGCTCGTTCGTTTTTTGTTTGTTTAATTTAATTGAATAATTGTTCTGCATGCTCAGCTGCTGCTGGTTGGTTGTATTGTACATGAAACTCAATCTAGCAGATGATAATTTTGTTTTGAACTTTCGTGGTTGGATGATGTTTCTTTGATTTTGAGTTTGAGTGTTGACTCATTCATTTGATTGTTGACATTATTTATACCACTAGTGATTTATACAAACAATTCATCATTTTATAAATGTTTGAGCATAAGCTACGACAGGAAACTTTATTCTCAGCATGATTAAGCCTGACGAAAATACACAGACCGTGAGTAAACAGCAGAGCTTCTGTCACCTGTGGAGCTTGCACAGTCTCCCGGTAAACAGGAATCAAAAGTGGGGTCGAATACTTCTAGAAACTATAAGGCTCACGAGCCTTATAGTTCCTAGAAGTAGGGGTCGATAACATGTGACCCTACGATATATAAGGTTGGTTCTGTTGTTCGTGGAGAGCAGCAGAGCGTAACAACAAACCTCCGAGAAAAGTTTCTGTATCCATGGCGCCACCACTTTTTCATTTGATATGAAATAATATGGTGTATCTAATTTACCTAAATGAGATCCTAAATATCCCTTTTTATAAAAATGAGTGAAAAAGTGGTGGCGCCATATGGAAATTTATCCAACCTGTTCTAAAGGATGCTACACACTTAATATTTGCGATAACGTAACCCTCCTGTCGAACGGTATCGCAACTACTACACACTCTATTCTAATTATTTTAGTACGACATTGTTGTCGTATTGATTGCAGTTATGATGATATTTAGTGAGGAAAAAATAGTTCTGTGAGTGTGACAAATAGTGAGTTTTGTTTTATTTTTAATTCTAGAGTAGGCCATTCATTCTTCATGACACCAACTACCGCAAACAATGTCAGCTCTACAGGCTCTTCAAGGTTATGAGAGTAGCTCAAGCGAATCAGAAGAACTGAACTTGGACGATGTCGACAGTAAGGATTTAACTGTCATTAACATTATTTATATATACTCAATGATTCAAAATGTTTTATTAAAGGAACACGTTGCCTTGGATCGGTCGAGTTGGTCTATAAAAAGCATTTGTAACCGTTTGTTATAAAATACATGTGGGTAGAAAAATGCTGTAAAAGTAGAATACAATGATCCACACAAACATGCCTCGAAATTGCACAGTTTTCCTTTAACCTCGTAGACTAACACGGTCAACCAATTATGGGAGTCAAATTTTTGACTCCCATAAATGGCCGAACGTGTTAGTTCACACAGTAAAAGGAAAACCACGCAATTTCAAGGCAAACTTGTATGGATCATTGTATTCTACTTTTAAAACGTCTTTCCAACCATATGCATTTTATAAAAAACGGTAACAGACGCTTTTTATAGACCAACTCGACCGATTCAAGGCAACGTGTTCCTTTAAGTACTCTTTTTAATAAAGTTTGTTAAATTTATAAATGCTTAAGTAAGAAAAAACATTCCACTAATTTTGTTTTTTCCTCACAAAGTGATGCATTCTTCTTAATAGAAGAAGGTTATTGTATTTGCAAATTGCTTGGAAACCCAAATTAATTGACCTGAGTTGACTACATGCCCAAAGTGGTAAAGGTTTGACAATAGTATAGACTTAGTTTGTTGGTAGAGAAGAGTCTTTTTCAGAAGACCTAAAATTACAAGACAGTGTTTTTAGCGAAAATGACAGTCAGGAAGAAAAGAAATGAATGAAATGTTTCATTGAGTTAGTTAAAATTAATAACTCATTGGTTTGTTGGTTAATTATAAACATGGTTCTGTTGGATATAAGAAATCAGTTAAAGCAGTCTCCATAACAGAAGTATGTAAAATAAGTCTCCTACTTCAAGGGTGATTTTCACAAGACAACGTTTCTGAGTCATTTTTAGAAGAAACAAAATTAAATTTTTAAAAAGCTCTCTTGCAACTTATCATCAGTGATGATATAATATTTGTGTTTTTGTTTTATTTTGTAGATCATTCTAAAAGTGAGAATGCTGTTCAAGACCAGAAAGACGGGAAAAGGTTTGTACTAAATTTTCACCACTTTGGAATATGATTGTTTCAGTAAAAATGTCAATAGGGAGACTGTTGGATTTGAAGGTGCCAGCACGCCATCAACTGATCTTGATCTTATGTTGGTGGGGGTCTCCCTATTTTTTGTAGTATCTTTGATTGGGGTGTGCCAGTCAAAAGCCATAAAAACCCTTAATTGCTGTATAGCAAAGACTCACACCCAAGTTTACAATACAAACTGGCAAACGGCAGCAAGTCCTATTTAAAATCGTTTTTTATTTTTAGTTTTCAAAATGTATGTGCATGCTTGGATCTAGTGCTTTTTTAAATGAATGTGCAATGTTTTTCTGTGTAAATTTGTAATATTTTTATCTTAAGTTCACTTCTGTAGTTTGTTATTAGCTGGGATCCATGGGAGATCAGTGAGTTTTTCTTGGAATGGATTTCCCAGGATAAACAAGAAATAAATAAATAAATAAAGTGGATGCAATTTTTTATTTGAAATCATATTTTGTGAATATTTTTCATGTTATAGACCAGCTTTACCTTCAGTACCATCAGAAATACTTGGTATGTTTGATATGTCATCTAATGTCGCTGAAGGCAAGAGCAATGCCAGCTCGCATGGTGGCCGAATCAGGTCATTTGAGCATGTGGCTGGTAATTGGGCTACATTGGTGTACATCCCAGGTATGCAAAAAAAGATTATCTTTAGTTTTTTTTAATTTTATTTCACAGATAACAGCACAATTAGTGGCAATAACAGGATGGATAGGAAACGAGAAGGAGTGTTCAGTTTTAAATGTGGGAGGAAAACTCTACACAATCAGGAAGAGACTAAAAGCCCAATCCAAATGCAAGGCTCTGGTCTGAGGTGGGATTCAAACCAGGGTCCACAGGAATGAAAGACAGGTAAAGAAACCACTGAGCCGACCTGATGTCATTTCCACCAGGTGGTTGGGTTGCCTTCCCGACACCTCTCAGACCTTGGTTCGAACCATGGCAGGGCCACTAGGTGGATTGGGTTTTCAGTTCTTACCTGACTGCATGGGTTTTCCTTGGAGATTGCCTGGAACTGGTTGCATGTAGGTTGCCCTCTGAGTCATTGCCCTTATGGGTTCCCGTGGCACAAGAGTGTGTGTGTGTTTGGGCTGAAGGAGCTCAGTGCTACATTAGTGTGTGGTGAGAGTCAAGTTTGGTGAGTTTGTTGTGAATTTACTACGTGCTTCATTCTGGTGAGAATACTAGGGTAGGGTGGTAGGGGAGGGGACTTGTCTTTGGAGGAGGGTGGTCAGGAGAAATGAAGACAATAGACCCCCAGCATTGGCCGCCATCTATGATGAAACGTCACGCCTGAAAGTCTACCATTGGCTGAGAGCTAGGCACAGCGCGCACTTGTGTGCATTTTTCTCATTGTTTTACATCAAAGATGGTGGTCAATGACATCATGTGCAAACCATCTATAGAGAAGCACACTTAATCCATACAGTTTGTCTTTATGTTACAGTTGAACTAACAGAACAACTCAAAATCATCATGGAAGACCTACTCAGCTTGATGCCCTCTAGTGTTGACATGGAGCCAGTGCCTGACCTCCATATTAGTTTATCGAGGACAGTGACCCTCCAGTATCAATGGATTGACCCATTTGTTGATTCAATACGCCAGCGACTGGCTTCCTTTGGAGGGTTCACCTACTGCTTCGACAATGTTGAGTTTTATGCCAATGACGAGAAGACCAGGTCAGTGTTGGATTTTGTTTTGAAGGGGTACACCAATTTCTTCTGTTATGAAGGGCACTTCTGTGAGGGATATGTTATGTGAGTTAGCCTTCTTCCTTAACAGTGGTCCGCTGGCAAAATGCCAGTTTCATTCATTCAGTCGATGCTGAGCAGACTCCTTACATGCAATTTTGATTCTCAATATGGCAAACTACGATGCAAGGGGTTAATTAAAGACAGTGCTGTATTCTGAAAAGAACTTGACAATTTTATTTATAGGTGTTACAGGTGAGACTTATACCAGTTAATTTATCTTTCGCAAAGTTACAAAATTATTCTTATTTAGTCCATTTTCTTTTCCTTGCAAAATATAGGTCGTTTATTGGTTTGAAAGCCAACCATGGACACCAAGAGATGT
This sequence comes from Asterias amurensis, assembly GCF_032118995.1. Classification (NCBI taxonomy): domain Eukaryota; kingdom Metazoa; phylum Echinodermata; class Asteroidea; order Forcipulatida; family Asteriidae; genus Asterias; species Asterias amurensis. Next base: position 872,642 of record NC_092650.1, on the reverse strand, counting down.
TAAATCTAGTGAAGATAATTGATGTCTGCTTGCAAGAATTCTCTCTTCCTGTTTACTATGAGGTAAAAAAAACATTGAAAACTTCTCTTCACTGTATATTATTGGCACTTCTGTTAAATTGGTTTATATTATGTTGGAAGTGTCGTGGCCAAGCGGTTCAGAGCACCGAATTCAAACTCTGGTGTTTCTGATCAGCAGAGTGTGGGTTTGGATCCCCAGCCGTGACACTTGTGTCCTTAAGCAAGACACATAATCATTGCTTCGTCCTTTGGATGGGACGTTAAGTCGTTGGTCCCATGTGTTATGTAACGCGTTTAAAATAACCCAGTGCACTTATTGAAAAGAGAAGGGGTTTTGCCTTGGTGTTCCTGGCTGTGGCTGCTTAATGCGCCGTAGCACCTTGTGAACCCTTATAAGGTGCTACGTAATTGGGTCTCAGAACTCATCACTGCAATAACCTATCTTTCTGTAAGTTTGTATATACTCAGCGCCTTGGATACCTTGTTTGGTAGATAGGTTTGCTATATAAGACTTTGATATTATTTCGGTATTATTATGTTGAAGGTATGGTACATGATTGGTTAGTATAAGAAATATCATTGTTAAATTTTGGATTTTAGATTTTTAAGGACAATGTGTGACATTGTGCAGTGTTTTTCACTATGTTCTTCTAACCACAACAAATTTAGGCCAGATTTTCTCGGGTTGTTTTTTTCATGTGTATCACACAAAATATGTAAAACATGAACACTGTCTGCGACTATTGTCAGCTCTACCAATCCTGTATTTAAATGCTTTTAAAAAGTTGTATCAAAATAAATTTTGGTTTTCAGAGCTTTTTATTCAATGTGACTTTTTTGCCCATATATATATATAGTCATGTGGTATTCAAGATGAATTGGGCTAAATTTTTAATAACTTTTAAAATTGTTGAAGGGTGAGCTTGAACCTTAGACCAGTAGATTGCTGCATAGGTGCTCAAAGAGCTGGGCCTAATTCAGTTTTCTTTTTCATTTTTAGAAACCGTCGTTTCATGTCAGTTTTGGTTGGTGCCTTGGAGATTACCAAACATTTCTTGGTGACAGTGATATGACCAGAATTCAGGTAAATCCACTGAATTTTCCTAGTTTGTTTTATCCCCAAATCTGTTCGCTGACACTCCCTCCTGTCATATTTCTTAATTGATTAATTAATTTAATTAACAATTAGTTTTTATATAACTCATTTTACAATAATGTATCAATGCACTTTACATTAGTGTCCTGGTCATTGGGCCCATAACATCACCTCCCTGGGGAGTATAAAACCCCGAGCTGCCGTGACCCTCAGGAGGCCTTTCAAACACAATACCAACCTCTACCCTTGCAGGTACCCATTTATACCCCTGGGTGAAGAGAAGCAATTATAGTAAAGTATCTTACTCAAGAATACAAGTGTCATGACCAGGATTTGACCCACACCGGGATGACTAAACCACTAGAATTTGAATTTGTTGCTCTAAACTGCTCGGCTATGACACCCATAGTTTTCAACAGCAATTATTGTTCTTGTTGGAGAAGAAAAATGAAATAGGTAGTTATGTCTCAATGAATTGACTGATTTGACTCCAAAGGTTTCTCAACTTTGTCTTTATAGCGTGAATGCAGAAAGCTTTGTAGAGCCAGCCTTCCATTGTCAGTCAGTGAAATATGGTGTAAAGTAGGCTGCAAGCAGTTCAGAATACCACTGGGGATGGGGAGGTGACAGGTGAGACTATAAATATTCATAGCAAATATGTAAAGTAGGCTGCAAGGGAACAGGTTGCCTTGAATCGGTCGAGTTGGTCTATAAAAAGCATCTGTAATCGTTTGTTATAAAATGCATATGGTTGGAAAGATGTTTTAAAAGTAGAATACAATGATCCACACAAGTTTGCCTTGAAATTGCGTGGTTTTCCTTTTACTGTGTGAACTAACACATTCGGCCATTTATGGGAGTCAAAAATTTGACTCCCGTAAATGGTCGAACGTGTTAGTCTACGAGGTTAAAGGAAAACTGTGCAATTTCGAGGCATGTTTGTGTGGATCATTGTATTCTACTTTTACAGCATCTTTCTACCCACATGTATTTTATAACAAACGGTTACAAATGCTTTTTATAGACCAACTCGATCGATCCAAGGCAACGTGTTCCTTTAATAAAACATTTTGAATCATTGAGTATATATAAATAATGTTAATGACAGTTAAATCCTTACTGTCGAAATCATCAAAGTTCAGTTCTTCAGGTTCGCTTGAGCTACTCTCATAACCTTGAAGAGCCTGTAGAGCTGACATTGTTTGCGGTAGTTGGTGTCATGAAGAATGAATGGTCTACTCTAGAATTAAAAATAAAACAAAACTCACTATTTGTCAGTTGTCACACTCACAGAACTATTTTTTCGTTACTAAATATCATCATAACTGCAATCAATACGACAACAATTATACTAAAATAATTAGAGTAGAGTGTGTAGTAGTTTGCGATAACGTAACCCTCCTGCAATTCTTTAGGGTTTTCCCTCCCACATCTAAAACTAAAACTTCCTCCCTTGTCTTCTCTCCATGGGGTTCTTGACTAGTAGTACAATTATTAAGTTTGCTTTTATAAGAGGCATTGTCTTCACAACAGGAATAAATTAAAGTAATGAAATATAATAATGTTAGTCAATCCATATTATATCTAATTCTTCTCAAAATATTCAAACAGTCCACCTAAAAACTTATCCTTAGAATAGAAAATAAATTCTGAAACTCAATACAAACAAAGAACTCATTGGCATACTTGTTTTAATATCATTCATCATACATATAAAATTCAAAGTTACAGTCACATATAATGTAACATTGGAGTTATGCAACATTTAAATTTGAACCAATTAAACTTTTTTATGAACAAGCTTTGCTTTCCAGAGTTGAGTTTATTCTAAAAGCCTTAACTAATAGCACCTGTAGTTCGTCATAGTGCCTCGAACTCACTTCTGTCGAAGACATCGGACACATCAGAGAAATTTGAAAAAAAATTATGAATCGACAAATGTACAATAAAGTGCATGTAGACAAACTAAAATTCTACTACTTGTCATTACAATTTGTCTACTGAAAAAGGGTTCTTAGCAAAGGCTAACAGGAGCTAGCGAAATAATTACCCAACAATTTTTATCCTAATCTTTGTTTTTGTCAACCCATTTTTATTCTTCTAGTATACTTTCAGCTAACTAAAAAAAAAAAAAAATATATATAAAAGCTTTTGCGATAGAGAACCCACTTGACGTACATAAAGTTGGCAAAATCACCACTCACCCTGAGAAGTTTTCCAGCATAATTGAGGAGAACGATAAGTAAAATGCCAAAATTGACAAGTTTTTTAGATAACCAGGTTTGCATTTGTTGAGGAAAATATTCACTTAGGATCACACAATATGGGCAAAGTAAACCTTTGGTGTTTGGAACCGCTTGTTTTAATCTTATAAAAACAAAGATATTTACAATAAAATAATTCCTTTCAAAATTTAGTTTTAAAAGGTGGTCATGTTTTTTGATATTGCCAAAAATCCGGAGCGGTTATGTCCACGCAGGAAGAGTAATCTGTAGTTGGGATACATCTGAGAAACTTTTTCGACAGTTATGTTTCTCACATAAATTTTTTGGGGATAAGACTAATATATATCACATAAAAATAATTACTTTAAAGTCAAATGCTTTATACAATCGAAAGCTTTTGTACTTCTATCGAAGTAAGTATTTATTGTCATTGATTTTATGAGTGTTTACCAAACAGATACCTTCCATTTAAATGGCATTAGAGAAACAATTTGACTTTTTGAAATGTAAAACAAATTGTATATTTTTTTCTCCTGTTGTTTCTTCTATTCAATGAAGTGATGAATTGAACCAAAGGCACCCTATTTTCAATCTCACTGAAACAATGACAAATATTGGAATACAATTTTGCAATTGAAACAATATCAGAATTTTCTATAGAAATTGTGTAATTTCATCAAAAAGCTCCCACTCTCAAAACTATTGGGAGGGCTGTCCACTCTCTCTGACTCTACAGACAGTTTCCCTGCAAATAATCCAATCTTTCTACATTCTGATGAACAAATAAGAAAATCTTCCTGATTATGGAAACTTGTTTCTTATCGTGTTGAATGTAACTTTGAATATCTCTGTGATTGTTGCACACAAACTCCATGGTTTGTCGATGCCAATATTGGCAGCTATGTAATGGTAGGAAGGTGGTGTTGGTTTGCTAGTTTAGGTCTGGCAAGTTCCTACATTGAACAATTCAAACTACCACTTCACAAATCAGATAATACATTCACTGTAAACGCAAACCTGGTGAAAATATGTTAAAAAGTTTGAACATGGGAACAATGTAGGCAATTCAGTTCCCCAAGCCATTGCCTTGGCAACATCAGTTGGGTTCAGATCATCAACCTACCCCACATCATTATGCAGCTATCTTTTGTTTTTAATTTAACAGCCATAACAAGAACAATGCCTCATGTTTTGTAAGTTAGATTCGTGTCACGTTAATTGTTCTTAGTTATTTTTCAAAGATTTTTTAGGTCACTCCCCTCTTTCCCTCACGTAAATTCCGAAACATTGTTGTAAAAATAAAAGTTAAACATTACATGATAAAAGTCAGATTATATCAGACATTTATACTAAAATGTGTCTTCATTATTTGAGCAGTATACAATTAATTATGTACAAGCTAACAAGGTATCATAACCTTGCATGTCTCACGCATATACAATATTGTATGTTGTCGCATGAATGAGCTGAAAATGGGCCAGGGAGTGAGAAAAACCAACCTTATTTTTCTTGGAAAGAGTTACCATAGAACAATCTGACGTAAAATGTTTTGTTCTTATGACTTTTGGCAGTTTTGCAATCACATCAGATACCCATCTATGAGCCCCCACCACTGCTTCTGCTACACTAATGGGGTCATTGTCTTAAAGGCAGTGGACACTATTGGTAATTACTCATGCTAATTATTAGCATAAAAGCTTACTTGGTAACGAGTAATGGGGAGAGGTTGATAGTATAAAACATTGCGAGAAACGGCTCCCTGTGAAGTACGAAGTTTTTGAGAAAGCAGTTATTTTTCAAGAATTTAATTTCGAGACATCAGAATTAGATTTTGAGGTCTCGAAATCAAGCATCTGAAAGCACACAACTTCGTGTGACAAGGGTAGTTTTTCTTTCTTTATTATCTCCAATTTCGACGACCAATTGAATGAGCTAAAAAATTGTACAGGTTTGTTATTTTTTGTATGTTGAGATACACCAAGTGAGAAGACTGGTCTTTGACAATTACTAAAGGTGTCCAGTGTCTTTAATCTCTGCTCTATGAAGAATAAACCTTATGCATTGCCATCTTGAGACAAATTGAAGACATAAAAATGGTAAACACATGCATGTATGCTCGACGCGCATGATAGGCCAATGAGCAACTTTCTTTTGACCTCTAGACGAGGGCGCCTTCTCGAATAACGTCTACTTACATGTTCTATTAAAAACAACTTATAAATTACATATGTGTTGTCTCTTCTGGGGATGTGTCTTGCTCCTTTTCCGACTCATTGCTTTTGTCTTCGCTCGCTGTCTTCTTCTTCTTCAAATTAACTTGAACCCCGATCTCCTCATAGGTCACAACCTCAGCATAATCTGGTGGTATCTCGTCACCGCTACCTAGCCCTGTTTCATAGATGGGGTTAGTGCCATTGGCTTCGTGTTGTTTGGAGCCATTGGCAAGCAGGGCTTTCTTATCTTCCTGTTGCTCAATCAGAAGTTGTGCCTTATTTATGCCTGGCCCTGTACAAGAAAACAAGAGAAAACAATCTGTAAATCTGTTTGGTTGTTCACGCTCAGACCTGTGACACACATCCGGATAGGTTTTAAATTTGAAGCAAAATCAGTTTGGGATTCAAACCCATGACCTTTGCCAATCTTGTTTAGGCTTACACACCAAAGTAACTGTGTAAACACTGTACCCTGAGTTATGTAACAAACATTACAGGCATACTACTTGGGTGGGATTCGAACCCACAACCTCTTGAATCTAGGCTTACTCACCAAAGTAACTGAGAAGGACTGGTAGGAAGATGATTCCATGTGCAGTGCCGAGCAGTGTGATGATAAGGAACATCCTGAAGTAGAAGATCTCAAACAGCTGTGATGTAGCAAAGACTAAGACGATGGTACCTGGTAGATTGGTCATAGCAACTCCACTCAGGACCTGTTTTTTGAGGATTGGAGGGATTAAATTTGCAGTAGTAATACTAGGTTCTTATCTAGCGCTTTAATACACCCCTAGGGGTGTTTTAAAGTGGTAAGTTTGTTCCCTGCGAGGTATGTGGAGCTATGTTTTGAAGTATGTAGCACCATATAATGGTTTATAGGGTGCTTTGGTACAATATGCTGCTGATCAGACCAGGAACCTCGGGCAAACCCCTTCTCTTTTCGCTAACTGCACTGGGTTCTTTTATGTGCATTACACAACACACAGGACCTACGGATTTTGTCCCATCGGAAGTATGTAGCAATAATTGTTAAGGGTCTTGATTAAGGACACAAGTGTCAGGACCGGGACTCGAACCCACATTCTGCTGAGAAACACCAGAGTTTGAGTTTGGTGTTCTTATCTGCTCAGCCACGACAAGCCACTCAATGATCGCTGAGGAGCAATACTCTTTTGTATCTTTAGAAAGGGAGAAATATTTTGGTTGTTTACTTACGGCACTTCCAGTATGGTAGAGGGCATACTTTGCCCTTTCGTTCCTCGTTGGTTTTGTACACATCCGGAATGTACGGGTTGTGTGTGACACAAACTCCACTGACATACCTATAGCCTGAATTGTAAAGAAACATAAAAATACATCTTTAGCACGGTCTAAACATGAACAATAGATTTAACTGATGAGGTTTACTATATTTTTAATTTATTGTTGGCCCAGTGTTGTAGCCACGGTTGGTAGTGCTGGCCAGGTCTGCCCAGAACTCAAAGTTGTATCGCCCAGCACAGATTTCTCCCAGAATAAATTAAAATTTTCCACTGTGTATTGACCTCAGACATAGCTTATGATAAGGAGTATCAATAGTCATCAAGAAAACGCACAGTCAATTCAACTTATTGCATGGCAAAAACGAACATTTTGAAAACCTGGCAGCATGCCTAAAGCTGTATACTTGGTTTGCGGTAACACCATGTGTGTATCTACTTGCCAGGTAGAGTTGTTCTTAGAGAACTGTCTTGCTTTATTCTACTGCCGCGGAGTAGATAAACGGAGGTTCGGGAGACTTCTCAGTTCTGAAAAGAACTGTCCTGCTTTTAACTATTACCAGGGCGGATGGTATAGAAATTAAACTGGACTACAACTTTAGCTTATAGGATAATTACCAGTACTGCCGCAGAGTCAGTTCTGAATTGGTCTCAACGTTTCGACTAGCTTGCTTTAGTCATCGTCAGGAGACTGCCTAAAGCTGCACTTCATCATTGTTGGCCTCATATTTCATAACTAAACATGAATAGTTTTGTTGATCTTCTCGCCCTTTATTGTCGGCCCCTCCCCCTGTCTCAACCCTTTCCACAACAACTAAAGTTGTAACTCACCATTGTAAGGTTGACTAGAGATATAGCATTGAAGTCTACACCCCACAGGTACATAAAGCCAAGTGTATCTACAACAATCATAATGATGTTCAACAGAATGAAGAAAGCTGAGATGACATCAAAGCCCAACATGAAGAAACTGACAAGGAAGATTGGCACTAGGGCTATCGAGATATTAGTTATAGCCTTCTGAACCAGATCAATGTACTGCTCGTAGTAAACATAGAAGAAGCTGAAAATATATAAATGTAAGATTGAAAAAAGGCCTTTTGAAACCAGGCTAGATTAGTGGTCTAGTAACTAAGCAGGCTAGAATAACCCCTGTGCCCAATTTCTTGCTAAGCACAGAAAAGTATTGCTTAACAGAAACAGGTTACCGGCCTTAAGTTTTACATTGTTGTGACTGGTGTCCGTCTCAATTTTTGCTTAGCAAAGAATTTTGTCGATCAGTTTTTTCTGCTAAACAGCTTTATGAAACTGTGCTCAGGCTAGTTTAGTGGTCTAGTGATATGGCAGACCTTGAATAACTGGACGGACAACTGCTGCCCTGGTCTTGGCCTTTGTGCCCTTTCAAAAATTTCTCATCGACTTGAAATTATCCAATGGAAGTGTCCTTTGCCTCAGTATTTTATGCCCTAAAATTTGACTTGCAGTCAGTTTGTGTACTGGTATTCATCGGGGATAATTCTTCCTTGCTCATGTTGCTGGACATATTGGCTCCGGATTTTCAGCGATATCTCACAATCTTGACCACCTTTTGAAATGTTCACATGTTGGTTTTATTGTACAATATACGCCAGAAGGCTATTTCTATCGCGTTGAATCTATCGTGAGGCGCCTACTAAATTTGTATCTGTACTGTATACATGTACACTTATATAGGGTAAAAACAATCACAGAGTTCCCAAACCCAAGGGTTTTGCCTTTAACTAACCTGTATGAGAATACATCAAAGTCGTCCCCAAGGTCTGGATTCTTCATCTGTAAGTCTGCCTTGACCTGGGCAGCAATAACGCGAGATTCTCTACAAGCTGCAGTAAACTGTTCAGACTTGGTCAAGACGGTGTGAAAGGAGAAGAAATACGAAGCTGGAAAATGCACAAAGTACAGTAGGGTTTTATAATTATGATAATGAATATATGCGGTTACACCATATGTGTATCTACTTGCCAGGTAGAGTTTGTTCTTGAGAGAACTGTCTTTCTATATTTTACTGCCGCGGAGTAGATTTATCGGATTGTTCAGGAGATGATAATGAACTCTTATAAAGTGGAAGTGTCATAGGGAAATGTGTCCCCGGAGATTCTGCCTTGAGAGAAAACTGTTCTAGTTTCCGAGAGCAGATGGAGGTGCAAATTAGAAAGTTTTATGAACAAGTTTAATTGGTTGTTTTTGTATTCGAGCCTAACATACCATCCAATCGTGTTTGAGAATCATTTGTGAAGTGCAGTGCATCATGGTAAGACGGTCTTCCACTGTTTGAAAGAAACAAAACAACATTTGTGTTAACATTTTAAGAAACAAGTTATTGTTTTTAAAGAGATGTTGTATTTGATTGATGTCACAGCTACGTAACTTATTTCACACATCATGCCATTCATAGCTAGAGGTTCACCACAAGCTGACACTTTGCAAAAATAAAAACAAATAATAAGGATATAAATAGCAACTTCTTCTTGTTTCATTTGATCTTTGGACCAAGGTGAACATTGAACGCAATTAAATTGGTAATTTAGTGACTTCAAGCAACTTGATGGTATCCTCATCGAGGTCTTCCCTGCTCGCTTTTTGGTTGTCTGAAGTCTGGGCAGTCATAAATGATGTTCTGACTTTACACCACCAAAAGACTAACAACTAAAAAACCCACTACAACGAATAAACATAGGCCATATCAATCTAACTTTTACTCACCCTTTTGGGCAGGATATTCCTGGATTATGATTGATAAATTCGGGAAGAAACTTTTCAAAGACTTCTCCAACTGGACGCTCTCCTTTCTGGCTTAGTGGGACGCAGGTTTCACAAGTCTCCCAGGGATCTGAAATTCAGAACCAAAGAAAGTGTGTTTTGCAAAGTTTGACTTTATTGGCTGCAACAACTTTGTTATATCAGGCCTGTATGCTTCTTTTTTAAAGGGCAAGGGCACCAAGGCAGTTTCTTCTTGGTAAAGGGCACTATGAGGAAGTGACAAGGGTGTTTTTTCTTCCATTATTATCGCACAACTTAAACGACCAATTGAGTTCAAGCTTTCACAGGTTTGTTATGTTGTGCATATGTTGAGATACACCAAGTGAGAAGACTGGTCTTTAACAATTACCAAAGGTGTCCAGTGTCTTTAAATGGTGAAAGTGGAATAAAATGTAATTGTTCTTACCAAAATTACAGAAGTCTTCTGGATGTTGTTCATATACTTTACAGCAAGAGTTTTCCAATGTGCTAGGAGTTAGCCAATCAAAGTAGTCATCGATCCAAGATGTCGGGGGAGTAGATATTCGAGTACTGAAACATTTCATGCACATTTCAATATTTTAAATATTAGTTCAAGTTACTTAAAAGTTTCGATAAAACTCTCTTCATGTGGTCAAACTTGATAAATACTAATTCATTTCAATTCAATTAAATTTATTTCTTTCATCACAGTTTTTAAGTAAAAAGTGAAAATTGTTTTCTATGTGTGCACTTAAAACATTCAACTCGATACTAATTACAAACAAAAATATTACATTTTAAAAACACAAGAATTAATTACAAATTGTTTGTTTTAAACAATAAAATAGTCACTAGGTACTAGTAAATTTCTTCTTCGCCTTGTATTGAAACCTAATGTAAGTGCCAATGTTGAAAATGTAATTTGTGGATGACCCAAGTAATAGTTGTTAATGACATAGAAGTAGACTTGTGAAAAGGCCAGCCTTCTAGTGTGGCTGGCCAGAGAAGGAAAATCTCAACAACAGACCGAAAAAAGGGTTTAGGTCAAGAAGACTTACTATTCTTTGATGTTAGAGGCTCGGAAGACCTGTTGAGATAATGATTGCATATCACATCCTGCACTGCCACATAGGAGATTCTGATGCTCTACCTTATTCGCAACATCCATGTCCCCGAATTTGACAACAAAATATACCGGTGGTCCGACTGAGAGGTACTTCTCCACATAGTCAAAATAATCTAACAGATAATGGTTCTGTGAAAGTAGAAATTGAAATTATTATTATGATTTATTCGGTCATTTCATAAAGAAAAGAAAGTATTTACTTGCAGACAAAAGTTTAGCTACAGGAAAAATTAAACATGTTTTACAGAACTACCTGTAGGCCTACAGGCTAAATAGCAATTAAAGCACTGGACCTGATTGAAGATGACTGACATAAGGTTTGGATACAACAAGGAACATGTGAAGAAGGTTTGGATACAACAAGGAACATGTGAAGAAAAAATGAGAGATGAGGGTAGATTGGGTAAGGACAGGAAATGGGACGAAAGAGGGGACAGCACACAAAGACAACCCTGACAAAGATTGACAAAAGTTTACTTAAAAAATGATATGAAAGTGACTGTAGTATTTTCAACAAACTTACATCAGGTACAGGGATTCGTTGTTCTAAGCCGACAGGTAGCCTCAGAGTTAGTAACCCACAGATCAAAAACAATAGTATAAATCCAAGGAACTGTAATAACAAATAGTTATATTTATTGTTAAGGCAAGTTTCAAGAAAAAAATAAACATTCTCAACTTATATCAAAAATATTATTTTCACAAGATGCCCACCAATGAGAAATTGCAACCATTATTCAAGTAAACTTTTGAAGTTTGTTTTGTATTTAAAGTAACAGTCCTAGACTCCCCATTCAGTAATTAAAAACAAAGAGGTTTGTTAAGGAATTACACCATGCTGCAAAAACGTAGCTCCACATACCTTGCAAGAAAAATACTGAATTTTGAAGTACCTTGAGCGTCACTGGATGACGGATATGAGTGCTTTAATAAGAAGCCTCTGTTATTATTATTGTTAACAGGTCTATATGCTTCGTTTTTGATAGGGCAATAGCACCATGGCATTTTCTCCTTGGTAAAGGGCATCCTATGAGGAAATTGTAAATTTCTACTCTAGCATTTCAAGGGCACAAAGGCGATGACCAGGGGGCATTGTGAATTAGCAGGCCTGTGTTAGTATCTCAGTCTTATTGTAAAAAGAAAAAATACTTGAAGTGAAGTTACTTCTTACCACAAATGGCTTGACCCATTTGTTGAGTAGGAGATGAGAGTAAAATTTCTTGAAGAAGATTTGAATGAATCCAGGATGACGAACAATCTTTCCCTTTCCACATGGACATGGAGGAGTACAGCAGACTACATCAACTCGGCCACTCTTTAAGAAGAACATTCAGAAATGATTAATCTTTAAATAAATTCTGTGCAAAATTAGTGCAGTATTTAGTATAGTATTTATCTATAGAGCTCTACTTTAAAACTTTTACTGAAACAGCAATTTGTATTTGGTTTGTGGTGACACCTTTCATCTATTTTGCTTTGTAGATTTTGTTGTTTGGAACTAGGTCTAGCTTTATATTCTACTGTCATAGAATATAATTCGGGAGATTACTCAGTTCTAAAAAGAACTGTCTTGCTTAACAACTTCTGCCTTGGGGGAAGACAGGACATTGGCTAGGACTACTACTTTAGCTTTTAGTAGATCGTGACAACTTCAGTATCACGAAGTGAATTCTTAATTTGGTCTCAACTTGTCTTGTCTTACTTCTTGTCTTGCCAGATCCAGAGAGAGGAGAGCTACAAAGGCAGTTATTTGAAGAAGGAAGTCAATGAGAACAGCCAGGCCTGCACATAGTGCAAACGTCTGCACGGCTGGTACGTCAGTTAAAGCTCCTGCCAGCAAGGATAGAGGAAAAAGAAGTAAGAATTAAGGCAAGCCCATTATTATGAAAAATGAGTCCAATGTCTCACAATTCATTTTCATGTCACAGATTATTGGTTGGTTTTTATTTTTTTCATTTATGCCTGTTCCTCTTAAGTAAGGTTTTTGATAGCCACATCTCTAAATCTCTTTTGAGTTGTGTGGGGTCTACCAGAACCAGTTTTTAACAACTCTACATTTCGATAAAGACGCTCTGATCATCTTCAGGAGTGTGCCGGACTGTGCCTGAAAATGGCTGTGCCCCTTCTTGAACAAAGTTCAAGGCATGGGACTGAAGTAGTTTAAAAATGTCAAACCTATAGTATTACCTAGAAAGAAAGAAATGGATTCTGACAGCCCACACATAAGCATTCCTGGAGCCACCTTGCCCAAGACTCGGCCAATCTGTTGCTCTCTGGACTCCCCAGGCTGTCTCACATCACGCTGCAAATCAGACACCAAACTTTCATGTTATAAAGCTTTCACAAATGTTATCAACTGTAATGATAAGTATTGTTTGAAGCTTTGAGGTGTGGATAAATAAGAAGAAATCATAAATAATAGTAAACTTTTGGGTACAACCGTGTTTGAAGCTCTTTTGTTGGAGTGTTGGCTCTGAAAAGACCTGGCGTGGTCTTGACGTTTTGAACAGTATACTCTGCTCGTCTTCAGGAAATGATGTTTTTGGTTACTCTTTTGAGAATGACAAATCAACTAAGAACTTTTTTGTTTGTTTCTTGGAAATGCTCATTGAACTTTCAAATACACATTTTCTACTTTAAAACAAATCAGCAGTTGTTAGGATGTGAAAGGGTAAATACGAAAATAGAATTAGCTGTTGCAAACTGCTTACTTACCACAAGGGCCTATGGTGCAATTACAAAAACAAGTTTGGCCTGTCGTTTCGACCCTAGCAGAGTCTTTCTTGATGGCCAGTAACTCGTGCAAAATCTTAGGTTTTACATATATTTGAGGTTTTCAATGGCCTGACGTTTTTTTACTAAAAGTTATGTCCATAATGTTCTCACCTGATATTCCAAGACTAAAATGAAGATGTTATCAGCACCCACAGCAAGCATAAGGAATGGCACCACCTCAATAATGATAAGTGTTGTAGCCACACCAAGATATCCATAGATACCCATAGACATAAAGACTGAGAGCAGAATCACTACGATGCCTCCTAAGCCAAGAGTCACTTTAGAGTCAATCTAGAAATAATCATAATCATAATCATAATCATAATATTAATCATGATCATAATAATAATCTTAATAATCATAACCATAATAAAAAACATAATAGATTAGAAATTTGCATCCTGGATAAAGAATATTAGTTTTGGTTTTAGCCTTACACTGCCTGTGTGTTATCACTGTACTCAGTGCTTAACCTAGCTCTGTGGAAAAAATCGCCGGCGTATGACTATGGTGGGATTCGAACCCACGACCTTTGCAATTCTAGAGCAGTGTCTTACCCTACCAGCTGTTGCAAATAATAACCATTATCTTATTTGGTTTTACCCTTACACGGATTGTCTGTAAGAATTGTATACAGTACTCAATGATAACTCTTAACAATAATGCAATTTTGTCTTAATGCCTTGTGAAATATATATTTTAGTCAAGACATTGTGAAATTGTTCCATTGTCGTTTTTTGTACTGTGTTGTGAAATCAGTAAATCATGATTAATGATTGACTACTTCCACCTCTGTGGTCCCTGGATGCGTTGGTTTCCCCCCATTTGGGGGTTTTCCTGAGCATTTCTTCTTGTTTCATAATCATCCCGTTATTGGCACTGAATGTGCTGTTTGATGTGCACTGATCTTACCAGGATGCGTTTAAGACTGCTGAATTCTCCTAAAGCCACCGCGATGTAAGCAAAGATGACCAAGTAGCTGATGATGATAGTCAGTATATCTGCCTCACTGCTTTCAATCAAGGCATCTTCAATGGAACGCTAGACAACAGATAAATAAATAAGACATCTTTAAAGTTTGAGTCAAGTGCAACCATTCCGGTTCACAATATTTGACCCATTTGGAATTAAGACGGGAAAAAAGATAATTGTCAACCTTTTACTTTTCTCATCTGTGACTCAGAAATGTTATCTGTAATTTTGAGGATTTGTTGATATCAATTAGTGTTTAACAACTTTAACCAATGTCAAGAAAAAAGCACTATCATTAGCATTTAATGTGAAGTTGTCTTGATCCACTAAAGTCATAACTTTATTTATTATGCTGTTAAAAAATAAAGGAAATTCCTGGAGGTTATGTTAAAATTGTATTCTACTGATGTGCAAATCTCTTTTGAGTTGTGGTGTTTCTTAAACGAACCAGTGCACCGGTTCTTTTCAGAACCAACTACATGTATACACTTCGATCAGTATGATCTGATCGTCTTCAGGAGAATGCGTTCAAGAGTATATTTCTTATTGAGTAAGAGAAACAAACTTTTCAAGACCCACCTCCATCATATATCTGATAACCAAGTCATCATTTTCTTCCAAGTATTTCTCGACGTATTCGATGGCGGCTGATTCCCAAGCTAGAGATCTCTTGAATTGAAGATCCTCTTCATCATCACGGTAATTATTAACGGCAAAGGTGACCATGACTGCTTCGGCAGTGTGGTACAACGGCTCACCTGTTTAGCATCAACAAGAGGAAATAAGAGTCTAGTTGGCTTAGACACTGCTCTAGAATTGCAAAGTTCGTGGGTTTGAACCCAACCCGAGAAGTATGCCTGTGTGATTTTTTTTCCACAGAACTCTGGACCGGAAGGTGATGAGCTTACATTGCTAACACAAATCGGTAAATTTGGGAAAAACCAAAATGAATATTTTTTTCCCCGATGCAAATTTAACATCCGTTAAGGAGTGGAAATGTTTTCTAGGGTTCTCTGCATCTGAGTTATTTAGTCGGCAAATCATTCTAATGGAAACATCACACCAAGTTTTTGTAGAGAAGTCAATGAAGGAATTTCAGTCTTAGACTTTGGAGGGAAAACCCCTAAAGGGAACACCCATGCAGCCAGAAGAGACTAAAAACCCAATCATGTAAGGCTCCGGTCCGGGTATCGAACCGGGGGTACACGGAGGCGAAAGGAATGGAGAGAAGCCACTGAGCCAACCTGACTGCCCAACTGGACTTGTCTCGATCAAGGGTTGCTCTCTGTGTTTTGATGTTTTCGATATTACGAGTTATCCAGACGATTCAATTTGGTAATTGAAAAATAATCCATGATCACAATATAGGTATGAAGGATAGAAGTCTTCGAAGATGCTCAATTATTAAGAGATGATAAATGTCAGACTTTTTTGTGTGAATTCAGACTTCTAAATTCGGTCTTGTGAATAAATAACCATTAAATCAACCGTCTTTTATGACGACCGTATAGGAAACTTACCTTCATCAGTGACGTTAAATCCACCAAGCACAATGAAGGGATAGCTTGGCCCCAGGAACTCTGATACACACCCGAGAGGCAGGGCAAGATTAGTCCCATCAGCTAGAGCCAGTGGGTTCCTGTTGGGAGGAGAAAACAAGATTGTATCTCCAGTGTGTCGACATGGAGGGGTGATAAAATGTTTGTTGGACTAGGGAAAATGTAATAAACAAACCAACAGCTATTATTTGTTGTGTTACATGTGCCAGTATGTTAGGCACATCGTTGGTAATACTGCCCAGACTTCTGATTTTGTTGGCTTTGGGTTCCTGTCGGGAGGAGAAAACAAGAAAGTATCTCCAGATTGTGTCGACATGGAGGGGTGATAAAGTGTTTGTTGGACTTTGGAAATATGTAATAAACAAACCAATAACTATTGTGTAGTATCGTGTTCCACTGAATGTGCCGGTGTGTTAGGCACATAGCTCGTCATATCGACAAGGTTTTTGGCATCTGGTGTATGGCCAGGTGGTTGTGAGCATGGAGTTCAAAACCTGGTGCTTTACTAATCGGAATGTTGGTTCACGTCCCGGTCATGACGTTTGTGTCATTCAGCAAGATGCTTTACAATATTTGCTACATTCAAGTTGGCTGAGACAACTTCGGTCGCAGCTTTTCGAAAGCTTTTTTTTTTTTTTTTTTTTTTTTGCAATGCTGAAGTTTACACATACATGCATAAATAGAAAAATAAATACAAATACATGAAAAATGATATCATCCCCTTTAAGACACTCCTGCAAGGGTGGTTTTGAGGGAGGAGAGGACGTGATGCGTCTTGTCATGGCGCATTGTCTTGCTTTCTTACCTGACACAGTATAAGAAATGATCATGCCAGTCTTGTGGTCTGCCATCGTCTGATGTAGCTGTTTGGTGTAGACTCCTATTACTACTCTGCCAGTATTGTACGGGACTCGTAATGGCGCATGTTGTAGGAGGTGGTAGTAAGGTAACTGGTGCCCAGCAGATATCGGCAAGGGAGATAGTCTCACTGGTTCCGTCCCCTAAAGGGCGCTCAACTTCCATGTTTTGAAGGTATTTTTGGACCTCGAGAATCTACCAAGTATAACAAAAAATGCATTCTCGGTATTGTCTTACTATACAACTTTATGAAAACATTCTCAAACTGTTAAATTGAAAGGCAATGTATAACTAACTGTTATAGGGTTTCAGGAAAGCAACAGGGTCTGACGCTTGGTAGAGATATTACTCATTATTGTTCAATACACTGGACACTATTGGTAGTTGTCAAAGACCAGTCTTCTCACTTGCTGTATCTCAACATATGCATAAAATAACAAACATGTGAAAATTTGAGCTCAATCGGTCATCGAAGTTGCGAGATAATAATGAAAGAAAAAACACCCTTGTCACACGAGGTTGTGTGCTTTCTGATGCTTGATTTCGAGACCTCAAATTCTAAACTTGAGGTCTCGAAATCAAATTCGTGGAAAATTACTCCTTTCTCGAAAATTACCTTACTTCAAAGGGAGCTGTTTCTCACAATGTTTATACTATCAACCTCTCCCCGTTACTCGTGATCAAGAAAGGTTTTGTGATGATAATTATTTTGAGTAATTACCAATAGTGTCCACTGCCTTTAAAGACAAAGTATACATTTTGGTTTTTGGAACCTTTCGGTTGTTTAAATCCTTTGCAAATGTAGATGTATACAATAAAACTAGCATGTGAAAACTTAATTTCAAAAGTGACCGTTTTTTTTTTTAGTTTCTTTTTTCTTTTAGATATCACCGAAAATCCAGAGCGATGTACACGCTGGAAGAATAATCTCTTAATTTCTGACAGTAGACAGTAACGCTTCTCAGATTCAACTTTTGCGGCATAAAAACTGATATCTTTTTTACATTACTTTGAAGTGAAATGTTCTCTCCAGATGCTTTAAAAGCCTACTATCGAAAGCTATTTTAGGCTTCTATATTATGTAAAGTCACACGTAACATACATTTGGTAATCACTCTTAAAATTAATGACTCTACAAACTTTTGTTTTTAACCAAAAGTTTGTAGAGAAAATTAATGACTCTACAAACTTTTGGTCAAACCAAAAACTTGTAGAGTCATTTATTTGAAGAGTGATTACGAAACGTGTGGTGTGTGTGTGTGTGACATTGCAGTGAAAGAAGTTATCTATAACCATGCATGCCTATCTGAACTCACAAAACTAGGACCATAGACTTCGATTGTAGATTATAGATGTTATACTTTGCCTTAATCAAAGATTTTGTCAGATATAGTTGGTGGGTGGTTGTGTTTATATGAGGAATGGTACTCAATTAATTTATCTGAATTTGTTGATAAATTTGTTTTGAAAGTTCAATAAGCAATGTTCATGTACCAACGTTATTTTGTAGCAGCCATTTTGTATGCTTTGTTCTTGCGTTCAGACCAACTTAAATGATTTGGGTACTTTTTGTAACACAAAACACAGTGTCGACAGGTTTACACTAAACTTACTCAGTTTGAAGATAACGATAGTAGAAAGCGTACCTTAAAATACTAGTGGCTGGAGTGCTGTAGTTTTTGAGAAATGAGTAAAACAATGGCTTGGAAATCATGTTTTTACATGCTAAAATAATTTTCGTCTCATGATAATTGAGAGGGAAATTATTGTCATGACATTGTTTTACTAATTTTTCATACAGCACCTCTGGATTATTAGCAACTCGTTCCTTGACGCATACATTGAGTGCCAAAATGTGTATTGTTATTACATTTTCATTATTTTTTACTATGGAAAAGTTCGTACCTTTTCAAGAACTTTAATATTGAGGACCGATCCAAAGGTGAGAGGTTCGTCTGAGTTCCAGGGTGTATACTTTGTTGGTTTGTACTTGTCTTGGTTGGCTGTGATGATGAGCTGCTCTGTCCTCTGGAACGGAACAAACTTCTCATCAAAGTACACCCTCTCAGTGCGAGCTCTGCTGTTGGGACCGGACCATAGCTGCACCGGGTCGGTGGTCACTGTTGAGAAGGCAAACCCAATGCAACATGGTACAGCAACGGCTAGTGTGATCAGCAATACAGCTAGGGGATGGTAAGCAACATAGGTACCGAGATGGGTGAAGAAACTACGGACGGCATCATCGTAGACTTTCCCGATTTTCTCGAAGCAACTCACGTCGTCTTCGTTGATCTGTGGTTGTTTCTTGGATGGTCGTTTCCCGTCTTCCATTTCGGGGTGATCGTCTGAGTCACGCATGCAGTGGTAGGCGATGACACCGGCTAGAAACAGCACTGCGAAACCGCTGAAGCCAACGACTACAGCGAAGGTATAGCCGTCGATTCCTGCCACCTTGAAAGGCTCTGCAATCGGCGGGATGGTAGGCTGGATTCCAGGCGGGCAGGCTGCACGACAATCCTGACAGCTACAGCTTGGTAAGTCAGGTGAGGCCTTCTCAGCACATGATGTTACGACTGAATCCAACGGCTCCATACCTGGTATATCCACATTAGAAGTCAACACCGCATCAGTGGTGAATTTGGCGAATCGGTTGGCTGGATTTCCCATTGCGTCCAGCCATATCTCGGGTTGGCATTGCTCAGCAGAGTACCCATTGCAGTTGATGTCGATGACGGGTCTGTTAGCCGAAGGAAAGAACACATCTCGGCAGGCGTTTAGGGTGCCGTTTGCCCACTCCTCGGTCGCATAGAGTCGGACTTTTGTAACTTCGGTCGCGGTTGGTGAGTCTGGAACCACCTCAACAAAGACACTCTGGTCCGGGCTACATGCCAGGTCGCACTGGTACCTTCTGAGGTTGGCCTGGCAGGACGGGCAACGATTGAACACTCCTAGAACTTGAGCGAGGTATCCATTCAATGTGTTCAACTGATCTAGATCGCAGCAAACCCTCTCACTGTCTGCGAGGTGAGGGCAGACTTGGGCTAAGAATGTCTTATGGTCGGGTCCACTTAGCTGCACCGCTAATGTATTGTTAATGCAGTTCAATTCTCCTGGTGTACATTCCTTGTACATGACACATCGACCAGCCTCGTGGATCGTTGATTCTCCAAACTTTATTGGAAACAAAATTAGGAAAATTATGGTTAGATATTAATGACTTTGATTATTTATTATTTCACATCGAGATGTTTAGCAGCAGACAACTGCGAACGTACACTTACTGTCTTCATACACAATCCTGCACACCACACCACAAATAACAGTTTACAATAACAAAACGAGAACAAAAACTGTTCTGGGATAGTTGTAAAATACAATTTATGTATAAAAAAAATTTAAAAAAAAAATTAAAAAACAGGTATCAAGCTTGATTCCGAGTTTTATGTTGTTTCGTAAACAAACTACCTCTGCCCTTTCAGATTTATACTTTCGTTCACTTTACACTTGACAAAACATAAACAACTCTCAATAATGTAATTTTCATGAACTCCCTCGGTTCATTCAAATCTTTTCTGCTGTTTTATGCACACGTAGTGATACTTTATTTATAGCTGAATCGCTTTGACCCCGTGCGATCGCCATTTTTTTTTATTGTGTAATTTTATGGTACGATAGATTAATAGTATAAAGTGCACATTTGCTTTACTTTGACTGATACAATGATTGCTTACCTTCAACAATATTCCAAATATCAAGCAAGTCAAAAGCTGGTCCCGTAAAGCAGTACTTCTCGCCATCCTGCGGGGAGATTAAACTCAACCCGAAGGGAAAAAACACAATACTTATACAATAAAAAATCTCTTTAAAAATACACAGCGGCTATATTTCCAAAGGAAAGAACCACCGTCTCTACTCTCTACAATCTCTACCCAGATTAACTGCAAATGTACGGGTGTGGTTGTTGGTAGATTACCAGCATTGCACTGGCTCGATGTGTAGATCAAAGTTCACATCAAATTTTGTAGGTGGAAATTATTGATATTAGTAAGTATATAGTAACGATAGCATTGTTTCCACGATCATACATGGTACGAGACTGATGTGATAAGCCAATCCTGGTTGCTTGTGTGTAGATAGCGTAAATCATTGATAGGTAATATCTGATGAAACACCATGACGTCACAGCTTAATTAAGTACTGTTACATATCCGCCTTAGAACAAACAATGTGAGACAAGGGAGGGGAAAACAATTACAACTCTATTACAATGTCTATAATCTGTCATCTTCTAGCTCTCTGGCGGATGACATTCAAACAATATTGCATAAAGAAGACAAATCTAAATGTAGTGTATTTATCTATACTTGCTGTGTGAAAGGTTACCAGCCAAAATAGCATGGCACATGTAAAATCTGTGACTCGTATCTTTCTTGCTTTTGCTTAGCAGACAATTATTATTTGTATGGGAAATTGGGACGAGCCGGGCCGTCTTGCTGTTTTACCATGCTGCTGATGAGTAGATATTTTTTGGAATTCGGGAGACTTCTCTATAGACCTTTATCATGGTGCAGCCATCTTGAATTTCTCCCATTGATATCAATGTTACCAAACCGAGGCTGGCTGAACAAAATAGTCTGGTTCCTATTTTCAAAATGATTATTAACATTCATAATTGATATTCGATACGAGGAACATGACCAAGATGGAAGCAGGTCTATTGCCGCGGCAGGAAAAGTTCTCAAAAGAACACAATCTCCTAAGTAGACATAGACATGGTATTACCGCAACCCAAATATACATTGATACCTCCCCATCAGTGTTGTAGGTCTCTCTCGGACTTTAAGGTCTCGACTTCAACACTGCTCCCTATGCAATGCCTCAAATCCCATACCTGAAGTTAAAGACCTCCACACATCCCAAGTGTTGCTTAGTGGAATTGTCTTGCACCATCTTGTAAAAAACCTTGGTTGTGATTTATCAAATCAAAAATTTGAATCTAAAAATATGAAACTCGTGTAATAAGTCCTTGTCACCGACTGTGAGATTAAACTGAATTGTGCCCACGTTGAAAGCTTTTCGTTCTTTGTACGGGTGCAAGTTAATAACGTTGATGCACCTTTTTACCTCTTGTGACCGGAAATTTTCGTTTGCACGACTGTTAATTATTCTCTCGCAAGCACTTCAGTTGACGGGATTTATCACTTGAGCTGATTGTTATGGTTTTTGTTTTTGGTTCAGAATTTATTTTCAATAGTCTAAGTTGGACTTTAAAAAAGACAGAAATTATTGTGGGAGAAGTCACTTTGATTCTTTTAGTTCTTTAATTGTTTTCTGTTGTTTCTTTACATCAACTTATCACTGCCGTATAGTGCGATTCCAAAAGGGAATGTCTAAAAACAAATCAGGAAAGTTGTTGAGGATGCCAATTCTATAAGTCTATACTACAGGGAGGGACTAATGCGGGGATGCAAAGAAGAACTATCTGTCTCGTTGTCGGTATGCCTTTCATGTCATGTTGTTTGGTCAGTGGTTGCTAAGCTACAACACTCGAGTTTCCAAATAAATTACAGATACAACCCAAAGTAAATAATATTACAAAATTGGGGAAAAGTAGCACGCATAGCAACCGCCACTCTGTGTGTAAGGGGATGGACAGTAAGACGATATATCAACCTTGGTTGATGTGTGTGTGTGTGTGTGGGGGGGGGGGGATGCTTCGTGTAAAGTATTGTGAGGTTTTTTTAAAGGGAGGCACCGACTCGCAACACATTTGTATAATTAACATATAGACCGGCAGCCTAGAGCACTTTGGTTAAAGGAACGCGGGGAGGTGTCTGCCGGGCACAATGCAGCAAAACTTTCGTCTGATTATTGATACTTAAATTAAGAATATTGTTATTGGTCATTTCAACTTGGTTTCAGGGGGTTCCTCTGATGTTTAACCCCGGGGGAGGGGAGGTGTCTGCCGGGCCAAATGCAGCAAAACTTTCGTCTGGCAGTTGATAATTGTATTAAGAATATTGTTATTGGTCATTTCAACTTGGTTTCAGGTAGTTCCTCTGATGTTTAACCTGGGGGAGGGGAGGTGTCTGCCGGGCCCAATGCAGCAAAACTTTCGTCTGATGATTGATACTGGTCAAAGAATAGTGTAATTGTTCATTTCAACTTGGTTTCAGGTGGTTACTTTGATGTTTAATCCGGGGAGGGTATATAGGTGTCTGTCGGGCCGCGCCCAATGCAACAAAATATTAATTGTCTGGGGCTGGTATTGTCTTGTGTTAAGAATAGTGCATTAGGGATAGGCCTATTGGTAATTTCAATTTGGTTTTAGGTCATTCCTCCGATGTTTAACCTGATTATAGCCAAATTATGAATCAAGGGCCACAACTTAAAAAGCATACACCTTTCAGCCACACAGCTGGTGTCGTTATTAAATTGCGGGCTCTTAACGTTTGAAAAGAATACGACCATGACGTGCGATGTCGGCCGGGGGCGGAGCTCCAAAAGGGGGAGATTTTAGCATATTTTAAGAGGCTGTATCTCGGAAACGATATGAAGTATGGATTTAATTTTTGGTTTGTGTTCATTTTAGCCATAGTGGAATGGTTAGACAAAGTTTCATGTAAATCTGAGCTAATTTGACAACTGGTTATTTTCAACCCATAGGTTTGTATTTGGGGGAGGGGGTGTCTGGCAGGCCTAATGCAGCAGAAAATTTGTCTGGCGGTTGATATTTTTTACTTAGTATCATGGTAATGACCATTTCCACTTGGTTTCATGTGGTACCTAGAATGTTTGATTCAGCCCATTATTTTGCCTCTTTGTTGGGGGTCCATGCGCTACACGCAGCGGGGGGTCCTCGGCAGACATCCATATCTGACTATGTCAGGTTATCCACTAAATGTTCCTGTACTCAAATATTGGTACCTCGTTCCTTTAACCAAAGTGCTCTGGGCTGCCGCTCTAATAGTTTAGATGCACCGGACTCGTTTGGGATTGTCAAAGACAAGTATTCTCACTCGGTATACCACAACGTATGCATAAAATAACAAATCTGTGAACATTTTGGCATAATTGGTTATCGAAGTTGCAAGATAATCGAAAAACACTATCGTAATCGTTTGACAAATTTGTATGCCTTCAGGACTGATGAAGTCTTTCTCAGATTCAAGTATTTTAGTGAGAAATTACCTTTAAAAACACACACACGTTACTTCAGAGAGAGTCATTTCTCACAAAAATTGTTCACCATAAACAGCTCTCCGTTGTCCGTTACCATGGAAGTTTATGTGCTAATATTTAGTTTGATAAGGTTTAATTAGGTTACCAAACGTGACTGAAGGAAAAACCTGCCATAGTGTATAAACGAGTAGCCTTTATAAAAAAAATATTACAAAATGAAATAATGTATATGAAATGTGGCGAAAAGAAATAAACAGGAAACATGATCGCGATGTTAATTATGAAAAGAAAAAAAATTCCTGTAATTTGTTTTCTTCTGAATCAGTCGAACTGCATTTCGTGCTATATATCGATAAAGGTCACGGGCTATTTATAATGCATAAACACGCGCCTGCTCCCTGGTACAGCGGCAGTATGAAAACACAATGTCCATTATCTTTCGTGAAAAGTGCATATCATGTAACTATATATAAATCCATTGAGAAAATATATAATAAGCTGTTGCAAATTGCTTACCAACCTTTTTTGGTTTGTTTGTTGATGGTTTTTGTTTTTGTTTTTAGTTTCCAGTCGTGTGCTGTGTAAAGCATACCTCGCGTTCACTTTGCAATTTTTCTCAGTGCCTTTACGGTGAGCGCTTTAGGCTATAACGAACACTGCCCGTTGCGCTTGCTTCCACAAATATCTATAAGAGAATCGAACAAACTGGGACAATTGTTGTTCTTTGGAACGTTATTTCTAGTCATTAAAGGTCGTATAAATAAAAGCCCATCAATATGCAGCTAAAATGATAAATCTATAAATACGAAATTGTGTTTGATAACAATCAGTGAGATGATGTTTGGGTTGAAATGACCTTTGCAACAATAACGAGTCCAATGTGGACAATGAGGTATTTTTGTCTTTAATTTTTAATTCTAACAGCAACTACAGCAATGGTTTTACAGAGGAACCACCACATTTCGATGCAATTAGTCCGAGCCTGCATGGTCAGTTGCCTTTACACCCCCAAAGTCACAATATTGAAGTCTTTTTTTAATACCTTTCAGCCTCGGTTTGGATATGTAGATTTGTTGGTTGAACAACAAAATGGCAGCCCCGAAGGTATGGCTGACCCATACTACAGATTGCAACAGTTATTTAATCTAACCCGTACCCCTTACACAACTTGCTTTAGTATGCGTTGAGTGGGTTGAATGTTTATATTGAATCAAGAAAAGATAACAAGAGAAAATGTTACCGTTATAAAAACACGATTGCCAATCTAGAGTTTATAATCCGTCACATACACAATGCAGTGAGATAACATCCATTGTGTGTAGTGTGTACCAACCATAAAGGTCCCCTGATGTTGGTTAACTCCAATGTTAACATTTTGATAACACTGTGGTGATAATGAATGGGGTGGGGGGGGGGGGCAAGGCCGTCACCCAGACGCAAAGATATAGTCTTGGCTCAAGACTCTCCCGTACTATCACAAGAGGGCGCCCTCTCATCTCACAACAGACAGCTATCAGTATCACGAGTCTTGATCCAAGACTAGAACGGAAATTGTCAAACAGCATGTTTGGTGGCGCCCCCATCGATGGGCATCCGTCTTGATTTTGTTTTACGCGTAAAAATATGCCTATAAGAACAACTTTTATTTACAACAGCTAATGAAAAAGAACAAAAAATTATTTGACTCTCGGTAAAGGACTTGGTTAAATTTGAAAAGATAAAAGTTTTGTCTTTGTTCGATAGCAGAACTATACTATTATATGTATTGTGGAACGATAACAAAACAATCTATAGAGAAAACACATAAGAAACTAAATAAAACGGCAACAGACTGGGTTTAATCCAGAATTCAGGAAGTTTGCATGAATATTTTAATGTACATGTTTTCATTTACAAGATGTGGACACAGCTCGAGCTAAACTACCAAATGAAACCAAAGTAAAACGCTTAACTACAACAAATAACAATCTATTTGAAATAAGTTTCGTTTGATTGGGACAACGCAGAAAAAGCCACTCTTTCAATAAATTAAAAAAATTTAGTCAAATTATTTGTGTAGATCTGAACATTTCTCATGTGTAGTTGATCCATGCTTAGCTGCTAATATTTTGTTTAGCAAATTTTATCTAATTTGTAAACACTTGTAGAGAACAGCCACAATGGCAAACCATAACATCACATGACGTTTTACTTTTTTAACCTTTTTTAACTACATAGTTTTTAAAGCTGGACAAAACCTCCTTCTCTTCCTTTTTAAAGTGGCTTATTGGTCTACTAAACATGATGTAGTCTGCAGCTTGTAAAAGTTCATATATGAATTGTGTTATGTCAGAAGTTACTTAGTACTGTAAAGTAATTACAATAGGTATACACTCCCTTTAAGTCTTTTGCTTTGTTAATTCAGAAAAAAACTGACATATTGATGTTTATTATGATAATGTAAAACCCTATTCTCTTGTACTATTTTGAGAAAAGACTCGATCAAGTCCAACGCTCTGAAATTTTAACTGACTTTACACAAGCAAAGCCATACTGCAGTAGTGCAATTCCAGTCACAACTCTTTGAGTTAGATTCAAATGAGCCAGTTGCTTAGCGCAAATATTATTGACATTATTAACATGATAATTACTGTGCTTACTGGTTATATCAAGCTAGTGCCAGCTTGTTTAAATCTCTTACAATGTTATGTATACGTCAAACAATGTACAAGACCCTACATTTCATACAGTTTGGGGTTCTCAGATAAAAAAAGTAAAACAATTTATTTTAAATGGATCCTGACTTTTAGTTTTGTGTTTTTCAATAGAAATACTAGCCAACAATTTCAGTCTCAACAATAAAAAGTAAAGCTTCTAAGCTAATAAGGCAGCCAACAAATGATCTACACCCTGTAGTCTTATTAGTGTCCTTCAACTGCAAGTCCACAACATTGCACCACTTGAAGAACATGTTCCTGTTTTTGTGTAATAATAACCTTCTAAGATAAACAGCTTCTCTTGTAGAGTGCAAGGTCTAATCATACCAATAATTTTTTGGTTGACATTTTCTAAATTAACCTTTTTAATTGCCTCTTTTGCATGCTTCCCTTTCCACACAGAACTTTAACTTGACACATAACGCCTCGTTTCCCCCTTTATCCAGGGTTTCTTTTACAAAGTAACAACACTTTCTATATGTATAATAAACTCCTATTTCTCGATAACTTTGTGCAAATTTTCTTTCCTTTTTACAACCTTTTTTCCTTTTTTGTATAACCCCCTGCAACTGTGTACATATTTTTGCCACATTCGTGTTTTTATCAGAATACATTCAAATCAACTCAAATCACTCGGGTACCATGTCTTGGTGGTTGCACACATGCAACTGTTTCCCCTTAGTGCAAACCAACAGTCCAGCCATAGAGCTATTTATGAGCTATTTATTAAAGCTCCATGGTCCCAAGGAGCTATGCTCCATGGTCCTACCGAGCTATTTATAGCTCCATGGTCCTACCGACCCATCACGCCTCTGTGTAAATAAAACTCATATTCCTACAAGGTCCTCTTCCGATATACACTCTGGCGACTACAGTCATTGCTTTTTTCATCAAATTACAAACATTTACAATTTCAATTCTCTTCAAAGGGTACCCTTTAAGAAATAGCACCTGTGACCAGTTCAACACTCTTTTTAAAGTAAAAACAAAATGTCTAAAAAATATGTAGGGAACTTTCCCAAATAATATATCATCTTGCAAATAAGCATCAAGTGTAAAAAGTTGACATCACGCACTACCCACGCAGGGCTCAAATTTCCAATTCCACATCTTTGTCTCAAAAGAATGAGGTTCAAATGTTGAGTTTGAGTCTCACATCATCTTTCAATCCTGCTGAGTATCACCCATAACACAGAAGAGATAAATCTCGCCGTAGTGCTTGTTCAAATGAAGCAGTTTAGATTTTTCACTTATTCTCTTATCATTTTGATTCTGGTGTTGTTAATAAAATCCCAGTCCAGTAAAGATTCTGAGCAACAATCCTGCAGCCGATTTCAGGAAATCGGCTGTTGGGGTGTAAGACTTAAAACTAGTCTTATCTCAAGTTAGGACGAGTGACGCGCCTAACTTGGGACTAGCCTTATGTTTTGAATAACTCCTAAAGAGTCCTAGGACTCAGGCCTGGAATTTCATAAGAGACCACCGAGGCCATTGCCTCTGTTGCCCTAGTCTTGGCCTTGGTGCCCCTTCATAAGTTTCCCATAGACTTTAAGAAAGGCTCTTTGCAAAATGGAAATGGACTTGCCCTATCAAAGATGAAATTCTAGGCCCAGTATCTTTGTAAAAATGACCCATGCTGTCTTGTGGATTGTTGTGGATCGAGCCCAGCTTATTAAACAGAATATTAATCTACTGAGTGATCATAAACGGCTGATAGTTTCTCCAAGGCATCTGAGTCTTCATTAAGTGACTGCAGTAATGAATCGTCATCGTCATCGTCAGGGGAGACGTACTGAACCAATTCTGTGCCTGCGGGGGGAAAATTCAGTATGAATGAATTCAAACATAGGTCTCTTCAGTCGTCTGGGATTCTTAAGGTTTATTTTAAAGCTTTTAACCAATTGTGTAACACCCTTGATATTATGCCAGCACTTTCCCTTAAGTGGTCTGCTGGCCAAGTGGCAGTTACAACACCAGAAGACCAGTCAAAAATCTCTCCGAGTGGTCAGTGTGGATAGGTTAGTGTTAAAAGCATCCATATGACTAGTGAAAAGGCTGATGGCCCAGTGAAATGTAAAGCCGACTGGTCTTGCTGGCTAGTCACTAAAAAGTTATCTTTTCAATATTATGTGCTTATTATTTGTGTTAAAAAACCATGATTACAAGGTATTGTGTTGCTTAGGGGGTGGTGCATGAGCATGGCCTTTGCCCCTAACTTGTTCAAGTAGAAAACCTGTCAACCATCAACACAGGGCTATATATAGATAGCTCAGTTAGTAGAGTTCCGGTACGTTAATCTGGAGGTCATTGGTTCAAATCCTGCCTTGTGAGATTGTATTTTTTTCAACCCTAAAGTAGACCAATTATTAGAAAGAAACTTAACGTTGGTTTCATTCACCAAGGAAAACTGATCCAATCCAACCAAAACCTGGAAGCATTTATAAAGGAATTACAGGGTCTCTGCAAAATATCTTTAAAGAACAGAGAAACTCTCATTCTCACCTGTGGTGTTTGAATCCGGGTTAAAAAGCAGCGTATCATTCGGAGGTGGAAACAGGTCCTGGTGAAATAAAAACAGATTTTGGGTTTTAAAATCTCGGCTGGTAGTCTTCTTTACTTTAAAAAGTGAAAGCAAAACATGATTTAAATGTAACAAAACTAGCAAACAGGTAAAATACCAACTGG
This sequence comes from Asterias amurensis, assembly GCF_032118995.1. Taxonomy (NCBI): domain Eukaryota; kingdom Metazoa; phylum Echinodermata; class Asteroidea; order Forcipulatida; family Asteriidae; genus Asterias; species Asterias amurensis. Next base: position 843,213 of record NC_092650.1, on the reverse strand, counting down.
TAAAATACCAACTGGATTAGGGTTAATGGCCTACAACGAAAGTTAGTGTAACAACTCACTTTTGCCTTTTCAAGTCTTTTTGCCTTTTTCAAGTCTTTAGGACATTTAAAGCCTACTAACCGTCAAATCAGACATAATGTAATCAATGCACCTATGACTAACATTGATACGCTAAAGCTACATCAACGTACCGGCTCAGTGGTACTCCCACTATTATCTGAGCTGAAAATCTGCAAAGAGAGAGGAAAAGAACGAACAGTGAACACTTAATTGTGTTCTTTTCATTAGTCTCAAGATTTTCACAGCAGTATCTAATTATTCCTTTAACCCAACAAAGTCCTCAGAGTTGGAAATATATAAGCTCTTCCACGAGTTGCGCTCTGTAACTGTATAGCTTCCACATACCTAAGAATGAACATAACCCTAGTGTCACACCCCTTTTAAATTGTTAATGAGTAATGTCTCTTTCCAACATCAAAACTTATTGCTTCAGACAGTACTCTGAATGGAAACTCGTAAAATGTCTTTAACTTTTCTTTGTTGTTACTTTCCTAAAGATTAAGGGGGGGGGGGTTAACAAATATTTTTGTTCTTAGAAACAACCCAAAGAGGTGTTTTCTTTCTTTCATTTACCCCAAGCAGTGAATCCATGTCAAGGCTGTAGCCATCAGAAGGTCCGATAGATGTCAGCAAATTTTGGATCATGTCTAAATTGTCCTGAACAGTTGTGACATGCTCTCCAATTTCATGCCTAGAAATAAAAAAAGTCATTATTAAAAAAAAATTAAATGCACTATTTATATACAACATTTTATTTCAAATCTCAAAGTGCTCAAATTTTATGTCAGAGCTATCTTAAAGTGTGAGACACAATTATAAAGTTAACTGGTTAAAGGTATAGAATATGCTGTGTGCAATCATGGTGTGTCATGAGTGACACAAGCTCTGGTACTGTCAGCAGCAGAGTGTGGGTTCGATACCCATTCATGACACTTGTGCCCTTGAGCAAGGCACTTACCATAATTGCTTCTTAAAAAGTTGGGACGGTAATGCATCCTGTTCTGTCAGCCAGGCTTCTAGCAGGTGAAACCCATTCGATAGCCCAAATCATTTATAGTGTAGCCCTCATCTTGAAAGGCCATTTGGGGCCTTGTGATGTTAGGCGTTCCTTCATAATATATATATTATTAAATCTGCAGCTAAACTATGCCAGAAACACCAAGGGGAGCAAGTGTCTTGCTTAAAGACAAATGTGTCACAACTGGAACAACAAACCAAACTCTGACAACCTTGGCCTGGTGTAGTGAACAGCTCGTCCACCAACACTCCACAATAACAGAATTAAAGACTTAAAGTGCTATGGCTTTTTGTGCTGACTCACCGCTGCTCATCATGTGAAGGCATTCTCTTCACCAGACTTTTCGAGTTTGGATAAGAATTTGTCCTAGATGACAAATCCCCCATGGATGGAATTGGTTCTGCATCAAGTCCGAAGCTATTCCCTTTAGTGCTTACAATCTGATGATCTGCTCCTCCGACCCCAAATGGAGCCATGGTGGAGCTGCTGCTGTAAGAGCCAGGTGATAGCTCCAGATCGGGGGACAAAGGAAGGTTCGATGGTACCATGCTACCTGGTGATGTGACAATGGGTGCGTTGACATCATCTGTTGAGTCAGCGGATATTTCAAGTTCAAATAGAGAGGGGTCAAGTTGTCCTGTGGATGCATCGAGTTCGGCTGGCACTGCACTGTTATTATCACCATCGTTGCTCGGACATGCTTGGAAGGCCTCAACGGGAAGTTCGGTTACATCTGCCAAGATGGGTTCTGAATCACTTAAGCCCGGCAGGTTGTCAAGATCAGTGTCATACGTACTCTGTAGCTGCAACATAGAGTCAAGATTGTTAATGGTGTTAATGTTACAAAGACTTTAATAAGGGCAAGGTACGAGATATGCTGAAAACCAGATTGTAAAACTGTTGAAAAAATTTGAAAATTGTCATTTGTGATAAAAAAAAGGTTGTGGAAAGGTTTGTGGTTAAAACCAACGGTTCTTTTCAGAACCACCCAAACCCAATTAGAGATAGTCATTACATGGTGTTACTGCAAGCCTATCCATATCGTATTTCTACCATGCAAAGATTCAATCCTACTGAAAAAAAGGTTGCACAAGAGCGCTGAAAAATGTCCAGTTTCACCCATTTGTCCTGTCGGAAGACTTCGTTTTGGAAAGGTCTCTATGCAATTTGCAACAAAACTCATGGAAAATCATCTACGTTTATTTGTCTGAAACACACAACCCTAAGTAAGTCCTTTATTCAATATTTTTCCATAGCAATTTGTGAGCAGAAATATTTTCCAAAATCCTATGCACAATCAATCCCAAACTGATGATTCTCTTGAATTCTGTTGTTTTCAACTTACAGGTTGTTGGCTAACGAGCTGGTGAGCCTCACTATAAGGTGCATACTTTGAGTACTTGGATTTACTTTCTTCTGGGGCTGGCTCAAGCATCAATTGCCTGATTCAAAATAAACATAATACAATTACAAAATTATGAAAAATACTGACAAATTATTACATTAATTTTTTTTGTTCTTTTGCCTTGTTCATTGGATTCAATAAAGGTTTTGTGGTTTTTAAAATAAGTACTAAAGTAACGGGATATGAACTACATGATGCAGGCTTGGAACCAAATGGAGGCTATGGCATCAGTTGCCCCTTGTCTTAGAGAAGGGAAAGTTTGGATTGTTTTGGGGCTGAACAAAGTCAAAGGTGACAAGTTATTTTTCACAGGTCAAATGGCAAGGTCAAGATGCTCAAAGATACGAACACTTTTTGGTTATATTTTGCACTAGCTACAGTATATAAAAAAAAGAGATGAGGGGGTATCAACAGCATTCCTGTTATTTTGTTAATTTATAATCTGATTGGATGTACTCACTGTTTTCTCTTAAGGCCGACTGGTTTGACCATTGTGATCAGAAACTGGATCAGACGATTCACAATCTTCTGCTGCTTCTCATGCCGCTGTCTGAGATGTACGACTTCCCTCCATAATACCTGATTCTCTCTACCAAAAGGAACACATAAAAGTGATTTTTAAACTAAGGCGTTTTTCTTTGCCTCATACATACAAAATAAAGTGAGGCTGAGAGGCACAAAAATATCTTTAGGGTTATCTATTATCCTTTTTTCAAATTGAAAAAAAAAAAAACACCAACTATTTGGTATATTTTGGAGATTTGACAGACATGTATGCTTACCTCTGAATACCCTCCAAAGTGCCCGAGATGTTGTCTTGTTTGCCTTTCATGTCTTGGACATCGTTCAGGATACGATGTACGTTGTCAATTCTAAGCTTTGACTCCTCTCGAGCGGACACCTGAAAGAGGTTTATTTTGTCAGATTAGAGCCTCACTGCCCAGTACAAAAACAGAAGGAGTCTAACTCTCCTTTGAACACAAAACATGGCGTGGCGTGTCATGTCCTACTGGTTAAGAGCGCCGGATTCAAACTCTGGTGTTTCTGTTCAGAAGAGTTTGGGTGTGGAGTCGTGACACCTGTGTCCTTGAGCAAGACACCAACTTAACTATGATACTTCATCCTTTCGGAAGGCACGAAAGCGTGTATTGTTTACACACGTAAATAAAAAGGGGGTTTGCCCAGGTGTTGCTGGTTTTATTGGCACCACATTGCGCCATAGCACCTTGTAAACCATTACATGGTGCTAAGGATTAGGTATCATAATTCAAACGTTATCCCACATACCTTGCAGGAAATAACTGTATGTTACAGCGCCAGGAGCGTCACTGAGTTATTATTATAAAACAACAACAACAACAAAAATAAACCAAACACCCCTTTTGTAATGACTTTTCCAAAAAGCAGGATCAACAATGTCAACAATGCTTTCAGTGACACTTGTTTCTCAACATACCTTCCTTTTGATGAGTTCAAGCTGTCCCACTTTCCCTCTCTTGAAGTTTGGGTGCTGAAACTCAATGTCATCTTTCTCCGCTTTGAGAGTACCATGTTCCAGGTTTGCCTTCTTCCGAAAGCCATCTGAAAAATCAAGCCAGAGTACTGTTTTAAGGGAAGGTGTAGTTTTATTATTATGGTATTATGAACTCACTTGGTTAGAAGTACAGCAGCTGTGGATAGTATCAAGCATTTTGAGAATCATTTCACTTTGAATTAATGTTTATTAAAAAAAGAAAGCTTTTATCGCCCAAAAATTTTAATAAGAGAAACCTTCCTGTGTCACATTTTTCTCAGATTGTGTGTTTTAGTTACGTATTATTCTTCCTGCATGTACATACCCAACTCTTGATTTTCAGCGATATTTTAAAAAACGCTTCAAACATTTTGAAATTAATTTATGATAAACTAGTTTATAATTTACAAATCAATCACTAATAACCAATTTACAAATCAATCACTAATAACATGCAATCAATACAACGATTGCCAGTTGCCAGTTGATGTTAATAATTTATTTAGGACTCCCTTTACAAAAAAGGACGACAGTCTTATTGTTTCCTTAACTATGGAGAACTTACACATGTTGAGTTGACGGATGAAGCTTGCCATGTTGTTGTGCTTGAAATAATTGGGCAAGATTTCCTTGGCAAACCGGGTCTGGTCCTGAACGATGAAGCTGCTTCCATTCTGTAATAAGAACACAAGTAAAGTTTTTTCCATAATTAATGATCATTCATATTTTATTTGAATTTCAGGTTTTATACATAATTGTTTATAAATGTATCTTATTTTTAGATGGGTTTTCTGTGTATGTTATGGTCAACTACAAAAAGAACAATGTAATTAGTACTGTATTTTTACATTTTGTTTGTTTGATTATTGATTATTTTTCACTCGAGTGTAATAAACAACAGGTCATATTCATTAAAAAAATTGTGTTTTTTAAGGAAAATAATACACATTGAGCATGCTGGGAGCCTTGAATGAAGACCCCTTTGTAGTCATAAAAGGGAAAAGTGCAGACTACAAATGAATTTATTTTATTTATTTATTTCCTTTTAGTTTTATTCCCTAAATCATGTTACGTCAAATCATATCCATGATATCCCAAACTCACCAAGTCTAGTTACTGTCCAGAAAAACAGAGTGAGTTAAGAGGAACAGACACTTTGCCTTTGTGTTTGAATCAAGAGGGTAATAATAATGAAACTATATAAATAAATGAGCATAATAATGAAACTATATAAATAAATGAGCCATTTTCTTGGAGCTGGTCTTGACACCGACACTCCCTGCTATGTCAATTTCGTCATGCTCTGACAAGGTCAGAGGATAACTTTCCGTATGGCGCCACCACTTTTTCACTCATTTTTACAAAAAGGGATATATCAATCAGGTAAATTAGATACTATATTATTTTATTTCGAATGAAAAAGTGGTGGCGCCATACGGAAACTTTTCCAGGTCAGACAGTAAGTGGCCTACTTTAATTAATTTTTTTGGGCACAAGCAACTTTTAAAAGCAAGAGACGAGTTCTTTCTTTATTTTGAACTGAAGTTCATGTTGAATTTTCCAATTTCCTGCTGAGCCTACTGCGCTGAGTGTTATATTTTTGTATCTGTATAGTCTCATTTCAAATTTAATATCGGTCGAAATTGAAATTGAATTGAACAAAACGTTGAAGTATACTCGATAATGACAATTTAGACATGACTTTTTGTTGAGACGATCAACAACATGATGATCGAGTCTAGTCTGCAGATCTTTTCCAAACTTACTTGGCTCCATCCAATTAATTCGTCATTCTCTGCATCATCCACAAGAAGCCACAACTTTGACAAGAACCCAGGAACGCTAGAGCCTGGAAGTACAATAGAACCTTTCACGTCCTGAACAGCCATGATTCCGTTATTTCGAATCTAAGAACATGAAGAACACGAACAAAATCGACATAGGCCTCGCTGATTCAGCGCCATCTTGGAAATGACGACATGGGTTTATGGGTCATTAGATTGGTGCGGGAAATAGGGGTTAATTAAATTATGCCATCTTATTTTTATGCCGGTTCGACAACAGTTGAATATTGTAATAACATAATTGTTTAAAAAAATCCAAACAAAGTAAGCGTTATTTTTATTAAAATTACCTTTTGGATAGTTTTGTTAACAACTGGTCGCTCGAGATTAATAGAAACCCCTTCTTTGTGAATGGTTTGTTCCGGCCATTTCAATCATCAAGCGTTGTGTTTTGTAAAAAGTTTTTTTTTAATAACAATATCGTGGTATATATCAAAAACTCAAAATCGGAGGTTATTACAACTTTATGTTTTTTTTTTAAGGCTACTGTTTTTACTCCACAGGTTTATTATCTTATTTCTAACTCTATGGTGAGACAAAAAGGATGGATATTAAATGAAAAAAAAGAAATAGATGACGCCCTCAACCTATTATCAAATATAAAAAAAACAATTTCACACAAGTTTATGTTGTGTAAAATTTCCACCGCAAAATTACATGTTTTCAGGCTCGCAAGAAAGAATGAAAGCCAAGTATAGTTATACTCGCTCTTTAATGTTTGGTTTAAGGGGATGAGCGAGCATAACTAAGAAAGGGTAAATATGCTTTAAATATTGAGGTAAACTTTGTTCAGTTATTCTTCAGTTGCTGTCAGATGAGATTATTTATTTAGAAAAACGCCCTCTGTTGACAGAAGGTTCAATATGTCAAGATGGCTGCCAATGTTTCTGTAAGTTTGACTTTCGTAAAGTAATGTTTTGTTTTGTTAAAGTGTTCTGCGTTTAATGCTTACCTTAAAGTTATTTCTGTTGAAAAGTGTATTGTCTTAGGTATCAGAACATTCACTAGCTAGGCAAAAATAATGTATAAACAAATAGATAATTGGGTTTTAATTGTGTCCCAAGTTGAGTTTGCGGGACCCAACTTACTATTTTGTATCACACTGACCGACGACAGAGACGGCAACTGCAGTGGTGATGCATTCATGCATTCGCTACACCTGTCAGTGTCACTGTCGGTGTCATCATGAAGGTTCTACCTCCAGTGGTGTCAGCAGGCACTCTTAGTGTGTCATCCTGTGCATGGGCAGTGCAGCGTTACGTTCTGTGACTGCTGCTTTTCACCACAAGGTTTATCGCGATTCAGAACCGCAATGCTTTGTGGGAAGGAATATGGGGCGGTTTCTATGCAGTTTCTTCAACTCAGGCATGCAAGCCTATTCCTTTATGTGGGATCAACAGCGCCCTCTCTTGATATTTTGCTATTCGCGATAAACCTATGCCTATGGAGCAATGTTACAGTTATGCCGGTAGTCGGTACGACATGTTTGTATTGTACTATATGAGTATGACTATGTCTATACTCTATTATATAATTTTGAAGGGTAAGAAGAGTGTGATTGGATAGAAAAGTTTCTGTATCCTCATTCCTGCCACCTCTTTTTCATTCGTTATGAAATAAAAATTAAAAATAGTATTAGTATTACTATCATATTATTTATTATCCAGTTAATCTAATTTACTCGAATCCATTTACTCGACCGCCAAAAATGAGGTTTTGTGTAAAAATTAGTGTTAAAAAAGTGGTGGCAGGATGCGGAAAGTCTTCCGGTAGTAATTCAAATACAAACAACAACACAATCAATACATGTTGGGCACAATCTTTTAAGATGTTTATAATTTTTTACTGCTGTCTGCAGTGCCTGCCCACACAAATAAAAAATTGCACCACTGAGGCTTGAAAATGACATCAACTAGTTTGCAAGAACATGATGAATAATTCCTTTGGGGAAATCTGACATGGAGGCGGTTTACCGTTTAGTCAAAGAGAGACCTGCTTTTCGTGAGACATTCTTGATTAATACTGTAGGCTTTGCCTAGTTGTGGTTTTCCTCTTGGTTTTTGTTTGCATTCCCATTGTTGTTTTTTTCCTGTCATTCTCTGAACACTTTGCAACCTTAGGAAAAGGCGCTATAAATGGTGTTATTATTATGATTATTATTATTATTATAAAAAGACCCTGCAATAACTGTCAATTTGAAATGTAACTATCTTGTATTTGAATTTCTGGTTTTAGGAATCACCTGGCCAGCCACCAGGAAGCGTCATTAGTGGCAGAAGCCATTCACCTCCTCGTCAGATAACAACTAAAGAACCTCATGAGAAAACTAAGACAACTACCAACCACACTGCCAAGGATAAACGATCAAAAGGTGAAGAACAAATTATAGCGACCCACCATCACATGGGTATCAGTTATCCTGTTACTGTCAAACACAACTGTGTGTGGAAGGAATTCAAACAGATCATTGTTGAGCAGGATTTGAAACTATGCATGGTGGGAGTATAATTAAACGTGGTTTGCGGTAACACCATGTGAAAATCTCTTTTGAGTTGTGTTGGTTCTGAAAAGCATCGGTGGCTGATAACTCAATGTTTCGGTTAGTATGCTCTGATCGTCTTCAGATCTTTGTTGCAAAAGTAAGAATTGATGCTTACAGGTTTTGTGCAATATGGAAATTATTTCTACCATGCATTTTTACATACTTTCACCATGATGCAAAGTTTCAAATCCTACTTAGGTTTCATACAGTTCTTATCCCTGTCTAAGGTATGAAATTAAGATCACAAATAATTTTTAGTTTTGATCATTTTTCAATAAAGTACTTGGTATTGTTTAGATTTAAGTACATGTTGTAAACATTTCTGTATGAACAACACGCGGATGTTGCTTGCCAGAAAATCACTTGTACACATTTGTATTTACTTAATCAATGTTTGGGTAAGCTGTGTGCAACTATAATAATCCTGATATAAAAACAGTTTAACAGGGACTGAATGACAAGTAAAGCTGGGTTTTTATCTTCATAGGCTCTGAATGGCAAACATACCAATTCTATTGTTTTGGACAATTTTTTAAAATTATCTTCAAAGAACTAAAATTGTAATTGTGGTATTTTTTGTATGTGTTTGAAAACAGATCGTCAGTTAACCCCTTCCACCTGCAGCCAACCTAAAGCCAAGCGAAGGTTGGAGTCAGCAGAAGGACATGATGACAATACCACTGATCCTAAACTGGAGACTCTCTGCCGAAAGAAGTTCAAGCCAATTGCTCCCAAACCCACGGACCACCATCAGTCGGTCGTCACAGCCACTGTCCCCATCAAGGATGTCACTTATACAGACCATCTGACTAAAGGGGGCTGCAAGAATGGACCCGTCATGTTTATGAGCCCCAAAGTCCAGTTGATCCCCAGTATGCCAATGTTGGCCCGCGCTCCACCCGGGGAGGGCGACAAGATTCCAATGAACACTTCTCCGTATTCGATGACCCATACTTTGTTTCCACAAGGCAAGTACCTGAATGTAATGACACCTCCGGCCAGGGTCTCACTGACTGATGTTGCTGGTCATTATAAGACAGTAGTTCAGCTATTGCCAAACGGCACTAACAATATCAGCACACCGTCTCATTGTCAAACATCTTCTGAGGTTGCTGCGAGTAAGGCAAGTAGTGAAAGGCGAGCTTCCAAAGCGGCTACAAGAAGTGAACAAAGTAAAGGACCAAAAATAACCAGTCCTAACAGTAAAACTAAAGCGAAGCCTAAAGCTAGTAGATACAAGTACAGTCTTCTAATGAATGGAGGCTCGTACGATGGAGCTATGCTTAATAATCCTGTTTTGAACCAGAAGTTGCAGCCCTCTGTCACTCCTCCTGTTTCATTGAATGGAGGTGTGCGGCTGAATCTCCCAGCTGTGCTGACCAGTTCTGGAGTACTGCAGATAACGGTGCCTAGTGTTGGGATCGCCAATGGCCAAGTGCAAATCTTTGATTGTGGTCAACATGCTGAGGTCGTACAACCAACTGTGGTGGCTCCTGGTATCACATCCCCGCAGATATCAACGGCTGCGACTACAATAGCCACCATGCCCCCAGTCTACTCACCCAACACAGCTGTATCTAACGTATTAACTCCTGAATCTATTGGAAGTGACACGCAAGACTCTGTTTCGACCCCTAATGACAACACCAGTGCCCTTGACACAAACAATATGTCTTTGGATGAGACACTGAGAGCTATGCTGAAAAGTCCCAGAGCGCCTGCCTCTCTTGATAAACAAAAAGAAACCCATCAACCAAAGAAAACCAAACCACATAGAACTAGTAGCTCAAGAAGTCGCAATAAGGGAAAAAAGACTCAACCAATTTCATCCAGTGTACCTCCAGTGATTGTACACAGTACTTCAAGCGAGCAAAGTGGTGGCAGAACTGTAATAGTGGATTCTAGATCCAATCAAAGTACGGAGAGGGGCCCTTTGTATCAAACTCAAGTTGCCAATGGTCCATTGGTTAGTAGATACACACCAAAGCAAAGCGGGGATGGAGTGTCTGCTAAAGGACAGAATGTGCAATATGGGTCGTCGGTAACTCGTGATAGTGCTTTGGCGGGTCAGAGTGACCTTGGATCGGAATTAATAGGGAATTCCAGGATTACACACACTAGACATCCAGGTTATGTAACTAATAATGACAGTGTTAATCTTGTGCCTCTAGTAAAAGATTTGAACAGAAAAGGTGCCGGAACACCAGAATTGTCTAGGAGACCCGCAATTACGTCAGACACTGCAGCTTCCCCTTTGACTGCACCTGTTAACAGTGGGCCAACGAATCAGAGTCGACAAACTTTGGTGTCAACTTGTGTGACCACAAGCACTAACATTCAACACATGGGTAGAGCTTTAAGCGATTGTTGGAGTAGGACAGACCCCGTGGCACCAAGGGCTACAAGCCTTCCTAACTTTGCAACAGGTTCGAGAGGTGTACCAACTGCAACGACCACACCTCCCGTAGCATTTCACGTTCCTACAAATCAGCAGCCGCCCCAGCTGAGAAATACAAGTAATGCCTCTGTGCCTTCACCTTTGGGATTTGAACAAGCAATGGACAAGTCTCTTGGAGACAGTACTCCAGTGTTGTCCCCGTCATCTGTTATGCAACCTATGCAACCCCAGCGTCCTCTGCAATCTTTGAACTGTGTCATCACCACTTCAAACTTTGTGCCATTGCCAAACACTATTACATCTAGTGTTATCACAAGACCAGTTTTCAATTCCAGTGACAATGTTATAGTGAGGAACTCCCTCAACCTTCCCGATAGAAGCTCCTCCGTCCTGCGACCCCATGACAGTGTTCTTCCAAGATCCTCCATTCAGCCTCAAGAAACTATAAGACCCCCAGGTATCGTAGTCAATGCTTCTCAAGGAGCACCTGTTCTCAATAGACAAAGTGTTGGGACTTGCACAGCAGTGACATATTCTCACAATACAATGACATCGGTACACAGCGGAAACCAAGACTTTCCAACCCTTGTCAATAGTCCTACCAACTTGAATGTACCTACCTTACCAACCCCACTGACACAGCAGGGAGCTTTCTTCTCTGACATGGATAGATCAAGAGAACTGTCCTTTCCATCCGAAATACGAGAGACGTTAAGAGAAGACAGAGTGATGAATCCAGCACGCAGACAGCTACAGCTCCTGGAGGAACATGAAAGAAACCTTCCCACTCACACCAATGGTCAGATGGGAAGCCTGGTTCTCAATCAGCCAAACAGTGAAATGCCTTCAGTGATTCCTAGACAGACTATTCCAGAACCTGCTCTACTTAGGCAAAATGTTGATGCATCTGTTCTCGGACCAAATGAACCCAACTCCTTGCCGTTGAGAAATGCTGAACCAAGTTCATTCACACCACCGGCAACAGTTGTACCCCATCATGCAGGCATTCTGGCAACAGCAATACTCAGATCAAGAGCTCTTGAGAGAAACCCATGGTTAATGTCTCCACTGAATGTAAGCACTTCATCCACAGTTTCAAATAGCCTCCCAACTACAGCCACATCAACTCTGTCCACAACAGCTGGTTACTCTGGAGGGACAGTTTGCAGTTCCCATTCTGCCAGTGCAGTGAATGATAGCACTGCTCATTCACATCATATTGGAGATGTGCTTCACTTGAGAGCTGCCCCAGGCATGCATACATCACTGGGTAGACCTGCAGAATCGGGAAGTTGGTGTATGCCTCCAGAGGGCATCCGTAACCAAAGAGAGACAGAAAACTTGATAAGTAGTCATGTCTCACAGTTTAACCTCATGAGGCAAAGGAGAATGGCAACTCTCAGTTCTGATTTAGCAGGTGTTAGAAACTCTGAACTTGAACAGCCTGGTCCAATTATTCCAACAGCAACTTCAGGAGAGCATTTTCAGAACCCTGATGTTGTTGTACAATCTGTGCCACTTCACAGCAATATTTCAGCAAATGCAAGAAATGCCATGAATGAAGCACTGCAGAAAAGAACAAGAGCCCCACGCATTCAGTTGCGAAGGTGTTCAACACCAGCTTCAGTAGTTAGCTCACAAAGTCATACGAGCAGTGGTGTCGTCACTTCAAACCAGGAGTGCATCAGTTCGATTGAAGTGCACCCTCAACTTGGAGCTGATCGGCATACACTGACATCAACAGATGCTCAACATGTTGTGATGGGGCAGCCAAGGCACACCATGCCCCATCAGCATCCTGCTCACCACATGCATGCTGTACCTGGAAGCAGACTCTCTACAGATTCAGTGTCTCATTTGCCAATGCCACTAATGCCTCCTCCATCAGTTCTGTATGGAAGTTCTACTCCTGTTCCCAATCTATCCATGACACCTCTCCATGGCGTACCGCTTCCAGGAGCACTACCTGGTCACTCAATGCAGGGGCATGGAGTGGCCCACCAGCTACATGGCACACCTCCCCCAACGCCGCACCATGGGCAGTCCACTGGACCTAACCCCCAAGGAACTGTCAACCACATGTTTGTATCAACTCCATTCGGACCTATCCACCGCTCTCTCTATATGCCACCTCCGAGTCCTCACCCCCCAGATATCAGTCTCATGTCTCCAAGATCTTATGGACAAGTCCACATGCATGATAGCGTTTTATACAGTCCTCGTTTCTCTTCCCCACTGAGGAATCTACCAACCTCAAACATGACCGAAGGAATGTTTAGCTCTTCCCTTCCGAGAAGTTTCTCTGATGAGCGTTTGGATACTTGTTGCTCTGTACCCTATGCTCACTCGCCTCCAATGCATGACAACTCTGGTCATATATTTCCACCGGGATTCATGTCACCATCAATGAGTCGAAACCAACCCTCTATACAGACGAGCCTTTGCAACAGCCTCCAGAGACCATTTGGTCACCGTGGTCATCAGAACATCCCAGAAAGGCACCCTGGCCCATTCTTCCACGAAGGCATAAGACACCCCTCTCCACATCAACTCCACACACCCATTATACCAACCAGTAGTTTTTCCAGTCCACCTACCTCATCAACCATGACAAATGTTTGTAGCCCCCTCGATACTAGTGTTCTGGTGAGTGCTGTGTCCAGTTGTAATCCCATACAGCCAAACAGTGTTGGTAGTCTTGTTAACGCAGTGAGTCCAGCTATGTCGTCAACTGCAGTAGCAACCCCTGGGAGCACAATATCATCAAGTGGAAGTGATTGTCCCTCAGCATTAGCGGCTACCACTAGCCCCTCAAACACCACACCTACGCGGGTGTACAATGTGGGAAACACTAGCGACAAGTACCTTCCTCTTGAGTTAGTTGTCTCGTCTCCTTCAACGATAGTAACCACACCCACCCCCGTCACAATTCCCTCCCAACTCATCAGCGAGCAGATCGTCAAATTTGGTGATGTTACGCTTGAATGTAGCCGCCAGATTCTGCGGGAATCCGGCCGCACCGTGTTGTGCTGTTGGGGCTGTGATTACCACACGGCCGAGCCAAAGAAGATGTACAGGCATCAGCGACGAGATGAACAGCCAATGAAATGCCAGTTATGCAGTCACATGGGTCAGTCTCGTTGCCAGTTGAATCAACATTTTAAAGAAGAGCACATGGATAAAGATGAAGACCCATTTAGGTCATCGGCTGTAACCTGAAGTGAACAATTCTTTGCTTCAGTACAACAATAATTGTTGCATTATAAAACCACTGTACTATCTCAGTTTTCCATGACTTTAATGGGCATTAAGAGGCAAACTTGCCTCTGCAAAAAAGCACATTAGAAACTCACATTATTGTTACAGCCTCAGCAAGGTTGAATCTTTCTTTCAATTTCTCAGTGAGCACATAAAACAACCTATTTGAAATATAGCCTTCTTGCACAGAACCAACGGGACTCTTTGGAATCATGGTGGAAGAAGACTTACCAGGTAAATTTCTATTGTTGACATTGTTTAGAATACAAAGAAAATTTTCAGCACAATGGCTTTACCTTTTAAGTCTGCTGCCACCTAGTGTCCCGAGAAATCTTTTTTTTCAACAGTGCAAGATGCAGCCTTTCCCCACAAAAATGAGTTTTAGTCTTGTTGTGCTATTCTGATGAAGTAATGCTCAAATGATAGTTCTCAACTGTTACAGAGCAACCGATGTATCTTTATGTCTTCACAGGCGAAAAGTCCAGCTTAACTTTCATACAATAGGGGACTTTCAGGACGCTTGGTGGCAGCAGACTTACCAGGTAAAATCTATTGTTCTCGGTAATGTGAGCGTGCCCAGAACTACATAAACAATGGACATTTGCCTGTTAAGTCTGCTGCCACCTAGCGATCCAAAGTCTCCCATTTACTGTTGTGTTCATAATTCACATGGCTAATCCATCCATCATTGAAAGCAGCACTTCCAGTCTAACCCTGATCAGTTATAAATGCTGTGTGGTTTTTTTACTTCCAATTTTATTTTTATTTTATTTTTACTTTTTTGTATTCAAAGTAAGGTGAGCCCATTGAGGTTATGGCAAGCTTTGTTACATTTAAGAACAAAATTGTGGACTTTCTTTTTTTAATTCTAAGGTAAATTTTTGATCCATTTGTCTTTTATATTTTAAATTTGCAGCAGGATAAACAATGTTATTTGTGTTTCCCCTACGCCTCATGTGTTAAAGGCAGTGGACTCTATTGGTAATTACTCTTAATAATTGTCAGCATAAAACCTTACTTGGTAACGAGTTATGGGGAGAGGTTGATAGTATAAAACGTGAGAAAAGGCTCCCTCTGAAGTGACGTAGTCTTCTCACTTGGTGTATCTCAACATATGCATAAAAATGAAAGGAAATGAAAGGAAAAAACACCCTTGTCACACGAAGTTGTGTGCCTTTAGTTCTAAAGTTTTCTTTTTCTTTGACCCTCTGCTTTGAGAGTAGGTCAAATTTTGCGGCCGTTTGCGGCAGCTATGGGCATTTTGGTGCAAGCCATTTGTGATCGCTATGGTATCTAAAGAGTTGAGCGTTAAGTGTTTCCTTTTTTCACTAGTTTAGTCTTACCATGCCAACATAATTTATATCACTATTTGATTATTTTGATTTATCAATATTTTGTTGAGTTAGAAACAACGCTTTAAGAAAGAAACACAACTTCATACTGCAGTGGTGATAAATAATATACTATTTTTTATATATATTTTTTTACCCTATATACACTGATGTGTGCTGAGCATAGTACATTCAGTGCTTTCCAGAGTCTTTTTGTAAAACAAATTCATAGGCATACTACTTGGGTAGGATTCAAACCCCAGCCAATCTAAATCAGCCAAGGTATGGAACCCGATGCTGATGTATGGGATTTGAATCGCTGGTCAAGTATTAAGACACTAGAATAAAGGAGTTGTGGGTTCAAATCCCACCCGAATATGCTTGTGGAATATCTGTTCTTCTCTATGGCTCTCTAGGGCACAGTACTGAGTATGCAGTTCTTTTCAAACATCAACGTACAGTTAGAAAAGCAAATAATCACTTCATGTCTTGCAAAAGTTGCTCACAACTCGACTGAGTTTCAAAACAAACTAAACATTTGTCAGGTTGTCATTGCCCTTGATAATACTTTTTAAAGTAATACATTATAAGAGTTTGTGTTTTGTACAAAAAGCTTACTTCTAATATATGGTGTTTGTTTTACTTCTATTCGTACATGAAATGTAGAATGTCTCATGATATCATCCACATGGTTACCTTTGAGTTCATGAAATATGTCTTCTTCATCATTTATATTATCTAATTTTTGAAACAATTCCTTCCAACTGTCTTCATATCACTCTGATCTTTTCAACTTACTACACTACTCTAAAGAACAAAATTTACAAAATCTAAATTGATTTCTTCCGAATAATTATGTGATTTTTATTGTAATTAAATTTTAAAAATGCAGCTGAAATAACTTTTATAATGAAAACAAACAATTAATTGTAGAGCATCTTCTGTACATTTGATAACAATTTTAACTGATTACTCTATTATTATTACTAATCAAACTTCATGTAAAGTTAACGAATGAGAGCCTATTTATTTACCAAACCATGCCTATATTTTTCATGTTGTTAATTGCTTTTTAAAAAAGTTTTAGAACTATGTTTTAACACATAACCTTTGTGAAGCCTGTAATTTAAAGGGAGAGTCTATGTAGAGTGAAATATTCATAGTCCGTATTTTTGTCTTTTTAAAATGCTGTACAAGTTTTTAAACAGGATCCTATTTGTATTTCCTAAAATATAACATAACATTTATAATTTTGAAAAACTGCTGGAATTTTCCTTTTATCCAAAAGTTTAAAAAGTTCTTACTTTTAGTTAACCACTAGACATGGCCAAGTTCGCACATTCAATGACTAGCTGCTGATATTAACTGGTACTCGTGCTCCACAACATGTGTTGGGCACCAGGCAATATCGATCTCTAGTCGACAAAAGTGTCCTTGTAAGAACAAGTGAAAGTGACTTCTTTTTGTTTACAAAAGTTTAAACTACTTCAGCTCCATCTGCAGTGAGACAAATTTCAAAAATAGAATATTGTACTAATGACCATCTTGATATTTGTATCTTCAAAACTTTTCATTCAGATTTTATTCATTTTAACCTTTTTTGTGCAATTGTTTTCTTTGTTCATCTTTTAAGCACGCTTGGAAATTAGAAAGTTCCCTTTCATGTGTGATCTTTTGTTTTCACAAATTATAGTGCGTTTTAGTAATTTGTACTGTTTTGCAAAAATAAAAACATTGTTAAGGATACTTGTATACACTAAATAGCCAAAGCCCAACTTTCATGGCTCTGCTTACCGCTGCTTCTGTGCTTACGATCACCATTCTCCACTTGCAGGGCGCTGAATTTCTGCAAATACGCTTGGTGTACCGGGTAAGCATTCCCTGCATCCGAATGCGCTGATTTTCGCTTAAGTTTAGTAGGCTAGAGCCATGAAATTGGGCCTGGATCATTATTGAGGCACTCTTTGAGGCACACTTTGAACCACTTGACTGCTCTGATTGGTCACTCATTTGGGCTTTAATGGACTTGACTTTGAGGGAAATTTGGTTTTCAGGAAAAAGTTTGCATTGGTGGCAAAGTTTTGTTACGTCAGACTTTTGTTGAACAACCGCATCCTATACCAGCCTTGGGGTGTCATGGCCGAGCATTCTTGGTCGGTTGGCTCTAACTCTTTCCTGCACAAAATGTGGGTTTGAATCCTATGGTCTAGTCAGTCATGACCCATGTGTTCTTAAGCAAGGCAGTTTATCATAATTGCTTCTCTCCACCCAGGAGTGCAAATGGAGTAAACCTGCAAACTGCATTGGACTGGCAGCCTGTCCTAGGGAATAGAAATAGACAAAATCTGAATTGGTGGCTGTACGGCTACGACTGTTACTATAAAGATGTCCTATACTTTCATGTATGATGATGGAGAAATCTAGCCATAGCCATAGCTGTAAAGCCACTAATTCAGACACGGGTATTTTTCACAGTTTATATTTCCAATGAAATCGGATTTCCATTAAGCACTGGCCTGGTGATTGAGCCACCATTGGCTCTTGACAGAACCAATTTCTTAGTTACTTTTTGACAGCCAACTTTTTGAATTACAAAATCCTATCAAAATAAAGTCAGAATAACTATGTGAGTTGTTTAAATATTGTGTTTTGTTACTGATCTAGCTATATGATGGTTTATACACAAGGAATAGACTATTTTACTTCAGAAGTCACTCCCAAAAAACAAAAGTATTATAACTATTTCAAGACAAATCTAAACCTATTGTTTCACATTACATACAAAACACAAATTAAATGTCCTTTTAAATGTCCTTTCTTCATTTATTAATTTGTTTATTTACAATTTTTGTTAATATAGGTAACCCAACAACACATCAAATAAAACAAACTAATAAGAGTCTCAAAAAAATACTGTTATATAACAAATTTGAGTAACAGGAAATAATGCAGAAATTTAAATAAATTAATTGTTTGTTTATATATTTACTTCTTTATTTATTTATTTATTTATTTATTTATTTATTTATTTATTTATTTAAATAAAAGTCAATCTTTTCTTTTTAAATGACCAATTCTTTGGAACAAGAGATTGCCAACCATTATACATAACTCATTTCTTTGAGTTGCTCAACTTTTATTATTTTTTTCCATCACAATCTAATTTTAATTTACCTTCCATTAAAAGTTATAGTCGAAATATCAGAAATCCAAAAAAGAACCAAAGGTGATGGTTTGCTCTTATTGTGGGGAAATGGAACTCGTTCGATCACGAAGCTTCCATTGTATGCTTGATAAAATAGGAACATGGTTTTCCCAGCTCCAACCTGAAAAAGTTCTGGCCATGCCTTTTATTATGGTGTTACTGTGTTAAATTCCCCATTTTGAGTTTCCTGTCGGTACTATTAGTCAAGCGTAAAATTTTACAAGAATTATTGTTTTGTATTGTTTTGGTTTTTTTTAGGGGGGGGGGGGGGGCTGGAATCGCTGGTATCCGGCGTCGTGGTCATGCTGGTTAGTGAATTAACGAGCAGCATCGTGTACCATCGCCGTCTGAGGTTAAGACTGCGAACAATATTCACTTCGTTGCTTCGGGAAAAGGTTGTTAAAAGGTGATTTTTCGAAGGCATGTAATATTTACAGAGATTGGTAAGTTTAAGAGACATCTTAATCTACCTTTTGACTGAATTGTTCCGTTAATATGGATACGTACAAGTAACGAAAGCATAGTATAGTATTTTTGTTGGTGGTTGTGGGTTAATAACGGAAAATCTCATGCGATATTCATTGCACCCTTTTCGTGAAAATATTTAGTATTTGATTAAGTTAAAAAAGGCAAGTTTAAGCCCGGTACCCTTTAAGCCTACTGTAACCTGACCTTGTTTGGGTTGTTGTACGTGGCTCTCTCTCTTTTTGTTTGCCCACCATCTATATACGACTACGATTACGAGTCTAAAATAAAAGTAAAACATTAAAGTAAAGGAAAGCCTAATAATATTTTATTTATAAACTAAAGGGGGAAGTTTCTGTGTAGATCTAGTAAGTAGTCAGTAGTACGTAGTGTTAGTAAACCAAAACTGTTGTCAGTGTACTACGTACTTGGTAGGAAATCTATATGGATAACTTTCCGTACGGCGCCACCACTTTTTCACTTATTTTTACGAAAAGGGATATCTCATTATTGAGGTAAATTAGATACTTTCGGATCTTCATTATTTCATATCGAATTAAAAAGTGGTGGCGCCGTACATACGGAAACTTTTCCCGAAATAGGATTAAAATAATATGCTAGGCCTGTGTAATTTTACTATAAAATTAGATATTATATTGGCCTTTTTTGTATACTTCTAGAACCATGAGCAGATGAGGTTTGTCAAAAAAAGGTATGCGCTATTTGAACCCCATACCTTTTTTTTTATACGCTCGTTAGTGAAAAAGTGTCAGAATACAGAAAGTTGTCCATCTTTTATTTATAAATATCGCATATATTCTTCATCTTAATCGTTACATTTATGGATTTATTGTGAAAAAAAAATAGGGCTTACAAATGATTAAATTGTCCAGACCAGGTGTGATGTTTTTAAAGTGATGAACAAGAAAGAAGACTACCTTCAAATTCCATTTAAATACGTCTGAACTGAAGTGAACGTACGTGGGAGCCGTATTCATTGTTTATATAATAAAGACTAAAGTAGTAACGGGGTAATGTTTATTATTAGTGCAAGTATGTTAGACACAGTAACTGGGGGCTGTACTCCTTTTTCCCCCAAAAATTGTCATACTTTGACTGATAATGACAAATAGAAAAAGAGTACAGCGCCCCAGTTACTGGGTCTAGTGCAAGTTTAAACATTTACATCAAGAAAGAGTGTTTGAAAGGAAACAATTTAGATATTTCAGTTCCTGAGCTCTTGCTGTCAAATTTGTAATTTTTGGTATACTTTGTTATCAACAGGGATCCTTGTAATAATCAACATGGCATCTGAGAAGTTTGATCCACTAGTTGAGAGTCTTGAACGTTTCATTGAGAATACTCGACAGTTGGGAATCATCGTCAGTGACTTTCAACCTCAGGGACAAATAACACTCAATCAGAAATTGTAAGAGTACATCAGTCATCAAAGTATTTCTTTTGGGCTTTTTTATAAGTTCCCCTTGCATATCACGTCACACTCTCAAAATGCACCCTCCCGAGGCCCAAAAAGTGCCCTTACTTGGGCAAAAGGAGGCAAATTATTGGCGATATCTTTTCTTTGTGCATACAAACGTGCGCGTGACCTCATGGTGCCTGTATTGTTTTTGTGTTTATGCAAGGGGTATATGACTCAACTCTGAGCAGTTTAGGTAGCACCAAAGTGTTGGCTGTTGAAAGTATTTGGCTTGAAAACTGCACTGGACTGCAGGACTAAAACCGGTGATTTTACATCGTAAACTTATGACTGGACAAGTCTGACAATATTGTGTTTTGTTCAAATGTTCACTCTGTTAACAAAAAGTCAAATCTGTTTAAGTTGAGAATAAAACTTTCCCAGAACACAATACGAGGAAAAACTTCAAATTCTTCTTCTTCAAATTAAAACTGTTCAAATGTTATACTGTGTAGGTAGTTTGGTTTTCTATTTTCAAATCTGCCCTTGTAAAAAATTTAGCGGGTTGGATTAGGGCTAGGTAAATATACAGAGGTGTTGTCAGATCACAAGTTGTATAACCATTAATACAAGTAGGTTGCACAGGGTTTCCAAATGGCAAGTTGAGAAGTGGTGTTAGCAGTTGTCAATAGACAATGTATGCTGGGTTAGTGTAGTACTAAGAGTGAGCTTTGTAGTTCTCTTGTTTTATGTTATTGTTTTAACTGTCACTTCTCTTATTACTAATGGCATTATTCATTTTCTGCAGACACACCCTCGTTACGGGCCTTTTGGAAATTGAAAAGACAAAGGCACAGGTACAAGAGGTTCAAGTCCCTCTGGAGGTGTTTGAGTAAGTCATTCATTCTTTTTTTCAACACTGAGATGAAAATTAATTTAATGTACATCTGTGGACGTTTGTGTTTTGTGTCAAACAAAAAAGTATCCAAACCCTTTAAGTTGTAGAAACTTTATTTTGTAATTTGTTTTCAGCTACATAGACCAGGGTCGGAATCCTCAGCTGTACACGAAAGACTGTATGGAGAAAGCTGTCATCAAAAATGAACAAGTCAAGGGCAAAATTGAAACATTCTCGGTAAGTATGAACCATAAATAGGCCTTATACTTCATGGAGGCAACAGATGTAATGACCACTATGCCCCCAAATGTTGCTTCGATGCACCTTGATATGTTCCAGTAGACATTGAACTTCCTCATAAAGGTGCCACTTACTATGGAAAAAAACTGCAATTGATTACACTTCAGTTACAGTATCTGTATGAAAAGTTCTATGCCTGTAGAATGTTGTGCCCTTTTGTAAAGAAATATTCCAAAATGAGTTGAAACCCTGGACAGCTAAGAAGGCGTTTTTTAGTTATTTTTTATTTTATTTTTTATTTTGATAAAATGTTTTCTTTCTTTGATACTCGCCCATTATTCTTGACTTCAAATATGAAATTTATATCTTGTGGAATCCTGTTGTTGTGCTTCAGGAAGGTGGTTAGGTTGGCGCAGTGGTTTCTTTCGTCGCCTTCCACCTCTGGACACAGGTTTGAATCCTGCCGAGGGCCCAACATGGCTTGGGTTTTTCAGTCCTACGTGGGTTTTCCCTTGAATAACGCTCTGGGGTTTTCCTCCCACATCTAAAAGTGAAAATTCCTTCCTTGTCTTTTCTCCATTGGGTCTGTTTTTAGATTGTAGTTGCACTTTTAAAATGAGTTGATTTGTTCTCTGGTCCTTCTTTTGTTACAGAAATTGAAGAAGATTTTAAAATGAGTTAAATTTTTATTGGTGTAACATTTCTTATAGAAATTCAAGAAGAGTTTGATAACAGAGTTGAACAAGATGTTCCCAGAAGAGATGGAGCAGTACAAAGCTCAACGAGGCGACACTTGAGATCCAGAAGAGCTTCATCCTTTCGAACCCAAACTATCCCCACTTCACCATAAAGAAAATCATGGTTTGCCATGAGTTTTGGTGATTTGGTACTAGACAATGTCCAGTGTACCTGTTCACTGCAGTCGGTAAACCACCCATTCTTTGCATGGAGACAATCATACACACCTTTTGGGGTATTGGTTTATCATGGATAAGAGGGACTGTCAGCTCTTGGCCAGAACAAAGAAGCTGATTACTCTGGAAGAGATCCTGATCCAAATCGTTGTTTAGAAATGGCATGCAGAACTGAAGTCCGCCATCCATCTATCCGTGAGTGGAGCTTAACAACCCAAGTTAAATACAGTTTGGCGTGACACAGAGCAATGGCCTGAGGTTGTGGAGCATAGCAGTAAAAGGGCTTTGTCACATGAGGCAACTTTTACAGGCAAAGTTGAGGCAACAAACTGCAGTGCTGGCTGCGAGTGCACGTTGGTAGCACACAAGTAAATTTTCAAACAATGTCTTACAATCCTCAAGATAAATCTGTGAATATTCAAATGTGAATGGATTCTCTTCTTGGAGATTGTCTGGAACTAGTTGCCTGTACAATACTGTACATTGCCTCGTGTGACATGAACTTTTTCCTCAATGCCACAGAGCTGTTGACCGCTTCCGTGGATATCTATTAAAAAAAATGTTACCTCGCCTCTGCGCTGGTATTGTTTTTCAAAACTTTTCGGAACTTCCAGAATAATTTGTTTTGTTGAGAACACCGTTGCCACAATAAATTTCTGACTAAATGAAGTAAAGACAACAAACTTCTCCATAAAATACACCAGGATTTTTAGTTTTTGTTTTTTTGTAAATAGTCCGAAACCTTGGCTGTGTAAAGGCCACATCCGATAATCAGCCATGGTATGCTGGAATCCTGGACTTGCTCCCATATTTATGATTACAAAATCAGTTCAATTGTCATTACTGTTGGCCAATACCCCAAATGAACACAAACATAAATAATATTGGTCTTGTTTACCCATAATGTATAATAAATTCATCATTTATTTCATTTTATCATCTATACAAATTAATTGAGTTAAAATGTAATCATCACATGATACAGAATGACAAGATCCACTGAAAACAAATATGTTCACTTGAACATTATATAAAAGGGTGGAAAGAGGTTTAGGGAGAAAACCTAATTCCTCGAACTAGGTTTGACTAACTCTTTCTGTACCTGCTTTTTGTTGCGCTTTGAACCTAAAAGGTTTTTTTAAATTGTGTCAAACAATAAATAAGTCTTTATCATCAAACAAAGTGTACCGTGCTAATTTTTGTTGCCTTGGTTCATTTCATAGTTTTTAAGACTCTCTCTTACAAGCCTGGAATTTCAAGGGCACAGAATCCATCATAATCTTAATTGCCCTGGTGTTGGCCTAGGTCTGGTTTCCCTTTTAAAGACCTTGTAATATTATATGCAAACGAGAGCATTCTTTGAAAGATTATGGCCTTCCTCCTTCCAGGCCTGTCTTCGTCATCCATATGTGTCAGATGCTAGCTGGAAGCAATTCCTCTAGTTGGCACTCAACTTTATGTATGAAACGGGGTGATGATTCTCTGAATCTTATTTCATTAACAATCCTCCATTAGTGAGACCAGACGTAGTCGATGTCACATTGATCGTGGCTTAAGTATAAGTTTTCCTGTCTGTGAATCAAAAGCAAAACAAAGTCCAGCCCTTGTTATTATTTGAATGTCGGAGTATAACAGAGTTTAAGCAGCATCTTGCAAAAAATCTCATTCGTAAAAATCCTTTATGTTGCAAGGGTTACACAAGACTGGTAGAGGTAGCAAAATAGTTACAGACTGTTCATGTGTTTTGTGATTAACCATTATCTCATAACCTTACCAATCCTGTAAAAACCTGTAACTGGGTAAAACTAAAGAAGACAATTTAAAAAATATCAAGTATTCATCCTTAAAAATCATCATAACATACTGCAATAAAATTTAAGATAGTTTTTAAAATGATTTTTGATTGGTTTCATATGATATCATACTTACATCATCGCATGACATATTGAAATCTGCAAGTACAGAGCGACATCTCGCTGTGATACTGTGATAATTTATTAGTTAAGTTTTTGTAACAAAAAGATTGAACTTAAGTTTTACTTTAGTTGTTAAGTTCACCATTTGGTATGCTATTATCTTCAATTTGGTTGATTGCCTATAGAAGCCACAGCTAAAGGAATTGTACAGGTTTGGTAATTGAACCAACTGTTTGTTTTAATCCTATACAGTTGTAAATACTGTATATACCATAAAACTAACTAGTGAAAAATTCATTTCAGAAGGTTGGAGCGTTTTTGAGATATTTCTGAAAGTCTAGAGCAGTTTGTCCATGCAGGAAGAAAAGTCTGCAATTTGAATACACAATCTGAGAAATGCTACTGCAGTATCGCTTCTCAGATTCAAATTTTCTTGGATAACAAGTGATATCTTTTTCTCAAAGCATCCAAAGCTCATGTACTTCATACTAACCTAGTAAGTTTTTACTAACATTAATTTTTAGAGTCATTACCAAACGTATACAGATCCTTAAAATACTATTTTTCAGTTAATACAGAATCTGACTGACCACGTTCAATCTATTCCTGGAAAGCTTAATAGCAAAGGATACATAGCTGGTGCAACAACTCGTTTGTGTATTCCACATAGGAATAACAATATTAAACAAAGTCCGCTGATGGCAAAGTACGGGTGATTGTAGAGAGACTGAACAAAAGACACCTGTTAAAGAGAAAGGGGGGATTTAGAATTAGAACATTGTTTTGACTAAGTCATTCACAAATCTACATGCCATTAAATAATGTTTTTAAGCAGGTCAGTTGTAAGTTTCTACTGGAGCATTTCAAGGGCACTAAGGCATGCCCAGGGGGTATGGAGGCAATTGCTTTTGATGTCTCCACGAAGTACCGGGCCTGTTTTTAGGAGAGTAGTGAATAAAGATAAAGAGTTGTTTGTTAATGAACACTCAACAGTTAGACTTATTTTGTGTGTTTCTTTTAACTTTCTGAGAGAAATCTTATTAAGGAAAATATACCAAATCTGACTACCACTTTTTCAATCATTCGGATTTGGCATCTTTTCCAGAAATGATAACATCGGTTTACTAAAAGATGTTAGTATTTAAGATAACTTGGTTTACTGATTAAAGAACAGAATCTTACTTGTGATGTTTCCTTGTCTAGAAGCCAACACCAAGCGCCAAGAGCTGTTATTGTAGCAATTAGGATTAGGACCACTAAAAATACAAAGGAACATGTCAACTTGTTACTAAGCGTAGACGCTTACCACAACATCCTGTCTTTAGATATTTGCAATATTTCAAGGCAAAATGTAAAGGATATCATAATAAAAAAATTACAAATACGGTGGAGCAAACTATGATTTAATCATAGGTAAGGGCAAGACATGAATTTGCATAATTTCCACTGTATTTTTAGTTCTTACCTCTCCAGCACCATGATTGAGGGCGCTGTTTCTCTATGTATTCAGTTAGTCTCCGCTCAAATGCCTTCAAATCTATAATATGAGCAAAGAAATACAAAAATTACAAAACGTATGTCAGCCATGGCCTAGACCCGGTGACTGGGGCACTACCGCACTAGATTCCTTTTTCAAAATTTTAACACTATAGGTCATCCAGCTAAATAACAGATAATGTCAAAATTTTGAAAAAACAAATCTAGCGCCCCAGTCACTGGTATAGCCATGGCTGTTTGTTACTGTGCAGTGCTGAGTGTTTAGCATGTTAAAATATGTTCCCTGTATGCGCTTATCTGGGTCATATAATATGATACATTTTTCATAACAGATTGTTGAATTAATTTTTAAAATATACAAAATCATGGTTGTAACTTGTATTGTAGAATTTTGACCTTTAAAAAAAAAGATTTAGTTAGCTTTATTTTTATATCAAATAAATACTGAGGTCAAGATATAGTGTGCATAAACTATTTCAAACATGGATGGAGGACATCGTAGTGAAACCCATCATGAATAAATCCCCCCACCGGCAACCAATGACCCGACCCCTCCCCTTTATTTACTAAACAAAACACACAAAAAAGTCAAGTCAATGTGACAATAATGTCACTGTCAGAACTGACGAAGAATAGCATACCTTCAGTTTGAACTTGCTCCACGGGCATTTTCATCATCAATGCTAGTTTGTTGGTTCTAGTTTTTACGAAAAAGTGTGGAATATTTCACCGGAAATTACTCGAAATCGAGAAACTCTACAGCATTCAGATTTAGAGAACACAAATTAAAATCCACATTGAGTTGGTGTACGAAAAAGACGTCAAGGTTTAGACTAATCAAGTGTTTGGTGTGCTACGGAAATTTTCAGAAATCTAGACTGGTACCCTTCTCTTCAATCTTACCATCAACCTCGATCTCAATTATATGACGAAAAACTTTCATACGATGTACACACGTGTTTTAACATACATTATTAACGTTCCCAGAACTCAAACATTGACGCTCATTCTAAAACTGAAAGCGAACGCGGCGGCATCCCATGTGCAGAAAAAAGGGAAATTTTCAAAGCAAAGAAACAACTTTTTATTCACAGTGAAAAACGGTAGGTTTATTTAATTTGTATCTTTTACCTTAAAAGCTTGTTGTCTAAATCTAATTTTGTGGAGGTCAGAGAAAATGACATGAAGTCATTGAACTTGAAGAAACAATTAATTACAATTGACTCGTTCGTCGCGTGTGTCGTTTTGACTTTTTTATGTTGTTAATATTTAATACTTAATTTAATGTTACTTAGATAGATTTAGAAGAATGTTAATGACTTGCAATTCCAGACCAAGTCTTATTTAAAACTAAAAGTTGATGAATAGTATAGCCTATGTTATTATTAGTTGTAAAATTGCAAAAGTTTCTGTATACGCCACCACTTGTTCATTCAAAATGAAATATAGATAGGGGAATCATCTGGGAATCATTATATCTAACTTTACTTTAATACCAATACCATGCTTACCTCTTACTTAATGATGAGATATCCCTTTTTTTTAAAAATGAGTGGAAAAGTGGTGGCTATACGGGAAGTTATCCGTAAATATAGCCTTTAATAAAGTCAGAGTCTACTTCTACTTGATTTCTACTTAGGGCTGAAAAGTGAGGGGACCCACGTGAGGTTATAACAAAATCAATTGGAAAGATTTTTGTCACCACTTTTTCAGTTGGGCAGATAGGTAGGCCCTACAGTATGACTGTCTTTTTTATAAAGTTAATTATTTTGATACTAATTATTTTGTAACAAAAGAAACTGTGTTTGCAGGATGCGGAAATATTTCCACATTTTTGTTTACACTAAATAATAGGGAATGGTCAATTTTGGGTTCAGACAAAATGTCTAGTCGAGTCTGTCGAACAGCTCAAAACTTAAAGGGTCAGACAAACTCGACCGGTCAAACAACAATTTTACAACCATGACAACTCAGCTCAGCTTGACAAGTCACCAGAGTCACAGTGAGAGTGAGACAACTCAACGGTCGGAGTGCCAAGGCAAGTCGATGTGTGAATGAATGACCTACCTCCACCTATCAACAATTTCCTGTCAAATCCTGTAAAGCTGAAATGTTTGTGTGAACTTATAAAACAAATCTTTAGCTAAACGTGCAATCCATCAAGTTGTCTTACTGTCGATTGGTCGGACGGAGGAGTTGTCTCACAGGTGATCTGTCTTGCATCCATCAATTTAGTTGGTGAGCAGTGGAGCAGCTAGTTTTCTTGTTTGATGTTAAATTAAATTTTGAAATTTGTTTTCCCTTTTTTTATTATCCAGTGACATGGTACAATAATGGCTGCTGAGATCTTACCAATTACTGCTCGTCTTCATGTGTCTCAACTACCCTTTGACGTCACTGAAGATAGACTGAAGGCGAGGTTTGGAAAGTATGGGCGAGTCTACGGTGAGTACCTAGTCATACAATACATTGCAATAAAACTTTATTT
The DNA here is from genome assembly GCF_032118995.1 of Asterias amurensis. Lineage (NCBI taxonomy): Eukaryota > Metazoa > Echinodermata > Asteroidea > Forcipulatida > Asteriidae > Asterias > Asterias amurensis. The sequence goes on along the minus strand of NC_092650.1, from coordinate 814,804 downwards.
TCCATGAACCTGCTTCGGAAATTCCTTTTTTTAATATTTTATGATATATAAGTGGGAGCATTGCCAAGTTTTCTTTTTAGGCGGTCATCTTAACAAACAAACGCACATACAAACAAGCGTACACACAATCTTTCTTAAGAGTAGTTAAGCAAGCTAGGAAAATAACCAGAGCTGAAATCCAAAGCCCTGAGGGACTTTACCATGACCAAGTTTGTACTATAAGTGAACATGATCCTGTCTGACCCATCCCATCCCATGTTCCCTAAGTTTTTATGAAGTTTTTGGCGGGAGGATCGCCTTTTGCAACGTAGAATTAGGACACAATGCTACAAAATAAACTACTTCTTTCTTACTGCAATCCGTTTTTACAATGGCTCTTAAAGTCTGCTGTGTTTTATGCTTTGTCGGTTTTAAGGACCTCTCTTGTGTACATTTTACCTTGTATATAAATATTGCTGTGCATAATTTTTTATCAATGCAAGAAACATATTTCTATACCTGATATTCTAATTAATATTTGTATCTGTCTGTTTATTGTTATACAATTTTTAGTTTTTTTGTCTGTACTGTTAGATCAAGGCCAGTTTTTATTTCCCCACTGTGGGATAACAAAGTTCTTATCTTATCATCTTTACAACAAACTAAAAAAACAAAAACAAAAAAAGTATTAGGGCAGCACTGATTGCATTTTTCTGTTTATCTTTTCAGAGGTGTGTGTAAGAAAAGGATTTGCCTTCGTACAGCTAGGCACTGAGGAAGAGGCAGACAGAGCAATATTGAATGAAAATGGATCTCTGTTTGAGGGCAGAAAATTATGTAAGTCAATGTAGCACAACGTTGTGTGTGGATTCAAATGAGTAGAGATTTTAAATGTAGAGAGACATGAAGGTGCAGCAACAAGTAAAACTAGCAAAACGAAAATGAATGTATCAACAAACTTGAGGCGGGACTCAAAAAACAAATTAAAAATTAAAATAAGATAAATAAATGGAGATAAATAGATGTTCACAGACATTCAGAGACATTCAGAGACAAACATAATTGTATACAGATGATCATGGTGAAAACTTCCCTTCGAATGTTTTTGCCTGAATTGCTTCAATGGTCTTTTAGAAGTGAACGAAACATTGTTGAAGAATTTAATCAGATTTTTTAAAGTGGAAAATAATACTTCGCAATAATAATTATAACGGGACACTTTGCACATGCTGTTGATTTTTTTAAATTCTGATCAAGAAATGTGCTTAGTACCGCGGGAATAGGGGATTACAATACAAGTTGTGGTGGTTTTGAAAAGGACTCGGCTATTCGATTCGAACAGTATACTCTGATCGAAACGTTGAGTCCTTTTCAAAACGACCACAACTTGTACTGTAATACCCTATTCCCAAGGTTATTGAGAAGCACATTTAAAAAGTCGTGTTATTATTATTAATGTATCGTTAGCAGGAACAAGAAACTATTCCAAGTCTTTCAAGGAGTTGTATGAAAATTTTCACTTTAAAAATTGATTTGTTTGCAGGGGTTTCATTGACCAATAAATCACGATTTGGTAAATCGATCAATTCTGATGGTAGCTACAATGGAGGAGGACGAGAGAAAGATCCGTATGACACTATGGACAGGTAACAAATATTTCTTTTGAGGTTTCAGGAGCAACAAGTTTGTTTGTAGTGGTATTTTGTTGGCATCATTCAACAGAGGATGTTTTATTATTGCTTTGCGATAAACAGTGCTCGGTAGAGTACCCTGCAAAGGTTTAAACGGCTGTTTAAGAACTAGTCACTACTCTTTTATTCCTCTTTATAAATTCCCTTTTGTTAAAAAGCAAAAAAAAAATTCAACTATATCGTCAATTTGTGACAATCTGTCTCAAAGTTTTGAGATTGTACGTTTCCCAAAACTGTTTTGAAGTTATCTTTGCTGCGCGTTGTGTTGTGCATATGTGTGTGTTCAAAAAAATTACGCGCTGGTATACTAATAGCTACATATTGCATTCCGCGTAGGTAAGTTATTGCCCAACACACAAAGCCAGTCGGTCTTTAACAGCTCCAGTTATGTCTTTATCAGCCGTTTAAACACCCCCACGTGACGTGCTCTCCACTAATAGGAATAGCGAAACTGTCTGGGATTTTAAGAATTCTGTTTCAAAAGTGAGGTTTGTGTTTAGTTTGCGAAAGACTGTTTCAAGTTTTTCTGAGGACATGTTCGAGTGGGTACTTGAGTTTTTGCCGTTTAATAGCCACACATACATCTTAACTAGGGCACTTGCTCTTTATACACTTTTTTTAAAGCCTCCCGGTTCCAATAACATAACGATGCTGAAGCACATAGGTCGCAAAGCAAATATGCTTACCAGGTTAAGGTTACCAGCTAAAATTACCAGACTCTTATATCCTGCACATTTTTGCCCAGTAGGAGTTTTGTTACATTTAATGCTCACCCAGCTCTACGACATTTGAGCTTTGGATGAGAGATGTTTGAGGATTGTGCTAAAAAATGGATCCTATTTTTTTCCTAGGACCAAATATTATGCCTTAAATTTGTTTCACCATAAGTTTTTCAATATGTTTAAAAAATGTGATTTATTAATTTTTCCAGGGAAATGGGTCGATACGGTGACAGGGATCTCACTCCCTCACGGCCGAGAGAACGCTCGCCTCTTCGTGACCGCTACAGCGATCGATATCTTGATCGATACGATGATCCCTTGAGTGACCCGTACGAAAGAGATCTAAGGTGAGTCTAGTGGAATTCTCGTTAAAAGAATCAAAAGTATTCCATCCCAAACTCCTTCACCCCATCTGAAAGCAATGTGTCCCTACAATGCAACAGAAATAAATTGACTTTGCTTTTCTTAAATGTAACTAGATGTATCTTTCCTTGTCCAAACCAGGAAACGAGATCGGTATTACGATGAACGCTTACCACCAAGCAGAGATCGTTACGAAGATCGCTTGTTACCGGAGGATGATTACAGACGAGATATTGCATTCCGAGACAGAGAGAGGCTGCCAGAGAGGGAGAGGGAGAGGGAGAGAGATAGGTTGGATAGAGACAGGTAGAGACAGTTTCTTTCAATAGCGCCCTCATCATGTAGACATTCTCTAGGGTACTGATCATGGCATTATTGACAAATTAACAAATAAGAAACGGAATCATAACATCGGCAGTAAATATTCTTAAAAACATTCAACCAGTTGGTAAACAAAACTCAATAAATATAATTCTTCTTGATCTTGTTTCATTTCCCAGACGAGATTCTCTTGAACGACCGAGGCGTGATATTCCAGAGAGAGAGAAGGATTTGAGGGACCATTATGACAGGAGACCACCACTCCATGGTCGCTCCTCTGAACCAGCCCCTCGTCTGGCGTCTCCAGGACCATCCAGCGCCCCCTTGCCACTAGATGATAAACCGATTGACTGTGAGATACTCCTACTAGGAAAGCACCTCCGGTAAGTAGGAGTTGTAAAGTCATTGTCTCGGTATCTTTTGGACTTGGTGTTTCGAAACTGTAGCAACCTCTTTATCATAACTTGCCTTGCCAGAAAACAAACCATTCATTCACTTATCCATTGATGGTTTATTCATTCAAAACGATTTATGGCAGCCAAAAGCTGAATTGCAGGTGTTTTTAACACCAAGTCAACAAGATAAAATGGGTCAGACTGTAACTGAATTGGCGGCTACGGCTATGGCTGTTGCTAAGGTTGTTGCTAAGGCTGCCTATACTTCAACGCAAGATGATGCTGAAGTCCAGCAGTAGCGTAGCTGCAGCCGCCTATAGACTGAATGATTGCGTATTGACCACCACAACCCATTGCGCAACCAAGTCTGACAAATGTAGGTCCGACATGCATGCGCCTATGCTTTGCGCGTGGCAGAGTTGTGCAGAATGGCATTGGAGAGGCTCACATGTTCTTGCTCACACGTGCGCCGTGGGCGGAGCCTAATGAATCAGTTTATTCAGACACAGCCTAAGTGTGACCGCTGGCTTTATCTGTTTGCAACCAGGGACTATGCTGATTTGGTAGAGCGCCGTCTGAAGGGGTTAGCCCTTAACACAGGTCTGCTCCTTATCTCTGTTGAGGCTTCACTGCCGCAAGCCCTGGAGGACGTGACTAGACGCAAGGTTCTCTATGCTATCATTCTTACCTCTCAGAATGAAGTACATCGATCTGTCACTCTCAACATCCTGCACGGGAGCCCACAGGGTAAGTTTTAAAAACCTGGCCGCAATTTATTTCGATACTTTTGTTCCCATTTTTTTTTTTTTTTTTTTTTTACTTAATATTTCAGTTTATTTAGAGTATCCGAGAAAAGTATAATTTATATTAACAAAATTCAAAAACCAATAAAGTATTACTTTTCTTTGCTTCAGAGGCTAAAGATGTGTCATTAAAATTGACTACTTATTTATGTAATTTTGAAGATCAAAACTTCATTTTTGGTAGAAGAAGGTGAGATGTATCTTTTCTTTAGAAGCGATTTTAAGTTGGGATCAAGTCTTTCTTCTTTATGAGAAGTAAGTGAAGCTGGATGTGAATTGGAGACTCTTAGGTCACTCTGCCCGGCTGCCGGTAAGCTTTGTAAAATCTAACAATCCACCAAAATATTGAAGTGTGGTTTAGTTTGGAGGTTACAAAAAAATATTTTATTGGCAAATGTCCTTGAATGTTATATGCTTTAAAACTGTAGTGTGACATCAAATTTTAATTATTTTTTTTACGTCTAAAAATCTGTATGTTGCGAAAATCGAACAGCGTGAATTAGCCGCACAAATGTATAGATTTACATTTTCAATGTGGCATCAAAAAGCGAAGTGTGAGGAAATTTTGTGGTTGTGAATGGTTGTGAAATAGTAGTTAATTATTCAACCGTTATGAGTGGAGTTAAGTTCAAAGCTCTCTCAATCGAGCAACAGAAGATTGTCATGTTCTGTTGCTTAGAATTTGCAGTGATCTTAAATATTAGTTCATCTCTAAATTTAAATTAAATTGGTAGATCTTCATGATATTTAAACTAATATTTGTTGTTCCACACACACAAATACATTTCACTTTTCCTCTTCACGAATATTGTTTTCAGGTCACCGGAGCAGCAGTTAATTTTGAAATAAACTTTAGATTTTCAGTATTTGAATTTGCCCTTTGACACCTGTTGATGTGTCTGTTTGTTTGTTTGTTTTTTTGTTTGTTTCTTTGTTTGTTTCTTTGTTTGTGGGGGATAAACCTATAGAGTTATGTTTTCTACCTCAATGTCCATTTGTATTTCTTCCCACTTTAATCTCTTTTCTGTTCTTTTTATCCTCAAATTTTACTTCTTAACAATTTAATTTGTCTTCTCTCCCAGAAAATAATTTCATTTCTATTTCAGCCCCTGAAAAGCAGAGCAGATGACAGAAAAATATTTAATGAAAAAGTGTTTTTCCTACTAGTAATTACTAGCGCAGACAAGCTACTTATGTTTCCACCGCTGACGTACATCAACTTAGAGTTTGCTAACACTTTTATTTGAAATAGGAGCTTTTTCGTTATTGGAAATTAACACCCGTTGAACTGATTAAAATGTTGACATGGTTTCATGTTGATGTTTAAAGGAACACGTTGCCTTGGATCGGACGAGTTGATCTATAAAAAGGGGTTGTAACCGTTTTTTATAAAATGCATATGGTTGGAAAGATGTTTTAAAAGTAGAATACAATGATCCACACATATTTGCCTTGAAATTGGGTGGTTTTCCTTTTACTATGCGAACTAACACGGTCGGCCATTTATGGGAGTCAAAAATTTGACCCCCATAAATGGCCGACGTGTTAGTCGACGAGGTAAAAAGAAAACCACGCAATTTGGAGGCATGTATGTGTGGATCATTGTATTCTACTTTTACAACATCTTTCCAACCATATGCATTTTATAAAAAACGGTTACAAATGCTTTTCAAAGACCAACTCGACCGATCCAAGGCAACGTGTTCCTTTAATCTTTCTAATAAATTGACCTAAGGCGTATTGTGTTTCCGTCTCACATAACTGTTTAATGTTATTAATACTTTAGTTGTTTGAATAAGAAGAAAAAAATATTCGCACTTTAGGACTTTACAATAATGAGTGTATAATTTGAACAAAGCATTGTTGTTGAAAAATAAAATCATATTTGGCTGTGTTTCAGTCCCACATTGTGTATCTTGTCGCTGTATGATGAAATTAAATGCAATATTATCAAATCATTCTTATTCTGTCTTTAAAATTGTTTTTGTCAAATTTCGTATTCTTTTTAACACAGCAAATATTTTATGAATCGGATACGTGTATGTTTATACTTTGTTTCTTCCCGTTTGATTGTAACATTTGTAGACTTGTCAGCTTTTATCCTGCAGCAGCCGAAGAGAGATCATGCAGATTTTCTTTTTTCCATTTAACTGATCTTAACATGTTTTTCTTACCATTATATTATGCATCATGTCTTCAAACATCTGTCTTTACATGCATGGTTTATCATCTTTGTGGTTTTTCATTACAAATATCTACCAAAGTACAATCGCAAAAAAGAATGGAGAAAATGAATAATGTTGAGACATATTTGTTGATTTATTTATTTGTGTAACTGCATTTAAGTGCATGCATTATTTAAAATACACTTCTTTAGTTTTAAACACTCTATTGAAATGAAAATAAATGCATATAAATTATTTTTGGTATGTGAAGGTGTCATACTTTATTATAGAAAACAAAACTGTTTTGTAATGGTCTATTATTATTTCAGTTTGGCTTATAAGTCTGCAAAATTACTTAGAAATGCGTTGTAGTTTGTATTTGAATAATAGGTATAACAAAATTTGTCAATTTGTTCAGATTAACAGTGTTGTTTCATTTTCTTCCTTGTATGTAAATCAGAACACAGAAATATGCCACTAGAAGATGCACTGTCACTAGTCGAACGAAACTACACAAATTATCTTCAAGATCGTTCTGCTCCAGCCAAACTGCCCCCCAAATCGGCGCTCCCTGTAGCGTCTGCACACACAGCTCTTGCAGCTGCCCCACACACCCTGCCCCCTCTTCCCAGCGAACCGACCCAACTACGTACCCAGCCCCCTCTACCCTCTGCGGCTACCCCGGCCTCCGGTCAGACGTCGCCCGCTGCCATGGTCATTCCAAACGTGGAACTGACCATTCCGCAGTTGATCAACCTGTTGGCTGATCGTAAGCAGCTGACCATACAAGAGATGGATCGGGTGATCGGTCACTTACAGGCTGTACGGAGGAAAATGGCCGTTGAGCAAGGTGTTGAAACTGACCCTGTCCAGATGCAGAGCACTCAGCCTAAACAGAGTGAGTATGACAACTCTTCAACAACTCAAATATTAACGCTGAATGATCGCTGACCAATCTCACAAATTTGAATCATCTAGTAAAAAGTTTTGTCCCTGCGACAGGGGCATGGAACAAATCATTTCCTTTATTCATTTTGCTTCCAGAATATTCCTCTTGATCATGTGTCAACATTTAAAACCTTGACATGATCGTGTATTGCTTCTTAACATTGTACTTATTGAGTTTCAATGCTCGGCGACTGTGACTTAGTGACACGTTTCCTGAAAGCTACTGCAGATTATTTTACAGAATGATTATCAAAAATTGTTGTAATATTTTTTCAAATCATCTAGTAACCTTGTCAACAGTCATTTTACCTGACAAACCTATTGAGTAAAACAATTTCCAAAATAAGAACAATCTATTTACAGAGCCATTGCCTCATACAAGTAAATTTATTTAAAGACATGGATACGCACGTCTCCTCATGGGAAAAGACAGCTGGACAGACAAAACAAAGAATCCTTCTCTTCAGATGTTCATTGCAACAATTTTTCGTCTCTGTTGTTTTACAGTGATTGACAGCCCAGTACAACAAGCCCCGGTAGACACTAAACATAACGAACTATCGGCCAAGATCCTGAGTATCATTCACCCTGGTCCTGGCGGCTCAGCCTCAACCACATCCGCTAAGACCGCCCCGATAATGAGTAGCATGCCTAGTGCGCCCAAGATCGGATTTAACCAATCCCCAACTGCACCACCACCCCCTCCCCCTCGTCCTGTGGCTGGTACGCCTCTTCCATTTTCCTACGGTGGAAATCTCTCTACGATGAGTAGTGCCCCCGCAGCTAGCAAGGCTCCCCCAGCAGCAACAAACAAAAACATTAACCTAGACAGTCCGAATGTTCAGAAGGCGTTAGATAACCTTATCCAATCTGGTCCCACAATGCTGAAGCAGCTAGCTACTTCTAGTAACATGACAAATAGCATCAACACCATGAGTAAAACCCAGGCTAGTAACAACGCCATTCTTGACCTTAAGAATGCAGTTAGTGGTAGGAAGCCTACTGGTCCTAATAAAGAACATATTGAGGCTCAGTTGAGGGCAGCACAGACAGCAGCCCTTCAGACTCTTCAGCAACAGCAGCAGAAACAGCAGCAGAACACGCAGCAGAACACGCAGCAGAACCAGCAACCGAACCAGCAACCGAACCTGCAACCGAACCTGCAATTGAACCTGCAACCAAACCCGCAGATGCAGCAGCAGGCTGTTTTAGCAGTTCAGGCCCACATCGCACAACAGGCTCAACAGAAGCAAACACCCCAAAATCCTGCTCAGAGTCCCCAGCAGATGCTGCAGCAGCAGCAGTTATATGCTCAGCAATATGCTCAGCAGCAAGCTCAGTATGCTCAGTATCAGCAGCAGCAGGCCCAGTACCTGCAGCAGCAGGCCCAGTACCAACAGCAGCAGGGACAACCACAGCAGCAACATCCCCAGATGCAAGGTCAGGGTATGGGACCTCAAGCGATGGGCTCTCAACCAAATGTTGGTCAGACCATGCCATCCGCAAACATGGGTGCTGGTGCAGCGGGTGGCAATGCTATGATGCAAGGTGGTGCTGGCTGGCCTAATCAATCTATGTCTCAGCAACAGAAGCAGTCAACCTCTTATCAACAGAATCAGAATCAGGCAAAAGGGGGTAACTCTAAACCCCAGCAGTCTTACCGCTGGCAGAACCAGCCCGGACCCCCAGGTACATAGACAGCCGATGCCTTCCTGCATCCCACATGATATCTGAGAGCACCTGGATTCAGCAGATCAAACTTTTGGCAGGTAGTTACCAGGCCTGATACTTCACAGAGGCAATGGAGGGCGATTGCCTACATGCCCCCTCGGGCCATTGCCTTGGTGCCCTTGAAATGCTCCAGTAGAAATTTTAACTTTCCTCATAGGGTGCCCTTTACCAAGGAGAAAATGCCGTGATGCCTCTACACCATCAAAAATGAAGCATACAGGCCTGTAGTTACCCTCGTCACATCTGATCAAGTATCTTGTAGATTGTATGAACTGTCTTATTGAAGTTGATGTGTAAATAAGTGTTTACTCTTGACACTCATTCTTTGTAGAACTATAACTTATCTGAGAATGGTGTCATCTTTTCATTCCTTTGACTCAAGTACACCTTTACCATGTTGCAGCCTTCTTGTTTCTTTCCTTATAAAATAAATCCCCAAACCGAGGCAGGATGGAACAAATAGTCTGGTGCCGCTTATGTGTGATTGGAATCAGCATGCGCCTTTTAGAATGTGAGCAGGGAATCTGACAAGGATGGTTAAAGCATGACAAAGGTTTACCGGGTCTCCACAAAGAAACTTTAGCTGCAGTATTTTTCTGAGCACAATTATTGGTGAGGAATGTTCTAAAAGCATCTGTGATTGAATAATCTTTATAGACTTTGTTGGAAATTCATACTTCCCTTGATCATTGTAAACTGCAAACACCTAATCTTTCTTATGGTTTATTTTTAAAAGTAGCTGGCAATTATTTAGTGTATAGTGTTCATTCATTGTTCTTTTTTTTTACATACAGCTTCGAAAACCATTCTTCTGAAGTGGATGTTTAAAGAAAATCATTAAAAGCCACTGTTATTCATATTGAGGTAAAATTTATAACAATTCATCTGTTAGAAAATTGTGATCAGTGTGTAATTTTTAAATAAGTGTTTAAAGTTAAGATTTCCTGTTCGAAAATGACATGTGGAACACCCAGGTTCGTTGTGCAAAACAATTAGCAGCTTGAAAGCGTGTACATGCGGATGGGATGAGATGTTAGTACTGTCATCGGCTATTCCGGTTTGTTGACCTAAATGTAAATTAATTCTGGATACAAAATTGAGCACCAATGGTGGTGATTTGTTGTTAATCGAATAACCAGTTTAACCAACTATTGCAGACGGCTAATCGTTTAGTGGGTTATACAAACCAATACTACTCATGTTTTGGAACATTTTGTACTTTTACAAAAGCTGTGAATATTGTGATCGTTTATCAAAGTAAACATTTCAAGTTAGAAGTAGTTTAGTTATTGACATGTAGGCTTAGTTTATTCCGCTCGTATAATTTGCTCATTATTTTGATATGCATGATAGATAGAATACTCAATGAGAAGAAGGAAAAAAATCATTTCAGTTCTGCAAGGTTCCATCATTGGCCCGTTCTTTATAAATCCTAAACTAATGCATGTATCTTAACTGTTTGGTGGATTTCTCTGCACAGTTCATTGTGTAGTAAAGGTAATCTCCTTGTATCACTTTTTCAAAAGTCTACTTTTATGCTTCGGAATTGTTAACAAACAAATAATTGTTTATGTACACAATATTCACTTAATCAGTAAACCGCATCGGAGACGATGTAAAATTCCTATTGTGGTCAACAATAAACTTGTAGAGTCATGGTAATGAGAAACTTAAACAAACCAGAAGTCCATACTGTTTAATATTTTCCCATCTTTACCCCCCCCCCCCCCCCCCCCAATTGTTAAAAACAGAATTGGGGATATTGATATTGCTAGCTTACATTGCTACCCCTCACATTGAAACCTTCAAAATATATGTTACAGTATTGTGATTTTTGTTACTTCACAGTTTCGTTTCGTAAGGAGTGTCGCACTCTATACATCGACAAGAACAATTTAACCCAAACAAGATGACGCAATGTTTGGAGTTACTCAGTTGCAGTGTGATAACCATGGATCGAAACGTCGCCTCCTCTAGCTTTTACGACATCACTAGTTCAATTAACTTATTGTCTATACATGTATGTTTAAAATTTAATACAGTTCACGTTTTAGATCGAGTTACTTTCTAACCAGACCGTTCGTAGACACGACTCCAATTTGGATGGTTCGTTTGTAACCGACCTGGAAAAAAAATCGAGAAATGCTGACTAAAATCGACGAAAGCAAAATCGTTCTTAGTGGTGATCTAATCGAAAAATAAGCTAACAAAAATTAAAATGAAAACAAGTAGAAAAACAAACGAACGACTAGAAAACGTCCGCAACCCTATATCGATGTCTACTTTTCCTCTCAATCTTCGGCCGTTGCTTGCGGTAAATTTCGGGTTTTTAAAAACAAGTACGAAAAACGATACCGAGATAACACAAAATGTGTTCGAATGTTGGAGTAACAAAGCCGTTAATAATCTTCAGTTTTTCTTTCCGGTTGATCAAACTACAAACTGTTCGAGGAGAGCGACATCGAAATCATTAGGCTGTGTTCGGCTTTTTACTAGACAGAATAGAGCAACTTAAATTAGTGGATTTTGCTATGAGAACGAGCTCACAAAAACAATCGATTGGCGAGGATTCGTCGATTTTCATAAATGAGTTTTGAAAACAAAATGTGCGATAAGTTCTCATGTTTGTACAAACGGAATAAAAATCGCTTCGTGGTCGTTGTTTGGTTTCGAGGTGTACGTTAAAGTTCGGTTCAATCTGGCTTGTAATTCAATGTATACTTTGCTGAGACTGAGAAAGGTTTTGATGTTCGAAAGGCGGACGAGCACAGCTATAAAAAAAATTAAAAAGTATCGAAGTTGATCAACACATGACTAATTGAATAAAAACGCACTGCATTATGGTCACGGTTGGAACTCGAAATGTTCGTTGCGTAGGAAGAAGTTTAAAGTCTGTGTGTAAAAATAACGAGTCATTGCTCTGTACGATCTTTTAGGCCAGTGATGTAACCATGCGTAGGCCCTACGTCAATATGTTGTAATGGTTCCATAAAAAAGCAAAGAGTGTTACGTTTCAATGGGCGGAGTAATATGTATATCATGGGAGAAAGTAGCTTCTATATTCGAGAGTATTTGTGTTTAATACACGACGGCTGTTTAAGCCCCAGGTTAAACTGAAAATCAGGGATTCGTTTGTATGTTGTTTTTAATGTCAAAGTGGAAAACGATCACTAAATATTGCAGGGGATATTTACTCTCATTGTATTGAAAATAAAAAAAAATTACATTGGCTTAAAAAATAACCGGATTTCACCGTAAGCTTCAACTCATTTGTGCACGCTGGCTTGAAGATAAAATGATTTATAAGACTTTAGTTGCCTAGACTGGCGGGGTTAAGAACTTAAAACGAAGGTCAATTCTACAGTTAATTTACTGTCAAACACCGGACATAATTTATAGAACTGTATGCGGCAGTAATTTGATAGTAAACCGATGTTTTTGGAGTTGTACTTTTAGTGGAAATAAAGTTCATTTCCTGCTTGTCATTTAATATAGTTGTTGCGAATGACCGGTTATTAGCTAAGGTTGGTGGACAAAGTTGGTGTATATCTGAGGACATGGTGGTCGGAGGGCTCGTACGTCGGTACCAATTCAGGGCCTTACGGTTTACTCGGCTGAACCATGGATGAATGAGAATACACACCTTCCGTGGTTGAACGTCGGCGCGGACACAGGCATGCAAATTTTCAGCTGATTTCCTCTTTTTCTTTCCAAAACAGTAAAAGAATGAACAACACTGTACAAAAGTTAATTGTGATCGGCCATTTCCTCTTTTTTTTTTTGCAAGTAGAAAGTTGCATGTCTGCGTCCCCTCCCCCCCCCCATTGTATATTCTATGAGTGCTATTCTCTATGATCTACAAGTACAAGCGCAGAAAGCAGAACATCCTGTGACACTCGTTGAGGTTACAGTATACAGGCACTGAGTTTGACGAACTTGTCTGCGCCAGCCACGAGATGGGGAGTAAAGAACATAGATGTTGCTCAACATTAATTTAAAAAAAAATGAGGAGACAATATACAAAAATTAAGTGATTCCTTTGGACGTTGAACTCTACGGACGTCCAGATGGGGAACCGAACCAAAGCCTGAACATCTAACGTCACACTTCGAGGCTCGTGAATTACGCCACAGATCTGCCGTTGAGCCCACGTGTCCAATCACCTTTGACCTCGCATCGTTTCACATGGAGATTCGCAGTGGACAGGGACCGATCTAACCGAACCCGAACTCTGGATCTAAGTAAAATCCTTTTTTTCTTCTTTTATTTTCGCGGGCGTATCAAAATCGAGGTCGTAATGACAATTGGGTTATTTTGCGCACACGGACGTCTCTGTCGTATTGGTTCGGTACCAAATAAACATGGCCGCAATGTAGCGATTAAGTCTAATAATTGATTGCAGTTTCGTTAAACTGTCAATTTATTATAGTGATCGATAGATATCGAATATTGAACAGCCACATTTGTCAATTGCGAAGGACAAGTTCGAGTGGTGTTTGAGCAATTGTTCTCCATAACGTTGTTCTTCTTCACGCATACATTAATTAAAACCAATCAGACCGTTTTATACCACAACATGAGGAAGACGCCCGCATCCACAGCACAACTCAAGTCTGATTATTGGTGGAGAAAACATTAATCCGAATTTGTATTTAGTTCACCACCCTAGCCTGAGCACCAGACACCACAACACGATTCAGGTCTGAATATTGGTATAAAGGAAACATACTTATTGGAATCTGTATTTAGTTCACCAACCGCCCTGGTTATGTCAATCTGAAGATAGCGCCGTACCCTTGGGGTGCCTCTTATAAAGAACAGGTGTGTCACACACGGTATTTGGGTAAAGGAGCTCATGAGGAATGAAATATAAGACTACCTCAAGAGAGAGAACGAAAAAAGGGTCGGTGGATTTCTCTTTTCCTTTTTAGGTGAGGATCAGTCTGACCGACACCTGGAGGGGATTGTTTCGCCATCACCGCCGCGGCGACGTCATTATGCTGCCCAGGAGCAAAGCAAGCGAGCCACGGCCGCCTCGCTACACCGGTGAACCCGTTCACTGAACTCCCGCGGCGTGAGCGACAACGAACGCGTGTGGTGAATGAACGGTTATTTCAAGTCAACGCCACAGTGAAGCCCATACCCTTAGACCCGCGGTCGAAAATCAGCTCTGTCCAGCCTGGTTGAACTTGGCTTGTAGCGTTAGACGAGGCTATTTTGATATTGGAAATGTAGTAGGTTTTATTTACAATAAAAATACGGAGGAACTGCATCTGAATTTGAAATGCGTTGCACGTGCTTTTTGAACGGTTTGAAAATTATGTTGTGCGCAATGGTATACCACGCCAAATTGGCGACTTTTTTTATATACAGAGTAATATTTATCTGGATAGTTATTCATTCATTAATCAACTACTATTTTATGCAAACTAAATACTACATTCTGAACAGCGCTAGCTGTTTGGAAAATCGTGTGTCCAAGGGTTCAATGAACCCATACAAATGTACAGTCTACATGCAAGTTCTATTTAAAAAAAAAACGCTAAAAATGTCAAGTTTACCCCGAACAAACTATGTTAAAGAAGAAGAAACTATTTTTAAAGAGGCAGACGAAGAAGACGAATGGATGGGATAACATATCTTATGTGGGAACAGTATGGACAAGACGACAGCACGAGATGAATGGGGTTGACACGAGGGGATACTGGATAAACGCAGCCTAAATTTCAATCAGATATTTTGAACTAAGATTGTAAACAAACTTATCTTCTTATGTAAAATCGGACCTTTATAGAACAAACGTACGCATAAAACCACTCACTATGAGTTGTTTCTAAAAGAGTTCCGAAGATGGTCTAGACGATTGATGTGGCTTTACACCCGTTGGGCACCAAGACCTCTGATAATGAAGAATTACCCAAGTAAGTAGTCGGCACCAGACCAGAGGAAAGTATCACCCGTCCCCCGAGAGACTGAAATTGGCTTGACCCGTTAGTATTAGTGACCCCTGGAAAGTCTGGGCACGAACGTGACCGATGCATGTAGCTGTAAATATACCCGCCTACCATCAGGGGGGGGGGGGGGGGGGGTTGAGGTTTCCCCTTGGCTCAGATCTCCTCAACCCTGGACCTTCGCTTCCAACGAGTCGTTTGATGGGATTAAGGGGGTACCAGTGATCTCGGCTGGCTATCACCTGCATCGAATACGTCATCTTTGAGAAGTCTTCACAAACCTTTCTAGTTCAACTTTCCTATTATGAGATGGTTTTCATCAGCTGATGTCGTCTGGTGAATTACTAAAGTGAAGTCATATTTGTTATTTATTTTATTTCGAAGGCAAGATAAATATGAAGATTATACTGAAATTTTGAAATGAAGTAGGCATATTTTAACTGAAACCCAAGGGCTATAAGCATGGAGGTAGAAGGGAGACGAAATACTGGAAACTTAAGATCGAGGAAAGTTCTCTTGAAACCTGACAAGCTTCTTTGGAACTAAGGAGCGATAACTTAAATCCAGGGCTGACAACCTCCAACCCCTTTTTCGTCCGATCATGAAGCAGTCATCAGGTTCGGTTTATTTTTTAACGCTTTCGTAACAAATCAATGTTGTTAATCTTAACCTTAAAAAATAAAAAAAAGTTCGTCAGGAAACCCTGGTGGACAAGCTTCTTTTAAACCAAAAAGAAGAGCGACAGTTTAATTATAACAACATGGTCATGAAGCAGTCGTCGGGCTTGATTTGTTTTCTCAACGCTTTCGTGCCAAATCAATGTTCTTAACCGAAAAATAGCAACTAAAAACAACCCCACGTTTTGTTGCTTCAAATGGACGTGAGTCCACTCGACCTTTCGTTTCAGTTTTGTTGTAACGTTTGCATCAAGTGCAATCGTTTCTTCTACGGGGAGATGGCCCCTAGAGCTGGAGGGAGAGGTGAAAAATTAATAAGTAAAGGGGACTCGGTCTATATATTTGCAGATTTCATGAAAGAGGGGTGAAACAAAATATCGAATTTATTGTTGAGACAAAATATATTAAAGGGTAGGCCAACAACATGCGATGCCAGGTGCAGTTCAGAGTGCCCCGAGTGTTGAACCGGTTTTTCCGTAAATGGGTTCCAGATTAAACGCGGGTCCCAATTGGGAATAGAGAGAGGCGGTGGTTGTTGTTATAGTCTGGTTCACGATTGTTATTTCGAGAGAGACTAAAATCGACCCGTACGGGAATAAGTCAGTTTGATTTTGTCGTTTTGTTTTGATGGTTACTACGTCCCTGACTGGGATCTTGAGGGTGTTTCTAGTTGGCGAAGCTATATCCCAAATTATATTAATATCTATAGTTTATTTCAACAAGATTAAAAGGGATAAAGCAATAATAAATGGAGCTGTTTTAAGACCGGTTTGCTGTTGCCCATTCGGCGTTCAAGCTAACGCGCGCCAATATGTCCTAGCCTGACGCAATCGATACATGGTACGACTCAATGTAAAACCTGTCAATACGCGCGAGGTGCAGCTGCGAAGTGTCCCAACTGTTCAACCGTCCTATATTTATCAATATAGGACTCCTATGATTAATTTTGGGGTGTATGGCAATTTATTTATTTGCGAAATATAACAATAAATATATAGCTTAATGGTAAAAGAAAAACAAGTTATAAAGTCACTGCATGGTATTATATTGTTGCATGACAATGACTTTAAAACCACTACAAAGCTGCAGTCAAGATCCGATATGTGGGATTCGAACCCTGGTCCTCTGACGCAAAGGCACGGACTGCGCCATTATACATCAACACCAGTCTTCAATGATGTATACACGTTCTCGTTTGTGATGTGTATGTGATACACATCATTTCGTAGCATGAGTGGTGGTACACACCGATGCTTCTGTGATTATTTCATGTCAAATTCAAAATGTATGAAATCTCGATAAATCACGCGCAGCCACCGAAGCAAACTCGTTAACGACGTTATACATCATTAACCGGGTCATACCGAAAACAAAGTTTCATTTCGTTTCATGCACCATGTATGTATGTGGGATATCACTTGCATGCATATAGTGCTGTCACATGGCAGTCAACCTTTGTACACACAGCGGCCTAAAATCATGAAGCAATTTTATTTATAAGTCACGAGAACAACATTTTATTGTAAAAGTTTTCTCCAGAAGACGATTAGAGCATACTGATGGAAACGTCGAGTTGAAACCAACGGTTCTTTTCAGAACCACCCCAACTCATTAGAGATAGTCATTATATGGTGTTACCGCAAACCTTTCCATATAATTGTAAAATCATTCGTTCCCTTTGCGTTTCTCCGTGTCATCCTCTTAATTCAACAGGCTCATTCTATCCTGTAGAGAACCCCGCTGAACCCATCCCACTTAATGAAAAAAGGCTTCAACCTCGGCCCCAAAGGAACCCTCCTTGTCTGATGTACAGTCCTTGAACTGCCCCCGTGATTATAACGAATTGCCCCCGTGTCGTGTCACTCTTCTCGCTCATGACCTCCCCGGTAACGTCGTTTTAACCTTTCGGTGACGAACATGAATGGATCAACACATGCAGCGAACATGGAGTTATGTAATTTTTTATATATATTTTTTTTATTTCAAGATCTTTATACGGATACAAATTATCAGCACACGGCTGTTTTACATTATAGTCTCGATATGTAATTTGAACTTGGGAAGTTCATGTTTCTAATGTGGAATTAATGGACGGAAGTGAGACACAGAACTGAGCAAAGAGTTGCTGAAATTGCACCCCAGAAACAAAGTGCCGTCTTTTATGTTTATATTTAACGTATGGCTAGATCCCCCTTTGGGGCGAGTCGGCATCGAGGGGCATTGAGTGCACGCCCCCAAACTGACGAGATCATCTTTTCAATCACACGATCGTAGTTTCAGTGATTTAACACTTTGACACTGTTTCAGTGCGCACAATTAACAGTCCTATATGTGACGTCGGCATTCTGTTTGGGATTCAAACCCGCAACCGTGCAATATTGATGGACTCCATGCCACATTGCCAATTAAAAAAAGATTTGCTGGCTGTTGCTGTCCTTCATGAAGCTATTTCAACTCATTAGGAGTATGCGGTGCCATTCTGGTATCCATAGCTAAAGCAATCACTGTAAATAGAAATCTCGCATGGCAGGTACCAAACTACTCCTGTGGGATTCGAACCCACACTCTCGTGGTGGTTGGAAATGCATTTCTCAGGCCTGTATGCTTCGTTTTTGTTGAAGGGGAAGGACACCAGTGCATCATGTCCTTGATTGAGGGCACATTTCTACTGCAGCTTTTCAATGGCACCATGGGGCATGGAGGCAATCGCCTTCGTTGTCTCCGTGAAGTATCAGACCTGATGTCTGAAATTATATTTGATTGGTTTTACGATGAGCAGTTTGTTTAAAACGTGCAGTTGATACTTCTGACTCTTAGTATAACCGTACATCATATCAATAGGTTGATAAATGATTGCGTCTCGATGGACTGACTTTTATGTGTCTGTTGTCAAAGTGAGTGCACGGATCACATTTTGACGTTCATTCTCCGTGGAAAGGAATTTCCACGAACGTGATCCCAAAAAATGGAGCCATAATTTGACCTTGTCTGAAGCAACTTTCACCAATATTTGCATGCATTGTTCATGGTTTGACACAATCCCCAGAATGAACCTTGGTTATGGTGTGGGCTCCACGATTGGGCCCGCCCTCTAAACTTGCTCCACTGCGAAGCTGTATAGCTTTGAAAATGATGAAGCAATAATTTGACCTTTTCGGAAGCAACCATCACCATTTCGACCGATGATATTGCTTGGTTTGAAGCAATTCCTAAACGGGTTTTTGTTATGATACATGGTCCATGATCGAGAGCTGCAAGGGCCATGTGTGACGTAGGCTACTGTTAGTCACTGGGCTGTCGTACCACTACCCGTTCCCAGGTCTCTGTTGGTTCAGTTGAAACTAGTTTTCGTGGTATTTTGCCCTCGTAAACATCACACCCACGTATGAGTGTAGGCTAACCAAAGGAAGTCTGTAGATCTTTAACGGAAGGTGTTGATAGAATGAGCCTTTCTTGGCCCCTGTCTCCGTTTCAAACTTCTTAGAATTATATTAAATGTAATATCAGGAATCAATAACGGATATAGTTCCAGCCCGTAGGAGAGTATGGGTATTATTAATTTGTATTATGGCATAAAGACGTCAACGACCAACAGAAGCCCACTCTATTTTTTCCAGGGCTTGCAGTTATATATAATTGTTATAATCATGCACATTTTCAAGGCATTTTGGAGCTGTTTGAGGCGCCACGAGTTTGGGTTACCCTTGACCCACACTGTCGCCATTTGTCTTAACCACCATCTTACCCCCTTCCGAATAAACAAACAAATCTTGAAGACAAACTATGGCCCTTCTCGAAACCAAGGCTTCGGATTTAGATTCGACTTCAGCGATCCGTCTTTTCGTCTGAAGCCCTACGTATATACGAAAAGCACGCATTGTCAAAACAACCGCGGGGCCAAGCTAGCCTGAGCCGAATCCGGAGCCGAAGCCGTGGTTTCGAAAAGGGCCAGAGAATCGTGACGACGGTCATTCAATGGGCAGGTTTCCTCATTATGGTTTGTGTTATTAATAATCATGTCCTTCGAATCTTGACCTTCGCGGGATAGGCGTGATTGTAAGGTACACTACTGCCTGCATAAAAACACCTTGCTTTAATGAAATGACAACGTAATGAAATGCATTCAGATTAATTTGTGAAATTATTATAACCTAAAAGTCATAACAGCACCCCCCCAATCACCCACCCACCTCATGCTTACCTATATTTTCATGGCTGACTTGGAGGAGCTGTCCCTTGCCCCCAACCGCCCACTAGTTTGGTGGAGATTTATTGATGACACTTTCCCCATCTGGAGTGGGGGAAAGACAGCTTTGATGAGTTCATTGACCATCTAAACTAAACTCATTTCACCCCACCATAAAGTTCACACTACTGAATTTTCTTGATGTAACCATTACAAACTCCCCTAATGGCATTGTTACGGATGCATACAGTTAACACACCGACACCCACCAGTACCTTCTCTCCAACTGTTGCCACCCTAGTCACTAGAAGAAGGCAATTGCTTACAGTCGAGCCTTGCGTATCAGACGTATCTGTTCCACAGATACCTTCAAACACCTTGTTTCTATGGTCAGAGCGAACGCAGGGTCCAACTTGCCACCAACAGGGCCCTCAGCGTACCTCGTCATACTCTGTTGACCAACACAGGAGCAACAAAAGTTTCTGCCAAGAGAGTTGCCCTGGTCATCACCTTCCACCCCTAACTACCTAAAATTTCCCCAATACGCAATAAGTAGATAATTTGTTTTCGCTACTACTTTTTCTTGTGTATTTTTTAGCTATTATTAGTTCACAGCCAAATAATTGAAACTTGTTTTGTATTTTGAACGTAAATTGTTGCAATTAGAGGCCCATAAAAGCCATCTGTCCAGCCACCCACCCATACCGACCTCTGGGCCAGGTGATGGTCACACGGTGTTCGGTCCGCAGAAAAACACACACAGAAATGTATTTCAGATGTGTACTTAGGTTAAAAAAAAGTGTTGTGTAGATTTCCAAGAAAAACTTGAAATTTAGTGTCTGAAAACAAACGGGTCAAGTGTTGTGAACTATTTCATTGAATCGATGGAAAGATTGTTGTTTGCTTTTTAAATTTTTAAGTGTAGCAGACGTGTACTTCGGTTAACAACAACTTTCATTCCCTTTTTTTATAGTGTAGATTTCCAAGAAGACAAAAAATGAAAGTAGGATTTGAAACTTTGCTCTATGTGAAACTTAAAAAAAGAGAAGATGTTTCACATCTTCGTTGTTGTTTCTTTCTGTTTTGCTGTTGGCGTGCGGGTTAGGCGCGCGTAGTTTTTGATTCCAGTCACTTTGGGGCTCTGTCCACGCCATCTAAGTTCTTCAAACAAGCAGTTCGCTTTCTCGGGTACTGGAATCGCACAAAGTTACAGGGGGAGGGGTCTTCATGGCCAAGCGAAACCCTCCCTTTAAGTTTGTTAAAATCTGCTGTCTAGCTCCTCCCCTCCCTCCCCAAAATAGAAAGTTCTAGCTTTTGTGACAATAATTTGGGCACTCACTAAAGTTTTAATTGTCAATTAAATTTTTAGATTTCTGTTTGTGGATATAAATGTTTACCCTTTTTACGAGCAAGGTCTGGGAGGGGAGATTTTTTTTTATGACAGTTTTTTTATTTTACTTTTGCCTTTCCCTGGACGGCCTCTGCTTGTTTCTATGATTATTGTATTATCCGAAGAAATTTAAAAAATTAAAATAAAAAGAAAATGCCACAAGCTTTGCTGGTCACTCTGCCTGTTTACGCTTATTTATACGCGTCTAAATGTGCCACCGAAGCTTTTTCCTGAAGACAACAGAAACCAGGACAACAACAGAAAGTTCACGAGATACAGCACGAATCTTAAAGATTCTTCCTTGTGGTATAAACATGATAACTAAACTTAAGTTCGCCTATAGTTTTCAAAACAATTTGCCGCCGTAACCTTGCTTCCTTGGTGAACTCGTAGCCCGTCTCTGACCGTCGGAACCAATTACGCGGAATTCACACATTCTCTGTTCGGTAATAATACTCCAATAAAGGTTCCCATAACAAACACCTGCATCCTACGCCATATGGCTAAGAAATAAACGAACTCATTCAGAAGAAATATTCAGGTGGGAAAGGACTCAAATTAGGGATTTCATTAATCCCAAGTTATCACTGAATCCAATAATCGTTGCAGAGTCCAATAAGTAACAGATTGGTTGAATAAATTGGTGGAGTCACACCTGCTGATTCCGATACATTGGCTTCGACTCTTCGTTCGGGTCTTGGAATTTCCCATAAATAGCCATGACTTTTTGTTGCTACTAAAAAGGTATATTTCTTCTAAAAATATGTTTCTTACAGTTCCGGGGTCATGGAGAGTATATGTTTTTTTGGGGCGGGGAAGTGTCGTGCAAGTGCCACGGAGTTGGAATGTCCTTTAGCTGTAAGAGCGCGAAATAAACTCTTGCAACAGAACTGATATATAAAACAAATCTTATTCTCTTTCGGAAAAGAAAAAAAAATATTAAAATTGTTTTTGCAGTTTCATTCAACATTTATTTAATGACTCAATGGCGATACCATTTTGTCTGGCCCTCTTCAATTAGTATGCAATGTTTTACGTCAACACACACAAGGGGCCAAGCTTCGGTTTGGTTGAACTTCGCACAAAATGGCTGTCTACGGTGATATAATCATTACTGATTTATTCAAATCTGCTCGTCCCAAAACATTAAACATTTAAAATCAATAGACAATAGTTTTGTAATAAGATAACCCAAAATAAATTTAACTCTGAAAATATCATCTTCTTAGTCAGTTATGCTAGTGATACGTTTGGTGTTTAAATTCAGTAAATAATATTAAAACCGTTCGGTCATTATTAATCATAATTTTATTATAATACCTTTATGACCACATTAATAATTACTTTTCATCTACACTAGGTTGAAATATCACCACGTTTCATAGAATGTAATCAAGTCAAGTGGACTTGCTATTTATTTATGACGATAGCATAGTACGTCCAGTTGACTTGATTAAATTCTATACCAATATTATATATTCTGGATGACGGAGAATATTCATAAATGTATCTCATCTTGTTTATTTTCATTTGTTCAATTATGTATATTTGTGTTTTTATACCTGACAGGTCGTCACATTGAAACAATTCTCCCCCATCACGCCCCAGTGGTGAGCCCAGTTGCGGTTGGCATCGGAGCCCGCTGAGCTTTAAGGTCGAGACTCAAAGGTGTCATTAAAGAAACCGAGGAATAACCCTGACATTCATGGACCGCACAGTGTTGAATTAACGGCAACAAGTGCAGTGCTTAGAGGTCAAAGTCGGCACCGATTCAGTGTTGGTCAAGACCGCCGGTAAGTTGACTGTAATTGTCAAAAGTTTTCACTTCAACAGCTGTTTCCTTTTCTTTTTCTTTTTTTCACCTTGCCGTGCGGATCTCATTTCTTCTTCCGCTGTTTAGAATTGCCATCCTCCTGAGTTTTTTTTTAAGGATTACCTTCTGTGAGTTGATTTAAAGGATCATAATTTCCCCCTCGATAAGCACTAACGACAGTGGCAATTATTTCGGAGTGCAGAGAAAATTGAGGTCGGTTCAAGAGCAAGACAGCCTCGTTCCCAGTGGTGTACGATCTCGCCGCGCCATCTACCCCCTGAATGCCTTACGAGGGGTTTCGATACGGCGCGCTGCCTATGGGCACCGAGGCTGAGAACAATGGTTCTGTGAGACACCTTCCATCCTAGGGCTACTCACATGCAACAACGGAAATTAAACACGTTTACCACACTGTGGCCATCTTGTATAGTTCCCTTGTGTACCTTTGGCACTGACCGTTTCCAGGAGCGTGACATACAAAGGTACCAGACTGTTTTGTTAAATGAGTGATTGGGAAACCCCTGGGAATGGCTGCAACATAAAATAGGTCTTCTTTTACTCTTCCGAAACAAAAGCCATTTTGAAACTTAATTTGTGTTTGTCATTACATGTTTTGTGGTGCCTCTTTCAGGTAAATCTTGATAATGGAAATGTGTCTTTATAAAGGAAGTTATTGTGCTTTAAAGGAAATGTGTGCCTTAATAAATGAAATTGCCTTTTAGCGGAAACCCATGTTCCCTTTATATTAATTAAAAGGCATAATGTGCTTTACCATCTGTACTGCAAGTACAACTAGCGCAGTTTTGTTAGACGAGCTTTACGTTTTACCAACATTAAGGTTGACGTGCCAATTTTGTAGCATGAACATCACACTTGTAAGTTGATTTGTGGCCAAGTTGTACCCTTTTTGTCCAATGAGTAAGCCGTGAAACAATACTCTAAATTTACCCCCTTTTTATTAAGTTGCTCCAAGTGAAGGAAATACAAAATGATTGCACACCCGGAGATTTGAAATTGATGTACCACTGACTCCTTACTGCTCCTCAAACTGTTCCCAACATGTACCTGATGTAAATGGTGTTTGCCCTTTTTAACACCAACAGGAATCATTGCCCCATATATTAACCTCCATCTTCCCATGGCCCTAGGAGGTGCTTAACGTCTTCTATGATGGATCGAGCACCCCCACATCACCCCCAATGTGAAAAAAGGTAATCTTAGCCTTGATGCCACTACCTCGTTCCCGGTAGGGCACATTCATCAGCTGATCTTAGAAATATTCAACCTTGGTTCAAATAATTTCAAGTTGTTTCACTCTAAGGCACTGGACGCGTTGGGTAATTGTCAAAGACCAGTCTTCTCACTTGGTGTATCTCAACATATGAACAAAATAACCAATTTAAACTCAATTGGTCATCGAAGTTTCGAGATAATACTGGAAAAAACGCCCTTGTTCCACAAGTTTGTGTGCTTTCAAATGCCCAATAAAAGGCTTCAGGCTGAAGTATTTTAATGTTTGAGTGAGAAATTACATCTTTCTTAAAAACTGCGTTACTTCAGAGTAAACTGTTTCTCACAATGTTTTAATCTATCAACAGCTCCAAAGTAAATTGTTATGATAACAATTACGTTGAGAAGTTACCAATATAGTGTCCATAAATGCCTTCAAAAACACGGATGATTGAGATGCAAAATCGAGGTTTTAGATCGAGGGGACATTGTGATGAATTCAGTGAAGAAGACGTATGCGCCCGTTAAAGGTTGCCCACAGGGGTCGATGATGGGTCCCAAGATACATATGCCCCCCGGCTTCATGCATTATAAACCCCATTGAATTTTACCCTTTGAGCCACCGTGTCTAAGTATACTCCCTTGATATCTATGTGAACAAGATAAATTATTGCAAAAAATACTTAAAGGCCTGACGTTTCGACCCTAGCAGAGTTGTTCAAATTGTTCTCCTATGCTATTAAATAAAACAAAAGTAAAACCTATCCACAGTGGGGATCAAGAACTCAAGACATCTCTTGTGTGACCTTAATCTTTGATCTTGGGAATATATCATCAACATTTTCTTGATATCACTCAAAGTTTCCTTAAGGCTGATGTGTAGTTCATACAAGTGATATTTATAGAGCATTTTGTTTGAAGTTGTGTTCCTGATAAAAGAATCGTAATTTTGTAAACAAAAAATTGTGGAGCAGTTGTTTTCTTGTTTAGAATCACGGCAGTTTTTTTACCAACGGTCGTTAATATTGAATGAGTCAGTGAAATTCTCCCGACGTAAACCTGGTAAATGAATTGTTGATTTTAGAAAAGTTATTTTTGGTTTATAGTTAAGGCAGTCAGGTTGCTGTAACCTTGCCCCGCCTTCCACCTCTGGGGCCCAGGTTCGAATCCCACCGGGGCACTATGTGGATGGGTTTTCAGTCCCTACTTGACTGCGTGGGTTTTTACTGGAATAATTCTCTAGGGTTTTTCTCCCACATATATATATTTTTAATTTCTTCACCATCTTCTCTTGAGCGTTGAGAATGTTTATCCAGATCCAGAAGTAATTCCCAGTAGATTGAGCAACGGCCGTTAATATGAAATGATGTGAACCCGATGCAAACCATTTAGAGCCTACTTGATTTCTTATTTATGGCGAGATCAAACTTAACCTTGAAATTCTGATCCGTTAGACCAACTGCTTTTTCCCATTAACACAGGGCAGCCCATACCTCCATTCCCATGTGAAGTCACCTTGAACCAAGGTCAGGTCTATAATAAATTACATTAGCGTGCTCCTTTAATCACCTTGAATCCATGGCCTAAGAATGGGCACTTTTTATTGATCCACGTGCTCCTGACCGCTTCTGTCCACAATTCATGTTTAATTTCATGTGGAAAATACACAGACCAACGACTGAAACAATGTAATGCTTCTTCAGTTATTGGAGTGCTGCTTTAATAAGTTTGGAACTGTGATATGAGTGGCTAGCTGCCCCCTCTTCCAAACACAAACAATTCCGCACTATACATGTCCGGTGGCAGAGTCACAGACCATGGGCTACATACATATTATAAAGAGTGCACCTTCAACAATTCCAGATCTGCGCTCTGATTGGCCAACATCTCCTTTCTCCCCAGGCAAACAATTCCATACCATCAGTCTCATTTCAAGCAATGTCATATCCCAAGGACAAAAACAAACTATTTTATTAGCGTACCTCTTTAATAGCCTCGGTTCTGTCTACGATCTAATTGGTCGGCTGGTTTCCCCCAGTGGCCCCGAGCCATGGATGATGTATGGTCACATCCGATGGCCTGACAAGGTCACTTTTAAAGTAGGACTAAAAGCGAACCACCTGTTGTGAGTGGTCGACTTCTGATTAATATTTTCTTCTGTCGTTGAAATGACCAATAAAACATTGCTTTATATGCTCCCAGATGGAACTATTTAAGATGCTATTCCAATACTTTTTTTTCCATTAAAGGCATGGTGTACTTTTGGAAATTCCTTCATTGTTAGAAACGACCCCATTTGAAGTAATTTAGTGGTACAGAAATAGGTAATTTTTACATCAAAATTTGAGTCTTAGAAAAGCTCTATCATGCATCTATGAAAACACATATCTATGCGATACGGGTCGACTGTTTCCATTATTTTCTTGCAATTTCGATGACCACTTGAACCAAAATTTGCACAGGTTTGTTATTTCATGCATATGTTGATATACACCATTCAACCAAGTGAGGATACATGTACATGTACTTGCCTTTGACAACATGACCAAAAATATCCCTGCCTTTAAGACAAGGTCAAATGTAGAAATCGTACCTGAGTTGTTGGTATCGTTTAGGATCTGTTTTAAATTCAGTTGATTGAATCTACATGATTATTCACTTAGCAACCAGAACCACGCGTGGTCATATATCATTGGTATTTACAATGAATTCGCACTCATCTACCTTTTGTGATCATTCATTCTTCTATTAACACCTCGGCAGGCATTCAACTTTTCAGCTGATCAGCTGATTTCCTCTTTTTCTTTTCAAAACAGTGCCATAGAAAACCGAAAGACACTGTACTAAAAGTGTAATCAGCCATTTCCTCCTTGTTTTGCAATAAGAAAGTTACACATTTGTTTCTGTCAGCGGGACGATATCCCAAAGATTATGACAAATAATAACCACAAAAACCTTCAAACCTTTAGAAGAGGAAACAAAAAATAGATTTGCAAACTGCTTACCGACCAAAAGGACCTTTGGTATAAAATGCGAAACATCAGTTAATGGCCTGACGTTTCGACCTCAGTTTTTCTCAAAGGCTAAAGACTCTGCTAAGGCCTTCGAGAAAGTCTTTGCTAGGGTCGAAACGTCAGACCATTAACTATTTTCAAGCTTTAGAGAAGTTTGACAAATCTTGTCTCAGAATCCCTGGATTATTGCGGTTTTGTTGTTATTTTTGTGGTGGCTTCTCATATAGTGCGACGGTTTAGTTGATGGATGACGTTGTCAATCAGCGTCGTATGATAAAAAAAAATGGCGTCGTAAGTGACGAAGGCTGGTATCATTCAATTCATATCAAGTAAATGTCAGTTTGTACAACACACGTGTTGTCATTCAAACTGTCAACGGCTGTTTCGTGGTATATTGACTGTGGCACGAGATGATCGTGGACCTATATTGATGTGGAGCGATTTGAAATTCTCGCCATGCAAAAGCTGTCCACAAATCGCAGCCTAACTTTGAAGAATATCAGCTGCCATGACAACTGTCTCATTCATTGTCGACCATATTTCAACTGCAACAGGTGGTTAGAGCGACCGTGAAATCACCAATAAAACAGCTTGACTTGTGTTGTCTTGAACCCCATCTAAAAACAAGTTATATAAATAAATATTAACTAAATAACTATATAAATAAATAAATAAATAAATAAACACAAAGAATTAAAACCAAATTAAACCAAATTAAATCAAATTAAGTACAAATTTCAAAGTAAACATAAACAATCCTGATAATTATTCATATCAAACTTTCATGAAATGTATGGGGAACCTTTTAATATCCTATTCCATTTTTGTTCCTGCAATGATGGTTAGCTTAAACTTGATTCGGCTCGCAGCTGTCGTTATAACATGCTCGGTGCGATGGTTTGTTTCATTGCGTTTTAGTTCTCATTAAATGACTCGTTTACTGTTCCCCTGCATAAGGCAGTCATTCTTTACCCTGTGTTAAGGGGCTCTTAACAGTGCATCGTACTTCAGCCACGGTAACTGTTGCTTCGTAATTGGTGATTAAACCCACTTCTCCGTGTTCAGTATTTGAAGGTATTTTGATGTTGTTACTATTTACAAGGTACCGCTAACAAGCACTTACGACACAGTGCCTATACCAGTTATGTGCTATCGGGGAAAGCTCGTTGTCGTTAATTTCTTTATATCCAATCGACAAGAGTAGTAATGTATAATGAAAACGATTTATTTCTTAAAACTTCACCTCGCCTTAAAATGATAATTCAATATCATAAAATATAGGCCTATAGATAGTTCCACACTTGACGTCAAATAGTGTGTTTCGAGCGTATGGAATGAATGGTTTAGAGCGTACGAATTTATGAACGATACCTTTTTTTTCGAGGGAACGAAATTATTTATAGCGCACAAAGTAAAGCACTCAAAGTATGTCTTGGTGCGTAAATCGTTACTTTCGTAATGTTTCTGCTGGGACTCCGTAAGTTTTTCTTCTCGTAGCTAAAGGGGCTCATCTTATAAAACGTAAAACCAGTGTTGGACGACCTCACCCCGGGATGCAAGTAGCGATGTTGACTCCACTAGGGGCAAACCCCTATCAATCCGTGACTCATTTCTCCGGCCGAGGTACCCCCCCCCCCCCAACATCCCCCCCGCCCTGCGGCGATCTAGTTGTGCGATTGCATCCCGCAACCATGAACTTTGCTACTTTGATCAAGTTTGGCTGGATCCCATACATGTACCACTATATTCAATGGTTTCCTCTAGTAGCCCCTTATCAAGAGTGGCTCTTATAGCCTTGTTTTATTACAATGCAACTTTTGGTATAAAAGCCTATAGCAGCTCACGATATTGAAAATCAGTGCACTTGAAGTAGTGTTGGTATGTTGAAGATATAAATTTGTATGCCAACAAATTTACATCTAAGAAGCAATACTGTCGGTAACCTCAGAATACGCGTGGACATAATTCGCTCTAGACTTTCGACGGTATCTCAAAAACGCGACCACGTTTTCAAATGCTATATAGTTTTGTTGTATAACCCTACGTTTAGATACGGTTAAAACAATCGAACGATTGAACAAACCAAAGGTATACTTTGTCTTTAAAAGAAACATTGCAGACGAAAGAAAGAAACAACTGAAATACAAATTGAAGATGAAATATTCAAAACCAAGTCCACTTTGAGATACCGTTAGCCCATCTTGTCCCATGCTGAAAGCGATACCAATGTAGAACTCTTTGGACACGGTCACACGCTTGTACCCTGTCAGGGGTCTGACTTCGGAATTCAAGGCGACATCGAAGGTCCATAATCGGTTACAACTTTCGTAATAAGTAGTATGACAACAAACTAATTGGAACCATCTTAGATGGACTTGCGAGACACAAGTTCTTTGGCTACCACTTGACTTCATCATTCATTTTTAGTTTATGTGTTTGGATAATATTAATTCAGCAAAAAGAAAATCAGCTTTACGATTAATATTGCCTTTCCAGATTATAATTGTATCAGATGAAAATTTGATCAGACGATTATTTCAGTGATGGTCCCTGTGGGTAACTTTGAAACTTGATCCAGAGATTTTAGTCTGCGGTTTTCTTTTACCTTTTCTGGTTTGAGCAATCACGATGTAATATGGGTCACTCCAGGCTCATAAACAGTAGTCCCTCGTACTACTTTCCCTCAACCCTTAGAATCTAGGTGAAGTTCAGCCCGCTCTGGAACAACACTTTGGGACTTAATTACTCCCCATAGGGGAGCGCGAATATAGTCTCGATGCCGGAGTAGAAACAAGGGTACTCCATACTGAGACCTTTGGCCGAATTCAGCTCTTCACATCCACCCAAACTCACCCCTGGCCTGGTGAGTGAGAGCCCGGTGCGGTAAGGCTCTGGCAACCCCCATGAGAGGGTCCGTCCAAATCTGTTTATCAATGGTTAAAACTTGACTTTTTAAAGGCACTGGACACTTTGGTAATTACTCAATATAACTGTTAGGCCGTGTTCGAAACGGCGACTTCGGCTACAGCTACGGCTAGATCACCCGCGTCTGCCTATTCTTCAACACTGGTGGACGCGCTGATCTAGACGTAGCTGTAGCCGAAGTCATCGTTTCGGACACGGCCTTGGCATAAAAAACTGCTAAGTAATGAGCAATGGAGAGCTGTTGATAGTATACAAATTTGTGAGAAACGGCTCCCTCTGAAGTAACGTAGTTTTTAAGTTAGATAATTTCTCACTCAAATACTAATGCCCTTTTAGGCATCTAAAACCACACATATGTGCAAAGAGGGCGTTTTTGTGGGTTTTTTTTTCTCTCTTGCAACTTCGATGCCTACTTGAGTCAACATTTTCATAGATTTATAATTTTATTCATGTATTGGGATACGCCAAGTGAGAAAACTTATCTTTGCGTCTTTGACAATATTACCAAAGGTGTCCAGCCGTCGATTTCACAAAATTCTTCATAACTCAGTTTAATCTTAGGACTTAGGACGAGTTATAGACGTTGGGACGCATTGAACCCATCCTAAGTTAGGACGAACGCCTTAACTCGAGATAGGATTTATCATAGTGGTTGCAATGCCTTTAATCCACCAGACTTTAGGCTATATAATGTTATATCAGGTTTGGAATCGCGCGTGACCCGAGAGAGTGCCCTGTGGTCTCGGGTGGTTTTACTGGACGGAACACCTCGCCACAGAAGTTGCGAATCGGAATGTTGCTTCACCAGGTCCCGTTTCATAGGTTTTTTTTCTTTTTCAGTGGTCCATAATGTGTTGAAGTCAATTATTCTTTTGATTTATAAACCATGTTTCTGAGCTCACTTGATGTTGCGAGTGATGTTCGACTAATTCGAGCCACGAGATCGGGAAAGCTGATACCCTACTTTCGTTTCGATTTCCAGCATTTCTGAACCCTCTCGTTTCTGCGGCGAATCATTTTCTATTCAGGTTTTGGTTTTGGGCTAATAATAAACTGCATAAAGATTAGGCACTGGGGACGCGTCTGGGGACACGTCTCTCACAGCATGTCCTAAGTTTCAACTTGTGAAAGTGCATTCCATCTTCAAAAGTTTGGTAGAGTTAAAAGAGCGCCTACACCAGGGGTGAGACATTTCAGACTTGTATCTGAATTAAGATTTTTAAGATTATTTTTTTCAGATATAAGGAACATGTGCTTTTTATTATCTACTTCAACTTCTTCTACTGTAGCATTGAGGACACTATTCGTATAAAGTCCTTGAAATCTTAAACTCATGGGGGATATCCAAACGTGGTAATGCCATCAGTTTAACGCCAAGCCTTGAATTTCATCTTTGAAAGGGCAAGGCCGTTTTAATTTTGCAAAAAGGCTCTTCTATTGGAACATCTTAAAGTCGATGGAAAACCTTTGAAGGGGCACCAAGGCCAAGCCCAGGGAATGGGGGTAGGGGGCGTGGCCTATTTGGCCTCTGTGGCCTGCGTGTATTTTAGCCCTGTAACCTACCTCGAAAACTGTGAGTTTAGTTTCAGAACTTTTTGTCGGCAGTGACTCTCGCCCCTGCAGAGCCCTGCTACACCCAGCAGACAAAATATGCCGAATTTGGTATGAGCGGTGCCTCACAAGCCTTTGTATGCGAACCCTGTTCCTTTATGTAGATAATGTGTCTCTCTATACCTTGAAAGCATGACATGCAAAATTACATCAGTTGTTGGTCGAAAGGCTCTGATAGTGGATTAGTCCACAGGGGGTGACACAACCTTAACTCCTCTCCCCATATATACCTGAGCTAAGTCCAAATCAAGACAGATAGGCTTGAACACACTTCAGTAATCGCATCCATAAGGCAAACTCTTCAAACCAACCCTGGGGCCAACTTCATAGAGCTGCTTAAGCAAACAAAATACTGCTTAGCAAATCTAAGCAGGATACCAGTTACACTTTGTAGGGCCTACTCATAGAGTCATAGAAAGGTATTTTTGCTGGTAACCTGAATATGGTAAGCATACTTTTGTTGTGCTTAGCAATTTTGAAGATTTAGCGGCTCTATGAAACTGGGCCTAGATTTCCAATTATAGAGGGTTTAGTTTTAACTCGGAGCCTTTCGGCCCAGTGTTCATGTAGTCACCAATTTAGTATGAGGTCCGCCTCGACAAGGCCAGGGGACCGTTCTCATTTTTCTTCCTGGACAAATTGAGAGACACGTTACCCGTACTGCGTGGCTTTTCTCTCGAACCCATTGCACCACAGTAATCCAGCAATACATATTACAGTATTCGGTATCAAGAGGTGTTTGTTTAGCTGCTTGGCCTATTTTATCGCTGATCAATTTGGAAGGGTATCCATGTACTCAAAAAGTGAAACAAACCCCATTGTAGCATAGCTATGGATCTGGTTTCACAAACGTGCTTAGGGTATTTGTTGCCGTAAATCAGATTTCAAGAGTATTTTGGTAATAAAAAGGGTGTTTATATAGTAAATAGAACACAGTTATGGCAATAGAGCAAGGTTATATGGTATGTCCAGGTTCCAATTGCATAGAGCTGCTTAAGCACAAACGTTAGCTATTAAGCACAATATAATTATGCTTACTAGAACAAGTTATCAACCAAAATACCATCTCAAACAGTGTATCTGTGGCTGGTATCCTGCTTATTTTTGGTGAACAATTATTTTTAATCAGACAGTATTTCTGCTTTTAAGCAGCTCTTTGAAATTCCCCCTAATAACAGGAGAAAAACAAATTCCCCGATAATTATTGTGTGAAGAAAATTACCGGCCTTATATTTCTTGAACCACTGCGGCCGTTTTTGTTTATCTATAATTGATACAATGCAATACGTGCAGGAATGATTCAGTTCTAATCACAGCCTTTATACATGGTTTTTCCGTTGAGAATGGACCACCTTTGTGCGATGAGTTCTGGGCTTGGGTTTATCGCACACCACCTACGATTTCATAATGTTAACTAGGAGGAAATAACCAAAAATGCCAACCGCTTAGCAGCTTCCCGTAAATAAAATTGGCACCTGGTGGGGATTTGTCCCCAATTTCTGCCGTCACTTACATCCAATCATCAGACCTGAACCAGCTTATTTGCCGTACTCCCTGCCTCCCAGCGTGCTCTCACCTTCACATTGTGCCGTCTATTCTTACCGAATGACCCGCCCTTGTACATGGTCCATGTCCCACCCGTCAACCCTTTGCACTTTTGGGGTGTTCTACAACGCCGTTTGGCGCCTGTTTTTATATTAGCACTTGCTGTACTCTTGTTAAACCCTTTTGGTAATGTTACCATGGATGTGTAGAGGTGCGGCCAAGATTAAGTCCCACATTTTGCAAAACGGTTTTAAAAACCCGCCTTATTATCTGTGTGGTGAAGGGAACAAATCTATTTTGTATCTTTGTGCCTGTGTCAGATGCAATTGTGTCCGCCATGCAATACTGTCCGCTCCGGACACTTTTGCATATGCAATCGTGTCCGGGGCTATGCAAAAACCCATGAGCGTGCATGCACTGAACCTACGTACTATATGCAGCATTAATATTAATGTATTTTAGGACTAAGGCGAATACCCAACGGCCGAACATTTCCCATGTCATTCATGACATGCACTTGGCTTGTAAAACAAAATGGCGAACGTATTCCGTCGACCTATGCCGTTTAATTCACTGCAAGGACGGTTTTGCACGGGGCGGGCACAACTAAATGCAAATGTGTCCGGGCGGACACACTTGCATTATGCAGCAGCGTCCGGGCGGACACGATAGCATATGCAGCAGCGTCCGGGCGGACACGATTGCATATGCAAAACCGTCCGGCGGACATTATTGCATATGCAATAATGTCTTGCGGATAGTATTGCATAGAGGACATAATTGCATGCGACACCGGCTACGTTAGTTTAGCGCTAAATACTGTTAATTGTCTTAATATTAGGCCAGATCGTTGGATAAGTAATA
Source organism: Asterias amurensis (assembly GCF_032118995.1). Classification (NCBI taxonomy): domain Eukaryota; kingdom Metazoa; phylum Echinodermata; class Asteroidea; order Forcipulatida; family Asteriidae; genus Asterias; species Asterias amurensis. Next base: position 780,480 of record NC_092650.1, on the reverse strand, counting down.
AAGCCGGTGTTTGAGTCGGTTTACTTCAATGAGGATTTCAGAAGACTTAACTGACGAGAAAACAACCATGCTTAAACTTACTCCGATCGTCGTCAGACAAATGAACACGCGACTATAGATTCTTTTTCTTCCGTACTAAGTTTTTTGTGACCCAAATTGAGACATTTTTTTACTGAGTATATGTACAGGGTACCGCATTGGCAATGGCAATGGCGCGAATAAAGGTCTGTAACCTCGATCTGTAACCTCGATCTGTAACCTCCCATTTGGGAGGAGCAGAGTTGAACGTGGGGTCGAGCTTGATTCTTGACCTTTGACATTTTGTTCTAGATGTCTACTGGTGGTGACCAATATGCGTTGATAGTGGATGATTGAATGACCACTTCTTTCATTGGACAAATCAATAATTGTTTGAGGCTTTTATGTTTCGGATGCAAATACACAATCAGTTACTGAAATTGGTTTTTGTTGATATCTGCGAAGTGATGTGTCCTAGTTCGTCACACGGTTGAGCGCGATGAGGGACATATTTCCCCCTTGAGCAGCCGGCGTCCTGGTTGGTGTCGCCCGGTGATTCGCTGGACGCCATCGTCCGGTCCATATCCCCCTATAACTACATAATTATCCACCAATCCATCGGTTATTATGCTTCGAAAAACAATGATTAAGACACCTGCAAACCGCCAAGCTTTGTTTCTGTGGTACACACCACACCAATCTTCCCATGTAATTGCCCGTCTCTGAGTCAAATCTAATCGCCCCGTGAATTTCCACAGAAGCCCCGTCAAGTCAACCGCAAGAAGTAAGACCCCTTTTCCCGTTGTGTGTTCATCAAAAACCACCCATCCACTCAGCGCATGCACCACTAAAAGACGAAATCTTTCCTGTTTCAAACTGTGAGGAATCTAAACACACGGGGGCCCCTGTCTAATATCTGCATTTTTTCTGCACTTCAGAATTGCCATCCTCAAAAAAAAATCAAGAATTTTGCTTCCCTTTTTGCTTCCCTTTTTTGAATCGATTTAGAAGAACATCATTTTCCTATAAGCCATTTTAACTGATGGTGGACACAATACTACGACACTTTTGTGTTTGTGCAATTTTGTCTGTATACAACAAAACCACACAGCGACGCCTATATCGCCACCATACTTCGAAAGGGCCGTTTGAAAAGCACTATGACAGTGGCAATTTTGATGTTCAGAAAACAAATCGCTGTTAGGACTAGTGAGACGTCAGGGTTCCCTACGGCTGTCCACTATTTCCATACCAGTTTAATTCAATTGACTCTGTGTTTTGTTGATCCATTTTTGACACACAGGGATCTCGACGTGAGACGAGCTTAGATAGACGACACCCGTCAGCCTTAGTCGCATTCCTACGCGTCTCTAGGTTTCTGGGATCATTTTAAAGGGCCGTGGAAAGTTTGGATCGAAGCGGGGAGGTGACAGATGACGTCACTATGACGTCACGTTTAACCGGTTTCCAAGCATCCAAAGAGTTAGACCAATCACGGGAGCTTTGAACGAGGCGAAATGGTCGTCATGCGACAGCCGATATAAATAAACTTGATGTTGAGAAATTACTGATTGAATCAGTCATAGTTTAAAATAGTCTGCTTAATGGCCTGACCTTTCAACCCTATAGCAGAGTCTTTATTAAAGGCTATTTACTGGAAGCCAGGATTACATTTTTACCGTCTTTATAGGTGCCTCACTTTTAGACGAGTTTTCACCCATACACTCTTGATTTGCTGAGATAGAGAACATTAGCCATTCCAACAGCTATACTGCTCCACATACACGCACTGCATCTCTTTGGAACTCCTTAACCTGGGCATGTACGTTTCCCTCCATCCTACAATCTAGACTGTTTTAATATAAGAGGAACATCAATTCCTACCTTCAGATCCCCTGAGTTCTTTTCACATTCAATACTTTTTCTTGTAGCCCAATACCAAGAGTGGATTGGCCGCAAATTTTGCCATCAGCTGTAAAACTCACCGTTTTAAACCTGGGGCCATTTTAATAAAGCTGTTTAGCAGAAAATTCTGCTTAGCAAATTCCTTTATCACAATGTATTAAACTATCCACAGCTCTCAATTGCTCGTTACCAAGTAACTTTGTATGCCTACAATTATTTTGAGTAATAACCAATAGTGCCCAATGTCTTTAAGAGTGATGACCAAACGAATACCTTACCTTTAAGATACGGGTGGTGTGCCAGCATCGTCTCCCATTGTCTGTCGTGCCTGACTCTCTGGACGGGATTGTGGAGTGATACCACCGACCATGAACGCCTGAACTTGGCCTGTTTACCCCCGTGTCCTATATACTCAAGAACATCCTTCTTTTCCTAATACCTGGAAATTGATCATGTTTCTTTCACATGATGTAGTAAGGGATATAAGTACAGCATTAGCTTTTGGGAAGAGTGCATTTCTGTCTGAATGCCAAGTTTAAGATCATAAAAATAGCATGCGGGAATTGTTTGGGAAGTAACTAGTCACGTCTCTTTGAAACGGATACACACGTTTCTTGGTTTGCTCTAAATACATACTGTTTATATAAAAGTAGTGGTGTAATGCAGTTTCGTTGGTGGTGTGCGACAAGTAATGATTATGCCAAAATTTCATGAATTTGTTCAAAAACTGTTAGTACATTGTGCTTAGCAAATTGACGCTAAGCTGAAATTTATGAATTCACAGTGAATACATAAGATGGCACTTGAGCAAGTTTCGTATGTGCTTTAGCAACTTCCGTGCTAACTGTAAAGTTGTACTGAAAATGTACCCGGCAGTTTGTAAAAGTTGTGTAAATTAGTACCGATTGTACAAAGAATTGTTTGATGAAAGCGTCTTTAGGATTGAACCAAAATAACACAAATTTAAACTGGTTTATATAATTTAATTTCTTTCCTTTTTTTTAAAAGCCATTTGGAAACACTGTAAAAAAAAAATGCTTATATAGTGTGTTGTCTGCACTGCAAATCTCTGCGTTCTGAACCACAATATTGTGTTTAAGATATACAAAACAACTTGCACTACATGTTTTATACCTATTTGTAAAAAAAAATGAAATCTGATCACAACATAATGTACATTTCGAAATGGGTGAGTGATACCTCATATAGTCATCATTTCCATCAATTCATTACACAATCCCAAATTAATCCATCATTGTTTTAAGCAGAGTCGTATACACAGCTTTTGGATTAAATAATACATATGGCTGTGCATATTAATTTCTAAATGCTTATAATAAGTAAATAAAATAATTTCTAGAACACTAACATCCGGTGGTATACAACAGCTGTTAACACAACGGTTTGATGAGTGGACAAATAATGGACCAAATCACGAACATGCCTCGTGCTATCAACATCATTTGCATAATGACACAAGCTAATCAGGAAATTGTAAATATTAATGGAGGATGGGTTTTGCTTGTTAGTATTAATTGTTTATTATTTTTGTTTATAAACATCAACAGGTGTGGAACATCCGATATTGAACTGATTCAGAAAGCAGAATTATCCGCCTGTAGGTTTGTGTTGGCTACGCGTTGTGAAACTAATGGTACACTAAACGTCGTAACAATAATGGTTCTGTATGGGATTTGAGGTGTTGTATGGTGAGGTATCATGATGGTTTGTGTAACACCATGTGTGTGTCTCTACCTGCCAGGTAGAGTTTGTTCTTTAGAGAACTGTCCTGCTCTATTGTTTCATATATTCCTCTATTCCTGCACCAAACCGCCATTATAACACAAATAAATAATGAAACATTTTTAACACACCTAATATTGATTACTTGAAAACATGTGTACTTAAGTGCATTTTAAAATGATTCTTTTTTTTAAAGATTTGTGACACAGTGCTTTTCGGTGTTAATAAAGGCACTGGACACTTTGGGTAATTACTCAAAAAAGTTGTTAGCATAAAAACTTACTTGATAACAAGCAATGGAGAGCTGTTGATTGTATATTAAATTGTGAGAAACGCCTCCCTCTGAAGTAAAATAGTTTTTGAGAAAGAGGTATAATTTCTCACTCAAATATTAAAAGACTTCAGGCCTGAAGCCTTTTATTATGCATCTGAAATCACACAAAATTGTGCAACAAGTGACAGTGTGTTTTTTCTTTCATTATTCTCTTGTAACTTCGATGAACAATGAGTCAAAAAAAATTGCTGACTTGTTATTTTTACACGAATATTTCGGGATACACCAAGTGAGAATACTAGTCCCTGACAATTGTCTAAAGTGTCCACTGTGCAGTGCCTTTAAGGCTATCCCTCCCCTACCATGAATAAGAACGTGCTACTGTTGTAACTCGCACAGTGCGATTTCATAAATATTAGTAAATACTCCCAAGGGCACATTGATAATATCATGCTGATTGTTTTTGTAGCTCCTGCATGTTCAGTTTATTTTAACAGCGAAGTGAGGCCCAATGGCATCAAGTTAAGCAGAAAATACTGCTTAGCACATTTCCATGCTAAGCAGAACTGAACATGGGTCGGGCAGCAGTCACAAGAATGCAAACTTTATGGACTTTTTGGTTGTAACTAGTTTCTGAAAGTAATATTTTTTTTTTTGCTCAGTAAGTTTTTGTGTAAACAGGCTTAATGAAAGTGGGCCGACGATCAAAGTTGAACACTTTCTGAGACCGTTCACAATGTTGTATCGCTTTGTTGTCACTCTTTTGGCAGTTTTATCATTGCAAATTCAACGAGGCAATTTCCTCCATGCTATTCTATGTAATCAAACCGAGGCTGAAGGGGAAACTCTCCTGTATAAGATGTCCATCATAAAGAATGGGGGTCACCATCTTGTTGGTTTTGTTGAGGGACCATTCGTCAATAACTCTCAGTTTCAGGTTTGAGATCTACTGGGTTCAGCATGACGTTGTTTTGTGCAAAACACAATACCAGCAGGGGATAGGAATTGAATCGGGATAGTTATAGTTGGTCTGATTTACCCAAATACAGTATCGTTGAAATTGTACCCATATTTCTATAAATAAATTGTCAGTAGGTATTTCACCAATGCCTAAATCATGAGAATTGTTCACAAGATCTCGAAGTGATCATAACACCAGTTGTACGGGATAAGAGACTGCTCACATAGGATTCGAACTGCCCCTAGCCACTGTGCTAGCTCTGTGTTTTAGTGGTAATATACTTTTGGGTTCGAATCCCACTCGGTTGCCTGTGGGTTTATTCTTCTTCAAGCATCGAGTACATATCAGTGTTAAAGCATCAAGTACATATCAGTGTAAGGGTCAAAATCAAATTGTATGCCAATATCCCTATCTTGTCACAGGCAGTCATTAATCCTCCTGGACGGAGAGGAGCAATCAGGAACAATCATGGCGATCTATAGAACCGTCCAATGTTGACCGTGTACCAACCACACACAGGCCTGGGCCCGGGTTTTTCCTACATCTGAGCTTGAAATTATTATTACATGTGAATGAACATCGGGTGCCACCCCCCCCCCCTTTTCTGTGCGCATGACTAATGTGTGTGTATGTAAGCTGTCACAAATAATGTACTGGCCCCAGGAAACCGGGAATGAAATCTAGAATTCATTAACTACGTCATTAGACGCAATGTTTTCATTGAGTGGTACTTCCAGAGTCACGTGAATGAAGCAATTTGATTTGTCAGTTAAAGTTGGGCCAGGTGTGGCGCACATGATTGCGTCGATCTATACAACTACATTGGTGTTCGCTGCTCTTTGGAGGCTGAGTTACAGCTCTTTTAAAATGTTGAATTTGCATTATTTTTTAAACGGATCAAACGTGTGCGGATGAGTTGTCTTTGGGCGAAGGCTGTTTGTGTATTTGGTCTAATTGTCAAAGATTTAAACTGGATAAGTGTGTTGGGAAAGCGGGTTGGGGAGGGGGTCTTCTGTTTGGTAAGCACCAAGTAACATTGACAAATTAATCCTTCATGTTTTTTTATTTTATTTACTGCTTTCATAGAATGATCCGAAGGAACATCGAGCCGTCTTTTTGTTGTAGTTGCGGGATGAATGGTGTCGTGGGATATCGGCAGATCTGTCAAAGACCGAAAACATGTTTTTTTTTTCAAAATATAAAAAACAACCATACGCCCCAACGGTGAATTGAATATGATTCAAATCCCCCCCCCCAAAAAAAAAAAAAAAAAAAAAAAAACAAAACCCACAACAACAACAACAACAACAAAACCCAAAACCGGAACCCACACCCCTTTCTGATTAATAGCTCCACCCCTCTCTTTTTAGGAGTTTGTCCATTTTAGTTAGACCTGATCAGTTTGAGTTGAAACACACCGTAGTTTTGTCAGATCACATCAAGTGACCCAAACTCACACTACGTTAAACCTCCACGTGTTTCCAATATTGAAAGTGTACGGCAATTTACTCCCAACATTGTGGTTTGAACTTTATAGAACTTGCGATTGTCAACTTGTCTCCCTTTTTTTGTTGAGCCTATAAATACACTTGAACGTGTTGTAAGCAGATGCTCTAGACTTGTGATTTCCCTTGATGCGGTCATGTTGAGTTTGTGGGAGTCACGTTCAAATTAATTTTGTTCTTAAACATGTGTAATTTCTCTTTCTCCAAAAATGTGCAATTAAGGGTTTCTTATACTTACTTTCATGCTGTAGGCCCACTTGTCATTTGTTAAACCGGTGCAGCATTCTACAGCAGTTTGGGTGCTCTAATACAGAAGGCTTTAAATACCTTCTCTGGTTGCGACTCCCATTTATAAATTTAGTTTTATAACTACTTATTAACTTGTAATCAGTATTTCTGTATTTTTGTTGGTGTACAAATGGAAGTAAAACAAACAAACAAACAAACACCACAACACCCCCAAACAAACAAACAAAGCAACTAAATAATTTCCCGCCCTTTTTTGTTTTGTACGTCGAGGAGAATCAAATGATGGTTATGGTTATTGCACATGGTGTATTGACGAAGATTGCGGCGGCATTTGGATTTTGTTTGTCTCATGTTCCAGTGGTACTAAGTTCACCAAAGTGACCTACTTTAGTGAGCTCGTCCTATCTGGGTATTACTGTGTATTGACGATTTGGCAGTGACCAGGAGGTTATGTGTTGGGGGGAGGGGGGGGGGGGTGAATCGATGAGGGGTCCTGACTGCTCGTAAATTGGGACAAGGCCATGCAATTTCGGCCATGCATTGTGGACCATCACTGCAGTCACGTTCCCTGTCTTTGGCATATGCCCTGTACTCGATACTGAATCAGACTCTAATTTCACTCAAAAGGGGATCAGACTAATTGTTTCCCTCTACCTAGGTAGTATGTTTTTTCATTAATGTGAGTTGCAACTGTTGTAATTTTGTATTTACAATTGCAGTTGAGCCATTGGCGTTCGATGTTACTCCCCCTGTGTGCAGGAAATGTTTCCTGAACATCCAATTGCATCTCATCGTTTTCCACCCTGTGGTAGACCACAGACAGACAGACAGACAGACAGACAGACAGACAGACAGACAGACAGACAGACAGACAGACAGACAGACAAACAAACAAACACCCCAATGGCCAGCTTGCCGACAGTCACGTCTGCGTAGCCCATTATTCTCAAATATTGTTTTCCCCTCTGATCGTGACATGTTATTGCGTTCAATGACAACCCATCCGTTTACTACAGTATTTTCCCCCACCCCTAACCGTTTGCTTACGTACAACCATAGCAAGGTGAACACAGCAAGGCCGTAGACACCTGAGGAATGTTTTATTGAATGCACCATCCATGAAGCGGAATCCCATATTTCCACCAGCTGTTGGAGTGATTCTCATACGGGACTTTAAGTGACCCCATCTTAGGCCGGCTGATGTATGCCAGCTCCCAGGCGACTCCGTATAAATCAGGATTCCAGATTGCGTGTACAGATCTTACTTTACTTGGTTCCCTCATCAAGCTTCTTTGGTACCCCAGCAATTTCTTGCTGAAGGTCCACTGGGGTTGTCTTGCATTGACGGCGAGTAGGTTCTACTCCAAATAAAAGTCCCCGTATGATGTTAAGGGCACCCTGAATGGTTCATATTTTTCTAGGACAAAATCACTCTGTCACTCAAATTGTTTCAAAACATGTCTGGGATATCGCAAGGGGCTGTAGAGACAGTTAGATGTGTAACCCTGGTGGATACCGAACTAACCCTTGAAAGGTTCAGTATTTTCTGGGAGACTTCAAACCGTGGCCCCACCCTTCATTCGTATGGTGTGATATGGTTTGTTGTCAGTTGTCCTGCCCATATGAGGGTGATGGATTATTGGGGTGAAGGTGGGTGGGGCCTCTGAAGACCCCAGTTCAGACGAACTCCAAAACCACACCCCCTGTCACAATGATGAATAACTGAACCTGTGGATATGTTGATATACAAATAGAGAAAGGACCACGGATAACTATGTTTAAAAGACGGGAAGAGGAGGGGGTGGAGCAGAGATAGTGACACCTAACGACTGGCCCTGGTGTGGGTATGTTGATGAAATTGTTTGAAGGACGGGAAGAGGAGGGGTTTGTTGAGAAAGCCCCAGTTCAAACGATTGTGAAAAGCACAATGATGAATAACTGAGCCTATGGATGAAGTTGATTAATGTGTTTGAAGGAAAGAAAGAGGAGGAGTTCGACCATAGCCAGAGAACATTCAGTTCAGACGATTGTAAAAAGCACACATCTCCTGTCATTATGACGAATGACTGGTTATGTGGAAATGTTGGTGTAATTGTGTTTGAGTAACTCGTCTTACCTTAGGATTCCCCTTAATTTTTATTAACTCACAAAGAGTCCTAGGACTAGTCCTAAGTTAGGACTATCTTAATGAAATCAACCCCGTGGATCAATTAGTCTTAATTCTTTAACTTTTCACTGTACGCATTTGGGGAAACTAAAGCATGGAGCAGGGGCTTTAAGGATGGTTGTTTTTAATCTGCAGCCAAGGTACACGCCCTCCGTATCCAGCATGCATCCAGCCCGTATCCAGCCCACATCCAGCCCACATCCAACCCTTATCCAGCTCACATCCAACCCGTATTCAGCATACATCCAGCCCGTATCCAGCACGCATCCAGCATGCATCCAGCCCGTATCCAGCCCACGACCAACCCGTATCCAGCCCACATCCAGCCCGTATCCAGCACGCATCCCGCCCACATCTCATGTCGTTAAAATGATCTCAGAAATGTTCCCATTTCTGCAAATTTTTTAACACATGTCGTGTTTCATTATAGACACATTTTGTCCCCTTATCATCTCTAGGGTCAGGGGTCACACAGGTCACCATATACACATGGGCACCACCTGTAATTGCAGTTAATCCTTTCTCAGCTTAAACCATTTTGAGTGAATTTCGCAAGTGAATGGAACGCCTGATCAGAGAGTGTAATGTAATTACATGTTGACCTAGTTGGAGGACCTCGGTGATTGGGGACCCTTGGAATCAACACTTCAGCCATCTTGGTTTAGTGTCCTGTGTGGATTGTGTGGGAGTAACGCTGATGCTCAATGTACGAATAGAACCGGACTATTTGCCTGCCACCCCGCCATCTGGGAGGAAAATATTCTGACAAAGATGAAGGATTTCACCCACCCAATTCTTCCCAAGTCCCTTTGAGAAACCATGGTTTGAGCTTGGGTTTTTTTCTTAGGCTTCGTCAGTTATTTTAGAAAACTTGTGTGTTACCTTACTGGGCTTCAATCGAGCGTCCGGATCCAAAGCCAGAGCCCATCGAGCCCATTTCGTGATTTCGAAAAGGGCCTTGTCACACAGGGCAAATTGTACATGCCACTAGGAGACGACCAACTAGTAACTGCATTGCATGCAAAAGAAACACTTCGTTGGTACAACAAACAATTGTTTCTGTTAGTATAATTACTGTCCCATGAAAGAAAATGTTGTGGAATAAGCGTGGAATTGTTTTCCTTCTTGGAGATTGACTGGAACTGGTTGCTTGTAATTTTAACCGGATGTTTCAGTTGATTTAAAGGAATTTGAAAAAATACAAGGTACTTTAAAGGCAGTGGACACTATTGGTAATTACTCAAAATAATTATTAGCATAAAACCTTACTTGGTAATAAGTAATGGGGAGAGGTTGATAGTATAAAACATTGTGAGAAACGGCTCCCTCTGAAGTGACGTAGTTTTTGAGAAAGAAGTAATTTTGCACGAATTTGATTTCGAGACCTCAAAATTAGATTTTGAGGTTTCGAAATCAAGCATCTAAAAGCGCACAACCTCGTATGACATAAGTGTTTTTTCTTTCGTCATTATCTCGCAACGTTGACGACTAATTGAGCTCAAATTTTCACAGGTTTGTTATTTTATGCATATTATGTTGAGATACACCAAGTGAGAAGACTGGTCTTTGACAATTACCAAAGGTTTCCAGTGTCTTTAATGAGTGCAATAGTAAGACACAATGAAATGGAAACATCATTTTCTATATCTGCACTTGTTCTTATGAATTTATTTGTTTGTTTTGTTTTATACTCTAAACTTTTTAGAAACCAAAGAAGTGCCGCACTTTAGCCCATTTTGATATTACCTGCCGCGTGAAGCATTGACTATTACCAGTTATTATATTTTCCTATACATGTCACGCTTTCCTTAGTATGACATTGAACTATTGAACCCCCAAGAGAAAAAAATAGAAATAATAATAAAACTTATGATTTTGACAGAGATCCCCAATTTTAGGGGGTAATAGAAAAATGAAATTACAGGCATGGAGGAATGATTGACTGGGGGTAGGGGTCAAATCCATTGCTGTGAGTTAGACTCAAATAAAGTGGATATCCTCACCGCATGGGGAACCATTAAACTTTTGACATGTTAAAGTCTGACGTAAACAATCAGATAATGTTGCATTGGTTTGAGACCCTAGCCGTTGAGTCTCTTTTAGGTGGGTGTGGTTGGTGGTAGTGGTCGGAGGGAAACTTTTGCGTATAGCACTATTAGATTTGGCAAGCCTGATACTTCACGTAGGCAACGAAGTCTATTGCCTCCATGCCCCCTGGTCATTGCCTTCGTGCCCTTGAATTGCAGGGTGGTATAAATTTACAATTTCCCTCAGAAGGTGCCCTTTACCAAGAAGAAAGTGCCTTAGTTCACTTGCCCTTTACGAGGTGGGTATCGATTTGGTCTCACATTATGTTCTCATCTTCACACACTCTGAGAAATGTCGGGTCAGATTGACCTGCATCCAGGTCCCGTAAGGACCATGGGTAGCCTTTTGTCAAGGTCTTCGTTGCTCGGACAGCTTCATATAGAGCCGCGATCCCAAGCGACTAGAAGGGGAAACCACGCACTGAGCGGCGGGCATTCGCAACGCGACTCTCAAGAGTGGTCTCCCATTCCAGTCGCTCTACAAAGCTGTCCAAGCCACGAACGCCTTGACAAAAAGGCTAAACACTTGACAGTTTTTTAATCAATTTACCTACACGTAAAAAACACAATATTTACTAATAACAAAATGAAATGCAAATGTTTTTTTAATTCCTGAAGACTGCACACTCAGTTTATTCTCCTGATGTTAAGACAAGTAGCTGCATCATAAATTTTGGCTTAAATTGCTTAAAACATAGACAAAGCATTGCAGCACATAATTTGTTTCTTCGAAATCTTACAAGCTTCAATAGGAAAGATACACTGAATTCATAATTCACACGTGAAACACCATTAATTAAAGTTAACTTTTGTTTTACTCATTAAGATGATGCGAAAAACCAGCAACTATCTCCTTTTCTCTCCTCCGTTCTACTTTTGTTTTAGTATGTTCTAAATCTAAATCTACTCTAACTTCTAACAAAACTGATTCTTATTATTGTGTAACTTCTTTACAGAAAATTTACAGTCAAAATCATCAGTAAAATTGTAATGGAGACAATTAGGTCGGAAACCAGACTCCTGCCTTTAAGATTCAAACGATTAAGTCACGCACTTAGTACAGACTACGACGTCACAATAATTTGACCTTTTGTGAGGTTACAATTTGACCTTTTTGTGAGGTCAAATGGCAAGGTCCTTTTCCAAAGGCTCACGTAAATTTGTCTAATTGAAATCAGTTTCAGCTCCATTGATTTTAAAAACTAGCCAAGCATGGAATACAAACTGCTTGTGAGATACGGAATGTCGCGATATGTATAAACAAATTGTTGTCAATTGAGACTTAAAATGTTATTTTTTTCTCTAATAATAATTTCATGCCACAGTGTAGACCTTGATAGCGCTGCAGCCATCTTGTCTGGTTCCCCTTTGCGCCATTGCAATTTCAGCGCTTCATACACAGAAATGGGCCAGCCTATTACAGTGCTTGCCTCGGTTTCAACACGCGTATTAACTATGGGAGGAAAGCCCAGCAGCGTAATAAAGGTCTACTGATGACATCACCGTCACTCCACTGAATTTATACATTTTGTCAGGTTACATTTTGGCACCTATCCAGGGGGTCAGGAGCGGCAAATGGCAAGCCCTCCCTTCTCACTAAACCACGCATGTGAACTTAGAGTATATACACCTTTTCAGAAAGTTCATTCTATTGCTGTCCCACACCCAAGTTTTGAAAAGATGTAACACATCTTCAATGCCTTTTTTTCAATTTCTGATGCGTTGTCTCTGTGTTGAGTGAGATGGCGAGAGCGGAGGGGGACATGTTCCCCACCTTCTTGTTGAAAATCAATACCACTGTGCCTGCCCTTTTCCCTCACCGTGGATTTGCAACCGACTGGCTCATAATAAGTGTTGCACAACACTGGTAAAAGTTCTCCAGATTGTCCAAACTGTCAAATTTACACCCAAACCTCATCCATGGGGAAATTAAATTGCATCAGATCATTTTTGTTTGTCAACATCGACGTAGTCATTGTCATGCATTCTGCCTCTCAAAATACCGTATTTTTATCAAAAAATCATAAAAATAAAACATCTCGCCACTTTAGTAAACAATTTCTTTTAGATTTTGGCTTTTTTCCCCAAAGCATATTGAGTATGTAATGGATCAAGCTGTAGTCACAGGGAACGTGTGCGAAAATGGTGGTCAACAAACTTAGTTGGTGCCTGTAAACAAAAACCCAAGTTTTTTTTGTGTTTTTTTAAATATCAAATTACGTATCAAAAATTGAAAAACAATTCCCATCAGTATAAAATATATCAGTTCGACATTCCCTCTTGAGGCCACTGGACACCTTTGGTAATTGTCAAAGACCAGTATTGTCACATTGTGTTTCTCAGCATAACAAAATCTTTTGACTCAATTGGTCATCAAAGTTGCAAGAGAATAATGACAGAAAAACACACCCGTGCACAAGTGTGCTTTTAAGTGGCGAATAAAAAAGGCTTCAGGTCTGAAGGCATTTGAGTGAGAAATGACCTCTTTCTCAAAAACTATACGTTACTTCAGGGGGAGCCGTTCCTCACAATGTTTTATACTATCAACAGTTCTCCATTGCTCGACACCAAGTCACTTTTTGTGCTGAAAATTATTTTGAGTAATCACCAAAAGTGTCGAGTGGCTTTAAGAAACATTTTGACATTTATTTACATGTAATTAAAAATTGGTGTCTGGATGCGTTGTTTCTGCGAACAACTGAATCCAATAAACCCAATGGAATGTCCTTGATGCAAGACAGCAGTAAGTGTATTGTATAAACCTTAGTTTTCCCTCCCTAATCGAACCGTATTGGAATGCCATACAAAGTAATTTTCTTCTATAAAAAAATAAATTCAGTTATGGTTCTTAAACATTCAATAATCACAGGCTAATCGTTGACCACAACTTTCACATACGTGCCCGGAAAAATACATACAACATCTGTTTCTAATATATAAAAAATAGGTTCCGATGGTTTATGGTGTTGTGTCAAACATGTTTTTTATGGTTGTGCGTTGCTAGCAACTGCTTTTACAGTTTGGACATGACAGGGTAAATGTCACTTAGCCATGAACATGGTTTACACAAAAAGCTTATCCCATGTGATTCTTCATGTTTTCATTCTGGTTACCACTCTTTTTTTTTCTCAGATTCTTTATTTTTTCAGAAAAACTTCATAAGTTTTCGGATTTTTTTTCGCGAAGTTTCTAGCACAGAAACACAAGCGCTCACTTGTGCGTTTTTGCTTTTGGTCCTTGTATTTGTGTGTGAGTGTGAAACGTCGACTGTTCTAAACAATACCGTTTCAAATTACAAATCTTAAATCGGGTAGGGAAAACATGGTGAATGACCAATTGAATAGCTGTATAAATCACATGGGATATTATATAATAGTTTTTAGCACATGTTGCTCTCAAACAAAATGGTATTTTGTCTTACGAGCACAAAACTTGTCTTCACTCTTTCCTCACTCTGACGTCATCGATGACCGGAGCTCCTGCTTGACCTTTAATACCTCCACAATATTCAAGATTCAAGCTTTGATCCGGTGTTTTTTTTTGTAATATATAATAATATATATATTTGTTTTTGACTTTTTTCATATTTTTTTTCAACCTGCATTTTTTTTAACGAATTCACGTTTCAATGTAACTGCATGTTGTTTTTATTTTTATCTTTTTATAGGTTTAAAGGTTTTTTTCTTGTTACTTCGTCTTGTTTCTTGCTTGTTCTTTGCGTATTGCGTTCTTATTCTTTTTATTTTTTGTTTGCATACGACTTCTTCTTGTTTACTTGTTTCGTTTCCATAGTTACCCGTTGTTCCGACTGACACGATTGGTTAAGTTTCCAGTTATACTCGTCTAAACGTACAGGACTTTTTCAGTCCGAGTATTCGATACAAAAATATAATACTTTTTTCTATTTTTTTTCTCTTCTCTTCACATATAACAAAATCGGCAAGTTTTTTATAAAGAACGTTTAAGCAAACAAGCATTTGACCATAACATCAACACTGCACACATAACAAACATTCGTCAGTTTTACCCCACCCTGAAATTACATCATCTCAACATTTAAATTTAGCACACTTTTTTGACAGATTCAAAGCCTACAATTTATCCGAAATTATTCTTCAATAAAGTTGTTGGTCATTAATTGAACCCCCCCCCACCCACTCTGACCCAACAAAACACTCTCCCACTTCAGACTAAAGTTTAATATGTGTGTAATGTACAGTATGCGGTCTTTCGTATAATGTTGTTTAAACGAATTTGGTCAAATTCAAGTTGTGTTGTTTTACTGAGAACATCTGCAGTACAACTGACTGAAAGTAAATAATATAAATTGTAATGGTGGGCTTTCTGATCAGTCAATACATTTTGATATCAGCTTCAATGGCAGTTACCTCACTTCGAATTGGTCTATTTCCAGTTATATTGATAAACATTCTTCATTCTTGTTTCCGGTTCCTCGGATTACTTCATTTCAACAGTTGTCATTTTAAAGAATATTCCCCCCCCCTTGTGTTTGTTTTGTACATTCGTAATCGATAACTCCACTCGACCTTTCGTCACAGATAATGCCATTGAAGCTAATTTGCATAATTCTTCATTTACTTCGGTTACTCCTCCAGATAGAAACATGGAAATGACATTATTTTACCTCAGTTAGATGATAAAGATATTTTGTCAGACCTTTGGGCGAGAGTTCTCAGTCCGTTGTCAAACACTTTAGTACTGTTTCAATAATTGGAACAACTCCAACTATAAAGCTGACTAAGGTTGATAGCTGCAAGGTGTTTTTAGTTTTCAAGTCAAGAGTTTACATGTAGTACTCAGGCGACTCTGGGCTACTTGGCAGACTGCTCGTCCTCAGGCGGGCTGTCTTGAAGAGTTCAAGCTCTTTCCGGTATTTGTCTCTCTCTTTCTGGACTCGTTCCAGCTCATTCTTGAGTCGGTTCACCTCCGTGTGTAGGTAGAGTTGACTGTGCTCCAAGTCAAGCCGTTGTTTGAGTCGCTTCGTACGGCAGCACTGTGCGTAGCCGCGGTTTTTGAGTGTTCTTCTTTTCTGCTTGAGCTTTATAACGTCTTCTTTCTTGTAGCCGCGAAGTTGGCGGTTGAGTTCTCTTACAGTTAAGCGAACTAACTCGTCATCACGGTACAGAGTGAAAATGTCTTTAGTAGGTTTAGTCACGGCGGGAGCGCCTGGGTCGGTACTGTCCGAGTCTGCAGCGGATGAATTACTATCATCATCTTCTTCATCTTCATCGTCGTCATCATCGCGGGCCTGCGTCTCGGAACAGTCCGAATATTTGTCGTAGTCAGGATCGGAAGGGCATAGTGCCGACATCTCACCCGTATCATAGACCGGGGACATCAGCTGTAAATTGTTGATGGTGGTAAGGGATTGAATGCTAGACATCCAATACAGCTCATCGAGGCTCGGTTTGTACTCCATGTCAACGGGACTTGGTATAAGTGCCAGGTCGTCCGGCGAATGGGGTACATTAACGCACGGGGACTCAACTAACGGAGTCAGGGATCCCGTGCCGAGGTTTGGCAGACTGGTTGGCGGGGTGCGTCGTCTTCCTACACTTGCCTTACCGATGTTGCTGGTCGTAGACACAGTCGAGGTATCGGTATGGCACTGTAGAAGGCAGGAACTTCCCGGTGAGTTAGCCTGGTCCTCGCGCTTTACCTCAGCTAGAGCCAACGGTAGCAAATCGAAATCCTGAATGTATTCCATGGCTAGAGCCGCATCCGTCTCCAAATTACAGCTGGCCTGGTCGGCGTTTGCCATCACTGGATAGAGCCAGACGGCTTCCGAATGAGTGTCACACAACACGCAGAGCTAGCACCGGGGGAACTTGCTGCTCATCAGCCGCGCTCCTCGGTCTACTTGTGACCTAAGCGAGGTCAGCTTGCTGTGTTGCTGCTCGAAATGACGGCTGCTGAGTCTCGTCTGTCAAATAAATGACTGGTCTGTTTCTTCCTCTCTCCTCTCGTGGTTTGTGCGCTGCGGTCTGGTCGTGTGTTCGGCACAGGCTACGAGGGGGCTACCCCGGAGAGAAATTTGAGACACGGCAACCTTAGCCCCCAAGGGAAAGACCTTGCGACGGCTCACCAGACAAACCGCCGTAGGTGTGTGGAGGATCCCTAGGAGTGAAGGGGAGTATGGTAATGACTATCAGAACACTCTGTGCAATCCCACTTATACCAACCATACCACCGGCTGTTCTGACGTCAGGTGGTCAGCCTATAACCAGCACATTACATCATCACTTTGGACCAATCAGAGAGTGACCTTCTATGAAGTGGGCGGGGTTAGGATAGATGAGTGACATGTTGTGCAATACAGTTGTTGTGCACAATAATATTGTTAATATTCATAATTATTATAATCACTCATCGAGCACGTGTGATTAAACACCATCGACCAAAGGTTGAGGTTGCATTGGTAATATTGGAATGACACATCTCTTTTAATGTGACTGGTCCTTTCTAGTTTATATTTACCAACACAAATATTTCAGCAGGAAAAAGGGTAAAATATGAGTAAGAAAAATAACAAATTGTTTAGAATAAAATAAATGAAAAATCAAACATTATTTTACCAGACACAATTTCGAACCATCGTTGAATTGTGTTTAACTGTTATTGTAATAAACCACAAGTTGATAGTATTGTGTAACAACCACTCTTACGCAAGGTCAATTGTATGAGAGGATAATTATTTGCTCACAGACAAACATATTAATGGCACAGTTGAGCCTGCATTGTTTATTCTGAGCCCAATCAGATGCTTAAAATAAAAAGCATTTTATATAAAAAAGTCATGGAAAGGTATTAGTAAGCCCGCGTTAAAAAAAAAACCAAGGCGGACCTAACTTTTTTGTTTTGTTTTCCCTTCTCGCGAGCAAAATTCTTCTGATGCTTTACCAGTTTGTGTCGTGGTGTTTGACTATATACTATATTGGGTTTTCACATGGTCATTATGGCCAAAGGAAACAAATAATAAATAGACAATATTCCAACTTGAGTTGTGGACAATTTCTGGAATAAGATACAAATTAATATTTGATCGTTATCGTAACCATTGTTACATCTTACGTCGCCCAAAATGTTTTTCGAAATACATAATCCATTGTTTGTCATGTTACCAATATCATGATAATGTTCACTATGATAGTTAAACCAACAAACATGAAGATAAACCCGTTCAAACTCCACTTAATAAATAATCACAATGAAAAGTTTGTGAACTGTCCGTTCGTGTTTTTTTCTCGACAGCACCATGCATAAAGTTTGTTGTTCTACCAGTGTGTGTGTGTCTTAGTTTGATCATGTGATTCCAATTGTCCCAATTACATGTGATTCCAATTGTCCCAATTATAAGGTTGAATTTGCTACTCTAAATTGTGTAGTGAAAACTTTCAGGTTTTATTCACATGTTTTAATTATTTATTATTCACTAGTGCCCTGTTTAAGGAAACATAAGATAACATTGCTAAGATTAAGAGTGCCCCTTTAAGACCAGTGCACCTTTAAAGATAAGATAAAGAGTGCCCCCTTTAAGACCAATATTTCAACCTATTGTGCAATGGTTGTAATAATAGGCAGTGGGAATGCCCATTCCACTGGTTCAATGCGGATTGACTCATTTATTGACTACCAGTATTGACATGACAACAACACTCATTGAGATGTGACACTAAACCGTTTATATAAGGATTCTAACGGGCTCGTCGTGTTGGATGATGGGGTTGCTTGGTGCCCCAGGCCCGGGAGACGATAGTTTGGGGAAGGGGAACCACCATCGGTGGTGTAACCATAGAGCTTGGTCTTAGCTCTATGGTGTAACCATACACTGATTGTGGGTTGGGGGGGGGCAAATACATGATTTGGGTACTATTAATGTAGCGAACCATTTTGTGCATTTTTGATGGGATGGGGGTGATATGGTACGCAGAAAGGGGTAGGGGGTAAGGGTTCAATGAAAGGTTGGGCTTCTTCTCCACCCCTCTGGCTTACAGTACAGCTCAACTTGTACCGCACTGGGGTAACATAATTATTATTCCATGACTACAAAATCCATTATAAACTCTTTTAATCTACACAAATGTTCACATATTTATATTTTTAACACATACCAACAACTAGACTCAGATCATTGTACATGTTCAGTTATTTAGTTGTTATGCAAAATTGATGCAAACTTCATTTATTTGCAAGAACTTTACACTTGAGTGGTGTTCACTCACAAGTGAAAAGGTAAACAGATATTTGAATGCAAACCGGGAACCGCCCAGTTTTCTCTTTCACAACCCGGCTATATAAAGGTGCTTTTTGAATAAAGCGTTTTCGGACTTGCATACAGCAATGACTATTACATACAATTATTTTGTTGTCGACCTAGTGAACAGGATGTAGACAATGCCATTTAAAAAACTGTCAAAAAATACTTTTGGATAAAAGAAACGATTCAATATGACAAGGTTTCACAGTAGAAATATAAATTCTTTCGAGTTGTGTATTATCAGGTAAGGTTTACAATAGCAGGGACTATAGAGGGACTGTTGGTTGACAACTCAACGTTTCGATCAGTATGCTCTGATCGTCTTCAGAAGGAAGACGATCAGGGAAGACGATCAGAAGACAATCAGAGCATACTAATCGAAACATTAGGTTGTCAACCACCGGTTTTTCTCAGAACCAACTCAAAAGAGATTTACACAAGGTGCTACCACAAACATCACCTTATTCTACTCGCACCATGCAAAGTTGCAAATCCTTTACTGAGTTGTTCACTGGACACCTTCGGTAATTGTCAAAGACCAGTATATATTTATAATTGGTGTGTCCCAATATATGAATAAAATAACAAACCTGTGAAAATTTGGGCTCAAATAGTCTTCGAATGTGCAAGGAGAATAATGAAGAGAAAAAACACCCTTGTTGCGTTACGTTTTTATTCACTGGCAACAACTCCCCATTGCTCGTTACCAAGTAACTGTTTATGTTAGCAGTTATTTTGAGTAATTACCAATTGTGTCCAGTGCCTTTAAAAAGAAACACCAATCGTAGTCGTACCCTGACGAACTTTGCGTTTGTGTACCTCCTTCAAAGTACAAGATCGTGACTAGAGTATCAATTCTGTATCAGATGGTTCCAAAACAGTTTTCCGTAAACTTCACCGCTGCCTTGATCCACAAAGCTGATATCAACAAGGGAAGCTCACACTTAACAAAGCAAACATGGTAAGCGAAAGTGCATGACGCTGATCACATACTGATATTGGCTGTTGTGGAAGATCCCTGGTAGCCGCACCGATTTGCTAAGCACCAAAAGATGTGCTTACCAAAACTAGGCTAGTCCACTTAGTGAAATTGGCTAATCTTTGCACGTGTTAAGAGTTTTCCTATCAGCTGTAATTACTGAGCTATTGATGAACTTCTTTACCATTTAAGCCGTGATTTAAACTGGGCTAAGAGAGGCCCAAAGAAAAAGAATTGCTCGAATTTGGTGTCTACTGCTTGATGGTCCAGCACTTGAGCACGGCCGACTAGCGCAGCGCCCCCGGCGCCGGCTCCGACGAATGTGGTGCGGAAAATAGAATAAGGATTGGACTGAGTTGTCCGAAACAATGCCATGAGATTACATGTAACTACCATTACATTGTCTAGTTGTTCGTGAGAATTTGACTTTTTTTTAATAGGAGGGCTTCTGTTTCCCGAACATTATAGTTGGAGTGAATCCGAGCTCGGCAGTTTGAAGCTATTAGACGGATCTTTGACATAAAGAGAAAGTTTTACCGCGATCATTTGATGCTAATTGGTCGAACATTCTACAACATCTACCACTTGGGTTTCAGGGTCTATTTCTTCCTCCATGGTTTCACATGTACTCGCAGATGACTGGCAAATTGTCATTTGTGATATTAATTGTATGTAACCTCGAACATGTTGAACGCTGTGCTGGATGGCGCAGAGTGGCTGCTGATGGGTTTTGCTGGGAACATGTGTGGATGGAATGGGGGTGGTGTTATGGTTCAAAGGTCTTGAAATTGGTTCTGACAAATTCCGACGGTTGTTCTATTATTTGGAGAACACATTATTACTTCTGTTGAAAACTGTTCCAATCATCGCACCATGATATAATAATAGCCTGGCATCCAGTGCTTGACATGTTCCATCTGACTCTGCCCGCGCATATATCTGAATAACTTCATCTGTGAGGACATACCAAGGTCGTCTGGAGGCCAAGATAGCTAATCTTCAATTAATACAGGAATGCCATCCACATAAAACACAACTTGCAAGGACAATGGGGGTAGTAGTGTCAACATGGGAACTATACGTTCAGTTGTGAGATCCGAACTGGTTGGGGACAAAAACAATATGATGTTTCGATATTTTATATTTATGGAAATCCTCTGTACTTCACGCGATTCTATGCTTCATAAAAAAGGTATTTGAAGACCTCAGACAGTTAATTATGGCTCTCTCCAAGATGGCATGTGTTTTAGACGGCAATATTGAAATGGAGATTAGCCCAAATTAGAACTCCGAATCCCCTCCCCGTTGATTTAAAAGGCTCTTTATTTAGAAGACGATCAGAGCAAACTGATCGAAATGTCGAGTTGAAACCAACGGTTCTTTTCAGAACCACCCAACTCATTTAGAGATAGTCATCGTGGTGTTACCGCAGACCTTTCCATGTCGTATTTCCACCGTGCAAAGTTTCAAATCCTACTTAATTTGGTCTTATAACTCAATCATTGTCGAGAAACGCCTTCTGGGAATACCCCATGATTTCTTCGAAGGGACTTTCATAATAAAATTCACTCTAATCGTTGAAACTAGAGTCATAATCTTGAGTGGTTCTTAGATCATTCCCAAGAGTGTCTTTTACATTGAGAACTAAGGGTCTTGTCACACGAGCCAACTTTTACAGGCAACTTGGAGTCACTACTGCAGTGCATGCTATATGACCACTTTGGTAGCCAGGAAAACAAAATTCCAACAATGTCTTACGATTCCCGAGAAAATCTTGTGAACATTCAAATGTGAATGGATTCTCTTTTTTTGAGATTGCCTGGAACTGGTTGCCTGTAAATTGTGAGACTTGTGAAAGTACCAAAACACATCGCGATTTCTTGTTTTTAATTAATCAGTTCAAAACAACGTTTTATCAAAAACAGGTGGTTTGATTGAACCTGTCAACCCTGGGCCGGAACCCTTGCCGAAATAAGAACCGTAGGTCAGGGGCCACATCTCGGAAGACACTACCCTGGATTTAAAGGGGGGTGGTGAGCTTGTATAATTTTAAAGCTTGTGATCACAATTCATCATTGGAAACATTTCCATCAATACATTATTACTTTTCCTTCGGGCCAAGTGCATTAAGATCTAAGGGGTCATTTCATAACGTCGGGGATCACTGCGAATGGGAATTCGCCCAAAGAGGAAAATCATGTTGCTGTGATATAAAGTTTGAAACTAAAACAGACTAATGGGAGTTCTTATTGTTGTAACTAAATATTGGAGCTACTAATGGAGTTCGGTCGATAAGTTAATAACCATGTTTTGAAGGTTGTGGTTTAATTTGAAATCTTTCCTCCGAACTTTGTTTATGCTGTAAGTTTTATCCAAAATCAAATAAAGTAGAAATAAATCTCGAGCAGAGTGTAAATAGCCATTTTGTTTTCTGCCATTTTCGGTACCGTGTTACCCTCCTCAAACCGAGGCTTGAGGACAGCCTGGACCCCTTTTCAGTATAATTAGAACCAGTAGTCTTTATTGTTATTGAAAGCAGGTAATGTGATATGAATATTGGCAGTGATGTTGACATGATTCTAATATAGTCTCATGCATGCAACGCCCATACCGCAAATATTGATATAAACACAATTTGACAATTTGTCACTTGTAGTTCGGCAACACAGGGTTGGGTAATAACTGTTCACCACAGGAACTGGTCAGTATCTGCTCCAATTGTACACAAATTACTTAGGGGAAAATCGTGATACCGACAATGTTTGTTCCCATCACATAATTGTGAATGCTTCACAACCTGGAGCCTTTATACGTTTGGTAATGAATCTGAAAATTTATGGAAATACAAAATTACTTTGTAAGAAGAAAAGCAGCTTTGGATAGTAAAACATGTTGAAAGTTTTTTTTAAGTACTGCTGTTATGAAGAAGAAAAAAATCACTTCTCACCCCCAAATATTTGAATATGAGAAGCGTTACTGACAGTAAGGTTTCCCAGATTGTGTATTTCAATTGCAGATTACTCTTCCTGTGTGAACATAACCGCTCCAGATTTTTAAATGAAATTTTCACAGGTTAGTTTTATGGTAACGTATACAATTCATTTAAAATTAACCAATATTTGTTTGGTCGAAATTCACCGAGTAATAAAATAATATGCCTTTTTTTTTCTTTTTCCACAGAGCTCAGGAAAGTTCATAGTATACAGTGCTAACACACATCGGTGTATTATATGGGTATACAACCAAAACTAATCTAGTATTCTATAAAAACTTTAAGAACTCAGTATTTTTTGTCTTTGTAATCCCGAGTTTTTATAAAATGGCCCGTCCCTCTTTCAGTGTCCTTGACCCCGTTTAGGGCTTAATGATCGGAGTTATGTCCCTGACCTGAGTTGGAGGTTAAAGGGGGTTCGTGCCCCCCTTGGAGACCACTCGTCTCAAGGGGGGGGGGGGGTTACCGCCGCCTCAAGTCGGCTCTTAAAGCAGTTGGAAACAGGGGGGGGTGTATTCTTCAGAAGTCCGTTAATAAAAGTGTAGTATTTGTTTGTGGGGTTTTTTTTTTGGGGGGGGAGGGGTTTGGGGGGGGTGGGGGCGAAATCATAGCAGCTGCAGATGTGAGACATTTCGAGGTCGTCATTTGTTTTGCAGAATTCCTCGTTGTTATTTGGGCCTATGTTTTCTGTTTATTATGGGATTCGAGGCATTGCATGATGAGTTGTCAATGTATTTGGTAATATGCTGTAACACATGTGTATAAATATCCACTTGCTGTCCTGTTCAAGTTCTTCATTTCTTTGCCTGTTTTAGTTTTGAATACTTTAATGGTTGTGTATCTGCATTATGGAAACAGTGGTAGGCCTACTTTTTGTTTGTTCTTTTCTCCTTGAAAATAGGGATGTAGTGTATCTTAATGGGGAAATGCGTGCTTAGCTTTACAAGGAAGTCCTATAAGTTTACAGATTTTAAAAGCTTTTTGAGACGCACAGTGGAGTAGTGTCCAGTGCCTTTAAAGAGGTCCTCGTTTTACACCAAACTTTTCGTTTTTCAACAAACTGCTCGGTTTTTGTTAGGGCTCATTTGCATTGAACGTTTTTGTTTGTCTAGAACCATGGCCCAACTTAATCAAGGTGTTTTGCAGACTCTGCTAAGATAGGAATTATGACATTGTTCCAACGTCCCAAGAATTATTCCTATGTCTCAAGAACATATTTAGAAGAGGGAGAAAGATGTAGGATAATCTTGGAAATAAGAGCAGACATTATTCAATTGTGTAAC
The DNA here is from genome assembly GCF_032118995.1 of Asterias amurensis. NCBI lineage: Eukaryota > Metazoa > Echinodermata > Asteroidea > Forcipulatida > Asteriidae > Asterias > Asterias amurensis. Next base: position 756,039 of record NC_092650.1, on the reverse strand, counting down.
ACACCCTTGAGATGGGCTCGTACTTTGGCCGAGAGATAAATGACATACAATGTGACTTCAGGACCCCCCATGGGAGCCACCAGGCGATGAGCATGGCCCCTTGTGGGTTCATGGGGTGAAGATGCAAGGTTGTAATGCCACTAGGGGTGCCCATGTGGTAATGGTTAGACGTCTGGACTTCAGATCTAGCAGTTACACGCAGCAACATTTTCTATAATTAGTGAACTCCCTTATGATAACATTATGAGATACGCAGAGACCTGTCTATGAGTTAACGGATCCATCATTGTGTTTCAAACCTGTTGAGACTTGATGTCCTGTTTTTAATCTGTCATTGTGTGTCTCAGTTTTGAGAATATGGTGAACCAATTAACAGTCTCGTATTAATCTAACACCACTAGTTTCACTCGTGGAGCTCTGTCGTTGGCCTAAAAGCAGTGCGTTTGGAAACGTTCTGACCAATCAGGACCGGGTGTAGTCACCGTCTGGTTCTAGTACGATGTACTCATCCGAGAGTCTATCACCCTACATTCTCTTTAAAGTTTTGCATGTGCAATTTCCTTTTCGCTACCAAAATATTTTCCCAATTGAACAAAGTTTTGCTTTGTCATACGAAACTGAAAAATCTGCCTCAATCTGACTTTACAAAGTATGAAAAACTCACTGAACAAAACAAGCCTTTTCACTCAATTTAAAGGCAGTGGACACTATTGATAATTACTCAAAAATAATTGTTGGCATAACACTTTTCTTGGTGACAAGTAATGGGGAGAGGTTGATGGTATAACACATTGTGACAAACGGCTCCCTCGGAAGTGCCATAGTTTTCGAGAAAGAAGTAATTTTCCACGAATTTGATTTCGAGACCTCCGATTTAGAACTTGAGGTCTCGAAATCAACCATCTAAACGCACACAACTTCGTGTGACAAAGGTTATTTTTCTTTCATTATTATCTAGCAAGTTAGATGAACGATTGAGCTCAAAATTTCACAGGTTAGTTATTTTATGCATATGTTGAGATACACCAACTGTGAAGGCTAGTCTTTGACAATTACCAATAGTGTCCACTGCCTTTAAGTTCTGAAATGTTTGGTATTTCTTGAAGTATTGACGATTTCCGGTCAATCTGTTATCTGTATTGGTCAATCTGTAATCACTTCTTACCAAGTGATAAACCATTAGGGAAACTGTGATGTCGCAGGTTCAATGCCCGTTTAGTCACGTTTTCGTTGTTCACTCAATTATTGCATCTTCTTTATATGTAATATTGCCATCCTCAATCCTCGCTCACCTTGTCTTTACATCCACCATGTCCCTGTTTTTTATACCGTCCTACCCCAAGTTCTGCAAAATCCAACCCCTTGATTGCAAGAGTTTGAGGGCTTCATATTTTCGAAGAAAAAATATGTCGACACAATGGTTCAACCTTTTTAGGATTTTGCTGCGAATGAGATCATGCATGCTAGTGTTTTACCCCCAAGTTATGCAACATCCAACTCCTTTGTTTTGCAAAAACTTAATGGCTTTTTATCAAAGCCAAAATATGGCGGCACAATTTTTAGGGTTTGTTTTGGGGATCAAGCAAATTCTAGCATTGTATCTATACGAATTGTACCTTTTGTTTGGGGTTTAACCAATTTTGTAAACAGTTAGCTACAATGGACGATTGTGATCATATATCCAGTTGGATTTGAATTACCATATTATTAAATAACTTTTCAAGCAAAAAATCAAATTAAAGGAAGCTTTTATTTCCCCCTTTTTTTTAACAACAGCTAAAATGAACAATAAGGCAAATTAAAGAAACTCAGTAAACATTAGTCATTTAATAATTAAAATTTACAATTTAAACAATATAATTTGTACAAAATTATTAGTTGAAAACTAGTTGATCAAAGGGCTCACTCATTTTTAGCGACTGACCACAAATATTAAGGTTTTTCTTTCTTTCTTTCTTCACAGTGGCATTTGAGGAGGGATCCTGACTCTAACAAAACCATAAGTTGTCCAACAACAAATGTTGAGAAAATTCTTTAATAATCTTAATATTAAAATACAGAATAAAATCAAAAAATCAAGTCGTCTTCTTCTTTTTGGCAAAAACTGGCATCACCTTTCTTAACAATTGACTGCACCGAGGGGCAACTTTGAATAATCATTGACTTCCAATTTTTTATGAATCGCAAAAGATTCAAAGTTCCGATTTGGTTTCCCTTCATAATCTGTGCATAGTGAAAATTGAAAACTCCTGAGATTGGAGAATTTTGACCTCAAACATCTGCTTCGCTTGGGCCATATCGTTTGTCTCCAGTGTAATGGCTACATTGAACACTCGGTCAAAATTTAAAAAACTCAATTTGGGTTGGGTAGGTCGGGCAAGACAATTTCTAAGAAGAAACAAAAGCCCTTCAAACATTAATTATTTTAAATGGCCCATAAGTCTAATTATTCACTAATTTAATATGACTCGCTTTTTTAGCAATGTTTAGTTGTCCTTGACAGAGTATGAAAACAAAACACATTGAAATTGAATAAATAACAACAACAATAACAACAGGCATTTTAAACCTCCATTTAAATAGTACACTAAATCAAACTGTTTATAAAATTTTAAAATTAATTACAAGAAACTTAAAGGGAATGTACACATTTGGTAATCACTCTTAATTAATGGTAGTAAAACACTTTTGGTTAGTGAGCCTACATCAGCTTTTGATAGTTTAAAGCATTTTGATCCTTCTTACAATTTCAAACAATTTTTTTAAATTTAAGATTATTTTCATCTCAGATTTTAATTCACACAATCAATTACCTTTTGGCATTTCCTGTCCTGTCTTAAGGAAAGTATGAAGATACATTTCGAATTCAGGTGGGTTTTTAAATACACAACAAATAAACTCTCTTGAGCAACAATAAAGCACGTTTTTAAAAAAAATATATTAGGTGATCTTGTAAAAACTTGAAAAATAGATTTCACATAATGAACAACCAGTCTTGTTCATCATTTTTTTCTCCCTAAATGTCATGTAGAAACACCTACACCACCCATCATCCTCTTTGTGACTAACTTCTTTTTTCCTTAATCATTGCCTTGGTGCCCTTTCTTCTCAAAGAGGTGCCATTTACTATAAGGTAAACATTGCTTCACGGCCACTGGACTGCTGGCCTGAGGCCAGTGGTTTTAACATCGGGCCAGGAAACTTGGGACCAAAACAAGTCCAGCTGTCTTGTGTTGTTCTCATACCTCACTGTGCAGAAATGATGTTCAAATGTTGACTTTGTTTGTGTCTAGAATCTTCCTGTAAAGAGCACCAAACTCACCCAAATACGAATGAGATCAATTTTCTATCTCTCAGTGATTGTTTATATAACACTCGGTACTTCCCCGAGTCCTGTGAAAAAATATCACAGGCATATTACTCAGTAGGGACTCGAACCCACGACCCACCCGAGTAATATGCCTGTGATATTTTTTCACAGGGTTTTGGAAAGTACTAAGGATACAGTGCTAGCACACATTGGTGTAAGGGGTAACAACCAAAGTTAATAATCTTTATCCCCGATGCAAATTTAACATATATTATATTGTAACAACTGTAGAAAGTTCTCTCTCATTGCGATAATGTGGTCGCTAATGGGGTCGATTTCACCAAGAACTTAGGACTAGTCTTAGGAGATATTAACAATCCAAGGCAAGTCCTAAGTTAAGACAAGTAAGTCTTCCTAGCTCAAGGTAAGATTAGTCTTACCTCTTTGTGAAATCCACCCCTTGTAAAATAAATTCTGATCCTGCTAAAATGTTGAGCAACACGCCCTGCAGTACTGTGGTATTTTACTCCAACGTCGACCCTACTCTTACAGCATAAAGTACCAGACCTGGGCCCAATTTCATGGCTCATTACCGTAAGCACAGAATCAGCGCTTACGGAAGCAGGGAATTCTGTGCTTACGGCAAGCGTGCCTATCTGTTGTCTGTTGTATCTGTTTTCTTTGTACTGTCTGTTTTCTCTGATTTAAAGAGCCTTTTGAATTGAGGTCGAATCTGAAGTGTTCTTGTGACATCAGCTTCTGAAAAATGAAAATATGACATTTAAGAAAACACAATAACACTTATTGGTACAGCCCCCTGCTTATCTCCAGGATCTAATTCAGCATTATCAACCGACATTCAACAAACAAACATCTTTTGTCAACCCAAGGTATCAACCCCAGGTATCACAAATACAGTCCTTCCAGAACGCTCCTGTGCATCTTTGAAACAGTTAAACACAATGTCAAACAAGCTGAAACTACTGATCAATTTAAAACCTCGGTTAAAACAAATTTGTTCAATCAATGTTTTCACAATTAATTTCATTCTTTTCTTCCTTTTTCAACATGTTTCTAAGGACCTTTTGGTGGTATGCGCTATATAACAACTGTCTATGTTAATATTAACATTCAGTTCATACTCCTTGAACTAACAAACCAAGATACTTTTAACATTGGAGTAGCACTGAGGACAAGACAAGGGCAAGACAAGGGCAACAGTTGTCATGGCCTCTATGGTGTTTGTGGAATTCAATGAGAGAGTATTGTACAAATCTTGAAGGATGACAGGCCTGCAAAGATTTGTAGCCTTTATTGAGATAATTTAATTTAGAAACAATTTCCCAGAGGTACCGTAGAGCTGTCTAAAATGAAATGGGATAGCCAAGATAATGACCCAGATCAATGGGTGTTATTCTTGAATCTTTTTGTTTGAATTCTGTTAACCTGTGGCCCTGCTACATTCTCAGACACACTTCCATTGCATTCCTCTCTAAATTGACACATTCGTACATTTAGGTATGTTCTTGTTTTCGTAATAAGTGTTAACAGCACGCTTCCTGTGCGGGTGTTTTGGGGGTATATGGGAAGTGGAAATGTGAACAGCGCTTGTCACTAATGTTGTACTCAACGGGGAGATTTCCATTGATTTGTTAGAAAGTACAGTGAACCTTTTAATTGGGGAGGAGGATGCACCCTTCCCTGCCACGCCCCCCTCTGATACTGCTTGACAAAATTCTCTGCTAAGCACAAACTGAGAGTGGCACAAGTCGCAAGTTGCAGTGTGAACTTTACGGAGTGTTTGCTGGAAACCTGTTTTTGTCAAGCAAGATTTTCCTGTGCTTAGCAGGTTGTTGTGCTTACATGCTTTATGACAGTGGGTTTAGGTGACCAAAGGAGGACTTAACAGGCTCCTGTCATAATAGTTGGTAGGCCCCTAGTTGTTGACTGGTTCTGACAGGATTGCTGTGAATAAACACACAAGACAGCTCTGTCATTAAACAGTCAGTCATCTATCTGTACTGCCTCTGTATCAACAGGTTTAATAGATCTACAAACAAAACCCTCTTTGCAAGGTCAAAACATGTATGTTGCCTGAGGGAAGGGAAACATCACCACCACCCCCTCCTCCTAGCCTCCCCCCCCCCCCTTCGAAAAAAATATATCAACTGTGTAAGCAAAGAAAAGTTACCGGCCAATCACAGCCAAAATTACATTAGTTTCAATGTGGTGACCGGTGCCCCTCTCAATTTTTGCTAAGCAAAGAAATTTGTCCTGCAGTATTTTCTGCCTAACAGCTTTATGTTTGGGCCCTGATCTATTGAAACATCTGTAAACAAAAATCCAGTCATCTATTGGGCCAATAGTTAGTTAACCATTTCTCACTATCATGTTCTCATTTCAGAATGATGAAACAGTTTGGACACAATGTTTCCTGATAATACAAGAGTTTGACAACCAACAACCCCAAATATATCGCCATTTGCAAGGTTAGCACACAGGGTAAGTTTACCACATCACTTTAACTTTAGGAACATTTTTACGATAAGTAAGCATAATACAGCACCTGGGTGCTTACACCACAAGACGGTCTTTTGTCTAACACCACAAGACGGTCTTTTGGCAAACTCCACAAGACAGTCGTTTGGCTAAGACCACAAGACGGTCTTTTGGCTAAGACCACAAGACGGTCTTTTGGCTAACACCACAAGACGGTCTTTTGGCTAACACCACACGACGGTCTTTTGGCAAACACCACAAGACAGTCGTTTGGCTAACACCACAAGACGGTGTTTTGGCAAACACCACAAGACAGTCTTTTGGCTTACACCACAAGACGGTCTTTTGGCTAACACCACAAGACGGTCTTTTGGCAAACACCACAAGACGGTCTTTTGGCAAACACCACAAGACGATCTTTTGGCTTACACCACAAGACGGTCTTTTGGCTTACACCACAAGACGGTCTTTTGGCTAACTTTACAGGACAGTGGTTTGGCTAACACCAAAAGACAGTATGTTGGCTAACATTATAAGCAACCTACCTAACAAAAAGTCTTTAAATACAAACAAAAGTAAACAACCGAAGTAGACAATATTTTGGCTAACACCATACAGTAAACCACAAAACCACATCTCATATGAATAACTTGAGGTGTCCTTAAAGCAAATCCTGCCATAAATCTAGGCCTGGCTACAGAGTTCTCTGGGTCTGCTAGTAACAGCTTTGGCCATTTAAAATACAAAACATGGTTAGCGCCCTGCCTTTTTGAAAAAAGGGAGGAGGGCCTTTTTCTTTTTTCCTTTCTTTTTTCCTTCACAACTTTGCCGGCCGGCCGACTTATTTTTACAAACAACCGGCTGGGCTTTTTTTCAAAATTAATTCTTCTTTGTCTCAGATCATTAAAACTTTATGAGTGAAAAAGAAGGCACTCTATAAAAAGGAAGCTTGGCAGGGAGACCAAACATGTTTTTGTTTTTAATTTGGCCTAACATTGTATCCACCTGCTGCATTGTGAATGGTAGTGGAGTTACCCCTCGGTTCGAACCCTGAATCCCCATGGGGTTATCAGGACAAGCCTAGCAGCTGTCAGCCCAGACCAAACCCTGACTGTAATGTAGTTAGGCTCCACAGCTTTTCTATTTTAGATTTTTTTTTCTTTGGGTCGATCTCAAACCTCACTCACTGATTGCTTGTATATTATTAGGTGTGTAGCTAAGGACAGGGATCAGTGTGGAGTGAATACTATTTCACTAATGCATACATATGTCAGTAACCCAGTCTCACCCTAGGAATTTTGGCTTCCTGGAGCGCACCAATGGGGGAGAGAAGTTTGTGGGTAACGAACAAAATGTGGTGGCACCCTTAAAGGTACAATACCACCCTGGCCTGTGTTGTGTCAGATTTTATCCTGTTTATTTTTGGATTATTTAAAAAAAAAAAAAACTTTTTTTTAAAGATTTTGAACTGACCGTCAAGGCAAGTGTCAGATTATTCCCCGTTTTTTTTTTTTTTTTTTGGGGGGGGGGGTTTGTTTCAAAGTTTTTTTGGGATTTAAACTGACCGTCAAGCGGGAACATACCTGTTTTATATCAGAACCCATAGTTTGAGATCTTGTGTAGGGAGACTGTTTTAGACACAGCACCCTGGGCAACTGGGATGGCTCAAGGGTGTTTGCTAAGACCAGGGCTAGAACTTGGAGGGAAATTTCACAAAGACCAAAGGGGATTGTTGCTCAAAATGTTTACTGGCACAGAATTGCTCTAACCAGACCAGAGCAGTTTAACATGCATTTATGTTTTTTTTTCGAGCAAGAACTATGGCATACGATCATTTGAATATATCTTGTTTTTGTTTAAGATATTACACAGTGAGGTCCTATTGACGCACAATGAGGTCCTATTGATGCAAATTTCCATCTATTAATTGGAGTATGGATGTCATATCAACTGTATAACAGTCGGTACTAAGCTTTCTCACAAAAATAAAAAAAACAAAACATAAGTTGTTTTTCCAGTCTTTTTCAAAGCTGTAGCTTACCTTTAAAATCCCTACAGAAGAAAGGGCCTGTGTACTACGACAGATCAATAACCAAAAACATGATTTTGGGGTCAGGATGGTGTCCCCCTTTACAAGTTTAATCGTAAACATATCTCAATGTATGTCTGGATTTTAGAGTAAAGTTACACCTTTTTGGGAACGAAAAAAAACCTGGCAGACTATCTTGTTGTACTGAACAGTTTGGTGTACAGATTTATGTATCCTACCTGTACGACCCGCTCTTTGAGCTAGCTGCATAAATATTGAGGTATACAAACGCCTTATGATGTAGCTAAAAAGAATTGTTAAAACTCATAGACCAGCCTGTTAATTAACATACTGGTTATAAACGGTGGTTTATTTAGTTATCTTTACAAAAATAGTAAAGAAAGCTGTGGGCTTGTACAACTTGGTTCTACTGTGTAGCCTGGCAGTGGCTGGCCAGTCAAAATTTTGTAGGTAGGCTGGCTGGGCAGTCAAACTTGGCTCTTGGGTAGCCTCGTTGGCTTGTTACACTTGGCTCTTAGGTAGCCCAGCTGGTTAATCAAACAAGCAACCTACCTCTTTTAAAAATATGATTTAATGTATGATTTTCAAGGTACAAATATGCCATTTTGTATTTGCAAGAGAACAAAAGTCACAACAAACTTTGTATCATTTTCAACTTATACAACTCTATTCTCTTTATCATATATTCATAAGAAGAGGAAATCAACTGTTCAGCTAAAATGTTGCATGGCTGAATTGAAAGGTAATGTCATCTCATTGACATTACCTTTCAACTCAGCCATGAAAAAAGTTAGTCAAACAAAGTTAGAGCATGGCCTGGTTCATCAAAAAAATTAAATTGTTGTTTCCAATCTTTTGTATCTTTCAGATTGCATAGATGTGGTTCACAAAACCGTAGAATCAAAACCTCAGACATACGTTTCCTGTTCCAAGTCTAAGGTAAGCAAAATCAGTCCTTTTTATTCAGGAATTCAGCTTTTTAATAACAAACAAATCAAGAACTGTTGAGGTCGTAATTAAATTTTTAAAAATATGTTTCTGATTGGGTGGCTTTTTAACATATTCACTCCCCCATTGGAAAACATTAAACTTAAAAAGGGTATAAATGTAAACAGCATACACAGAAGTTAACCACAGTGGACCAGATGAAATGGGTGTGGTGCACATTTGTGTTCTGTCAAAAAGCAGGCAGTTAATATACCTCTTGTCCTTGGTCTACCCCGAAAACAAGTGCAAGGAAAAACAAGGTCAGAAAAACATTATTGTAATAAAGAACAGTGGCAGGATTGCACCACATGCCCCACACCACAGCACCCTGCAATTTGGCAAGCCTTGTAGGGGTGGGGGGGGGGGGTGTTTGCAAGGATTAATTTAGTTGTGAGTTTTGTTTTTTATTTATTGTGGTTGATTGTTTTTGATTGTTTTCAATGGATAGAGAACATCTGGATCTTGATTTTATTAATTTTCTATGAATTTGTTAGTGGAAATCTCATGTCCCCCCCCCCAAATGTTGTCAGACAATTAGTGTGTGTTGATGTTGTTTTTGTTATTGCTTTGTTGGTAACAGTTTTTACAACCACACCAACCCCCCCCCCCCCCCCCCGCCACAAAAAAAAAAAAAAAAAAAAAAAAATTTAAATTAAGGTAAGAAAATTCAGTCCATTTTATTAAAGTACCCAGCTTTGATAAATAAAAAAAAGGATCAACACAACTGTTGAGGTGTTAACCAACTTTCTTAATGTGAAAATACGGCCTATTATATGTAGCTCCCAAGAAAGTCTGAATTCAGATAAAAGTCTGAATTATCTCATCCCTGTTGAAACCACAAACATAGCTTCAAGGATGGATACCATTTGGGGATTCAATTTCAGTTGTAGATTGACGAGTGATTTTTATGTCTAAAATTTGGCCAAAGGTGATGGATAATTGGACCCACTGTGACTCTAGAGGGAATAACTCGGCACTAATAATTGTCATGTCTGTGATGAATGGAAACTGGTGAAGAATTTATATACAATGCTGGTTGCAAATAAATTCAACATCTTCCCAAGAACATATAAGTAGACTTTTGGTTACTTTGTAAGCGTATTTCAACAAATGTCTTTCTACATAACTAATATAAATACTAGTTACAAGGTCTCACATGTCTCAATGTGTAGTCGGAAAAGTTTTACTTAAATGCTTGCCCAATACTTTAAGCACAGTGTAACTACTTAGAGTGCATTGCTGCAGTGAATGTAACTAAACTTAATTATTGCATCATTTTGAATATTGAAGCCATAAAAACCAACTTGCTCTACAATAAAAACATCCCTTAAAGGGAAGGTACACGCTTGGTAACTGTCTAAGACTAGTCTTCTCATTTGGTGTATTTCAACAATGCATAAAATACATAAAATCGATCGTCCAAGTTGCGAGAAAATGATGAGAGAAAAAACACCCTTGTTGGACGAATTTGTGTGCTTTCAGAGAGGAATAAAAGACTTATGGGCTAGAAGTCTTTATTATTTTAGTGAGAAATTACCTCTTTCCCAAAATCTATGCTACTTCAGAGGGAGCTGTTTCTCAAAATTTGTGTACGAATGTACGATCAACAGCTCTCCAATGCTCGTTACCAAGTTAGTTTTTTAGTTAATATTTGTTTTGGGAGTAATTACCAAACGTGTACCTTCCCTTTAAACCACTAATGGATGTTGAATCTTAAGCAGGATGCTCACCTTGTTGTGCAGTATTGGTGGACTCTTCCATTGGACTGAAGGGGGAACCAGGATACAGCTCAATGAATGAAGGCAATTCCTCACTACCCTCCCCAGCTGCTAACAGTGAGGGTGGTGTTACGTTGAGGTCGATGAAAGAAGAATCTTCACTTTTGGGCAAAGAGGGAGCTGTTTCAACAAGATGGTGATGGTCAGCAGATGCCTGTGGTATGATTGATGTCAAACCTTTTGAGGATTTGGAGCTTTCACCAACAGAGGGCAGTGTATCACTTCGTAGCTTTCTGGATGTTGATTGGACCATACCATTTTCCTGAGGGGGTCGGGATGTCTTACTGTTTGTCTTAGAGATAATCGCAGGCTCCCTGTCACTAACTGCTGTCTTGGCTACTGAGGGCGCTACACTTTTCTTTCTATCGGCATTCGACAACTTGACAAATGAAGGAATGATACTGGCTCCCTCACCACTGCTCGTTATTTGTTGACTCTCACTAGTGTTTCGCTGGAAACTGTTTCCTTTCTCACTTGTATCAGGCGTTGAGGGCGCTGTCTTGTTTGATGGCGTATCGGAGGATAGTTTTATAAAAGAAGTTTCTCTCTTTTGTGTTTTGCTGTAGGAGTTCTGTTTTAGTGTGTAAAAAAAAAGATAAAAGTAGCTGATAGAAAATAATTTGACAGGAAAGTTCAAACTAGAATCATTTACCAATAGTCTGGCCAATTTAGGTATTGAGATCTGGAGCTAACAATACACTTGTGTGGATACAGGGGACAATACAAAAATGGCTGCAGTTTGATCTTTTTCAGAGCTGACTCACAGTAAATTTTTCAAGTCAAAACAAATGTTTGCACCAAAAGTAAAAAAATCCACTTTAGAGAAACACAAAAAAAATCAAAAAGAAGGTTACCGGTCAAATGTTAACTGCTTCCCTGCGGCTGAATTGTGCTAAGTGGATGAATTTTTTGTAAGCAAGTTTTGGGGTAGCACCTTTTCCTGATGGCTTACCTGTCAGAGGTTCTTACTTCCTCCGTCTCAGAATCCTGTGTGGAACTTTTTCTTGTCTTGGTTTTGGCGATGTTGCTTTTGGTTGGATCCCTCTTGTGCAAGAGCGGACACTTTGCACCGTTTGCACACTTCCCTGTCAGTGTGAAGTCAGGACACCTCACAATATGTTTCTTTTTACACTTCAGAAAAACACAAGAAAAAGATTGCTTTACGTAGGGGGATGTTATAATCATTGATGAAACTGCAAGTAGAATTTTTTGAATTTATTACTCGATGAAAGTGCTGTAGTACTTGTACTTGGAACTCAAACTCCAGGGCTGTTTTGAAGAAACTCATACTCGGCTAGCAAAGTATTCATACCCAAAGTCTGTACTCGATACTCAACTTATTAAGTACTCCGACTCACACTCCAAACTTGATACTCTCAACTAAAAATGTAAAAATACCATTAGTCCTTTTATGTGTAAATTTGTTTGATATTGCTGGCCTTTAAGGCCTTTTCTTCTTGGTAAAGGGCACCCTATTTAAGGAAATTGTAAATTTCTACTGGGGCATTTCAAGGGCACAAAGACAATTACCAGTGGGCATGGAGGCAACCGCCTTTGTAACCCAAACTTTGAGACTAAATATTACCTTTTCTCCCAGTGGGCAGTAACCTTTGATGAAGTCTGGGCAGGGTGTCGCTTTATTGCTGACCTTGACGTGTGAGTAAGGGCAGTCGTCACGGTTACACACACCACGCAGAAAGTAGGAACACACCGGCATCTGATTGAATATTATCATACTTTTTTAATTTAACAAAAGAACATTTATGAGAAATCGCCTAACATAACAAAGCCAGATGGGCAATTCAAAGTGACGGCTACACTTAACTGATTTGGGCTGACAACCAAATCAACTTTCATCAAGGGCACATACTCCCAGGCTGAAACAGGGTTACCCCCTAAACAGTCAAGTCCGTAAGGATTTGAACCAATGACGTCTAGTTTAATGTCCTAGCGCTCTACCAACTTAGCCATCTAGCCCAATGCTGGCGGTCTCCCTGTTTTGCCAATATCATCGTTTGGCGCTGCCAGTCAAAAGCCATGTTGTAGCTGTCAACTACCATGTAGCCAGGGATCACACCCACGTTTACAACACAACCTGGGAAGCGGAAGTTTATGCATAAAATAGAAAAAAGAGCAACAATCTTAGACAGTTTTACCCACGTTCAACTAACTTAAGAACTTAAGTAGTCGTTGATTCATTCTTCCAATCATCCAATCAATTTAGATTTTTGTAATTCTAAGTTATTCTTTTGTTTTTGTAAGCTTACCTTTTCTTTTGAGACTTTGTGTGAGAAAAGACATGACCCGTCCGTTTTGGGACACGTTCCTCGTAGAAATCTGTCAAGATTTAAACAAAATAATTTTGACTCTTCTGTGAAGGTTATTATTTATCAAGTGTGATTTAAAATAATGTTTAAAAAAAATAAGATGATATTTCTTTAGCACACCGTGTAAAGCTTTCGATCGACCTTTAAAACACCTCCAGAAAGATGATTTTTTTCTCTTAAAATGAAAGTTGAACTTATTTACCTAGTACACACAGCAACTTTCTCCGGGTCATGTATGTATGGACAATCATCTCCTCTCTTACAACGCCCATACAGGTTGTAGAACATACAGTATTGCTTAGTGTTAGACTGCTTCTTACTACGGTGTTTGGCCGCTAGGCTAATGTTGATGCTACGTTGTAAAACATGGCTGAAGGTAAAGGCAAAGTACACGATTGTTAAAATTAGAAAATATTATTAGCTATTGCAAACTGCTTACAAACCAAAAGGACCTATGGTATATACCATACAAAATTAGTTAGTGGCCCTAGCAGAGTCTTCCTTCGAAGACTCTGCTAGGGTCAAAACATCAGGCCATTAACTAATTTCATTTATTGTTAAATTACCAATTTCTTTTTTTTTCAATTTCAAATCTGAAAGATAAAGGTCACACCAGTAGCAATCTTCCAGAGAAATATTTCCCGTACTGTCAAGTTGAGGAAATGACATTCATAGACCCTCACAATCACTGTTGCTTTCCTGATTACTGCAACCAAATTCAGCCCAATGTGAGTATACATAACATCCCTGACAAAACATGAACTGTTTTTTAGCTGTTTTCACTGGCTAACGTAATTATCAAAATTAGATGAAATTTGTACAGATTGTTAGGATAGTGTCCTGATAGATAACCAGAGAAGGGATTTAATTCAAATTTCCTCAAAACTTTTTCCAAGAGAAATTTAATCACCAACCTTGCAACTTTTCTTGTAACCGAGGGTGTGGCAGATTTCATCACCAGTCTACGTACATTGGACGGGGACACTTGAGAGGCATTAGGTGGGAGTCGATACAGTGCTTTACTGAACCGATTAATACGCAGTTTGAACTGTGCTCCTTGTAGGTTGACCATTGAGCCTGATGACATCTTCTCTCCTAAGTGAAGGGAAAAGAAAATACATAGTGAGTTACTGGGGTACTTTTTCTTAAACTTTTTTCTGTATAATTTTCTTATGGTATTTTTCACTGTTATGCGCCTTCGAACAGGCTGAGCCTGGAGAGAGTGCACTTTAAACTAAATAAATTATTATTATTACTGAGCAACATGATTCATACAAGAGATTGTGGACAACTTATCAGCTCAGCTAAGACAGAATTCAGGCCTTATGCTTAAGTTTGTTGTAAAGTTAGACTGTGGTATGTATTGTGCATTCACCACATGATACCATATTGCAGGCAGGCAAGCAAAGTTTATCTATCATTCAATGTACCACAGCGGACGATATTAAACAGTCAACAGTGGGAGGGTGAGGATCTGTTTCACTAGGGTTATTAGTCACCTGCGACTCTGCGGATGAGTTTGGTCTTGGTATTTTTCACAGTGACAAGCCTCTTAACCGTGGGGAGTTTCCGCAGTGGTGTTACCAGTGATGCGCTGGAGAATGCAGGTCGAAGGACACTCCTATGACCTTTGACCAGTCTGTACCTTGACCTCAGCAGGACGGGTGTGTCATTAAGAACAGTCAATCTTCTCCTATAAAGTGAAAACATCAAGCTTTGTTATCGAGCAAATAAACTCAATTTAGTTTCAATATTAAAGGGTAAAATATAACTTGTAACCCGCCAATGTTATGATAAAATGAACCAACATTGTATACAAGTGATTGGTAAACAGACCATGGCACAAGAATAGCAACAGCACAGGACGGCACAAGACAGAGGACGGCACAAGACAGAGGACGGCACAAGACAGAGGACGGCACAAGACAGAGGACGGTACAAGACAGAGGACGGCACAAGACAGAGGACGGCACAAGACAGAGGACGGCACAAGACAGAGGACGGCACAAGACAGAGGACGGCACAAGACAGAGGACGGCACAAGACAGAGGACGGCACAAGACAGAGGACGGCACAAGACAGAGGATGGCACAAGACAGAGGACGGCACAAGACATAGGACGGCACAAGACAGAGGACGGCACAAGACAGAGGACGGCACAAGACAGAGGACGGCACAAGACAGAGGACGGCACAAGACAGAGGACGGCACAAGACAGAGGACGACACAAGACAGAGGATGGCACAAGACAGAGGACGGCACAAGACAGAGGACGGCACAAGACAGAGGACGGCACAAGACAGAGGACGGCACAAGACAGAGGACGGCACAAGACAGAGGACGGCACAAGACAGAGGATGGCACAAGACAGAGGACGGCACAAGACATAGGGCGGCACAAGATGGCACGAGGCAGGGGATGGCACAGCATGACAGCACGAGACAGGCAATGGCAACACAAGATGGTACAAAACAGGCTAACGCATATCAAAGTGCACGAGACAAGCACAGCACAATAAGACGGTATGAAACCGGTAAGGGCAAAAGACAAAAGCTGATGCAAAGTTGGCGCACGACAGGCCACGACAAAAAACAAGGCAACTAAACACCATTTTGTCATCTTTGAACTGTGATACTCATCATGGTATATCTCATCACAGGAAATACCCAGAAAATAAGATTGCATTCAGGACAACATTTCATTCTAATCAGCTCAATGTGACAAAATGTAGGCTTGAGGGAAAACTTGTCAGGAAGTTGGAAATTACATTTTTCACCGTTTCATTTGGAAATAGGAACCTGACATACACCTCTGACAATATCAGTTCTTTCAAGAACCATCGTATTCTCAGACATGGATCATTCTGCAGTGTTAGTGTAAACCTTACAAGATTGTTTCCCACCAGTTTCTACATTTAAGGACTTCTTACTTCTCCATGAAGGAAAGCGGCTTCTTCAGTGTATTCTGTGCCTTCATCAACGCATACTTTGAGCGGAAGCCTTCTCCTGGAGAATGTTTCTTTGGTGATGGACGCGTGAAATTGTGCCTTGAAGATCTTCCTGTGTGTGAAGAAAAAATGATAGATTGTGGCAAATAACATAAACATGAACCTATTGGGTGAATTGATGGAGATGGTTCAAAAACAAAACTGACGTTTGAAAGGAAGTGAAATGTGTTTACCTTTCCCTCGATATCTTGGGCTATATGATGATCCCCATACTTGTTTTGTTCTTGGACTATAACCTGGTGCACTTTGACCTCTGTAGACTCCAGCTCCTCTTGCATACCCACGACCTCTTGATCCACGACCTCTAAAGGTCACAAACCCACGACCTCTTCTAGTTGGAAGGCTATGATTTCTACTCGAAAGATAGTTCTGACCTCTGCCCCGAATATATACATGACTACTTTTGCTTGTAACCCGACTGTTGCTCGAGCTGCGATGAACTGGAGAAGTGTCATGCCTTCTGTCTGCAGAATAATGCTTTTGTACGCTGCCCGAGGAAGAAGTATTTGATCTGCTACTTGATGGTCTGGCTGTCAGTTTGTATTTAGATGAACTGTATGGAGAACTATGTGTGTGATGATCCCCACTGTGTCTGCGTTTACGATGGGCTGATGATTCCGAGGTACTACGAGAATCGTAATGATACTTGGAACGATTGGCATCTCGGCTTGAACTCCGACTGCCAGTAGAGGTCCGGGAAGAATCTCGGCTTCCTGAAGATTGTGATTTCTCAAACTTGAAGGGTGATTTTTTGACATTACTGGACGGAAGCTTACGGGATTCATCTTGGGAATGTTTTGTGTGAGACGGTTGTCGCCATGAGTACTTGTTAGATTTCCTGTCTGAGCTGGAGCTATGGAGAGACAAGGACGAGGTTGACTGTACACGGCTGGGATCCTTACTGGACTGTTTTGATGTAGAGGCCGAGGGTGAGATCACTTTCCTAGACAATAACTTTACTCTTGATGGGTCTTTGGGCAGTGTAGAGCTGGAATGAAGAACATGCTTTCGCTGTTCCTGCATGATCGGCAAGTTGGGACGGATCAGGTACTTCTCTTCAACCTTTTTAACTTGATTGTTCAAGAGCAGTTTGGATTTCTTGCTCAAATCGTGGCTGTAGCTAGTTACAACCTGAGAACGGTGAGATGATTTAGATGTATGCTGCTGGCTTGTGTTCCTATCTCTCTTTGTAGAATGTCTCGCTGGTTCCAACAAAAAGGAAGAGCTATGGCTACCGGCAACATTCAGGAGTTGTGTAGTGTTTGCAGACAGATGATGACTTTTCCAGACATGACTACCTTGACTTGACTTGATAGGTTGTCCCGATGGAAGGAGGGAACTGACAGGTTGGAATGAAAATGAAGACTTACTGCTACCAGCCACATTAAGGAATTGTCCAGTGTTCATGGTTGGGTGAGCACTCGTCCAACTCTTTCCACTGATAGGTTGTCCTGATGGAATAAGGGAACTAACAATTTGAGCTGTAGCAAAAACAGGTTTAATATTATGCTCCAAACCCGATGTGGCATACCTAGCCTCTATTTCTTGCAGCCTACTTGCATAGCTAGGACTAGGTTGTACGGGTGTCCGAGCTGAAAAACCCTTGGGCTCTGTCACCAAGTTAGAACTTCTTCCTGGAAGGACGACTCTGCGACTGCCTGCCCTCGATGAGGATCTATTGCTGTCGTCATAACTTGAAGACTTTGCCTTTGAATTTGGTTTACGATTGAGAGTATCTGTCAAAAGAAAATTTTTACAAGAATAAAAGTACAATTTGAAACAAAATTATGATTCAAACATAGCCCTAGACCAAGTAACTGGGGCGCTAGATTCCTTTTTTCGAAATTTTGACATTATCGGTCATGATGACCGATAAAAAGGAATCTAGCGCCAAAATTTCGAAAAAGGGAATCTAGCTCCACAGTTACTGGGTCTAGGTTTTTATAACTGGTGCAATTTTTCGGGAAGTAAACTGTTCCCCGAATTATGTCTTTTTCACATTCATCTTAAGGGTAGGCACAACAAAGTGTAACTTCATGTTTTTCTTTTTCTCAAGTGAGGTGCACAACTCCAATAAATTTTCAACTTTTAGTAATTTATGAATGACTTCATTTTCTTTGATCTTTTGAACAATCAATAATATTGTGGCAATTCATAAAATATTCTGTTTTAAACTGTAGAAATTGCTGTTCTTTTTTGAACCCTGGTCCAGCTTTCCATAGAAAGATAGAATGATCAAGCTGAATATTTTCAAATATCATTCGGGAACAAATAATTACATGTCCACTCATAGTTGCGATAATCGTAACCCTCCTCCCGACGGCCGCCCAGGCAAATCTGGTGACTAGCTGTCCAAATTGTACGTGTTGGACCAGATCAACCGTTTACGCTCGAACGAGACTCGTAACCCTCCGGCCTGGGCGGCCGTCGGGAGGAGGGTTACGATTATCGCAACTAGTCCACTCATGGATAGCCCTAGTTGCGATAACGTAACCCTCCTCCCGACAACTAGGATAGCCCCACTTGTGTGGCCAAGGATCCTTGGCCACACAAATGGGGCTAACTCATGGAGAGCTAAAAATACCAGTTAAAAATTACACCCTCCATGTATGATGGTCCATCCCAATCCAATTATTGCGTACAGATCTTGTAGGGGGGGGGGGGGTTTCCCTTGTCCGGAAACTGGGCAGCTGACAAATACTATAATTTACCCGAAAGGAGAACAATTTCAGTACAAACATTTGAAAATAACAAAGTTTGGGTTCTTATGCTTACCAGTTAACTGTTCGATCTCCCTTTGTAACTTCGAGAGCCGCGAAAGCGTGGCTTCTCTGTCGCTGAAAGCAGACATCGTTTCTACAAAAAAAATGTTCGTGTTGTCAATGAACAGCGCCACCAACGACCGAGATTGCCAGCAGTTAACATCAAAAACAAAACAACGTGAAAGACTGCGGCGTGAATCTCTACAAAATCTAGCTGTGCGACGAGTGTGAAGAAAGGTCTTATTTTCGACATTGATATTGACGATTTGTGGTCTTCGTAAGTTTATCAATGATATTGTTGTCACCTATTTATATTATGGCCTTTTTTTTTACTATGGCCAGGGAATTCGACGTGAAACTGAAAATATGGTCGGTCATTTTATCAATCATGATGATCATTTGTTTTGTATTACTACTATTATTTGTATCAATCAAGTCAACAAGGAAATTCGAGGCAAATCAATCGGCCCAAAAGTCGAAGTCAGCTCGGCTCAAGTCGAAGTCAGCTCGGCTCAAGTCGAAGTCAGCTCGGCTCAAGTCGAAGTCAGCTCAGCTCAAGGTCAACTCTGGTTAAAGCCAGGCAAAAGTTACACCTACAGTCATCAGTCCTACATGATTTGTAAAGAATATCATTATCATTTTTTTTTCAGATTTCTTTTTTAAACTAAAGCGTTTAGCAACACAAACTGCAGGGGCGGATTGCCAGTCATCCTGCCCCCCCCCCCCCCCCCCCCCCGGCAAAGTCATTCTCCAACCCCCACAAAGTCGCCCCTAGCAAGCTCGCCCCCCCCCCCCCTTTCCAGGTACAAGCTGGCCCCTCTCAATGTCGCCCCTACAAAGACCACCCCTCCACTCCCCCCCCCCAACTTGCTTGGGGCAACTTTGCAGGGGGCACCTTTGTGGTGGCGACTTTGCGGGCTTGGGGGTGAGGGGGGGCGGGAAGGCGAGATGACTGATTTCACTAAAATGGCCATTGCCATTTGAAAAATAGAGGTAGAATAAACAGCAATTTATATTTTTCAAAATACAAATGGGAAATCTGGCCCTATAAAGCCAAACATTTTTTTATAATAAGACAGATTCTGTGTGCCAAATTTTGTGCTTACAAGTATCATGAAATGTACAGTTCACTACCGCTATTTTATTTATCTTCCCAGCCTACTCCCTAATCCTGTCCCTTTTATTTTGAATAAAGTTTTAGTTTGGAAAGTGATTTAAGCTCAAGCTTTCACTTTTAAACTTTGTGATCCTTTGATGGAACAAGACAATCCTTTCTGTACAGTTTGTCATTTTTTTATTTCGCTCTTAATTTCAGGTTCCCTGGATGAGAAGAAAAAGTTATGCACTCATCACGTCACTCACAGTCACACTGTCATGTCTCGCCCACGTATACGTAACAACATGATGCGGCTAGCCTATGAGCACCAGACTAACACCAAGTTCAACAGGCAAGCGATCCGACGACATTATGACGTAGATAAAGTAAGTTCAAAATGTCTCCTCAGAAGGTCCTTAAGATAGTTAGAATGTGAGGTTTGAAGAGACAGCTGCAAAAATGTTTCCTTTTTTAGGGGAGGGGTTGGGGTGAGGGGGGGAACCTAGAAGTGAACGAGGTACACGGCCAAGTGGAAAAAGAATTATCATGGTCCAGTAGTAATCCTTGGTTAAAGGCAGTGGACACTATCGGTAATTACTCAAAATAATTGTTAGCATAGAACCTTACTTGGTAATGAGTCATGGGGAGAGGTTGATAGTATAGAACATTCTGAGAAACAGCTCCCTCTGAAGTAACGTAGTTTTCAAGAAAGAGGCAATTTTCTACGAATTTGATTTCGAGACCCGAAATCAAGCATCTGAAAGCACACATCTTCGTGTGACAAGTGTGTTTTTTCTTTCATTATTATGTTGCAACTTCGACGACCAATCAAGCTCAAATTGTCACAGGTTTGTTATTTTATGCATATGTTGAGATACACCAAGTGGGAAGACTGGTCTTTGAAAATTACCAATAGTGTCCAGTGTCTTTAACCAGTCTCCAGGGTGAAAGATTTGTCATCTCGTTTGTTGGAAAGTTTTAAGAGACTTCTAGCCCGGTTCATACTTCCTGCGAATGCGAAGCGAATTTGATGTGAATTCAACGTCACAACTCTCCTTTCGCACCGATATTTCTCAAGTGAGTTGAGGGGAGTTGAACTGCTGCGAATTATTCATTGCGAATTTGTGACGTCAACATTCATGTTGCTTTCGCATTCGCAGGAAGTATGAACCGGGCTTTACCTTTGTTTTGATTTATCTGTTTTTGCAAAGTGGTACAACTGTAACTTGCAGAGCTTTCCTGAAGAGTCAAGAGCTTTGTTCTGTCAGTGCAACATGGATGAAGCTACAGAACAATTCTTGGATCTAAGCTATGAGAAATCTGATTGGATAATCACTCAAGCCTTGCACAGCTTAGTCAAAACCTTCCTGGGGATCTTAATGTCGGCTACCTCAATCAATGGGTAAGAATCTCAAGGAGACAGGATTCTGATGGGATTCTTTTTTGTTAATGATATATCGCCTTATAACATCACAAGGCTGTGAGGGAGGGCTATAGGTCTACTGAACTGATTTGGGCTGTCCACCTAAATCAACTGTCTCCAGGGACTTATCGCCGCCTACTCCATGGGCTGAAACAGGGATACTCACTCACTCACTCACTCAGTCGACCCAAGTTGTCGCATTGCCACATGTTTGAGTCTGGCTCGATGTCTGACCTGCCACACAACTCTATCCTGCATACAACTGATTAGCTCCTCCTTGTTGTTAACTCCTTCATCCCCGATCAGGGTCTTGAGCGTGGTCTTGGTGGGTATTCCTGGACCTCGACTGCCATTGGGTTACCCCGACCCCCTTCACAGTCCGTAAGGATGTAGGCATGGCATCATCCACTAGAAGCCTGGCTGCTGGCTGATAGAGTAGACTGCTCTACCTTCCCATTGTTATGTTTAATGAAAAAGTTATGGTTAAGTGCCTTTTAGCTCAAGGACAAAAGTGTCATGACCGTGATTCAAACCCACAATTAAACATTCTTTGAAATTTTTTAAAATTTCATTACAGAACACGGTTCGCTATATTTTACACCATGTTTTTGACTCCACAAATTTTCACAGGTTAGTTTTATTGTATATTCATATCCTAATTAAAACAATCAAGCAGTTCTAAAAACCATTGGTAAATAATTCTCATCGAGAGGGAAAGGAGTTATTTCAAACAGAAAAATTGTTGAGTGTTTTTTTGTTATCCACATAGACTTCTTCAGAGAGGCAGTATGTTTGTCTTCTCCACTAAGCAGTTCAACTCGCTCCTTCAGATCAAAGAGGACTTCAAGGCTGACCATCTTCTTGACCTTGGAGCTGGAGATGGCCGAGTGACGGAGATGATGGCTGGTCACTTCAAGAAGGTTTCGGCAACAGAAGTGTCTTATATGATGCAGAGGAGATTGAGGCAGCGTGGATACACGTACAGTAATCTTTTCTATTGAAGGCCAGATAAAAAACAACATGTTTAGCGTCCTGCCTTTAAAAAAAAAAATTATAATGGCTGCCTGACATGTTTTTAAAAGACAACGGGCTTGGATTTTTTCACAATTGTAATCTCTTTTTTGTTCTTCTTTAAACAAAACAAAAAAAGTAGGTGGCCTCTTAAAAGGAAAGGGGCAGGGATGCTTATCTTCTTTTTTTTCTCTTTTTTTTTTGGGGGGGGGGGGCCTAAGTTACTCTTGGATTATTGACTTGGTTTCTCCATCAACCATGGCCCAAGTGAGTGGGGTGCCAGTTGCATCCTGCGGGATGTATTTCAAAAAAGCTATGCATTTTTTGCTGAACATTAAATGACAATTTCCTTTCCTCTTGATTTATTTTATCAGAGTTCTTGGCATTGAGGAATGGGCTGGTCCTAAATATGATGTCATCAGTTGCTTGAATCTATTGGATAGGTGTGAGAAACCAGCTTCCATCATGCACGATATCCATAGGTCACTGGTACCCGGCGGAGTGACTATTGTGGCGCTCGTTCTTCCATTCAAACCATTTGTAGAAACAGGTAAAGATTTGCTGAGACAAATATTTTCAAAAGTTAAGATGTTGTTCATCAGATTTTGAAGTTTATTATAGAGGAAGTATCATTTGGGATCAGGTTGGCTCAGTGGTTTCTTTCCCCGTCTTCAAAAAGTTCCCCAACCCTGTAAAGAATTTCCAAATTAATTTGGCCACATGAACTCTGAGAGTTTACATCCTTTCAACAAGTGGGTGTGGTACATTGAATTACTTGTCAGCAGCCCAACTGATTTGTGCATGATCCAATTGAATCCACTGTTTCAAAAAGGAATTTAAATTGAGATAACAGGTGTGAGTTGCCAGAGGAAAAGGATGTTTTTATGCTAGCTTCTTTCTTTAACAGAGCTTCTCTCCAATGTGTATTCACATAGGTAGCAATCAGAATGACCCAGAGGAAATTCTTCACATCCAAGGCAAGACATGGGAGGAACAGGTCATGAGCGCTACCAAGGATTTCTTCTTACCCGCTGGGTTTACTGTACAGACATTTACCAAGTTGCCTTATTTGTGCGAGGGCGACACAGAGAACCCTTTCTACGTCTTGCAAGATGTTGTGTTTGTCTTGAAGAGGACTGAGGATGCTGGGCTGACGATACCAAGTGTGGATCCAGACTCTGAATGCATAGAGAGTGACTTTGTGGTTGATGTAGTAAGCTAATTCCTAATAATTTCATGGTTTGGTACTGTGTTGTAATTTCTTGTCCAGTCGGTTGTGTATAAATATTAGTACATGTGTAATTAGTGTCCTGGTCATTGGGTCGATAACATTCCTTTAATCTTTCTCAGCTCCCTGTGGAGTATACAGCCCTGAGCTGCTGTATGGCGCTAGTGGCTTTTTCATTCACAATATCAACCTCTACCCTCGCAGTATACCCCTGGGTGAAGAGAAGCAATTGTAGTAAAGGCTTTAAGCATCATGCTCAAGGACACCAGTGCCATTACCAGGATTCAAACCCACACTCCGATAACTAAACCACCAGGAATTGAATTCAATGCTCTTAACCACTCGGCCATGACACCTTATTTCTTCAACAGTTAGACCAACTCATCTGGCATCTTTCGAGATGTACTGTACTTCACTCTACATTCAGAGTCCCAAAATGAGATAGATAACATGCACAAATGAAAGATTCGGTATATTATATAGTTGTCTTAGCCAAATGCATGTCATTACTTCCAATATGAGAAGTATGCGTCTACCAACTCTTGTCATGCACCAACTGGGATCGCCCCCTTATATAGAATAATTTTTAAAAATTAACAAAATGTACATAATTGACTTGTTAAATTAAATAGCCCCAACTCCAAAATGTCTTTACCCCGGCTTACCTCCAAATCAAAATGTCTGGTTGTCACTGTGCCTGGCATCCTTAAAGGAACACGTTGCCTTGGATCGGTCGAGTTGGTCTTTGAAAAGCGTTTGTTATAAAATGTGTATAGGTAGAAAGATGCTGTAAAAGTAGAATACAATGATCCACACAAACATGCCTCGAAATTGTACAGTTTTCCTTTTACCTCGTTGACTAACACAGTCGGCCATTTATGGGAGTCAAATTGTTGACTCCCATAAATGGCCGACCGTGTTAGTTCGCACAGTACAAGGAAAACCACGCAATTTCGAGGCAAACTTGTGTGGATAATTGTATTCTACTTTTAAAACATCTTTCCAACCATATGCATTTTATAACAAACGGTTAACAACGCTTTGTTATAGACCAACTCGTCCGATCCAAGGCAACGTGTTCCTTTAAGTTCCTCAGTGAAGTACTTAAGTTCCTCGTTGTGGTATCGTCTTAAAGGAACACGTTGCCTTGGATCGGTCGAGTTGGTCTTTGAAAAGCGTTTGTAACCGTTTTTTATAAAATGCATATGGGTAGAAAGATGTTGTAAAAGTAGAATACAATGATCCACACAAACATGCCTCGAAATTGCGTGGTTTTCCTTTTACCTTGTCGACTAACACGTCGGCCATTTATGGGGGTCAAAATTTTGACTCCCATAAATGGCCGACCATGTTAGTTCGCACAGTAGAAGGAAAACCACGCAATTTCGAGGCAAACTTGTGTGGATAATTGTATTCTACTTTTAAAACATCTTTCCAACCATATGCATTTTATAACAAACGGTTAAAAACGCTTTGTTATAGACCAACTCGTCCGATCCAAGGCAACGTGTTCCTTTAAGTTCCTCAGTGAAGTACTTTAGTTCCTCGTTGTGGTATCGTCTTAAAGAAAAGCTTATTGTATCCTCTGAAATACCCCACCCCCAAACAATGCAAGTGCATATGTATTCACTCCATTTGATTTATCCAACCAGGATTGTTCCCCCAAGTCAATTTAAATTAGGCACTGTTTAATTGTTATTAGGGAAAAAAGTTTTCCCATAATTTTAGCAACAGTTCCCAAGAGATTTGTTAACTTCAAAACTACGGTATGTGAGAACTTTAAAGAAAACCAGATCTTAAACATAAATAAACCATTAAATACAAGAGACCACATATTTGTACTACAAACAATATTGATTAGTTCACCGTGTTCATTTTATTACTTCTGTAACCAAACGGCCAGTAAAGGGGCCCAGCAATTTTACAAGTATGAGGTTTTTATATGTGATCATATTACAAAGCAGTTTTTATGGTTGTGGCAACGTCAATTAGACAGTTTTACGAGACTGTGGAGACCCATCTTGGTCACTAAGACGTCTTAAGAGGACAGGAGGAAGTTTATTCGGCTTTGGCTGCCGCTCTCTTCGCCTTCTTCATCTTGTTCACCTCGGTGTTGATGATTCTTGTCCTCTGCAAGAAAAAAAATTGGAGCGGGATGTTAACAAGAGGATTTTTTCTGCTACTCTAGTGAACAAGGAGCTAGTACTAAACTAGAGCTAGTGTTCAAACATTTTGAGCAGGGAGCATGTATATAAGCAAATTATGTACACTGGATTTTAAAGACTGGACTGAATGGGCAACGACGACAGAAACGGGTAGCGAGTATCAAAGCCTAGCAAATGATGATATGAGATTGCACCAAGACTGAAAAATGGACTCCGGAAAAACAACTTTTTTAGTTGGACCAGTGGAAAATAACCAACTTTTTTTGTAGAAGTTGGTTGGAACGATTACCCGACATGTACAGCTAAAAAAACTTTTAATAAAATTGAGGTATTTTACAAATCTTACTTTAAAAAAAGGTAGAAATCTTTTTTGTAGGAATAAGAATAAACTGCATACCTTTTGCTTGGCTCTCATGAGCTTGTAGCGATCAAAGTCGGTCATGTCGGCTCTCTGAAAATTAACAACAGAACATTTGGGTTGAAAGCAGTCTACAGTTTACAGTCTTTTCATAAAACATTCAAATTTATGCAACCATTGGAGCTGTGAAGAACTAAAAATCAATTGTGTTCAACCAATGCATTGATGTAAAATCAACAACAATATTTATCTCAATTCGTGTCATTTTTGAGGTTGACTTTAAAATGCAGTTATGTTTGAATTTAAAGATTGACTTGAGGTAGAATTTGATTTGTCTGCATGACTTTGTATGTCGGATGCAAATCAAATTCACCAAGTTTCTAAGAAGGTGGCAGACCTGTATGCTTCATTTTTGCAAGGGCAGTAGGGAACCAAGGCATTTACTCCTTGGTAAATGGCACCCTTTGAGGAAATTGTTAATTTGTACTTGAGGATTTCAAGGGCACCAAGGCAATGACAAGGGAATCGCCCTCCGTGAATTATCAGGATTGAGGGGCGACCTAAACCCAACCGCTTACTCACCCTCTTCTTGGCAGCCAACTTCTTGGCCCATGTTGTCCCCAGCCACTTCTTCTGGATGTCTGCTTTCTCCCATGCCTTGCGGACGGTGGCAGTGCGAGCGGAGTGAGGGATACGGATCTTGAAGGTGGTCAGATGAAGCTTCTTCAGTCTGATCTGCTGACGAGGGAAGTCACTGCATGGGCCGTCAACAAGAGCCTGGTTTCACAACAAAAAGGAAACAAATGAAAACATGAAACTTCTTTCTTTTGTTCCCCCGGCAAAGATATTTCCAAATACTGCAGAGGATTTTTTTTTTAATTCTTAATTCAAAGCAGTTAAATTTTGAGCCAATGATTCATATGAAAGAGAGAAGAAATTAAACATTACTTTTTCTTTATTCGGGTCTATATGTGGTCTTACATTGTTGCTCGCTACAACCCATTTTTAGTTCTTTTTGTTTGGCATGACTGTGAGAGAGAGTTCCTTCCGTGCAATGTAGTATGAGCTTTAATTTTCCCGTTTCAGCAACCAATTCCTCAAGAGGAATATTTTAGGTAAAAAACACAAAATAAATCCCTTAAAAAGTGGTGACCGTATGCAGAATCTTTTCCTGATAATAAAACCAGCCGATAATAGTTGATCGTTGATCGAAGGAACCTTCCTAAAAAATATACATACCCTCTTCTGATCAATGACGTCAACGATGGCGCATAGCTTTCCCCTGTTTTTACCAACGGCCATAAAGGCCACACGGCCGATCTCAACAAAGCGTTCGAATACCTGAGAAACAAAGAAGAATCAGCAAATTAAAATCAATGTCAAAGGCAGGTGGAATTTCTACTTCAGGTTTTGCGGAATTTAACAAACAACTGAATCTAATTTACATAAAATAAAACAAAAATTCTAAATTAAATTTTCAACATCTTGATTTTGAATTATTATGATTTAATAAGCCGATTCACTATTGCAGCTGCGCATGTCCGTTACTGCTGACAACGCAATTTGTTTATCAAAAGGGTATTGTCAAAAGGTCACGGGAGATAAACAAATTGCGTTGTCAGCAGTAACGGACATGGCTTTGCAGTTGTAATAGTGAATCGGCTTATTAATATTATTGATAAACTGATATAAACAACATTTAAAGAAAAGGCACTTCCTTGTTTCATCTGGCCCCTGGCCTCAATTTCATGGTCTGCGCTAAGCGCTTATGATGAGTTGAGATGATAACCATTCTCAACTCTGCTGACACCGTGCAAGTGGTTCAAGTGCAGAGCCGGCCACGAGCACGGCAAGCTCGGAATTCCCTGCTCTAAATTCTAAGAAAGCAGAGCCCTTAATTTTCGGCCAGATAATTTATACTCTAGTATAATAACTTCAAAATAGGAAAAAATACTGAAGTGAAATTTAATTTGAATAGAAAAAAATTGATGGGCAATTTTACTATAATTCCAGTTCATGCAATGCAAACACACGTCCGGAAACTGGGCATACAAATGGAAGTAGCATTGCCACGCAAGAAATTGCAAAATTGATTTCGCCACTAAAAGTTGTAAAAACATGACAAATATTCAACTCGACACGAAAATCTAAGCAGACAGTAAGTGTCATGGTTGCGTAAGTGGTTATTCTTTATGGATCTGGTGAATTTTGGCAGTTATAAACCTCATAATCTTATGAATTTAAGGACAATTCGTCCGCCATGCTTTACCATTTTCGGGGTCGGCGTGAAAAGAGACCGAAGTGACGTCACAGGATTGACATTTATATATCAAAAGAGGGCGGTATACAACTTAAGTGGCGCGCTCAAGAATGACTGCTGAAAAGGCCCGCTTCTATTCGAAATTTGGAGATGTTTGTTCACATTCTGAGAGATTTCTTCTCTTAATTTCTCTTGGAAAGAATCATGGTATGTAATAGATGCTCTTTTTTGTTATCAGAGATTTAGAGTAAAATCAAACTGCCAATATATGTAGAAATCGAAACTATAAAAAATAATAAAACACTGATTACTGAATGAAGAATGAATGAGTGTTGTAAAAATGTATTAGTTAGGCCTACTATTTATTTTTTTAGTGACTTTATTGTTTTTAGTAACTTTTTCAGTATTTTGTAATGTAAGTGTAAACAATCAATTTATGATAAAATATGTGCTTTCCCGACCGAGAGGTAAGGAGGTTGTTTTTTGCTTGTGGAATACAGTGTCATTGTAATTTGTTGATCGATGGAAAAAGGAAAAGGCCTACATTTACTACAATCTACATCATCAGTTCCTCAATAAATCAGGATCCAAAATTATGGGTCAGTTTCATCAAAATCAAATTAAATAAATATTGTATTTCGAACTGATATACCTCCATTATCATACTTCTAGAAACTATAAGGCTCCCCTGTGAGCATGGGAGCCTTATAGTTTCTAGAAGTACCATTATCATTAATTATTTTAATAAAAGTTTGTTGTGTAATTTTTTCCCTTCAGACACCGACAAAAAAGATTTGAAAACCTTTCAGCAAAAGATTGCTGCAAATATCACCTCACAAAGTAACAAAGGTAATATTACTAGAAGTTACTTAGAAGTTACTACTTAAAATGTTTAATAAAAGAATGCCTTTATTTTGGAGTCATTCATAAAAATGACATTGTAAAATTAGTTTTATTAGGTTCGTATTTTTGTTCAGTAACAAAAGGGCACAGGTCCCAAGCTCTGGTGTTTCTGATCGGCAGAGTGTGGATTGGAGTTCCAGACTGGACACTTGTGAGTTGTGTCCTTGAGCAAGACACTTCATCATTATTGCTTCCTGCTTAGGCCCTGTGCATTGTATGCATAAAGAATAACCTAGTTTCACTTGTCATTAAGAATGCTAAGAGGTCCCTCTGGTTACGGCACTGACTGCTGAATGCTCTGCAGCACCTTGTAGTCCTTAGTCCTTCAAATGTGCTACATGAATCTGTGTCATTATTCAAAAAGATTTCAAGAACTTGTCTTAAAAATGTTTCTGTTTGTTCAAGTGTCTTAAGTAGTTTGTTTGAATGTTTGTAGCTCCGTGTGATTAATAAGACTCTTGTTTTATTCAAATTTCGTTTTATGGAACATTTTTTGATAAACTTCTCGAATGATGATTAATGCAATTTTCTTCTCTCAAAATACAGCAGAGCATAGCTTCATCCCACAGAGGAAGTATTATGTTGCTGTTGTCGACCAATCATCATGTCTGAAACACAGAGATCAAAGCGTGGATGTTGATTGGCTGTTGCTGAATCAACTGGATAGGGGATCAACCAATAAGAAGGGTAGCAGGAGTTCGACTAGCTGTGGAGACACTTCTATTGGAGATGATGAAGTCTTTGAAAACCAAGAAGTTAACGCCAAGTAAATATTATTATTCATGATTTAGTTTTTTAAATAATAAACAAAGTTGGCAGGAGCAGTTTGCATGGATCGATCAGTCATGCCTGATACTTCAGGTTTGCTCCTGTTCACTGCCTGGATACTGCTGAAAATTTACTCCTTCCTTAGAGGTTCCCTTCATTCCCTTTATCAAGAAGAAAATGCGTTAGTGCCCTTCCATTTTTGTTTTTAAACTGTTTTCATTGTGCAATGTTTTCCTGATCTGGTTAGGGACAGAACTGTGATAAGTTTGTCTTTTTGTGTAATTCTGGGCCATTTGCCCTTTGGGGGTTTGTTCCAAATGTGCATTTTAATGTTGTCTGCTTTTTATCGGATTAACTACCTTTTGTACATTAGAGAGTATAAGTCAGTCTTTTTTAATGCAAATGTCTTTTTAATCAATACTGATGAAATAAATAAACCATGATTTGTTTATTATCCTTCATAGTGAGTTGGCCGCAGCAATGGCTGAGTTCATCCATGCCCTCGCTAACAAGCTTCCTAGTACCGGACACTACCTCGACATCCTCTGGCTAGCGTCACCTAACACCGATGTATCAATCAATGATCATATCACACTCTATGGAGCCTTACAACGCCTCTGCTCATGGCATGATGGTGTTCTGACGGTGGTGCTTGATGACGCAACGGTGGACAGACCCCAAGACAGTACCCTGAATACATGGGTGAACCATCTTCATGGGAGAGTGGTTGGGCTGGATTCAGTAGATGAGGTGGTGATGGGTGACATGGCATGGAGGGGAGAGGTTTTGGTAGCTGATGGAAAGGTAATTATCTAGGGTTTCTGCGGATCCTTCAAAGTTAGAAAAAGTCTTAAATTGGACTTTATAAATTGAACATCTTAAAGGCACTGGACACTATTGGTAATTTCTCAAAATAGTTGTTGGCATAAAAAATTACTTGGTATGAGCAATTGAAAGCTGTTGTAAAACATTGTGAGAAACTTTCAGCAAATATTGATATTAGCTCACAATTTCTTATGAACAAGCCTCACTCGGTTAAGAATTTAACAGCGAATATGGACGACTGATTCTCATGTTCTTACTCAGTGAGATCTTTGTTTTCATTTTCTATTTAGGGGCAGAAGTCGGTCTGTCTTCCTGGATTTTCTTTGAGTCCTCTCCTCAGCGAGAGGTCAAAGGTTAATGTTGAGTATGTGGAGGAGAGTGCGGGTTCTAAATCGCCAAAACCCAAGTCAACAAAACCCCATCAGACAAAGAAGGTAACTGATCAAAAAACGATTCTCAAACTTTGTACTTTGTACTAAATATATTATTCAAATTTTAAGGGGAAAGTATGTTAACTTTGGAGAACACAATGTGCAAAACTTTTATGAGAAACTCAGGAGTTTCTTTGATGACACAAACTGGGAAAAAACAAAATCTGCACAGGAAAGGCAACTTTATTTATTTTATTTATTTTAATTTTTTCGAACGAGACAATAATTCTTTAAAGCAAGCAGAGGCTGTCAAGGGAAGGCAAAAGTTAAAAAAACTGTCATAAAAAAAAGATGTGCCCTCCCAGACCTTGTTCATCAAAAGAACACAAGTTCATGTTTTTATGTTGCTGGACAAAGAATGTTTACTTTAATGTGAAAGTTTGGATCCATTTCTCATACCTTTTATTCATCCACAGATTGTGGCATTCTCCAAACAGCTACAGGTTGTATGTTCAGTCCAGATAGCTGATGTTCCCTGCATGTACCTTTCGCCAATCACTCTGTCACTGTATCCTTTAAAAGTTCTCTATGGAGGTCATGATGTCAAAATTCATTATAATAGGGTACAAAAAATACAAGTTTGAGTTTGTTGTCCTACGCTGATAGGTAGTAGGACAGAAACAATCTTTTTTACACCACCCACCCGATACACTTATTATAGTTCAGTAAAGTTAAAGATTTATCTGGTCTCTCATAATTAAGTGAGGTCATTAGTCTACTACAGGTTTTTTCCAACCTAGGCTCAGGCTCCATCTCTCCGGGCTCCATGTGTTGTTGGGAACATCGAGCCAATGTACACTGCTCCAAAATGGATGACGGAGCCCCAAGCCAAAACCCAAGCCAGAGCCCATATCAGGCCTGATTGTATTTCCTTAATCTTGAATGCAGCCGTCTTTTACCAGGAAGCAGACTTCCTAGATCTCAACATTATCTTGAGTGGTTGTCGTCGATAGGTCGATCCAACGACACGGCTGTTATTATGAGACTACCCTGTAGGACGTTGACCCCAAGAGCCTCAACTCAACATGCCAAGCTGCTCAGCACCAAAGAGTGGAAAGAACACGTCAAAAATAATTCGGGTGACTTATCAGGTGATTTTCAAGAAGATATTTCTTTATTTGACGTGTTTTTGAATTTTACGTGTTTTTTTAAATTTGTTACTTACTGATTTTAATAAATGCCATGTGACCCCAAGTTTAGATGGAACTGTAGTTGCGCAGATACGACAATCAAGAAAACTTCTAACTGGCCTTTGACGACGGCGAAAAATGTCTAGTAATGTTGAGTATAACACACACTCACAAGCACAAACTCCCTGCTAACCCGTGAAATACGCTTGACATAAGCGTGGAATGTCCTGCTTCTGTAAGCGCTGATTCTTTGCTTACAGTAGTAGAGCCATGAAATTGGGCTCCAACCAGCAGTGCAATCAGTCCCATCATGCATCACTACATCACTACAACTTGTACAAGCTCATCATCCCATGCCAGAGGTGCGTTTTGCCGGTCGGAACCAACAACCGTTTCGGTCATTGGCCAGTGATTAACCAATTTAACCCAAACAGTCCTTGGTCACGACCGCCAAGTCGCACCCCATCAGCCTTTGATGAGATTTATTTGGTTTGAGCAAATGTTTCTCTAACATTCTTACTTCCATTCTCGGTCTTATTTCATTTTAGTACCAGACCTGAACATGCAGGAAACTCAGGAATTCTTTTACCTCCTCGTGGGCGGGGGCAACCTCGGGGGCAACCTTGATAATGATGTAGTTACTGCTCAAGTAATGAACTCACCGCATGACCTGAGTGGAGCTGTACATGCTAAGCTAGCAGAGTACCAGGATCTGCTGCCATTTGATGGTATGTGTTCTTGATTACCAGTCAATTTAAATGTGTAATAGAATGATGGGACACTTAACCATTATTACTTCGTCCTTCCTTCGGATGGGACGTATAGCAACCCGAGTGTTGTGAATGCAGAATAAAAAGCCTGTGCACTGATCGTTAAGAGAAGGGGTTCGCCCCGGTGTTCCTGGTTTGATTGGCAGCATATTACGCCACAGCACAATGTAAAGGAATAGTTTTCATACTTCAACATGTAGCTCCACACATACCTTGTAGGAAAATACCGACAGCGCATACGAACCTCACGGTAATATGCATGTGCTATATAAGAATGGTTTACTTTTATTATAATTACTCAAACTGTTGATATTAAATTGTATTTGTTGTATTTTTCTAGACTGTGAAAATGCCAGAACAACACTTAGTACAATTCCAAGTTTAGACGGAGCTCAACTACAATTTTTACTGGAGGAAGTAGAACTCATACAAGCTGAAGCATTAAAGAAGTTTATAGGTGAGCAGTGGTTTGATTTCACAAAGCACTAAGATTCACCTTAAGTTGAGTTGTCAGTATTACCCAAAGTGAATTGTGTTGCAGAGCTGCAAAACTCTCCCTGATTCTACAGGAAGATCCCTGAAAAGCAACAAATCATTGCCTTTAAATCTAATATTATAAAATTTCACATTATTTTTACCCTAACAGAGGACAGGAAGTCTGAGGGCAGGGAACCAGTCACCACATTTGCCGAACTGCGGTTGTTGATGGGAACTGTTTACTCTACCTACATGGCAACCAGGGAAGAGTTTGCTGCAATAAAAGATCAGGATGATGTTGACTCGGACTACTTGAGAAATAAAAATCTATTTTCAGGTGAATGCCTATATCAAGAGTCATACATACATACAAATAAAATTGTTTTTTATACCGCCATTTTTTCCAAGATAACAGCAGTTTGTGATGATACACAGAAAATGAAACATTGTAACGATAAATCAAAATTGCAAATTGATATCATAAAGAACCCCAAAATCATTGTTGGAACAGGGTGTGATCTCTGATGTGACCTGTGAATCAGAAGAGCACAGAGATGGAGAGCCACTGTTCCAAAGTTTAGTGGCGACAAGAGAGAAGGTTTTTTCAGCAGCTGACAGAGATCTGTGATGTATTTCGTGTTTGGACACATTGTCTTGGTGTCCCTTAGAATGCTCAAGTAGAAATGTATAATTCTCTGAAAGAGTGTCCCTTACCAGTCCAAACAAAAGTTGCCTTGCTCTTGCAAGAGATTACGTTGTGAATGATAGTTGGAATGGTGCCCTATAAATGTTGCGATTTGATAACTCTTGAAATAGTAAGGTTTGCGGTAACACCATAAATGATAATCGCTAAATGAAATTGGGTGGTTCTGAAAAGAACTGTAGGTTTCAACCAAGGAGTTTAGAGGTTATCATTACATGGTGTTACCGCAAACCTTACTATAATTGTAATTTCACAATGCAAAGTTTCAAATCCTACAACTCTTGAAATGAAAATGTTCTGATCTGTTTTGATCCCCTCCGTTGTATTTTACAGAGCTTGATGTTCCCCCGTCTAGTTGGATGGAACGCCTCGCTCTCCAGAACCATGAAGCAATTGAGAAGAAGATTAAACGCTTCAAGTCTGGAGAGATGATGCTGGCTGGGTTGTCTGTACCAGCTCCGGCTGACAATAGTGAGTTTTCACTACCTAAATAGGGTGTTGTGGCCGTGCGGATAAGAGCACCAAACTCAAGCTCTGATGTTTCTGTTCAGCAGAGTGTGGGTTTGAATCCCGGTCGTGACACATGTGTCCTGAAGCAAGATATTTAACTATAACTGCCTCTCTCTACCCAGGGGTAAATGGATACCTGTGAGAGCAGAGATGGTCTTGTGATTAATTTTGCTTAGTGTGTACATATTTGGTAGCACCGGCTGTATACTCCCCGGGGAGCTGAGATGGTTTAAGATATGAATTAAATGGCCCAGTGACCAGGGGTACTAATGTTAAAACCGCTTTTAGACGCCCTTCGGGTGTGAAAATCGCTATATAACAACTGGTTATTATTAATAATAATAATGATTACATTTATATAGCGCTTTATACTAAAAATAAGTTTCTAAGCGCTTCACAAAAAGGAAAAAAATGATTAAGTAAGCAAACGGGAAAATTAAAGCTAAAAATATACAATAATAATAATACAAAAGGTTCACGAAATATACGATATAACAGGCTATTTAGAAGAAACCAAAATCATTAGACTATGAGAACAAAATTATTGTAATCTCATTGGCACTGATGGAAACCATTGAAACGATGGGTTTTTAGTTGTGTTTTGAAACTGTCAATTGTCTGAGCATTCTGGATGTAGGAGGGGAGACTGTTCCATAATGACGGGGCACATACTGAGAAGGCTCTATCCCAGTATCGTGTGTTGGTACGGGGACCTGGTGCAAGCTTATTATATTATTATTATTATTATTATTATTATTACCAGCGATTAAGCTCAGCGCTGAAGAGTTCCTGAAGCACTTCCTAGCCAGTGGACTTCCCAATACAGAGGACCTGTGCCCAGTGGGTGTAGGAGCAGCAAAAAGACCCAGTGGGTCAGCGGCGTCGAGACATGTTTGCTCATCGGACATGGACTGGGATCAACTCAAGAAGGCCACATTCGAGGAGGCTCAGAAGTTCATCAGTTCACCAGGAATCCTGTAAGTGTAAAGTCTGCCAAAGAAAGGCAAACTGTTTACAGGGGTTGCCAAAGTATATCTTTGGTTTTGTGAGTGTTTTTTTATTTTATTCTATAAAAATGTACGTAGATGTTCAAAATGAAATTAACATCTGAACTAACATCAGATGGTTGCACTCTGCCATTTGCCAGAAAAGTTCAAGATTTTGGGACATTTTGTGGATATGTCATGACTATTTTGTTTGTTTTGTTTTCAAAAAGAAAATGAAGAATTTAAGAGTTTGTTTTCTTTTGAAAGGACTGCATTATCCCCTTCTTGTGATGAGAATTAAAACAGCCTTAGACACAAAGCAAGCTGAGTAGGGTAAGATTATCACATTTCCATTAGAGTTCAATTCAAACATCAGAATTGTTTGTTTTCGTTTTGTTCCTCAGGTATTGTTTAGACTCTCGCAAGTCTATGCAGGTCGATCGTCATTTCTCCAAGATGCAGCAGCGCTACATCCGCTTTGAGACGGCATCAACGTGTTCCTCCGAGCAGGCAGCATCTCCAGCAACGCTCACCATCCCTCCAGATCCCTCTTCTGCTACCAAAAAGGGGAAGGTTCATCCGAGGCTTAATTCAAGAGGTCAGAGATCGGCTGAGAAGGGTCAGAGGTCAGCTGAGAAGCAGCGTAGACTGGTGCTAGATAAGGGGAGTAAGATAAGCCCAGGACGTCTACATGGCCGAGGTGTGAAGAGGCAGAGACCAGACATGACGTCTGTCCTAGCAGCTAAGAGAAGGTGCATATGATTCAGCTTTCTGTTATTCATTCATTTATTTATACATTCCCACTCGGATAACAAGCAGTAGCAATTTGTCATGGCAATACAAGCTATACTCGAGCAATATTTTACGAAAGGAATATATTACTGCAACATAAACCTGAAGCTCTTAGGGAAAAGTTTCACTGAAGTAAATTTTTCTTCGTGTACCTAAAATTTGTCGTCTATGATTGTTACATTTTTGTACTACGATGAACGTCAGAGTGTTACAAATTCAAACATTGGGTGCTCTGGAAATTGGATCTTGTTTTTTAAAGATGTCTTTGTATCGCTTTTAATTTGAGTAGAATTATGCCAACAAGAACGTCACCCCGTAAGAAGCCTACAGAGATGTTGCCAACGAGGGTGTCGCCGCGGAAGAAGCTTACTGCGCAGGAGACGTCAGAAGACCAGCCCTTAACAGAGAAGAAGATCCAGGAGACCTTAACATCGTCTTCAAGCGGTAACGTCAGAAAGGTTTCACGCTCAGAGAGGACAAGGATGGTAAGTGGGCTTACAGTTTTCAAGCAGGATTATGATTTTTTATTATTTAGTGCCATAGAAAGCTAGTAATACTGTACAAAAGTTTTGTATGTAAGGCAGTTTCCTGTTTTTTACAAATACAAGAAATATGTGTAAATTTGCAACATCAAAAAGGGGTTAAAATAACAATGAAAACAAAACATGCCGATGTATGCTCAATGAACAACTCAACTTCAAACTCCTTTTTATTAGTATCGTTCTCTCGTATCTCTTGATAAATCAACTTTAAAACAGCTTTTGGACCAAAGAAGGTAAAACTATGTATTAACATAGTGTATGCTGTTTCAAATGTATCAAAAAATTAAAAATGACATGGGTCGACAAACCACTCATTTTGCTTGATCACAGCGCATCTGTGTAATCCGTCCAAGGAGGGTTCTTAGCAGTTTGCAAGAGCCACTGTTTGATTTTTGTCATGGTATATTTTTTTTTTACAGAAACTGAGGGCAATTGTGAAAGAGACAGTTGTCAGGAGAGGGATCAAGAAAGGGAGTGAATGCTACAAAGCTTGTATTGAGAGACTCTATAAAATGGCTGAGCTTTATGTCAAGGTGTGTGTACAAATGTTTGATTTGTATGGGTGCCTTCGATTAGCTTCCCCGGGTCTAACCTGATCTGCCCCGGTACGTTCAAATAGCTTCCCTGTGTCGACCCCAGTCTGCCCCCGGTATGTTCGAATAGCTTTGACGTCATTCAAGGGGCTCACCCGGGTCAGCCCCAAGTGCCCTGCTTGTGGAGTGGGTCACTTGGGGCTGGCCTGAGGTGCATGACATCACCATGAGAGGGTGAGTGATCGTTCAATTAGCTCTTGTCAGGGGCTCGTCAGAGTGAGCACCGTGGGGTCAACCCAGAGAAGCTACTCGAGGGCACCCTGTAATTGGTTTTTCGGTAACACCATGTGCCAGAGCTGCTTACTCTCCCTAATTTAAAAGTCTCCCTGATTATGGAAACTTTGTCCCCATTTGTTGGATGTAGTTCTAAACATCCCCCTGATTGGTGTACAACATCTCCTTGATTGCAAGATGCAAATGTTGGAAGCTCTGATGTGTATTTGCTGAGTGTATGATGTTCTTTAAAAACCTTGTCTTACTTTGTATGCTAATACCGCTGAGTAGATTTTTCGGAATTCAGGAGACTTCTCAGTTCAAAAGTTATTTTAGTGTCCACTTCACCAATTTTACTGTGTTTGTTACAAGAACTACTAAGCTGGAAATAAAAATGTATAATATGGCTCTTGATGGATGCACCTGCCCATGTCGATCGCAAGCTGAGGAAGAGACCGCGAGACCAACCTCGTAAAATCTGGGTGTGTCAGCTGGAACTAGACCTTGAATCTTGGGCGTGGCAGCATGTTGATAAAAGGCCAATTATTGACCCTTTGTGCCCACGTCACACGCGGCGACTGTGCCCGTTCACCATGTTGGTGGGCAATAGGTTTATGCGTCGCCTAAAATGCGCACTTCACTGAATAACGCACAATGACATTGTCCACCTGTATGGCGCATCTAAGATAATTCTGATGATGACGTTGGGTGAATTGGGTCTATTGGTGAAACATTTTTGCATGGATTTTGTGCTTGTTTTGATTGGGCTTCCGTAGGTACATGTTATCCTCTTTTTAAATTGCATGTTTTTCTTTTTTCAATCATCAGGATCTGAAGACGTCTAAGGGTCTGGATGAGGAGATGAAGAAGATTGCTGAAGCAAATGTGGACTTTGCCGTTCAGTTTGAAAGAACTAGAGTTCAGAAATCATAGCTAGAGGTAGAGCGAGGAGCTTGAGAATGGGCCCTTGAAATCAACCAATTTAACCCACGGTGCACTGGAAAGTGACCCCTCAGTAACCCTACTGCACTTCAAGTAAAAAC
The DNA here is from genome assembly GCF_032118995.1 of Asterias amurensis. NCBI lineage: Eukaryota > Metazoa > Echinodermata > Asteroidea > Forcipulatida > Asteriidae > Asterias > Asterias amurensis. The sequence continues at coordinate 717,092 of NC_092650.1, read as the reverse complement.
ATGTTGGGAACTTGTGGGTATTTCATGCAGTTTTACTGTTAAAAACTTTACATTTTAGTAATTTCTATCAAAGGTTCAGACTTCAAATGGGGGGGGGGGGGCACTGACATCATCTGGGGTCCCCCCCCCATTTAGTTACAGCACTGGACCATTGGGTAGTAATGCAATTTTAGTAAATTTGGTGATAGGGTTGTACATTTGTGTACACTTGTACAGTTTTCCTACTTGTTGTAAATTATTATTGAGAGTTAGATGATATATGTTGTAATAAATTTAGAACAAACTTTAATGTGTTTCAGATATTTTATTTATAAGTCGACAAGCTCAACTATAAAACCCTATATAATCGGGGGGGGGGGAAATCACAAGGGGTAAGTCCAGCATTTTTATCAAATTTAGGCTAAAAATTGAAAAAAAAACAAGGGGTAAGTCCAGCATATTGATCAAATTTAGGCTTAAAATTGAAATAAACACAAGGGGTAAGTCCTGCATTTTGATCAAATTTAGGCTAAACAATTAAAAAAACACAAGGGGTAAGTCCAGCATTTTGATCAAATTTAGGCTAAAAATTGAAAAAACCCACAAGGGGTTAGTCCAGCATTTTGATCCATCTTAGACTAAAAATTTAAAAAAATCACAAGGGGTAAGTCCAGCAATTTGATCAAATAAAGGCTAAAAATTGAAAAAAAGCACAAGGGGTAAGTCCAGTATTTTTATCAAATTTAGGCTAAAAATTGAAAAAAATCACAAGGGGTAAGTCCAGCATTTGAATAAAATTTAGGTTAAAAATTGAAAAAAATCACAAGGGGTAAGTCCAGTATTTTTATCAAATTTATGATAAAAATTGAAAAAAAAAACACAAGGGGTAAGTCCAGCATTTTGATCAAATTTAGGCTAAAAATTGAAAAAAAAACACAAGGGGTAAGTCCAGCATTTTGATCAAATTTAGGCTAAAAATTGAAAAAATCACAAGGGGTAAGTCCAGCATTTTTATCAAATTTGGGCTAAAAATTGAAAAAATCACAAGGGGTAAGTCCAGCATTTTTATCAAATTTAGGCTAAAAATTGAAAAAAATCACAAGGGGTAAGTCCAGCATTTTGATCAAATTAAGGCTAAAAATTGGAAAAAATCACAAGGGGTAAGTCCAGCATTTTGATCAAATTTAGGCTAAAAATTTGAAAAAAAATCACAAGGGGTAAGTCCAGCATTTTGATCATATTAAGGCTAAAAATTGGAAAAAATCACAAGGGGTAAGTCCAGCATTTTGATCAAATTTAGGCAAAAAAATGAAAAGAAAAACACAAGGGGTAAGTCCAGCATTTTGATCAAATTTAGGCTAAAAATTGAAAACAATCACAAGGGGTAAGTCCAGCATTTTGATCAAATTTAGGCTAAAAATTGAAAACAATCACAAGGGGTAAGTCCAGCATTTGAATCAAATTTAGGCAAAAATTTTGAAAAAAATCACAAGGGGTTAGTCCAGCATTTTGATCAAATTTAGGCTAAAAAATTGAAAAAATCACAAGGGGTAAGTCCAGCATTTTGATCAAATTTAGGCTAAAAATTGAAAAAAAAAACACAAGGGGTAAGTCCACCATTTTGATCAATCTTAGACTAAAAATTTAAAAAAATCACAAGGGGTAAGTCCAGCAATTTGATCAAATAAAGGCTAAAAATTGAAAAAAAGCACATGGGGTAAGTCCAGTATTTTTATCAAATTTAGGCTAAAAATTGAAAAAAATCACAAGGGGTAAGTCCAGCATTTGAATAAAATTTAGGTTAAAAATTGAAAAAAATCACAAGGGGTAAGTCCAGTATTTTTATCAAATTTATGATAAAAATTGAAAAAAAAACACAAGGGGTAAGTCCAGCATTTTGATCAAATGTAGGCTAAAAATTGAAAAAAAAACACAAGGGGTAAGTCCAGCATTTTGATCTAATTTAGGCTAAAAATTGAACAAATCACAAGGGGTAAGTCCAGCATTTTTATCAAATTTGGGCTAAAAATTGAAAAAATCACAAGGGGTAAGTCCAGCATTTTTATCAAATTTAGGCTAAAAATTGGAAAAAATCACAAGGGGTAAGTCCAGCATTTTGATCAAATTTAGGCTAAAAATTTGAAAAAAAAACACAAGGGGTAAGTCCAGCATTTTGATCAAATTTAGGCTAAAAATTGAAAAAATCACAAGGGGTAAGTCCAGCATTTTGATCAAATTTAGGCTAAAAATTGAAAACAATCACAAGGGGTAAGTCCAGCATTGGAATCAAATTTAGGCAACAATTTTGAAAAAACACAAGGGGTTAGTCCAGCATTTTGATCAAATTTAGGCTAAAAAATTGAAAAAATCACAAGGGGTTAGTCCAGCATTTTGATCAAATTTAGGCTAAAAAATTGAAAAAATCACAAGGGGTAAGTCCAGCATTTTGATCGAATTTAGGCAAAAATTTTGAAAAAATCACAGGGGGTTAGTCCAGCTATTTGATCAAATTTAGGCTAAAAAATTGAAAAAAATCACAATGGGTAAGTCCAGCATTTTGATCCAATTTAGGCAAAAATTTTGAAAAAATCACAAGGGGTAAGTCCAGCATTTTGATCAAATTTAGGCAAAAATTTTGAAAAAATCACAAGGGGTTAGTCCAGCATTTTGATCAAATTTAGGCTAAAAAATTGAAAAAATCACAAGGGGTAAGTCCAGCATTTTGATCAAATTTAGGCTAAAAAATTGAAAAAAATCACAATGGGTAAGTCCAGCATTTTGATCCAATTTAGGCAAAAATTTTGAAAAAATCACAAGGGGTAAGTCCAGCATTTTGATCAAATTTAGGCAAAAATTTTGAAAAAATCACAAGGGGTTAGTCCAGCATTTTGATCAAATTTAGGCTAAAAAATTGAAAAAATCACAAGGGGTAAGTCCAGCATTTTGATCAAATTTAGGCTAAAAAATTGAAAAAATCACAAGGGGTAAGTCCAGCATTTTGATCAAATTTAGGCTAAAAAATTGAAAAAATCACAAGGGGTAAGTCCAGCATTTTGATCAAATTTAGGTTACAAATTTAAAAAAATCACAAGGGGTAAGTCCAGCATTTTGATCAAATTTAGGCTAAAAATTGAAAAAATCACAAGGGGTAAGTCCAGCATTTGAATCAAATTTAGGTTACAAATTAAAAAAAATCACAAGGGGTAAGTCCAGCATTTTGATCAAATTTAGGCTAAAAATTGAAAAAAACAACAAGGGGTAAGTCCAGCATTTTGATCAAATTAAGGCAAAAATTAAAGAAAGCACAATGGGTATACATGTATAAAGTCCAGCATTTACCCCCTTGTTTTTGAAAATGCTAGGGGTGATTTTCTTTACCTAAATTTGATCAAAATCATGTGTCACAAAAATTATATTTTTCTAACCCAAGAAAGATACTTAGGAGTTTACAATCAAAATTATAAGTAGAATTTTAAACTTTGCATGGTGAAGGTGGAAACATGGGTGAAGCTACCGAACATTACATGGCAACATTGTATAATAGAAAAGAGAGGCCTATCCTAACTCCTTAAAGGGCAGGTAAACTAAAATGAAGCATTACTAAAGTGAGATCTGATACAATGCAAAGGCAATACAGAATGAATATTGAAAATATGATGAGAGAAAATACAAAATGTGAATTTGTTAACAATAAAAAGGACCGTTTGTAGTTTGTTTTTCCCTTAAAAAAAAGGAATCGTCAAGAATCAATGTATAAACTAAACTGTACAGATAAAATATATTCTCTCTATGTTGTCTTTAGCTATGTACATGTTCATTCTCACTGATGTAGAAACTGATCAAGTCTGTACCAACATTTACAAATTTCACGAAAAAGACCCACCAAAACTAACATCATGTTTAGCCAGAAAAGAAAAAATAACAACCATTCCCAAAACAATACTCTCACTTTTGACCTAAAAAGATAAGTTTACTCCTTTGTTTTTAACCAAGCAGTTTCCACACAATAAGGCAACTTTTACGTTTATCATGGTGCGGCCATCTTGATTTTCTAACGATCAAATCAATGTAATCAAACCAATCAAACCGAGGAGTTCCTTTCTTGAACAATGAATAATAACATTCATTATTGTTACTGGATAAAGGGAACAGGACCATGATGGTGGCAGCATGACTGACGGTGTATTTTCAAAAAGGGGCTAGCATTCCCCTATTATCAGGGCCCAATTCCATGGAGCAGCTTAAGCACAAAAAGCAGCTAAGCACAACCAATTTATTCTTAGCAGAATTACCAGCTAAACTACAATGTCACATGTACAATATGTGACTGGTAGCCTATCCTGCTCATGACGGCTTAGCAGAAATTTGTTAAGCAATATTTTCCGCTTGAGCATCTCTATGAAATTGGTTCCTGTTCTTATACTTCAGTCAATCGATGTCTACAGTTTGGACAAGAATGGCCTTGAGTGGTACCGTGTTCTGACGACCTTTTTCGGTCTCAGCAGACGCTTCTTCCTTCCGTTTACCACGAGGGACTCTATCACTGGAGTTTGAACAGGTGTTGGACTGGAAACTTCGTAAAGACAAGACATCAGAGTCAATGTTTACCCTCTCCAACTTTGTCGTTGTTTGCACGTGGTCCGTTTTTGAAATATCAGCAACAACTGTCTGCTTCGTTGGACTCGCAGGCGTTGACTCGCGCTCTTGATAGGTCTCTTTGTAACCAGTTTTCTTGGTAGCTTTGGATTTTGTGGTAGCTTGAGTTTCTGCGGTAGCTTTGTTTTCTGGTAACATTTCATGTGCGCGATTCTTTGAAGAACCTTGATGGTTTTTGTTAAGTGGTTCGTTGCTCTTTGCCGGAGATGATTTGTTAATGTGCTTGGTGTTCTCATCTTTCTGTTTTGGTATTGTTTCATCTGTGACTGGCAATGATGCAGTTTGTTTAGCTTTGTCTTTTAAGACAACTTCTTTTGGTTCACTTTTCTCCATCGGTGGTTTGTTTGTTGGTGTGCTATCATTGCGTTCACTATGGATTTGTATTAATGTCACGGTCGATGAAGAAACTGTTGAGGAATTTCTTGTTGGTTTTTTAACTTCTGCTATTTCCACTGGGCAACCCGAAGAATTTGTGGTGTTTCTTGAGGCCGACGTTTCAACAGGTTCCTCAGTCGAGTTTGACACAGAACTAGGTTCTGTTGATACTTTTGAAATAGAGTCTGGGGGGTTAGCTACTGCGCAACTTGGGCCACCATTTTCAAATGGTTCAGTCTTTGAGGCTGGACCACTGCCATCAACTGTCTGTTTTGGGGTGGGAACATTTTCAATCGGTGTATTACATGCGGGTTTATTTTCCTTGACGCTCACACCGCCATTTGGGTTATTCGCAATTGGGTCCGTGTGCATTTGTGTAGTTTCTTCGCGTTCTTCTTGGTTAGGGGTAGTGTGAGTGGATTCGTTATTTTCAACCGGGTTGGAGTCAGTGTGCATGCAATCTTCCTCAGTAACATTTATGCTCTCTGATGAACCATCTTGGGCTGTAGGCTGTTCTTTTCCGGAAGGGGTGAACGCCGCGATTACTTGATCTTCAACACCAGCACCGATACGGAAGCGCTGTTGTCTCATCATATTCCGCATCTTTCTTAATCTCCTCTCCTTCAATCTCTTCATCGCCTGCTCAATCTCTTTAAGTTCCTCTTCCTCTTCCTTCTCTTCATTCACATCGATCGTAAAGAGAAGCAAGAGGGCGTTCTTCACTAGCTTCTCATCTCTACCAGCTTTCTCTACATCAGCATTCTGGGTAGCCTCTTCTCCTGAGTCACCAATCTGATACTTGGGGCAGCAGAAGCTACCAGGGGTCTTCTCGACAGGGCAGATGATTTTGATCAGAGTGGCTGTTAGGTACGCGGTTATTGGGACGAGAACGAATAACAGCATGCTATAGAAGACTTTGTTCAGGCTACTCTCCATGGGTCTGTTTGCAGGTTGGTCCTGGCCGGATTCTGGGCCGACTGTTGGGGAGGCAGAAGTTGAGTTTGCCATTGATGCCCAACTCGCATTAGTTACAGATTCTGCCAATTAAAAGAAACATTCAATTCAATGCAATTTATTATAGACATCACGTTAAACAAAATATAAACATTGTTTTCCAATGTTCGTCTTACAAAAAAAACCAAGATAAACTTGTAAAATAGAAAGGGAGAACTTTAATAAGATAGACGGGAACAATATACAGTGCAGAGACAGGTAATAATTTAATTAATAAAAGAAAAACTGACAAACATATACAAACTAGAAACAAAAAAGCACAAAAAAAAAAAAAAAAAAACATAATAATGATGGGTCAGTCTTTGCAAAGCCGTCTTTTTTACCGCCCCCCCCCCCGAACACCCAAAAGGGGGTAGGAAAATCGTCGTTTTGGTAAGACTGTAGGCAAAAGTCGGGAACAACATTTGTTTGTTGCAATGACCCGGCAATGGTGCTCCTGAAGGCGACCTTCTGGTTGCTCATTTAGAACAAATGCCCAGTCCTCAGCCTTAGCCTATATACAGCCGGCAATACCCCCAGTACCTCGTTTGGCCAAAGAGATGTTTTTTCAACATTTTCAAACAAAAGATCTTTACTCTGTTAAGTGCTGATCTAAAACTAGTGACCGTTTGGGCGCCCTGCTGGTTTTGGGACATCCTTTTTTGGACCAGTGGATTTATAAGGCTTCGAGACCGTGTAGGCTTTGGATTAAATCAGAGGTAAACCCATCGTAAACCACTGGGAAGGACATTAGTTAGCGAGAAGACTTTATCATTTAAATCTCAACATTTTTGTTTTCTTTTCTAAAAGAGTAGGGCATGAAGTCGAGCATTTCACAGAAGTCTCCCAAATTGATGTCTACAGAATGTTTAATCATAACTATGCTACTTTAGTTTCAATAACACCGGTAAGGGGAAAGTTGTCGGTTTTGTGAGCAGTGGAAACGTTTGTGTGGAAGGGATTATCCGTTGCTAAGCTTAAGATCTAGATACACCCAGGAACAAGCCATGGCAGCATGCTGCGAAAAACAAACTTAGAGATCTGGAGTTCTAGACAAGATTATGGAAATCTTTTCAAAATATTCAAAAGTGTAAGAACCAGCTGTATACAGGGCATAATAAGTGAAAGAGATTAATTTCGAAAGTATGTTGCAGGCAGCAGGTCTACATTCAAACAAACTGTCTAACTGTGAAAGTAAAAACTGTTATGGAACAAAACCGTAAAAAACGCATTTTTATTCAATCGGGAAACAATTCCTACTGACAACTTAGTTTTGTTTCTCGATATTTGTTATTCTTCTAGGTAGAATGCTTGTTATGTTATGGGGAAAAAAGAAACGGATGAAGATTGCTGAATTCCTTTCTTTTAATACAAAAAAACGCCCTCCCACAAATAGTTAACTTTTTAAATAATTCGTAATTAATTATTTTATACAAACTTTGAATTATTGTCTTATTCCCTGTGGGACTTTACTGGATTCCCTTGACGGGAAGATCGTCTAAACAAACAACAATCAAACACCACAACAAACAAGCAAATTGTTTGAACAAGATTGAAGGTTAGCCCTATAAGCAATGATGCAATTATGTTAGAGGTATGTGGCATGGAGGTATCGAAAACAATCTTATCATGAAAAGGAGACGGATGAAGAAAGTTGAATATTTTATATACCAAAAAGCGCCCTCCAACAAATTGTAAAATTTCAAACAATTCGTTATTAATTCTCTTATGCCGTGTTGAATTATTGTCATTTGAGTCTTAATTTTTTTTACTTTCCTTAATGCTCTTATATGCTTTATTTTGTTGTTTTTAGGGATTAACTAATTCTTGGGCACATGGTCAATTCAGTTTTTAACTTCCAGTCATGTTTTCGGTAAACCATTAATCAATCAAATGAATTTGATATCTGAGTACGCTTTGAGTGTGCCTAACTGCAAAGTATACATTTGGTTTTTTTTGGAGCCGTTGGTTGATTTAATCCAATAAATATAGAAATCCATACAATAAAACTGAGCCAATGTGGACATTTCATTTCATAAGGTGGTAACATCTTTTAGATATTGCCGGAAATCTGGAAGAATAATCCGCTAATTGGAATACACAATCTGAGAAACGTTAATAAAGAAACGTTTCTCAGGTTGGAATATTTTTGAATTCCTCTCTCTCTATAAAACCACATTCATTTGAAGGGAAGAGTTTTCTCAAAACATGATGAATAATAATGCTTCTTATCAGCAACGATACATTGTTGAGTAATTACCAAAAGAATAGTACCCTTTCTTGTAACAAGTTAAACAAAGTCACAAGTTAAAATGGGTCCATAATAATTGTTAACAGAATTGGTAGGCCTAGAAATTTTACTGTCATAAATGGTATTCTCAGACGAAATGGGTTATAACTTTTGGAAAAGGTTCCATATCCTGCAGCCACCACTTCATTTCACTGTGAAATTGTAATGAAATAATGTTTTATCAAATGAAAAATTCACTAATGTAAAAATGAGTGAAAAATTGGTGGCAGACTACAGAAAGATTTCCTAAAATTGATCCAACTTACCAGCTTGAGTGAGACCAGCAACAAAAGTCCAGAGACATAAAACTGCAACTACGAAGTCCGAAAGTCGGAGTGCATGAAGTCGTACCCTTCCATGGGTCTCGACCACGATTTCACCCGTGCTAAGAGTGCCGTCCAAACCCCGTCTTCGCCAAGAGGACCTCCGCCGAAGGAGCCTTGGTCGGCTCGGTGGTAAATCCAATGGTTTGCTGACTTCAGTGCCCCATGGCATCGTGCTTGCCGACGGTGAGGGAAGCGTGCATTTTGACTAGAAAGTGTGCGCCAAAAACTCTTCAAATGTTGTGTACCATTCCTTCAGAATACAAGTCCAGATACCTTGGCTATAGTTCCTGAACCTAAAGTGAAATAATATTAAACATCTATTTATAACGAGCAAATAGAAACAGCTGTTGCAAACAACTTACCAACCAAAAGGACCCATGGTAAAAATGCAGAAAATAGTTGGGATGGCCTGATTTATTAACAACACCACGGAATGAAAATGGAGATTCGTGAAAAGTTGCTACAACTCCAAACAGAGGAATGTAATCGATGACACTTTGCAAAAGAAACATGAATTACTAATAATGCTCATAAAACGAACTCTCAATGAAATAATTGATACTATTGACAGGTAACCAGGATTATCTTTGATTGCAAACCATTACTTGTTAAAATGAACTATTTCATTTAAGGCTTACCAATTTGCTTCTTTAGGTCTCAACTGAATATCGTCGAAAAAGCTCTTCCTACTCAAACAACACGATGAGGATAAGATCTACTTCCATGGTAACCAAAAAAAGGTCAAGATAAAATTCCTAAATTTCAATCATCCATGGCTTCACAGCATAAGAACATTATCGTATTATGTGATATACAGAAGTCGAACTGTTTCTGCATATTCCAATAATATTATAGCCAAGTTTCTTCCAAGTGGAAACGTCTACAAGATTCTCAAGTCCTTCAAGTAACAAGATTTGTACACAAGATCCGTCTGAAGTATTCTTAGCATGTTGTCTACTGCTGGTGTGGACACCTAACACCATAGAGTACACTTATCGCTACAACCGGTTTAACAATAGCAACCGCCTGTCTACACGCATCTTTACGACAGTTTTACGGATTGTCCAAGGAGATCGAAGCGCATCGGCAAACAATTGAATAGTTCTGGCCGTGCTTCAAAAGATATTCGGCACACAAAGGGAACGTCTTGCAAGGAGAGTGGGCACAATCGGTCGATAGTCGAGTACAATGATCTGATCAATAATATATACAGGTCATCGCTAGGATACAAATTGACTTACCACTGTAACAAGTAGTAGAAAAAGACGACCCTAACAGTTACAAAAATCAAATGCGATATTAACTACGTCTGGTGGTTGTTCTTTAACCCCCATTTTTGTTATGAAATGCAGAAAATGTTGTCTCACAGTAAAAAAAAAACCATTGTTTTTCCGTATATATTATCACTGAGAAGCTTCACTGAGAAGTCTCCCGATTTCCCAAAATCTACTCGGCGGTATAAAGTAGGACAGTTCTCTAAGAAACACGGTGTTACCGCAAAACCAAATACATATTGGTACCCTCACCATGCAATGTCTCAAATCCCATTTAATTATTATGTTCGAGTGTTCTTGCTGTATACTCTACTACCGCAGAGTAATTCTTTTTTGGAAATCGGCAGACTTCTCTAATACCGCCGCAGAGTAGATTTTCGGAAACATTGGTTTTACATCTAAACATAAAATAAACTATACAAATATAAACGTTGCCATTTTTTTTTTATTACTTCGCTGTTTTGTTCATCTTCTTCTTCTTCTTAAAGATCATCTTAAACACACCCAACATGGAGATGCCTTGAGGAACAAGGTATGACATGAAATACAATGTGATTTTCACACAATACTCAAAGACTAGATATATAAATTTGCATATTGACAGAAATAAACGACAGGTAAATATTGTCACCAAACACTATTGATTGAAGGAATAAAGGCGAGGCAACCAAACAGATATACTTTGGGTATAACTCATATAATTATTGGCAATAAAAATTTTCGATTACAAGCATACAGCAGCTTTCGATAGTATAAAGCAATTTGAGAATTTTTTTTATTCCAATTAAATGTGGTTATATGTATACAAAATAAAAAAAAAGTTTAGTTGTTCTGCCCCAAAATTTTAATTTGATTCCACAAGCGTTACTGTTAGTATAATGTTTCTCAGATTGTGAATTCCCATTTCTCCTGTGAGGTTCGCTTCTTTTGAAATGAAACTCGTATTTGTTAGTTTTATTGTATTCATCTACGCTGGTATATAAAGGATCAAAGGATTTGGGTACTTTTTGTAACACAAAACACAATGTCCACAGATTTACATTAAACTTACACCGTTTTGAAGATAACGATGGTAGAAAGCGTACCTTAAAATATTAGTTGCTTAGGTGCTGTAGTTTTTTAGAAATGAGTAAAAAAATGAAATGAAAATATGTTTTTACATGCTAAAATAATTTTTGTCTCATAATCGCTGAGACGAAAATTATTTTCATGACATTGTTTTACTCATTTCTCAAAAACTACAGCACCTCAGCCAGTAATATTTTCAGGGAAGCTTTCTACTAACTATCATTATCATCTGTGGACATTGTGGGTTTTTTTTGTCCTACAAAAAGCACCAAGACCCCTTAAAATAATCAAACGGTTCCAAAAACTAAAGGTATACTATGCCTTTAGGGACTTTCGGAAAGAAAAGCCTTTCACAAAGACATCCTCCAAGACCCAAAGATACCTTCATCTTCTTTCGCCAACTTTGAATCAAACAAAACTAAGGTAAAATGTAAAAGGTAATCAATGGGTCGATGTGGCTGGCGTTCTTGCATGCCAGCTGCTTGAACACAGTGTAGCCGTGTCCATCGCAATTCAGCTTCTAAGCTTTGAGTAAGGATGAATAGCCTCCCAAAATTCTTATTATTATCACAATAAATGGTTCCTAGTTCATTCATTCAGTGACAATTCTGACAATTTACATGACACTTCCTCCCCTGAACTCGGCATTTACATCCACCTGTTATATCACCACTTCCCTACAGAGGAAGAAATCAAAATAAATTATGATTAGAATTATATTTCTGGCAATGAAACAAAGATGCCTCATAAGTAAACTTAATCACTGTAGCTTGCAAGCCTAAGAAAGCCTGTCAGGTAGCCACTAAGTTGTTATCAAACTGGGCTAGCCACCCAACTTTACAGCAAGGTGTGTTAACCAGCCAGCCAGACAGCTAGGCACCAAGCTTTTTAACAAACTGGTCTAACCAGCCAGCTAGCTAGCCACCCAGCTTTACAGCGAGCTGTGTTAACCAGCCAGCCAGCCAGCCAGCCAGCCAGCCAAGCAGCAAGCCAGCCAGTCAGCTAGCCACCCAGCTTTTTAAAAAACTGGTCTAACCAGCCAGCTAGCCAGCCAGCTTTACAGCGAGCTGTGTTAACCAGTCAGCCAGCAAGCCAGCCAGCTAAGCACCAAGCCAGCCAGTCAGCTAGCCACCCATCTTTTCATCAAACTGTGCTAACCACCCAGCTTTACAGAATCCCTTATTAACCAGCCAGCCAGCCAGCCAGCCAGGCAGCAAGCCAACCAGTCAGCTAGCCACCAAGCTTTACAAAAAGCTCTGCCAACAAGCCAGCCAGCCAGCTGCATATAAAAGCTGGGCACCAGCTAGCTTTTCACAACATGGAGAAACCAGCCATTTAGCTAGCCATCTAGCTATTCAACAATCCAGTTAGGCCAGCCACTCTCGTAATCAGGCCTCTATGTTAGCTTGGCTATCCAGCCACTAAATAATCCATAGGATTCAAACTGCTGCTAGCCACCTCTGTGGTCTAGTTGGTAAGACACTGCTCTTGAATTGCAAAGGTCGTGGGTTCGAGTCCCACCAGAGTTATGTGCCTGTGATATTTTGTTCACAGAGCTTGGGAAAGTACTGCTAACACTTATCGGTGTATACGGGTAAAACCAAAATGAATATTCTTCATCCACGATGCAAATTTAACATCTATTAAATATACTCACCGCTGGTCCCCACCGGAGTCCCTTGGTAACCCAACACACTTCCGTTTTACACATTGAGCATCTAACCCAATCACAGCCTTCTTTCTTCAGCATGATGATTCCACACTGAGGGCAGTTGATCGCTTCACCAGTTTTGATCATTTTCTAGCAAACAAAATTAATTTCAAAAGTAAATTATTGGTGGTTACAAAGATGTATTTGTCTGTTGGTGTATTTACACCAAGTGAGAAGACTGGTATTTGACAGTTACCAATAGTGTCCAGTGTCTTAAAAGTAAACAGTAACATTCTTTGGGGGTTAATAAAATGAGGTTGAAAGGAAGCAGGAATGATATATCTAATGATTCAAAATAAAATAAAACTTTACCTCCAGCATCAATTTAGTCTTCTTTGCTGCCTGATCATTAGCGGACCTCCTCAGTAAATCTTCCTGATACTCTTTACAGTTCATTCCTTCATGGATGGCTTTACACGTCAAACAGTTTTGCTTATTACAGACCGGACAGGGGAAGAAGTTAATGTTGTCATCGTAGAAACAGAAGCTTGTACAATCTGGTGTTTTGCAATGGAAGGCATTCGATGCCTGATTCTCCGCTACTGCTAGCCCTCGGTTCAAATACTGCTGAAACTCTTGGGGTCCGACCAGCTGTTGGCCAAATATAAAAAGCATTTCCTTTTTAAATTAGTAGGAAGTTTCAGCTTAATTTGTCATCAAGTTTTTGGAAAAAAAAATTTGAAAATAACATAGAGCAATGTTTTCAGAAGAGTCGCATTAGGATATTGTACCTTGTCCTAGAATAGTTTTCGGCTTCGGAGACAACACTTTTTTTTGTGACATTGTTTTACTCAATTCTGAAAAACTACAGCACCCCAGCAATTAATATTGTAAGGGAAGCCTTCTACCATTATCTTCAAACCATCTTTGAACATCGTCTTTTGTGTTTTACAAAAAGTATCCAAACCCATTAATCAGAAGAAAACAAAAATTACCTACCGCTTTGATTTCTCTTTCTATAATAACTTCCGGGCAGCTGTAGTCTCCGTCTTGGTATGGACACATTATGACAGGCTCTGTGTTGTGTCTTATGTTTTCCTGTAGACATTCTCTGTTGAGATTTATTAAAGACATTGAATTATAGACCTTGATGCTTAGTATTTGAAAGGGCAAAGGGCACCAAGACATTTTCTCCTTGGTAAAGGGCGCTCTAGTGGAACATTTCAAGAGCACCAAGGCAATGACCATGGGCAATAGCGTGTACTTAAAATCTGGTGAAGCATCTCAAACCCTAAACTACAAGGTGTGGTTGTCAGGCCTGTACGTTTTGTTTTTTAAAGAGCAAGGGCACCAAGACATTTTCTCCTTGGTTAATATCGGGCACCCTTTGAGGAATTTGTAAATTTCTACAAGAGCATTTCAAGGGCACCAAGGTAATGACTAGGGGGCACGGAGGAATTATACTCAAATATTACATGCCAAGTAAATAAACCACAAGGGAAACTGACTGATGGGTAAGTTAGGGAAAGTTCTGGGTTTGAACAAAATTTACTGCAGCGCGACTCGAACGAACGAACCCTGGATTATCGTGCCGGTGTAGCAGGGGATTATGTCCCCCAAATACAGCGAGCTGTGTACAAAATTCTTTCTGATAGCGCCCTTTTTTAAATCCTTCTCCCTGGGCCCGTGAAAACTTCCAAAAGGGGGACAGACTCTCCAGCGACAAATATCCCTGGGACACCAAAATGAGCTAGGAGCCCTCTGCGACACCCTCCCTCCCAACAAACAAACAAACACCCCAACAAACAAATTGTTACCACCGTTTAATATCAGGTCTAATATAAAGAGAACCCTTGCCTAAAACTGTCAACACCTTTCTCACCTGCAAAATGTATGTAGACATTCCCTCAGCATGACTCCCTCCCCCTGTGGAATATCCCCGAAGCAGATTAAACATTGAAACATCTCTGTGTTGGGTACTAAAGACATTACATCTGTTTCTACCAGCATCTGGTAATTTGCACCTCGGTCTTTCTGCTCATTTATCTTCTCTTGCCGTTCCATCTGAATTAAAACCAAAAAACAAAAGATGTATTTACTAAATACAATTTGTGAAACCTTTTAATTTGTTTAATCCATTTATAAATGTGGATGTACAGAATAAAAGAATTTTTGGGTTGAACAAAGAATTGATCAGAATGGGATTTGAACCAACGACCTCCGGATTAACGTGCCGGCGCTGTACCAAATGAGCCATCTATTTCTTTATTGGCAGTGTCCCTATTTTTTTTTTTGAACATTTTATATTGGTATACAATAAACGCAACGTCTAAAAATTTCATTTCAAAAAGGTGGTTGCATTTTTCAGAAAATGCAACGAAAATCGAAAATCTGGAACAAAAAGTTGACACAGGAAGAATAATCCTTAATAGTATACACAATCTGAGAAGCTTTAATCTCAGATTCAAATTTTGGGGCGTATAACTGTTATCCTTTTACATATATGTAACTTCAAAGTAAAAAGTTTCTCAAAAATGCTTTGTACTATCAAACGCTGCAGTAGGCTAAAGCCCGGTTCGTACTTCATGCGAATGCGAAGCGAATCTTGACGTCACAAATTCGCAACGAACAATTCGCAGCAGTTGAACTCTGCTCTACTCCCTTGCGAATAATCGTTGCGAAAGGAGGATGTGACGTCAAATTCACATCAAATTTGCTGCGCATTCGCGTTTGCATGAAGTATGAACCGGGCTTAACTAACTAAATGTTGTTATTGCCATTAATTTGAAGAGTGCTTCAAACAAATAATTTTAATTTCTTTATAACTCTTTCATTGCCAAAGTCGTATATGTGTGATATATTTTATGTATTCCAAAAGCTTCACTAATGTACATGTACAATCTTTAATTTTATGTACTAAAAAGTGTCCTCAATTGCACATGTACGACCAATAAAAGATGGGCCATGCCAAGCCACATGGGGTAATAAATACTAACAACAAATAAAAATTCATTCACATAGACTCAAATAAATGAAACAATGATTGATGTTCATATTTAATATAGTATTTCAGTTCTGAGTAACATAATTTGAAGACCGTTTAGCAATATTAAGTAAACATAAGCAATAGTTATTTACAATAATACATTCATGTTCTTCTAATTGAACAAAGAACATTGACTAGAGCAGGACTTGAACCAGCAATGTCCTGCGTCGATTTCACAAAACTCTTCCTAACTTAGGATTAATCTTAGGACTTGGGACGAGTCCCAGCCCTGCACTGTAGCATGCAGACCTTAAGATTAATCCTAAGTTAGGAAGAGTTACTCGTCTTAACTCGAGATAAGACGAGTCCCAACTCTTTGTGAAATCGACGGCTGGTGCTCTACCAACTTAGCTATCTACGATCCCGACAAAAATGTTTGGGCCACCCTTTCTCTCCCCCGCTCAATGTTGATGGGAGCGCAGACCGCGAAAGAGGGCTTAGTGTCAGGGGTTCCAACGAGATATGGTTAGGATTGTAGCCCTATGTTATTTTGTGAATAACTTTGTTTTGGGATAGTCAGGGATTACACCAGAGTTTTACAGACGATACAACTTTGGAAGGGCAGCAGAGGGATCACCTTATCGGGTGACAACTTTATTATTTCAAATATCAAGGAATAAACCACAAAGGATCTTTTCTACTTTTCTAAGGTATTTTCTATTAAAAATACTTGTAATTGAGGTTGAATATTTCACATTTTCTGTGACACATCAAAAGATTTTTCTAGATGGATAATACACAATGCCCTTTTTGACTTTTGGTCAAAACATAAACTTCCTGCCAAGCAGAGTGCGTTAGTTCTGATGCATATAGGCCGTAAAGTAGTGATGACCCAGTTCCCCATTTCATAAAGCCTGTAAGCAGATATTTTCTGCTTACAGAGCGGGCATTATCAGAGTTTCTATTTCATAAACACAGCTAAGCAGAGTTAGTGGCGCAAAATATGTAGAAAATGCTTAATTAGATCCAGTACACAGCTGTGCAAGGCACCCCCCCCCCCTTGGAATGTGGTTAAAACTCTGAAAACTTCTGATACTGCAGTTGTTGCTTAAAATAAGCCACACTAGTAGTATGCAAAAATTCACGATTGGTAACAATTTGGCTGAACGTATACAAAATGATTTTGAAATCCTTATAGTGATGGTAGTCAGGGCTGCAATCCCACCATCCGAGGTTAGAACAAAACAATATTTAAATTGCCAAGACTGACTCCCACTCCAATCCCCCTCCTCCTTCATCCATAACAGTAATTAGAAAATAAATCTAGAAATGTCCATACATACATACTATATACACTGGTTTTTAACAAACCAAAAAATAAAATTAAGTAAAATTTGCCAATGGGCCCAATTTCATGGCTCTTCTTAAACCAACAGAACTCCCAGCTCATGGCCCGCTGTAAAACGTGTGGTGCTATTGGGCATCTAGGAGTCGTAAACGCAGAGTTCTGGTTTAAGCAGTCCCATGAAAGTGGGACCTGATTCGTGTTTTTAAAACACAATTGCACCATTTCTTTCACTTGATCTAATGCAGTTTAAACCCCTTGCATTGGCCATCAACCACTGATGAAGCGTGCATCGGCTGATTATTTTGTGTGGTTTTTTTTCCCTAACAATTTTGAAAGGAATGAGAAAATAGAATTAGCTGATTGCAAACTGCTTACCAACCAAAAGAGCCTATGGTATAAATGCAAAATTCACAGTAGTTGGTAGCCTTGTGTTTGGACCCTAGCAAAGTCGTTCTCAAAGGCTTTTCTCATTAAGCCTTTGGGAAAGACTCTGCTAGTTGAGGTCGAAATGTCAGGACACTTAGTAAACTTTGGAATGATGAAAGAAACACACTTTTTCTAGTGATTAAAAGAACCACATTTTTTTTCCCCAAGACACAAGGCACCCCCAATTTCATTATGAAAATAAAAAAAGGAAATTCCATTAGAGACTTTCAAGTCCATAAGAACCTCTTGAAAGGGCATCAAGGCCAAGAACGGGGCAACAGCAGCCTTAGCCTACACGTAATCCCAGGACTACCAACAGAACTTGTAAAAGTTTAAAAGTTTCAACTTTTTTAAATTGTCTGCATGTATTGCCAAGTGCTGCATGTTGACAGGCTTCCAGATTGGCTTACAAATGACTGAGTTCATGTACGTAATGGCAAGAAATTTACAGAACATAAAGTTGGTCCTCAATTCACACACAATTAACTTGATGAAATAGACAATGAGCACAATTTGGGTCAGCAAACTGTTTCACTACTTAAACAGTCAGGTTTATCTGCCTGACTGAAACAAAGACATTTTTTAACTAAAGAGAACAATAATGTCCTCCTGGCACTTGTTAGTTTTGCAGCTGTGTACTAATAGTTAACCCTTTTGCTCAATAAAGTTAAACAAAAGTCCATCAAATAGAGAACTTGGTTCATGTGGACGGCAACTGTAATAATCAGCTAAGGCTTTGGACGCCAGCTGCAATGACGCTGACGAGGAATGTACCTCTGAAGAGATCCGGCCATAGTCGCTGTTCAAACCATCAATTCAAACACAGCCTCAGACTTTCATAAAACACGAGATGTACACGGGGCCGATTTCACAAAGAACTGAGATTGATTTTACCTGCAAATCAACTGTAGTTGCTAAGCAAAGTGTGATGTCACAATACAAATCACTATGGTGATACTGGCAATTTGTCTCACAATGAATTTTCTTGCTTTGTGAAATCAAGCCCTGGAAGGTTACGACAGAGCTGCAATCATTTGAACTTGCAATCAGGGAGATTTCAGGCAACAATCTGGGATAAATTTAGAAAAATATTCTACACAAGGAGGGCAAAATTCCAAAATCTTGTTTATATCTGCTCATCAGAACATGGAAAGGTTGATTTATTTTGAGGGAACTTTCTGTAGAATCAGGGCGAGATGGCAGCACTGGTATCGGTCCATGCACCTCAAGTCATACTATCCTCAAACTCATTAATGATCTCATCGATGTCATCATCAAACATTTCACGGTTCTGGTCTGGTCCCTGAAGACCCTATAATATAGGGACAAAGCAAGAAATGAACAATGGATCAGTCCAGATATATACTGTTCAGAATGGCTTTCTGAAGTTGCTTTGGACTTCAGCATAGCGAGAAACCAGCCTGATGAATTAACCACAGTGATTGGTTTCACAATGGCTGGTGACTCAACTGAAGTATTGCATCAAGGCTTATTTATGGACCATGTGAACAATAGTATCCCTTCCTTTCGATTATGGTTCTGATGTAAGCCAACAAAAGGCAGACTTGATTTCAGATTTGACTTGATTTCAGATATAAAAACCATTAGTTGATGGGGCAGGGAACCAGACCAGATCGTGTGTTGTTTGGTAGATCAGCATTAGTGAGAGTACTTACAGTGTTCCAAACAGTGTCAGTAGGCCTACTGTCATTGTCATTATCAGCACTGTCATCGTCACTGTCATTATCAGCACTTCAGAGTCACTGTCTTCAACAGCACAGTCATTGCCATTATCAGTGCTGTCATTGTTATTATCATCATAAGCCTCTCATCGTCACGGTCATTATCAGCATTGTCATCAACACTGCCATAAATAGCACTGTCATTGTCACTGTCATCAACACTGCCACAAATAGCACTGTCATCGTCACGGTCATTATCAGCACTGTCATCAACACTACCATAAACAGCACTGTCATTGTCACTGTCATCATCAGCACTTTCATCGTCACTTTAACGAAGACCATCAAATTAAATTATTATCATATTTTAAGCAGACATCACTTGGTGCCAGTTTTAATCTAATCTACACTTCTTAAGTTCAGTTCCGTAACAAGTTGTATTCCCTTTTGTTCAAATAAACTGTGGTCAGCATTGGTGTGTGGCTGATATTTAATACCTATTCCCCGAGGATTCTGTTTGTTTGTTTACCAAAGTTTCGTCTTTAAAGCCGTCAGCAACTTTTTTAAGAAAAGTCTTTTCTGCTACCTAGTTTCACTATTTTTGACTGTTGTTATAATTCATATAGTCCTCTTGAATTTTTTTATTTTTGTTAAATATAAACATGTCAATAATATTAATTTTGGCTTTACCCACCACATACAACAACGTGTTTTACATGTGAGTTTGTAGTACTGCCTCAGTACTTGCCCGAGCTCTTTGAAAAAAAAATCACAGGCATGTTACCCAGGTTGGATTCGAACCCAAGACCTGGGGTCTATCTATCAGCAATACACTCCATGTTCCTCGAACTCGCCTGGCCAGTTACGGGGACAGGGCTTACTCCAACACAGCATCAAGACTCTGGAATTCACTTCCTGAAGACCTCAGCCAAATGCACATCACTCTCTGCCAGTAGAAACTTAAAACACTCTTGTTTCTGCTTGCTTTCCCCACAGTTTGACAATACTTTTACTTAATCTTAAACTTCTTCCTGACGATGACCGTGGCTTTGATTGTTTTAGTAAAGTGTGTTTTTTAAATGCTGTGTTATTTTATTAGAGCACCGAGATCGCCCAGTAGTTAGAGGCAGTTTGAATTTTTTCTCCCCGTTATTGTTATGTATTTATTAATTTATTTATTAATTATTTATTATCTTTTATTCTTTTTTTTTTTTTTTTTGGGGGGGGGGGGGGGTTAAAAACTACCCTGGATTTCCGGTTCAATACAGAGAAATAAAATCTTAGGGTGCGTATTCAGAACAGACAACTCACCTCCATCATCAAGGCATCATTGCGATCTTGGTCATCCTGTATTCTCTTCTCAGCATCATCCATAATGTAGGAGCCCACAGCTGGTGGGTCGTAGTCATCTGGTCTTTCAGTCATACAGGCGTTACACCCCGGCACCCTAGGGGGGTTAATTAAGGTACACACAGGGCAGTGCCAGCCTACCTAGAATAATAAACACAATTACAAAAGGTATAATACATGATAAGCAATGATCAAACATATCAAGTTATGATTTCTATTTGGAGTAGAGAGCTCACTTTTTCATATTTTGTCAAAGTAAAAGAAAGAAACACAAAACAAATGTAAAATCAAAAGTATACCAAACAGAAATGTTCTTCATAAGGTGTATTGCGAATAGCAAAATATCAAGAGAGAGCTGTTGAACCCACACGAAGATATAGGCGATGCGTGCGCGAGTCGTACATGACAACATACACCGCATAGCAAACTGCCCCACATGCCTACCCACAACGCATTGCAGTTCTGAATCGTGATAAACCTTATTGTAGCGTGTTACGGCAACACGGTTAAGAACATCAAACTCTATCTCTGGTGTTTCTGCTCAGCACAGCAGAGTGTGGATTCGAGTCCCGTCCTTAAGCAAGACACTTGATCATTATTGCTTCATCCTCTGGATCGGACATGAAACCATAGGCCCCGTGTGTTGTGTAACGCTCGGTTCGTACTTCCTGCGAATGAACTAGACAAGCCCACTCATGACACTTGGTGTTGGCAAAAATTCTAACTGTTTGTTGCACAGCATCTTCTTTTTAATTGTACAGAACTTTAAGTCTGCTGGAACGTAAGGAGGGCAAGAAGAAAGTAAGTCCCTTGGAGAGAATGACACACTTACTTCCGCTGCAGTGCGTTTCCTTGGAGGTGGAGCAGCTGTAGGAGCCGGAGATGGGACAACATTCGGCAGGTCATTCTTGGGTACTCTGCCGAGAAGATTTGTCCTGATGACGGATGGTGGTGGCGCAAACATACTGGCATTGCCAACTTGATGAAAGAGCGCTTCTGTTGAGGTGGAAAGACAATCAAATTATAAGGGTTGATGGATTGGATGTAACAGTGGTGGGTTTGTTTTAATCAAGGTTGAAATGAAGAAGCAATGGATGTTTAACTAATTAATTTTAAGTATCTGTTCTCCTCCCTATTAGAGTGAACAGTACTTCTCCCTCTCCGTTTTTCTGTGTAAGATTTAGGCCATTTTAAATAGTAATGTCATGTTTTACTCCAAACTTTTAACTATGTAACTGTTCATGTAATTCTGCTGCTGGCAGCGAATTGAATAGATTTTTAAAATAAACCATTGAATGAAATGAATGAATGAATTACTTCAGCGAGTCACAAAATCCTCAAAAATCTTATTCACAAATTAGTCATGTTGGGGAAATATGATTCGACAGAGTTAACCACCAAGATTGAATTTGATGCTTTAAAGGCACCGGACACTATTGATAACTACTCAAAATAATAATTAACATACAAACTTACTTGGTAACAAGCCATGGAGAGCTGTTGATAGTAAAAAACATTGTGAGGAACAGCTCCCTCGGAAGTAATGTGATTTCTCACTCAAATATTAAAGACTTCAGGCCTGAAAGAAGCCTTGTAGGCATCCGAAAGCAAACAAATTTGTGCAACTAGGGTGTTTTTTCTTGCATTATTCTCTTGCAACTTCGATGACCAATTGAAACAAAATTTTCAGAGATTTGTTATTTTATGCTTATGTTGGGATAAATTTAGTGAGAATACTGGTCTTTGACAATTACCAAAGATTGTCCAGTTCCTTTAAACTGTTCCCCATGACATCAGTATCATTCACAATTATACCCCATCAAACTTGAAATAGAAGCTTACGTTGTTGCCGTTCTTCCAATAAAGCCTGTCTGCCGACCTCAACCCCTTGTCTGGTTATACCAGCCTTCTCAGCCGAGATGAGGTAGATGAAGACTGGGGTGCTGGAATTGACTCGTAGATCTATCAGCGACTCGGTGTCTTTGATGATCTTCTGTCCGATTATCCAGCGTTGCACTTCAACTGGGAAATCATACATCTGGAAAACCTTAGCCGGAAGACAAAACAGTTATCACTGTAAACACGATCAGTGAAAGTAGAAATTCCCCTCATTATTTTCCTCAATCTACTCCGCGCCATTGTTCTCCCTTAACTGTTGTCCGACGTCCAAATGCCAATTAAAAACATCTGAGGACCAGAGAAAATTCACTCTAAGTGGTCCAGCTGGCTGTTTTAGTGTTGAACCAGTGTCCACTATTGTTCTGTGGAACTCTAAGCATGGGAGGAGGAAACCTAGTAGACCGTCAATAACCTACACCGACATTCTCAAAAAGGACACGGGACTTGAATCAACAGATTTCATGGGGGACAGGAAGGCTTGGGGAACCACTGTGATTCGAGGACACCACTCGACTTAAGCAAGCAAGCACCTCTGGCTCATTACTGTAAAAGTTAAGGGCAGACCCTTGCTATTCCTTAATCTGTCATGCCTGTAAAGCCCAGTTCATATGTAAAGTGAATTTTGACGCCACAGCGCTGCGAATGTTTTGCAGGAGGTGTGCACATCTCAACTCTTTCCAATTGTTCGTTGAAAATTTGTGATGTCGAAATTTGTACTTCATTTGCATCGCATTCGCATTCGCACGACCACTTAACTATTCTGAAATTGGCACAGGGACGTCTCTACTGTCATGCACACCGATTATTTTTTGCTATAGAGTAATGCAAAGTTCATGGAAAAGTTTTTACCAATTTCTTTAAGTATGCGATGGTCATGTTGGGAATGACATCTGGTAGTCTGATCTTAGTTCCTGATGAAAGCCGATCTTCTAGAACTACATCGAGGCTGTAAGAACAATACAAGAGGAAAAGTAATAGATCAATTCGAAATACATAATTGAACCATTTCGACCTGTATGAAAGCCCTTTTTGTTTTGAAAGATTCATCATCCCTGAGTCATCAGAAAGTAGGTTTACATCTTGGTCATGACAACTGTGCCTTTACAAACACTGGACAACATTAGTAATTACTCAAAATAATTATTAGCATAAAAACTTACTTGGTAACAAGCAATGGAGAGCTGTTGATTGTGGGAAAAGGCTTTCTCTGAAGTAACATAGTTTTTGACAAAGAGAGAATTTCTCACTCAAATATTAAAAGGCTTTGGGCCTGAAGTCTTGCTATATTTTTTTAGGCATCTGAAAGCACAAAAATTTGTAGTTTTCAATAAGCCTTTTTGAGGTATGGCGGACGCTATACGAGTGCACTGTTTGGTTTTGGTGTATACACACAAATTAACCCAAACCTTCTAGTGTTGTAGCATTGTGTCTGTTATATCATGAAGGCTTATGGGGGTAAGACTTACTTAAATTTGCTGCGATTACCAGGCACGTCTCCAATCTCATCAGCTTGGGTGCTCAACTTGACTTTATGCTGAGCTAGTGATACTGCTGCATGACTCGCTGATTCACAATCTCCACTTGCAATAGCCCTCGTCATGCTCTCAATTAACGCTTCTGCAGAATGACAAAACAGTATTTCAAATATCTAATAAAAAATAACAATTGGTTAACCATTATTATATAGCACATAACTCATAGTGATTAAACATGTCCCTTATGCGCTGTAAATAAATATTATAAAAAAAACTGCTACTTCCTAGAATTCAGAGAGTTAGAAAACGTAAAGTGCATATAATTCTGAGTGCTAGATGTTTCAAATAGAGTTTGCTGGCTTCCGGCTTTGATTTTGAGTTACATGTACATGTACATTAATCGTTGAATTTTGTCTATTCAGCCGAGTGTTTCATTGACCAATCATGCATGGAATTTCATAAAACTCCTGCGTGCTGTACTAGTGAAAATTTCACCTTTGAGAGTGAAAGGCCACTTCATTTTGCAAAGAGGACTTCCGATGGAGGTTTCCAATGGAAGGGACAACATGGCCAAGACCAGGGACAAGACCAGGGCACAATTTCATAAAGCTGCTAAGCACACAAATTTGCTAAGCATAAATATTTGCCTTGATAAAAACAGGAGTACCAACCAAATTTTCACATGATTTACAGGATAAGCAAACAACAGCTGAATACTAGTAACAAGCAATATGCAACAAATGGAAATTTGGTTAATCCTGTTTTTATCAAGGAAGAAATTTCATGCTAAGCAAATTTGTGAGCTTAGCAGCTCTATGAAATTGGGCCCAGGGCAAACAGAGGCTGTTGCCTTCAAGTAAATCATTCCACAGGCTGGCTTATGTAAAGGGTGTGGCTCCATAAAATACCAAGCGTTCCATAAACTAGTTTATTTAGTGAAACCTTTGTTGCAATTATTTCCTTACCTATGTCTGCTCCTTTGGTAGATTTGGTATTTGGCATCGCCATTGCAGGAGAATATTGCCTCAATAGTCCAGCTGTAACAATGAACAAAGAAAATACAAACAAATTGTAACTAGTTGTATGAATACATTGACTCACATCGGCATCGTACATCGTGGAATTTCAACGTGTATGACAGACGTTCCCAAGTACTTATTTCATTTGTAATGTTGTTATTTAGCCTTCAAGAAAGACTCTGCTTAGGTCAAAATGTCATGCCTTTAACTACTCGTGGAAGGCTCCATACCACTTTGGAATACCAACCCATGTTCTTGAGTAGGGAAAACTGTAAAAACCCTCTTTGAAATGTGCAACTGGATCCCTGTGGAATAGAGGTCTACATGAAGGCGGGGACAGTGTGACAGTGCGGCACGGTAACCAATGGGTAAAAATAACTCCTGGGGCTTTTCCGTGTTCATGAGGATAAGAGATACGGTGTGAAAAGGGCAAGGGCGTTTTGTTCAGGGGCTTTCCCAAATACCATTATGTTTGTTTGTTTACTTTTGCCAGACGAACTACTCAACTTAAATTTAGACTAGTCTGAAATTTGTATCGCTAGTCCGTGTGTACATTGCAAGAATTTTGCAAGCTTCCCTAACCAAAATACACTACTTGTACAATAGAGCTACTATGCATGCATGTATTCATGATTGTAGCGCCGTGTATTTAAAACTTCAAAATCCAAATGTGAAAGTGAAACAAGATAAAGACATCACAGTATGGCCAACAATCCACATGATTATATGCAAAGAACATTTTTAGTAAATTTGTGTATCCTTTTAATAATATGTTAATAACAGTCACTAGTAAAGTAAACATGCCCTAATTAATGTCTGATTAATTTGTTTTGCCAACATAAAGCACCTGTACCTGTACATATTTATAGTTATTTTGTTAAAGGAAGTATGACGTACAATACCAAACTACCTACTATACTAGCATTATGGACCTAAAGATAACTCTTTATAATAGAGGAAGCAGTCGTTTCTTTGGAATAGTCTTCCTGTGCATATTCGCCAAGCTAGTTCTTTGAAAACTCATTTGTTTAAAGCTGCTTTTTTGTAATTTGCTTATTTGTATCTTGTATCTATCTCGTATTGTTTATTTTGTTGTTCTCTTTGAGCGCTTAGAGGCTTTTTGCATTAGACGATTTACAAATGTCTTAGTGTTATTATTTTCTTGACATTCCATGATTGTCCATAGTCAAAAAAACAATAGGAAAAACTGTGACTTTTTGAAATGGAAAAGTTATTTGGAGAATTGATACACATTTTAGATAGACATGGCTCATTAGAAAGTGAAGAAAACATTTAAAAAATATAAAATATTGTGTGCATTCATTTTCTAACCACATAACAGATTGCAAGCAGCAAAACTAAGATACATTGCCTACAACTTTACCGGCTCTGAGAATTGCAGTCTGCAGTTTCTAAAACCAATTGACTTTATTAAATTTGAAAGCAAACTATGTAGGCCTACTGTACTTCTGTTCTGCTGCAGATAAACATAATATTGCAGCTTTTTTAAATCAACAGTCAATGGTTGCTATTGCTTAGAACTGGATGGGAGAGATGTAGACATGGGGTGCGATCTGGCAGTCATTACCAAAAACCGTTTCGGTCAATGGCAACTGATTTACCAATGGTAAACTCAACCAAAACAGTTATTGGTTACGACCGCCAAAATGCACTCATGATATGAGAATAAGCTTGGGCGATATCACGATATTATCGAATATCGCGATACTAATTTTAGCCTTGCTCAAGGCAGTCGCATTATTCGCTCCGAAAAGACGCAGCTGTAAACCCACCCGCCGTATACCCTGTGCATGGTGTGTGCGATCACACCGAATGACCCACCCGTATACACACTGTCACATTGCACGAATACTGTTCACACAAGTCATCGCACTCGTACACCACTAACCGCATGCGGAGGCCGTCAGGCCGACAGCCTTGTCGGGTCTGTATCTTCCCGTTTTAATGTGTTGTTTTGAAAAAATTCCAATAGTGGACGAAATTGGGGGGGCTCTAGGATATGCTAGTATGCAGCTCATGAATATGTATATCAGTCGTCAGACCTATCAGACAACACAGGATGTGAGTCAAATGAATTATTCATTTTAACGTCCAATCACACACGCCTATCATGCTCGCTGAGCGTCCGTGGTGGTGGTGTGTGATGATGTAGACATGTCTCATCTTTCGCGGGCATTATGGTAATGAGCTGACCGTGGGAACTCTTCGCTTATTATAGTAATGAGGTCAGTGGCTTCAACACAGACCCTACAAGGCTGTCGGCCTTACGGCCTCCGCATGCGGATAGTGTACAGGGGCATCGTGTCGTGCGATGTTATGCACAGTGAATACGGGTGGGTTTTACGCACAGTGAATACGGGTGGGTTTTTATACAGCGGCGGTCTTTTTTCGGAGTGAATAATTCGACTGCCTTAAGCAAGGCTATACTAATTTGGAAACGATTTCGATATCGGATTGTTTTGGTTTTAATTGTAATATCGATATATCGCGATATCGATTAAATATCGCGATGTATTTGCTAGCTGAGACATCTTGCACCCCATAGGTTTGAAGAAAAACCAGAAGAGTAGGTCATAAGAACACCTCTCTTATGCTATGACTGTGTCTTCTACAACTTTCAATGGGAGTTAGAAGACTGATGATGTCAAATTCAATATATATCGCGATTATATCGAATATCGCGATATATTGTCGGCGATATATCGTGAATAAAATAAATCGATATCGCCCAAGCTTATATGAGAACACAGAGAAAACCCTAATGCCATGGATGGGACTCTGGGAGAGAACCAACAGACCCCTAAGGCGCTAGTCTCACGCCAATGTGTAAGACTTTGTAGGTCTGCAATCACCTACATTAAAAGTACATGGACACTGATTTTCTTTGTCAAGTTTATGTTTTTAGTTATAAAAACAATATACATTTGTAGCTCAAAGACCATCTAAAATCTAACCTACGAAAAATGCACATTTTACATCTTGCATACCCTTACTAATTTTAACACAAACGGGCTACAATAAACAATGTTGACACCAACAACATGAAATGATGTTTGCACTTAAAAGTAGTTCTGATTGACAATGATATGAATGAATTTGTAGATTGTTAATTTCCCTGACTACTTGATACATAAATTTGACAAGTCAAAATGGCAAATATTTAATATCCTTACCTTCTGGCTTAAAACTGTATCAGATAATACTCTAATCTCAAAGTATGTGAACTACATTACATGTTCCAGCATGTACTCAGTTGAGTTGTGTCACTCTTCGTGTTTCCGATGATAGTAAAAGGTTCATGTGATAAACCCACATTTTGTACAGTGGCGAGCACGCACACTCATGACACTTTTCTGGTGCCATAGTGTTTGGGCAATTCCATTATATCAGTGCAGGTAAATCAATGTCAAGTTGTCATGTAAATATCATCACAGCAGATACATTGTATGTAAATGAATTCCATGAATGTACTTGGTACACAGAACTGTTTCAGGTATGTATGGTAAACGTACACTAGTGATGTATGCACAGGGTGGGTATGTGTAGGTATCCTGGGCAGATGATGTGTACATCATAGCGGCTAAAACGGAAAACGGTAAACCCTTCTTTAAAATGAAACCATCCACAGTAACTAAAAAGGCCCTACCATCATTGGTTGGCTGATGATTGCTAATTTTAGATTATCACCAACCAACTGTGCAAACGAGTTGTTTGAGGGGTTTTACAGGAAAGGGAAATTCCCAGATTGCTGACGGTAATGCACGATAACATGGGGTACTTTTAGATGGTTGCTTTGTGAGAAACTGTTTTGACTTGGTAGTTGGTATTTTGTGGTAGGTTAAATCCTCCTGATTTTTCTGCGGGGGAAGTTGAAAAGGAGGTCAGTTCACTTTGATGTCATGATAAAAACCAATTGTTTGACAATGAAGTTAGAGGCTCCATTCCAGATGAAAACACTGTATTCAATCTAAAACTTTCACAAGTTAATATTAATGTATCTTTATTGATAATTTGACCCAGATATCACTTTATGTACTTATGTACATGTACGTTACATTAACAAAAACCAATCTTTGATCCTACCTTTAAAGGAACACGTTGCCTTGGATCGGTCGAGTTGGTCTTTGAAAAGCGTTTGTAACCGTTTTTTATAAAATGCATATGGATATAAAGATGTTGTAAAAGTAGAATACAATGATCCACACAAACATGCCTCGAAATTGCGTGGTTTTCCTTTTACCTCGTCGACTAACACATCGGCCATTTATGGGGGTCAAAATTTTGACTCCCATAAATGGCCGACCATGTTAGTTCGCACAGTAGAAGGAAAACCACGCAATTTTGAGGCAAACTTGTGTGGATCATTTGATTCTACTTTTAAAACATCTTTCCAACCATATGCATTTTATAAAAAACGGTTACAAACGCTTTTGTTTTGACCAACTCGTCTGATTCAAGGCAACGTGTTCCTTTAAATTTATGCTGTATGAATGTAAACAAACCAAACAAACAAAGACAGACAAACAAACAAACAAACAAACAAACAAACAAACAAACAAACAAACAAACAAACAAACAAACAAACAAACAAACAAACAAACAAAACAAACAAACAAACAAACAAACAAACAAACAAACAAACAAACAAACAAACAAACAAACAAACAAACAAACAAACAAACAAACAAACAAACAAACAAACAAAAAAACAAATAAAACAGAAACAAACAATCCGACTCACCTCTGGACTGTACCTCATCGAGTACATTCTTAATAATCAAAGAGAATTGTGTCCTGTCTTGATTGGTTTTAAATTGGAGACAAAACCTCACAGTTCCCAAATCCACTTGCAGGCTTTTTTCTAGAATGGGTTTGACTCCCACAATGTCTGATGTGCAGGCCTCCACAACAAGCTGTGTAGGATTGAAACAATTCAAGAAACATTTTTAAAACGACCTCATTATCTAAAGCATCGTAGTGCTACACATCACAGCAGGGCCCAATGAGCTGCTTCAAAGCACACAAAGTAGCTAAGCGCAACAAAAATATGCTAACCAGAATAAAGTTGCTTGTCAAGAAAATCGCATGTCATATCACAATTGACTGGTATCCTGGTTAGTTTTGCTAAGCAGCAATTCTTGATTCGCTTTTAAGAAGCTCATGAAATTGGGACCTGGAATTCACAAGACTGCAGGGTTGGTCAGTAAATCTTCTCTAAAATCGTGGCATGTTGGGCTGAGTGTATGAGAACATTGAACTTACGTTAATGTAGCTCTGATGTCTCTGATCAGCAGGTATGTCTCATACTTAATAATGTAACTACGGTTGCCTTGCAGGACAATACTGAGTGCTTTATGCCCATCGGGTGTGAAAATAACCATAGTATTGTTACATAAAACATCCTTTACTTTATAACTGAATCAATGTCTTCACTAGATTCATTCACCGACAGTTGGACTTTTTCTTCCTATAATTGTACATTTTTTTCAGGTTTTTCAATTGCTGAATACAATACATTAGCGTCCTTACAAGGAAGTTTACAGTTTAAAAATCGTTATTGTATCATCCATACACTATAAAATTGTAAACAAAATCAGACACCCCCTCTTTTTGTGATCAAGAAAGATCCTTGAAAAACTCCATTGGGTCATTTTGCTGTTTGCTGCATTTTTTAAAGCACAAGGGCACGAAGGCATTTTCTCCGTGGTAAAGGACACCCTATAAGCAAATTATAAATTTCTACTGGAGCATTTCAAGGGAACCATGGCAGTGACCATTGAGCGTGGAAGCAATCACCCTCGTTACCTTTGTGGAGTGTCAGCCCTGATAAGTATTCTGGGTTCTTTTACTGCACCAATCCTAGACACAGGACTAACAACTTAATGTCCCAACCGAAGGACAAAGCAACATGAATCTTTATGATACTTGGTATCTTGCTCAAGTACACAATTGCAGCGATTGGAACTTGAACCCATACTCTGCTAATAAGAAACACCAGAGTTCAGTGCACTTAAACGGTCGGCCATGACACGCCATCTACAACTATGATAATACTTGTCAACAAAGCCTTTTCAGCATCTTTACAAGGTGAGAAGACAATGAAGAAATTTCAGTTTAAGAAGTGGGAGGAAAACCTCAGTGAATTGTTCCAGGGAAAACCCAAAAACTCAAGTAAGGACTGAAAAACCCAATCCACATAGTGCCCCCCCCCCCCCCCCCCCCGGTAAGATTTGAATCCCTCCTCAGAAGCAGAAGGCGAGGCAAGACACCACTGCGCCAACCTGACTTCCCTTGAAGAAGAAAATTATACTTACTACAGATTCAGGACAATCGGTTGAAATTCGAAGAATGAAATCATCCCCTAGTCGCAGGAGATGAAACTTGACTGCGGAGTGTAGTTCTTCCCATTTGTGTTGGCTTTCAACAAACTGTAAGAGTTTTCCCTTTGACACCAGAATTATTTCTTCTCTTAAGATACTAGATTTCATCATCGTACTTCAGTCTTCTCGGAGCTTGGTTCTTATTTTTCTTCAACATCTGTTAACTTCACAGATGTAATAAAAACATAGACCTGAATGTATCCATCGAAAAAGTTCTAAAATGTTTCCGAGAGATGTGCAAACCACCAACACTGGATCTGAAAGTGACAAACAAGGAAAGAAAATTAATACTAAATTAAAAAATCTTCCTCAATCAACTTTTTTTACATTTTTTACACACTTTGTAGTTGTACAGTATTTCCTGTTCAGCCATTTTACTGTAGAATCTCTTGGGTTTTCATGTTTATTTTGTAGGCTCTGACTTAAACAAAATCCATACATTATTTAAATCCATAAACAATCCAATGAAATATTTTACATTTCCAAAAAGCACTGAACATTCTAGAAATCAAAAGACTCTTTCAACTTACAGTTCAAATTCCTTTGTGTCTTGGTCGACCATTGTGCAATGATTTAAATCAGTCGATTTGAGCAACAACTACATGTATGGCCAACACAGTAACAAAACAGTTTGCTCAAAGTCCCACAGTAACAAACAGTTTGCTCAAAGTCCCACACACTGTAATGCCAGTTTGATTGTAATAAAAACTTTTGGAATTCAACCCTCTGGAGCTAGTGGAACATTCGTTTGGTTTTCTTTTGTATAATTTCCTTCCTCCATGGTAGGACAAACCGTAGTTTTCAAACCACACAAAGATAGTTCGTTGTTATCAGTGCTCTCTCTGACCTTGTCATAAATGCACACCGTAGGAGACTTTAGTTTGATTGTCAACAGGAACTCTACCGCTCACCCATGTCACCTATGCTAAACAGTCTGGCAGACTACTGAAATGAAAACTTCATAATAGATTTGCTATTTCTACCTCATGTTCACACCAACATGAAATTCAAGCTCCACCTATAAAACTTTTTTCAGAATAAGGAAGCACAACTCTGGAAGCCAGAATAAGCGTAGTCCGGGTATCGTGTCGAATGTCAAGCTCGATGTACCTGCATAAAACTGCATGATAGACCTGCCAAGCCCCTAGCCCAAGTTGGACTCCTCTGAGCTTTGGCACCGACAGACATCTAACCAGGGCTACCAAGCCCCACCTCACTAGTGTGGCTAGTGGATTTTTATATCCCGAGGTTCAGCCCTTATTCCTCCATTGTCAGCCACACAAGTGGGGACGTGCCTAAGCTAAAGTAATTAGTAAGGATCCAAGTCAAGTGGTATTCTGCAAATTAAGTGCAATTTAGTCAAAAGTATTTATTTTTTACTTTTTTTTAAGAAATGGACATTTTACATACAACAAGCAAACGCATCGATAAACTAGTTAAATGTTACAGGAAAACAAAATACAGAAAAAAAAATAGAAAGAAAATAAGAATAAAACAAAAACAAAACCCATGAAAATAGTCAACTTAATATTAACATTGACTTAGCTAGGGCTGAAAAACTAGTTTAGACAAATAAACTTGTCCGGTTGACTTGCTGAGGATTACAAAATCATTTATTCTTTGAAAACATTTCCAGAAGGTTTATCGCAACTACCGCCTGACTGATTTTGCTGAATTGCCAAACGAAAGGCATCATGGGATGGAAAAAGGGGCTTTGAAAACCCCTTTTCTTTTACCATGGTTTACAAAAATTAACCCATAATCTCTTTTCGGCAAAATCATTTAGCTGGTCAGGCGGTAATTTGCGACAAACCTTATGCAAAAAAAAAAAAAATTAACCAGCAGACATGAGTACATGGGGTAAACAATATGGTAAACAATAGGGTAGTTTCTTTACTAGTAAAACTTGCCAAAGGAAAATGCTGTTGATAACCCGAGGTCACATCAATCATTCAAGGTCACGACTTCAGCAAAGTTTCGGGAGCGGGCGGGTGCGCACGGCCGGTTTTCGTAACAAACTTCATTAAAAAAAAACACACACACACCGACGCCCTGCACAACAATACCCCATGAAAACACACTCTACACCTTGCAAATGACGACTTAACTTACACAATGCAGATTTTTAAAATATGGACTGGTAAAACCCAACCCCCGCACCCGTTATAATAATTTCACAATTTTGTTGCTCGTCAGGGGAGATTCCCGTCGAGAACATCAAAAATTGGGAAATTACCTCATACACTCCAACCAATTCCACTCCAACGACCAGCCAGCATCATTGCGCACATAAAAATCGTGAACTTTAAAAAAGCTCGGTTTACATCACTAAAAAAAATCGTTACCGTTCCTGCCATTGACCAAAAACGTGCAAACAAAACAAAGGTTTATTTTTCTAAGCACTTTTCTAGAGGATGTAAACTACTGACGCGTTTTTTCTTCAAATAACTGTGTTAATGCTTTATTAAAATGGAAGATTTAACTTAGTTCAACGTGAAATGTATAACAATGTTTGATTGTCCTTTTCTTCAGAGAAATACGCAAATTGGAAAGATCGAGCCCTGCTAACTATTTTTTTTTTTACCGATGCAGCTTATTTTGTATCCTCGTAGCAAACGGGATTTGGATTTAAGAAATAGTATTCCCTTTGTCTAAATTGTTTGTTGTGGAAACATCGTGAAAATAATTTATACATAACAAAGTTACGTAATAACGAGACGAATACAGAGCAAAATGTAAGGAATAAGTGTAAATATTCGAGCTAAACAGGTAAAAACTCTCGTCTGGCTGTCATTGATTCGCTGGTGTCCCGTAAATGAATGACTTTTTTCTCTGTTGTATTCATGCACTGTGGTGTAGTTTCCGTGCGGTAAACACAGTGGTTACCAGTGCCACTGTAGGAAACAACAATCAGACAATAGTTGGATTTTTACAGCTGAGGAGATATTTGACAACGGTTTCGTCGGTAAACAATTCGTCAAAATTGTTGATTTCCAGTCATCTTTAATTGTTGAAACATGATACAGTCAACTTATTAAGTATATAGCAAGTTTTAGGCAGATATAAGAGGGTGAAAGAGTATCTCAAGTGTGGAATTAGTGAGCGGTTTCTTGGGTTGATTTTCAAATTTTGTTTGGTATTTTGAAATCAATTATCCATCAATTCTCCTGTGCTATTTCAATGGAGCAGTTTTCGCTTGTTGACATCAGAAACTCGACAGTGGGTGTTGATTTGTGCACCATTTTTCACCCGTTAGCCACGAACTGCACAAGTCCTAGTTTTAGTAGCAGGCCTATAAACATGCACTGTTGTTTTATCAGTGGAAAATCAACATTTGCGTGAAGAGGAAATTTTGACTTTTTGAGGGACTTTTTCCAAAGTAAAGTTAAGGAAGTTCCGTTGTCGCAGACTCATCAGAGCAGCAGGCTAGAAGTCACACCAGTCTACACTCAGTCAGAAACAAATATTTCGCAAACACCCAACATGAAGCTTTTGGAGAATCCAAATTTGGATGCAATTGGAAATGCACTGACCATTGAAACAGGAGATTGCAAATTATCAGGAAGGTAAACATGGAATTAATTTAATTGTTGTAATCATTCCATGTCATTTGGCATACATTTTCTATCAGTATCATTTGTCTGTGTCACTGATTTTTCTGTCAAAGGAAAGTGTGATCAGTTAATAGACATTTTGTTAAATTTTTGTTATCAATATAACATTTCCCTTTGTTTCTTCCTGTAAAATAAATTGAAATGATTGTTTACTTTATTATTTTATTTACTACTTGTACAAATGGTAAAGGTATAATTAATAAAGTAAACAATCATTTCAAAAAGATGTTCATGGAATGTTGTTATTGCTAATGGTACGTTATAACATAAACAATCAATAGCAACTTTCAATTAAATGTGATTGTTGTTTGCGTCTCCCCCCCCCCATACATACATTCCTGCATATAAGAAAGGCTCAACACTTTAAATAGGGAACATGACCATGAATTTAATTTAACATTTTTATTTGGCGTTTTCTCCCAACAATAAATAGGCTGGAGAGTTACTCTTGCAAGATGGCAGGTAACGACAAGCGCCTCTTTAAGATGTTGAGCCAGGAAAACGGCCACACCCCAGATGACCTCCAGGCGTTGTCCCCTCCGCAG
Source organism: Asterias amurensis (assembly GCF_032118995.1). Taxonomy (NCBI): domain Eukaryota; kingdom Metazoa; phylum Echinodermata; class Asteroidea; order Forcipulatida; family Asteriidae; genus Asterias; species Asterias amurensis. The sequence continues at coordinate 681,735 of NC_092650.1, read as the reverse complement.
AGCCAGCTATCGCTCAGTCCTCGTGCTGGAATAAGCCCCCAGACGGGGATGTACAGTACCAGCGCTGGGGATGAGTCCAGTGGACCGCTGTGCCACACATGCAGTCGCAAAATGATCTTCTACCTGATTTCAACACTCAACGCTTCTTTTCAGCCAGATTATGATTTCAGGTACAAAAAGGAATCATGACAAGTTTCTTATCTAAGAAATTAAGTACTACTCGATTTCTCAGGCATGCAACTTTTCAGTAGCCAATCAGTCAAAGTTTTTAAAGAGGGGCTCCTTAGTTGTTGTCCTCAGCTTATAAAATTGCAAAAAGAAACCAAAAAATCATAATTCTCCAGAAAAATCTTCTTAGTCTCAGTAGTGGCACTGATACACTGTCCTGACATGATTCTTGTTATTATTTGTTACTAGTGATGCCAAAAGCCATGAGTTTAGCCGTGAGCCCAGTTTGGATTGGACTGTCAACGCTGTGGACAGTAACATGTTCTCCACTTCAGGTGACATCTATGCAGCACAGATCCGTCCCAAATTATGGGCTGCTATCAATGATGAGATTAACCCAAATGAGTGTGAAATCTACAGGTGAGACAGATTCCGCAAATTATTTTATTTTTATTTGATTCAGCAGCCAAACACCGCCTTTAAACAAAGGTTGTTGGTGCTGGTTGATATACTGTTTGAAATTGTGAAAATTTCAAAGATATGTCAAAACTCTGTTGCTTTATATCCCCTTTTTGTTGTGAGAGTAACAACAAATTTTGGTGAGAATAAGGGCTCCATACTTGGCCCTCCTGTTCCCATTAATGACTAATGACTAAGTGACTAAGTAATAGAAAACTGAGCATCAATGTTGTAATTTTGTTTTTCCCCCAACAGCTACAACCCAGACCTGGAGTCAGATCCTTTTGGTGAAGAGGGGGTCTTGTGGTCCTTCAACTACTTCTTCTTCAATAAGAAACTGAAGCGCATCTTGTTCTTTGCCTGCAGGGCCAGCAGGTAAGAGACCTGAAAACCCTGATTCAAAAAATACTTTAGGAGGGGCTAATCCTGTTAATAATAATAATAATTCTTATTTGGCATATAGAGCATTTTACAATAACATATTAATGCACTTTACATTGAGGTCCTGGTCATTGGGCCAAAATCATTCCTGTAATCTTTCTCAGCTCCCTGGGGAGTCCCGACCAGTCAACTGCAGAAACTAAAACTTGTGTTAATAAAAATCCATTGAATGATTGTCACTGGAAACATTGTAATGAATCCGGGTTTGTTTTATCCTGTTTGTTTGGACAGTAAAACCTCCACAGTAGGTGCTGATTCTGGTATCGGACATGACTTTGATATGTTACTTGATGAGGAGATATCTGAAGACGATGATGGTTATGAAGAGGATGAAGCAAGTGGTGTGTACATGGACGACAGCTTCAGACAGGAGAGGTGCGTCTCTCTACAAACTTTTAGTATCATTTAGTTATCAGGCCTGTATGCGTTGTTTTTGAAAGGGCAAGGGCACCAAGGCATTTTCTTCTTAGTAAAAAGGCACCCTATGAGGAAATTGTAAATTTCTACTGGGGAGCATTTCAAGGGCACCAAGGACCAGGGATGTGGAGACAATCGCCTTTGTTGCCTCTGTTTAGTATCAGGCCTGAGTAATAATAATATGTAGTCTTGAATAGAGTACATGTACTCAAGGCGCTTGAGCAGACATAAACGTTCTAAGACAAGTTTTCAAATTTTTTGAAATATAACACCTGCTAATATCGCAGCTTATACTGGTTTACAAGGTGCTGTTGCACACTCAGCAGCCACTGCTAAACACAACGGGGTGAACCCCTTCTCTAAGCGTAACTAGGTTCTTTTAAGTGCATTGCAAAAGCATCTTGCTCTTTGGCACAAGTTAAGTGCCATGACCAAAGTTTGAACCCTCACTCTGATGACTTAGCCACTAGGGCCCAATTTCATAGAGCTGCTTAAGCACAAAATTTTGCTTTTAAAGCAATCGCACAACATCGGTAAACAGTATTGTCCAAAGGCCCACACTTCGTGTATCACAACTTATATAACAAACCTGTGAAAATTTAGGCTCAATCGGTCATCGGACTCGGGAGAAAATAACGGGAAAACCCACCCTTGTTTCCGCACGTTTCGTCGTGTCACGACATGTGTTTAAAACAAATCTGTTATTCTCAATATCGAGAATTGATAATTGTTTTAAAGTTTTCTCAAAAAGTAAAGCATTTCATGGATTAATATTTCAAGGGAAGTCTTTCACCATAGAGTTGATTTCACAGTGTTGTTTCTACTCACAGGGTTACACCGTTGATGTATTGAGTGAACAGTGAGGCTGGTAGCTCTGTCGGATGACAACAATGCGTCTAGGTACAGGTTTGTGGTTCAACGAGGACCCTCCGAAATCTGCGGACAGTTTGTGTGAAGAGAGGCGAAGACAAGGATCAGATGCAAGTTCTTATCAAAATCAATTTTAATTCCTGGTGTTTAGTTCTAACCAATCCTGTTAGGACTGTAAGATGACTTGGGATTACTTCATCCATGAATTTTGTAATGTTTGTTGCTGTATTTCTTTGTAATATTATCCGTCTTTCATTTAGTTTATGTGTGGCATGTCGTTAGTCCATTTTGTTTTCTGTATTAGACAGGGTTTTTGTTTTTGTTTCCTCTGACAATTTCCAAAAGGGGCCTCCAAGCTTTCTTATGGTTTGTAGCTGTCTGCAAAGAGGATAGTGATTTTCCTACTTGTAGATCTAGCATTAATGTACATATCTGAGAAAGATTCTGGCATTATATGTAGAGTGAAAGTGTTCCTTCTGAAGAAATGGCCAGTGTTAATCTTTAATTTGAACCCGAAACACACACAAGTAGAAGTTCTGAAAATCAACCTGATACCAGAATTTGAAAGCCAACTTATCTGTCAGGCCTTTGAATATTATCCCCTATGGTTTTGAAAGATAAATTAAAAAATGTGTATGCCAGCAAATGTTGTCAGGTCTTGCATGAACACATGATTCTTCTAAAAAGAATTCCTGTTGGAAGAAAGTTCAAGACATCAGAAGAAAAAAATGGTCTGAAAAGTTTCCTCGGTTCTTGGTTTCCCTTTTGATGTGTCAAAAGTTTCTACCATTGTTTTTATGATTTTGTTGGTAGACAGTAGTTGGTTGTCTTGAGGTTGCAATAACTAGAACAAACCAAAATTAAATCAAAATTCCAATGTGTATAGTGTAAATATATAGAGATATATAATTTAATAAAAACTCATCTAGTTTCCTAGTTTGTAAAAAGTCTGTGTTTCGATATGGTTTGTGTTTGGAGGATGTAGATGTGTCATCCATGGTAACTTACATTGTGTGTTTAATGTAAATAACAACAATTTACTTGATGAGTTTAAGGCTTATTACATTTTTATGATACCGACAGGGTTCAATTTCACCAAGTAGTCAAATACTTAGATTCTTCTTAAGATGCGTTGGCAGTATTGCTATATTGATTTGTATTGTCACATTACACTATCACATGCTAAGCAACTTAAGATTAGTACAAAGTTAAGATCAATCTTCAACTCTTTGTGGAATGGATCCCTGTGCACACATGCTTTTAGCTTTATGCTTTACATGCTTTAGCTCATTGATGCAAAATATTTCTGGTTTGCATTTGTTATATTCTATTTGTAGAATGTGAAATTTATAAAGGACTACAAGTGAGAAGCTTGTTAAAATTAAATGATCATAATGGAGAATACAAACACCATAAAGCTATCCGATCGGTTACTGGGGCACTGCTTGATTCTACTTGTACTTGCACAATTTTGTTAAGCCTTCCTGATGCTGACGTGTTTTGAAGCTTGTGTGTGACCGAGGAACGGATTTTTCAGAGAACTTACGTTGTGTTGAAACTCACACTTGTATGAAAGGATTGGGGGTAATGCCCAGTGTTAAAGCTTCATGATATGCACAGATGTGTAAGTAAGTTTGCTGGATAGAATGCCTGCTGTATTGTATTTTGAACTGAGATTTTAGTCACTTTAGTGGGAATTGTAAGTTGAGGATGCGGTTAAATCATGCACTATCTTACACAGTGACTTGTAAAAAAATTAACTTAATGTATTTATTTTACTCGGATTCACCTTTTGAAGTAGATTGCTTCAAAAACAAAAATTGTTTGTTTGAAGAACATTATTCAGTTGAGAGACCACCAAAAACACTTGATCGTGTATTTTACCATATATTCTATATTCTATAATGCACTGTATTGTTTGGATTGATTGAAGTTGCGTTGGCTTAATTTACACATTGTTACTTAGTATGGAAATATTTTGCCGTTATTTTGAGGAGTGTTCTGAAGGGTTTCTGCTCTAATTTAAACTTTGCATAATTATTCATCTGAAATACTTCCTTGTGACACATTTGCCGTTTTTATTCTTGTTTTTTAAATGGAAAGTTAATGAAGATTAAAAATTAAAGCCATACACTGTTATCCTGTTGATATAACCCCTGCACCCCTGTAAGGTACAGCACAGCAATCAAATGAAAGTTACGTATAATAGTTCTTACGTGTTTAAATATTCCTTAGGTTTGAAAAATAACAATGTACAGTTTAGTAGTTCTTGGGAAGAAGACGAGCTTTAAAATGATGAAATAGTGTGTACTTGAAAGAACATCTGTAACAGCGATATTTTGACCAGCTCTTAAACATGTGGAACAAAAGTTTGGCTTCATGTGCGCAAACATCTATTTGAAGGTGATAATATAATCATGGTGCAAGCTGTGGCTTCACTACTTTGAGCAAAGGTTGAAATCTTTAGGCAGCAATTGAGGGAAAGTGCAGAATTTAGGGAAAGCACAGTGAATATCTTGTGGGGGTGCAATGGGTTTTTTTGCTCAAAATGTCAAAGCACCTATTATACACACACCTGTAAGCATTTGTCTGTTTTTTGCATAGTTCCCAAAGAGCAATTGCAATGAAACTTTCAGGGATTGAAGGTTATGGTGCAATAATGATTCTTAAGCAAGGATGTCATGATGACGTCATCACTGGTCACGTGATGTCATCTTAAAGGTGTTTTATGTTAAATGTTTGAAAATCTATATCAAATCAGCCAAACGAGATCGTAGGTTTCTGTTTGCGGGATGTGGTAGGGATAAATTAGGTCTTCATTTTGTTTCGTGTGCGTGACCTCACATGACCTCTACTTTCGGTTGAAACGGGCAAAAAACGGAAGTGCCCTGTAACTCAAAAGTGGTAAAAGTTATGAAGTTGCTTTCCAGGACGTACATGTAAGTGTCTAGCAAGGGTGGGCAGTTCCAAAAAATATTGATGACGTCACAAAATGCAACAGCGCCCTCTAGCGGCAGGTTGAAAACTTGTCAAAATGGACTTTATGAAGATGTGTGTGGAGAAGTTTTTTGTAATCACTTCAAATTTTACACACACGTTAACTGTCAGGCAGCCATCGTATGTGTGAAGTTTTAGATCAATGATGTCATCGGGGGTCACGTGACGCGGCCTTAAAGGTGCACTTTTTGAACTAATATAATTCCCTAAGTAATTACGCGATCATGTTGAAACTTGGTAGGTTGTTGGATATTGACAAGTTCTTGTGAAATGTGAAATGACGTCATGATGACGTCATCACAATATTTTTTATGATTTTTTTTGTTTTTGCAACTTTAAGTCAAAAAGCTATCTGAACATGGTATAATCCAAAATATTTTTTTAAATAGGCTGGATTGGTCATAACTACTGTGATGCAAAGATAACTTCAAATTAAGTGGAAAAAAAATTTTTCTTAACGAAACAGCTCTGCATTTGTGCACAAATGCAGTTATGTCTAGTTATTTTTTATATTTGTATAAAATAGTTCAATTCATGTAAATATTAACAGTTTGTTCCACTGTTGAGGAAAGTAGATTCAATTAAAATGTTGAATTTTTTCAAGGTTCAAAGATTACAAAGTCTGGTTAAGATGCTTTACTTGAAGTCACTTTGTCAAATTTTGATAAAAGGCGGTATGTATGATAAGAGCGGACATGTAAAGGAAAAGTTTGTGTATGGCGCCACCCCTTTTTCATTCCATATGAAATAATATAGTATCTAATTTACCTCAATGAGATATCCCTTTTTGTAAAAACTAGTGAAGTGGTGGCGCCATACGGAAAGTTATCCCATGTAAAACCAAGAAACTGAACAAGAAATAGATGGAGACTAAACAAGATGGAGATAAAACCCAAAACAAAATAAGGGTACATGTGTATTAGATTCTACCTCCATGACTAGACAACTCAAAATAGAGTGAAATAAAGCTGCTTGGTTCCTTCTTTACGGTGGAGTGTAGACTAGAATGAAAAGACATGATATCTTGCATTCAAGCAATACATGTCTATACCATAGTTCATTATTTGAAGGAATAATCTGGACTAATATAAGAGGAAGGGAGTATTTATTACTGACATCCTACCTTCACTTTTCCCAAGGAAGGGAAACTGTTACATAAGACATGAACACCATGAGGTCACATCCTTTTCTCAAGTTGTCTGCAGTGTCAAATGGTTGTTCCAAACACCAACTAAAGAGGGTGCTATCATCTGCAGCAAATTTTAAGTGATGGCTGCTAAGCGAGTTGATAGAACAGTTCAACCTCCAGACCATGTACATGTAGGTGGATCTGGTGTGTACAACTGACTGAAGATGGTGTCCCTGTCACAAGTCTATTTCACAGGCATACTTGTACATGTAGCATGACTGTAACACTTGATAGATAGATGCATAATATACATAGCTTGCACAATCTTGTCCCCTCATTGCACACACATGAAATATAATACATCAGAAATGTCAAAGGAATGTACTACATTTCATTCTCCACCATAACAAAGAAAGTCTCAGAATGTTCTGGACTGCAGAAGATTGCTTGCAGTTCCTCAGCCTCCTTTGCATGCAGACCTTGGTTCTGTCTTTAAGAACACCATACTGATGTATCAAACTCAAAGTTGAAGTCTTCAAACCTCTATCAGGGCACCAGGCTATTGGAAGCAATCTGGGCCCAATTTTGCTTACAAGTTTTGTGCTTGGTAAAAATTAGCAGGATACCAGTCACAAAATTGATCATGTGGCATATTGTATCTTGGCTGGTAACCTTATTCTGGTAAACATAACTTTGTTGTGCTTGTACAATGGTGCACAAGCTTGATATAAGCTTGTGCCTTAAAAGAGTAGATGATAATGTGGCACAAACGATAGAAAAACGGCAAGTGTTCTAATTAGTAATTATTTGACATCCCATTGTTTTATTTTAAAGCTTATTTCAACAGTCCATGGACAATACAATTCAACAATTGAAAATGCATATACATAAATCGGGGTATGTTTATTGGCAATTATATAATAATTGTACAATTTCCCATCTCTGCTGTTAGTTACCTAGACTAATGGTCAAACCTTAAAATTCAAAAATTATCAAAATAAAATCTCTTGTTTGACTTTGTAAAATATTTATAATTATAACTGTTTTGAAGACTTATATTAATTCAAATCTTCTGGTACTGAGAAAACATGTTTCCGTAAACTCAAATCACTGAAAATTTTGAAAGAATGGTGACTAGAATTTTAAAAAAGGGGATAAGTCTTTTACATAACAATGTTGTAATGTTTTAATCTGCTTTTTAAAAAAACACCATGCGAGGCAATATTTTTACTTGGGTATTGTGTTCATTCACAGTTTTCGCCAAAACTTAGCGCAGAAATAAGTAGCTTCTATGATTGATGCAAAGTCTAAACTGACAAATTATGCCTGCAGTTTGTACATGTTTCAAAAATGTGATTCGGAAAATGTTTCAAATCTTAACCCAAAACAATTTAATGCTGGTAATAAAAAAGAGGAAACTTCTTTAAAAAATACAGTGGTTTTAAAGTCTAGTGACATCTCTGACCATTTGACATTACAGCTCTGTGTAAATTCTGAATAAAAACTAAAGTATGTGTATTTAAATCAACCAATAACGTTCACAGTCATCAACCATATTGACTTACTCCATTATTTGTTATTAAAAAGTACATGTACTTTGTGCCTGAATGACTTTTGAATTCAACATCAAGCACAAGTAAGGGAAGGGCGGAACTTAATCAAACTCCACCAATAACATTCCAAAGAATTTTAGCTATCATTCACGTATTTTTTATTATTGTACAATGTAGAGTGTATTTACTATTTCACGTCGTGTAGGCCTACACTTTGTTTGCAGCGTGCATTGATATTTAGTTCCGTCATGCGCTAATATACATGTATAACACTATTAACAATAAATTAACATTCCATTCCTTTGCTTTCATATAAAAAGTGAAGTTATTTCATAAATACTTTGCGCTAATCATGAAAAGAATCTACATTATATGTATGCTCGATTAGAAATCAATTTGTGTACAGTTCACTGGTAGTGAGGTTACATTGACATGGTGAGGTCATTACTTAAGATAATACCAGAAGAACACGAAGAATGTCAAGCTCTAACGAACCTTCATGGGAAAGGCTACTTGTCGTCAGTGTCTGGTGTGCACGCCCTCTATGTCAGCCGTAGACATAGAGTAGCCATGTGACAGGGCAAAATTATCCAAATCAACCATTGGACAAATGTTTGAGAAACTGAAATTTGCCATACAGCTTTAACGCCTCGGTACAAATAGGCACAGATACCAGAAGCTCTATTTCAATGCATCATATCCAACACCATGCCTAGGCTATGCATCCATGTTTTAAGGTCAACCCACAAGAAGGCCATATTATCTCAGGTCATAATACATCAAGTAATGCACAAAACATCCATATACATCATAGGTAATATCCAGTACAATTTCGATACAATTGAATACAGTTCCTTCTCTTGTGATAATCAATTTGTTTTCTTTTGTTAATGTTTATGCAAAGAGATAATCCTGTCATATCATAGCATAGAATATATACATGTCATCAATTTGTTGTTGAACAGAGCAAGAATACGTCATCCCAAACCTAAGCAATTTTGTCCTCCAAGTTTGTAGGTTTAGTTTTTCTATTGTAGTATAAACACCTTGAAGTCCAAGAGGGCAAGGGCATCAGGACATTTTCTCCTTTGTAAAGGGCACACTATGAGTGAACTTCTACTTGAGCACTTCAAGGGCACCAAGGCAATGACCAGGGGGCATGGAGGCAATTGCCATCCTTGCCTCTGTGAAGTATCAGGCCTGCCACCTCTTCTAAAACCAAGACCCAGGCCACAAAAAAAGATCTTGAGAAAGTGGACCAGGTCACAAGACCTACATCATTGGTTCTATAACACTATGTACAGCAATGCTGTCTGGAAGTTAATGTACATATAATGTATGTATTGTAAAGTTTTTAGCATGATTCCAAAATCGTTTCCATGCACCGCTGCTTACTCGCTGACAGTTAGTTTTGCGCATGTGCGAAGTTGTTGACGAGCGCTCTCTTGAGTCAAAATCGTAAACAAAACATAGCCTTTCAACCGTTGAAAACGATCTGGGGGCATCGCGATTTTTGACCAATTAAAAGCCAAGATGGAAAACTAAACATGAATATGCAATGAAGTAAGTTGCGATGGTCGGATTTTGAGTCGAATTGATCCTTCAAAATCTACGTAATGTGAATTTTCTTGTTGAGAAATAGACCTCACACGTAAGAAATATATAACAACTAATGTTTTCCACTCAAAATTGAGAGAGCAAACCCTTTGAAAACAATTCCCTGTTTATTTTTGTAACACATGACGACGTTCTGGTGAAGCATTTTTATCAAGAGTAATGTACACAAGCATTGGGCAATTGTCGCTTTTTGTGACGTGTGCAAACTGTAATAAACATTGTGCATTGTATGCGTTTGTTTAGTTTGTATGTGAAACATGTGGGCCGCGTCAGAAAAACGTTGGTGGAATCCCACTGATTTTAATTAATCCAGAGGGTTTGCTGCTATATAAATGGAATAATTTGATAGAATAATAATTTTCCTCTACAACAAACATTGTTTTAATATCAGGGAAATTCAATTTTACTCACAAACGCCAACAAAACTCATCGTTAAAGTCATAGAAACATGCACAAAACAGCGATGGGGTCACTGCTGTGAATAATTTATCTAATGTTGGACTTTCTGATAATCTCGCGCATGCGCAAAACTATTTGGCACTCGATGTAGAGCTCTGAACAGCGGTGCATGATATCTAAATTCTTAAAGGTCCTATGAAGTGGTGTTTTCTCACATTACATTTTTTATGGGCTTTATGTATTAATTGAGATTAATAAATGATAACACTTTCTATCAATTTTTATGACTTGTTTTAAGAGTTGTAATTTTGAATTTATTCCTCAAAATTTGTTGAATCCATTTTGATATCGCCTGGTGGCGTGCTTTCATGATGTAGAATGAGGCACATAATGACAATGTACATGCAGTGACTGACAATTTAGCCCGTAGTATCTTTCACTGGAGCCGCCCAAATTCATTGGTATTTTGGATCCGATAGGAATCTGTGTAGACTGCCTCCGTCTTTAGATGGAATTTTCCAGAACAAAAGCCAAAATGATCGTTGTAGGTTTCTTGCAATACTTGGCCCTGTTTTACATATAGATTATTGTAATATTCCCTTCAAGACAGACTCTGCCCTTCGCTGTTACCTTACGCATGGTGACCAAGATTGTTTCCAAGACTCCATCCAACCCACATTGATCATTATAGGTTTCCTGCAAAACTCCGCTCTACACATAGACCATGGTAGGTTTTCATCCTTGCCCTTCAATTGTTGACCATGGTCGGTTTCCTGCAAAAAATCTCCGCCCTTCACTTGTTTACCAAGGCAGTTTTCCTTCAAAACTCTGCCCTGAACATAGACCATGGTCAATTCCATCCACCTGACTCCACCCTTCACATGTGGACCATGGTTGGGTTTCCTTGAAAACTCCGCCCTTCACGTAGACCAAGGCAGGTTTCCTTTAAAATCCACATAAGATGGTAATGGGAGGTTTCCGTCACCCAGGCCATGTCCAGTTCAGCCCGGCCTCAAGCAACCAAGTGGGAGTTTGTTAAACCTCCGACTCTCAACAGCATAACTGTGAATTTTCTTCGAGATTTTAGCCTTCCGCTCCTGGACTCGAATCTGCAAAGCTAGACGACACATAGCAATCCACACTTAACTCATTACAGTCCAAATACTATACATACGTGAGTTTTCTTTCCTCTGTGTTGGAGTACATACAAATATATGCATCTCCAAGAAGTCGGGTCATAAGTTCAGGCAGTTGTTTCTTCTCAGAAGATTCAACGTTCTTTGGGTCAACCCAGCTCCGTAAATCTTTCAGGTGTGTTATTTGTGGGATGTTGTAGCCCTGTTGATCACCTATGTACGAAGAATGGAACCATAAAAGATTGTCAATTGAAAACTTCATACATGAAATTAAAAAAAAATAGTAAGTCATTAAAGAATTCAAACAATAAATGTATTGCAGTTGTACAACTTTTAAAATTATGTTTCACAATTATTGTTGTTTTCCATTGAGTACATGTAGAACATTATTGAATTGGTATATTCAAAGTTAGTCATTACTTTAAAAAGTCAGTACATACTTTTCACTTTTTTTAAGAAATGTTGACCTCTTAAAAGCAATGCCGATTCCGAAGGAAAATAGCTTATGAGTTACAAATGTCCAAAGCCCAGTAATTGATTATGGCCAGGGTTTCAATTCTATTCAGGCCAGAATAATATTTCATAAAGTAATAAAGATGTTTATGAAGTAGACCATGAGAAATAACTTCACCTTGTCTATCTGCCATACTGTCGAAGAACACCCATTCAGATTCACTCTCCCTCCCTGCTTTGACAAATGAGACGTAGTGACTTGTCCTGATACAAATGACGGCAAATAAATCCATGAGTTTAGGTTGGAGCATCAGCTGGCGATGCTCGTCCACTGATGCCTCATCGTAACCTTTTCCCATTGTGACAGCGTAAAAATCTTTCAAGAAAGCATCTGGTGTGAAGAGATCTGTGGGCTTGTGGTCGGATCGTTTTGTGCTGTGCGTCTACATTGGAAAAGAATAGGTTGAATTTCATGTAAGTTACAAACCGATAAGTGTGGGACGAGACTAACTAAAATTAATTTAAAATTTACCAAGTCAGTTTCCGCTGAAGTTTTTACTTGATATTAAATAAACAAATTTTTACAATAAAAAGCAAGACCTGATGCCAAAGAAAAAATCTACACAGTTACTGCAAACTGAATATACATTAATACCTCACCATGCAAAGCCTAAAAAAGTATATTGACAGTTGTTGCTTTTTATATGACTTAACATTTCACAATATGACTCACCGTGGCGAAGCACTCCGCACAGTAATTATTGATGTGTACACTTTCAGATAAACGATCGCTGGATTTACATGGTTTACATTCGTACACAGCAAGATTTCCACACACCATACACTGCCTAGGTTCTGCACAAACAAGAAATAAAAACAATAAGAACAATGACACTTTCAATAGACGGAGCAAATTATGCGCGCATTCGAACGAGGCGCCTACATAAAAAGAAAACAATATACAATGTGAAATTGAAGAATTAAAAATACGTGTAGTTAAATAAAACCAAATGTAAGTCTATGGAAACAAGTGTAACTTTAGTTCAGGAATTTGTCGAGTGATGGTATTTTATGAAGTGTGACAGGGAGCTTATTCCACAGGGCAGGAGCAGCTTTGGCAAAAGCACGGTCTCCGTATTAAATTGATCAATTAGGAAATTAGCAAGATGACCTAGGCCTAAATTCCTGGCAGTTCTTACTTGCTCTGCCATCGTACAGTCAACACAAACACAGTCGCAGTAACAGACTGTATGATTGCATAAATGGAAGTCAAGGTACAAGTAGCGAAAGGTTTACACTTATTAAACAAACATAAATTTAAATGTTGCCAATTCAAACAAAGGAAAGGAACACTTTACTTACGTTCTTCAAGAATGTTTGTGATGTCCAGTTGAAGAGAGGGCACAATGCGTTTGTACATTTTGTATTCTTTGCCGAATCGAGGCATCTGTACGATGAGACAAGATGGAACCTATGCAAAGAAGATTTTTTTTAAATTGTGTAAAAAGAAATAGCCAAGAATTTATTTGTGGGGGACCTAAATTGCTTTAATGCTCATCAAATGTATGCATTATACACATTGAACATTACAATGTATATATACAGGAATCATGAAGATGAAAGTAAAATAATACATTTATTCGCTGCTTAATACTACATTTCTAGTCGCTATATTTATAACCAGATCATCAGTACATGTGAAAATAGCAGTAACCAATGGTGACACTTATTATTTCACTTACTTCGGTGAGCTTGAGGTCGTTGTCCTGAAATGACTGCAGAAGAAGTTGCTCCACTGTAGGCACTCCAAAAGATTCATCTTTATCCATGAAGATTTGGTAAATGTTGGAGTGATCCACTTCTTTGCTCACCCCATGTCTAACAAATTGTTTAACCAAAATGAAAGCAGAGTTATAATGAGGGTATTTGAGTAAGAAACCAACAGCCGATTTCACAAAATGCTTGGATTAATCCTATCTTCCGTAAGGACAAGTAACTAGTCCTAACTTAAGATTAATCTTAAGGTCTGCATGCTACAGTGTAGGGTTGGGACTCATCCAAGTCCTAAGATTAATCCTAAGTTAGGAAAAGTTTGGTGAAATCAATGGCTGGCTTTCTGCCAGGGCCCAATTTCATAGAGCTGTTTAAGCAGAAAATGGTGCTTAACAATTTTCTGCTAAGCAGAAATGAGCAAAATACCAGCCACAAATTGAACATGTGCATTGGTAGTTTGGCTGGTAACCTTATTCTGGTAAGCATAATTTTGTTGTGCTTAGCTACATTTTATGCCTAAGCAGCTCTATGAAATTGGGCCATAGTGAGTTAGCTTTATCCCCAATACTGCATCTTTCCCTTGCCTGGTGTAAGTTTCCAATTCCTGCCTGGAGTTTTTTAGTCTTAATTTTCTTGTTTATAGTCACTCGCTAAGATTTTGTTATCGAGCATTTACACAAAACACAGAACCATCCAAAGGATAAAAGCAATATTAAGTTGTCTTGGTTACAGACACAAGTGTCAAGACTAGGACCTACCCCGACACTCTGCTGATCAGAACCATCAGAGCTTGAGTCCGGTGCGCTTGACTGCTCGACCACAACACACCAAGGGTGCGTTTTCACGATCGTAAGCAAAAAAAGTTTCAATTCAACTGGCCATTGGTTGATCACCGGCCATTGACCGAAACAGTAGTTGGTTACGACTGCAAAAACGCAGCCCAAAAGTAGTATAACAATGTATGCTTTAATCTCAAGTGTTACCTGATGTTTAGCAGCGGTTTGGACTTGAATACTTCGGAGAGCAGTGTATGCAGGAATTCTTCAGGGTCTTTCTCTTGATCCATCAAACCTTTAGTGGTGCCAAGATTGTCTAAATGTTCTCTTAGCTGAAGCACTCGATCCGCTCTCACAAAACCATTCCTATGTAAAAAAAAAAAAAAAAAAAATTAAAACAAATCTGAAACTGAAACATTGAAACGATGGCACGTTCATCTTTTAATAACCCTCGAAGTTATTAATTCCACGGAGCTCGTAAGTTTCCCAACTCAATTAAATAAAAGTATTAATTTTGTCCACGTGATTTGTATATACTACTTGTTGACATACATAAATTACTTGTTATTATTTGATCTCATTGGAAGAGAAGGGGCCCAGGGTTCTGCCCCCCCCCCCCCCCCAAAGCCCCAAGTTGATTCACTGACTTGAACTTACTGTCTTAACGGGTTAACAATGCTCTCTCTAAGTATCTTCTGTACATCAGCATACAATGGAAGATCACTCTGTCCTGCCGTACGCTTCAAGAGTGGATCAAACACAGTGTTGTAGGCAAACATACTGAAGAGCGTGGTGTCCAGGTAGCAGGAGTTCTGATCTCCCTGTATTCCCTTCTGCATTCCCACAAACTCCCTCCTTAAACTAGGAGGCGGGTCAATGTAACCCGGCACTTCCGGTGAGGAGAACCCGCCAAAATCTGTCCAAGGAAGTTAACAAAACAAAACAAAATATCACAATTAACTACCACAACTCTCTCTGCTGTAGAAGTAGTTGGCAGACGTCTGTCGCAGAGGACAATGTCATGTTTAGAAAAATCTGTCAAGGACATCTTCCTTTCCAACAGTTAGTACTGATATTTAGTACCAACAGTTAGTACAAACACTTGGTATCCATATTTAGTACCAACATTTAGTACCAACAGGTAGTAACAACAGTTAGTTCCAACAGTTGGTTCTGATATTTAGTACCAACAGTTAAAACCAAAAGTTGGTACCAACAGTTGGTTCCAACAGTTAGTAGAAATAATTAGTACCAACAGTTAGTTCCAACAGTTAGTACCACAATTAGTACCAATAGTTAGTGCGAACAGTTAGTAGCAATGGTTAGTGCCAACAGCTAGTACCAACCGCTAGTACCAACAGTTGGTACCAACGTTTAAAACAAACAGTAAGTACCAACAGTCGTGGGCCTTTTACCTTGGCTTGTTTGACGCTTGGCCACTTTGAAGGTCTGGGACTGAGATGGGAATCGTGAATCCGGCCTACATTGTGAGAGATGAACAAAGAGGGCTTTGTGAGGCTCACACTGAAAGTAACGCTGCTTGTTAAAGGTTCCATCCGTACCGCCATTCGTCAACGGAGTCTCCTACATTTAAAAATAAAATAACAATTGATTATATGCATATTAATTAAGCACTGTATACTCTGTACTTTCCTGAGTCCTGAGAAGTGTCTTACTAACTAAACCACCGAGATTGCCCGGTGGCTAGGGGCAGTTCGAATCCTATGATTACATGCATGTATTATTCCCCTTTAGGTTTGCTGTTATTTCAAACATTTGATTTCAGAAAACAAATATATTCTTCGTTTGACGTGCTTTCTCGTTCCAGTGCATGCGAGACTCGCACAGTCTATACACAATACTTACAAGTTCAATTCCAGCAACTGGCTTGATACTCTTAGATCCATCAGGGATCCCAATCCATCGGATAACTCCATAGGAATTGGTACTATGCGTGACCTCTACCATGGAATTGACCTCTAGGTCGGGGTATGGTTTGACCTCGGTTGCAGAGACATCGTCAATCGAGTGGTAGCCTGCTTCAAGGGAGAGTTCTTTGGTGACAGGTTTGATGTCTTCTGCATTGTTGGAAACTGCTATATTAAAGAGAAATCAGTGATTGACTGTTAATTTCAGATTCTTAGATATTTATATCGTGGCCCAGGGGTCTCACACATTGAACTCTCGAAATGTGGGTTCCAATCCCGTTCCTTGAGCCAGACACTTTCTATAATTGCTTCTCATCACCAAGGAGAACAGATTGTTGGTAAGAATGATTAGTAACAGTTGTAGCAATTTGACTGATGCTGGTGCTGCATACTCCACAGGAGTTGAGATGGTGTAATAATTGCGTAACTCCCAAATGAGAAATTAAAAAAAAAACAGGTTCCTTTACATACAAAGTTCATGTAAATTCCTCTAGCTTCAATCATGTTTCAATATACGACATATTCATTTACATTGTAGTGTACATCATAGACAATATGAAACACAAACACCCTAAGCTTATTCCTTCTGAACCTGAAAGTAAATACACTGCACATTTTCGCAAGGCCATCAACCGTTATATTTTATGAGCTGTCTTCTTATTATGAAACCAGGAAAGTTGCTTGAAGTTGTTTCTGCAATTTGCTTAAAGATACAATCAAAGTAACCTGAGAAAGTTTCAGCTGAAAACATTGTCTACTTGTTTAGAAAACAGCAAAAAACTGCCAGAGTATTATCATCTAGAATGTCACAGCCATCCAGTTTGAGGGGTGACAGCGGGTACCAACCACATCTACAAGCCACAGCATTCTCAAACAGACACCAGTGAAATATGAATCTCCAAAAGTCATCTCAAGCCGCTCTTCAGCGATTCAAATTTGTTGGGTAAATTAATTCTTTCCATTAAACCAAACACGGGCACTTCAGACCTAAACATTTTGCAAGATGCTTCAATGTACTACCATCACCATCTTTATAACAAAATGTGCTTGGAGATGAATATTACACAATTTTTACACATTTATTACATAGTATTATCTTTCTTTTTTACCTTGTATTTTTCAAGACAGCGTGGCTTTAATAATGTGGATACATTACATATTCACAGAGTGATGTGGATACATTACATATTCACAGAGTGATGGGGAGTACTTTACGAAATACCCAAACTACTATGTCATCACGCATCAAGATGTTTCCCTATTTTGTAATTGACAGAAACTAACAGCACACAGTCACAGTCTGGTTTTTTTCCTAGAGCTTTTCCACATGCCAATTCGACTGACATTCAAAGAAAATGTCATCATTACTATAAACATGTTTTATTGTCTGTTGTTGTTTTTGTGTTTGTATCTATGTGTGAAAGCTTGTGTAAAGTTCATACTAAATTAACTAGTATCAAACTGCAAAAGAGTTGTTCCAAATCTGGAATATATATATCCCCGACAAAATAGTTGCATGGTGTGTTTATTGGAATCGAGAGGAAGTTGTAGAGTTTGTCTAACATTTCATAATGAAATTTTAATGCTTTGTGTTCTATTAGGCCCTATTAATGTCAAAAATTCCATCCTCTGGTTAAGCAAGCTTTGGTAAAACCATAGAGCTGAGGACCCTAGCTCTATGGTACAACCCTTCACCTGCACTGCCTGCACGCCAGGCATTTGCTGGAATAAATAATCCTGCATAAATAAATAATCTTGAAAATAACTGTCTCCACAAATTGGTTTGAACCCCCCTTTTCAATCCAAATATCTACCCCACCTCCTAATAAGGACAACTCTATGGCTAATTTACTTAAATTCAAAGGCTTTATGTACACGTTTCACAACTTATTGGTATTATGTGGATGTATATTGTTGGTAGAAGGACACCTTTTTTGTCCTGGATGTTTTCAATCAGAAAAAGGATGAATTTCCTATTTTTGTATTTATTACTTTAGAAGGAGAAAGCAAAACTAATAAATTACCAGGTTTGTAGAATTGAGAAGCCTAAAATATGGGGATATTAAATCAATCGTCAAAATGGTGCCAAGACAAAGCCAACAGCACTTGAAACTTCTAGAATTTGGGGGAACAAAAATAAAATTTAAATTTTAAAGAGGATGTGGTTAAAAAAAAGGATATAGCCAGAGATGATCAACTTGCTTAACTGCATTTTTTCTCTCACTTAATCTAAAGACTGTCAAGTCTTGACATGTCACGTCATAATAGAGAACAAACTTCTGCTTCATGTGGCTAACGACAACATGTCACGTCATAATAGAGAACAAACTTCTGCTTCATGTGGCTAATGAACACAAGTAACCATGGTACCAGTCCTTGACATGCCACGTCATAATAGAGAACAAACTTCTGCTTCATGTGGCTAACGATGACATGTCACGTCATAATAGAGAACAAACTTCTGCTTCATGTGGCTAACGATGACATGTCACGTCATAATAGAGAACAAACTTCTGCTTCATGTGGCTAATGAACACAAGTAATCATGGAAACACCCAATCAAACTTTTATCACTTACCTTTTAACCTTTCTTCGCAGTTGGGTATAACACACCACTGTAAGTGTAAGAAATTGCTCAACATTCTAACAGTCTACACCTATCTGTGTCTATTTACACCTTGTAGGATGCAATGTCATTTGCTTAATGTACGTATCTTCCAAAACCAGTTACAATTAAAGCTTTCGAACTCTGCAAAGTAACCAAACAAAGCGCTGATTCACAAATAACGTCTGAAACCAAAAGCAAGTTCCAGAGGCTTTTGTTTTATGTTGAAACTAAGCTTCCATTAAGTTATGTTTCCATGTATGTACAAGGGACATGGTTGACTACTGCACGTATGTTTCCCTTTCCTGAGTTGATTGAAATCCAAACAAAACGCCCATAGAGACTGGTAGATACAACAGGATACTGACTAATTTCCTTTTTATCGGTTGTATCATCAGAAACAATGAGGATGCTATGACAACTCTAGCAGAATGGCAAATAATCATAAGACAGCTTACTACATGTACATACTACGTATTACATGTACATACTACGTATTACATGCAGTATCTTATGGGAATGCCTCATATCATTGAAATGGTACACACACTCATTAAGTCAGCAAGAGTTGCAGTTAATGGGGGATTACCCTCTTACAGAAACGGGTGATTTATCAATATCACACACATTACACCATGTAAGGTATCAACTGTTACAGGGAGGCCTGGATAACAAACACAACGCTAGAGAACCCTTCTGAAATCCATAGTTCATTTCTTTAGAGCCATTTCACACAATGCAATTTACAGGCTTGCAATCAACTTTTTTTAGTTACACATATTACACAAATTATTAGTCAAGCTTTAGAGAAACAAAAATTTGATATTGATGGAAATTTAACAAAACAAAAAATATCCTTGCCAATAGCAAACAAAAATTGAGTTTTGTTTGAAGCAATTTCAAGGAAGCAAGACCATTTTTCTCTCCAGAAGCTAGCAATTGCACACTGGTCGAATTGTGGAGTAGCAGAAAGTGCATCAGCCAATAATACAAACAACTTTTGAAATTACCTGCTTATCTCATTAAATTTTGTTGTGGGTAAAAATGTGTTATTTTGCCCCAAAACCAACTTCCATCCAACTATAAGAGTGATTAATTGTCACAACTAAATGAGTAAGCACAGAACAATTCTGATTTCAGAAATAGTCTGCCAAAAGGGCAAAATCATACATGTGACTGCTGTACTAAAATGGCCTCCCACAGGAAATTACTCAACATTATTTTCTGCTTCAAACAGAGGAGCCCAATTTCCCTGGAAGCACAAAAAACCTTTTAAGCACAGAATATCATTGCTCAACAGAATCAGGTTACCAGTCCAAAATACTTTGAATTGTTGTGGTCGGTGCCCAACTAAAAATTTTGTTTAGCAAAGACAGTGTTGAGCAGTATTTTCTGCTTACAGCTTTATTTTGGACTTGGTTTCTATCACTAATTTAGTCCAGAGCCCAGTTTCCGAGAGATTCTTTTGCCAACGTTCCCACAAAAAGTAACAACTTTACTCATGATGTAAAGTGATGTAAATGCAAGACAGACTAAGTATCATGGCGCATCATCTGTGACTGTCTTCTGTTAAATTTTGGTTCTCAGGAAACTTTGAAGCAAATCTTTTTTCTTCCAGAAGCAGCTTTAAAAGCTGTTAAGTTTTTGTGCTTACAGGCTTTTATGTTATTGGGCCCCATTTGTTACCAGTGATAAGTGTCATCTATTTTAAAAACCAAACAAAGTTAAAATTTACCGCCTATATCAGGTCTCCTCATGATTACCGATCCGATTTCTTGAAGTAGCTGCCCATTGAGCAGACGACTGACTAACTGAGGACTGCTGCAACCCATTAGAAAGGCGTCAGGTACTTGTATTCCAGAAGTTTGAATAATGTGTTCTCTCATCGCTTCTACTTTTATTCTAAACCTCAAACCCTGAGATCTCTAACTGTAACCACTAGATATTGGGGCTTCCCCATTTTCATCATTCCTCTTTTGCAAGATACGGGGGCTACAAGTTTTATACCACAGTTTTTTTTAAAAGAATGAATGTCCACTGAGTGAGTGTGAAGAATGGCATCTCTCTGGTGAGTTTTTAGACTATCCACTCACTAGAATTCCTTGAATACCAACTCGCTATTCAGCCAGTCATTATCAGTCACTCATAAAGCCATCAGCTGACAAGTACAGACTTGACATGTAACCCACACACAAGCAAAATGTACATACACCATCTGATCTATTATGATAGCTCTATGACTCTATGACATACACCCACATGATGTATTGTTATAATGAACAGATGACTGTGACCAACCATGGAGTACCAATCTAAAATACACAGGCTATATTTACATGTATGAATATGCATTTGCTGTGATCATCCAATAAAACCCCACAGAGTTTGCATAATGTACATTGTAATTGATTCACGGAACTTGTGGTTGGTCGGAATATGATGATGAAAACATTATGTGTGACAGGAGGGGAAGGGTTTTGTTATCCCAAACTTAGTACATTACAACATACATAGAATGTAACATGCGCATTACTGAAATTGCTGTGTACATGTAATAGTGCCCCCAAGTTGATAAAATCATGAATCTATGGCCAATGTGTTCCTGCTCTCCCTTGCTCATTCTCCAAATTGGGACAAGCAGTTTGTGGTTTTGCCCTTTATGGAGTGAGGTGACTCCATTGTGTTCTCAACCCTGTGATGAACCCATAGAGGAAGGAAATAGTTCAACCATGGATAGATATGCCATGTAGGCAGCAGAGTTGTTTACAGCACGTACACATGTGTATGGCCTACACTGCTGAGTGCGCTTTATGGCAGAGTCGTTGCACCACATAAAGTGTGTCAGCATGAAGGGTGAAATATAACTATGGACGTACAATGTAGTTCAAATACACATAAACAGCTAGATCACTGTGTGGGCAATTGCTCCATGGCAATATGCACAGGGGATTTTTCAGTTTGACTTGGCCTGTGAAACTCATGTGGGTGTGCAGTTTTGTTTTCAATATGTCGACTGTGAAAGAGCACACGCCCACAAAATGCTTTACGCCTAGAGTTGGGTAACTACATGTAAGAGGGGGATTTCCTATTTTGTCGCCAATATTTTGACGAAAATAAATTGCTTCAATACAGATATTAAGGCCAAATAAAAAAAAATACCAGTTGATTGTCCAGATTTTTCAAAAAAGAGGAGGATGAGGGCCTTTTTATTTATTATTTATTATTTTTTTCCAAGATGGCCGCTTAGTATTTCAAATTGAACAGGCCACAAATTCTTCAGTTTGAAACACCGCAAACTTATTTTATATCTAATTGCATGAGGACCCGTGTTAACAGGGTCGGATCATTACACTAACAAGATGTGCTAGTATCTGGTAGGCAGTCACTAATATTGTTTTATGAAACAGACGGTTACGCGTGTTCGAAAGCATAACGTGAAATGAAAGTATGGATTTTATTTTTACAAAGATCGAAAAATAAAAATTAGTAAAACAAAAGGATGCGGCCCCAAAAAAGGATGCGGGAGGGAACGATCAACTGGCATTTTTTTTTATTTGGCCTAAGGTCCAGGTGAATGATTTCGGCCAGTACTTTTGCATACTGAACTGTTTCTGTGTGCACTGAATGCTATTATTAATTAGCAAATGATGATTTTCTTTAGTAAGAGTGTATTATATTAAGCCTACTGTTAAATTTACATTTAGTGTAGCCATTTGTTCTGCTATCTTAGACAATATATTCTAAATGTTTGTATGAAATCCGTATGTCATTTTAAGATTTGGTGGTACAATAGTTGGGTAGATTTGGCTGTAGGTATTGAAACAACACAGTGCAATATAAGAGTTTCACCACTCACAAATGGCTAATTTACTTGAGGGTCATGATAATAAAGCCTGTACCTTGGATGGGAGGATAAAGGGCTAATATTAAAGGGAGGATCAAGGGTTCTGATTATCGCAAATTGTACCCTCAATCGACAGGATTGAGGGTTGTGATAATCTTAACCTGTACCCTCCAATCGGAGGATCAAGGGCCAAGATCAAAGGGAGGATCAAGGGTTCTGATTATCGCAAACTGTACCCTCAATCGACAGGATTGAGGGTTGTGATAATCTTAACCTGTACCCTCCAATCGGAGGATCAAGGGCCAAGATCAAAGGGAGGATCAAGGGTTCTGATTGTTGCAAACTGTACCCTCGATCAACAGGATTGAGGGTTGTGATAATCTTAACCTGTACCCTCCAATCGGAGGATCAAGGGCCAAGATCAAAGGGAGGATCAAGGGTTCTGATTATCGCAAACTGTACCCTCAATCGACAGGATTGAGGGTTGTGATAATCTTAACCTGTACCCTCCAATCGGAGGATCAAGGGCCAAGATTATGTGCTGCGACATTCTACCAACTGAGCTATCTAGCCTTAATGTAAGCAGCCTCCCGATTCTGTCAAGATACCTTTGTCTGTGGATGCCATTCAAAAGCCATTTTTAAAGACAATGGACACTATTGGTAATTGTCAAAGACTAGTCTTCTCAGTTGGTGTATCTCAACATATATGCATAAAATAACAAACCTGTGAAAATTTGAGCTCAATCGGTCATCGAAGTTGCGAGATATTAATGAAAAAACACCCTTGACACACGAAGTTGTGTGCTTTCAGATGCTTGATTTCGAGACCTCAAATTCTAAATCTGAGGTCTCAAAATCAACTTTGTGGAAAATGACTTCTTTCTTGAAAACTATGGCACTTCAGAGGGAGTCGTTTCTCACAATGTTTTATACCATCAACCTCTCCCCATTACTCGTAATCAAGTAGGTTTTATGATAACAATTATTTTGAGTAATTCCAATAGTGTCCACTGCCTTTTAATCCAACTGAGTTTTTTGTTTCGGACATGACCCAAGACGGTTTAACAAGACAATACCTATGATACTACAGAAGAGATTTTGTCAAATCAGTGCAAAAAATTCCAGACTCTGATTCCAGTTGTTTTGCGTAAATCACTTTATAAAGTTTGGAACTATGAAGATATCTACAATAAAAAATATTAAATTGATATCTACACTTAAAGCCATTGGACCCTTTCGGTACAGGAAAAAAAACAAAAGTTCACAGATTTACAAATAACTTACAGGGTTTACAGAAGGTAGTGGTGAAATACTTCTCTTGAAATATTATTCCATGAAATGCTTTACTTTTTGAGAAAACGGTAAGACAATATCAATTCTCGTTAACGAGAACTACGGACTTATTTTAAACACATGTAATGACACGGCGAAACGCGCGGATACAAGGGTGGGTTTTCCCGTTATTTTCTCCTGACTCCGATGACCGATTAAGCCCAAATTTTCACAGGTTTGTTATTTGATATAGAAGTTATGATACACGAAGTGTGGGCCTTGGACAATAAAGTTTACCAAAAGGGTCCAATGGCTTTAAAGGCACTGGACACCTTATGGAACTGTCAAAGACCAGTCTTCTCACTTATAGTGTATCCCAACATACTCATAAAATAACAAACCTGTAACAATTTTGGCTCAATTGGTCATTAAATTTGCAAGAGAATAATGAAATAAAGTCACCCTTGATGCATTACTTTGTGTCCTTCAGATGCATGCATAATAAAAGGCTTCAGCTGAATTTTTAAACAATTTGAGTGAGAAATTACTTGTTTCTCAAAACTCAGAGAGAGCCGTTTCTCACAATGTTTCATACTATAAACAACTCTCTATTGCTCATTACCAAGTAAATTGTTATGTTTACAATTATTTTAAGTAATTACCAATAGTGTCCAGTGCATTTAATTACCTCTATAATAAGTTTTATGCAATGGTTACCATCAACATTTTTTACACGACTATATTAGGTTTCTCCCCAGGACTTTTCAGGGGCATTCTGGATCCAACTTTGTATAAGTTTGGCTGAAGCATGCTGAATTGAAACAAGGTCTTCAGAATGTTCTCTACTTGATATTGATAGATATTAAATTTGCATCGGGGATAAAGAATATTAATTTTTTGGTTTTTACCCATATACACCGATGTGTGTAGCACTGTATACTCAGTACTTTCCCAAGTCCTGTGAAATACTTGATATTGGTTTTAAAAACCCTACTGAACATTCCATTTCGTTTTCTCCTGATAATTTTTGTAACATTAAAAAAAGTGGGTTTTTTTTGTCTGCCAAAGCATGATTTCAAAAGCCAAACTGCATTCTATGGTTTCTCTAAACAAAAATTGCGAAATTTTAAAAAGTTAAAATTTCTTTGTTTTTTCTGTCTTGTATCGGCCAACGTTTTGGCATTATATTGGCACGTAAATCGTGCATGAGGAGCATCCTGTATATAGTTCAGGAGGTAGTCCTTTCTGCTCTACCAGCCAGGCATCTGATAGATGATACCCAAGCATGTATATGGACTGTAAAGTGGGTAACCCTGTTTCAGCCCCAGGAGTAGGTGGCAACATGCCCCTGGAAAAATAGTTGGTTGAAGCCCATCCCTTGAAGTGGCCTTCAGGCCTTGTGTGTCTGGCGACTTGCATAAAAACAAATTACAAAAAATAGTTTGAGATGTGACTTACCCTCTTCCATCTTCATGATATCATCCATTAGATGCGTCTTGCCTCCTATGAGAGCTATTACTTGATATAATTCACTCAAACCTCGCTGGCCTTTGGATCCACGACGCCTCCAGCGATCAAGCACCTCAAAAACCCTCTGCTGATTTGTTGATTTCAGATTTTCTATCTCGATAGTGTCAATAGTAGATACATCTAAAGCCCTCACAATGTCTTCAAAGTCTACCGTTCTCGATACTTTCAGGAGAATTTCGTTGGACACCAGGGTATAGGCTGTTATTGGAATAAGGACACAATAATAATTATGATAACACAGCATTTATAAAGCGCTGCATGAAGAACAGAGCACTTTTAAGGAGCCGAGAATAAAAACAAAACAAAAGAACTAGGATTGGATGCGGAGCAGGAATGTCTTCAGGAGAGGTTTAAATACAATCAGCGAAATTGCCTCTCTCAAACAGGCAGGAAGCTCATTCCACAGACACGAAAGAGCTATCCTGAGCCTCTCTTCCTGGGAACAATTTGCTATAGTGGGACTTGAACCAAAGACTTCCAAATTAGCGTGCTAGAGCTCCACCAACTGAGCTGTCTAGCCCTTTGTCCAAAGAGGAAATTTTGCATCTGTCGAAATGTCAAATCAATGCCTTCTGGATTGAATCATTAAAATTCAGGAATAAACAAAACAAAACTTCCTCTATAAAAATCCATTATTGTAAATGTGTCGTCACTGGATGTTTTTGGATGTTGTGTGCCTTTTACACCACTTTTTATGAGTACGTTCCTTAAAATTGAACTCAATCTTGGAGCCCCTTTTAATTATAAAGAGCTCTTAAAGTTTTTTTTAGAAAATAGAATTAGCTGTTGCAAACTGCTTTCCAACCAAAAATACCTATGGTATAATTGCAAAACATAGTTATAGATGGCCTGACATTTCGACCCTGGCAGAGTCTTTCTCGAATTGCGACTGCTCCAGCATGATAGCGCCCTCTTGTGTTGAAGATGAGACAGCAGGGAAACATTTGCGAAAGACTCTGCTAGGGTCGAAACGACAGGCCATCAACTATTTTTTGTAAGTGTTTATAGAATCAGCAACAGCAATAAAACAACTGAACTTGATCAGCACTTACCTTTAGGTCTGAGCTCTTTGTATATATGTTGGTCATCACTCACGTCAATCAAGCTCCGCTTTTGCTCCAGAGAGTGAGACTCCTCCGGTTTCCGATACCTATTTGCAATCTTGCCTAAGCCACATTCATCGAGTGCTTTTTGCAGCTTTGTCATCCTATCAGAACTATAATCATGAAGCTCCCTCCATAGTTTCAGCATTCTGAGACCATTGTTACTTCCTAAGGAAATTTCTTTGAGCTCCGCACCGCTGAAACCCAAACATTCTCCTAGGAATTTCCATCTCTCCCCGACTGAGATTGCAATTCTGTCCAGCATTTCATCAGTCACTCCTAAACATCAAAATGACAAATAAGTTTGTGATTGAAACTCTAAATAGTAGGTTCTGAAAGAGCCAGTTCTAAATAAAATGTTTTGAAATAACAAATTTTGAAAAAGCCAGTTCCGTGTCTACCATTTCTGCCTTTTTGGGGGAGTCTATTCCTTTTGTGCTTGGTTTTATACAAAAAAAAAAAAAGCGGACAGGAGACACGCGTGTAGGTGCGCTGCGCATTGTGCTTAGGGTCTTAAGGTGAGTGATATACTGATGTGCGTACCTTGGACCAGATCACTGGCAAGATCTGGCAGTCCAGTCTTCTTCAATCCTTCACACAAAGCTCCAAGAACATCAACGTTCCTGTGCTGTCTCTTCCTCCATAACAGAAGCATCTGGTACGGTTGTTTCTCCCTCGGGAACTTCTCTAATTGATGAATATCACCTAGAGACAGTCCAAGATTCTGGCCAAGTACCTTCCAAGCGGTGTCAATTCTTACAGCAAAGGAGGACACGATTTCATCATCAAGTCCTGTAGACAAAGAACCAGATGATAAACACTTAATGAATAAAAGTAATAATAAAAAATACTAGGTTCTTATATAGCGCTTTATCACTTAGGGGCATATTAAAGTGTCAGTATTATGTCTTGCAAGGTACATGTTTGTGGAGCTACGTATTGAAGTATGAGACCTATTCCTTTAAATAGCACCATGTAAAGGTTTACTAAAGTGCTGTGGCGCAATATGCCGCCGACCAGACCATGAACACTGGGTCAATCCCATTTTCTTTTAGATAAGTTCTTTTAATGCGTGCGTTACACAACAAATGGGAGCTACAGCGATGAAGCAAACATGGTTAAGCGTCTCTGTTAAGTGTCTCTCTTTTCTGGGACTCGAAGCAACACTCTGCTGATCACACAAACCAGACTTGGAGTCCAGTGCTATTATCCGCTTGGCCACAACACGCCACAAAAAACACTGGTTAGTTAGGATGCCTTTTGCTTTACCTGCGGTGAGCCGCATTTATGAAACAGAAACTGTGCTACGGCTCACTCTGTGAGAAAGCGTATACTCATAGAACAACATTTTATTATAATTCTGGATCCAATTTCTCACCTCTGGTTACTTTGAGTTCCAGTCGTCTTAATCCACAATTATGAAGTGCTCGGCTCAGCAATGTGATTTTGTCAGAGTTGTATGACTGTGCCATTCTCCAGGTTCCCAACATCATGCGTACCCGAGGTAAGAGGTTGGGTTCATTAGTCTCCATCCAATCCAATTCCGGATCAGAGAAGTTTAAATTGAAGCCTAAAGGCCTGCATTTCCCCTCAGTGATCTCCCCGGATATCGTCATCAAAAGCTCCTCGTTCAATCCTGCAATAAGATGTTAATATCGTCACTGTAAATTCTGAGTCAATATTGTTCCACTCGACCACTCAATTAAAAGCACTGGACACTATTGGTAATTACTCAAAATAATTATAAGCATAAAACCTTACTTGGTAACAAGTAATGGAAATATGATGATAGTATAAAACATTGTGAAGTAACTTAGTTTTTCGAGATTGATTTAGAGACCTCAGAATTAGAAACGGCCCACTCTGAAGTAACGTAGTTTTCGAGAAAGAAGTAATTTTCCACGAATTTGATTACGAGACATCAGAATTAGATTTTGAGGTCTCAAAATCAAGCATCTGAAAGCACACAACTTCGTGTGACAAGGGTTTTTTTCTTCGATTATTATCTCGCAACTTCGATGACCAATGAGTTCAAATTTTCACAGGTTTGTTACTTTATGCATATTCTGAGATACACCAAGTGAGAAGACTGGTCTTTGACAACTACCAATAGTGTCCAGTGTCTTTAAACACTAGCGTCCGAGTCAAGGAAATATCAATCAGGACTAGTGATTTTCATTAAGCACCGGACTATTTTCCTTCCAGCTTCCATTTGGTAACATTGGTTTATTGTGGGAAAAATAAAGACGGCTGCACTGTATGATTTGACGGCTCCAAACTCAGCATTTGCATTTCCTACATGCAGTTGTCCTGTCACGATTTCACAAAGAGTCCTAGGAGATATTAAAAACTTAGGCCAAGTAACTCGTCCTAACTCGATATAAGATTAGTCTGAACTCTTTGTGAATTCTACTGCATGGACAGACATTATTACATGCAAACTGACATACCTTGCTCAAGTTCATTTGCCAAGTCGTGTAAACTGCATGTCCTGCAGGCATTAGCAAGCTTTGAAATCTTGTCAAATCCGGTCTTTTGTTTCAGCCACATTCTCAGCATTTGCTCCGTCCTGTCTTTCTCAGAGTGAAACTTCCTCTCAATGTGTTCCAGATCTTCTTTGCTCAGGTACAGGTTGAATGCAATTGTTCTCCAATCTCGGTAGATTGCATTGGTCACTTCTTTCATCATGTCATCATCCATATTTCCTAATAATAAGAAAGATATTATAACAATAATAATAGTAATAAAGACTTGTAATGCGCACATATCAACCCTGCTGGGTGTTTAAGGCGTAGTAAAACCAGAAAAGAAAAATGAAAGAAAATAGACAACCACAAAAATAGTCCTTGAAAATCTGAGACATAAAACAAGTTTTGAGAAGAGAGTTGAATTTTGTGGTACAAAGTTTAGATCTAAGGTTAAGTGATAGAGAGTTCATTGAATATATATGAAATTGCCCTTAATGACTTTATAGGTCTGAGCAGCCGTCGATTTCACCAAAATCTTCCTAACTTAGGATTAATCTTAGGACTTAGGACGAGTCCCAGCCTTGCACTGTAACATGTAAACCTTAAGACTTATCCTAAGTTAGGACTAGATACTTGTCATAACTTGAGATATGATTAATCCTAGTGAAATCGGCCACTGATGATAAGATAGTGATTTTCAACATACCTTTGTCCGACAGACTTTCTTTGGCTTGTTCGGGATCACCATACCACTGTGCTGACTTGCTGGCTGAGGGTTCTGAATCTGATTTGCTGCTGAATTTCCCCTTGATCTTGCCGACCAGGCTGGATTTACTTTTGCTTTGCTCACTATAGTTGGAGTATATCGGTGGATCGTCCAGTACTTCATATCGATTTGCTAAGAGTTTCATTCATTAAAAAAAAAATAGAAACCTCAATAATGTTTTACTTTTGAATACAGGTTCAGGATTCTGTCCACAGCGGTCTGTGCCAGAACCCCCCCCCCCCCCCAAGGCACTCAGGATTCCCCAACCACCACTGGAGGAATTTGCTCTGTTTCCGACCACCACACATTTTCAAACTTTTTAAATTACACTTGCAATTTCCTGTCAAAGGTTTTCATTGAAGTGTAAAATTGGGTATTTACCAGTAAAAATGGTATCACAAGCCATTAATTTTGAGCACTTACTTTGATTTTAGTCTATTTATATGATCTACAATGTAAGTGATCCATCTTGGAATGGTTTCCAGGGAAAAATTTTTCCATCACTTAAGAAATCCTAAGCAGAACCCTGCAAGTTATTGGATACAAGTTAGCACTGGGACTACAGTACAATTCTGCTATAAACTAACATTTTGGCTGTACTGAACACTATTTTTGGCTCCTGTTTTTGTGCATAAAACACACTGAGCACTTGGCCACAACGACGTGCACTTACCTGTGTAAAGAATGTCCCCTAAAGGCAAAGTATACTTCTTTTATTTTTTTATTAATGAAAACTTACTTGGATTTAAATCATCGCTCATATCTCTCTTTCCTCCAGGCGGCTTGTTGGTCTTGTTCAACCTCTCAGCACTTGATTGAGGAGACACCTTCTTCTGCCTGTTGTTGACAATAAAGAATGGCTCTGAAGGTTTCTTTCCCTTGTGCTTACTTTTCACTAGATGATGCTCCGCTGATGCCTCCTCTTCTATTAAGACCCAACAACAAAAAACAAGCAAAGTTTTATTAAATATTACGTGATTTTCATGCAGATATTCCAGAAACGCCATAGATCTTTTTGCAAATACGCATTGCTCAAGCGCAAACTGTTAGATAAGGTGCATGCTGGTCTAGCTAGCGATCAAACATGATTGCTAGCTAGACCAGCAATGCACCTAATTCCTTGCCTAATGCATGTGATCCAAGTGTTTGCGATATGACAAATCTCTTTCCATTCATGGTATAGGCGTCGAGGGTATTTTACCAAACTTTCCCTCCTTCTTCCCCAGACCAGAAACTTTGGAACTCACTACCAGTTGAGGTGTTGGCCGCCCCAGCCCTAGAGGCCTTCAGTTCAGGAGTTGCATCAAGCCTTTAGATCGTATTGAATAACCCCTTTTAGCTATGAAAGTCGTCATCTTGTAGGGCAAACCGTATGCGCGTTAATCGGGTACATCAATGAAGCACGCAGCACGCCACATTCCTACGGTACATGCATGCACACACGCCATGTTGTAGGGCAGACATTTGAATGGTGGCGTCATATAAGCAGTCAGCCTAGGAGATGAAAGTACTCAATACAATGCAGTATACTCTCTTTATACAAAATATTGGCTGATGGTAATGTGTATGGAACAGATCTTTGACAAAGCCATTGGACACAAAGCAAAGTGAAAGTATTTTGCAGTTCATTGTTTGCAGTGCCTTTTGACCAGGGACCCACAAAAACAGGATCTTCGTGAAACAGTTGTCTGTGTACGCACATAGTGTCTGCTCAAATGACTATCACTACAATACAACCCCCCCCCCCCACGAGTTGCGAAAGAGTTTTAGGAGTTACTACGTCTTCCGAAGCCAACTGGATCAAGCACAACAAAAGAACTAAATTTTATTTCTGCTTACCCCACTGGTTCTCCACAAGCCCTTGTGGGATGATGTCCTGAGCTCGGACAAATTTGATGTTGGGTTTGGGTTTGATGCCATACTGTTGGGGGTAGCCTGGTTCATTCCCATCAGTGCCAGACTACAATTAAACATGCATGAAATAACAGATTACATACATACATATATACACTGGGTTTTTTTATAGCGCCATTTCATTTAGACCACATTTCATTTTAACAACTAGACAATAGCACTGGAAATAATGCAACAAATGAAAAAAAAGCAATTAACAGAAACTAGACAAAAGATGTTTAAAGTGCTTTCTTGAAATAAATAGGCAGATTCATTCTCTGCAACTAGTTGTAACTGGTTTTCTTTCAGACAAATTATCACCCCCAGAACAAATACATTGACAAAATAAAGAAACAGCCATGGCTAAATAGCTCAGTTGTTAGAGCGCTGGCCTGTTAATCCAGAGGTCGTTGGTTCAAATCCTGCTCTAGCAAATTGTCCTTCGTACAATAATTTGTTCTCATGATGAATAGAGTATTGACGCAAATGTCGGGACCACACAGGCTCTTCTCAGAACCAACCCTCCTCCAAAAAGAGTTTTATACATCGCTTTACCAACAAATCTACCAACTACATATACTTTTTCTTACAATGCAAACCATGCAAAACTTTAAACGTCACTTATTAATATTTAGGCATTTCTAAATGTAATTGCTATTAAAACTTTTTAGACATTCTTCATGAATGCAGAGGAGTTCTATTCTCACAACTTCATCTACTTCATTCTGGTAACCAACAATTTTTACTAAGCCTCAGTCCAGTAATATTCATTCTGAACTTTCTGAATAAATTGCATTATTGTTATTTATGAATTTGTTTTTAAGAATGCTGTTTGGCGCAATGAAATCATGACTTAACCCAGTAAAGACAAACAAAATTCTCATTTTCCCATGACCTGACAATGTGTGCGATGAGCTACGACACTCATTTAAAGAAGATAAAAAAATGGGAATTTTTATTTTATTTTGTACCTACCATTTCGACAGCAAAGACAGGTTCTTTCTCGTGGGGTTGCATCGTTATAGAGACAATTGTACCCTCTATGTAACGACTACCCACGCAACAAAAAACAGTCATTCCTTGACGGAACTCGCCAAATTGTCTCAGTTCATCGGGCTGATATGTAGATTTCAGTTTATAAGTTTGTTCTTCTCCACATGGCACAGAGTCAAGTCTTTCAGGGGGGATCAGCTTTTGCACACTTACAAAGAGTGCCGAGTCTTGGGAGGTATTGAATAAACGCTTTTTATGAAATTCCCCATCCGAGGTTCCTTTACCTCTGTGTTCATGATCCTGTAAGAAGGAAACAGACACAATTGATAGGCACATTGCAATGTTTCAACTAAATATTGTTTGTCAAACTGCACTTCAAGCGCACTAAGGAAAAAAATACCTTGTGGTTTGCAGGCCTGTCGTTTTTGAAAGGGGCAAGGGCACCAAGGCATTTTCTCAGTTGGTAAAGGGCACTCTATGAGCTAATTGTTAATTCAAGGGCACCATGGTAATGACCAGGGGACATGGTTGTGAAGTATCAGGCTTGGGTTTATTACTTTATATTCTAAATAAAAATGCACATCTCCTTAAGGTGATCCCTCCACTACACTTGGGTGTGAATCTTGGCTTTACAGCAGTTACAGGTTGAATGATTTATAACTTTGGTGGACACTAACATCTCAAGCCAAGATTATTGACAAACTTTTGACAAACAGTATTGGAGCTAGATTGTTCTTGTAATTTGTTCAACGGAAAATTTAAATAATTTGTTTAGTAAACCCATGCTGTGTCTTGATTATGTCCTAGCTAATATTTGAAAACAATTGGTTTTGTTTTGTTTTGTTTTTTTGGTGGGGAGCATTCTTGCCCCTTGATGCAAGCTGTATTGAAGAAACGATTACTTACTAACTCAATACCGAAAATAGTTCCTGTGTCACCTCCAGGTATACTTCCAATATAACGTACGACACCTTTAAGTTGTTCTTGGTTTAACTTTACTCGAACTGAGTTTCCTTCCTTTAAACTCAGTGCATAGGTGAGTAACCTTTTGTCTGAATGGACAGTGTAACGCTGATAGTCTGTCGACAGGGCTCTGAGCAAGTTCATCTCGAAAAACGACACTCTAGCTACTTCAGAGATTTTACAAACAAACTGCACATCATCACTTAGTTGCGAGACATTGTAATGGCGGAGGCCTCTACTTTGACTTTGAGGAAATTCAAAACCAGTCAAGAGTGATCCTCGTAACACCTTCTTGGTTTGGGGGGCATTACGTTGATTGAGTATTGAGCTTGTGCTTTTGGCCGGGGTCTCCTTGTCAACAAGAAGTACAAACCAAATGGTTGGCGGTGAGGAGGGTTCATTGTTGATAACATGATCCCCGCGATGAGGTCTTTCTGCCTTAGCTGACCTAATCCCACTTTGTGACTTCATGGCACCAGCTGCTGCGCCACTGTAAGCATTCGCCATGATGCTACTTTGCGTTAACAGCCATTCACATGTAAGAAGACCGCGACTCCATACTTAAATCTGTAAATACAATTTTGTTTAAAGTTATCAACATAAAAAGGAATAGTTTTTCACAGAATTTACAGAAAAATCAATTATATTTCTATTTCTTAATTACAGTTTTTTAAACTACTTCATACTTGAATGAATTACAATATAGCCTACCTTGAGTGACTTGACTTTCAGGTGCACCAAAAGGCTATCATTTATTGAAAGTAATATTTGAGGGATAGCATAGGGTGACAGATCAATGTATATTTGGTAACATTATCTCCATGCTGTGTAGATTATGTTATTTTGAGAACTTGACTTGCTATATTATGTAGACATGGTGGGGGTGGGTGCTCTAACTCTCTGTGTAACATGGTGTAACTTTTGCATTATTATTTAATATTACTCATTCTATTAATTACTAGTGATTGAATCATGCCGAGTTTAAGTTAGGTAATGCATTTAGAGACATATAAATGCTTTTCTATGGTGGCTGAGAATATTATCATGTGATGGACTGAGGGAGGAGCACACATCCAGCAAACACTATTTTTAATATCTGGCACTATATTCATTAACATTTTAAAAGATGTTATTTTTTATGTTTAAATTAAACACGGTGACGGTGCTAAGAAATAAAAAAAACATGCTATTTCTGTATTTAGACAGTTACCAACTATTCTAAAACAATGTGTGTTTATTAGAATCTCCAAACATTATCATTAGCAAAATTAAGAAACTTGCACAACGTTTGACTCCGTTTTAATCATGTTTTTAGCCCTATGAAACATACCATGTAAATATTTGAAATCCTCCATCTTGGAACTTCCCCGCAAGACCAGCGAGAGCAGTTGAGCAACACGACGACGTAAGGCAAAAATGAGGGGAAGCCCCTCGTACGACAAAAGAGGGCGCCACGTAAAATGTTTTCTGATTTTGCAACACGTTTCGGACTCTCTGGGAGGGAGGGCGCTCTCGCGCATAAACTCTTGAGCGGGAAAACCATTATGAACATCCACCAAAAATAGGCTTATAAAACATCTCAGAAAATGGTTCTGTTTAAATAAAAAAATACCCGTCATGTACAAGGGTTAAATTTACGAGTCATTCAAAACTCATGTGACTCAGACCTACCAAGTCTCACGCATTAGGCGTGAGACTCACGCATTTTGGGCTCTGTCTCACACGCTCAAAAAATTTCGGCGATTTCGAAAGGCCTTCTAAAACTGGCAATTTTTTTCGGGGGGGGGGGCCTTGCTTGAGCTTTGAAAAATCTCACGCATAGCTGGCCTCTGGACTTGGCATCTCTGGGTTGTGTCTGTTCCCATAAACTTGTGTATGGTTGTGTAGTTTCCCATTGAGTTGTGTACGGTTGTGTAGTTTCCCATTGAGTTGTGTACGGTTGTGAAGTGTCCCATTGACTTGTGTATGGTTGTGTAAATTCCCGTTGACTTGTGTATGGTTGTGTAGTGTCCCATTGACTTGTGTATGGTTGTGTCAATTCCCATTGACTTGTGTATGGTTGTACAGTTTCCCATTGACTTGTGTATGGTTGTGTCAATTTCCATTGACTTGTGTATGGTTGTGTAGTTTACCATTGACTTGTGTATGGTTGTAAAGTGTCCCATTGACTTGTGTATGGTTGTGTCAATTCCCATTGACTGGTGTATGGTTGTGTCAATTCCCATTGACTTGTGTATGGTTGTGTAGTTTCCCATTGACTTGTGTATGGTTGTGAAGTGTCCCATTGACTTGTGTATGGTTGTGTCAATTCCCATTGACTTGTGTATGGTTGTGTAGTTTCCCATTGACTTGTGTATGGTTGTGAAGTGTCCCATTGACTTGTGTATGGTTGTGTCAATTCCCATTGACTTGTGTATGGTTGTATAGTTTCCCATTGACTGGTGTATGGTTGTGTCAATTCCCATTGACTTGTGTATGGTTGTGTAGTTTCCCATTGACTTGTGTATGGTTGTGAAGTGTCCCATTGACTTGTGTATGGTTGTGTCAATTCCTATTGACTTGTGTATGGTTGTATAGTTTCCCATTGACTGGTGTATGGTTGTGTCAATTCCCATTGACTTGTGTATGGTTATGTCAATTCCCATTGACTTGTGTATGGTTGTGTAGTTTCCCATTGACTGGTGTATGGTTGTGTAGTTTCCCATTGACTTGTGTATGGTTGTGTCAATTCCCGTTGACTTGTGTATGGTTGTATAGTTTCCCATTGACTGGCGTATGGTTGTGTAATTTCCCATTGACTTGTATATGGTTGTATAGTTTCCCATTGACTTGTGTATGGTTGTGAAGTGTCCCATTGAGTTTGTGTATGGTTGTATAGTTTCCCATTGACTGGTGTATGGTTGTATAGTTTCCCATTGACTTGTGTATGGTTGTGTCAATTCCCATTGACTTGTGTATGGTTGTGTAGTTTCCAATTGACTTGTGTATGGTTGTGTCAATTCCCATTGACTTGTGTATGGTTGTGTAGTTTCCCATTGACTTGTGTATGGTTGTGTAGTTTCCCATTGACTTGTGTATGGTTGTAATAATGTAAATAAAACGCCCTTGGTCAACGGAACAAGTTCACAATTTGTTTATGGGAAATGTGGGCCGTTGGGTATTCGCTCTAATCATACGTGATTATTATTTATATTAGGCTTCCAGAGGCAAACATAATTTATATCAGCGTAATAAGTTTTTCGTGACCTTTGACCCAGTTTTTGAAACAATCTATTTCTATGATCATTCCAAAAAATCAACGAAATAAAAATCACTTGATAGAGCATGTCTTCTTTTATCAGAATCAACTAAGAAACAACTGGGCTGGCGGGGCTCTCCCAAATTTACAACTTTAGCTCAAATTTTGGAGGCTTTTTAAAGTTGTTCGGTTTTTCTTCTTCAATGGCCTAAGATTATAATACACCACAGAGCATGCACGGGCCCCGAAAAGGCCTAACCAGGACTCTGGCAATTTTTTCAAACATTATGAACTAACAGGTATGTTTTGAAGGTCCAATACGGTCAATCTCAAGTCACTTTAAGCTGTCCACTTGGAAACCATGGTAAACAATGTTGCTAAAGTAGGGTACAGTCCACTAATTTGGAAGGGTTAAGTATTGTTACGAGTGCTTGTTTTGGGAGTAATGTTTTCAAATTAAGATTAAATATCAATGGTTGAGGTTTACAAATATTTAAAATTGTAGAATCAGGTATTCATGATTAATTTTAACCTTGAAATTTGAGGAATTGTTATTTGGTTGATAAATTTGCTGTTTTGGACGTAAAGATACACCCCTGCTTTAAAAATGAATTAGTCCTCTGTGCGCACAGTCAGCGATTCAACATGGCGACCATCAAAACTTGACGCTCGTTTAATTAGGGGATATTGTTTTGGTTTCTTGCGGTTTTTTTTACGAACTAACAATTTTATACAGCAAGGTGAGTCATGATGTAGAACTCTATCTTCTTCTTCGTCTATGAACTTACGCAAATGGAGGGGGAGAGAGTGTGAGAAGGCTTTAGTTTAGTTTATTGCGGAGAAAGTGTTGTCCAAATTCCGGACATTACGGGACCGTAACAAAGAGTGGTTCGAGTGTCACTCGATCACTCTTTTGGACTATCTCAATTGTGCCTTTATGAGAGTATTGAAACATGGGCTGGTGAAACTTAGGTTTAAATGCAACAATATATCCTTAAATTAAATTAAACTGAATGTCTATCTTATCTAATTCTAACTAATTCTAATATTAATAATAAAGATATTGACAAAATAGGGACACTGCCAATATAGGGCTAGATAGCTCAGTTGGTAGAGCGCCTGCACGTTAATCCGGAGGTCGTTGGTTCGAATCCCACTCTAGTCAATTCTTTGTTCAACCCCTAAAATCATTAATAATAATGATAACAAAACAGAATTTATAATTTAAAATTATGATTTGGCTATTTCTACCTCCATATGGTTTTCACC
The DNA here is from genome assembly GCF_032118995.1 of Asterias amurensis. NCBI lineage: Eukaryota > Metazoa > Echinodermata > Asteroidea > Forcipulatida > Asteriidae > Asterias > Asterias amurensis. Next base: position 643,673 of record NC_092650.1, on the reverse strand, counting down.
AAGACGTGGAATTACATCTGTTTTTATAAGGGCAATTGGAAAAATCTTGCAGTCAAATGAAAACTTTTTAAGGGACGCCTAGGCCAAGACCTCTGTCTGTCTGAGGCTGCGTGTTTACTCACTTTCTTTTGTATGGTTTTCCTTGAACTTGAATTAATTACAAAATTAAAAAAGTTGAATTGTACAATATGAATTGTGACCAGTTAAAAAGTAGAGGTTGATATAAAAAAAATTCTGTGTCCTAAACCAAAATTTAATGTGTATTTATTTATTTCTACATTCTTATATTTAAAGCAGATACAGTCTGACAGTACACAGAAACATTGCTTGTGAATTGTTTAATTATTTCAGGATTCTTTTGACCCCCGCCCCTGCATCCACTCAAGAAAGTAAACCTAAGTAGAGGAATCTGGCCAGGATGAAGTTGCTTGGGATCCTCCTCGTAGCAAGTCTTGGATGTTTATTGATGGTGTGTCATGCTGGTGCTGTTTCAATAGGTAAGACAACTTGATGAGGGATGTTCAGGTTACAGGTGGAGACAGAGCTAGTCAACATTGGTTTTTTTTCAAACAAGAAAGACCCTTTTTCAGAACTGATTCTTAGGAGAGGTTTCTGACTACCCCCCCCCCCCCCAAGGATGACTCTTTCATTGTCACCCCAACAAAATAAACACCGTATGAACAATCGCACCCTTTCAAAATGTATACCAATTGTTTTGAAATTTGATTATTTTTAAATGATATATTTGTAAATGTATTACTTGTGAGTTTTTGTTGTTCCGTTTTCTGTGGAGGGCACGGTTGATCTATAAAAAAGAAACCTTTAACAGTGTTTCTAATTTCTTTTTTGGGTGGTGACTGCATCAGTTTACCTCACAACTAACTGCAATGCCACTGTGCAAGCAAGTAGTGGTGGCTTCATCGAGCCAGACAGTCGTTTGCTCTACAACAACAACATCGACTGCACCACAGTGCTCACCACCACCGAAGGCAGTCGATTCCTACTGCGTTTCTTCCGCTTCAACCTAGAGGAGCCAATCGGTGGAGCGTGTGTAGATCACCTGACGGTTTACGACGGGTTGAATCGTTCCATCCCGCTAACGGAAACGCTCTGTGGTAGGAAGCAGATTGCTGATATTGCCTCTCAGAGCAACAGCTTGACTTTTGACTTTGTGTCTGACGACAGCGGCAGCACAAATGGCTTTGAGATATTCTACTCAGTGTTTACTTATGGTAAGTATACTCAGTAAGCAGAGTTAGCTTTTAAAATATTTTAAAAATTGCATAGAGCTGGTGAAGCACACAAAATGTCTTAAGCACAACAAAAGTATGCCTGTGAAAGAGTGAGGTTACAATTACTTGCTAATAATACACCATTCGACCCACAAAATGATATCCTGCTAATCCTTCTAGGTGATAAGCACCAATTGCTGCTTAAGTGTTGCTGCGATTGGTTAATATTTTCATCGTTTTTACATATGAAACATATTTAAAATTAAAATTTAATGTGTTTTCTCTTGCGTTCATGAAGCGCCATGCACATCAGAGCAGTTTGGCTGTAACAACAGCAGATGCATCGACATGGCCTTAAAGTGTGACTCATACAACATGTGTGGAGACAACAGTGATGAGACAGACTGTGATGGTAAGCTGTGAGCGTAGAATTTATTTGCCAGCTACAAAGAACATAACAGAATTGTTATTTTTTTGCTAACAAATCAGTTGCTGGCAGTGTAAGCACTTTATGTAATCCACCATCTACGGTTGTACATAAACTGACAAACCTGTAGACATTTGAAAGTGATACACCGATTGGAAACACACTTTGCATGAAGTTGATTATGTAATATATTACATGGTTTATCAAAACTTTTACAAATATGCAACTTGTAATTTTTAAAGGGATTTCAGCTTGATTTACAATAATATCGGGGGCCAATTTGATAGAGCCTTTAAGCACAAAAAGAATGGCATTGCTTAGCAGAATCAGAATATTAGCCCAAACTACATTAACTTTACATTGTTGTGGCTGGTGCCCGACTAATTCTTTTGCTTAGCAAGAAAATTTGTCCAGCAGTATTTTCTGCTTTAACATCTTAATGAAAATGGACCCAAATGATATCGTTGTGTTAATTCCTTTTAGTGACGGTCATCGATGAGACTGGTCTGAGTGCAGCTGCAATCGCTGGTATCATAGCTGGTTCCCTGTGCCTCCTACTGCTAGTCTTTGGTGTTATCAAGGCCATCATTCACAAGTACCAGTCTAAACAGCTACTGAATCAACTCATGGAAGAGATGAAGAAACAACCGACGACCAACGAGTACTCAGAGAAAGACTTCTGGGGAGAGAATAAACCGGTCGAGGAATAGGGAAGGGTAGGATTCATTCAAGCTTGGATTCATTCTGTATTTAAAAACACTGGACACCTTTGGTAATTGTCAAACATCAGTATTCTCACTTGGTGTATCCATCATAACAATTATGCAAAAATCAACAAATCTGTTGAATGTTTGACTCAATTGATCATCAAAGTTTCAAGGAAATAATGAAAGAAAAAACACCCTTGTTGCGCAAACAAATTTGTGTGCTTTGAGATGCCGAAGAAAGGCTTCAGGCCTGAAGTGATTTTGTATTTGATTGAGAAATTACCCCTTTCTCAAAAATTACATCACTTCAGAGTGAGTCATTTCTTCCAATGTTTTATAGTATTAACAACTCTCCATTGCTCATTACCAAGTAAGTTTTTATGCTAACAATTTTTTGGGAGTAATGACCAATAGTGTCCAGTACCCTTATAGCAATTGACACTTCTTTAAAGGGTTTTGATACCTTTTGTAGTGTTTGGCCATGACATGAATCCCTACTCACTGTGAGTGAAGATGTATATATAACTTATCTGTAGAAGTTAAGTTTTTGAGAAAAAAAGTTAAACTTACAAAGCAATGTTTTCAGGAGAGTTCATTCCAATGTACATGCTATAATAATTTTTGTGATATTGTTTCACTCATTTCTCAAATTTTGCTGCACCTCGGCAAGTAATTTTTAAGGGAAGATTTCTACCAACATTATCCATCAACTATGTATTAAGTTTAATGTAAATGTAAGCTTGTGTTTTGTGTAGTACAAGAAGTACCCAAACCGATTGAATGACGACTTCAGGGCAATGTACGTGTCTGTTTGAACTTCCATTCACTTTAGCTGTTTAGTGACACAACATGTTTGTGCATACAATGCAAGAAATGGCAACACTCCCATAACCCTTGCAGATGCAGAACATGATAGGTTCCTTTGTGTAGGTTTTGACACTCGAAATGCGGGACAGAAAAGCGTCTCAAATTCAACACTTTTGGGATAAAAAGTTAACAAGATATCTTTTTTCATAACCGCAGTACTCTGAAGCGAAAAGTTTCTTACAATTCATTATAATATACAAAGCTGCTTTTAGTTGCCATTAGTTTTCAAAGTCATTACCAAACAAATACAGACCCTTAAATATGTGAAATATGATTAATGGATTCTGCAAAGTAGGAATTGTTTTATACAATGACATGTGTACATAATCGTTTGCATACAGAGTTAGTTTCTATTTTAGAGAGATATGTACATAACTAATGAAAACATAGAAATTGAAATATTTTATATGGTATCTTTTGATATAATTTAATTCTTAAAATAATTATCTGTAATTCCGTCCGATAGAAGAAATAGATCATACTTTTGTAGTCGTTTTTTATATAGTGGGGAAAATTTTAAACCATTTTCAGAATAAAAAGTTTTTTAATAATGTAGTGCATTTTGTTAACGAGTCTGTTTTAAAATGAGTTTGTTTTTGAGTCTTGATAATTTGACAGACATTATTTTTAGGAGTGTGAAATCGTCTTAAAGTGTACAATTAGAAGAAGTCTAGATTCCTTATTAAAATGTTCTGTCCGTGTCTGGATTTAAGTAACGGGGAACTTGGATCCCAAGTTTTGGATTTGGTTTTATTTAAACTCTCATCCCATGAAGCACCTGGGGTCGATTTCACAAAGAGTTAGGACTCGTCTTATCTCGAGTTAAGACGAGTAACTCGTCCTAACTTAGGATTAATCTTAAGGTCTGCATGCTACAGTGCAGGGTTGGGACTCGTCCTTAGTCCTAAGATTAGTCTTAAAGGAACACGTTGCCTTGGATCGGACGAGTTGGTCTATAAAAAGCGTTTTGTAACCGTTTTCTATAAAATGCATATGATTGGAACGATGTTTTAAAAGTAGAATACAATGATCCACACAAAGTTGGCTCGAAATTGCGTGGTTTTCCTTTTACTGTGCGAACTAACACGGTCGGCCATTTATGGGAGTCAAATATTTGACTCCCATAAATGGCCGACCGTGTTAGTCGGCGAGGTTAAAGGAAAGCCGTGCAATTTCGAGGCATGTTTGTGTGGATCATTGTATTCTACTTTTACAACATCTTTCTACCCATGTGCATTTTATATCAAACGCTTTTCAAAGACCAACTCGACCGATCCAAGGCAACGTGTTCCTTTAAGTTGGGAAGAGTTTTGTGAAATCGACGGCTTTGTCTTCAGGGGTATCAAACAAGGCTACCAGAAAGGGGGCCGTGTACAAAAATAAAACATTTAAAAAAAAGCTGATATTAACATTTAAAAAATACATCTTAAACATACTAATCTTGACCAAGTTGCAAGAAGGGCATGCAGTAATGATAAACTAAATTAATCAGTTCTAAGACGTGATTAATAAAAAGTTCATGACATGATCTGCGACATGGATAAATCACCTCTGAATAAAGTATTATGTGAAATAAAGAGAATTTGAGATCTCGTTATGATGCCCAATAATTATCATCGACTGTAGTGGGAAAAATTCACATAAGAGTCTGTATATAATTCAATAACTTGAACTTCGTCATACCTGAGAAATGACAGAGTTCCAGGGAAATATATAAGGCCAGCCAGAGATAACAACCACAGATGCAACAATGACAGGCCAAAGTTTGGACAACTGGAATAAATTATTAGAGATGCCAATAAATAGACATGAACGAAAATACTAATTTCTGCTCGACCACGGCGAACCTCTAATTAGAAACTCTACCGTGTTTCACAACTGAGTAATAAGAACATCAACTTTCACCTACGAAATATTGCCAAAATACGTCCATATACATTGATGAGGATACATGTCATTCCGTTATTAGATCACTTGTGCTGTCATGACTAGATTACTGCAACTCGCTTTTGAAAGGAATCACAAAGGCAAAAATAAATCGGCTCCAGAAAGTTTAGAATAAAGCAGCCAGACTCATCTGTAAGACCGGTTGTCATGACAACATTTCACCATTACTCAGATGACAACATTTCACCATTACTCAGAAATTGCACTGGCAGCCCATCACAAACAGAATTGATTTCAAACTTTCTTGCCAACATGTCTTCAAATCTCTTGCTCACCAGTCACCATCAGACATATTATTTATAGGACCTTCTGGCCGAATCTCGCACCATCTCTTGAGCTGGTTCATGTGCATTTTGCTGCTGTTCCAAATCTATTGAACTCATTACCATCACATCTTCGTGCAACTACACTTTGACTATTCAATAAACTACTTTTAAGGCTCATTTATACAGAAAAACTTGACTGTTTTGTTTCACTCTACATTGGAACATCTTGAGTTTGGACTTCTTTGTTATATCTGCGCTTTGTAACCTTGGGGGAAATTAAAGGGCGCCATATTTTAAAACATGGTTGCTGATGCATGTGTACGTGGAAAATTTTATGTCGTATATGCTCCCTGGTGCAATCTAAGGCCTTTTCAGAGACATTTCTTGGACCCTTAACTTCATCATTCTGAAATTACTTAAAAGTAATACAAATAATGCAGTAAAAGTTTGTCCACACAATATTGTTGGGGGCCTTGTGATACTCCCGATACAGAAAATTTAAATGAAAAGGAATTTTTCCTCTCGCCTCCCCCCCCCGGGATCCGCGGCTGCCTAGAGTCGTTGTTGTAATAAATTATAGAAAGGAATCCTAACCTTGGGGGAAAGGGTAGGGCGCCTCATTTTAAACATGGTTGCTGAGGCATGTGTATGTGCAGTATGTAGGCATATACCCTATATAGAGTTGTCATTGTAATAAATTACAAAAAGGTTTCCTAAACTTTATGCCTATAATTTTAAGTGTTCAGTGATACCAGGGAATACCCAGAATCCAAGTATACCTAATATCAAACTTCTATTTATTAGCTATATCTGTATCACGATAATGAGGCCCAAACCTTTGACCTACCTTCATAGTCCAACCAACTTATCTCGAAAACTGGGTTCAATACATCGGCATTTCTAGATGTGAATATCACCAGTTACAATGTACAGCAAAAAGTTACATTCTACTGAACTCACCGAGATATTCTTCTGTCATCGGGTGGGTGGTGTGTGTCATCATCAACAATGTTGTAATATAACGGGAGGAAAATGAATGTGGCTGAACTTCAGAAACGAAGGAAAACCAAGAAATAACAGCACCGTCTCTACAGTAAGAACCTTCTTCCCGGTGACAAGTGCAGGAATAACTTCTAACTCGTGTAACGCTTGCATGAGCATGGAATTTTACAAACAAAGAAATGACCGAGGCGGGGCACTGGACATTCCATTCCAATAGGTTTTGTCTCTATTAAACTCCTCTTTCATTCACGAATAAAGCAAGTAGTTAACATGAATTTGCAAATTCATTTGCAAAGTCGACTGGTTACATTAATTTACAATGTCTTTCTTTTCTATATTGTTTTTTTTTTATGCTCCTCCATCTACCTGGCCTCCTTGAAGCTCTTGTTTGCAGATTTAGTTGCACAGAAAGTTTTTACAATTTATGTTTAAATAAAAATACTTGATAGGCTTTATAAGTTTATATCTTCATCCAAAATAGCGATTTATTTTATTATTCTAATCATAAAGGTTTTAAACAGATAGGTCAATTTCATTTATGGTTTTATGGACGGTAGCAATTAAGAATCTCAATTAAATAATGATTGAGGGCTAATTAAAATCCAAGATATAAATAGCAATCGTATAATTATTGAAAGCACATTTTCTTGATAAACATTGTATCTCTGCCCATAATATCTCATTGCATACTTCCACCTCCAATCGCAGAAGTTTTTTATATATATTAGAAAATACAAATTGAAATTTGACTTAAATAAATCGGTAAACACTATTTATTTAGCCATTTTTAAAGGGGGTGGGTTCACCTTTTCAACCAGTTGCTTAATGCTTATTGGTGGCTTTGTTAAAACCAAAAACAATTTTTATCTTAAAGGACAGAGTTGACATAATCACAAGCAATCCTCAATATGAAATAATATGCACACAGTGCCAAAACCTACGTACACAGTGTTTCAGAAATTAAAGTCAACGGCTGCAGCTATATCTCTACATCATCTTGCAATGAAGTATAGGACATCCTTAGCAACACTCCTTCTGACTGCCAGAGCCGCCAATGTGGATATGGCTTCACATTTAGTTTAAATTTCTTCAACAGAATGATTTCCTAAGAAAATAACAAAGTGCTTTCGTACAAATTCAAAGTAATTTATACCTGAAGTCTACGAGTACAAAATAGAAATGAATACTAAGTAAAAAGCTCACCTTCCTTGAAACAACTTATGAACATTAATTATATGAAAAAGTAATAAGGCACCAGTATCCTTACATTTAATTTCCCTTGGACCAGTTTCATGGCATTGCGTTCTCTTGCTATGGCGTTCTCTTTGGAACTGCCTTTTGAGGCTTAAAAGCTTCAAGCAGTGTCAAAAAAAACTGAGTCTAGCTGTTTAAATTGAAAGCACTATTCCGTTGTTTTGTGTTTGAATAATTCTTTTCACATTCCTCTCATAAAAAAATGTCAATAACTAAATACCGGTAAACTATAAGAAAAATATTTATGTACAACTGTTCTGAAGTGAACCCATCTTTTAGTAAATATATACGTTAGAGAGTGCACCTAAATAAAAAAAAAAGCTTCTATAATAATGTGTTTTCAAAAAATATAACTCCACTGAATAAATTTGATTCAATATTTTCTGTGATCATTAAAAGCTACAAAAATATATACAACATCTGGTTTTACTTGGTAACATAATTAGTCTTGCGTTTCCGCAAACAAAATACTGAGACAAATTGCAATTTAATTGTAGTACCAACTAAAATCACTGCGCAATTATGCTGATGAATAGTGTTTATAAATAACACATATTCCTTATGGGCAGTTACTGGATTTAAGAATACTCAAGATTTAAATGAATAGCAAAACTTTTGTTTTGGATTCAACATAAAAATATATATCGGACGTGAAGTTTTTATCTACTTTTCAGGATGACATACTTTCTGATGTGGAACATCCAATCAGGAACTATAATCAGAATATATATATACTTGTGTCTAATTTGTTACGCTCCATAAAAGGAATTCTCAAAAAATATACATAGGAAAACCATATCACAATGCTGCTCATACAGCAAAACTTGTATCATGCAAAAATGGACATATTTGGAAGGAAGAGTGATGACTGTAAGTTATAACCAAGATAAAAAAAGTTAATGCTTTTGCCTTCAAACAACTTTAAATCCTTGATTCAGATTGGTTGACCCGTAGCAACAAGAGTTGTGATATAAGCGTGTATCACACCCTCTGTATTGTGCTGTTCTCATTCTGCGTATACGCAAATTGTACAGCTTTTCCAGCACCACACTTTGTCTTAAAAGTTGTGAGTCAAGTTTGCTTGAAGCTAAATTCACTATCACACACAATGAATACAAAAATTATAGAGCGTCTGCGTCCCATAACCAACTTGGCCTCTGGTGTCATTGATTGTGGGATGCAGAAGCGCTTTATTTTTCCATATTCCACGCTTGAGTGAGGAATAATAATGTTTGCTTTACAACAAACTGTGTTCAGTGTTTCAATGATTAATTCGTCTTAAGTCCATGTCTTGGTTGCTAGGGCTCACATGACGGAGCAAGCTCGACTTCCTCCTTCTGTCTTATCTCCACCTCCTCCTCCTCCTCCATTTGCCTGGACCACCTTTCCATTTCCTTCCTTCACCATCTTCTGCAGTCGTACAATCAGTGGGTTAAAAGAAGACAAAACAAAAGCATAAGAACCAAGAAAATTGATTTTACAAACTGAAAGAGGTTTGTCCAAACTTGTCAACATTTTAGCTTAGTATGACGAGAGAGAGTATTTCTGTCAAGATTCATCACCTTTTCAATGTCTTCAACCTCTCACATATAGTTTCCCCCACTCCCGCCACTTTTACCACACAGACAAAATCAATGTCCTCACAACCTCTCCCCCGGCCCAATTTCACAGAGCTGCTTAACGAGAATAAAAAGCTGCTAAGCACAATACAGTTTTGCTAACCAGATTAAGGTTACCAGCCAGCCAAAGTGCCTTGTCTGATGCGCCTTCTAGGATGGGTATCCCTGCTCACTTTTGCTGAGCATAAAATTTGTCACTAAGCAATATTTCCCGCTTAATTAGCTTTTATGAAATTGGGCCCTTAAAAATTGTTCACTGTACTTCTGCCAAATGTTGTCAATTCAGATCAACCTCCATTTAAGATTTGCCTTTCATGGTCTAGATTCCTCATGAGTACTTTTGGTTTGTTTTTAGTGAGGCATTTGAAATTTTGACTTCAAATTTTTACATCCTTCCATCCAGTCGCAGGCTTTTGCCCTTTCCTGAACTTTGTTCCAAAATGCCCCAAAAGCAACCAAGGAACTTGGTTCATCAAAATATGTTTCATAAAAATTCACCTCATCAAAAACAACCACAAGCACTCCACAATTAAGTGTTCCGTTTGTGTTTTACCCTTACACCGATGTGTATTATGCACCGTATACTCTGCACTGATCCCCAGGTCCTAAGACTAAAATCCACTAGCAACTTCCTTGGAAGGGAATCAAACCCATGAGATGTCTAGAGATGTCTTACCACTACTCCACTGAACTTGCACGTAGGTTGTGTCAGGGTTTGAATCCCACCCAAGTAATAATTTTAATGCCTGTAGATTTTTGTTCAAAGGACTCCGGGGAAAGTACTGAGTGTATGGTGCTTAACACACATCGGTTGATTTGTAAAAACACAAATGTTATCCCGATGCATATTTAACATCAATTAAAAACAATTCCAGATCAACACAAATTGACAATAACATGACAACACATCAAAATAATGAAATGTACAAACAAATACATGTACAGACATGAAAGGACGAGACATAAACAGGACTCAAGAAGACCATTAAGCAAGGACAGTAGACTTGTAATTTCACATAAAGTTTCCTCCTAATTAGACTTTCAAACAAAAAACGGAAGCAATCTTCAAGAGAAATACTTCTGTCCGAGTTACTATCAAAGCTGAGTAAAAAGCATTTGAAGAAAATATCACAAACAACCAACGCTTACTTTAATTGCCACAATAGAAATAAGCTTGATAATGAACGATCAGCAAATCCTTGATAAAATGTAAACCAATTTTGATGTGTTCCGACAACAAAATAAAGCAAACAAAACGATGAAACCTTGCGCATGATCAGCGAAAACAAACCCCAATAAATAAATAAAACAAATGACAAAATACACATTTCAAGATGCACACTAGTCAATGAAATGTTTCTGCTCCAAACTATGATCCCTCCCCCCTGCCCCCCCACCCAACGAAAAAAACACACATACATGGAACTCCCAAAATGATAATACTTTTCAAACAAGATGATAATACTTTTCAAACAAGATTTATAAGTTTAATCGGTATGATTTGGTACTTTTGGACCTTTCGCTTAGAAACGAAGGTCCGAAGGTTGTGCAAGTGTTTGAAGTTGGAACGTGCAACACAGCAAATCGCAAACAGTGCAAATGATTGTGAGTGAGTGCAAGAAACTACCGGGGCTAGTCAAAGAATAGTAGTGCTCAGTCAAATCAAATCAAATCAATTAAAATATTAATAACATAACTAATAACTTTAGTGTATACAACAAGAGTGAGAAGAATTTGTCTCAAAATAATCTGGTACGGCTGCCAAGTTTAAGTACCTATTTCGCGGGTTGGATTTGTTTTTAAATGAACGATCTAATTCGATGACCACAATCTCATGTGGAGTTACTCCTAGACTAATAAATCCTTCAAACTGAAAAGATTGAACTGTCTTAAAGAAGTGGCTCACATTGGGACAAAGCTCTCAGAGTCAGGTTGTGTCCCAATTGGCGGCTACGGCTATGAGTGCTGCATCCTCATACATTGAAGTATAGGATATCCTTAGCAACACTCTAAGCAACAGCCGTAGCCGTTAATTCGGATACAGTCTAACAGTCTCACAAAAACAACAATCGTTTTTACATTAGTTTAGGATTTAGTGTTAGTAAGGTTAGAGGTGTGCAGTGGCAGAAAGTAAACATCCTTGAAAATGTAATGCAAATTTCTGTGGAGGAGTCGCCTGAATGGATTCAGCTTCGAGTGGCACATTGCGCAATCTTATTTTAATGACATCTTTATAGATGCAAATAAAGCAAAGCAACCCTAGAAACCACAATTTTTTTTTTAAATATAACAGACGACCGCGAATATTAGACTGTGGAAGCCATGTGCGAGTCCTGAATCGAAAAATACAAAATGTCATCATTGAAACTGACAAACACTTCGCTGGGCTTGCAAAGAAGACAAAGCGTGTGTGCATCCTGAACCCCCATAATAATAATACACAATAAGACAAAGCTTGCATTTTTCAGCGGCAGCTTGTTAGTTAAAGTGGACTTATTTATTTGTTTATATTTCCCAGCAGAAGTGAGGCTTTAAAGGAAAGGCAGGTTTTAGTTTGTGATTGGGTTAGCGAGGCAAGATAGAGAGAGGCTTCAGGATTTGTAGCAAGAGAATACATCAGAGTCAGTTCGGAAAAAAAACATTTAAAATCAAAATAAGACAGAGAGAAATGTTTGTATTTATTTTTTTAAACAGGCTGTGTACGTGATTGTATTCAGTTTTTATAATGTTCATGCTATTTATATATTTACTTGTTATTTATTTACAATAATTTTGTATTTTTTAGGGGTGCTAATTTATGTAGCAACCCCTTCATTTGTGCACTTATTTTATCTTGTTTTACGGGAAAAAGGAGGGGGTTCTGAGTGATACCTGTCCCCATACCCCCTTCTATCGTTTCTCCACTGATTGTCTACGAGTTGAAACAGATGTTATGCAAAACAAAAGCTCCGATGCAGTTAGTTCTTTGTCCATTCACAGCCAACTTCAACACCAGTTCAAATTGAAATGTTTCCAGAACATTAGAGAAAGTATGCAATTGGATTTTGAAACAGTTCAATTGTTTTAATCCTTTACAAATGTAGATGTACACAATAGAACTGATGATATAACAATAACAATAATATTTGTTATCCCGTGATGCCAATTTCACATAAAAAAAAGAAATATCACATGCAACAGTCAGAGGTGCAAACAGCTGATAAGAGCAGGACCCAATTTCATGGCCCTTCTTACCTCCGAACTCTTTGCTTACTGCGTGTGAAGTGCTGTAAGAGCAGAGTTCCACCGTAATCAGAGTCATAAAATTGAGCCTAGAATTGGTTTGACAATATCCCTCCCACTATTTGGAATGCTGATTAGTACATGCTTCAAAACAAAACAAAACACATCCAGGGAAGATCGGGAACAAGACATTCAACGATTTCACAAAAGAAAATATTTGACAACATCTTAAGAAATGTGAAAAGGAAATTGAAGTGTGTTAGCTGAGTGTTCAGCATTAGAGACACTGTCTTGTCGTCACCTTTTGCAGATCTGATATTTCTCAAATTTAAGACCCCTTAAGTTCACAAGAATTCAGCACCCTAGCATCCGATGATTGAATGCAGTGAGTCAAAGATGATTACAACAGTTGGAGCATGTGATTAGGCAGTATATTTGTTGAGAAGCTGAGTGGTCATTTTGGAATATGAGAGCAATGCAAAATTTTGAAGCGAGACACCGTCTTTAAGATGTTGAGGTTTGTGTTCAAGAAAAGAATATGAGGTGAAGAAAAAGTAATCCTGGACAACCCGAATGCCAATAGTTTCCTGCGCATTGCAAATTTTGTAGCTGGATGAAATTAAGCCAATGAAGTTGTAGGTTTGTTTTAGTGAAGAGCATAGCAACAGATAAAGGAGTCAAGAACACCAATTGTGTAGAGAGAAAAAGAACAAAGAACATGCAGTAGGATGGTTAAGATTATTGCTTCAAAGGACTTAGGGAAGTTTATGCTGCACCTGGTTCTATGGTAACGGCTACTAGCCCTACTACATGAGGGAGCAAACTTGTGACTTTTTCCCTGTTGTTTTTTCTTGAATTTGCCTCATCTGGATAAGAAAACAAAAGGGGAGATTAAGAAGAATGACTTTTAGGGAGGCTGCAAAACTAAAAACATGAGCATAGATGTTTGATTTAGGACCCAATTAGACCCCCATCCCTCAAGAAAATAAAAATAATTACAATAATATCTTAAACTTCCCCACATTCATCAACACAATTATGCAGCTTTTCAACTCCAAAAAATTTCCTTAAATTTCAGCAAACTCACAAGATGAGTTGACAAGATGAGTTTTTTTCCTAGTGTTCCTTTGAAAAAAAACCCCAAAAAATTAAGCTTGACTGATGAGTGTAAGACCTCCTCTGAGAAGCTCCAACAAGTTTGAAGAAAATAATTAAATAATTGAAGATGAAACTGCTGATAAATTGATAGCGGAGTCGCCTGAAAGAGAAGCAGATGATTAATACAAGTGGAGGCTTGGAGGTCTTTATTCCTGCACTTCTTTTGCCTTCGTTTTCGGCTGAACCGACAATGAGCAACATTACAACTCCAGCCTTGAACCAACAACACTTACTTAAAACACCCACCAAACTACTCTATCAATCAATCAGAACATTTATATGGCGCCATATTCCAACACTCATAATCACTGCTCATGGTGCCATACAGTAAGCTCTTGTAAACAGGTGAGATTTGAGTGATGTCTTAAAAATCTGTAGATGATTGTCTGATGTTGTTGGGAAGACTGTTCCATACCCTGCTGGGGGAATGTGACAGGAAAGGCGCAGTCACCCACACTGTGTTTGCTTCTAGGAATGATTTCTTCAACATCTTCTCTCCTTAGCTCTTTGTAAAATCGACCCTCAGGCCAATGGTCAAAGGACCAGCTGCCGATTTCACTAAAGTCTTCCTAACTTAAGATTAATCCTAGGACTTGGGCAAAATAAGTTCCATATCCAAAGACGTTAGGACGCATTGAACCCATCCTAAGTTAGGATGGGTTACTCGTCCCCACTCGAGATAGGATTAATCTTAGCGTATCGCAAAATCGGCTGCAGACACTTTTGAAGAATCTTTGGTTTCATTACCAGAAAGATAAAGAAGTAAGAATGATGCAAGATGGTTAAGAACAGGATAATTTTATCATCGGAATAAAAGTTTTAAACATACCATCGTTTTCTTACAAAAGTTAACATTGTTAGTTTGCTTAAGAAGAGTGTAAGCAGAAATTATCATGCAGTTAATTTTGAATTGGTTATAAACTGAGATTGTGCAAATGTGAGAACCATAAAACCGAATATGATTTAAAATATATTTTGAATTTTTATTGACTGATTTATTAGTATTATTATTGTTTTGTTTTGTTTTGTTTTTTTTGTTTTTTTTTTGGGGGGAGACAGTTTGGTGTGGCTGATTTGAGCATACAGAAGACCACTTTGACTAGCACCAGTTTCATGAATGTATTTGTGGGATTGTGTTTCATTCAAATGCCGCCTGTGTACCAATGGTGTTACATAAAGCAGTCTTAAAAAGTGACTGAAAGCTGATCATGCTCAGGCAGTAAAATGGCATACAGAAATACACAGACATTTCCAAAGAGACAACAATACGGGAAGCTATGAGAGAAGGCTGGGGGAAGGAGAGAAGGATTTGTAGAACGCCTAGCACACACACATTGCTGGGAAACAACAAAACAGTCACCGTTATATAAAGCTTACGTTCTCGGCTGAACCGTTTGCGCTTTCCTTGTGCCCCTCGCTAGGCACCTCACCCCCTTCCGACATGCCGTTTGTCTGGATTAGGGTTGCGGGTGGGGCCTGTTTGGGGCTGGGTTTGGGTTCCTCAAGGGGCAGGGCTTGTTTTGAGCTTGGTTCAGCCTCCTCTTTGATTGGCTGCTGTTTTTCCGATGCCGGATCTTCAAGTTCAAAACTGAACACACTGACAGAGTCCTCCTGGTTTTGTAATAAAATTGGTTTTTAAATCAAGGATTGTGTCCAAGCAGTAAAAACATTTTTTATGCAAAGTCCTAATTCTTTATAGATTGGATACTTCAAATTAGGCCCCTCACTCCCACCTAACATGCCTAAAGAACAATTTGTTACTCCATGTATTTTGCTTCAAGTTTTTAAAATTTTTGACCATTTTCTATTCTCACTTACTTTTGAGTTAACATTAGTTTGATACCTTACCATTTTTAAAATTATGTTGAATTCAGAAATAAGTGAAAGGAATAAAGATTTTAGAGCCAAAATTAGGCTTTTTAACAATTTTGTTGTTGAAGGGTTTACTTTTCTGCTGAGAATGTGGCTGTTCTCATGAGTGAGTGGTGGATGAATATATGATGAGTGAACAGAGAAAGAACTATATTTTCCTCTCATGTCACAACTAAATGTTGTTCTAAGATGGGAAGTTAGTGCAGATGGTCCTTACGTCTTGGTCGCCATTTTGAATTTCCTTTAGAGCTTTGTGTCCCTGTATAATCTGCTCACGGGATTTAAGAGATAAATACTTGCCTTTTAAGGTCAGAGGTGAAAGTTCAAAGGTACAGAGTTCAAAAGGTGAGAACATCTTTTAAGGCTCAAGGTCCTTTGGAGCACTGGATGCAAGTAGTTTTGCCTGAGTTTAGGATTTTGAGCTGAATGTACATAATTCAGTCATGAATTGCAATTACGACAAAATGTTTGTCATCAAATCGTAGTCCTATTTGCGACTTGAACTGGAGTGATTTTTGGATGGTTCTTAAGGCCACTTCATGGATTAGTTATTAATTTCAAACAAGCAATTCAAAACTTGGTTAGAATGGGAATACCTCTACCCTACTAAGATAAAACCACCATTTTAAAGCAAGATTTATGTGAATGAGGAAGGGAAAAACAAAGTGTTTTCTTGTAGAATAAACTTCAACTGCAATGTGTCACACAACACTCTTATAGTAAAACTAGGGCTTTCACTTCAAATTAGAGACAAACTTATAAAAATAAGTGGGAGATTTACAAATTCTCTTTTCTATCAATTCAGAAATGTTCTACGAAATTGACTCGCAAGTGAACTTAAAAACTAAAACCCAAACTCTGGAACTCTAAGAATGAAGGGAGAAGCACATTACCTCTGGAGGTTGCAACCACTTTGAGAATAAAGGAAAGGAAGGCAGGTAATTGCTTAAAATCTTACTCTTTGGTTCGATGTGAAAATGGCGAGAAAAGGTTCTTGAAGGTCTAATATTTCGGAGGGGGGGGGGAATAAAAGGGTGCTGGAAGTATGATTTGTTAGAGGCATTTTGGGAGTAAGGCAGATGCAGAGCGAATCTCATAGGGGGTGAGTTCTGGTTGGAATGTGTCAGCTTGTTTCAAAGAAAGATGTCACTGTAAAAAACTTTACAACCAAACTGAAAAAAGGTTTGTGACTGCTGCCTCTTGATGTGAGGGTTGCCTCGACTAAATACTATCTTTGATGGGTCGAGAGACTCTCTCCTCATTACCATAAATACTAGTCCAGAGGTTTGATCATGAGTCTGAGACTTTTTTGCCTCAAATGAAACTACATCTCTGACAAGAAAATCTGCAGGTTGATCAACGGAAAATACCGTATTCAGGTAAAATAATTTGACAGGTCTGCTTAAAAGAAGCAGATGTTGTTAAAAAGCAATGTGTTGAAAAGTTTTAGAATGGACTGAAACATATGGATACATGTCATGCAAACACCCTATGGCATCAAATGCTGAGTGGGTTATAAAAAAGTCCCACTCATTGTGCTCAGCAGGAATTTGTTAAGCACAGCTTGCTTGGCTATCAATTGGAGCCCGGCCGGCTGCATGTCGTTTTATGAAAAATTGACATCTTATGCTGTGTTTTTCTTGTTCCGTGCACAAACAAACAAAAATCTTGGTGGATAAATTGCCACCAAGTACAAGAATAACCAAATTGTACATGATTAACACATAAGATCAGAACTCTTAAATGCATCTGATTTACTCCACAAAATGCTTGTCTAATAAGGTTTTGACTAAAGATAGAAATTAAAGACAGAATACTAAGAACTACAATTGAGAGGGGAGAAAGAAAAGAAGTTTTCTCGGCCCATTGAGGTCTTACTTTATTCAGCATGTGTACTCGAGTCTTCAGTTTAGACCCCGTGCTGTACGCTACGGCCGAGACTGATCGGTAGAACGGATCAAACAACTGCTCTTCTCTTGGTTTGTCCTCCCACTGTTTGCAAATCTCCTGCAGAAAAAAAAGAAATGCAAAACAAAAATGTTAGTGAGGATCTAAATTAACAATTTCAATATCTTTGTTTGGGATGCCAATTTAAAGCGTGGTTCATACTTTATGCGAAGCTAATTTGACATGAATTTGACGTCACAACTCTCCTTTCTGCCGATATTCGCAAGTGAGTTGAGCAGAGATTAATTTGTGGGGTCAACATTGGCTTTGCATTCTCATTCCCAGGAAGTATGAACCAGGCTTAAGTCACACTGACTCAAAATGGAATGCCCTAACATTAACCCACACTGACCCATCTCTGGTTCAACTCTAACCCTGATATTAGTCAGGACTGACCTGTAATCGTCTCTCTTTCTTCTCCAATCTCTCATATTTCCTTTTAAGGAGCAATAGTTCTCCTTTGATCTGCCCAGCTTCATCTTGTCCATCGCCCTCTGGAGCCATGGAGCCGATTCGAGTCTTCCTCCCTGAATCTTGCATGTTCTCCATCTGACGCAGCTCCTACAAAGTAAATACATTTTAAATTTATTGTTTAATGGACGAGAGAAAATTGCATTTCAGAATTTTAAGAATAAGAAACTTTATTCATCTCCAAAAAGAAGGGATTACATTGCTTGCACAAGTAAAAAAAAACACCAACATTTAGGGATACAAAAATAAATTGATTATAAATTTATAAATGCTGTAAGCACTGATAGACCGATACAATGATGATTTCATTTATTGACTTTTGTTTTGAGGAGGTTAACAAATTGGATCTCCAGTTAAAATACCAACCTTTGTTGTGAGTTTCGAGAGCTTAGAATCTGGTGCAGAGTCGATCTGTTTGCCGTATAAACTAAACTTGATGCTGGAGTTCTCAAAGTACGCCAAGACGTCTTCGGTGACACTCGGGATGGAGACGATCCTACTATGGTTCCACTCTGGCGACAGAGTGTCTTTGATCTCGTTGGTTAGGGTAAACTCTTGCTCGTTGTAACACTTGTACTTCACTTTCAGCCCCTTGGAGAAGCGGGACTTGTGGACCTCACCGTTACGGATGGACACCTTCAAGAAAATTCAGATAGTTTTAAGGATAATTTAATGAATTCCAAGTCAAATTTGTTTTAACTATAAAACAACAATTCCATCTGTTTAAATAAGTAAATTAAAGAAACAGAAAAATTCAAAAATGCACAAAAGTGCAAACAAAAGTTCTTCACAACAAGCCGGTATTTCCTTCCTTTTTCAGTGCTTTGGTGTTTCCTGGCAGTGGCTGCTGAGTGTGCCATAGCACCTTGTAAACCCTAATATAAGGTGCTAGCTACATAATTGGGTCTCAGAATTCATAACTTCAATAACTTATCTTTCTGAAATTGTTTATATACTAAGTGCCTTGAGTACCTTATTGGTAAGTACATGCGCTATATCAGACTTTGGTGTTGTTATTTTAGGCGCTATGTAGGTTCTATTTATTATTATTAATATTATTTAGATTTTCATATAATCCTTGGTTATCCAACTTACCTTAAAGTGGTAGGGTTTACCTAGCAGCTCACTAGGTTCATCTACAAAGTCATCTTCTTCAATGGATTTACCTTTCTGGTCACATGGTTCAATGCACACAATCAGCGAACCCTCCTCTTTACCCTGTGACGAAAAAACAATTCATTTTATGAGGACAAATTTTATCCAGTTTTGGAGGGATGTAATTAAAGGAGGAAAAAATTACAAAATCCTAGAAAGTGGTTATCTGTCTGTTTGTCTTGGTTGAGAGATAAAAGCTCTTAAACTTCTAGGATAATACAGCGTGATGACGTGGTGGTATCTTTCCTTGCCTTCCACGGATCCAGGTTCGAATCCCGCTGGGGCACTTTGTAGATCAGGTCTTCAGTCCCTACCCAACTTCGTGGGTTCTACCTGCAATTACTTTCTTGGTTTGCCTCCCACATCGAAAACTGAAATTTCCTTTCCTTTTCTCCAATGGATTCTTGGCTAGTACATAGTTATAAATATCGTTTTTCTGCGAGTCCTTAGCTTCACAACCAGAATCAATGAAATGAAATGAAATGACTACAAATGAAGAACTAGATGTTTGAGAAATCTTCAGGGGAACTTAAATAGGGGATCAAAGGTCTAATTCTGTTTTGTGATGTATTCGTTTTCTTACAGCAGCCTTTCAATTTCACTTCGAAGTAATGTTGTTATGTGAAACGCTGTCAGTTGTTTCCCCCCAAGTTTGAACCTGAGAAGCGCTACTGTCAAACATGTTGTTTGTACCCTCACCTTGAAGTCAGTAACTGTGATCTTGCCATCAAAGTCTAGGTTGAAACCCAGACTCTGTAGGAAGGCGTTTGCCGTGCCGATTAAGACGTCTTCTGCTGGCTCCCAGAATGGATCCTCCTCCTTAGGGATGTTCATAATGCCCTCATCACCATCGATGTATCTTTGGTACAGATCCTAAAGATAATAAATAATATTAAGAATATGGATTTATATCAGGATGCCTACATCAGTGAAAACGTTATTTGCTGAATGTTGTAAAAATTGCTTCTTTGCCGAGAGCTCCATTAGATGGGATCTTAGTACTTAAATTTGTATGTGAAAAGTAGTTTTATGGCATGACGTTTCGACACTGGTCTTTCTTGAATTTGTAGTCCACAAAATGGCCGACAGTGTTATTTCGCAAAGTAAAAGGAAAACCAGGCAATTTCGAGGCATATTGTGTGGATCATTGCATTCTACTTTTAAAACATTTCTCTAACATATACATTTTATAACAAACAGTTACAAATGCTTTTCAAAGACCAACACATCTGATCTAAGGCAACGTGTCCCTTCGACATTACTTACAAACTAAACAACGTACCTGGATGACGTAGCGACGGTTGATAAATTTTCCTCTTTCCCAAAGCCAACTGTTACGATTCAGAAGATCCTTCATCTTCACCATGACTCTGAAAAAAAAAAAAAAAACCATCAAATCAAGAAACATAATAAATACAAACAAACTACACAAATATCTTCTAATTATGCTTAGTCTTTTCAGAGACTTCAGAGGTGCTGGCGGCAGCAGACATAATGGTCCTGTTTTGCTCAGTATTGCACTCGTAGGTCTGAGCAAGCACTCTACTGGCGAGAACTGTGTAAAAGGACCCTCCAAAAGACTCCCATTACCAAGAAATACAAATCAAATAAAGAACAAAATAAATAGACACAAACTACATCAAATATGTTCTAATATGCTTTGTTAAAATGTATCTATGTACCCCTGTACTGTGGTGGTGCTATTTTATGTTTTTTATCTGTGTAATTTTAATTATTTTTACCTTTTAATGCCACATAATTCAGCTTTGTGCTGCCAGTTGGTTTGTTAATATAAAATGAATGAAACAATAGAAAGTCTTACTTTGTCTCTCTGTTATTTCCTTCCTGTGCCTCTTCACTAAGCAGTACAATCTCAAAGCCTTTGTGTTTGTCCAGCTCTTCACTGACTGCATTCACTTCATTCACC
This sequence comes from Asterias amurensis, assembly GCF_032118995.1. Classification (NCBI taxonomy): domain Eukaryota; kingdom Metazoa; phylum Echinodermata; class Asteroidea; order Forcipulatida; family Asteriidae; genus Asterias; species Asterias amurensis. The sequence continues at coordinate 622,600 of NC_092650.1, read as the reverse complement.
ATCGGCAGCAATTCTAAGATTTGATCCTGCGCCCTCTGTTGATCTGTAGCAATTAGGCAATACAAATATTTATAATAATACTAATAATAATACTCTATAATAACCAATATATAAATGACTTTTTTTTCATTCCTGTTTTTTTTCTGTTTATGCATTTCAATTACTTCTACTAAGTGGTAAGGTGTGAGATTTTTTCTTCCAAGGTAACAAATTAAACTGTATCCCCAAAGAGAACAATCTCTTACTTGTTTATCTTCATCTGACGGCTCTATGTGACACTCTCATTGTTTAAGTGTTGCATTAAGAAGTGAATACTTTGATATTTCAATTTATTGTTGTTCTCTTTAGGATTAGCTAGAGAGGAGAGCCTCTAGAAACGGTTTCTTTTAGATAATTCTACGGGCTACAGCCGTTTCTTTTTCCTTCCTCTGTATTTTAATTGTTTTTTGCTATAAATGTCTACCCGAGAAATGAAATAAATAAAAAATTTGAATAAATAGTAACTCCCACCTTTTGTCAGGTTCCCACCCGCCGTCAATCCCCTAGCCTCGGCCAACTCCTTCTGGGCGAAATCCCACTCAATATTGTTGGGTGTCCCCTCAGGCGCTTTGGGATTGATAGGGTTGTGGAAGACAAACATGTGGTTAGAGCCGAACATGACACGGTCAAGATGTTCCAGATTACGAGCTCCTGTCAGGGGAAGACCGTTGACTTTGATCTTACAGCTTGAGCTGTAAGGCTTGAGGGTGATTTCCCCGTTAACGTTGGTGATGATGGCGTGCTTCTTGGAGATGCTAAACAAACAAGAAAATGATTTGGTCAGCACAGATAATTAAAATAAATTATTAACCTCTCAACTCTCTACTCCTTGACCCTCGCATGAAATTTGTTTGCTCTACAGTATCATCATCGCCTTCTTTTCTTGCAATGTTATTTTTCTTCCCAAACTTTACTGGTTGAATTTGTGATTTTGTTTCTTCTGTGGCTGCAACTGAAACTTTTGGAAATAGTTGAAACAGGTTAGCCACACGAGTAACCACTTTACATTTACTTCAATACCTGAGGCCACTCAGCATAACGGTTGGTTGAGGGTCGGCATCTTTGCGTCCAATCGTCGTCTCGCTGGCAGCCAAGAAGTGAAAGACCACGCCGCTCAGCATATTATCCTCGTTCAAGTTGGCAAAGTAAGGTTCTTTGTTCTTGCGGGATTGCATGACGGCTTTATCAGTCAAACCACTTGGGTCGTCCTCTTTTTGTTGGGCATGCTGAAGTCAAAAAGAAATACAAAAAGTCAGAATATGTAAGAAGGATTCGAGTAGCCATGATCGAAAGACTATAAATAGCACAACAATAATGGATGCCACGGACACACTCAAGATGTTATTTACTATTACTTTTTCAAGATTTTTTATTTTAATTCTTATTTAGGTGCAGATCTCATTAGTATAATCTTTAACAATTTACTTCTGGTCAATTATTTCCTTTGAATTAATAATTCCAATGACTACTCCTTGTGGTTCGGCTTTGTCAAAATTACTAAGTACCAAAATATTCAGGCACTAGTACTTTTGTTAAAAACAATATATCGCAACCAGAGCGTTAATCAATGTACAACACTTGTAGTGCTAAAGGTAAATAAAGGGTACTTCTCTTCCTGGCACCAAGCATTAAACGACACATGTTGCTCCAAATCTGAAGGGTCTGACATTAGGGTATTCACTGCCCTCTTTGAATGTCTTACCTTTTTGTCCCAGTCAAAGTCTTCCATGGCTTCTTGGTTGGCCAGTAACTGAGCTTTTATCTCTTCCATCATTTCTTGCCTCATTCTCTCTTTCTCTAAGGAAGTTCATCAATGCAATATTTAAGTGGAAATGGAAATTTATAATTTAAGAGTGATTACCAAACGTTTACTTTCCCCTTTTTCAGATTTTCGTCAATATCTGAAGAAAAAGCTACCACCTTTTGAATTTTCACAGGTTTGTTTTACTGCATATCTACATTTATAAATGACTAAATAATCAAATAATTCAAAAAAACAAAGGTATATGTTCCCCCGAAAGTGGAAACAAGCAGCCAAGTTTCTGTGAATGAAAACAATCAAAAGTGAACAAACCCGGGCTACTGAAAAATAACTGAACTATGAGCGCAAAGTAAGAAAGCTTGGGAGCGGGAAATGTTCCAAATGCGAATCCTGCTTACACTCTGCAATCTGGGGTGTTCCATGTGGTTTTATCTTATTAGTTTGATCTTAGTTATAAACAAATAATAATAAATTATTGTTTATTATTTCTTTAATTAATGTTTTTATTTGGGGGCTGGGGGTTTAAAAAACAAAATAATTTCAGGTTAGATATGGAAAAATCACATTCCTGACCTACCTTCTGGGGACATGTTGACACTGCTTTGGTCGGCTGCTGATGGTAGTGTTCCACCAGACATGGCAGTCTTAAGTCTCTCATTCTCCGCTCGAAGCTCTCTAATCAACTTCTCCACCGGGTTCTCGTTAACCACGGCTTTGTTCTTGATCTTCTTGGCACGGTCAGCGTAGCGTAAGGTGCCCAAAGTCTCGTCATGGTTAATATCGGCCGGAGAAAGGGCAGCGATCATGATAGTTTTGCTGAAGTAAGAAGTTACAATGAAATAACATCTGAAAAATACTTTCCCACTTTCACATTAAAGGGTTTAATCCCTACTCACTGTAAATGAAGATATATATTATATTATTTACCTGTAGAAATACCTTGTAAATGTACATGCTAAAATAATACTAATTTCTCAAAAACTACAGTGCCCCAGCAAGTAATATTTTCAGGGAAGCTTTCTACCATCATTATCTTCAAACAGTGCAAGTTTATTGTGAGTCTGTGCACATTGTGTTTTGTGTGTCCTACAAAGAGTACCCAAACCCTTCAAGTTCACCTTCTTAAAAAAAACCCAATCTTTTTAGTTGAGTGTCTGGCTTAAAGATATCAAGACAGTGACTCGAACCAACACTCTACTGATCAGAAACACCAGACCTTGACCGCTCAGTCACAACAAGCCACGATAAACTGATATAAAGCAAGTATAGATATTGCTTAGGCATTAAAGTCTTCTAACTAACCATCTTCTACAAGGTGGTGTGTTGGGTGTAAGTTCTGCATTATAAGATCGATTAAGGAAACACTAGGACAAAAAGGGGAACAAATACAGAAGCAGAACGGGAAAGCTTTGTATGTAATTTGAGGCATTGCATGGTGAGGTACATCAATATATATTTGGTTTACGGTAACACCGTGTATCTACTTTATGTTCTTATGAGAACTGATACCTTGCCATGTAATGCCTTACATCCATAAGCCAGCACGCTTCTGTGCAATAACTCATAAACTTCAAACTAGAACTATTGATTACCTGTTACCACCCAGGGCATTTTGCAGTAGTTTGGTGAGCACTGAGTCACGGTATGGAACAAGCACCTTCTTCTTACCCATGGAGAGATCTGCCAAAGCCTGTAAATTTAAAGGAAATAAATGAGCAAATAAAATTAGCTGTCGCAAACCACCTTAACAAAAGGACCTATAGTATAAATACATGAGCTATCTATCCCTATGATGGTGGTCTCCCTATTTCGTCAATACCTTTGTTCAGAGGTGCCAGTCAGAAGCCATACAACCATTAACTGCCGTGTAGCCAGGGATCACACCCAAATTTATGATACAACCTATGAAGCAGCAGCCAGGAGATCCCCTTCTTTCAGTTTTATAAGTACAGGCTTGTATGCTTCGTTTTAGAAAGGGGCAAAGGCACTAAGGCATTTTTACCTTGGTACAGGGCACCCAATGAGGACATTGTAAATTTCTACAAGAGCATTTCAAGGGCACCAAGGCAATGACCAGGGGGCATGGAGGCAATCGCCTTTTAGTTGCCTCTGTGATGTATCAGGCCTGTGTGTACTTACAGAGATGACGTTTCCGAGTGAAGACAATGATTTGTTGATATTAGCTCCTTCTTTTAGTCTGTCACCAGTGGCTCCAGTACTGTCTGCACGCTCACTACCTACAAGAAAACATGGCCACAAGAAAAACTTGATCAGCAAAATTAAAAAAGTTCAAACTTGACTCCTTATACCCCTATCACACCGAACTCATTCTCACTACGTTCTGAAAAACATAGTCTTTGTGCAAGATGTTGTTATTCACACCGTCACTCAACTATTTATCGCTATCCCCCGCTCCGCTTCTCCTTCTTCGCTGCACACATTACTATCGCCTCCAAATAAGACTACATTTTTTAAGAACGTAGTGATAACGAGTTTGGTGTGATTACCGATCTTCAAAAACCTGCTTAAGGCTCTTCTCTTAGAATCTGCTTACAGCTAGTCCATTGCATAATAAACCAATAATAAACCAGATGCACTCTTCATCTTCACATGAAATTCTGTAAACTCTTTTGTATTAAACAATAATATGCATTGTAAATAAATATCCCTTCACTTTGCTAAGCTCCTCGAAACTCAGGCGCTCTTCAAGTGCCTGACGACTGATCGATGATGATTATTAATAGCTACAACTATATAGGATTGAAACAAACAGTGGGTTCCAATTTATAATAATAATTATAAATTAAGCTTATAAAGCACCTTACATCCATGACTGGACCCCAAGGCACTGTACACATTAAAATAGCTCCAAACAAGAGGCAGAAATAACCAAAGAGCATAAAAGATTTCTAAAAATATAAATCACAAAAATGGACCAGCCAATAATTAAAACCACACACCGCAAAATTAAAAAAGTTATGAAAAATGCTCCACTATAAAAAGATTAGTTACAAATTACGCAATCTATACAGTTCCTTATAGTAAGGTAGAGTTTCTAAAAACAAAATATGTGTTTTGGACAAGAACATAAAATCAAACCCTGCGATCAGTGAGTACTTTCATCCCTATGTTTAGTTTTTACCTGCGAGATCTACCAGGTTGATAACACTAGTCTTCTTGGTCTCCTGCCCTGATTCGTTCTTGCTGATTTGGTCAAACTGAATAGTGACGACCGTGTGAGCTCGGCTGCTAGTTGCGTTCATCTGGGTGGCTGCGACAGTTCTATTGGATGTACCTATAAATCAAATGCCAACAACTCAATCAAATTATGACGAACTTTAAAATATCAAGTAAGAAACCACAAGGGAATTTTAAAATCTTTCAAATGATTTGGGGTTGACGATTATTTTTGACTTGAGTGAACCTGCGACCTGGATGACTCTTGAGTACTCAGGAGTACTTATCTTTATCAAATCTCTTTACAATCTCCAGCTGTCGATTTCACCAAAATCTTCCTAACTTACGATTCTGTGGACTTCGGACAATTAAGTTCCGTAACCATAGGCGATAGGATGCATTAAACCCATCCTAGGTTAGCACGAATTATTCGTCCTTACTCGAGATAAGATTAATCCTAGCGTTTCATGAAATTGGCTGCAGGTTCCCACAGATACCCTCTTGAGCCCCCACACCCCACCCCTCACAAGATCCCCATGATTTCTCAGCAGTACTCACCCTCTTCAATTCTGCTCTCAATTTCTCTGTAGCTACCCACAGCAACCTTCTTCAGAGCTTGGACATAGAAGAGACCTTCCTTGGGATTCTGTCTGACTGCTAAGCCTCCCTTTGGGTTGACCTTCTGCAGAAGGTCACGGACCTGCTCATTGTAAATCTCAAGCATGGAGAAAGTGACCTCATATTTCTAAGAAGAAGAAATACGGAGAGTTTGTTAGGTTGAGAAGTTGCCCATACACCTCATCGCAAATACACATTAGGTGTTGAATGAGGTCTAGCTAGGGATCAAGCACTTTTTGAGTACATAAAATAGATGGTACATCTGTACGACCTTGGAACTGAAAGAGTTAAATAGAGCTTCACCGAATGTTGAAATCCAGTTACTCTTCATTGCTTGTTTTTACTTATTGTATTATACTTCCAATTGGAGAAATAAATCCAGTTTGTTTTGACAATAAAAGGAAATAAATATCACTCATTACATTTAAAACAGCAAAAATGATGCAATAAGGCAAAAAGTATTTCATTCCTACTAATGAAATTTGTCTGAATGTAAAAAGAGCTTGGTTTTCACTTACCACAGCACCCTCACTCTTTTCTATTGTCTGGAACAGGACATCACAGGTAATGGGAACAATACCCCTGTAGAAGAAAAGAAATCATAAAAAAATGATAAATAAATGATAATTGACTTTGAATGTAAATGTGCACAGCCACATTTATCTGCAATAATTTCTAGCAGGTGCTGCACGAAGCTGAGAAAAACAAATGCAGAGATAAATTTCCAGCCCAATTTATACAGGCACATGGGAGTTTTTTTTAACACAAACAGACATGTTACATGTACTTGCATTAGTAAATACATTACTAGCACGCGCGTCAGCTTGCGCGCTAACACACGAACACTCCAGTATTGAATTTTCTACCTCAACCAAACTAATAACTGAAACAACTTCTTGGTTTTCCTAACGACTTACTTGTTTGGTCCATAGCCGACCATGGAGTAGGATTTTCCGGATCCTGTTTGGCCGTACGCAAACAGTGAACAGTTGAACCCTGCGGGAGAGAAATATCAGATTTGTTACTTTAAATTGTGGTTAAAAAAAAAATAGTGGGGATTTGAACTTGCAACCTATGGATTGACGTGCCATCACTCTACCATCCTGCCCTTATGTTAGGGGTCTCCGTAAATGTTGTTTAACCAAGGATTATACCCCAAGTTTACAACATGGGAAGTGCAAGTAAGTAGAGCCTTGAAATTAGGCCCTGAGGAATATGGGCCAAGACCACCTTATTGATATTTCCAATGATAGCTGCAATTGATGTCGTAGCGTTACATGTATGCCAGATAGAACAAATCAAATGACCAATTAGTTTACAATGATTTAGCACTTAAAGGCAGTGGACACTATGGATAATTACTCAAAATAATTATTAGCATAAAACTCTTTCATTACTATCTCGCCAACTTCGACGACCGGTTGAGCTCAATTTTCCACAGGTTTGTTATTTAATGCATTTAATATGTTGAGATACACCAACTGAGAAGTTTATCAAAATGGCCCAAAGAAGCACACCTTGAAAGGCATTGTCCAAGACACCTTGGCCGAGATCATTGAAGACATTTTGTTGAGATGCGTAGTTACTGCCTGGGTTCGCTGCCAAAACAGCATCATCCTGCTCTGTGAAGCCGTCATGTGACCTGATACAAGAATAAAAAACAAACAGAGATTTTCTCAGATGATAAATTTGCATCGGGAAAAAAGAACATTCATTTTGGATTTACCAACTTACACCGATATTCCCCGAGTTCTGTGAAAAGAAAGAGACAAAAAAGTAGATTTTCCCAGAATTAGTTTTTTCACTTTATCAGCGATTGCAAAGAATCCTGTCCCTGCATACTAGGTGCTAAGTTCAAGTTCTTCTGGTTTAGGAACGGGAGTGGGTCCGATCACAATGCTTTACTACAATCGCTTCTCTTCACCCAAGGGTATAAACGGGGAACTCCAAGGGTAGAGGTTGATATTGTGTTTGATAACAGCCTTTGAAACGCCATTTAATTTAAAGACCAATTTAATTTAGAGTACAAAAAGTGAATAAAGCAGTGGAGAAACAGCTACACTCACTCAAACTTTATATATTTTTAACACGCAGGACGATTTGGTTTTTTACTTGTCAACAGGAAAATTAAAACTTCATCCATTTATTATTAATAATAATAATACTGAAAATTTCTAATGTGCCATGTCTGTCAATGATGACACTCCTGGCACAAAAAACAAGAACTCTGCCGATACACAATAACACAAGACAACCAAAAGTAGGACCTCAAATAACAGAATGTAATGTTTTTCAAAACCAGAAATTCATGTTCAAGAGAACAATGCCGTTGTCATTTTGCAAAAGGACACTTCAACTGGAGAATCTTAACAGTCAATTGAAAACCTTTGAAGGGGCACCAGTGAAACCTGGCCTGCATGTAAATCCAAGCCTGGAATTCCTTTCTATGTAATATTGAGCTATTTACCTCACTGTCTAATGACAACAATCCCTCTATTCTTGGTAACCATGGTTTACAGACCACTCAACCATAACTGATCCATTAAAACATGGGAGTCATGTCAAAGCTTTTCATACTCTGCACAAGTACACAGATACATACATGTATGCAACTTTCTAATTCATTGCAGAAAAAAGAGGAAATGTCCGATCCCACCTAACATTTGTACAGTGTTTTCAGTTTTCTATGGCACTGTTTTGAAAATAAAAAGAGGAAATCAGGATGCCTGTATACATCAAGTTATGAACAAGAATTCCCTAGTATGAAAACAAAATGAACAGATGCACTGGATATAAAAGCCACAGGAATTTGTCATGGAAATGTTTGTAATTATTTCGCAACGACTGTACTTCGACCTCTCCCAGTATGGTAACTTTGCATGTGACAACAAAACTTGCATGAACATTTTGTTTGCAAATAGATTAAACTCATTGTTTGGAACTTTGAACTAGTGCCCCACAATGACCCTTAGCTTCAGACTACATCAATTTGACATTTGTCAGCTTGCTCTATTCAGAATTCGTGTACAATCATCGTTGCTATAATCAGATTTCCCAGGTTTATTTATTCTGTATTGCCTCATTAAACGCCAAACCAAACACTACGTGCACAATTTAATACATAATCACAAAGGATCTTTAGATGAACTTTTTAGGGACTTTCCCTTCAGCTTTAACAATATGTTGCCAAGGATACACAAACACAAACACATCGAGTAACAATAAACTCTTAGTGTAAATTCGTTCATGAGTAACCTTATGATTACAGTGTTTGTTGAACTCACTAGAATCTCAGACATTTTGATGTTTGGCTTGTGAAAAATGGTAGCTAATATTTAGTTCAGATGCAAAGAAATCACACTTTTTGATCTGTAGGGACAAGGATACTGTTCCCTGAAGATTCCCCTTGCAGTCTCAAAACATTTTGGGGTAACCACTCTTAAAATGGGTGGCAAGTACAAACTAAAAAATGGGTGGCAATTACAAACTAACTTGATTAGAAGTACAGCAGCTTTTAAAAGTATAAAGCATCTTGAGAAACATTTCATTTTGAACTAATGAGGTCTTGAAAAAAATAGCATTTCTCACCCTCTACAATTTTTTTAAATTTTCACTACAATTTAAGATTTCTGCGTTTTACAAAATGTTTACCTTTTAAGGGCACATCTTTTTTTTACTTTTTTTTTACTTTTGCCTTTCCCTGGACAGCCTCTACTGGTTTTTATAATGTTTGTATTGTCCGAAGAATTAAAATAAACAAATGAAATCAAATAATCTGAGAAACGTTCTATCAGGTTTAAGTATCTCAGATTGTGTAATCCAATGATGGAGTCTTCTTCCTGGTGAACATTAACCGCTCTGAATATCTGGCGATATATCTCAACAACACTGCATTAAATGCAACTTTCAAAGGTTAGTTATTATTTACATGGAATTTTTAAAGACAATTTAACAGTTAATAAAAACCAGAGGGATATAATCGCTTTAAGCATGTTACTTAATAACCTTATCTTTCTGTATAACTACATACTAGGTGCCTCCAGTACTTTGTTGGTTGAGACATGCGCTATAAACAATATTATTATTATTTTACAGCGTTATTGGTAGGTTTCAGCGTGGAGCTGTTCCCAATTGGACTTAGCGCCCCTGATATGTCACGGTGGCTGATTCCTTATTTTTGTATATACTTTATTTCATTCCTTGTGAGGTTAAGTGGCATGTTTCAAGATGACAACCTTTTAGTTTTTTGAAAAGCCACTATTTAAGATTAATGGGCCATTGTTAGCTTATGCTTTACATGTAACAGGCTATCTAGTCTGGAATTTGTCAACCTCAAGCCCTTGCTACTATTTTATAATTACATCAGAGCACATTTTATTTCAGTGTCAACACACCGCCACCTCTAGGCAACAAGTATGTGTGTGTGTGACACAGATCCCTGTTGCTATGTACACAACCGTGATAGTGTACGCACAGCAGGTAAGCTGTTTTGACTCTTCAATAGAGGTAAGGAGTGGAAGCGCCAGCCACACTGGCAAACTAGAGAAGTGTTTTGTTGTAAATCCTGACGGGCAGTCAGGAGACTATTGGGACCAAAGTGTTATGTAATGGACCAATAATAGCAGGATGGGGTTCCAAATGTTGTGTATGGCTAATGAAGAAGGGATGGGTTGAGTGGATGAATGGAACTGATCAGCATTTTTAGAATTCATGCCTGTTAACATCTATTCTGGTGTATAATTTCTGAGAATAACAAGCACTCTTGATGTTTAAGACAATGTTAAGACTGCAGGGAAGGGGTACAGTTGGCATTGTGAGTTTTAAAAATATAAAGAAAGCCGACTCTTAATTTCTTGCTTGAAAACAGTTTGATTGGATTGGAGTCCTAAGAACCAGACAATAACAACAACAACAACAACAACAAGAACAACAATTTTTTAATAAACAATGTGAATGTCTTATACATATGAGATAGGCCTAAGGGTTTAAAAAACTCACTTGCCTGCATTTCGTTTTTTATATAAGCACTGTGTTACCCAACAACCAAACGAGTCCTGCAGTTGTTGCGTTTCCAAACTGTATATTTTTTAGAAGTGTGTATAAATTTGAGCTTTTGAATTAAAGAAATCCTCCACATTGTAACAACAGTAGACTAAATAGAAAAATATTTTAGTTCTAAAAAAAGTTCATGTTTTAAAAAAAAACTGACGGAGTCCAAGTGCAGCCTAATCTCAAGTCGTATTGAAAAGGACCTTACTTTTTATTAATAGCCAGGACAGTTTTTGTACTTGTTTTTTTTTAAAGAAAATAGAATGAGTTGGTTTATACTGCTTTCAAACAAAATTATCTAGACAGTTTGCATATTAATATGCAAAAAACAGAGTAAATTTGCTCACGGAAACCCATTTGGATGAGAGAGGCTGTTGCCGGTTTCACGTTTATCCCTTGTAGGAGCTTAGCAGAATTCCCTTGTAAGGAAAGACTTTCTATGGCTTGTAATTTATCCTGAACATTCACTAAACATGTACACAACAACCAAACAACCTATTCACCAATCAAACTAAACAACAGCCTTCAATATCTCAAGGTACACGTATCATATGTCATGCTTTATCAATGAATGCTAACAGTATTGGCCTAATTTCATAGAGCTAATTTGCATATTTTGTGCTTTAAGCAGAACAAAACAAGCTTTACAGGTACTATAGCCTGCCCTTAGACATCAGCCAATCAAACTGCACGGATAAACAAATTTCAGATAACCTTAACCCTTTTTCCCTTTCTTTTATAAACCATTAATGTCAATCAATCCAGAATTAAGTTTGCTCGACTGCCCCACTTGTTCAAAATAAGGCTTGGAGTTGTCTGTTAATGTGTAACCCAATTTGTTCTAAAACACTTGAAAACAATATGCAAGCTGTGAACAGTAGGTGTTTTTTTGTGTTAAAAATCTGAAAGTTATGACTCTTTCTTATAAAATTGCCTCTTTGGGCAACTCAATGTTTTCATTGTGCAAGTCATAAAAAGAGCTGAATATTGGGAGAAGCCTTGGGGTGGCTTTGGTGGTCACAGGCTGGGATTGACCCGTTTTAAAATGTTGATTATTATTTTATTAACTTACAAATCTAGAAAGCAATGTTGATTATGCTGTGGTATGTGTGGGGTGTTTTAGAAACAAACAATCTGTTTCCATCCTTACCTATTTGCAAGTTAAATTCAGAGTTTGACAAATTGCGTTCCTTTGAATTTTCATTTATTCACAGTATGCAAATGTAGGTCATACAGTATGTACACTTATGTTAATAACTTACACAAATCCATGTAAAGAATACCATGTCTGTGTGCACTTCGTGTACAGTTTGTGGTGACATAACATTTTGACGAATAATCAACAGACCTGAAAATCAGGGTTCGCCCAGAACCTTTTTAGTTACTGGCCTGCAGTACCAGTTAACTTAGTCATTATTTAAAACTTAGTCATTAAAACCTAAGTTTTTTTCACTAGTCCGTAATTCAAAATGAAACAGGGATCACTCTCTAACACTGAACTAGCCAGCAGCAGGCCCAATGGAGAGAATTTTGACTGGTCCTCCGGTGTTTTCACTGGTATTTGGCAAGCAAACCACTGTTAAGGGAGAACACTGCAAATGTAAACAAGCATTCAGCAGACGTCGCAGAAGTTTGATGACTCTATAAGCACGCAAGAACACAAATCTAGAACTATTAAATCTACTCTAGCATCACAATTGTTGTTTGAGTCTGTGTTGACTTTGTATTTCGTCCGCTATATGCCCCATCAATGTGCCCTACTTAACAATTCTCCGCTATAGCAAACTGCACCACTACATTGATTGGTAAGCAAATAAACTGGGCAGGGTTTTTTCCATTTCGCCAGGCAACCAAGGTTCAGGACCTGGGTGTGATTTGTTAAAGGGTTGGGTCTCATTATCAGAGATGGTTATCAGCAACAGGTTACGCTGTATATATGTAACTATGGAACACAAAACACTTTGAAGTTGCATCGAGGCAAGAGTTCTAACAAGGAAACTCCATGGTTACTGTAGTCAAACTAATACTTAAATGACAAATTGGGCTTCTACAGAACATGACTTGTTAGGGACACCATGCATGATATGAGCAGCTTTGTTTCAAAGTCTTAAGAGTCGTTCATGTTCTGATCGCTTTAAATACCATTAAGCATCTCCAGTTACAAAAGTCCAACTGAAATAGGGCCACAGAGTTTCAAATTTCCGGTAGTCAGATTAATGTTTGTTACTTGATTAGTGCAATTATGAACTATTTGAACAATGTCAATGCTGACCAATTTCTCAAAGCAGTGGTTTGTGTAAAATAGGCAAAATTTGAAAATGACCTGCGGTCACCATTTTGTCATTGAGGGCATTTACTTAGACTTAGAAAGAATGGAATTTTCACTTACCAGTAGGAGTAATCAAATGTGAACTGAAGAGATAAACAATAAAACAAAGTCAATTTAATTGGTATTCCATACTAAAAAAAGAATTAATGAAGAAAATATATAAAAACACATTTTTAATATTGTAAGTTCAAGACATATTCTGTGCCATATTTTCAACACAAAATACTTTCTTCTTGTAGCACAAACACAATTCCCACAGATTTTCATAAAACGTACCCGATTTGAAGATATTGATGGAAGCAAGTTGTTATAGAACACATTGTATTTATGCAACTCTCCTGAAAACATTGCTCTGTGGTTTTCACTTTGCTTTCTTAAAAACTTGATGAATAATGAAGCTGAAACTTCTCAGGTAAATTACATAACATCCATGGTGAGTAGGGATTCACTCATGATGTCATGGCCCAAAACGTGATCTACCGAAGGTTCCAAAACCTTTACAAAAGTTCCATTCAAATAGTGCGTTATTGCTTAAATTAACCAAGTTCAGAATCAAGTGATTACTTACTGTTTTGGGTTCTTCACCTGGAGTTCAAAGGTCAGGAAAAGGAGGAAGATGTCACATGGGGGGGGGGGGGGGGGGTGGGTCGGGGGAGAGAAAATGATAACAAACTTAAATTACATGACAAATCATAATTGTTTTCCCTGCAAAACCCACACAATGAAATTAAGTTTAAACTTGTACAATAAAAAAACCCACTAAGATTGTAGTAAAACAATTAAGCAGAGCATTTTTTAATAGGTATTCTGGACACTTGAGAACAAATGGCAAAAAATATAGCTTGACCCTATTTTCAATTGGGAAGAGAACAATCACAGCATGCACTCTAGGGGAAAGAAATGGATCTATCCCAACACTCCTCTCTTATTCATACATGAGCACAATACATTGTACCATGCTACATTGAATGATTTGCTAAAGGCATGACCAACCCTCCTCATTTAACGAAACAAAACACATTTACATGTATTCTGTCTTCTGAGAGCACTTTGAATGACAGAATCTAGCGGCAGAATATGGGAGGGGACAGTCCCTTTAAGTTTGTATTCAATGAAGATTCATGAATAATTCATTCTCAAGGACACTGTTCAGGAATTTGTATGGACAGTCCTCTTAAGGTTTGGTCTTTATCCAATGGTTAGAGTCAACTCAAGATTGACAAAACAAACTGTTGAGCAAATAAAGAATCCAGAACCAATCAATAAATGTAAATAATCCAAGGGGGTGGTGGGGGGGGGGGGGTAAAGCTTGGTGCATGTAGTTTTGTACTTTTACAGTAAAACATAAAAGTATAAAAGAATAAAACATTGAGTGAATATTGTAGCTGAGTGATGCTGTGCTTCATCTTCCTATCAAAATAGAATTCAGCAAATTCCCACAATGGGAAACATGTAATCGCCAAACTGGCAACAGCCAATCTATGGTAAACATTGGTTTTTAACATCTATGATTATGAATTGCACAAATAAAGAAATTGAAATTCATAATCAGACGGCAATGCTTTCTTAGTCATAGAGAAATCAGTAGTTAACTTGAGGGATTCGAACCCACAATCTTGTAATGAAAGTTGTGCAGTCTAACCACTGGACCGCAGTAACCTGGCTTTGTGGCTTTCACTAGGGAACAGTAGGCCGACATGTACTACCAAACCAATTCCAACTTGCAAAGTTTGTGACCTTTGACACACTCTTGCCTTTTATGGGATAAGATGATTTGTACAAAGTGCAAATGAATTCATTCACATGCTTGTTTTAAATAAACACACAACTATCCAACCAACCTGTGAAAGTTTCACCAAGTTTGGCACTTACATTTTAGTTTCTATTTTTTTTTGTATTTTTTTTTGTTTTTTTTGGGGGGGGGGGAGGGAGACAACCACAGAGGGTTGTCAGGAGTTATCAGGTTTTGTGTGCAATGCAATTCAAATGAATCCAACAAAAACAAGCAAAATGGATTTTGGCAGATTTTTGAGGATTTGGGATACTCTGGATCTAGCAAATAATAAATCTCACCTCCATCAACACTGAGAAGTCTAGTTGTTGCTCCTTCCATTTCAACAACCAGCTTCGCTCCTCGTTCCTTCTCCCTGCGATGAGAAACAGAAAAGCCAAAGAACTAGTTAACTTTCAATCATTTTCTTCAATTGATTTTCTTCAAACTGTCCTATAACCAGGGATAACACCCAATTTGTGAAACACAACCTGGGAAGCCTCAGTACTTTTTATTTCAAATATCAAGGAACTAATAAACCACACAAAAACCCTTTTTTCAAAGCATTTATTACAATTATGCAGAAAAAAGATTATATCCAAGTAATGAGAATCTATTTTAAAATACACCCCCCCCTCCCTCAAGTTTGGTTCCATAAAAGTACGCAACAGAAATACTTCTACAAGAATTTCCTCTTTGACCAGGGGTAAATATGTGAAGCGCTTTGGGACGCTCTCCCGATGTGAAAAGCGCTTTGATATAAAAACGGGTTATAATTATTATTTAAAAGAGGGCTAGCCATTTTCATTTTGTAAAGGGCACTTCCATTGCAAAATCTTACAAATGGTTACCGAAGCCCAGAGAACAGGGCAACAAAGATCATGGCCATTGTAAAATTCAGGTCTGTTCAATGTAACAATTTTTTAGGGGATAAACAGTACACTGCTGAGTGTGTTTTGTTGAGTCAAGTTATAATAAAATAAGCATTTCAAACCCTATTACCAACAATGATTCTTGAGCCATTTTGTTTATTTGTATCAATCAAACAATACTATGTGTTATAAATAATACAAAACATTACAACAATACATCATACATACCTTGTATTAAATGGTCGGACCCTCACGGCCACCTTCACCCTAAAAATGAGAACAAAATAAAAGACATTTAATCAATAAATCAAACAAATGTATTGTTCTCCTTCTTAATAAAATAATATCTTTTTAATCGTTTTAATGTCTTTATAAGTTCAAGAAGTTTCAAGTTTTACATTTCACATCCTGACCCCATCCCTCCTGAATAATCCATACTACACACACCAGCACCAACTAACTTAAATGTATACTGTAATGAAGCTAATAAAACAAAGAATTAGTTGTGCAAAACACTTTTTGCCTGAAACTTTAGACTAGTTTTTTAATCCATGTTAGTTGTTACTTGAATTTCAAAGAATGGCTTTCATTTAATCACAGTTTACTTGCGTTTGCATTTATTGACTTAGTTGGCAAAACAAGTTTTTGATGTGGTAATTTTTTTCCCTTTTTAGAATTTCAGTCATATCAATATCATAGACCACTGCTGGCTCTGCACAGCCACAGTCTTTCTAGTGGACTATGTTACAGCAGCCGGCATGGTCAGTAAATAGTCGAGACAGATTAACTGTAAAAAAAAAAGTTTCAAGGTTTTCGTCAACTACTACTTACGATTCTCCCCCACCCGACATGTTGCTTTTTTAGGCCACAACACCAGACCGAGAGGCCACTATAGAGGTCCTACACCAAGGAGATTTTGAACGGGTCCACAGCACAAAAACTCAGGTAAGCTTCACTCCAACTGCAACCCTCTTCTGCGGTAAATTTCACAATTTACCGACTCTAGTCCAGATTCCAAGCGACTGTTTACTCAAAGAAAACTGCAGTTGTAGGCAGTCAAAATTGTTCTTTTCCACTGATCATGATGTTAAGAAGTTCCAAGCTCTGTTGAATTTAATTGATTTTGTAACAAATGACATTTATTCCAATGATTTTGACGGCAATTTTCTGGTCAGCTTGGGCGATATGGGACAGTGTGTGTGTGCAATGCTTCCCAGGCAACTGGTTGAATGACGTCATTAAGTGATTGGAACCATCCACTAGCACACAAAGGGGTGTCAATCCAAAGTCCAACGTCTTACGCAAAGCCAAATGGCGCCCTCTTTCGGTACTTAAAGGATTTTATTTTATTTTTTTAAAGGCAGTGGACACTATTGGTATTTACTCAAAATAATTATTAGCGTAAAACCTAGCTTGGTGACGAGTAATAGGGAGAGGTTGATGGTCTAAAACATTGTGAGAAATGGCTCCCTCTGATCGTGCCATAGTTTTCGCGAAAGAAGTAATTTTCCTCGAATTTGATTTTAAGACCTCAAGTTTAGAACTTGAGGTCTCGAAATCAACTATCTACACGCACACAACTTCGTGTGACAAGGGTATTTTTTCTTTCATTATCATCTCGCAAGTTCGATGACCGATTGAGCTCAAATTTTCACAGGTTTGTTATTTTATGCATTTGTGGAGATACATGTGAAGGCTAGTCTTTGACAATTACAAATAGTGTCCACTGTCTTTAAGATACACTTTCATGGTTACAGCGCCCCCATTCGCCATAAATAGAGAAAGACTTTACCTTCGGGTATTAAATTCATGTGACAGTTGTCTAAGACAAACAGTGCCCTATTTTTGTTTCATCTAAATTTGGGATATTATTATCCGTTTCAGGAATTAACTTTATACAAAAAAACATGCAATGTGGAAGGACAAACGTTTATGCATCTATCATGAGTAGGGACAATATTGAATTGTATTGTAAATCAAAGCTATTACACCTTCAAGGAGTTTGGGAAATCGGAACAAAAATTATTATGCGCCACTGGCCGGGCTGTATTTAAACCCGTGGAGTATTAATTGGGTACACTATAGCCCTCTAAAACTTGCCCTATTTGGTTGAAGAGTAAAATGTCAGTATTTTGCAAAAATGGAGCCTAGCCATCAATCCTCCTTCAGCCTTGCTTTTATTGCTGTGCTGAGCCTGTGGCAAACCTCCTACTAAAGGTTGAAAAGAAAAATTAAATTGTCAGAAAACAGTTTTATTTGTTTTCAGGAGACTAAACATGTTTTCTTCTTTAAGAATGTTATCATTAGTTGCAATGGGAAACGAATGTTATCAATGGTTGCTATGTGAAACGAATGCTATCATTGGGTGCTATGTGAAACTCAGATTTGTTAAAAAGATCAATGTGGTGTTCCCATATTGATCTCTTTAACAAATCTGTATACCGCCCTCTTTTGACAAAAGTGTTGAAAAAATTCCACGCAACAAAATCAGAACTTTCAGTAAAAACAATACTTCTACCAACTCGGCGATGGGTTCTTTAATATTTAGTGCCGATGAAGCGATATGCAAATTCAAACTGATGGTTCGACAATGATCCTGCCTTTTTTTTAACGTCAACCCAACAAGGTTAGACCGGTATTATTCCTCCATGGTTAGACTATAAACAAACTAAGACCTTTGGACCAGAAGCAAGAAACGAACGTCACTCCAAGCAGAAAATAGGTTAAAGTTGACAGGTTCCAACAATAGGTGCCAAACATAACAAAGGACCATTTATAAATGATTGTTTAATATTGGATGAATGGGACTGGAGAGGGTGGGCAACGCGTGTATCTATTGTTCTTCTATAGGAATTGTTAATGGACAGGGCCTGAGGGTCCCTGATGACGTTTTTTTTTTTTTTTTTTTTTTTTTTTTACGACGGGGAGTAAAATGCAAGTTGACAGTTGTCCTCCCCCGCGGAACAATCCCCGATTGCTTGATTTGAGTTCGAAGATGGCAATCACCTCCAGCAGATTGTTCTCTTTTGCTCCAGTCGTTTACCCGTTTCTACAGAGTGGAGGACGGTCATTAAAACGGATGATTGAAAGCCTGTTAGTTGCTGCGAAGTGCTGCAAAAGCGTCCAGCCGTTGTGATCGGGCAACGACCTACTTGAGGCCATCCAGCGAACCATCTATGGTATACCAACAGAGCGTGCATGGGGTGCGCCCAAACAGTACGCACCACATGGGCATCAAACTTCTGAAGTCAGTGTGGGAAATAAGCAGTGTTGAATTAGCGGCTTCATCTACTACAGTTACGGCTACGGCTACGGCTACATTTCTGCATTGAAGTACAGGACATCCTTAGCCATATCCTTTGGACCTTGAGAAATAACACAAGGCAACTTTTACAGGCAACTTTGAGGCAACCAACCAAATAGATTTTATGTACATACAGGATTAGAAAACAAAATGATCATGAGAATTGAGTAAATCAAGTGAGAATGTGAGGCAGAAAGTTCCCGCTGGTCGGAACATCGAGCCACATTCTTTCACAACAGCGGGTCCTACATTCTTAACACACCCAGTGTACCCAGTCTCGGTAATACAGTACCCAAATACATTGGTACCCAGCTGTTCACAAGTAACTGGGTGAAAATTGGGTGGACGTATACATTGCAAGTCGAGTACACTCAACACCCAATAGTGCGGCCTACTTAAAAAGGTATAACCCTCAAAATTAGCACCCAACTGACATCCATCCAAAAGTGGCACTCACGTAACGTCCCACCATGCCAAAATATCTTCGAAGTGGCAAGTAAACAATTTAACACCCAGCTGCTGATCAATAATCCACAAAAGGACAAGATCCTGAAATGATCTTCAAAGGATTAGAGTCACATTTTGGAAAATTAGTGTAGAAATTGAGTCAAAAAGTATCATTACTTTCCTAATTTTGTTAACGGCTGAACTTGAAAAGGTAGAGAAGTTCCAGCTGCGGAGCAATAATTGCAAACAAATCAACCTCAGTGACGTCAGGAAGAATTATTGGACGCGGGCCCAACAAACTCACACACTAAAATATTATAATAGGCTCTAGAAAGAACCATGAAACTTAAATACATCAGTAAAAGATGCAAAGCCAAGTTTTTGCCAAAACAGTTTTCTCCGAACGAATTTTAACAGTTGTATTAATACGACAATAACTAATTACTAGTTTATACCACTAAAATAAAAAGCGCTCTTTAAACTTGAAACAAAAATATTCGTGTTTCAGCCAAAAAACAAACCTAGCCTGCAGCTTTATTTAAAAACTTCTTTATTTTGTTTATCTGCTATCCAAAACACAGAAACAACAGCTCGTTGTAGTCAATATTGTAACATTAACAAAATACAGATCATTAGAAAAAGTTAAGATATAAAAAAAAACATACAAAAACAAACGAACAACTCCTAATAAAAAAACAAGACCGTAAATCACTGAAAAATCAACTTCAAGAATGTTTAGACTAATCCAAAAAAACAGACCGTGACCTATTTTAGTTTTCACCCCGCCCCTCCAAATTACCGCCCTAACAAAAATAGGTCTGTCCAAAATATGATGAGTCACAACAACGGTCAAGCAAAACTATGATACAGATGGGGTTTACTTAAAGTAGAACAGCCACAACTATTTCCATTTACTCTGCCAGTGTGATTGGTTACCCTCTTAAAATAATAGCTCCAATATAAAGGCACCAGCTGCACTGAAATAACATAGATATAAATCTCGAAGAAATTCATACTTAGCATTTGTTTTAATTAACAGGGAAGGCAGACACAATCTGACAAACAATTTAATTATGTTGTACGGCAATTTAGCGTGGGTGTCTAATTTTGTGCTAAGTATTTTTTTCCTGAGGCAGGCCCTACATTAGAAAATTCCACACGAGAGGTTAATCAAAACTGCTAAGCATCTTAGCGGGGTAACGGTTGCAAACAATGACACGGATATGTGTGTTGTGTTTAACTCTTGCTAAGCGGGAATTGATGTTTGGCAGGTCTAAAGTTAATAGGCCAAGGACGTGGAATAATCAGAGCAAGATCTAGTACAGCATCGGTTTGGAAAACATGACCTGATTATAACGCACACGGTGTCCGTCATAATATAGAATCACTTTGGGGAAGTTATTGATGAGTCGCCGCAAGAGAGAACCAGAATAGAAAGGCACCTGAAGCCCGCCCCCTTTGGGTCTGAGATTGGCGTGAGATTTGACCAAGGAGTGACCCACATAATGGTCATCGAATCGAAGTCAATCAATCAAGTACTTATCGCCACTGGGGTTTGACCGACTAACGCAAAGCAGATAGTTTACAGAGGGGTGGCAACGGTACAATGGCACAGCGCACTGGCCAGCACCCGACCTGGGCCAAATTTCATCAAGCTGTTCAGCAGCAAATGTTTCTGCTAAGCAAAAAATAAGCAGGATACCAGTCAAAATGTGTACGTGTAACTTAGCGGTTTGGCTGGTAGCCTTATTCTGGTAAGCGTAATTTTGTTATGCTTATAGCTACTTTTTAATTCACGGTAATTCATGGAATGTTAAGCTGGTCCTTCCTCGCCGGCAGAAATCCCAACTTTCCAATTCCGATTGGTGGTCTACACCCTTTCCATGACATCTCCCTCTTATCCGGCTGGTATTTACATTACATAAAATCCCTATTCACCCAAAGGTCACAACTGTGATTTCTGGATGCTTTTCATATACAAACGCTTCGTCAACTGGGTTCCTTAAAAAAATTGAGCGGGGCTGTGGGGGGGGGGGGGGAGGGGGGGGGGGGCTTGAAATTGTTTCCAGTTGTTCGATTACCAACTTAGATACTGAGATGAGCCATGCCGGGGAATCGATTATCGACATCATAGTATTCGGATTATAATAACTGATAAGTGGTGAACATTGTGTGACCTCATTCTAGCATTGGTCAACCTAGATCTGTCTAGAGAGTCGATTCCGGATACCGATGGGTCTCAACACTAATATTGACCCCAAAATGCGATTGATATCAGCAGGAATCGAAACTTTGTAAAAAGATACTTATGTCAAAACTATGGGCGATTGTTTTTTCAGATAACAATTGTTCATAATATTATAATTCTTTCAAAAGGGATTGTATATGTTTGTTAGTTGGAACCCACTGTTTCAATCCTGCATAGTTGTAGATTACCATAAAACTAACCTGTGAAAATGTGATTGCGTTTTAGAGATATTGCCGAAAATCTGTAGCGTTTATGTCCACATGAAGAACAATCTGCACTTGGAATACACCACTCGAGGAACGTTACCGCAGTAATGCTTTTCAGATTCAAACTTTGGGGATAAAAAGTGATACTTGTTTCCATAACCGCAGTACTTTGAAGTTGGAGGTTTCTCAAAATGCGTTATACTATCCAAAGTTGCTGTTCTTCTTACCCATTAGGTTTATATTGCAGGCAACAGAGTTCCTTGACACCTATTTCTTTGCTCCCCGGTCACGATTACACACAAGCGTCTGGATTAGCCTTATTTCTAAAAATAAAAACAGAAATGAACAGATATCATGAAACGCCCATGCTCTTCCCACCCACAGTTCCAATTTAAGAACACCCTACCCACCCATGCATTACACACATTCTGCAGGATAAGCAGATTTAATTATAGACATGGGGAGAAGGGGGAACTTTTATTGTATTGACAATTCACATCAGTTACCCGCCTTCGAGATTGGTTTACCCGGGTGCTCTTTGTACGTCACCGGGTGAAGACAGTCGGTGTTGGTGGGTTGACACTGCGCGATGGCCCCGTCGATCACCGCTGGTGTAATTCCAACAACCAGCTGCGTTTCAATTAATATCATACAGTACAAAATAATGGTGTCAAAATTATCTGATTGTGTCGCCCAGTGGGTTCTATTTTCGTGAGCAGGTCGTTACCGCATGTCCTGGTTTCAGAGTGGAACATCCTTTAAAGTTTAAGGGTAAACCAGGGCAACCCAAACCAATACCTCGCAGCTAATACATTCTTCGATTATACCAAACAAGACAAGCGGTCACCTAACATTACAATTTATGAAAGAATAAAGCCACAATCGAACAACATTGAACTAGTGTGTTGTCAAATGTATTTAATCAACAGAGTAACCACGTATCATTGTGTGCAAATCATAATGTAAAAATGAGACAAAGAGAATTAAAGAGCTTATAAATGATGAATGGACTATTTTGCCGGCCAGAAACTGCCTTGGAATGCACAAGTTAACTAATTTTGTAAACACGGTGGAATTGTCTAACCCCATCCAAAATAAATAAACCCGGTCCTCATTTACTTTACTTCACACCACTGCACCGGGTAACGTATCCCAACTTTATTACCAGCGCGACCGCAAATTATATTTTGATGTAACCGCTCGCCGCACATGACCTGAGGGGCTTTGGGCCTTCATAATAGACTTTCCCAGAAGTCCTTCGAGTTGAACAAAAAGGTGTCCTTGGGTGTACCAGCGCTCTGGGTCAATCGAGGTTGCACCCCATCCCTCGGGGTGGTGGTATACGTTCACTTTATTCTCTACAGCTGACCAAAACAAAACCCAAAACGGCCGGTTTGAAAGTTCTCACCGAGAGAGTCCACGCTGTGACTGCGAATCGCGGGTGGCAGGTTATTTTTGTGAATAATATTTTGAATAATTTGTTAACTCATTTTACAATTTTCACATTTTGTTTTCACAAACATGTGTACTTGGGTGGATCAAATACATTGTAAATATTAACAATCGATAAATGTTTAGTGAGGTAGCCCTGGGGTTAGCGTACTTACACCCCCGAACAAGTGCACACACCCCCACCTCCCCAAGCGTGGCAATGTGGTTAAACTTGTCTGAGAATTTCCAGGAGAAAAGGACAACTTGCATTTGGACCAGAAACAAATGGGACATGCGACTTTGCAACTGTCAAAACTTAACCTTTGACAATTTCAGGTTCAAGTTCGACAAAAAACAACAAGGAGACATTCCCGCCTTAAACCGTCAACTAGAGAGCCACAATCTACACCTGTTTCAGATAATAATTAATAGACATCTAACTTGATGACCCAAGTATGTGCATGGTTGGTATCCCTGGATACTGGATACATGTGACTCTTTTTTTTTTTTTTTTTTTTTTTTTGGGGGGGGGGTGAGGTCAAAGGTTAATCAGCAACCTGCGCAGGTGTAACAACATGACAGGCCCCGGATGTACGATACAGGTGAAGGAGGGAGGCCACGACCCCAGGAGGTCAACGCCCGGCTCTCTCATCAATATTCTATGGTTTTTTTCTTTCATTATTTTTTTGCAGTTTCGTGAGAAATAACTGAGCAAATTTTCACAGATTTGGTATTAATGCATAAATAGGTTGGGATACACACAGTGAGGGAACTGGTATTTTGCAAGTACTGAAAGTATACCTTGTCTATACACTGCCTGCCAAGCAGATTCATCGCCAAATCTTCTGCAAACGAATGGTTGTTTCCCAGTAAGTTATTGGTTATTATAAAGTACAACACATTGTAGACAGAATGGAACCCAAACTACAAAACTAGCATTGCAGGGTTGGGGGGGAGGGCGTTATATTACGGTCAATGATCGAGAAGTAAAGTGTCACAAAGGTGGAATATAATATTCGAACCCCATTTCCCTGGAGTTGTGAGCCAAGATACTCGATACAGTAAGCCGGTTCACGTTTCATCCAATCGTTTCCACCAGGTCCAACGTGTTCTGATTCCCCTTGCACCAAACCTAGTTTACCCAATATATTAGGTCATTTTATTCTGGCAATGTTTATTTAATTTCCGCCAGTAAAAGGACTCTCTCCCCCAACGCCTTGAGTTTTAACCGTCTCATATCCCCCTATTCACCCCGTCTGGAGCGGTTATCTCACGGCACAGCATCGTGGATGGTTCCGAGCCATGACCAATCCAGTTTGACTACAATAGATCCGTCGTCATGGGCTTCTCTCGATACCACGTCCCAACTGCGAATGATTTGGACGAATTATCGCTTTTCAAAACACTGCACGCGCCTGGCTCCCCCGAGGAACGGCTCGGGCTCCCGGGAGGGTAACGCCTTTCAACGGCCTAAATTCCTCGGTGCGCGGTGCTCCAAATTCGGGGGAAATAACAGGGCGATCCTAAATGAACTAGATACTTTCTGTTAAAGGTTATTTTACGCGGCGATCGATTCCATTTAGATCCCTGTTCACGATATAGAGACGATGAGGCACATAACTCGTTTTCATTCTACTTATCGGCTTTGCTCAGCAGTGAACGGTCGTGATTCGCTATAGATTGGTCCCATTATGAGACAGGCACCGGGTTCATAGACAAAATGATTTCATTACAATGATTTCATTGGATGCAATGATTTCATTGGATAAACGTGTAGTGACGTATAGCTTTGCATAGGCCTATCTGTGTTTTGATTGGTCCGTGGTGATGTTTGTCAGCTGTATTTTCGGTCGTCTGCATCAGCAGCACCCCAATGTTTAAACAATGTTTTGTACTTATACATGCATGTAATGATCATTTATACGTTCACATGTTCGTAGGATTCGACTGCGAATCTCCATGCGAAATTAATGGGAGGTCAAAGGTGCATTCGTATGGATCCGGACGTACGCTCAAGGCTGGCGAAATTCACGAGCCTCGAAGTGTGACGTCAGATTGTTTTCTTCTGTGATATAGAATTTCCATGCTCAACAATTTTTAGATCGATTTAGAAGAAACAAAATTCCACATTGAAAAGCACCAAGACAGTGACAATGTTGGTGTAGCCTACAAAAAAAATATCGTCCAGGCTAGTGATTCGCTGGCTGTCCGACTAACCGATTGTCCGACTAACCGATTCTCCGACTATTCGACTGACGAACCGAATTGAGATAAAGCCATATGGAAGTAATTTGTCTTAACTTAAGGTCGCTGCATTCATCCGCTTTGAAAAATGATAACATAATTAGATTAAATTCCAAAAGTAATATGTACTGCTGTCACACTTAAAGGGAAAGATTGGTAACCATTCTTGCAATACAAACTTACTCGATTACAACTTTCGAGACCTTGAAGGCACGATATTAGTGGGAGGGTGGAGGTTGCTTTTGGGGCGGGAATGAGGTTGTATCGGAACCGTTAATTGGAACAATTACTCACAGTTTGAATTAGGAAATGGGATCAAACAGTTTGAATAAGGAAATGGGATCAGATATAGTTGGAATAAGGAAATGGGATCAGACATTCTAGAAGATTATTTTTTCCCCCGAAACGATTTGTCAGTAAATTTGTGAATAAGGAGACCACTCTCATCAAAACGAATCAAAGTTATGACAAATGATGAGTTGAACATTTGCATGAACTTTGAGCAAACTGTTGCTGACACTATTATTTTTGGTTTTACCAGAACGTACACCGATGTGTGTACTCAGTACTTTCCTGAGCTATGTGAACAAAAATCACAGGCATGTTACTCGGGTGGATTCGAACCCACGACCTTTGTTACTGACACTCTCAGGTCCATGGTTTGTGCATAGAGGTGGTCTTGTCATCTCCATTGAGCTCATAGCGTAGGCCCCTCTTCCCCACGCCCCATCGCCATCAATAACCCCATCCCCATCAACAACCACACCGTTGCGTTGTGACCATACGAACACAGGCTTCAATTCGAGGGGACAGACTGATGTCTGAAGCCCCACTACTTGTTTGGTGTCCGAGTGGCGAGACTTGCTCCCAGAGAGTTAAGGGGAGTTGAACCTTCACGGCCGACACAAATAACTTTTAAACACTCACACAGTGACGATTTACACATGGTGCTTGCGGTATTTTACAATTCAATTATACTATAAACCAATAATTGCCGGAATTGCGGGCCTTGCCCTTCCATCCACCGCAGTTGAAGGATTCGAGTTGCCGCATCTTTGGTGGTCCACCAGGCCTGATTGCAGAGGTATTTACAGCTCCGCCCATCTGGGATAACCTCTTCACCTCTCATTATCAACCAAATAAAAGAAAAACCCTCTTCGATTGAAACAGTTGTCTCTTTTCAATTGACGTTTGATCCAGCGATGTCCGAGCGGTCGTTGCCTCAATCACCATTAAGCACAGGGTGAAATCGAGCTCCTGTGCCCCACCATTTTGACGTTTTTAAGTGTGCCCTTGAACATGACAACCGCTGGAGTATAAACAAAAAAACAAAACACGTCGTAATGTCAAAGGCACTGGACACTATATTGGTTCTTACTCAAACATGTTAGCATAATAACTTACTTGGTAACAGGCAATGGAGAGCTGTTAATAATACAGAATCATTGTGAGAAGCCTCACTCTGAAGTAACGCAGTTTGTGAGAAAGATTTTATTTCTCACTAAAAACCAAAATACCTCAGCTGAAGCCTTTTTATAATGCATTTGAAAGCACACAAAGTAATGCAAGAAGGGTGTTTTTTCTTTCATTATTCTCTTGAAATTCGATGACCAATTGAGCCCAATTTTTCACAGCTTTGTTATTTGTATGCATATGTTGAGATTCACCAAGTGAGAATACTGGTCTTTGACAATTACCAATAGTGTCCAGTGCCTTTAAATCCCGCAAGACCAACCACCCCGAGGTCGTGACCCCGCCCCTCAAGGGTCATTTGTTTATACTGAACTAATTATAATTGTTAACATTTTCTTCTTAATTAGTCGGTATCGCCCCAAGCAACACACCACACGACACATCGCCAAAGTGAAACTGTCCATTTTGAGACCATATTGGGAGAATCAGGTTCGGACAGAGGGGGGAAAATGTACAAGTTTTGTTGAGGTATGTTTTGCTTTGACAAATTTGTAAATAAAATGCTGTTTTTCAAAGTGAGCATAATCTTCTGAAACTTTCAACCATAAACCAAAACCGCAACCAACATGTCATTTCATATCCCTTATTCTGGTTGCGAAGACAAGGACTCTCATAAAAGCGAACTTCATCACTGTAATAGCCAATAACCCAATGGAGAAAAGACAAGGAAGGGAGTTTCAGTGTTAAAAGCGCGAGGCAAACCTCAGAGAAATGTGCCAGGGAAAACCCACGCAGTCAAAGGGGACAGAAAACCCAATCCACGTATAGTGCCCTGACGTGATTCGAACCGTGGTCCTTAGAGGTGATAGGCGAAGGAGTTCACCAACCTGGCCACCTAAAATGTGATTTTAGATGGTCGTAAAATGGTCACACATTTATGACCAGTTTACGACCATCTTTTTATTTCTTTAGATGTGTTATGGACGGGGCTTCAAACAGGCGGACAGAGCCTTAGCCTTCCCTTTAAAATCATGACAGTAGGTATAGGTTTTGGAGGCTAAAGTTCTACAATATAGACTTTTATCACGGTGCAGCCATCTTGAATATCTCACATTGATATCAATGTTACCAAACCGAGGCTGGAAGAACAAAATAGTCGGGTTCCTGTTTGCAAAATGATTATTAGCATTCATTATTGAGACCAAGATGGAGGCAGCATGATAAATAGGTCTATAGCACTTGGTAAGCAGCAAAACAACACCAGGTGCATTCAAGTCATGTATGTTGCCAAGGAACGCAGACCGAAGAAACGAAGTCCAAAACGCTGCAGATGCCTCACAAGAATAAACACTGTGTGGGTTCACTGCAAGGGAAGCAAAGTGTGAAAATCAAAAGGAAAATCTGGCTGATTGATTCCTTTTGAGCATCACATAAAAGCAGAGGAAGTAAAAAATTGCTTTGGAAAATAATACTACAATGGGCTGATGTTGTAGGAAATTGCGGGTGCACAATGCCAATTAGCGAATGACCGAGAGTGAACTCTTACCAACCGCCTTGATAAAAGACTAGTGTCAGTGATAGGGCTATAGCACTATGTCTAACCATCCAACCACCACCCTCATGAGTGGCCTGCTCGATCGCAAACTGCTAACGAGTTGGAAGCAAGAATTGTTAATGATCAATGCCCTTGCTTTGCTTGAATGTAACTGCGTTTTCAAAACATGTTAAAACGGTGAGGGGAATCGGCTCCTATGCCGTCTGCCTTACCCAAGCCGGGTCATCGACTCCTATGTCAGTGACACTGAACGTTGTTTGCGTTCTGAGTTGTTTCAGCTCTCTAGTAATCCCACCGAGGTCTGGAGTTTGTCATGCATTAGGAAGAGATACGTTTTAATTGGGAGAGCAACTCCACATCGCTTTATCACACCTTCGCAGGGGGGTTGATAAGATAGGTGGGGTTCTGTATGCGTGGGGGATTTAGGATGAGACCGCAAGTTCCGTGAGTCGCCCCCCCCCCCCCCGTCTTGAGAGAGGGAAGGGGTGGTGGTTGTGTACAAGAGAAGCGGCATGGGTGTGGCTCATAACAGATGCACGAGTCTCTTCTGTGCTAATAAAACAATTCAGAGCGTTTTTAAAATGGTTGTGCTTGATGCGCGATAGATTGTTGAGTTCGTTGACCATCGTCCAACCTACATATTGAGCCCAACTAAAAATAATTCCATTTAACTAATATCTCCATAGATAAACACAAGACAAATTGAAATGAATTTAGACTCACTATGTATAGGCCTCCAACATTAACATCAATATGCAAGACGTAGATATATTAAGGGCGAAGTCTGTAGGTGGGCGTGGCTAGTGACGATCTATAGTTATGCAAATGAGAAAAGCTCTTCCCCAGTCGCTGATTGGAGGCCACAAAAGCAGACGGCAATTCCATGTACAAATCCAACGAGACATGAAACAACGATTGCTTAAAAACTTGAGACTAATGCATAGAGACAAGAACAATTGAAAGTTACAATAATTGCCCGGGAGAGTAATATCCGTAGGGCTGTCTTTTTGGCGCCAAAAAGTGTTCCCAATAGTTCTTCACACTATCCCTTCTCGTCTGCCCTGATGGCTGTAAATGTTTGGAGAAATGATATTCACAAGTGCTATACCGAAAACCTCTCTTAGTTATACTTCCACCATGCAAAGTTTCAACTCTATACTTGAAAACCTACGAGTTGTAAAACAGGGAGTCGGTAGAGCACTGGAATTTAAATCCGGAGGTCGTTGGTTCAAATCCCGCTCTAGTAAATTGGTCTTTGTTCAAATCCAAACCAGTTGTTAATGAATTTAGACCTAAAAGTGGGGTAGTAGATTGTGTTTTTTCAACGTCATGTTAACTTACAGGTAAAATTATAAAGAAGGATACACCAAAAGTCACATGTAAACGTTTCACTTGTTGAGTAAAGAGAAGAAAGAAAAAAACCGTCCAATTATACTAATAATACTAACCGAGCTCCAAAATATTTAAAAGACTTTTATCAACTGCAGGAAACCCTCAAGTTTCCGAGACTTTGACTTGACCTGCTGAAGATGACCGCAGAGTTCTCACTGCTTAAAGACAGAGCATTGAACCGTGACATGACCATATCGACCAGAGGAAATCACAATTTAAGGGGGTGTTTAAGCGTGGATCCTCCCCCACTTTAAGCTGTCCATCGAGGTTAATGATTAGTAGTTATATCTCGCCCCTCAGGCAAGTCAAATGACTATAAATCAGGCTCAGTTATTGAAGTCCAAATCATCTTGGCTTATGGAGTTGTCAATATGTGGTATTGGATCCTGCCATCAGGAAACGGGTCTACGAGTGCTGATACAAGGCAATGAATATTTGTCATTCGGCCTGGATTTGTGTTGTACTAGCTGACTAGAGAAAAACCCAAGCCAAACAACGATCTAGCCAGCCAAGGCCAACAATATTGAGCTGATCCAGTCAGAATTTCAAACAATTAACATTCCCCTTACACAACTAGCCAACTTGAATGCAAAGTAAAGCTGCAGGCCAACAAGCTCAGTTGAGAGGCAACAAGCAATCCAAGCCAACTTGAACGCTAATTTATCTTACAAGCCACTGTGTTTTCTAGCCAGCCACACACCACAAAAAGGCAACCATTCTACTCATCAGCAAGCTAGCTTTCAGGTTAGTGGCGAGTCAGACAGACAGACAGACAGACAGCACAGCTAGAACAATCGGCCAGAATGAGTTAAGCTTGAGGCACAAAGCTATAGTCGATAGACAAACCAACCTATCATAGGCCTACACACAAGCCAGATTATGTGATGGGCCAATCAATTTCATAAAGCCCGCACAAAAACGTGCTAAATGACACAAAAGTATTGTTTAACATAAACGGGTTGTGCCAAAATTATCTTGTGACTGGTGGCCCAATCAATTTTTGCTAAGCAAAGAAAATTTTCAAACAGGATTTTCGGCCTATCAGTTTTATTAAATTTGGCTCGGACCATCCGCAAGAAAGCCAGTTCTCCTTATCAGTAGCTAAAGTTTAAGTTTGTGGCCAGTCAAGGAGCAGAAATATAAGCCAACAAGCCAACTCATCGTATATAAATCCACCTAACGAAAGCTCACTATCTATACCCGGATTACATTGATTTCCCCTGGGCGCCATTTTGATTTCAAGATGGCGCCAACTTGAAGAACATGGCAGAAATAAATACATTACGAGTGACAGCGGGTTTTACATACAAACTACATGGGATCAAACACGGGACACCACGGGTCATAAGGGGGGTTGGGTACCAAGGGAATATTAAGTAAAGACCATTCCCATATCTGTCTATTTGCCAAACACATTTCGCACGCAAGTGTGTGTGTGACAAAGTTACACAACCCTTCCTGTCACACCCCCCCCCCCCTTTCGAAAGTCCCGGATGTAACACACAGGATCAATCAAATATTGCGTTTAATATTTTGTTATTTTCAACTTGTTCAACTCAAGAGTCCCTCTCATAGACCCACTCGCAGAGGAAATCCTGATAATAATCACTCCGAGCCGAGCTCTGATGATCACAACCGGAACCCCAAGACGACACTCATAAAAACATCCCTAAATCTCTGACTTCCAAAAGTATGGGGGTTCACGAATCTGGGTTAGGGTGCGCCGATTTAAGCACTTCGCCCAAAGTCTCTCACGGAATCTAGTTCACACGGCGAATACAAACACTGGCTGCTTTGCAAAACTCAGTTCTGTTCCCGATTTCGGCTTAATTGAACTCCAAACCGTAGTCTCGAAAGGGCTACCTTTAAAACCGAAAACTGAAATCGTAGCCACAATTATTTTGATACAGGGTTTTATACCACTACAATTGAGTTAACCAGATATTTTTTCAATAAATGGCGCCAAAATGTGAGTCGTTTCCCGCCAAGAACAAACGAGATATCGCGACCTTCAAAGTCCCCATCAATGAAGAACTTGCATAACATAATTGTTTCAATACATCATTAGTCCCCAAAACATAACATACCATTGTGACCTGTGACATCACACACATTTCATGTAGGCGTGATTTGTACGCAACTCGAAGAAAATATTGAAATTGTATGGATTACGAATCGTCTGATTGTTAATGCTATAATGCAAGGGGGCTTATTCTAACAACTTGATCAGCTGTATACATTTTCAATACTCTTGAATTTACGTGGAAAGTATGCCACAACATGTAATCATTCACAAGACCAGTGCAGTGTCTTGCCTGCCATAAAGGGAATGGAATGTACAATGTAACTCTCTTTGTGAACAAGAAACCGTTATGGTCTGTGATCAACGGTATACAATGAATGCTGGGTCCATTCATAACAAAAATAAAATAAGACACATGGACGATCTCCCCTCCAGCCTCACTTTCGTATTGGATCGATTTGAATGGAACGATAACAAGATGGTTCTAACTTGAAAGAAAGACGGTGGAATCTGAGCTCCATAGTTAGCTTGAGTCTCACTCTGATGAGTCATGGACTAACTTTAAGAATAGCCAGAATTCGATTAATCGCCTTCAAGTTATTCACCCCTTCAAGTTCCCTTCAAGTTCCCTTCAAGTTCTAAGACGCAGAATTGGTTCCGGATACAACTGCTCGAACCCAAAACAAATGTTATCTCTTTACCAATTAAGGACTTGTCACGCTCCACCGTCGCAGTTATATCGAAAATAGATCCCATCCGAGCACTATCAGGTGCTTGTTTATTGTTTAAGTCGAATAGTAAAATCGCTGCATTTAAAACAACCACAGCGACAGAGACAGCGACAGCGACAGCGACAGCGACAGCGTCAGCGTCAGCGTCAGCGTCAGCGTCAGCGTCAGCGTCAGCGACAGCGACAGCGACAGCGACAGCGACAGCGACAGCGACAGCGACAGCGACAGCGACAGCGACAGCGACAGCGACAGCGACAGCGACAGCGACAGCGACAGCGACAGCGACAGCGACAGCGACAGCGACAGCGACAGCGACAGCAACAGCAACAGCAAGTTATTAACACACCAACTAATAAAAAAAATCACTTATTGACATAAATATACTCGTGCTGTATGGGGCAAAATTATCACTACAAATCTAGAATACAGTTATTTGGTAGAGTGCAAGATGGAAGAGCAGCCGGGTCCTAGATTCATAAAGCTTGTCATCTGGGGCTTTGCCCTCAAAATGTTCTTTTGAATAAAGGATAGGCAGGCGAAGGACGGACGGACAAAATGTTGAGCGTGACAGAGCTAAAGAACACACGGGACAAAGATAGCGATCTTCCCCACAAGATTGATCCCCTATTAGACCATGAAATCAACTTGTTACATCGGCTGGGCGGGACCCTCGCAGGATGCACATGTCAGGATTCATTTCTACAATACGAGAGTAGTTGAGGAACCATGATCAGGGGGGATCAGCCTGTCCCGGTCGGGCCAGTAGCACGTGCCTGGTGCATGCTCAGCTGCGAAGGGTCATTAACCTTTCAAATTGGAAGAGAGCCTGTCTAAAAAACAAGACTTTTCTCTCATGAATAATCAAAAACAAAATGTTGACGTTTCAATCTCTTATTGTGTGCACTCATTAGGGACATATCGTCTACGTTTGTTAGCCAGGGGCAGTTTCTCATAACCCGCGGTCCAGATTTCGTGTTTACCATTATAGCCCTCTCCCCGTACGATCTGACCACCGTTGGACCTCGGAAATCCGGTGTTATACGTCTATGACCCGGAAGTAAATCTTATGGCCTATATAGGTTATACCTCCATATATATCCACGCCTAAAACGGGTATACTCTTCGAACCATGGAGCAGTAAGCGAAGTTGATTCTTGGACTATAGAAAGAAAGGTTTTATGCTAATAAATATTTTGAGTAATTACCAATAGTGTCCAGTGTCTTTAACTCTTGGTTTATAGCTCTACGGTTAACTGCACCGGAATTCCTGTGGCATTTAAATGGCATTGCTTGCGAACGACCCACATCTTCCTTGCACTTTAATCCACGGTCGAATTCACCAGGGCTTACCCCGTACCAGAGGTAAAATTCCGAGGGGAAAGGAAAATTGTCTTAAAAAGGTGTACCGAGTTCTCTGGGTCTGTAGCAAATTTTGTCTTTGTACAACAAAATAGCCACACCGTACTGTTTATACCCTAAGTGCTTTCCATTGGGGAACTGTTTTCTGAATCGACTAAAAAAAATCCTTACAAAAAGAGAGGTTTTTTTAGAGGATGGCAATTCTATACTACAGAAAAAAATTGCGGTCCGGGGAGAGAGGTTTCTCAGAATCTCTGGGTGGTTTTCCGCATATAATACATACCTCAATCAACACAGAGCGTTCATGGGCGGTGACATGTCGCGGTAAAGCTCACTTAACGATGTGCACTTGAACCGGACCTCGCTCGGGGACCGTTTACTGGTGGGTTAAAAACTCCCTCGAGACCGGTACCAACTCGACCCGTTACTGTTGAGTTAAAACTCCCCGGGCCCGGTACAAACTCGAACTGATTAAGGGAAAGTTACATAATTGGATTGTAATGAGTAAACTCAAAGGGAACAACAAAAGAAACAAAGAATAAAACATTCGAACCACGGGATTTTATAGGCAAGTGAATAGTTGTGGTATAGGTGCAAAGAAAATAACCACCAACCTAGTTTCCGTGTTTTTGTTGAAAAGTTACGTTATACGAAAATTCACACGAGTACTTCGCTGAAACTTTTTGACCCCGTGTGAACTTATGTTATAGATAACTTCGCTGCTTACTTTGCTGCTAAGTCCAAATGTGTAGCAGTGAAAATTCCCACAGTTAAAATTTGATATATACTATAGCCACAGAAAAAGGATTTAACAGGCAAGTTTGCCTATGAACGCAACTGACCTCGGCCAGCTGTAAAACATAATTTCAGCTCAATGTTACGACGCCGTTTATTTGTCTCTTCACTTGCCGCCGAAGTTTAAGGCAATTGACATAATCTGTATTTCATATGTTAACTTATTACATATAGAAAGAGAATAAATTCGAAAGAAACGGTCACGTTTTTATGGAAAACATGGCACTGCCTGTTCCCAACTGGAAAGTAATACCCCTGTGCCAGAAGTGAACAATAACTCCGGTATTCCGCTGATGTAAGGGTCTCTTTAAAAATCTGTGTGTTTTTTCGCAGTCATGAGGCGCTGACAGAATGAGGACTCTTCAGTCATCGATAATAAAGACAACGCTGACGGAGATCACAAGGCTGAGATTGACATCCAGCGTCGCCAATTCTATTATAGGATTTCCCAAATGTACAACTGTTTCTCCCTGTATCGTATAACCACATGCAGGACTGTGTAAAAGTGGCTTCACTGCCCCCAAAGTACAAGCTAGAATTTCCTTTATAATCTGCAAACTGGTGCTGCCATCGTTGTTTCACCCTTCTTTTTGTAACTTATTGGCTTTGAGAATTTGCTAAAATTTGCTGTTTTCATTTCACGCTTTTCACGTGGATTGTACTCGCTTGTGGCAAGTGTTGCGGACAGTATAACCGTGTGTGGTATATTCGTGCAAGGAGTTAACTCGAAAATCGCGCCATTTTAACATTCAAAATAAGTTGAAAAGCTCAGATGTTGTACTCTCTCCAAAGAATACTGACAGTTGCAATCCATCTGGTTCAACGACCGCAATAAGAGTATACCCTGTTAACAAGAATCAAACACAGACGATGAAATACTTCATCTGCCATCACAAGATCCTTCGCATCACGCGAAGGCACAATTCGCGTATTCAAAATAACAGAGGAAATAAAATTCACAGTGACTTGTCAGAAATACTTTCGATCTCTGAGGAAGCTGACTAGCTTGGATTGATTATATAAGGTTAGATGTGATCTTCTTTTGTTCCTTTTGATTGTTTTGGGTTGTCAGTCATTGATGTGAAGTTCGGATACCAGCATTTCCCCCAAAAAACGTTTTTGTTTTCAAACCATTAATATTATTGCCTAACCATACCGAGGTTAGAGGAATCAATAGTCTGGTGCCCGTTATGTACGATTATCAGGATAGTGTATACACAGGTGACACGACTGAGATGCTCTCATCAGCACGATCATTAGGAACGTGACTTCACGGCGTGGTGACACTGTTAAAGATTCCCTTATAAAAGCTAACCCAGGAAACAGCCGAGACTGGAATATACCCCCTTTGGCATAAGAACAGCCCAACCACGTCTCCAAGCTGACGACAGATTTTCCCCGCCCACTATATTAAGCAGGTGAGATCCATCCAGCTGTAAATCAAACTAGAAGTGATTTATGGGAAACTCAGCTGACAAGAGTTTGTGATCTTAATATAAAAATAAGACAACAATTGAGGCAATAAAGTTAACATTTTAGGCCTTGTATTTTGGAATGAGACTGTGGGGGATTAGCTATGTAAAGGTCAGCCAATTATAGGTCAATAGTTTTCTCACAGGATTGCCTGGGCTGGGGGACTTTTATTGAGAGCATGTTGTGGTGTTCTTTCTCCAAAACTTACTGGTCATCACATTTAATATGAGCCGTCAGACATTAGTTATTTGTGGGTGTTAGGCTAAATTAAAGATGGTCCGACTTAGCAAATTTGACCCGATTGTATTCTTAAATTTTTAAATGAATTGGCAGTTCTTAGATTCGAGAAAGTTATTAGCTTTCATTAATAAGGATGCACGAAGAAATCGGACAAGATTTAGTGGTTGTTAACTAGAAATGAAACAATAGGGATCACAGGACATTGTCTCAAGTTCATCAACCATGGTGTACAAACAAATTTGCTTGGAATGTGAAATGTGTTGAGTGCATTGTGCGATGGCGTTCGCGCAAGTTGAATGGACGTTCTGGAACAGTCACCTGTCAAAATTCATTTTAGAGAGAAAAAAACAAACAAACAAACACCTCAAATAAATACTCAAACAAAACCAAAAATTCACCCAAATATTTCCAATAACCTGCTCCATGTATTATTGGTTTGCGGTATAACACAATATACTTGCTGGATAGATTATGTTCTTTTGAGAACTTCCTTGCTATTTATACCACAGTGTAGATTTTCGGGAAACTTCTTAGTTCTAAAAAGAACTGCCTGCTTTATAACTACTACCTGGTCCACTTACGAATCACATAGGCATCGTGTGGATAGCCCTTGGCTTTCTGGGGGTGGGGGTCAAAATGATTGTACATTACAAGAAAATAACCATCTTCAATAAGCCGTGGTTCTTAATAGCTCATGTGGGTGGTGGGTTAATGGGGGAGGTCCACTGCCTCCACTATATACACCTATATGCCATTAACGGCTCTTTCTGGATATGAAATGTTGAATCATCCTTTACAAAGTGGGAAATCTTAATCAGTAGAGGAAGATATTAATTCTGATTTAATTGACTCTTAGTATTGCGACTAAGGAGCGATAGGTCACACATTGTGTTATTCACGCAGCCGAACTTAGATGAAAGGGAAGAGTAGTGTATTTGTTTGGATACTTTATTGACAGCAAGTCTATAATATTTTAATCTTTTTGATTTATTTCGAGACGTTATCTTACATTTTCTGAACATCAATCTCTTCTGTTTCCAAATATTTCTCACTCCAGTGCTCTGTTAACTCATGTAAAGCCACATAAAACTTTATTGTAAATCCAAACGGAATTTGTATGTTCCTCTATTCAGGACTATAAAGGTTTTTCCCCCTAAGCTGTTTCTCGATTCAACCCTTCACTTGTCAAGTTCAAAAGTCCACCAGAACTGGAATAGAATAAATAAATATAAAATCCCGGTTTTTGATAGTAAGCTAACAATCTCCAGGCATTCTTGTGTTGTATTGATAGACCTAGTTTGTGGAGGATTTACCGGTGGGAACCCTACCACAAACACGGACAAAAGAACAACACAAAACCCCATAAGAAGAGAAAGGTGAAAACGAAACCAGCAGGCAAGCATGAAATGGGGCGAATTCTGGCCCGGTTTATATTTGCCTTCTTTTCAGGTCGGTTGTTGTCGAGGTGCACGAACGAACAACTCCATGAAGTGTTAAGGTGTATTTACCTTTTGGTGTTCAGTACCGGTTTAATGGTTTCAACAAAACAGCTGTGGTTTTGAATGACACGAGGACAACCCATGTCAGATTTATGACACATTTTGAAAGAGGAGATTTTGTTTGACTTCCGTCTTTTTTTTTGGGGGGGGGGGTGGTAGTTCCCATAATTTTCCCTACGCATTGCGATGATTCTTTGGGTATATGCTTTGGTTTTGATTTTCATTCTTCAAACGAGCTGAAACGTTGTCTGAACTCCTGGCTTCTTGTATGCCACTTGAAAGTAATCGACGCAAGTTCTTGTGGTTCCCCAATCAAAATCAACGAAACCAAACCGAGGCTTGGCAGATATCTAGTCTGGCCCCTAAGCTGTATTAGTATATAACAATGCCTTGTTGCACATGGGACACACGACAGGGATTGTTGCAGCATGGCATAAAAGGTCAGTGTAAAGTTCATCATCCTCCGTTGGACCCCAATGGACTTCAGTCGCACTCTTGTCACACACTTCAGAATAGACGAGATCATCTGTCAGTCAAATGTGCACTATCTGTAAGACTGAGCTCTCAACACTTTACAACAGAAAAGAGTAATATTACGGTTTGGTTACGATAACCAAATATGTGTGCCTACGTAAATGATACTTCATGTTATTCCAGTAGGTAGTGGAATCCGGTTGATAGTAGAGGGACATGCAGAAAGGCTGGCCTTCCTCTTTTACAAAATAATGCACAAGATTGGAAAGCTAAGAGAAACCGAAGAAGTATCAAAAACACCCCCCCCCCCCCTCCCTTCGCGAAAATGGATGTCGCGCACGGTTTGCACGTTCCGATGGTCCACAGAGCATTCGGGAACGTTCTAAGCACTGGACTGGAACAATCCTCGCTTCTTGGACAAACAGACCAGTGCATTGGCCGACATCGTTGTCGAGGTCAAACAGTGACACACCATGCACAGCTCTCAACCAATGGTGGGTCTTCTTTTGACCTCAATATTGAGAGCTTGTGACGTCATATCATCGATCTCCAAAAATATTGGCAATATTAATGACGATCAATGGGGTATGTGCATTAAATCATCCCATCGCTGAAAGGTAAATCGTTGATAAAAAGAAAACGTATACATGTACAGTGTTTTGAACACGCACAGCGCAAGAATCGACCAATGAGCAACCTTAATCTTGACCTCTAAGTGAGGGCGCCCTGCAGAACTGACGTCATCTTGAGTAACATAACCAGTAACAATCAGTAACTTTAGGTTTGATTTCTTCTCTTTATATGGCACCAGCATTTTGTGAACAGTCTGTGATATCGATCCTGATGTTGGAGGCTAATGGATTAATATCATGGGTGGTTCTTTACTCATGTGACATGCATGCGAAGTGACGGCACCTTTACATCTCTAGTTGACTTTACAGAAAATGGCTTAATACGCGTGGATAGGTTAACTAGCTCCTGGCTCCACATCGAGACAGCTAGATGTGAGCTATTGGTCAACAAACTCTACATCGGCGTTTGGCCCATATTAAGGTATGGGAATATATCTGCCAAGAGTTTTATTCAGTGGGTAACCAACATAAACTAAAATCCAAATTGAACTTTTTACAAGCTGGATAACTTTGATGTTTGGAGCAGTTCCAACATAACACATCAGTATGTAATTGATCTATTGAAGTTCAGAGACCTCTAGAGTGTTGTACTGCACTTTGGTAATGTCACTAAAACGGTGTGTATAATCATCACCTACAGCAACTTAATATTTGAAACAATGACGTCATAATCTAAATGACGTCATGTCTGTGCTGTTCAGGAGGTTCAACTCCCGGTGGGGGGAAACAGAGCCTTCTTATTGCAAAGTCTAGCAGTTGAACATCAGACAACAGAAATATAGACAATACAACCAGTACCCTCTTGATCAGCCCGTGCCCACTTTATTGCTGTTTGTTTATAGCAAAAAGATGATTAATTTGTGTGTTTAGATTCTCTTCTCGTTAATTATTATTCCATAGCAACGCAGCAGCCAGAATCTGGGCGAGCAGAAGTTGATTGAACGTCACTCGAACCGCTCCGACTCCTCCAACATTCCGATGAGAGCAGGGGTTTTCAGAATATTCCGAAATAGGGTACAGGTTTATGAAAAATAGGTTAATGGGATGCCAGCTCATGGTCGTGAACCTCTCTCCATAATGTAAGAAAGTTAATTTGACAGCAGCAAATAATGTTACCACTCAGCTTTTAGAGATACCGATCATACACACGTTAGGGTGGATGGATGTATCATAGAAGCTATACTGCTACTTTTAAGCGATACCGCTGGTGATGATAGCAACTGTTGATGCACATGTTCCTATGGGACCTAGAAAAGGCGGCAAAACATTATGCTTTCACTGCACATTCAAAGCAAACATGGGTGAAGCACTCTTCAAGGTCGTCTGCGTGTCTGTGTAGTGCACATGGGCCAATGCTTTTCACTGGTTTGTATTTTTCTAACATAATTATCCAGCAGGTCCAAATCAGTTCTGTTACCCACGGGGTTCTGCTTCAAATCTATCCATCCATCCGTCCCTTAATCCCCCAGGTTAGACGACTTCCTACCCCTACGGTCATTCACACCCATGACTCGTTCTGGCTTGGTTCCCCCCGTCAAGTAAGCAATCTTGGCGGCAACCCCCTCCCTACAAGAGCTTCGTCACTCGCTGCTCGCTGCAAGTTAGGGGGAGGGGATAGTTAAAGAAGTCACACATTGTTTTAACCCCCGAGTTCCAATACGAGCATAACTGTGAACACACTTTACCAACTACACAGGCTTATAAACACAGGGCAATCAGGTGGGACAGAAAACTTTTGAACAGGCAAGTCTAGCCGTCTTCCACTGTTTTCTTGCAACTTTGATGAACAATTAGATCAAAATTTTCACAGGTTTGTTATTTTATGCATATATGTTGGGATACACCAAGTGAGAATAATGGTCTTTGACAATTACCAAAGGTGTTCAATGCCTTTAAGGGGGTACACGCTCTGGGAGCTTGTCACGTGAATCCAGGATCATCAGTGACGTTACTCTGGGCCAGGGTGTCTGTGGTTTTTTCCTCTTTAGAGTTGGTTGAAAATGGGTGTGAGTCCATGATACATCTCCACACGTCGTGTGTAGGGCAGGTGTTAATTAGCCACATCGGGGATATCCCAAGCGCGGGGTTTTATTGGGGAAGGCAAACTCTCACTATCGGATTAAATTGAAGAAACATTTCTACAGTGACAAATCGACAAGACTCTGGGGACAGTTATTAAACCGCTGACTACTCACCCTCACCCCCCCCCCTGTAGTAAACATAAACTCACGTAGTACAGTGTTGAAGACTGGATCCGCTGTTTATATACGCTACATTACAAAGTGTGGACCTGTAGGGACTTGAAACACTTTGGACTTCATACACGCGTCCACACAGTGTTATCACAGTGTTTAAGATTGGATCCGCTGTCTTTGCGTGTTTAAACGCTACATACGAAGTGTGGACCTGATAACAAAAGAGGTCCGCATAATGTAGGGACTTGTTGGACACTATGTGGACTTACACACGTTCACACAGTGTTATTACAGTGTTGACGAATATGATGTTCCTTAAGTGTATACAAAACAAGTCAATGTCTACAAAGTTTGGTTGACCTTTGTACGTTTGGATTCTGTTAATAAAAATTATATACAAGTAAACAAGTAAACAAGTGACAAAAAACACATTTTATATAGTAATATAAAAATATGAGAAATCATCAGGGTAACAGTTGCAACATTTGCCATTGAATGCAACTGGTTTCAGTGGGTCTATGTGTGTTAAAGAAACATCATACCTAATAAAGTAAGATGATTTATGAGTACACGCATCAATCAGTATCAGTATTGAGCATAGCTTCTTGGTGGTAGTCTACTGGCGGTGGAGAGTAGCGACTGAACTGTGGTAACAATGCTGACTACTGACAACCGTGCCCACAGGCCTACGAGGTCGTCCTTTATACTGGTAATAGCTCCACATCCATAAATCACTCACATAGCTCAATATGGAAGCTGCTAGCAAATTGTTGAATGTCAATTCAAGTGGGTTGGATTAGCCCTGAACTGATATATGTCTATCTTTAGGAGGATAAATCAGAAGTGTGTCGAGAGGACAGTATGCACGGACAGCCGGTTTTCATTCAACTGTCACTGAGCTCAAACGACAACAAGAAAAAAACCACGACACCAACAGGCAAGAAGAACCACAACAAGACCATCACCAACAATAACAACATCAAACAACAAAAACAGCAGAAATATCAACAGCAACAAATTGCAGCACCACCAACAACACAGACAAATATAACCATTAAGCAGCAACAACTGCACAGCAGAAACAACATAACACTACCACTACCACGACCACATAACAAAAAAAAAGAAAACAACTGTACTACAAACAAATTAACAGAAACAACAAAAACATCAGCAAAAACAGCAGCAGTAGCACCAAACGACCACCAAAACCACAACCACAACCACAACAACAACAAACATTACAACAGCAGCAAGTGTCCATCAAGACTGTGTGGTGTTCCCATCTGAAAACTCCATGGATAATAATAAGGTGGCTGCTACCCCAACCCTTTACATCCACAACCAGGAGCAAGCCAGTCTAACTGAAAACTCCATAGATAATAATAAGGTGGCTTCTACCCCAACCCTTTACATCCACAACCAGGAGCAAGCCAGTCTAACTGAAAACTCCATGGATAATAATAAGTTGGCTGCTACCCCAACCCTTTACATCCACAACCAGGAGCAAGCCAGTCTAACTGAAAACTCCATAGATAATAATAAGGTGGCTGCTACCCCAACCCTTTACATCCATAACCAGGAGCAAGCCAGTCTAACTGAAAACTCCATAGATAATGATAAGGTGGCTGCTTTCCCAACCCTTTACATCCACAACCAGGAGCAAGCCAGTCTAACTGAAAACTCCATAGATAATAATAAGGTGGCTTCTACCCCAACCCTTTACATCCACAACCAGGAGCAAGCCAGTCTAACTGAAAACTCCATAGATAATAATAAGGTGGCTTCTACCCCAACCCTTTACATCCACAACCAGGAGCAAGCCAGTCTAACTGAAAACTCCATAGATAATAATAAGGTGGCTTCTACCCCAACCCTTTACATCCACAACCAGGAGCAAGCCAGTCTAAGTGTGGAATGATAGCTGCCAACAGGAGAGGCAACGGAGTAGACGGGTGTCGACGACGTCTGTTGGTCAACTCAATTCACGATGATGATGTAGGGAATGATTCTGCGGTGTTTATTGATGATGGAAAAGCAAGGGATTTTGACGAGGTCAAGATAAAAATGACTCAGTTTAAACTGATGATCCCCGTTCACAAACACTCATCTAGAAAGACAGTCCTACGTGAAGTTGTTCGTTTAAACAAAAATAAATGACAAATTCCCTTATAAATGGAACTTTAATTTCATTCGAATTGTTTGAAGTGTTGAGGTTCTTTCGAAAAAGGCAGCCAATATTGTTCAGATTTCGTCATAGTTTGTTTTTACCTTCCGTTGAAAACGTAAATTAAACTTCTCCACAATATTTGTCAACGTCACACACAGTTAGTTTTATGGGAAACACGATGCACACCAGTTGCACCCTTTTTCGGTCAAATTCCCGAAATAGAATAAGTAAAGCATGGCCTAGAATTTGGCGATAAGATTTGAGTCACGTCGGCTAATATGAATGTAAACAATAAGCACGTAAGAAGTGATTATGTTATCAATGAATACTGTTGGAAGGGAAACATTACAAGTGGTGGAGCTGATCGATCTAAGCTGACCCTCGTAGCAGCATTCTGAAGGTTACTGCATTTCTAGAGATTCTCTCTTGGTAAAGTTCACGGTGCACCACTTCGATCCAGCCCCAAAACCAAAGCCACATGTACCAGATTAACGTGATTGAATGGCCACAAACACGGGACTATAGCTTTGTAACAAAGATGGATTATGATCATGTACTCTATAGCTTTCAGTTTCCTGTAATAATTAATCAATAACCAAAGCTAAGGACAAGGGCATTGATCATCCACAAAAGGCGCGGAAACCTCATCCATCGTT
Source organism: Asterias amurensis (assembly GCF_032118995.1). NCBI lineage: Eukaryota > Metazoa > Echinodermata > Asteroidea > Forcipulatida > Asteriidae > Asterias > Asterias amurensis. Next base: position 578,496 of record NC_092650.1, on the reverse strand, counting down.
TTTCATGTTGTTGTGTGAACGGTCAACGACCTCACGACTTTGCGCGGTGTGTGCTTTTCGGTTGCGTATAGTACGCACTACGGTAGTACACGTATACTGGGGCTAGGCAAAGCACGTGCCTGCCTGTACAACCAAAGCTCACGTCAAGCTTTGAATACAGTAAGCATATAGGCAGTTGAGGTCACTGTGAGTGTGACCTGCGCTTGCCACTCATCCATCCACTTCGTTGTTTGCCACTCAACCCGTGGGTCAGGGGAACAGTGGTCGGAACAGTGATTGATACCTAGAGCTTGAGTATAAATACCGCGGTACCTACGCCGCGTACGGCCACTCTACACACAGAAGCCAGAGTGAGCTGCTACCGTGTATGTGTGTGCACGCATGCTGTGTTTAATATTCAACCCTACTTTTAGAGCTTGTGGGTTTTCGCCTGAAGGGGATTCTGGGTTTAGCGACGGGTACGTCTTCCTGTACATGCAGCTACACTAGGAGAACATATTGTACAAAAACTGAGGTTGTAGTTTTTCGGAACGTCGTCAGAGAGGAAAAAGGTAAGCCATGTCTTTTTGTAGAAATTGTGAGCTTGATGGCTTTAAGTTTACAACTGACTGTGTAAAATTCTGGGAATTTTTTTGATACAATTTTATGGATGCAACGAACAATTCCGGAGGGAGTTTATTGCACTCTGCCATCATTAAGATCATTTAAAAAGATACGTGTGTAGATAGTTAACTATTTTGAGACTCCTTACATAAAATACTGTATAAACCCAACAAAGAATCAACCGTTTACGCAAAACAATTCCGGAACTGACGATAACGGGAATACATAGTACGTTTGGTAAGCACTCTTAATTTTAATGGCAATACACACTTAGAAGCATATAGCTGCTTTCGATAGTAATTAAGCATTTTGAGAACGCTTCGAATTTATATGCTTATAGAAAGATATCAATTTGTATGACCTAAAGTTTGAATCGGAGAAGCGTTCCAAAAACCAAAGGTGTAGGCCTACTCTGTCTTTAAGAGGACATATTGCTCTTCGAACAAACATCTAGCCATTTAAAATCAGTATTGATGTGTGTGTACTGCAAAAGTGTTCTCACTGGATTGTGCTTTTCTAGCTAGGCTATGCTATAGAGTGCACTAAACCTGAATGTAACCTGTTTTTATTTGCTCTTTGTAGTATTAGTAAACATCGATTTGAAAACACACTTATAGATAATAATGTTATACTAATCGCTTTTTAAAAAGATTAAAACCGTAAAACGTTTACCACAGCAGTGGATTAAAATAAATCATCCGTTACCAACTAGCGCCTACACGTTGTATTCCGTGTTGAAAGAAAGCAGCATGGCTTAACGTTCCGTTAATGTTGTGGGGTCTAATTGGCGTAACTCTTTCTCTGTGGCGTAACTGCATTGTTTCAACGTCAGGCATTTACCGTTTGGGACAATCAAATCGGGTATCTTTCGTTAGGCCATTGTACTACCCATACGGATTGGCCGTGCGGTGGGTTTATGGACAACAATAGACAATACGAATTAATTTTCTCTGGAAAACAAACAGTTATTGAAGTATTTTGCCATTGGAGGGAAAGTCATTGTGGCTTTTATATTGTGTTATAACGACGCAGTGAGTGCATGCCCCTTGTTTGCTTCGTGTTTGCTCCGTGCAAATGAGTTTCTATTATGCCAGAGAGCAGATTTCTGGTGACAGTACTCACTGTTGCTAATGGGTAACGGTTTTTGGAAGTTGTTATGCGCACCGTCTAATTGGGGACTACATTATGGATGGACTACCTATGTATAACAATGAAATACACTTACCGAAGTCGCTGTATTCCCCTGCACCCAAAGTGCACTGACAATGTCAACATCATGGATCGAGATCTCTTTCGTTGATGCTTCGGATTGGTTTTTTATTGACTGCAACAAAGGAAAACAAGCAATGAGATAATGATATCGGAAACTTAAAAATTAACTAAAACAAGTGACCATGTTTTATAGAGGACAAGTTCTCAACAGTTTACTTTTGAAAATCCGGTGACTGTAATCAATGATCATATGCACTATGCGCATTGGATAACAAATTGCGATATACGTTACTCCAATAGCCGTTCTGTCGCTTAAGATTTAACTAGACACTCAAGTGACGTTTACTCAAGTGACGTTTACTAAAGTGACGTTTACATAAAGTTCGATTCGCTGACGTTTACGACAAGCTGGGTTTCGCGGTTGTGTCAGTGTATGGTGGCCGCAACGGTCAGTCAGAAGGTCATGGGGTAGCGGTCACTGCTCGCTAACGTGGCCCGCGTGAACATGCAAGTTTTCAAAACCAATTATTGTGGTCGCAATGAACAAGTGGATATAATAGACAAGTTGGCAAAGTGGAGGAATTTATAAAGCATGTTTTTTGACTTGAACTTAGTAGGATTCTAGACTTTGACAGGTGGAAGTTTATAACTGAGAGGGGTTTGCGATATAAGCATCAGATGCTCTGGTCGTTTTCAGGACTCGACTCTAACTGTTGGCCATGGAGGGTATAACCATGATATAACAGAGTAGATATCCGCATTGATCGGGTATTCTTAATTTACTTTAATAGCAATATCCGTGTTTACATAACGGTAACTTATTGTGGAAATATGCAATAAGATTGCGTGCGTACATTCGGTGTACGCAGCAGGGAAAGTTTGACGAGGCAATTCAAAAACTTTAAGCTTAGATCTGAAAGCTCATTAATTATTAAAAGAAAGATTTCAAGCCAGTTCTCAGATATTTGTGTTCGGGGAACTGTTTCAGTTGGGCTTTTCTCATCGCTGGATCACACCAGTCACTTTCCTTTGGCACACGCCCTTCTCTTCAGTCAAAAAAGGCGATTCGACCATCAAAAGCTCTTTCACTTCATCCTCCCAGAGCCAATCCAACGCCCCAGATTGAACGGTAACGGATGCTGGGGCGAATTGGTCCCGCCTGGATCGATGAAGGCTCGCGTTGTTTGACCTACATACAAAAGGCTCAAGTGTAATCCCCCGAAGCTTGGAGTTCGCGACCCGTTGTGAATGCCGTTGGGCGTTGGTTTAGTACCCATCGTTACTCTGCAGTGTGCGCTGCTGAAAAACAGCAAAATGACACGGACAGGCAATTTGTTACAGTTTTACTCAATTCGCATCATGAACACAGAATGTATTACCCCGATTAGCTAACTGTGCTCAGGTTACTTATTCTTCTTATTAACTTATTCCCCTTTGCATTTGTTCGATGGCAAACTTAATAAATGCACTGCAAGGAAACTTTGGTGGCAATTATGCGAAAATGTGTTTTATAAAATAAATTCTACCAAAGACACGTGGTACAGAGAAAATGCCACATTCAACATACTGCTACTTTCCTTAACCAAAATAAACGCAGTCATTTAAGTTGTGCTTTGAACTTTCGGCTTCAAGCGTGTCACTGCGATGAGAAAACTATAACATATACACTGCGGAAATTGAACGAGCAGCACTTGATCTCTTCACGTTCCTCAATGAGATCTACCCTGACGAAGGACCACTTGACATTGTTTCCAGAATCTATCGGCTACAAGGAGTTCTTGCAGTGTTTCCTTCAGTGTTTAAGGGGAAACCTACGGCTGTTGGTTTCTGTTGTCATGTGTTCTATCTTTGCAGTTCTCTGCTGACATAGTTCCATCATCACTGCAACCAGAATTCGGTCACGGGTAATCTAAAAGGACAACGTCACGCACTTTGCAGATGGTACCTGGACGGATGGGAATTTACGTGTGCTACCGGAGGGAGCTATCCGATGATGCGTAGTGGTTCCTTTAAGCGCCTGACTATTATGGCTATGTTCATGAGGGCACAAAACCTATGACGAAAGGACCTTCTTGTGAACTTTGGACGTATCTCGCTGACACGTTTTGGACGGGAAAACAGATCCTTTTAAAACCTTCTTTACGGAGCTTTTGTGTTCTATTGGCAACCTCAGTCTCCTCAATTCAATTTAGGATCTCACCATGAGATTGTTAACAGTATAAGGAAGGGCCGCCATGCTTCGCTGACCGGCAGAGAACAGGTCTAAGGGAAATACATGCATCCACGAACGGCGCATTAACAGGGCCAGCGGGTGAACTCCACAGTGAGCTCTGCGTGACATAGCACTCGCCTTGCCAACATCGCTGCGTGATGGCCGATTTTTAGTCCCTTTCTTTATTCTCCTGTCTTCTCGAACAGACCCGTGGCATATTTTCCATAGCTCACAAAAAGTGCAAAGACCCTATGAGATGGACCTGTTCGCCTCGATAAACGGGTACCCGGCTTTGACTTGATCACCCCTCCGTCTAAAAATAGTCTCGAGGAGAGCGCATGGGAGTGTGTGTGTATAGGAAGATGGGAACCCACAGATGCGCATACTTAACACGATTCTCAACCTGGATGCGATTCAGTATTAGGGCCGCTAGCTATCTGTTATTCGCACAGTGTAGATGCGCTAGATATAACTCCATTACTAGGGAGACTGGCATAAATCAATTTTCTTTAAATATATTACACAGTTCCACTGACAATACAGTTGGCATAAAAACTTACTTGGTAAAAACAGCAACTGGCCGAATGTCCGAGGAAATATTTTCATCAGATCTTGTTGGGGTTTCGTAAACACAAACTGATTTTATTTCATGCAGTGCAAAGCAAGAAAGATATAACTATCAAAATACAAAACAAATAATTCACAGTTTTTACTTTAAAGATACGTACAATGGCTAAGTGGAATTCTACTTTGATAAGTGAAAACTTAATTGAGAAAAAACATTTATACTGTTTCATTCTCCCAAACCAAAGCAGCCTCTTTAACTTTAAGCGAACTTCATGTCGTCCCCTGAGATGTTTAGCTTTCAGCCGGTAGCCATCAGGTACCAGTTCAACCCTAAGCCCTGTCCGTAAACCCATTCAGAATGCCACTCCCTCGCAAAATCAAACCTGTCACCCAATACAGTGGAATGTTATCGCTTGATGATATGTTTATCCCAGTTCCAATCTCTACTGACCCCCTTTATAAAATTTCATACAAACTTTCTAAAATATACACCACGAATCAAAATTTTCTTGTCAGATATCAACTGACATTGTGAACGATACTGCTCAGTGGACGTCATCACCGGCTAAAATTATAAACAAATTATAAATCTATATAACAATCAAAAGGTTGACAAAGGGGAAAGGAACTGTGCAGTAAATGCATGTCATACACACCAACAAAAACTAAATTGGTCCCACGGCATGGGGAGGCGTGCCCTGACCTCCACAGTACCGGGGCCCTTTGTTACAAATCCCCCGGTCGTGTTTTCAAATCGACCTGACAGGCCTTTTGACAAATCATTCCAATCCAGTTTAGGAAAAATAACGCTGTATATAGCGAACTGGTTCCGCATTGAACATTTTGGTGTACCTTTGTACAGGTTCACTACCAAGTACGGGAATCGACTTGGGCCAACGTTGTCGCCAGACTGGGGGGTATCTTAAAACAACAGTTCTCATTTGGGCGGTTCATTAGTTTACCATGTGGGTTCGGGAACTGAAATAATACTTTGAAGGAAACAGGGTTTAGGATTTGCTTTTGTCGAAGGTTCCCACTTGAACATGTACTTGTACAACGCCTGTTCAACTGTACTGAACGGGGCCCGCCCCACTCACCACTGATGTTATTATATAAGTACCTAATTGCATACATGTCATTCACCGCTTGGTGACGGAGTGGATTCAACCCCGGGCACGTAGTGGGACTAAACCGCGACCTGGGCCGGGTCGCGGCCAGGTCCAGTGGGAGGCTTTAGTATCTTCCTGAAATCTGGGCCAAGCTGCTGGAACTATGGGCATAATGTATTGGTTTTCCGGTTTCTTTAAGTCATTCTTGCGCACGGGGACTATGCTGTATAATTGGGTTTATGATCGAGTACTAACAAAACACATGGCCAAATAAAAAGTTGAAATGAAACCGTTTAATATACTGCAATGAGATTGCAAACAGAAAGGTTGGCCCATTGGGTCTGTATGAAGTGCATCAAATCAGCTTTTAAGTTTGGGCGGAGGGGTGGGGGAGCGGGGGGACAACAGTTCATGAGCCACTTTGTGAAGTCATAACATGGAACGTACTGGGTCAATACATCAACAATGGGTAAGATGAACTTTTCTAGTGTGAGGACTTCCCCTCGAATTCCAATTCAAAGTAGTAATTTTTAAAACTAATTGTGACGTTGCGTCCCTACCCCCCCCCCCCCAAGTAATGATGTGAACAGAGCGTGACTTCAGATTAATGGTTTGTCAGTAAAATCAGGGATATCATCGCTCAAACGCGCTGCATAGGGTCTCGTGGTCTTCATCGTTGGGTTTGTCTTCTTTGGGTAAGGGACAGTTCGGTTGATGGATGGGGGCGAATCGCTCCCCGGGCCCCGGTAAGTCAGATCCGTTCAAAGCGATCATTAATAATCAAACAGGAAATTATCAACCGGGTAAGTTTTAATTTAGAATAGAAATAGGGAAGGAATAGTTTCAAGATCACCCCTTCTTCATTTGTATTAGTGTTGTTGTTTTTTTTTTGGTTTTTTTGTTAGTATATGGGTTACTATTGATGAAGCTGAGTTCTCTCCAAATATTACACCATTGTCGACAATGGACGTTTGTAAATTGCTATATCATATTAAATGTTAATGTTTGTTTTACTACAACATAAACACAGCATAATATACCGTCAGTTTGACATTTACCAGGGAGGGCAAAAACACCATTAGGCGATTTCATGCAACTTCTCAAAGCAAAGCACACGAATCTGCTCACCCATGAACAGTTTATCCTCAGCATAAACCAACCGTATGGTTTGGTTGGCTACATCACTGCATTAATAAGAAATATTGCGAGACGATGTTTTCTGCTTGACGGTTATCAAACCCTTGCCCCGGGTCCTCACTCCTCTTCTTATTTTCAGTGTCTCTAAGATTGTTCACGAAGCGTGCTCCCGTGCCGTCATAGTGACGGGGTGCTAGATATTCACTTAACAAGCAATCGAACATCCTCCTATACACCAGAAGTACACGAACTCTATCGATTGTTCCTTCCCAAAACAGCGAGGTTGACTCAACCTTTCAAGGAGAGCCTCGGCCAAGGGGGGGGGGGGAAGCTCTCTGGAAAGTATGATGAACGCAATAGTGCAACGAGACGTTGTTGTTCACAATCACACATGATGGTCAGAGCATGGAGTTTCTACCTCCATGGAGTTTCTACCTCAATGGTCAGAGTTAGTTTTTATCTAAAGATTGGCTGGAGCTGATGTTGATGGGTTTGAAAACCTGCTCCATTAATGCTTCCCTCCGAACAGGAGTGCGATTTTAAAACAAAGAAAGCAATGAGCTCAGTCACAATCTGCTTATTATAGCTGGGACACGGTTTATCAGCCAAAGTGCCATTTCATGAGCAGTGAGTGCAACTGGTTCCCGGCAAGTTTTTGCTAAGCTAAATGCAATGATCTTTATAGAAATATTGTGATGGACTTAAACGTAAGTTTGTACAATTATTGTTTGAGGTTCTCCTGACTTCGTCACTTTTGGGTGGTCCAATTACAGAATATAGTCCCAACCTAACACCCACTTCACACCCACTCTCTATTCCAGTCACAAAATGGTTAATTCGTTGTTAAGTAGAACCATGGTAGAATTAAACCCTACTCCAAAATGCATTGTCAGCGTAAGACTTCTAGGTGTGCATCATCAGTGTTTGATATGGTCGGGTTTAAAGAGTCGATGAACTCTTGGTTCACCGTGTTCTCCACACGACATCAAAGGGGTGGCCGGGATCTCTAAACCCCCCGGGCAACATTGGGCTCGTTGGCAACCTACCCACGCGAACCCAGGCCTCGCATAAGCGGCAACCAGAGTTCTTTCATGGCTATATTATAATATTGAGAGCTTTGGATATATCTTTGGTTCCCTCCCTATCTCCTCCATGCTGTTGAATAATGAATGTGTGTCAAGCATTACTGTCAAGTAGCGAATCAATACTGCGTGTGTTTGCAGCTTGTATTTAGGTCACGCGGGTTTCGCAGCCAAGCTTTAAAGGCCATTCCGTAGTAAACGTACATTCTTCACTGTCAGGAATTTCCCATGACTAGTTTACAATCAAACACCAACTCTTCCGATTCCTCAAACGTGGTCGGCCATGAATTCCTCGGAAAGTTCATTATTTTAACCCTTTCTCCTTCTTGGTCATCCTCCTAACTACACACTGGGAACTAAGCTACTTAATGCATCTTAATGGTAGTTCACAAACGTACAGCGATGTGTATATTTGCAAAAGGCACGCCAACTCTTGAAAAGGAGGAGGGATTCGAAATTGTAAACAACTCGAATGGACGTTTTGAACCCCAAAACATATTGCGCCTCTTCACATCCAGCATGTATCCATTGATCACAGAGTGGTGTGTCGACTTTAATATGAAACTTTCTTGTTTTGCTTAGAGCCAAACAAGTTCAGCAAAAGGATAACAAATTTACGAGAGGTGTGGGGGGGGGGGGTGTTGAGGTTGGAATACTTGATTTGTGTTGATTTTGCTCTTAATACCCGATGTAATTAGAGCTCGGGAGGGGCGAGTGGGTTGGCATTGTACGGGAATTTATTTTGTGCATGAATGAACGGATTATGGATTGGGCCGCAAGCTCTCTGCTCTTGTCGTTGAAAATAGGTCAGTCGGATGATAAATGTCACCATTCACATATGGGGAACAGCTCTCCAAAATCTCGCTAAGTTCCCTGTCAGGGGAAAGTATGCCAGAGTGGGGACATTTTGATTAAGTTTTAACTTTTGTTGATATTTGGGCACGGGTCGCTACTTGGATAATATATCTCGTAGAAGCTGAAGCTAACGTATCTCCATTCAATGATAAACTATTTGGAAGAGTCAAAGTCAATTATTGGGAACTTTGTTTCATATTTCGATAATTTTTCAGGCTTGCTTTATCACAGGGATTAAGTGAGTGACGGAACCTCTGAGATTTACATAATGATTCTTCTGCTATCACCAAGTTCAGTTCTCAGTGGGCAATACAACATACATTCAAAATACAAGGCTAAAATCACCCATCACAAACAACAAAGGAATATAGCACAAATCACCCTCTACTGGACCAACAGTGTTTATAGTAACACTCATGCCACTTAAATCCGCTTACTTTGGACTTTCTCTATGTGTTGACTAAGGTATTTATTACCTGATATCAATTTGAGTCCTGCTACATTTTTCATCGTGTATCAAAAAGTGCCGGCCAGCAGGGTATGAGTGCTGGTCTCACGCAATGCCTTTATAATTCTTCCATGTATGCGATTCCCTCAACATTACAAAAAGTGCCTCTCAACCTAACACTGTGACATCTCTGTTAAATGTAACATTGACACAACAAACACCTGATACAAAAAAAATACATCCAAAGAAACAAAAACTTCCGGTTACAGTTCGCCCGTCAAACGGCCCGGGATGGGGCTGACCGGTGCCTTGTGCACGACACAAAAAGTACTTCCCACCTGAGAACAAGGTTCACCTCAACATCAACGGTTGGCCTTAAGTTGAACCCTACCGCATGCAGAGGTTCAAAGCTCGGCCCTGGAGTAGTGGGTCACTCACTGCTACCGCTGGATTAACACTGAAGTCCGTAGCGATTCCCACAAAGAAATCACACCTACACCCTGGACCTCCTCTATAGTTTGCATTCAGAGTGGCCAATGTTTCTTCCGCACGGCTAAAACTTTTTGTTGTGTTGAAATCGTAAATTGGTGCTTCGTCCACTTGCCTCATTAAGTCGGTTTAATTGGCGATTTTCCCGCTTGGATTGAGTCCAATAGGGATGGGCGGATGGTGCACTTTACTTCTCAGTTGGATGCAAGGTGCGTATCCTGAACGTGAAAGGTTTGTCAATTGTAGCGACAGTTGAATTGAAAAGGCAAATCCAAAGTTGTGCGAAACAGGGACAGAATTCGACGTTATGAGGTCATAGACTCCTACTGAAGTACAACTAGACAAAGAACTGTACTGGGAAAATAACTTTCAAATGATTGGCAGAAATATCACTTCAAACTCATACATTAAAAGGGATGAACACACACAGAAAATACACACGGAAGTAATCTATAAATCATAAATTCAAACTTAGGATGTGGATGCTTCCTTGATTTAGAAACCCCATTTGCCATTCACAGAAATCCTTCGACCTTTACACGTAATGATAACATCATAACATCTCGAAATTCTTATTTTGTTCTTATTTGTAACCCGGCGTGGTCAGGTCTTATTCTTTGGGTTTTCTTGGTTGATTTTATAATTTTATTTTCCCTTCATTATATTTCCAAATGAGTAACGTATACACTGCCATTACTAGGATACAATTCACGCTGTTTCATGCAAGGGTGTACTGGATTGTGATAGATGGCCATCTAAACTATAGGACGTCTATAATGACGTCTACTCCTATAGCTACTTAAAAAACTTATTTCATTTTCCATGAAACGCAGCATCGTTGACATCCACTGAAGCGATCTCGACGACAACGCGCCGCGATGTGTAACACGCCAACTTTGTTTTGTAGCGAAGCCTCACGTGCCGTGTATCGAAATTTGAAATTAGTGACGGTTAAATGTAGCGGGCGTGATGGGGCGCCAATAAACGATCGCCAGGCTGAAGTAGAGATCTCTCTGACCTACTTCTCCGTTTGTGGATGCCGCAAATTGTCGATGGTGTTATGTTGCTTCTCGCCGATGAGCAAAAGACAAAATTAATTGAGCACGATTTCGGAATCTTGTGGCAATCTTGAGATCGAGGTTAGAGATATTGGAGTGCTCTAGTTTTAAACTTGAGTTAATTAGTTCAATTATCACGTGGGAGTTATTCAGAACCAGGCACGGAACTGAACGGCACCTGGAACACTATGCCTTGCTGAGCAAGATGGAAAGGCTGGGCGAAGCTGTCTGATGGACCATCCAGCAGGATGCCTCGAGAAAGCAGAATCAATTCATCATGATCATAATTATGTAATCCAGAAATAAATGACATTTACAGAAAAACACGACGAAATTGTATATCATTTCTGATGAAAAAATGGTTCACTCGTCGTCGTTGGTCATGAATATGAATTTATTTTTTAAAAAGAAGAAAGAAGAAGAAATTTAAAACGGATTATAGTAAATGATAGCCATGAAACTCATGCTGATTGTGAAAGCAATGACTACGACAACAACAAGCAATTTAATTGCTTTTGTTCTCTTAATATTCCACCCTGCACAATTTGACATTCCGACGGGGTCGTTGGCCAAGTGGACAACATCGCCGTGTCGTGAACCGTAAGAATCAACGAATTGACGGCATATCGGATGCTTCAATCACACCCAGCCGCGGTGTCAATCCTTAAGCCGATCGTTGCCAAAAAGCAGCTGATTAGAGGGCCCGTTTGGCGGCAAATCTCTGAAAAGAACACAAATATAGCTCGTATTTTATAAATAGCGGTTTATATCCGGTTTGGTCCCTCAAAAGAAGGGGAGAGGGGTTAGTGAGCCAGAAGTAATGTGGAAAAATAACCATGCATGCTTTTTTGGCGTGGCCAAATATTACTAGCTCGGGGGAGTAGTAATGAATAACGGACATTGGAGTTATTTTATGATTTGCTGGAATTTCAGGCGGTTGACCTTTGGGAGAGTTTGCTTGTTTGTCTTGTTTGGGATTCTGAGGGTTGATAATTGACATCGAGCCTAACCTTAACAGAAGTTGTTTTCCTTTTTTGTACTCGGCGTTTATTTTTTGCAATGCAGCATCCGCCCTTGTATTGCGCTAGGCTGTGTCTTACGCTCGAATTATAGTTGTTTAAGGTCAAGCTATAAGTTGTCCATCTGAAATTATTCGCAATAAGTATTCTGCCTTCACAAACCAGTTGTTAGTCTGTTCCTATTAGAAATTGAAAGAGACTTGAGTTGAGAATATGGCTAAGTGTGTCTAAGTCTCTCTGGACGGTCACGGTGGTGGTCACTGAAAATGAACCGGGAGTTTAGAGCTTCGTAACTCAGAACCTCCACAACTCTGTTGAACCACAACTCAAAACCAACAAATTCAAAACCACCACAACTCAAACCAACACAACTCAGCAAAACCAAAACTCAAACCACACCTCAGAACCACCATAGCTCATAATATAGAGGGATCTATCTAATAGTACATGTACATGACGTATCATATATTATGGTGTATCCGCAAACCTTGCTAGATTGTATTCCCATCATGTATATTTTCACATTTTAATAACAAGGACACCCCAAAACACAGTCCCATATCACGAACTAGATCAATCTTTACCCGCTGCATTCTGACCGTCCAATCTCCCTATTGGCACCCCAGCTGTGACCGAACCATGGCAACTACCTTCGGCAGAGTTACACATTTTTTGACAAATTTTAAATGGGTTCACGAGCCTTTAGGGCGTGACTTTGTATCAACTTGCACCCAAGCTTTCAGTATATCGCAGGGCGGCACAATCGGGCAGGCTCACTTCGGACATGACCTCTTGACCAAGGTAAGAGGTCATAAGGCAATGGTCAGCATCTTGGAGGTGGATGTGATACCACTAATCATAGAATCACCACAATCAGGGACGTCTGAAACTTTGCAACGTGGAACAGGTTACAAATTCCATTATTTAATTAATACGAACCAGAGCTTCTTACTCTGGTGACGTCTGGCGGGGAAATAATCCTCCCCCACCAAGCCGATCTTGAAATAGTTTAAATTCACCCGTAAAAAGTCAACAGATAGATCTATATTACTTCTTATACTTCTTAATTTCAGCTCAATGTCACTTCTCGAGCGCTGGAATTCTTGGGTTTGTGTTTTAACGAGTAGCGTATGGTTTGCTGGACGGAACTTTGTTGTCGGCGTGTGGACGTGAAGGAATGTTTTAGGGTCCTATCCCCTTTTACTGAATTTTAATTTGGAGTTTTATACCGCGCAAGTGGTGATCAGTCGACGGGTGTAACGACATTCTGATATCGGGCAGGGTCCTTACTCCCAGCAGCGCATCGACGGCTGAAGGACATCTTCCTGGGATCAGATGGCGAATCGTTGAAACCACCTCATCAACCATCTGTATATAGAAGAATGTACATAACCACTTGCGGATTTTCGTACCATAATGATTCAAGATTTAAATCTTTAAAGGAACACGTTGTCTTGGATCGGGCGAGTTGGTCAATGAAAAGCGTTTGGAACCGGTTCTTATAAAATCCATATGGTTAGAAATAATGATTCACACAAAAATATGTCTCGAATTTTCACGGTTTTCTTTTTACTTTGCGCGAACTATCAGCGTCGGCCATCACGTGGACATGAAGCCTTTTGCGAGCATCTGAAAGCACACCATTCTATGCAACAGGGATGTTTTCCGGGCATTCTTTTCTTGCAATTTCTGCAATTTCGATGATCTGAGCCCAAATTTTACACAGTTTTTTTTAAAGCATAAAAATGATTGGATACACCAAGTGAGAATACTTATCTTTTGACTATTACCAAACTAGTTTCCTGCCTTTAGAGTTATTTAAAACATGCAAAACCAACTAGCAGTTCATTTCATCACCCCCAAATACAATCTGCATAAAGACCTGTCGGTCCTTGCTCCCTGGCTGCATCATGTCCCCTTGCCGGAGGGCATAATGTCCATGAGGGGGTACATTCCGAAAAGTAACAGCTGTAGTACCATGAAGGAAGAACCATGGGTGTGTGTTTTATACCTGTGGGGTTATATAAAACACGCTGCACAGTTTGGGAGCGGATTGGATACAGAGGAAAGCCAAACTGTTACCATATTTCGATTTCGGTCAGTTCTGTGTGTGATTTTTCTTTGGGGGAGGGACTTCCAGATGTGGAATGTGTTGTTGTAAGGGGCAGGTTTTTATAGCTATATATCATTTCGATTTTTCTAGAACTAACACAATTCATCACAAATCATCATCTTTACCATCACATCAGTTTCAGTAAACGTTATTTTGTTTGTCCAATCTTTTGAAACAGCTCTTTGAAAGATGTTCTCGGCACTCCAGAGCAACGTGATGGTACAGCTCGCCAAGGCTGCAGCCGAGTCACGCCCGATACAGGTACATCTTGTCCGAATGGCCACGACGTCCTGCCCGGTGAACGCAGCGCAAGCCGGCGTCTGTCCTCTAGCCAACCACGACATACGGACATCTGCTGACGTTCTAACGGCACCGGCTTCACGCGTGGACGCTACCAGCTTTAGGACTACGGGGGCAAACGCGCTGTCCACGGCCAAACCATACGACGAGATGCCTGGCCCAAGAGGGTTACCCGTACTCGGGTCACTCCTAGACTACACCAAACTTGGTATGCTATTTATACAAAAATCATACTCATAATTGCGACTAATCATTTTGCTTTTGATTCCAACTTATTCAACTTTTAACACACCATGAATGAACTTCAAGTAATATTTTGTGATTTCAAGATCACAACCGAACTGTTAACCGAAAGTGGAACGTTTGCATTTAAAACAATTGACGAACCACGTAGATGACTATTTAAAAATGACCCAAATACCCTTCGGCTTATGAAACAAACGTCGGATGCGATCTTTAAGTAGCACAATGGCATATGGAGTGTATGTGTAACTTTTCACTTCTTTAACATTTCTTTAATCCTTCGAGACTGCTGAGTCGAAACCTCAGGCCATTAACTGTTTGTTTGCATTTATACCATTTGATCAAATTGATTGGTAAGCAGTTTGCAATGGCTAATTTTCTTCTTAAAAATTGCTGACAGGAAACTACTCCTTAGAGAAGATGCACGAAGCCATAGTAGACCGGTTCAAACAGTATGGTCCGATATATAAAGAGAACATTGCCGGAGCAGAAGCAGTCCACATTCTCGATCCGAAGGACGTGGCTGATTTGTTCCGGATGGAGGGCAAGACACCGCGCCGGATTATCATGGAACCCATGGCACACTATAGGAAGATCCGAAAGAAGAATGCCGGAATAGCAAACCTGTAAGTGGAGCTGTAGCTAGGTAGTTCAATACTCCGCGCAAACACATCAAGTGTAACCTATATAGACGCCAATCATAATATCACTATGACATTTGCGGCTTGAATATGCTTTTACCGAATTGGGACATATTCGCGACTTGGCCATACCCATCCCAGCCACACTACATGTAGATTCCTAGAAGGATGCAGTGACGACATTGGAAGTTTCAGACTTGAAGGTTGTTTCAGCCCTCACTCGGCCGAGAACATCTGGATTATATGATGACGTCACATACATACATACATTGGGTTGTAATCAAAGGGTTTTCCCCCTCTTGTGTCAGGAATTATGAAAAATTGGCGTCTCCTTGATTTGTTTGAATTTTCTTTGTTAAACAGGCAAGGAGAGCAGTGGAAGACGTGGAGATCCTCCCTTCAACATGTGATGCTGAAACCAAATAGTGTAGCCACTTGGATCCCTAGCATGGAGGAATGTGCCACAGACTTTATTGACCTCATGGCAGCACATCGCGACCAGAACGGGGAGGTACCAAACTACCTCGGCCAAATCTACAAATGGGCCTTGGAGTGTAAGTTAATGAATCATTTCATAATGTTACGCAGTGCTAAATCCACAAACGGGTATAATCCACAAACTGGCACTACAGTAAGAGTTTGTGCTCAATTCAATATTCAAACGAATTGACATGAACTTGAAGGCAATTGTGAGCCAAAGTCGACCAAATTGGAAAACGGTCCGTAAAACAGGAGCTCATCCAAGGCATGTCATACGTTATTGAAGTACCGTTGAACAAGTAACTGTCAGGCTTAGTCAGGCTTGGTACCTAGACTAGATACAGAAATGTCCCTGCAAAAAAAAAATTCTTTGAATGTTTTTAAAATATGTATACGGCGCCATACAAATGCTGTGAATCATCATCATAATCATCATTAAATATGAACATTTGCTTTATCAACAGCCTCCTTTTCAGTCATCTTGGGTAAGAGAATAGGTTGTCTAAACCCCACAGCTGAAGATACCAATTCCGAGGCAGCGAACCTCATCTCATCCACCATGGACTTCTTTACCGGTCTCTGCAACCTCACCTTCGGCTTCCCTCTCTACAAGTACGGTATCAGGACCAAGGCATGGGCAAACTTTGCCGCGGTGCAAGACTATATCTATAAGTACGTGAGTTTCTGATGATGATAGTCAGTTTGTTCTGTTGATGTAAAAACCCAACATTTGCAGTTTATATCATTAGGACACCGTGACACATTATAAGTACACTGCAAAATACTTTGGTGTTAAAACTGACACCATGTAGGTTGTCACAAAAAGGTACCGAAAAAGAAGCAACATTTTCCTCATAAAATAGGGTGTTAAAATGTGGCAACACCCATGTTGGAAAAGTGTTAACACCCTATGAGTTTATTTTCCCATATGAATACCCCAAATCAAGATCGCTTCTGTCATTGTCTTGCCGCAATCAAACCTTAAATGCACATATTAAAACAAATGACAAAACATAATCATGTTCTTCTTGTTTTCACCCCAAAACGTGACCACCGATTCTGGAAAAAAAAAATTTGTTTTACATTCATATAGAGGAAGACAATGTTTTACTGAAGTACAGGACAGGGATAAGTACTCTTCGGTAACCTCTAAAACAAAAATTTTAAGTCGAGAATAGACTCAGCCTTGCAGGATAATCCTACCTAAGGTCAAGTGCAATTCTCTAAGGTCATACATTGTGTTTGGCTTATTATGACGTCAACGCTTTCATTTCACAGCAAAACAGCGGAACACGTCACACAATACATAAACGACATGAGAGAACGTGACGTCACATCACCTACAGCCAATCAGACACAAGGGAGCGATCAGAAGGCCACAGTTATAAACTATCTACTTACAAAGGACAATTTTGAATTCGAAGACATCTGCACTCTAACGAACGACTTGCTATTTGCGGCTATAGATACGGTAAGCATCAGTTTTAAACAGTTATGATAAATCAAAATTGTTCTACTCAAAACTAGCTTCAAAAACTCGTCATATTGCGGTATCACAGACTGGTCCCCTGTCTTTATCCGCAGGTTGTATCAAAGACATGAACTGGTTTTACGGAACCAGTGATTTCATTGGATAAACGTGCAGTGACGTATAAGCTTTCATTCTGTGTTTTGATTGGTCCGAGATGATGTTTGTCAGCAGCTGCAATTTCGGTCGTCTGCATGCAGTGTTCATAATGTTTGTAACACTTGCACATGTTCATGCATGTAATTTATATATTATGTATACATGTACGTAGAATTTGACCACGATCCTCCTTGTGAAATGGATATGTCAAAGTACGCTCGCACGAGATTGGTATCTTGTTTATTTCACGAGCTTCGAAGAGTGACGTCAGATGTTCAGGCTAGTGGAATTACTGCATTGAAGTTTATCAAATAATTTGTTTTTCTTCGTTTTTCTCTAGACGTCAAATCTTCTGGCGTTCTGTCTTTACTGTCTGGCAAAGAACCCGGAAGTACAAGAGCGTCTGTACGAAGAGGTCTCTAGAGAGCTTCCGGTAGGGACGCCCGCTACGGCAGAAGCTCTACAGAACATACCGTACCTAAAGGCATTCGTCAAAGAGACAGTGAGGTGAGCATTGACCATGTGATCTACTTAAGTCACAACGTAAGACAAGAATCGCGTTTCAAATGTTTGTTATTTTTTACGTTCAGTGAATTTAAGTAGAAAAGAAAACACCAAAAACTGTAACAACACTCTATTTTGTGATGTTTTTTTTGTAAACGTATTTTCTATTCTGCTATAGCGGAGTGTGAATTACCTTTGTATATGGGGGAACCGGGACTATAACACTTTTTGAGATGTTTTCTGATACAGTTTTCTAAACTATGACTTCAATTCAGAGGGAAAATATTTCACAGCAAAAATAGTTCCAGTATGAACTTCATGTCATATGACAAAAATGAAGCAATATTGTTTTTGACCCTTGTAATACTTTTAGAAGCAATTAAAGTATTTTGTTATAAAGCACGGTCAGGTCAGTTACGTCCCGCATTGTTATTTTGTCTCTGCTAAGTACAAATCCAACCCACTCTTTTTCCACCTACAGAGTTTATCCACCCGTTGACGGAACCAGCAGAATATCAAATCATGACATCTCGATTCGAGGTTACAGAATACCAGCGAATGTAAGTGTTAAAGCCACACGTATACGCACGCTCACGGATCGGGGGTTGTGGGGTCCTGCTGCTGTTGTTCTATTAAAATTATTCCCTTTACTCCTCTGTGGGATTCAAGTTGAACTATGTTGGGTCTATTTTTCAAATGTAAAAGATCCTACAGCAAGGTTCGTGCATTTGCCCACACACCCACACCCTCCCCAAACACAAAAGTTTCCGGTCAAATGTCAGACAGTTAAATTACCTCATTTTTGTGAAACGGTTGAAGAGTTCAGCATAACGACAACTTGTCCTGGTTCTCAAAATCACACGTCAGCCTGTGTAGGATAAAACACTAATTATTGTTACTACTTATAGTCTTGGAGCTACCTCCATGGAATAGTGTACGATCACCATTGATTAGAGTTGAATTATTCACATTACGACGGTTGTCAAAAGAGGGCGGTATTACCTGCTTTTATGCAGACAACTCTGCTTTTATAGTGTAAAATAGTCTGGTCACACAACGACAACCATTACAGGCAACTTGCAAGCAACTAACTGCAGTGCATGCTTCAGGACCACTTGGTAGCACATGAGTAATTTTCAAACAATATCTTACAATTTTTAAACGACTCCTCTAGAGGGTCTAAATGTCAGGCCATTAAATATTTTGTTTGCATTTTTACCAGAGGTCCTTTTGATTGGCAAGCAGTTTGCAGCAGCTAAATCTATTTCTGCTTTTGGTTGTTCTAAGCATCTTATTGAACTTCTTGTGTGATTTTGCTTTTGCAGACGTTAGTCCGGGTACACTGTCTATCCGGAAGGATGCCCCAGTATTTCAAGGACCCGGAACAATTCAAGCCGGAACGTTGGATTCGGGGACACAAAGACTGCGAGAACATCGATCCGTTCCTTGTGCTACCGTTCGGAACCGGGTCAAGAATGTGTGTGGGACGGAGGCTAGCCGAGCAAGAAATTTACCTGTTAATGGCGAGGGTAAGCTATTAAGAGCATACGTTGATTCATAATAAACCCAATAAGAAAGCGATACAAATTTTTGACGTCACAAATTCGCAATAAATAATTCGCGACGGTGGCCTTGTGCTCAACTCCTGCGAAACATTCTTTTTAGTCTTTCAAGTTTCCTTGGAAAAGGAAAGATGAATAATAATTTAATCGTTTTGCTTTCTCCAGCTCGTCCAGAGGTTCCGTGTTGAGTGGCATCACGAAGACATGGACTATCTGTTCCGACTCACCAACGTCCCCAGTCGACCGCTGGAACTCAGCTTTGTCGACCGCGCATGAGTAGTGAACTTTTGACATCGATGAGACATGCGCAAACACCTATGAATCGCTCGCATATACTTGGGGGCGAGAGCATGACATCTATTCAGGGATCATCACAACATTGCCAAACTGGAGTTTATTACCCGATAAAGGGACGGTACATCAATAGTAACAACAACAATACCCCCCCCCCCCCGCAAAAAAATGTACAAAATAAAAAGTCAGAATTATCAAAAAATCACTCCGTATTATTTACAGAAAGTGACTTTGGCACGCTATGTGGCAGCAGACTTACCAGGTAAATTTACATTGTTTACGTTGTTCTGAAAATGTGCACTTCGCCGAGAACAATGGTTTTTACTTGGTTAGTATGCTGTCACCTAGCGACCCAAAAGTCCCCCTTACATCAATTGACGCCTTCAAAATACTATGTCGCGACTTTGACGACACCAATGATGTGCCCTTCTTTTATCATAGTCAGTTAAATTGTTTATTATTTATTTACTCTGTATTATAGGATTTCGATAGAACGAAACAAATTCTTTATTCAAAGTCTGTATAAATTGACGCTGTGTGCCAAAACCATGCCAAAACTCAGAACTATATTTTATTTGCTCACCAAGAGACGAAAAGAAGAGTTTTCCTATTGATCCAATTCACCATCACCAAAATAATCTTGGTTGCGCCATTTTGGGAGCAAATGTCCCTGTATGTAATATACAGCACAGTGCGCATGTGTAGGCGTGGTGGTGTACATTTACACGCATCACCATACATTGTACGTGTAATTTGGATCACCACATGGTAAGTGTGGCAGACATTAGCCATTATTTGTGACGGTGGTGAAAGGAATCATTAAGTTACATATATTTCTAACTGATTTCTAAAATGAGATACTTTAAGACATCATACCACCTTGATATCGTGGCTTTTGCATTTTCACCATTGATAGCATGGTGATGTTTGAGTGGTCTTCTCATCATTGGTGCAATGGGAAACTTTTTAGGACACTTAGTGGCAGCAGGCTTACAAATCCATTGTTCTCAGAAATTTGCACATGCGTAGAATAATGTAAACAATATAAGTGAACCTGGTAGGTCTGCTGCCACCTAGCGTTCCTTAGTCTCCCATAATACAACATTTTACTCATTTCTGAGAAGTGGCTGGTTTTGGCCTGGTTGGACGCGTCATAAATTAATAACTATATTCACCGACAAGAATCTTTTAGTTTTTATAATACATCAAAATCTAAAAGATCAATTATGGTAGAGTTGCATATTGTATTCTTGTACAAAACGTATAGCATTGTATTCCCGGTGTGGTAGGAGATTCTGTCCCTCTACGGCGAAGTGTGTAGAAATGTGGCATGATAGCGCCCTCTATTGAATCCACTTCCTTCAGCCCATGTTAATATTTAGCGTTAGGGGAAACACAAACCGGGGGCACAATCTCCTAAACACAGGACGAAGCATAAAAGATAATTTTTATTACCGTGTAAATACTATTATTATTTTAATTATCATAAAAATTACAGCCGACTCATTATTTTGTAAGTATTGTGTATTATACTATTAACCTTTAAAAAAAAAACAGTGTGCATGATAAGTGTTGACACATATAATTAACAAAAATAGTAACAACTCATCATATGACCTCCTGATACACTTTGTGCATAATGGTTAAGTTGGGTCTAAAAGTGAAAACATCACTGGGGAACTCGCCAAAACAAAATGGCGTCTACCCACAAAATAATACTTCACTTCTCCGCAACGATTTCAGTTTCAATTTTACTCGTTCCCTTATTACGAATGGTCAAGGAGCAGAGTTCGCCTTGGTGTATAAAGGGGGATGAGGGATCCTTGAGAGCCCACACCTTCAGAACAGCAATCCCCTTCGCTGAAACAATTTACCGTCGCCCCACATGAATGAGTAGAACATGTTAGCTCGTTTCAAACGTGTCAACGGAACTATGGATGATGTGGTTAAAAGATTGAGACTGGAACTAAAAACTAAAACCTGTTGTACTTTGATTTTCATTGTTTTGCCTTTACACATGTCTTGGTCACGTTATACTTCATTCTCCCTTATAACCCCCTTATAGTGGAGACATCGACAAAATAATAGGAGACATGGAACGCTAGGTGGCAGCAGACTAACAAGGGATTGTGTACATCACGTTCATGTCGATCTTAGTCGACTTTTGGGCAATGGAAATAAGCAATATTGGTACATGTATACAGGGTTTTTTAGAAGCTGTCAAACATCTTCTCGACTCAGAGTCAACAATGATTTCTATTGAACTTGTACTGGTATCGAGTTTATAATCAATACAATTAGCAGTTTGGAACAGCAAATTTAAATTTCTTGACTTTCAATTTATTTAGAGTTCAATTTACATTGGCCCTTTGTTCACTGTTCCACGATTCAGTGTGATGGTACACATCTTGTCAGTCCGCACACTTTCAAACATTGCCAAACATAAGTCATGTGAAAAAAATCCCTGTAGATTGCCGCTATAGGTCAAAATACATTTAACTCAACATTACCTGTATAGGACATTTTCATGATATGTGTGTGTTTGAGTTGAAAAGGGGTGGCCAACCCTATATATGTATACGCAGCCTGATTTTATAGAGCAGTCTGCTTATATAATGCATATGTATTATATTTTAATTAAACCACATCTCAAATAATCCAAACTGTTGGTTTAATTCATTTCAACGTTGCCCCATCCCCACCCGCCCCCACTCGCACGACCCTCCCCTACGCATCTGAATAGTCATTTTGACCAATCAAACGTTTACAAATCAAATAACGGGTTGTTCGTTTGGAAGCCGAGTGCAGTGCACCAGCGCGAGAGGGCGCTCTTGCCCTTTCACTTTGTTTTCTTGATAGAAAAATGCTCCCTCGACACGGGTACGCCACACTATCAACCGTCACTAATCGACTAACGCTGATGGTTTTTTTTTTAAATAAAACAAACACACAAAAATTTAGGCAGATTAACTCCTCAAATTCCCAAGCCTAATACTAGGACGACCAACTTTAACGCGCGCGTATCACCACCAAAGTTAAAGCACATAGCCCAGCTCCGGATAGAATGTTATATTTCCACAATCGAATTGCACAACACCAAAAACATTTATTCCAATGTAACTGTTTGAGCTCACAATAAATGATAACTATAGTTTGGCGCATAAATTTGTGCCTATTCAGTGCGGTAAAACACCACAAATAAAACTGTATGATGGCAGACGAAACAGAAAACTCCCTCTTGTGGCTAAACCAAACTTTTACGGCAGTTGCATACCATCACGATGATACCAGTGAACGAACGTGACTGCTTCTGTGGTTACCAGCACCTCCTGCTTGGACCAATAGAAATTGCTGGTAGCTACAACAGCATTATCAGTATTGGGTTATTAAAAGTACCCGCCGCTCACACCACTTGCAGAAACGCTTTGGTATAGACAAGACTCCTGGAGAGGCTTGTATTGAAGTATAAGAAGGGATGGGTCTTAACAGAAAGCATTACATTGCCATTGGTTTGGCCACCACACTTGTGGCGGTAGTGGTAGTTGTGGCCATAGCTGTACCGGTTTCTAATTCCCGTAGCAGGAAGGATGGTTCTTCGGCAAGCCGCGACCTCGCAGTGCAGTACATGTCTGAAACGCCTCTTATTGACGGGTAAGTCTGGAGGTTTATTCTCCCAAGTTATTGTTGTTTACTGTGTGCACCTTGTGACGGTGTGTCTCATTTTCCCAGTTGATAAAAGAAGACTTGAAACAAGTAGTCTGCTGCGCTGTTATCAACAAATAACATTTTACATTAATAAGGCGCAATGGATCACAGCGCACTTGAAAGATGAAATGACGGAAAGAGGTGAGTCTTTAGAACTTCCACGAAATGCCGTTAGAGTAAATGACAGTTGGGAGATTGTTCCAAATCATTAGCCCAGCCACACACTGAAAGCTGTTTTACCTAGAACGTTGTGTGCACGGGGAACATTCAAACGAGTGATGTCAAATTAGTACGGACCGAAAAAATCGTGGAGGACTTTAAAGTATAAAACACTAAAATGAAAATAGGCCTATTATCGTATAAACATGTTGTTTAAACAACACACCAACTGCTTTACAAGAGAAGTAGGTAGTACTAGTACTAGTAGCGTAAACGCACAATAATGGCTGAATACCTTTACGTAGCACATCAAACAATCTAGGATACATCTATTTCAAGTGAGAGACAATCCCACTCCCATCCCAGGCGGGGGAAACTCCTCAATTTGAACCCACGTGCCAAATGACTTACATTGGAGTCAAATTGATGTCAGGGCTTTGTCAAACGAGGCAACTTTTACAGGCATCTTGGAGGCAACCAACTGCAGTGCATGCTACGGGACGACTTTGGTACCACATGAGTATTTTTCAAACAATGTCTTACGATCCACAATATGTGAACATTCAATTATGAATGTATTGTCTTCTGGGAGATTGCCTGTAACTGGTTGTCTGTACTCGTGCGCCACTGACAGATCTTGAGTGTGACAAAAATGCAGTCAGTGAAATCTTCGGTGGGGGACTCGTTTCAGGTCTGAACGGAGGGAAGGTCGCTAGCTGAATACCATTAGTTATACGTGAAACCTGTTGAATTGAAAGTGCATGCGGTTCAATGGCATACGCGGTGCTCGAAACTATAGTTGACTTGATTCTGGGTTCAAGGATAACTTTTTTTGATGCATTCATTCGATGTAGAAAACAGGGTCACTTTAAAAGCAGTGTATACTTGAGGTAAATTGAGGTAAATTAATGTCAAAATGTCCTTTACTCGTTTAGATTATAGTTGTATACAATGAAACCAACCTGTGAAACATGTCATTTCAAAGGTTATACCTTTTTTTAGATAACAGCAAAAAAACATGGAGTGGTTATCCACGCAGGAAGAATATCCATCTTAGAGGCATGCTTCTCACTAAGTTTGTTGGTCATACACTTTGGAGTAATTACCCAAAGGGCTCCCTTGCCTTTAAAAGTCATTCAAAAGTCTTCTTGTCATTCAAAGTTAACGTTGTATAATATGAAATAATGTATTTATATTCACAAATATCTAGTATAAATTGGGATAGGGAAACACACCCAGACGGTATATTGTTAAGTGATGAACGGAGACCCTCAGAGGTGAGACCCAAACTATACCATTGAGCTCTATGCCTCCAGCACGGGTAACAAAAACAATGATACCACGTTCGATATCACTGTTCGAAACACCACCCCCCACACCTCTGATAATAATAAGGGACCACTCATGCGCAACGTTGAATTGAATAGGCAGCGACTTGCAATCTGTAAACAAAATTTGAAGTTTGAAGTTTCTGATCCGCGTGGTTCTTGTTCTCGATTTGATTTTGAATACATCCCAGACGCCAACTGCCAATAATTATTCCTATTCAACTCATTTCCAACCAATGATGACACAAAACTAGAGGCCGACCCCTTTTTGGACTGCCGGTCACGGTTCGGTAACGCTGAGTTGTACTTTTTAGAGACATTTTTGGAAAGAAAAAAACGAACAAAAAGTATTTCTTCTACAAAAACATTTAGAATCTGTTTAGGTGAGCTTCGTGCTCTATAAATCAATTATTTGTCAATTCAAAGGTTGTTTTTCGTACAAACATGACCTACATTTCATGCTAATAATAAATTGCGTTCACCTCCCCCCCCCCCCCGAAGATTTCCGAACGAAACTCAGAAATACAGACATCCTTTTGATAAACTCAGTTTGAATACATTGTGTAGATTCCCGCTTAAAGGCAGTGGACACTATTGGTAATTACTCAAAATAATTGTTAGCATTCAACCTGACTTGGTGACGACTAATGGGGAGAGGTTGATGGTATAAAACATTGTGAGAAACAGCTCCCTCTGAAGTGCCATAGTTTTCGAGAAAGAAGTAATTTTCCACGTATTTGATTTCGAGACCTCAGATTTTAGAACTTGAGGTCTCGAAATCAAGCATCTAAACGCACACAATTTGTATGACAAGGGTGTTTTTTATTCATTATTATCTCGCAACACCGATGACCAATTGAGCTAAACTTTTTCACAGGTTTGTTATTTTATGCTTAATGTTGAGATACACCAACTGTGAAGGCTAGTCTTTGACAATTACCAATAGTGTCCACTGCCTTTAATGTCCAGTCCTAAGACAAGGCAGCTTCACCATGTCATCCCCCTAATCGTCCCGGCAACAGGGCTGGGGGTGACTGTTGGACAGCAGAAACTGTTAGCTCGCCATGTCACTTATCCCTCAACTTGTTGACTATTTTACATTTAAATAAGGATGTTTTTGAACACTATACGAGCCAGCGGGACAGCTAGGAGTGAATTCTGACCAGTACTCGTGTGTTGGCAATTAATACACATCGGTGTAAGGGTAAAACAAACAATGTCACGGTATAGTAATGCCTTATTGTTTGTGTCAGTGGCCCTTTTTATCGCTTACAATCTTCCTGTGATTCGGACAAACGTGCCATCCTCAAAAACATTCAATTTTTTTTAAAGGATTCCCCTTTTTGAATCAATTTAGAAAAAGCCAATTGAAAAGCACTACGAAAGCAAATCGCTGAAGGACGGGTCCATGCCGTCGTGAGTTGCCAACGGTGAAGAATTGTGTGTATACACGATAGGGTGGGCTAATGTTGAAAGGGTTGTCCGATTATGTACTTTTAAGAGTTTGACAAACAAATCTAATCTCGTTGAATGGTTATGAGCTAAAAGTGATGTTTACTCGACAGGTTAATACCCGGCAGTTGTGTCAATACTAAACCAATGAGAAAGATTACTGGGTTGATTTAAGTACTTCCCGGTATCCTATCATAGAAGTTTGGAGCCATTGCTGTCTTTAAAGGAAAGACATTTTGGGTTTTTGGAACCGCTTGACTGTTTTAATCCTATATAGATGTATAGTGTAGAAATAAAATAAAACATAAGCTGTGAAAATTTCTGTAAAAAGTTGCTAGTATTTTCAGATAGTGCTGAAAATCCGGAGCGGTTATGCCATGCAGGAAGAATTGGAATACATAATCTGAGTAACGTTTCTGATAACGTTTCTCTGTAGCTGTGACATTTTAGTATTTCTAGAGTCTGGAGACTCCATGTTAGTAAGCATTTATATACATCTATTCTGTCACATTTGTGTTCAACAATTGCTAATATGTGTTGGAGACATCCAGTGGATTTGCAGCCTATGGAAAAGGCGCTCTATAAATGCCAGCTAATTATTGACAACGATTTATCCGTAAAATAGATGTCTAGTTTAGTATGACACTGCTCTAGAATTCCTAAGGTCGTGGGTTCGTATTCAACCCGAGTTATATGCCTGTGATATTTGTTTACAGAACTCGTGAACGTTTACCGAGTATACAGTGCTAACACACATCGGGGTATCTGGGTGAGAAACCAAAATGAATATTATTAATCCTGTACTTCGCCTTTAAATATTAAGTCCACATTGTTGGGTCGAGTGGTACCATCATACGATAACTACTGTTTACATCCAGTATCAATAACGTCGTAACAGCCGAGTTATTTACTACCCTATTCATATTATCTCTGCACTGCAGCTTCTTTACAGGTTTACAATTCACTGACATATATTGTGCTATCATATTTATTGCAGTCGGGGAAATTGCTTCCAAATCTAAGCCTTGTTCACAGCCTTCATGCAGCAATGTTCGGGTCGTATAAGTTTAATGACAGTGCCATATAACATTTCACAGTTATTCCAACCCCATAGTTTAACATGGTTCAACACGCTTACACCACGGCAACCATGGCAACCAAATCTTCCCACCTTGACCTCAGTGTTTACGTCCCAATTAAAGTACTTCTGCTGGTAATACACAAATAAAATCACAGATTTACCATTAACTTACACGGTTTTAAGAAAATGGTGACAAAAAGCTTCCCTTAAAACTACTTGCTGAAACGCTGTACTTTGCCTGTTAAACAGGGCAAAACAAAGTTTGTGTTTTGCACGGGATTTTGCACACGGTCTTACAAAGCTTCTAACTTTGATTGCACAGCGGTTAGAGCAATACGTTCGTCAAACAAATGGCGTTTTCTCGACTTTGACAAAGGTCTGAATGGAAGTGTTTCTTATAAGGATCGGTATCATTCACTTTATTACCAATGAGATTAGAATTTGACAACATGATGTTTAGTTTATGTATTATCAAAAAGCAAGTAGAGGAAGGCATGCATACTGTACACAATTGATATTTCAGTGAAACCAATGGCATTCCAGAAGCTTAATGATTTAACCATAAGGGAAAATATCCACTGTTGATCCTTTCTCTCTGGTGGTTTAACTATCGGCCCCTGTGGTTTACACCATAAATCATGGTTTGTCGTTAAACTGCTTAACCTCGTGCATGGTATCAAATGGAAAAACCATTCGCAGTTCGACACCAAAGGATCTGGAATCAGAAACACATGGGGAGTGACCATTACAGGCGCGCCGGGGTTCCAAATGCCCGGGTCATAAGACTCATTGTACAATTGACAATCCGAGATATCACACCCTCTCTCACAGGGAATCCAGGCCCGTGCACAACGCGATGTACCGGCCTCTACAACTCGCTGATTTATGCCAGATGTACATTTGACCTTGTATGCTATGCTACACGCACACAATTTGATCTGTACTTTCATGTGAGGACTTTCTTTTATGCCTCTAACTGAATACTCTCCATAGACTAAAATGTAAAGGATAAAAATGTGAGGACATAAATATTCAATGGATTGTAACGACTGGGATGGGGGACGGGGTCTCTTTTGAGTTCCTTTGTTCTACTAGCCCCTCTCTTTTAACAATCAGTCTGGTAGTTATGAGTCAATGCACTAACACATTATTTATATCAAATAAAGACTGGTGTCTGTCTCTATCATTGCGGATACAGGTCACTGCGGTTACATGGGACCAGTCTAACATGGAGCTCCTTCAAAATTAACCACTCGCCTCAACTGTTATGGAAATTAGATATTCAACAAGCGCAACATGTTGTGGCTGAAAGTGCAATGTCACAATGAGACGTCAAAATATAAAATGTGCCCCGGTGTACATTCCTACGGTGGGATACCAGTGGAACTTATAATACTAATCCAACTCTCAAACAGCAACAGATAAAACACAAACATGTTGAAAACCTCAATGTTGTTTTCAAACACACACGCGTTATCTTTACGGATCATAGCAACGGAAGGCCGGTGTGGCAGGGAATTCTCTCCCCAAAGATGCTGTCTCTCCATCATACGGCGAACTGTTTCAAACTACTTATGATAGCGCCCTCTTTTGAACTCTCCTCCTCCATCCCTTGTTTCCATAATTTGGAAGAGAATCTCCGGCGGACTATAGGCGGACAGAATTCCCTACGTCATCTGCATTGTACTGTGACATAACGTCTATAGTGAAGGATGGTGCCCCTTCAAAGGTGTCTCTTTGTGAAATAGAAACGGCCCTGCCCTCTCATCAAATAGGAACTTCCATCACTTCTGGGATTCTTTAAAAAATAAACGGTATTTTAATACTCGTTCTCTTGTTTCCAATTTTCAATCATTTTTTTTGTCGGTTGATTATAATCAGTGGGTTTTCCTTTTCTTCTCTTACAGCCACAATGATTTGCCATGGCAACTGAAAAAGTTGTACAACAACAGGCTGAAAGACGTTGATTTGAGTGCCGATCTGAGCGGGTCGACTACACTTCACACCGATATACCCCGGCTTGAAACGGGCAAAGTCGGGGCCCAGGTGAGTAAGAGCACCCCTCCTCCCACCCCCTCCCCAAACTTAGCCCCACCCTCTCAACATTACCCCCCTTCTCTAAACCTAATATATTAGCTATAAACCGAACCTAGATTTAAGGTTAAAGTTTCTGGAAAAAACAAATGCTGACGTCAACACTCGCAGTAAGTCTTGGCTGTGCCATTTTTGAAGTTTGGGTCCCACGTGTACAGCCTCGCTATCATGGTGCATGACATTAGTAGCGTGTCATATATTTGCATTGCGTAACTACGAGGGAGCAATGCATGATGGGGGAAATGTCGCGGTGTGATTAACCGCTCTTTGGAACAAGGTTGCCCGAACTGACAACTGAGCATGTTAAGGTACGCGCGCCGTACGTCAAACAAGAAGTTTGGCTCCAAAATGGCACACCGTGCAAAGTGGACGCACAGTGGTTGCTAGTGTGACGTCAGTGCAAAATGTGCAGTGATCTCTAAAATACCAATATAATAGAAATCAATGGAAATGTGTTTTTGAATAATCACATTGTTCCCCTGTTTACTTTTTAGTTTTGGGCCGCATACACACCTTGTGATTCCCAGTACAAAGATGCCATTAATCATATACTGGACCAGATTGACGTCATCAAAAGAATGTGTGACTGGTATCCCGAGTCGTTCCAGTTTGCTACATCTGCTGATGGTAGGTTAAGGGAACCAGTTCAGGATATATTACTAATATTAATAAGCTTATGTACTTTCTCTTCTGAAGACAGTAGATAGTTCTGTTCGAAACGTCAGGGCCACACCGGATATTTTCTCAGCGAGCCAACACTCCTACAGTTTTACATGCAAACTAAAGTTTTAGTTTACTTCTTCAATGGCTGCTCGGGCTTGTAATAACAATTATTCCAAACCCCGGCTCTAGGCTCTGTTTGAACATGGTTTGGTGTTTCCATCACTGTGGATACAGCACACTGCTCCAAGAATTACCGACGGAGCACAAGCTGGTACCTGTCTTTATCGGATGAAGACAGGGGCCCAGTCTTGTGAAATGACAGGCTAACTATTACCACTGGTTAACTGAAAACGGCTAAGAGCAAATTGTAATATACTTTGACAGGAATTGCGTGAGAGATTGATTTAATGTTTCGTGGCTTTTGAAAGACAAGATTTTGCGTTCTTGTCAATTTCAGATATTGTGGACGCCCACAGTAAGGGCAAAGTTGCCTCCCTCATCGGCGTTGAGGGCGGTCACAACATTGACAGTCATCTGGGCGTATTGCGCATGCTCTATGAACTAGGTGTCCGCTACATGACGGTTACGCACAGCTGCAACACCCCATGGTAAATCATTCAAACATTAATTATTGACTTTATTAACAGAGAGTTCATGGCGACAACGCGCAGGGACTTGACAAGGCATTGTCACAGCAATTGTGAGCTTACATTTCGTGAGCAGACCTGTTTTTCAACATTCTTCCCAACTTTTTAAACACAAGTATCCCTCACAAAAAGAAATATGAAAAAGTAAAAAATAAAATGACAGCTTTGTCTCTATAAGGTTAGGACTTGGCCATCTTGGTTATACTTTATGGGATTGGGTGATACTTTGCTTCTTCACTCAAACAAGGGAAACCTGATACCAACATTTATCAATATAACAATACATATTGGAATGTAGGCCCCTACTTGCTAAAGTTCAGTTGATATATTTTGCTTTATTTTATTTGTTGACATCAGGGCCGACAATTGGCTGGAGGACAGTGACCCAACCCCCTTCCAGCTCGGTGGAATAAATGACTTTGGGGAGGTAAGGTCCAAACTGGTTGATAGATGAATAGACTTTCGTGGATACAAAAGGTTACATGGTATATGTTATAAGTGTAGCTTTCCTCAATGCGGAGTCAAGTTCGTCAGCTAAATAATGACCTAGTATCAATGACCTTAATGTACATCAGATACAATGACTTTATATAAATGACCTTAACCCAGCTAAACAATGACCTTCCAGTATTCTAGAATGACCTTACAGTACATCAGCTATACAATGACCTTTCATTAGCTATACAATGACCTTATACCGGCAGTATTGAAAGTTTTCTACAATGACCTTATAGTACATCAGCTAAACAATGACCTTATGCACCAGCTTTAAAATCACCTTGATATACAATGACCTTGATTTCTCTTTCTACCCCATCAGGCAGTCATCCGCGAGATGAATCGACTGGGAATGCTCGTGGATTTATCCCACGTCTCAGTAGAGACTATGAATGCTGTCCTTGACATTGTCGAAGCTCCCGTCATTTACAGTCATTCTTCAGCATTTTCTGTCTGCGGCTCGTATCGGAACGTTCCGGATTCAGTGCTGGAGCGCATCGTAAGTGCACACTCATTTCAGAATCACATTCCAATCATGTTGTACAAAAGATACTGGACATAAATACTCCGATGAACCAAAGCCCAAAGTCAGAACCACACTGACCTGCCAACTACTCTTCCAACAATGACTGTGGTTTATTTGCTATTTTATAACTCAGGTTGAAAACCAAGGGGTCGTTATGGTGAATTTCTACACGGTGTACATCAACTGTCCACCAATGAACGTCAGTGCTGACCCAAGTGAAGCTACGATGGAGCAAGTTATACGTGAGACTCGTTAATATTTCTTAGAGTGTAGACCTATGTGGACCGTGGTGAATCTATGGTTCAGCCCGGGAGATTCGTAGAAAAGCAAACAATTTGTTCTCGATCTTGTTTTTGCAGAACATATTGAGCACATCCGTGGCATCAGCAATGGTAAAGGGATCGACATAGTGGGCATTGGAGGTGATTACGATGGCGTAGGAACGTAAGTTAAATTATCGGATATTCAAATTATGTACTCAAAATACCAATTCGTACCAAGTCTGCGTTTCGAAAACACCCAAAAGATATATGGCAATGCGAAGTACGGCCTCCTTTTGTAATGAATCTGTTTTGGTTTCTGATCTGGCTTAGGCTTGCACCCCTTCTAGAAGCTCCGTACCGAATGCACGCATTTTCAAATTAACTGACAAAGCCTGAGCCCAAACCCAAACCTAAGCCGTAGTTTCGAAAGCGCCTAGTCTGGTACCCAAAATGCAGGATCGATAGGAGGCGATCTATTGAAGTCTTTGATCGTCTTACCACATCTCAAATCACGTCATTTCTATTTATGAATTGATCAAGCCAGAAACGTGTTAAACTATAAATCAGTAGTTGAGTTGAAGACAGTCGAAAAGAAAACGAAGGAAGCAAGTCGAGGAAAGAAAGCTACAAGAGGCACACCAGTCAGAAACAAGAAGACTTTAAGTTGTACAGAAATGCCACCTAAACTAAAACCGCACGTTAGCAGTGACGAGCACACTCCACAATATACCAGTGTTGCATTTCCTTATTGCAAAATATTCAACCTTCAAGTCAGGTCATTGTTTTATGACAAGAATAACCCAACAAAAAAAAACCCGCGGTTTACCAATTACAAAATAATATAATACTAATCAGAAAATAACGGGTTACCAATCGAAAAATATTGATTAAATCACCAACGGATGATATTGAGTTATCAAATCCAAAATGGCTCGCATGGGGAAATAAATAACGGATTACGAAAGGGGAAATAAGGGATTATCAATGAAAACAACACGCTACAAATGTGAAGATTAATATTATTGATTACCATCTAACAAAACCTGACAATATTATTTTGGGACTTACCAGGTTACCAACTGGTCTTGAAGATGTGTCCAAGTATCCTGATCTGATTGCTGCCCTCATCGAGAAGGGAACTTGGACCGAGGAAGATATTAAGAAACTTCTTGGTGAGAATCTACTCAGAGTCTTCAGGGCTACTGAAAAGGTAAGACAATTAACTGACTTTAAAGTATATCTTGGGGTTTTTGGAATCGTTTGATTGATTATAATCTTACCAACAATACAACAAACTGTGAAAATTCCACTTCAAAGGGCATTGGGGATGTTGCCCAAAATCCGGAGCGAATTAATTCCACGACAGGAAGAATCATCCCTAGCACCAGGAATACACAATCTGAGAAGTGAAAGGCTTAAGAGATAACATTTTAAATTTGCGGAGATAAAAACTGGTTGGGCTGCATTGACAGAGAAAGAAACTTTTATTGGCTAAACATTGTCCACTTTGCTGCGAGTGCAAGGCGTTTCTATACAAAGTTAAATATTGACTTTGATTTTGCAATTCGCTTGACAATCGCCGTTCATGCTGTAACACCTTTTCCGTGCTTTTGTGCACACGTGGTATGACTAACACTCTTATTGTTCATTGTTGGCGTCCATTTTGTTTTGGTCTAATTGAGTGTGCTATTGTTTATCACCAGGTGAGGGATGCGAAGATGGCGGCAGATGTGAAACCTTATGACCAAACTATCCCTAAAGATAACGAATGGGAGACTAACAACACCTGCAGGACCTACGTCTAATCTGCTTAGCTTAAACGTCAACACTACTTAGCTAACTGGGAACAACACTTATCTGTTTAGCTAAACTGGGAACAACACTGCCGACTAATCAAATGCTCTACTTCTTGCTTTCACAATAGGCCCATGCCACACGTGGCAATTTACAGACAATCAGTTTCAGGCAATCTCCAAGAAGAGAATCCATTCACAATTAAATTTTCATACAAATGTCTATGAATTTGTTTGAGAAGGTGAGCTTGTACATTCCAGAGCCTATCTGGCAGGCAAGATACGACCATGGGAAAGCCTGACAAATCACGTGCCTGAGGGATAAATTTTGTCAATTCTTTAGATTGATGAACTATTAATAATAATATCAATCTGTATGCTTAAAACAAATCTTGTAACTTTACAAGACTATAAGGCAGTTCCTGAAACTCTGTGAAAGCTTTTGTTTCTCCTTCGGTGCAAATACACCCTTTGGTTTTTGTTTTGTTTTTAGCCACTTTCGGCGCTGTGTAACTGCCAGTTTTCTTTTCTTTTCGTAACGGGGAATTGTTAATGTCCTTTTTTAATTAAAGACTAAACATCGCTGTGAAGCTAACACGCAACTTCTCTGATCAGCTAATGGACCTAATTTCATTGAGATGCTTAAAGCAGCAGCTCTTGGCTATTTTCCGGTCCCAGATGAAAGATCTTGAATGGTATTTTAGACCTTATGTGGTATGTAAGCATCTGCTAATGTGCTTAGCTCTTTTTGTGCTCTAGCAGAGCTATGTCATGCTCTAACAAAAACACAACAAAATAAGCACATCGAAATTATGCTTTCCAAAATAATGTACCAGCCAAATATTCCAGTGGCCGGTTTAATGAGACTCGTAACATACTTTGTTTTGCTTAGCAGCATTTGGTTGAGAAATGCTTCTTGAGAAGCTCTTCTGCACTTTGCTTCAGTTATATTTCGAGTTAACTTATGACGGCTTCAATTCATCAAACGTCTTCGGATACGGAACGTAACTTGTCCTATAAGTCCTAAGATTAATCCTAAGTTGAAGAGTTTTGTTAAATCGACGACTAGTATATATTATGCTTCCATTTCAGGAAGCCGCTGTCAAAGTGGATTTTTTCCCCAGGGGTATACAATATGGTACAATGTACCCCCTCCCCCGTCGTTCTCAGGCTCACCGGGTCAGCCCAAGTAACCTACTTGTGGAGCGGGTCACTTGGGGCTGACTGAAACGCATGACGTGATGTCACCACGTCATTACTCAGTGGCCACGATTTGGTTTGTAATTCAATAGAACACGTTCCACCTTTAAAACAGTGACATATTTGTCAACATTAGATTGGTCTTTCTTCGAAGACGGGTACTTTTGTATACGCATGGGCGTGCAAAATAATTTAACGTTGCAGTTTTACTTTGCGAATAATTATTTTACGATCTTTTCGTGAAGCCACATACTGCGTGATGCGCACAATGAAAGTAGTTCCGGTCACCTGTCCCAAGATGCATTTTTTATGAACGCTGTGTGAAGTTTAGCAATCTTCACCCGCATGAGCACACTGTGGAGTCGACCGAGGGGGGGGGGGGGGGGGTAGTTATTTAGACAGATTTATTTACTGGTGGGACAAGATCCCTTGTGACAGTCGCTTTCAACTGCAGTTTTTAAATATATCTTTTTTGTGACTGAATAGCAATGGAGAGAACTCCATGATTTGGGTCGATGTCGTTCAAACTCTTGTAGTTATCCTGTTGCTACTAATGATTTTAGAAAAAGTAAAAAAAAATTGTTTTAACCAATGATGTTTAGAAAATATTATTATAGTTGTATTAACAGATTGATATTTTCATAATGTGTATTAAACGTGAATTTGATATTAAATGTTTAAATAATATAACGGTTCGGATAGAATAGTTTAAAATGATCCTGCTATCTTGAGTAATTGACTCATAGTTATTTTACTTGACGTCATGTGATTTATAAGGTCTGTACAACATTGCAATAAATGAATTGAACATACATGTACACGGTATATCTTCAGATCGGATTTCACTTGAAATGTTTGTTTGTCCGAAATGCTTGTTTGTTTTTTTAAATGACCAAGCACAATGTTTGTGGAAAGAATTATTTGTGGGTTTTTCTCTCTCGCCGTCTCGTGTGTCCTGACCGATTGGGCCAAAACTGTCGCATGTTGGTTATGTTTTTACTGGGGTCACAAGGTGAGTAGCCTAGGCCAACAAAGTCTTGACAAAACTACGAATGCTGTCTGCGTGCTTGAAGTGGGCTATTTGATTACACAACAAGATTACAATACAATTTTTATATAGTTTGTGCTATGAAATAAAATGGTTTATTTTAATTTTATTGCAGTTGAGGGATGAGAAGGCGGCGGCAGAAACAAAACCAGACGACCAAACGTTGCCCAAAGATAACCCATCGGAGACGAATAATGTCTGCAGGTCCTACATGTACACGGAGCCATAGTTAGCGAAAAGTCTTTCCCTCTCCGGAACACACTCTCCATTCTTTTCTAACAAATCTTAGAATGTGTTAGGACTTCTTTTTATTTTGATTTGAGAAACATATATCTAAGCATAGAGTTGTTCATGATCTCTTACTCTACCCACCCCCGGCCCCTCTGTCCTTACTCTATGTTCAAAGTATCAATACATTAGGCAATCGCTAAGAAGACATTTAAGTTAAATGTTGCGGTAAAAACAACTTAATGGTAGAATAGAAAAATAATTAAAACAAGTAAGAGGTGTCCAATGGAGGAGGGAAGGGACCCAATCCAACTTAAAATTCTACCCATCAACTTATCAAATTGTTTTATTAAAAACTCATTGCTATTCCCTTTAAGTTTTTAGTTTAAGGTGGCAGGCAGGGTGTGAGGGTGTTTACTGCAATTATTATTTTTATAGTTTTATAGATAGTTATAATCATAGATGTTTGTCAGGATAATACAAATTATCTAGACCGAGGTCATCCTTAAAATGATCTCTTGTCCTCATAGGTAGCCGACGTCTAGGTACCAAGAAGCTATAACGTTAATACACATTTAACACGGGTTGCTATGGGTACATTGTTGTAGGGGTTTCAATCTGAAAATAGGACGCTCCAGGGATCACCTTAAAAAACGATTTTTGTATTAGTGCTTTAAAAACCTTTCATCTGGTGAGCTTTCAATAAATATATTGTTTTAAATGATTTTAAAAAGTTACTGCAATACCAAATACCACCTGGGTTTGGCTTTTCAATTTGGACAATTATCTAAGCCAACAAATTTGTTCACCACCTAAATATAATGCTGACTCTCTAAAACAACGACTTTGAAATGAGATTAACTATCGTATTTTGCTAGGGAAATTGTCAATCAATTATTAGCATCAATCGAATGCACCGACTCTCAAGTTTAATAATAGTGGTAAACAGCGTTCCACAGTCACAACGAACTTCATGAACTTGAATGTAATTTTTGAACAGCAGTTTGTTTTGCAATTTTCAAACGTCATCAAATTTTGACAGAGTCATTATTTGATAAGCCCTGCCATGCATCATAGTCTGTATTCAAACAAATGTTAGTAATAAAATGAAGTAGATTGAACTAGTATGGGATTTTTATAAGTGGGATAAATCTGAAATCAAAGTGGTATGACTTGTCAGTACTTTAAAAACTTGGCGTTTACGTTTGATTGTTCTTCATTTCTAGTGCAGTCTTCATAATTGAAGATAACTTGTAGTGGCATTGCCAGGAACACCGGGGGATGTGCCCCGTCTTTTTGTGATAAGTGTGTACTGGGGTCTTTTACGTGCGTTGATAGTTGATATACCAACACACGGGACCTACAGCTATACATCCCAGCCAAAGGACGAAGCAGTGGTTAAGTGTCTTGCTTTTAAGACACAAGTGTCATGACTCCCAAACCCACACTCCCCTGATTAGAACAGGCCAGAGCTTGAGTTCAGTGACTGTGCTTTTTAACTGCTCGGCCACGATCACAAGGTTGTGGGTTCGAATCTCACCAAGCAAACCGCTGATTTCAGAATGACTAGAATAAATATTGTCGTCTAGTTACTGAATCACAATTTCTTGATTTGTGTAATTCATAATCAAAGACGTTAAACCAATGTGTGTGAGAGAGGTTGGCTGTTGCCAGCTTGGTGTTTATATCCCCGCGTGGGAGTTTGCAGAGTTCCCTTGATTGGAAGATAATCTAAACAGACACCTCAACTCTCTATGATGTATAAATCATGGTCAGCTGTTTATGACACAATCAGGACTATTACAGGACCGATGTTAAAAGTGAGCCATATTTAGCCAGAAACAAGGCCCAACCAGTGTTAATTAATTCTTGCCAACATTCGTAGCGGTGTGGTAAAACTACATGCATTTATGATGTACTTACAACTGTTAACACAATAACAGCTGTTGGTTTCAAATCGATGTTTCAATCCACAGTATCGTGCCATGGTAAAATACTGACTGGAGAAAAGCGTCGAGTTGATGAAACCAATGGTTTTTTTCAGTAATCAGTTCCACCCTCAACTCATAAAGAGATACATGAAGTCATTACATGGTGTAACCGCAAACCTTTCCACCATGCAAAGTTTTAAATCCTACTTAACCATTCTTACCTTGTCTTTTTGGTTGGGGGCAGCACACATTGCATGTTCACACGTCTTTTGACTCGGCAACATGGAGCTCAATATGCATGGTCTCAAGAAAAGGCAAAATGTTTAGATAGAAAACAGTTACAGAACTAAGAGAAGTCACCTGCATCATCCAAAGCCATTTTGGTAATCTACCCTTGAGTTGCTACAATGGTAGGTTCTTATCATCAACCGAGTTGTCTTCTCCATGAACTCGATACGAACAAAAACACGAATTGTAAACACCGCCATGTCCATTTTCTGGCAAATGATATAGTGCCCTCCATTGATAATAATAAAAAAAAAATTCTGGAAGGCAAATAACATAGCGCCCTCTACTGACAATAATGTTTTTCTGAACGATTTATGAAATAGCGCCATCTACTGCAAAACGTTATTAATATTATCTGGCGGTTCAAACGATATAACGCCCCCTATTGTCAAGTATTGTTTTCTTTGTAAATTTCTTTTTTTTATATTTTACCGTACACAAACCTAATACAGTTTTGCCCGATATATGCAGATATATTTTTCTATTCCATAATAACAACATGGATGAGATATTGATTGAACTAGTGTTCATGATATCTACATAAATGTACATGTGTTTTGTTTTATTACAAAATATTACCCCAAAATAGATATTTCCGATGCAGTAAACATTCTGTAATCAACAAAAAATAAGGCCGTGTCAGAAACGGCTACAGCTACGGCTAGATCGCATGCGTCTGCCTATTCTTCAACACTGGTAGACGCGCTGATCTAGACGTAGCTGTAGCCGAAGTCGTCGTTTCGGACACAGCCTAAGCATCTCAAACTTTCATACTTGCTCATGCAGTTTCTAGGGTAACTTGTGTTTTTACATTATATTTTGCGTTGTTCACCCTTAAACTAAATATCCTGTAGTATAAAGCAAAATATTGACAGACACTTTTTTTGTATAAGGTAATCTAGTCTTTATTACAGTCACTTGCTGAATAAAATACAGTTTGTAATTAATATTTACAGTCATAATAATAGCCCAGTGCATGAACAGCGACTGCTTTTACAAAACGTCAACTCATTTCAAAACACTAAACAGTTTCCCGTTGATCAACTTGGAACGGAACACAACAAGGTATGAAATTTTATGCAAATTGAACAGTATCTGAATGAACAACTTTACTGAAGCCGATGTCTCCAAGTTTACACACATCCATGTCTATGAAAAATTGAAATGCATTCAGGAAATGAACATGAACAACAATTTCTTGGAATATTAAATAAAATTAAATACAAAAATTACAATAGCTACATAAATTTTGATTGGTTTTACAGCAGAGTAATAAAAAGTGGCATGGCTGTAATTATAAAAAGGGAGGGAGAAACAATTGCTTAAAAAATTTTCCACTTTTCAATTTTCCAAAAGGATAGTCCTACACACATCCATGTTTATGTGAGCTGTAATACAAAACTCTTTTCTTAGATTTTTTTGGACTTCGTAGTTAGTAAACACAATACCTGGTTTTGTTCTGTTTAAGTTTCAGATGAGTAAAAACAAACATTAAGGAAAATTTCATGGCTCTTCTTGACTATCAGCAAAGAATCAGCACTAACATCACACCTACTTGTGCCTACTTCCCGTTAGGCAGTCCCCATGCTTGCACAGCTTGCGCAGATTCTTCAGCGCTTGCCCAGATTGAAATGCTTGGTTAGTGCAAGCGCAGAATTCTGCAGTAAGCAGAGCAATAAAATTATGTCCGGTTGGTATAATAAGCCTTGTAAAACAACCAATGAACAGCACAGTAAGGTTTCAACACTTGCAAAGATGACCCTTGTAGTCTCAGGGACACTTTTGATGGGGCACCAAGGCTTAACACCAGGGCAACAGAGGTTGTGGCTGCTGTGTAGTTTAGGCACTAATCAAAGAAGCATATATCCCGACAGTCATCAACCACAAGACATCATTTCAAAGCTCTGTTTCCAGCTGTCGAGTGAAGTTTCTCATGTAATTCGGATAACATTAGTTTAAAAAAATTGCCTTGAGTTTTACAAATTCCAGTTGACAAAGTAGGATCATCTGAAGAGCACCGGTGTTCAAACTGGAGACTGAGGCTCGTCAGACAATATGGAGGGTAGATTGAGACAATGGTTAGTTCATTTGCAGCTATTTACCCTTGTTGTTTACAGGCAAGTACAGCTTAAATTCTGCTGGCAGTTCATCTTCTGAGTACAGTCTGTCCGAGAAGTAAACACGGCGGATCCTACAGTTGGCGTGGATCTGGGGGGAAAGTGCAATAAAAACAAAATAAGTTATACTCGTGTTAAAAGGTAAATCAGATGTAGGGCTAGCATTTATCGATAGCCCAGTCTACATTCAAATAGCCTTGTTCAACAATGTGCAACATACATAAATCTGTTTATAATGGGCATCTTTGTTTCGATACAACTAATAAATTTCGAAAAAAGGTGTAATTCAACTTGAAAATGTTTTGACAATGACATTTGCCATCCTTAACCAATCAAAATCCAGTATTTGTTTACTTGATTCTGCTGACCATTTTGCTATTGCAAGTTTTGCAACCTTAAGCATCTAAAAACCATCCAAATTCAACAGTTTGCTTGCTCGATTATGTTGGGATTTAGGACTGCACTTACTGTCTACGTTTTGCCACTAGGCAGACAACCACAGTCAGGTATAAACCATTTGGGTGTTTTAGGTTGAGTAGGATCCTTGCCAATAACTGAAGGGAGCTTGGATTTAATTACAATTAACTGGAAATATTTGCTTACCTGTACTCTTAGTGTCTCGATGTAGTTTGTACCATAAGCGCGTCTTGTGAAGTCTGACAAGTTAAACTGCAAGGGGAAGAGAATAACAAAGATTATAATTCCAAGTCTGTGTTATTGTGACATCATATAAATTCCCTCTGATTAGTTGATCAAAATAGTAATAAAAGAAACAACTGGAAGAATGACAAATGCTTGAGGAATAAAACAAAATAAATGTAGACAAATATGCCAATTGTGCATTATCATTGTTGCTCAGGGTTGGTACTCATTACAAGATAAACAGTTTTTTAATTGTGCATAATGAATTGAAAAAAAGTAAGATAATATTGAACACAAGGGCTGGCCTATATTTCCATATGCTATAGAATATCAAAGGTTTTTGGGAGGATAGAAATTTGTTCCTTATTTTTCTGAGGAAAAACAATCGCAAAGCAAAGTTAAGTCGAAGGAACATGTTCTTGTATGGATGACATCCACACTATTTAGAAAAAGAAAACAATTAAAACAGGGGAACTGCTTAGTTTTCCAGTTTTGAAGTTGTTCTATAAAAGAAAAATGAAGTTGCATGTCTTTTCAGGATGTAAGAATCTCTAACTAAGAGACAATGGCATCAAGAACACCTTCACAAAATTTTTAAGGAACATTACAGAATTGGTTTTGCTAGCAAACAAGTTGCTGACAGTGTAAGCACTTTATGTGATCCACCATATAAATAAACTGGTCAAACCTGTAGAAGATTGAGATCGATCGGCCATCTGGGTCACGAGAGGATAGTGAAAAACCATAAACAGATTTTGCATTGCATCGATGCCAAAACAAAAATGAATAAAACACACCCTGAGCGATTAACTCAAAACGCAAAAATTATATTATTTATTTCTCATCAAATATGAAATTTTAGACAGAAATATTTCATGGGATGTTTTCTACTATCATCATCATTAGACCGTGTAAGTTTTATGTAAATCTGTGATCTTCACGATTTTTAGTTTCTTACCAATTCTGTAACGTTCCTTTAAGTAGTGGCCATGTTGTGTTTTATTTAGAAGCAATCTTAATGTTTGACAACAACTTGCTGTATTTACCTGAATTTGATTCCATCCATCATCTAGCCTCATCGGCATTGTGCAAATAAAAGGTTTTACTCTCGTCGTACTTTGGTAGTTGCTGGCTCGGAACCGCCTCTTTACATTCTTGTCGTCCAGAACTTGGACCTCAAATGTGAAGTATTTCTTGAGATTTTTGATGATCATTACCAAGAAGGGGAGCTTTATGCCCAGAACCTTTTTGGGTTCTTCTGGACATGTGATGAACGTTGTGCTGACATTTGTTCCTACAATTTCAATAACTAGTGACTGAATGTCGTTATCTGTGATGCGTTTAATGTGACCGTTTTGGACCTGAAACAAAAGAAGAAAAACAACTAATCAACAATGATATCAAAGACAAACATGATTGCTATACAGCTCACCTGACAATGTTTAAAATGTTCAAGCAATGTGTTGACACACCATGTCCGTGGCATTGAATTATGCCGAGTGCTGACGATTCCATCAAAAACTTAACAACTACACTATGTTTGGTCCGTGGGCATTTGGAATAACAGACTGATAAATATTGATAATAATGTCAATAGAACATACATGGAGGTAGCTCCATGGTACAAACACAATACCACTAGTCTGTCTATCTGGCAACGACATAAAACAATGCGACCCCTAGCCCGACCTCCCAATCCGAACCCAATCAATTTAGATTAGATTAGTTGTCATGGTTCATATTTATAAATTATATTTAAATTTGCCTTAAAAATACCCAAACAGAAACAATAAAAAACTGTTGGTAAAGACTACCCAACTTTACAGTTAAATGATGGGGAAAAGTACAACAAATGATTCATTAATTGCATAACAAATTGATTATCAGTGATTTTTTTTGTTATGTTGGCATGTGTTGCTAGGGATTTCAATTTTAATGGAACTGTTGACAAATAATATTCATTGATTCTCACAATTTACAGATGATTTATGTAACAATGATGTTTACGAAATAAAAACTGAGGTTATAACCTTAACAGTTATATATTAACAGCTTAACAATCAGTTGCTATGGTCGGCCATGTCAAAAGATCATTACATGAAACACAAAATGGCTACCTAGCATACGAAAGTGCATGAAAATTTAACATCACAATTATTTGCATCATGACCACATAAAAACATACAAAATTAGGACTAATTGTCCGCCACATACCTTCTTCGTCCATAACTGCAGGGGCTTGCTGCCAATGCTGTATAATATCGATAAAAAACCGCTCTGAAATGTGTTTTTAAACATGTTGATATGGTTGATTTACTATTGCAGGCGTGAATATTTAGTGGGAACCCCAAACGTGGGCTGTGCTCGCTTGTATCTCTCGTTGTTAAGTGAGCTTTGCAATGTGTACGTTGTTCCTTGAGTTGGTTTCCTGGTGACCGAAGCACACAACGGCATCAATAAATTACTCCGCTCGCTTGAGGACAGTTGGTAACCAAAACAGTGCATAGTTTTACGTGGGGTTGTACAACCGGGCGGGTGCCAGTGACACAAAGACAGCCGTTGTGGTGTAAACAAAGACAGCCTTTTCGAAATCACGATATAGTTGCCTCCGGCTTGAAATGGGTTTAACCAGACAGACTAGACAGAGACTAAACCAAAACCACAAGAAAAGCTGCAGCTTTGTTTTCGAAAAGGCACTCGATCTTCTCTAGTACCGCACTACCTGTTGCATGCAGCAAATAATGAAACAAAAACAAAAGCAGTGATGGACGAAAGAAGGGGCTACGCTGCTGTGGGATGGATCAAATAATGAGGCAAACAATTACCATAAGTATTTCAGTCTATCATCGTCATTAATACTTTAACACAAATTGATTCTCAATTAAATAAAAGACTTGAAATGCACATCCACTTATCATGCCTACTAGTACTATTATAAAATTGAATCAAATTTATTCTGACTATTATTGTTTTCTTTGCTGTTACAAAAAGGTACAGGCATAGTCTTGAGTCCTTGGTTGAAAGCAATTCGTAAGTTTTCCTAAATAGATATGAAAACATTTGTATCAGGAAAAATACTGCAAAGAAATGTTCACGTCTTTGTTGTTTTAACTATTATTATTCAGTGAGGGAATA
The DNA here is from genome assembly GCF_032118995.1 of Asterias amurensis. Taxonomy (NCBI): domain Eukaryota; kingdom Metazoa; phylum Echinodermata; class Asteroidea; order Forcipulatida; family Asteriidae; genus Asterias; species Asterias amurensis. The sequence continues at coordinate 534,143 of NC_092650.1, read as the reverse complement.
TTATACTTGGTCAAACTACTCACAGTTTTTCTGTTGGGAACTATGAGGTTTCAGAGATAAACTAATCATGAACTGCAAGATCTGTTAGTGACAAAAATGCAGAAGTTAAATGGTCAATAGAATAATGAGTGACTTTGACAAACATCATCAATGAAGAATTGAAAAATGAGTTGCTTTTTATCAAATTTGCATCACTTTGGAAATGATAGAAAATCATAAAAAGTGTGATTAACAGTTTTTAATGGCTTCACACTTTTTGGTTTCTCTTCTCGAACAATTCACTATTCACTGAGATGGTAATCATGTGAGAAAAAAAAATTGAAAAGGAAAAAAAATTATCAACAAAACACAAAATATGCAAAAATTATCACAATTCAAAAGGCCGCGCCACTTTTCGACCTATTCGGGAACTATTTTGCGTAGCGCGCACATGTTCCTTTCAAGTCTGTGCAGCGCCACAGTTACGGTCGAGTGCCTAGATCGTGGGCATGCGTAGTAGTATGTTTGAGGATTGCTCTGTGGGTGTCATGGACGGGGTTACCTGGGAGATGACGATAGGGGTGTCGGTGTGTGACAAAATGAACAAAGAGAGGTTATGCCGCCACTACACACAAGAGCTAAAAATAATGAATGAACGAAAAATATGTTGAAGCATCTAAAATGATATGCCCTTGCTCCATCAAATTAATACAGTTCTAGGTTTTAATTAACTAGTATTTATCTTTAGTTAGAAGAAGTCACGTTGCAAATTAATTTATTAATAATTATTATTATGTTGTTGAGATAATAAAGATTGGGCTGCAAGTCAATCGAAGTGACTCATTGCTCACATTATGCATACAGAATTGTGAGCATCCCCGATTTGACAAGCACAGCTTGTGGTTGTCATCGGTTGACATGCATAATGAATAAGCCAACTTTAGTAAAAGAACTCGCAATAATTGTATATCAACCTCTACCAGCTAGGAAACAAATTACCAAGAAAACCAAATAAACTTTTTTAATGAACTTCATTTTTAAATTTTCCAAGATGGTTTATTTTAGGATTACATCATTCCCATCGTTTGTTGCTGTTGGCAACAAAGACTTTGTACCAAACATACCGCCAGAGGGCGCTACGTGGGAAACGACCTCCCAATGAACGGCTCTGAACTATCTCATATTTAAATGTGCAGTCTAGTTCCCGGTGTGAGGCAATATTTATCTGCATATATCAGTTTACAAGGAAAAAACAACAGACTAAGTGTTTATTAATTTATATAGGAAATGTTCAATCAGCCATGGTTCAAAATAGACTCAGTCCGACCAGCATGAAGGTAAAGAGCAGTTCGGTGTGATCAAAGGGGTGAAAAGCTTCTTTAATTTGTCTCTTAGCTTTGGGAAAGCATAGGTACATCGTTGGTACATGTAGTGGTCCCCGTAGTGGGTGTGTGTTGATAGGGCGAAGTCCGAAGTTTCAATTGAACAAAAAATTGAAACATTTCCAGATCATGCCAACTTTACTCGAATGAGACATTCATTTTTTGGGGGGTAAAAATTAGTGGACAAGTGGTGGCAGGATAGGGACGTCTTTCCCCAAATAACTGTGTCTTATTTACTTCAAGTTGTTTGGGTCATGAAGGGTGACAAGGGCCAGTTGGAATTCGCATTTCCCATTGAAGTTATTAAAAGGATCGCTATGTGTTGCTTTGCCAAGAAAGAAGCAAAGAATGAAACGAAAAACAATTACACAAAATGTAAAGCTCAACATCATTCGAGATGCACTTTATTATTTTTTTTCTTCCTCTCGGAATTAGCAAAATAGGCCCCAAACATTAAATAAAGCCCTCGTTGAACACAACCGGTTATTTACTGTTCATCAATGCTTTTTGTTTATAGTTGTAATATCAATACACACATTTGTATTAATCTTATATAAATTATCACACTAATTAAGGTTGACCTCCCGTGGTACTATTGGTGGTTTTTTAAAATGTCATAATTACAGTATTTTTTCGGTTAATTGTTCTGCTGGGTCTTTGTGTCCCATAAGGGAGGTTCTAAACACTCAGGTTAGAAGTTTTTATCCAAAGGCCACTAATTTACTGGCCAGTGATCCACAAGCCAGTATGATCTGATGGCTTGTGATCTAGTTGATTAGGCACTAATATGATTAATAGCAAGCCAGAACTCTACTCTTCTGTAACCCGCCTGTCAGCAATTTGTGTGAACTGGCCGGGTATACAAACTGATCCACCAGCCAATAAAAAGTGGCAATTTAGTTACCAGCCAGAGTTCTAAACCTGCTTTTTCAGACTCTCCCTTTGTATGACCGTAAAACCTTGAGCAGACAACTCCTGACTCGTTCAACCACAGTACTGAGTGGTGTGAAGTCACTCATTGTTAACAGTTGTTTTGGAAGTAACTGTCATCACCCCTTAAACAAAGCACATTACTAACAGACAAAATCATCTGTTGTAAAAGGGAACACACTTCCACTTCTAAAACTGTATACTGACTCCACCTAATTATACCCCAAATCTCTGGTACTGATACAACGCTAAATCTCTACACTATCTAGTAGAATATAAAGGAGTTTACGTGTAAACCGTTACTTTGAAATACAAAGGGTTGTTCTGTCGTCATTCTTTTGCGATTTGCATTTTTGATTTCTGATCTACAGTAAAAATGCCAGTCTGTGTATGTTGTCATTTTTTAAATCTCTTTTTACATGAAAACAAAATCACATCAGCCCTATCTCATACCAGAATCCAATCATTTAGGGCAGAATCAAATGATAATAAAAACAACATAAAAAAAAAACAATCAAAGACAACACCAAACTGAAAACATGTCAAAGGCTTTGTTTCAAAGTATGAACAGAATGGTAGAGACTAAAAAATAAAATGAGAAAAGGTGTACATCTTTGGTAAAAACCCTGTACAACTCCACTTCAACCTTATCAAGTGGTAACGCAAAACAAAATATTTTCAGCTTTCTTAAATCAGATCATTAATTTCCTCTTTCTTTTCTTGCGAAATAAATTGGGTTGAACCATCCAGATGTGGAAGGAAACCCAAGTACTTTATGTGATAAACCACCGGGAAAACGGACTAGGTAAATTTTGAATTAATTTGGGGTTGAACAAAGAAAAATTAACAGAGAGTGACTTCAACCTTAACCTTAAGCCCTATCAAAAACGGCCTCTGACTGGCACCCCAAACAAAGATATTAACTTTTAATAGGGAAACCACCAACATAGGGCTAGATAGCTCACTTGGGAGAGCACACTCCAGGCACATTAACACAGACTTTGCAGATTCAAGTCCTTTGTCAATTTTCTTTGTTCAACCACAAGATAATCCAATATAATTCAGCTTACATTGTATCTGTTCTGTAAGTTATCACATAATTATTTTTTCAATATTTGATGGATGCTCCATCCAAAAATTTATTTGCTCATCAAATATATGTGACAAAGATCATTTCAAGCAGGGTTGCTTATAATGTAAGTTTTATCCACGTTTAGTAAATAATGTTTAAGACATCACATTTATGTCAAGATTGTTGTTTCATTCATGTCTTCATGTTTAACACCATTTCATTATTTCTGAGAAGTACTTGATGTTGGTGTGGGGTCATAACACAGTATGAGTCTTCAGCCAATTCTGTAATTCCTCTGTAATTGTATGGAGCTGCTGGCAAGAGCCAAATTTCATGGCTCTGCTTACCACAGAATTCTGCACTTAAGGAGTCCTGTAAAAGCATTGACTCTATTGGCTGTTAGCATAGAATTTTGCGGCAAATTTAACCTTACTTAGCTCAACTTGCTAAGCAAATTTTAGCAGTGTACCAGTTGACTTATAATAATTTGAGATTTAAGCTGGTAACCTGTGTTTGCTTCGCAGGAGTTTTCTATGTCAAGTGAGTTTAGCAGCTCAATAAAAGTTGGCCCGGGCTCCATCTCCCAAGCCTCGACATGGACACTGTTTTTTGTTTGTTAAAGATAATAATGTATACACCCTATAAAATCAACCTGTTACAATATCACTAATAAATATTGCAATTTTAACACTTCCTGGTATAATAACAAAATGTATTGTGATTAGTTCCCTCCATGTTAGCATTGTTTAAAATACGATAAACAAGAAACGAATACAAAAACCAATACAGCACATTTACAAGACGAAATCTATAAATGTGTCTGTCTTCAACAAAACAGTTGTAGTAGCACATGGCAAAACTTTGCCGACTCATGTACTTTCCTCCATGATCATTCATCTGAGTTAACTGGTTATTTTGGTTAATTTACTTTAAACAGCATATTAAAGGTGTAGATAACAAAACTTATTTTACATCAGTTGTGATATTTCTGTACAAAGAACTTCCTCTTGGCAGATAAATTCAAAATCAAATTATAAAAAGAAGAAAAAATATATAGAGAAATTATATTTGAGGTTGCAAACAGGGTGCGAGATTTAAAAAACCAAGAAAAAACCTGAGGCAATTTAGCCATGGAGTTTTTACAAACAACCTCTGAATCATGTACGGTGAGTGAGGTTTCTAACCACAGCAAAGGGACGGACAGTTGAAGGAATTGCCCCAACTTTAAATCGGTGATCTCTGATAAACACAGTACAAGTTTGACAGGATCCATTTATTGGAGACATATTTTGTACCAAGGTATGTTTCTGAAAAAAAAACTGATTTGAAACACTTTGAACAACTTTGGGTGACCCCTGACATTTATATGAGGTTCAGACATAATGTTGGTGATTTATACATGTCAGGAAGAGCACATGTCAAAAGAAGCAGCAGTTGAGCACCCCAGGTCCATCATGATCTTCTTCATGACGTCTTTACTAATTGACATAAATATGTCAGATGTTCAACTTTTTTTTTTTACAAAAGAACAGGAAACCGCAAACCACACCAACATTTGTAAAGTGTTTTTCAGTTTCTATGGCACTAAAAAGAAAGGACAAAAATACAAGAAAAACAAACAGCCAGAAACTTGCATGCCCAATATCTCTACATGAAACCATAATTGGTTTTATTCTGCACAAATTTAGGCTTCAAAACCGAGGGCTAAAAATGAAAACAGATTGTCCCCTTTTCCAAATCTTTGCTCTTACTTTGTGTGAACACAGTGTGTTAAACACAGACCCTCAAGTACTCTGGGCATGTAAATGCATGACGGAGAATATCTTCTCAAAAAGAAAAATTCTTGGGGGGGGGGATCTCTGCATAGTCAGAATAAACCAAAATAAATTTAGAAATGGAATTGTGTTTTGCCGTTTCCCACTTTGGTTATCATCAAAGCAAAATACAAAGTAAAAGAGCAAAAGAAACACTTTACTTTTTACAATTTTTACCAAAATTTGATGAGAACACCAAAAAAATGTAAAAAAAGTTGTAAGTTTTAAATACACTCTCTAACTTTGTTTTGGTGACAAATGTGGACGCATACCATCCGTGGGAACAGTGAACTACAAAAACGTGTCGATCCATTAAGGAAAACTGGGGATCATGGTAAAACATGACAGATTATCACCGTGGTGCAAATTGGGCAACAAAACTGGGACCAAATTGAAAACAAGTCCCGCTACTGTCCTTGACGTTGACAAAACGAGGGCTGTAGAACAATCTCTAGAAAAATGGAATTACAAGTAAACTTGGTGGAAAGGGAACTCTCATTCATATGCTGTGACCAGATCTGAAAGTCAGTTACCTGCGAAACTCCAATATTCAACCAAATAGCAATATATGCTTCACAAAAACCTCAGCTGGAAAACATGGGTTCAAAAAAGGAAAAGAAAAAAAAAACAAGAAACCATCGCAACTCTCGTCTGCTTTGCACAGGTCTCCTCCATGAGGGGTATAAAACTAGCCAAACACTAAACACAACTTTTCCAACTCTCGACAGAAATCAACAAGCGCTCATTTTTTTGGGAGTATTTTTTGAATATTTGTATTTCTTGAAAACAACGTGCCCACAATAACTATGGTGATAAATAGTACCGTAGAGGTGTTCTTGATCTAACAGGTGGTGACTGACTTATGGTACGACGGCAGCTGCAGGACTAGGGTTTTGGATGGGCTGCATTGGCTGTGCTGACGGTGCTGATATAACTGGGGAGCCGGCCGGAATTGCTGCCATCGTCCTTGAAGATGTGTTGGTAGCTGGAGAAAGACAAGAAAAAACCCCAGAAATAAATAATCATAATAATGTCACTATCCCTTCTTCCATGCAAGTGCGAGATAGACACAAAAAATAGAGGAGGGCAGAGACAAGGCTTGTTTACAAGTAATAACAAGACATTCACAAGACAATAGAGGTTGCTGGCCCATAATAGAGTAGTAATACAACGGTAGTGAGTTGTAGCATATAGGCTACTATGGGAATTGCTCTGACCATGGCTGTGGTTATACACTAAGAATAATATACAGTACTCTAGCTCTAGTTCTTGTTGCAGGATCGCAACAATAATGATAGTGTCCTCTACAGACTTGCTTGAGGGATCCTTGGGGGAGGAGGCATGACGTCCTCAGATGGTCGCCTGTTGGTATAACGTCATCATTGGCTGTCAGAATGACAACGATCCAATAAGTGCAAGGGGGTTTTGGGGTAGTCCTTACCCAAAAAAAGGCAAAACTTAAAACTTCACAAATTGAAACTTACCATATGTACTTGTTGGAGCAGTTGTTGAAATGACCGACGTGGACACTGGTACGTTCATCATAGCTGGTAAGGATCTATTCTGCTCCTTCACCACAGGATCTGTAGGAAAAAGAAAAGGATACAACATTTAAATTTGGACTTGAGAGATTTTTCAGACAGATTTTTATCCAGGAACAGTTTTAGTTTTGAACAGGGCTTGAAAATCATCCTGATTTACTTAACTCGTCTCCATGAATGATGTTAATCTGCTCCTTTGTTCAACCGATATAAGCAAATGTCTGTGCAGAAACACGTGCGTTTCGGCAAAAGTGTTTATGCACAATTGATCAAGAAGATTTGTGTGGCTACCACACCAGATTTGAGTTGTTACACCACTCATCTGGTATCAAATAAGCATGTTGTTTGCATTTCTAAGGGTAGGTCATGAAACAGAAATTCTGCAAATGTGTGCAGAAAGTCTCTGCTTATTTGCTTAGCGAACTCATCCATGCTAACCAGACTTGAGTGCTGAGGAAGGTGTACTTACAGAAGTAAGGGTGATCCATAGCTTCCCTTGCAGTAAGCCTCTCTTGGTGGTCGTACCGTAGCAGCTTATCTAAGAAGTCCAGTGCTTCTTGACTCACAAGGTGCTGGTTTTCACTGTGTACAAATCGCTCCCATCTCTTCCTTGAATGCCTGTAAATAATAGTTCAACACACTAGGGTTTTGTTCGCTCTAAAAACCGCCGCTCTAAAAACCATTGTACTTAGGGAAATATTTTTAGGGGCACCAAGGCCAATACTAGGGGCAACAGAGACCATGACCTTAGTGTAATTTAAAGCCTGTGGGGTAAACCAAAGCAGAACATTCAAACGTACCTTCCAAGAATATCGTTGAACCTTGGATCAAGTTCAATTTGATACTTGTCCAGGTACTCGTATAGTTCATCGGTGCCCAGCACCTTGGCGATGCGCACCAGTTGATCGTAGTTGTCATGGCCATGGAAGAAGGGTTCCTTGCGGAATATCATGCTAGCCAACATACACCCAAGACTCCACATGTCTAATGAGTAGTCATACAGCTGTAGGGGTCAAAGGTCATATCAGTTAAATTCATAATGAAAGCAAAATTGTATAATAATGAGAATTAACCAATTGGGTCTCTTCCTAACCACTTCCTCTTCCAAAATGTTACACATTACACTATGAAATGTGTAAGACATGCTCCTTGATAAAGATAAATGACCGACTCACCTGGTAATCAACTAATAACTCTGGCCCCTTGAAGTACCTGGACGCCACTCTTACATTGTACTCCTGTCCTGGATGATAGAACTCAGCTAACCCCCAGTCGATCAGACGAAGCTGTGAGGATTCAAAAACACTCAAGTATTAGAAATCTTCACATGGTATTGAAACAATTTAATAATAAAGCCTGTTTCGAGGGTGCATAACAGTAATAATTACATAAGATTAAGAAAATTACACACATGTAGTAAACAGTTTATGAAAAGTACACCAGTAAAAAATCTAAGCAAAATTACGTTAATTTGTAACCCAGTAATTATAACTAGCATGACTGGAAGGGTAGCATAGTAGAGGTACAATAAGATACAGACTTGCAGTGATACCATGTATTGAATCTCTATCAAAAGTGTGTGGTTCGGAGAAAAACAGAGGCCAATTTCATGTCTCTGCTTACCCTAAGCAAGAACTAGCACTTACGGAAGCAGGGAATGGAGCGCTTATTTCACAGGTTAGCAGGGAATTTGTGCTTGTGCGTACTGTGTGTTACCAGGCATTCTTAGCTTATACAACATTTTTGCAGTTACAGTACAAATGATAAAAACTACAGACACTTTCTTAGCAACAGAAACCATGCATTAAAGAAAACGATTTTTGACAAAATTTCAAAATTAAAACCGAGAGAATATGATGCGATAATTTTAGAAAGTGGAACTGGTGATATCGAGTATAGAGTCAAACATTCCACAAGGAACTTCCTCAACTGCAAAGTAATTATCCTAGGAAGGGAATTTATAAGGAAAATACTGAACATCTATGATATGTTTGCCAATAAAGGAAGTGTAAAAATTTGTAAATGTTTTTTTGTATCTGTATCCGACATTCATTGCGCTCTTATCATGTCATGTTTCCTGTTTGTTTTGGCGTAACTAAATACTGGTTCAATTTTCACCAAAAAGGGCCCAGACTATTTTGCATCCAAGCCTCTTTTTGGGAGTTACAGGAGAACAAAATCAAGATGGCTGCACTCATGTATGAAGTTTAAGGTCAATTAATAACCATGCCAAAATATGGACCATTTATTTTTTCACGGTTAACTGAGACATGGGTATGACTTCACTTCCCTCTTGTTAGAAAAATATTATTTTACTGACAAACGAAAGTGGGCTGGCAACTTATAAAACATTGCAGGTCGGATCCTTCATTCTTGAAAGGGAAAGGGCACCAAGACTTTTTCTCTTATTGCAAAGGGCACTTTTGAGGAAATTGTAAATTTCTAATGGGAGGTTTCAAGGGGCACCACGGCAATGACCAGGAGCACTGAGGCCATTGTGGCTGTGAAGCATAAGGTCCCACATGGGTGTGCCCCTTTAAAACAAACATTTAAAAAAAAAAATGGTTACATACCTTCCTATTTTCATGATCGATCATTACATTGTGTGGTTTGACATCTCGGTGTATTATGCCCATACTGTGACTGTAATCTAGTGCCTGAGGGTAGTATATAGAAAGTAATTAGATTAGTCCTGGTGGTAAAATCATCTCGTTCCCACTACACGTCCCGTAACATGGCAGCTAAATGCAAGGACCTCTTGTTGAGGTTTCATGTAGCTATCCAGTTTGCTATTTCGGAGGCAACATCACAATAAAGAAGCTGGTATGTAGGCATTTAATGAGGGACTCCAAGGTCCAATTAAATTTTGTTGTGTACAAATTTCCCAACAGATAGAGTCCTTATGCAAGTGGAAAGAAAACTATGAGTGAATGAAAATACGTATTCAACTAATTTTGTCTGGTTAACCACTGTTAAGGGCCAGCGGTGACATTGAACTAGTCCATAAACAACCAATTTAATTTTGCGTTACTATGAGTGAATGAAAATACGTATTCAACTAATTTTGTCTGGTTAACCACTGTTAAGGGCCAGCGGTGACATTGAACTAGTCCATAAACAACCAATTTAATTTTGCGTTTACTTTTCATTTCCTTACCTTCAGAAGTTCAAATAGGTAGTACCTGATCTCGTAATCTGTTAAAGTTTGGTAAAGTTGCTGGAGAGAGAATGGAAACTCTTGAGTTAGTTGTGTAAATATCAAAATAAAAGGCATGTTCTTGTTGTATTTTCCTTGAAGATTCCTGACATTGTGACCCCTATCCCATGCAAGAACTACATGTTCCTGTATTGCCTTATTGTTCTTCAACATTGCACTCATTTGTATCCAATATTTGTATAATATTAATGCAGAGATTATATTCCAGTTCGGTGTATAGCACATGGCTACACAAACAAATCTGGAACTTTAGTTTCCTTGAACTGTTTGGTGAACAAAAGGACATACTTAAATAAAGCCAATATCAAAATTAAAACTTCTTACCACAGGTAACGACAAAATTAACAAAGTTAAATGGTAAACAATTTATATTACCTTGAAATCTGTGTTGTTGACATACTCAAATATAAGTGCTGGTGTACGTGACTAAAAACGGACAAAAGAAAAACGGAAAACTGGTGTTCAGTTAAAAGTTTACAAATATGATTGAGTATTCCAATGATTGAGGAGGATGGGAAACCATCACTAAATTGGACTTAGTGGTTAGATAAAACAAAGCTGTATTTTTGTGTCAATCTTTCGTTTGTCCCCGTACATGTAGCTGACTTCAGCTTCTGAAGAATAAAGATCCTATTCAATACACAGGACACTGATTATTTCCGCTTATGCCATCTCTTTGGCTAATTCTTGATAACAGCACTATGGCAATCAGATTCATCAACCACCCCCCCCCCACCACTATGTACTTTGCTATGTATTTTTAGATGGTGTGTATATCAGGTGCGCACACCATGTCTTTAGATTCATGTCAACTCCCAAACCAGCGAACTATTGGCAGACAGTAGTAGCCAAAAGAGGAGTCAGCGAAAGGTGTCTACTCTAAAACCACAGTGACCGATTGGAGACCAGAAAGGGAAAATAGTCTGATTCCCTTTATTCCCAGACTATTTTCCCTTCGCGACTGTGAATACAAGTGTTTATCATTGCTATTGAAGACAAGGAACATGACAGAAATGGTTGCCACATGATGTCTTTAAGATTCACTGTTCCCAATGCCTCAATCAAACTGGTATTGTAATACATCCAGGCTTTCTGCACAGCAGTGTAACCAAACCCCGAGTAGCCTGGCTCAAAGTAAATGTCATGATACCTTATCAACCGTATCAAATTTGAACTTTTCCCCTGGCCCTTTTTTGTTGCTCTTTCCCCCGAGGACTGATCCCTTTGTTGAGAATTGACATCATTATTTTGAGCACATAAAAATAGAACATTGCTGTTTGTGTAGTATGTCGGCATGATTTATGTTTTTACACTTTCAATTTAAGATGATGTGACAATCAAGACAGGATTGTAGCTGGAAAGTTTTGACTGCCGGCAAGTTTATATTAAAAATAGAGCATCGGTGTACATGTAGTAAGCGAAAGCGCGCAAAGCATTTTCACCAACTGGGGTCCCGCTTTAAAATGGATTGGCAATGGGTTTCCTGAGACATAAATTATGCAAAGCATTTTCAGGTTTGTACATCCATTTTTCCAACTTCATGACAGTACCTTATGTTTGTCACTTACTTTTACCAAAAGGAATATCTCATTTATTTTTTTTTTTAAACAAAATACCAGGCCTGTAATTATGAGACATCTTTCGTGGCAATACCACTTTGTGGGAGCAAGCCACATTTTGGAGGGCACCAGCAGTACTGGGCACTAGATAGGACACCTAGCCAAACATGGAAAAAATAGAAAAGGCATAAAACTAGATATAGTGTTTGTAGAAACAAACACTAGGTGTTCGGCTATTGTTGGGTCAGTGTTTGAGTCAATTAAAAAAGTGTTGTTAATAGCTCGTCAAATTGCAAAGAAATTAAAACCAAACAGTTTTCTCGATGTGTAATAATTTTATGGTAAAGCATCAAAAAGTGTACATTTCAACCTAAAAGCCTTTAAATAATGCCCTTTCAAAGCATTTTACAGGCACTTCCCGTTTAAAAAGGTCAAAAGGTCAAGAGAAAGTCACCAACATACCCATTTTTGTGAAGTACGTGAGGCCCTTTCATATGATGTATAGATTGTCAAAATAGCTTTTGTGGTTAAGGAAATGTGAACTGATGAATAATGACGACTGGAGAAGACACTAACTAACCGGTAGGGAATTTTTTGTTGAAACGCCTTGAAAACAGACTACGTACGTAAAGCCCTTTCATAAAATGTATAGATTGTCAAAATAGCTTTTGTGGTTGAGGACATAGGAGCTTATGCATAATGACGACTGGAGAAGAGACTAACTAACCGGAAGAGAAATGTTTGTTGAAAACACCTTGAAAACAGACTAAAAACGAAGCAATTTATAGGAGAAGAAAAAAAAAATAAAATGAAATTATAATAATAAAAAATTTAGTCACCAAATGGTCTCCCATCCAAGTACTGACCGGAACCTGTGTTATCAACGCAGTACGGTCGTAGATAAACCAACAATTTACTTTTGAAGAAAATATACAATAAATTCGATTTGAACCAGAAGACGAGGTCAATAAGGGGTCATGTCTGCGAGGCGTTTACGGAGTTTTTATTGACCTTTCCGATGTTGTATTGATTGTAAGAATCCCTCATGTAGATCAAAAGTTATGATTTTTTGAAATAATAAACTTTGAATTAGTGTATCTCGTCAACTGATGACGTCATCGTGACGTAACAACTTTTGCATCATCTACTGGTTATTGTCTACCAGTGTGCAAAGTTTCAACTTAATGCAAGCTTCGCATCTATGCTTTTTCTTGCGGACAATCGACTCTGAGAGGAAGAAGAAAAACTAAAAAAAAAAAAAAAAAAACGAACAATAACAAAGAGTTGTTCGGGCTGTTGCCCGAACACCTAAACTATAAGCCAGCAGAGGTTTCAAGTACTGTACTCACCACAGGGTCTTTGACGATTGCCTGTAGGTTGATGATGTTGGGTCCTCCACGGAGGTTCTCCAAGATCTTGATTTCTCTCTTGATCTTCTTCTTCTTGACGGGCTGAAATAAAAACATGTGAGTATAAGAACGGTGAGTTTGATTTAAGTACCTGCCATACAGGTTTTGATTTAACTTTGAAAAACAACAGGAATTGCTAAAGTGCGTACCTGTGTAAACTTCACAGTTCAAACTTTAAAGGCAGTGGACACTATTGGTAATTACTAAAAATAATTATTAGCATAAAACCTGACTTGGTGACAAGTAATGGGGAGAGGTTGATGATATAAAACATTGTGAGAAACAGCTCCCTCTGAAGTGACGTATTTTTTGAGAAAGAAATAATTTTCCACAAATTTGATTGCGAGACCTCAGATTTAGAATTTGAGGTCTCGAAATCAAGCATCTGAAAGCACACAACTTCATGTGACAAGGGTGTTTTTTTCTTTCATTGATATCTCGCAGCTTTGATGACCGATTGAGCTCAAATTTTCACAGGTTTGCCATTTTATGCATATGTTGAGATACACCAACTGTGAAGACTAGTCTTTGACAATTACCAATAGTGTCCAGTCAAGGTTTTAGCCAGAATTTGGTAAAAGGGTGTCCAAATTTGCTGGAAATTTTAAAACTGGGTGTCCAAATTGTTCACTTACAATAAGTTTACATGTAAATGACAGATGAAACAGGGTGTCCAAATTAAAAACAGGGTGTCCAAAAGACACCCAGACACCCCTCTGGCTAACACTATGTGTCAGGTGTCTTTAAGGTGTGTCCGTTAGCCCTATCTCCGGTGACTGTGTTACTAGGATCCTTTCCTCACCCTAACAAAATCCAACACCACATGATTAATTCTCAACAGCCAAACTGTTGGACCCTGATTATGGTGGTATGCATGATCCCATGTAACAGTATAATAAGTCTACTAGTGCAGTCCTCAGTCCAACAGAATCAAGCAAAATATGCAGTGGGGTAGTTTGGGTTAATAATGTCTCATGTAGTTGCCATCCAGCTATCCATTTTAGGAAGAATCATTTGACATTTACTTTTTGCCTTTTGTGAATGGTCAATATAATATTAAGGCTGTGAACTCCATTGGATCAAGAACACAAAGGAACTATTGTTCTATGCAATGTTAGATCTCAGAGCATTTCTGGTAAGGGATTGTGGCTGAAGCCTTGGACACAGTTCGTCAGGGTTTACGAGAAATAAAAATGTCCGCAACTCACCTTCAGGATCTTGATCACACACTTCTCGTTGTTGGTGACATTCACTGCCTCAAATACTTCACTGTATTTGCCACGGCCGAGCTTGCGAACTATCTGATAGTCATCTTGTTGCCTGATATTGAACAAATATATTGGAATGTTGATTAGCAATAAGAAAAAACAACATTCACTGGAATAAAGAGCTCTAATTTATTAGGCAACACTGTTTTACCTGTTACTCAGGTCACATTTAACCATTGATATCAAAATATGCTTTTAATGAACAGATTGTTTATGCTGAAAAAAGTTCAGGGTAAACCATGGTGATGATTACATGTTCTACTCCCTTTTTGTAGGTATTGGCTGTTTGAGGGTTATACATGAAAGCTTACAAATGAAGTATAAAGAAAGATGTCAACTTCAATATTTATGATCAAAGGTTTGGTCAATATGTCTAAGTAATCCACACACAAGCCGCATCTGTTTACTAAATTAACATTCCTACCAGTTTTGTGGAATGATAAGTCAATAAACTTGCAAAATGGTACAACAGACATGGAAGAAGAAAATTACCTTCATCCATTGTCAAAGTAAGAAGGAATTTGCCTCCTAACTTTAAAGTAACTGCATATTATTCATTTTTAAATCAATTACATTGGAGGAACACTTGATCAGTTTTTCCAATTATTGAAAAAGAAAAAAGGATTAACCCTGTCAAAAACAAATGCAATTTGTTATCTGCTTTTCCAAGAAAAATAATTTAGAAACTTTTGAAAGCGCCATACCTTACACAGCCTAATTTTAAGTAACCTAGTTTTCAAAAAGTTTTCCCTGTTCACAAATTGTCAAAAACGTTAAGTTTTTAACTTTCCGTACAAAATGTAGCTGGTTTTAATGATATGGGTACACTTTGATATCAATGCAAGTTGGGTTGGCTGTTATTTAAAGAGTAATGATTTGACATTCAATTATTTTCAACAGAAAATGAAAAAAAAAGAGTGGTATACAAAACAAGGCTGAAATCAAAGTATTAATAGAATACCGCAACATAAATGTAAACTCCCTTCAGAATTATGATTTGTTTTTCTTAGGAACACAAATACACATTCAATGTTTTTTATTGTGATTTGGTCAACAAAACATTAAAGTCACCTGGAAGTGGTATTTTTTCAAAATAAAGCTTTTGTCACTCTTATAGGCCTATGTGTTTTGATGAGTGGAATGTGAATAAACAGTTAGCTAAGGTTTTAAAAAATCAGTTCTTATGTTATTTACAAATTTAAGAGTAGACCCCGACCCGAGAGGGCACTGTTCGTGACGTCAATCGAGCCAGACTTTGCCTGTAATGCGTAGAGTAAACACAAATGCAAAGTACATGTACGGACCAAATCGTGAGTTTGTACGTTTCAAAAAAATTTGTTTTTGTTTTTTTCTGGCAATGCCGACCAGGTGTATTGCTGGTGAATGCAGAAAAACACTTTTTGAAATGTACCAACTCACGACTTGGACATATATGTACTTTGCACGTGTGTTTACTATACGCATTGCAGGCAAAGTCTGCCCGATTGACGTCACAAAAGGGGTAGGCGGAGTCAGCCCCCCAAACAACTGTATATATTTTTTAAACATATAAATCGTGACAAACAATTACTAAAAAAATTGTTTTATTGTTCGTAAGCATATGCTCTTATGTTTGAAAGAAAAAAAATTCTATTTCCAGGTGACTTTAAACAAATCTGCACAATTTTTCTTGACCACCCAATGTTTTCCTCTTAATTTATTTATAACTAAAAGTTAGTTTAAAAAAACATGATTAATTGTTATTAAATAATATTACAAGTAAGGAAGTTGTCAAAACTAACCACCATTTTTTCACACATTTAAAAATTAAACAAAATATACTATAGAAAATTGATCAACAAATAACATAAATTGTAAGATCGTGTTTTTCGTCATAATTATTGACTAAGGGATGGTAGTAGAGAAATAGGCATGTAAAGTAGGTACATGTAGTACAGTAGAAACGTTATGCGACAGAAATGAAATACAGGGTAAAAATTGATGCGACCAGAAATGAGAATCCAGAACAATCTGCAATTTTACTGATTATAATATAATTGGGAAAAGTTTCCGTATGGCGCCACCACTTTTTCATTCGAAATAAAATAATATAGTATCTAATTTACCTGATAGATATATCCCTTTTTGTAAAAATGAGTGAAAAAGTGGTGGCGCCATACGGAAAGTTATCCTATAATTGTAATATTTAGGTACTATGAAACTTGTTAAACCAATTTATACAAAGAAATTCAATAAATTAAGTTGTTCTTGTTTCCTTTGTGTTCCTTTTTGGGGCTAAACTTACCCCCATTCGACGACATGAGATTCATAATCCCAGTAGTCCCTCGGTCTGTGTGTATTCACATCTGCATACACACGTGCACGGCTCATAGCCAATTTATCACTGTTCACGTTGCGGTTCGCAATCTTGACTCGAAAATTCGGCCCAAAACTCCGCCCAAGAAGCACTTGGCTTCTCAGCGAAGAGTTGGTGACAACCCTGAAGAAAAGGGGAAAAATCCCAGACGCCCACAAAGTGGCGTATTCGGGCCCTTTTCGAGCCGAACGGGGACGAAGTTTTACACTTCTGTCGCCTTACTCGCGACTCTGTGAAGGCTACTTGATGTCAGTACATAATGAGTGCGCCTCGTGCATACAACAATCGATGAAGCAATGACGTTCAGCTTGGAAAGAAAGAAACGACCAACACCCTGAAAAACACAGGGCCGGTTTACCCCTTTCCCGTCTTTTTCCACACAGAAAAGTGAAACCAGATCGCAAAGCCGACTTCCAGTTGCTCTAATAGATGAAAACTGGCTGGTAAACTAAGTGAAATGCCGATCTTTTGTGCGAATAAAAGTAGACAGTCGGCCGAGTACTCTCTCATAAAATGGCGAAAATGACCTCAAAGACATTATTTGATTCTACTAGGCCTGCTAATCTCGCCACTTCTCGCAGAGAGAAACCCACTAACCCGAGATTTCAGAATCTGATCAAGTGCGCCCTCTATTTGTTTTAAGCATGCAGCGATTGCATTTTTAGCTGAATAAAAAAAAATAAAGAGCGGCCTAAAAACACAGCTCGGATTTGAAAACAAGATAGCTGATGAAGAATTAGTTAAAAAAAAAATTAATGACACTTGGTCCAAACAACTGATAATAGTTAGTCTCTACCATTAAAAAATTTAAAGTCACCTGGAAGTGGTATTTTTTCAAAATAAAGCTTTTGTCACTAATATATGTGTTTTGATGAGTGGAATGTGAATAAACAGTTAACTAAGGTTTTAAAAAATCAGTTCTTATGTTATTTACAAATTTAAGAGTAGACCCCGACCCGAGAGGGCGCTGTTCGTGACGTCAATCGAGCCAGACTTTGCCTGTAATGCGTAGAGTAAACGCAATTGCAAAGTACATGTACGGACCAAGTCGTGAGTTTGTACGTTTCAAAAACAATTTTTTTTTTTTTTTTTTTTCCGGCAATGCCGACCAGGTGTATTGCTGCTGAATGCAGAAAAACACTTTTTGAAATGTACCAACTCACGACTTGGACGTACATGTACTTTGCACGTGTGTTTATTATACGCATTGCAGGCAAAGTCTGCCTCGATTGACGTCACAAAAGGGGTAGGCGGAGTCAGCCCCCAAACAACTTTATATATTTTTTAAACATGTAAATCGTGACAAACAATTACTAAAAAAATTGTTTTATTGTTCGTAAGCATATACTCTTATGTTTGAAAGAAAAAAATCTATTTCCAGGTGACTTTAACATCAATAATTACTACGGGTTTGCGGTAATAGGTGTAGGGGCAAATCTACTGGCCAGGTAGATTTTTTTCTTCTGAGATTTTGTCTTGCTTGCTTCATATTTTACTACCGCCTATAAGATTTTCGGAATACGAGAGAAGTCCCCCGAATACCGAAAATCTAATAGGCGGTAGTAGAATTTATGGCGAGGCTATATCAAAAGAACACCCAGAAACCGCAGCTAAATAATTTGACACCTCATCACATGCAACGCCTCGACAAATCAATTAGTATAGGTCCTCCTGCTTATTATTTTGGTATGATTTGAAAGAGAAGGGTTATGGTTTTAAAATAAATTTGTTTGAAATTGCGGTCTGGGTTACCAATAATACGTAGTCTCCCGTGTATATTTAGTTGACTGACTGGTTGTGTTCGTATGCCGATTGATGGTGACTAGTCGATGCAACTGCAGGTACTTTATTTGGAAATTTGTATTACCCGAGTCCCCCTAGCCCGAATGAAACATTTTGTATTAAAAAAAGCTGTTACATCCTTGACAGTGTAGTCATAACAAAACTCGAAGTTTTACGTGAAAGTATGATCAGTTGGAGTGTGATCCAATGGCCATTCTCTTTCTTCTCTCTCAACTTGCGTTTGTTTCGTTGCAGAGTAAAATAGTTGCGTTGTCTTTTTTGAAGAGTAAAAACAAAATAATTGTTTCCTTCCTCGTTCGTTCGGCTTTGTTTTTGTTTCCCCTCAAATACACAATCAGCTAGCGGGCGCCGCCGTAGGCTAAGCGGGTAAAAACCCATTACACATCATCGCCAGCAGTTAGCTTCGCTCGCTCTGTGTGCAGCCGGTTGTCAACACGGGAGGCCTACCGTTACTAAGGAAGAAGCCCTCAACGTTGAGAGTGCGCCAACGTGTCTAAAATTTAGTGCACGATTATTCAGATCATGTTCTGTGTACATTGGATACAGCCAACTTACGAAGGACACCGATAATTTCTGGTCCTTTTCTTCAGAATTTACAAAGTAATTAATAATCCACCATGGCAGACTCAGAAAGTGTTGCCACATCGTCACAGGATCCTCAGGACGATCCTCTTCATGAACACACAGACGATGAATTACAGCAATTGATCGAGGAGTTGAAGTGAGTGAGCCGTCATGCATGAGATAATTAGTAATTTTATATTTTGGGTGATGCTGGTGGGGGCTAAACTTTCCTTTAGTTAGTTCAGATATTGATTTAGTTACTTAAAAACCCATTCCATTTGTTTTCTGTTATTCAAATATTAATGTATACCATGTCGTATGTTTATTGAAGTGAACTAAAAACGGTAAGATGTTTTTGGTTTGAAGTTTGGCTCCTTTTCTCTTGACCTTGCTTGACAATGTTAATTATTATCTTGATAATTACTAGAAATAGTTTGAATTGAAGGTTTCGAGTTTCGTTTAATGTTTGTTTTGAAGTACACATTTTAGTCTTTAATACTTTTCAGACTTTTTAGGGTTGAACAATAATTATGATTAAAATGATCGCAATTAGAACTAAGTCACTGTTAAAGTAGAATCAATGCATGATGAGCATGATCAATACGTAACCGTAACCCTACTAGTATGATAATGAATGATTCATTGAATTTTTTGAAGGCTGAGTTTGCAACAACGTTCACATTGCAACTAACTTAGAATTAGAGAACATGATCACGTGATGAAATTGTGAATTTCCTACATCGACTGTTATACCGACCCCACAGAGCTTTTCTGTGAATCTGCTATTTAATTTAAACTTGATAAATAATTGTTGATTTCTATTATTAACAGATTTAAATTTATTATAGTTTAACAGAAACCTCTTTTCGTGACTAACTTACAGCATAGGGAACAAAGTTGTCCAGAATGAGACCATCATGTTTGAGAAATACCTCAAGCGAGTTGAGCCCAATCTCACTGCAGCTGCAACGACAACGGCTGCCGCTCCTGCTCCGAGTCAGTCCACACACGATGCCCGAGTGATGCGCAAGAGGTCAAAGTCCAAAGGCAGTGGAGTAGACAAACATTTGAAGCTTACCGCAGAGCAGAAATGCGACATAGCACAGCGCGAAATTGAAGAGCTTCGAGAGGAGATTGATAAACTCAAAGAGGACACAGAGAAAATCTTAGACACATACAAGGTGAGTAAGGTTTATGGTTGTGATAATCGTAACCCCCAATCCCCCTACGGACGTAGACAGGATGGAAACCATAGGTGTAAGGGACATAACCAAGATTGTCAAAGCTAGATCTATGCTGGAGTCTTAAAGTGAAAATTTTTATCTGAAATTTTTCCAGGGAAGTTGACCTGATTTTGATTTGTTTTCCTCCTTTACAGGCTGTGATGGAAGAAGCAGACATCCGACTCACAGAGCTAAAGAAGTCGTCCTACGAGTTTGAGCGAGACATCCTGAAGGGGTCACTGAACTCCCGCACAGGGAGGGTTGTCGCTGAGAAAGTTGTGCGCTACTTTGAGGACAAACAACGATCCAGAGATGCCCTGATCGAGAAACTGAGACTCAAGAATTCAACGCTGAAGGTCCAGAAGAAGAAACTGCACTTGCAGCTCAAACAGGTATTAGGTCATGCTGGATTGTTTCTTTGTAAACATGTGAATCTACACAGCCTTGGCAGGGCTGGTGGTGCTAGTGTTACTGTAGTTGCAGCTTTGGCTTTTGGGTGTGAATAAAACAAAATGAGGCTGTATCCCTATCGGTGGCTACAGCTATTGCTAAGGACATACATGTACTTAATACTTCAACAATGACGACGCAGAAATCTAGCCATAGCCGTAGATGTAGTCGCTCATTCAAACATGGCCTGAGTTAGTCTGGTGTATGGGGGATACAGCCACTTCCTAATGATCTGTATTAGAGTGCAGACAGGGAACATGACAATCATGGGTTTTTATCTTGAAACAACAATTCACTTCAATTCACTTTAATGTTAAACCATGACAAAAGCAAAAAGCTTTAAACAAAGATTTGTACAACAAATCTACAAAAACATGCAGCACCTTTTCAGCCAGTAGCAGTTCCAATTTATTTTGATTGTATTCTTGCGAAGCTAGACTGTTTGAAGCTTTTGGACTGTTGGTAGCTAATACAATGATTTGAGCTTTAAATCTGGTTGTTGTTGACAGAAAGAAGAGATGGGAGAGGTCCTTCATGAGGTGGACTTTCAACAATTGAAGATTGAGAATAGTCAGTACCTGGAGAAGATCGATGAACGTAATCAGGATCTTCTTAGACTGAAACTGATGGCTGGGAACACACTCCAGGTTCTTAATTCTTATAAGGTATGTACGATGGATGTGTTCTCACTCCAACAAACACTTTGGTGTAATGATCTAGCGGTCTTAAGAATTGTGGGACGTTCTTTTTTATCTAGGCTTTTGAGACGCTTCCTTTCTTAAATTATTTCTATTCACTCACCTTGAACATTCTCATTTCATAGAACAATTCGGTTTTTTTTTATTAATAAATTCAGGAAGATTTTATCTACTGACTTAGTTTTAAATGTTTTTATTCCTGTTTTTTTTCTACAGAAAAAACTCCACACCCTTACACTAGAGTCAGACCGACTTAAGAGTGAAATTGGCTCAAGGAATGAGTTGCTGACAAGGATTGACGTAGAAACAGAGACTGTGGAAGCGGTGAGTTACATCCTCAACTCTTTAGAAGAACTGAGAACTGGATTTAATTATCATATAAATGTTGATATATAATTGTTGCAACGTTTATGGCCTGACGTTTCGACCTGAGCATAGTGTTACTCAAAAGCCAAATGACAACACAACAAACATGAACAGGTAACTTAGTGTATTAATGTTATCATTATTTATTTATACCTTTTTCCTGACTATTTTTAGGAGCGTGCTAAGGCAGAGGAATTGAATCGGAGGTTGCGTCAGCAGCTTGGTGACTACAGGGTACCAGACGTTGTGGAGTATGTCAAGGAGAAAGCTGACCTGTATGAGCTGGCTAAGACGGTTAAGAGCTGGGAGAGAAAAGTGGACATTGCAGAGGTTTGTAAGAAAGTTGTTCAGAATTTGGCAGCATTTTCAAAGGTAGTCAAGGCGCTGAGTATATACAAACTTTCAAAAAGATGTTGCAGTTTTTGCAGGTTGATGAATTCTGAGACCCAATAATTTAGCACCTTATAAGGGTTTCCAAGTAGATCAAAGAGCAGAAAAATGTAGATCTAGGTGTCAGATTTTGTCGTTATTGAATCTCACATCTTACTAAGTTGACCCTTGCTTTTCACTTCCTCACAATCTAAAGATATTCTGCAGTATTTAAGTAAGTTCCTTTTTTCCCCTTTTCTCATTTGTAGATGGCGCTTAAGACTCACCGTAAGACTTGGAACACAATGAAGATAAACAGTCAGCAGAATTGGGCGTTAGAAACATAGACGCAAATTAAAACACAAATAAGTCCCTCCAAAATTAATTGGTTGCAATGAGGCGATCTTTAAATCCAGAATATGGTTATTTTTCCAGAGATGGAAAAGGATGCTATACTTACTAACCTTAATTTCTTGGTTTTCTTCCACTGAAGTCACTGTTACGAAATAGTCTGGAAGTAAAATATTCAGGTGCTGTTTTGACTTTATGTAAATTTGTATCATAAAGTTATAACAATTTGCTTGAGCAATCGATAACTGTAAATTTAATTATATATACTACAGTCATTGGTCTTAAAATAAGTTTCTATTCAGTCCCGCCTTTTTTCTTCTTCAAACAATGAAAACAGGCTTCACATGGTGGATATATTTATCAGTTTAATAATCTCTTTCTTAAAGGTAAGGTTGTAAAATAGTAATTCTTGGTGAGAGGCACCACAGCTGTTGATAGTAGATTTAAACTATTTTGAGAAACGAATTCCTTTAAAGTACTACGGTTTGGATAAATTTGCACTCAAAGAAAAAAAAAAATCATTCATGAACTGTTATCTCAGATATCTGTGGGTTTGTCCAGCCAGTAATTGGTTTATAATATTAAGCAATCTGCTTTAAGGTTATTTGACAGTTTTGAAAAATGTAAACACTGTTCTTGCAGCTGGCATATTTATTATTTGGGGAATTCATCTTTACTTTAGAGTGACTATTAAGGTGTATTAATAAAGGATTGGTAGCGCCGACAAAACAGTTGCAGACAGTGTTCATGTTTTTTGTCATCAGCCATATACATGACACACCAAACCAGCGGAAACATTGAGCCTAATCCAAAAAGTGGAAAACAATGCAGAACTATCAGAATGTAAACACATTGACCTTAAATTTGATTTGAAACAGCCCAAATCAGCTGTTAACAGCTTTCAGAAAGTTTTCTTGGAATTCAGAGGGAAATTTCATGTGATGAACTACATAATCAGTACTGGATAAGCTTTCAGAGTGTGTCGTTGACCCCAAGCAACCCTGTAAAATACCTTTACGATGAAAACTAAAATGAGACCTGCAGGTTTGAGTAACTCCCTTGTGAATTGAATTGCCAAATTCAGTCCAGGCTTGCAAGGGATCTGTTATTGGTAGACGGTTAGTTTTGTCATTTGTAGTTATTTGCATGATAACTTTGAGCAATAATAATACATTTTTGTATTTAAAAAAAATAATAATTATATAATGGCCTTTCATTGTTGATATGTACATAGACGGATTACAAAATAAACTTGAACTGAAAAGCTACACTATTTGGTATTTCAAGAAAGTATTCATTTTTGTTTTAGTTTTGCCCACCACCCCCCCCCCCAAAAAAAAAGTAAAACCAGTAACAATCGCACCCCACACCAAACAGGAAGAAATCTCATCAAACGACGACTTCGTTAAATCACTACCTATGTTATTACTACCAAAACAGGCCGAGTATAATACGTTTTTTTTCCAGTGGGTAAAATTTTCATAAACAAAAAAAATGGTGAATTGTTGAGGCAACTCCCTGCCACTTCTAGTTTAAAAGACGGTAGTGTTTGATCAAAGGAACGCGCGCGCGAAAGTGTTTGGTTCATCCATAGATATAGAATAGAATATTTTAATTCTATATCTATGGGTTCATCGCGCATATTGCGCCTTTTGTTGAAATTCGATTTGATTATTGCGTCACAATGAATACTGCACGCGATTATCCGCGCGGTTGTACTGAAGTCACATTACTAGGTGCGTTTGCAGAGCAACTAGGACTTCCCCCTGAAGTTTTGTCAACAAATACACCAGAAAACTTTTTGATCTCATCGAGTGAACTTGACTTCTTGATTAGATTGCGATTTATGCGACTTTTGTTTTGAGCGTTTTGATCATCCGACAATTACTGAAAAATGTTTTTGTTGAAGCAACTTTCTGTCTTGAAAGTTGTCGTCATGGCCCTTGGTTTCTTGACGGGGCTGCTAAAGGAGAGCGGCCAGTTGGAGTCTCCAATGACACCAACCCTCCTCCAAGCTACGGGCATGCAACTACAGCCGGAGTTTGCCGACCTGATGCTCCTTACATCGGCATCTTCTGGCCCGCCTCCAACATCGAGGCAACCGATCCAACAGGATCACCTCTCTGCCGGTTACGACCATTCACTGCAAGATTTCGGGCGAAACATGTCACTTGCTGGCATGTTCTTCGGGGAAGATACACCAATCGAAACCAATCTTGTGACGAGAGTAGTACCGGCAGAACCTGCATTAGGGTACCACCCTGATGTCATACCATCGCTGACCACCAACCTGTCTACTGACCACTCTATGACGGCTGCGGCCAGCCAAAGACCTCCATTGATATGGGTATCTCCATCAACTCAAATCTTGAGGCACCGTGTTGAGCACAGAAGAGTTTCCCCGAGGTTTCAGACGTCTCCAGACGACCGAAATGAAACTGCTCCCGCTGAACTTCTGTTCTCCACCAATCTGCACCCTTCAACTGGCGTGCATCCTCTGGACTTCACCTCCAGAGTGACCAACCTAGCTCCTCCTGAACTCATTCCATCATCGGAAGGAGCATCTGCATCTGACCACCACCTCGCTTCCTGGCACCCTGCTCTGTCTCCTGACGGCAGAGGGATAACTTCATCTATCCAGCCCGAAGCAATGTCAGCAGAGCCGATTATGGGTTCATCTCTACCGACCATCGATCTATGGCCTGATGTAATGAAGGCGCTGTTTGAGAAATGTGGATGGATCTTCGAACAGTGGGCAGTGGGCGGCAACGCCCTTATCAACCTGTCCATCTTCTCCAGTTTTCTTGGAGTCATCATGCTTCTGATCCAGCTGCTTTGTAAAGACCATCGACACTACCGTAAGACAACCCTTCGACCACTCCGCATTCATGCTTCTAACCAAAGACCCCATTTTGCTGAAGTTCAGTTGGAGTTTCTTCGGGGAGCGGCTGCAAAGCGGCTGATACTACCACTCCGCACGGCGTTCTGCCTCCCAATGCTCCCCGTCATCTTCCTGCCGAGTATTGGACTATCCTTATTGGTTTGGCTGTTGATACGATTGTGGCAAGCGGTTTACCGTCGATTCTTCACCGTCCGGTCGAACACAGTCAACTCACTGGACGCGGGTAAGTTTATAAATTTGAACTGATTTGTCCTCAACAATTTTTTTATACTGAAGAAAATAAAAAGTGTGAAAAAGAAGCTTTAACTTTTCAAATGTACATACAAAACTTTTTTTCCTAAAAGTGTATAGGTCCGGTATGCGTCCAATTGGAAATGGACATATTTTTGGGGTTATCTGAAGATATGTTTACTTTATACGCAACTGTATTGTGTATTCTCATAACCAACTATTTGGTCAGACATTGGCAGTATCCGGCAGATTTATTTCTCTTTCTCAATATGTCGCTTCCTTTTTATTTTATTTTAGTTACACATTTAATTTGAAAGCCCGGCTGTACGGTTGAATTAAGGTTGTTAAACTTAAACTTTGATGGACCTTTTTTTTGTTCTAAAAAGATGTTAAATTTTAATAGGCCTATTAGGGGGAAAATAATATTTTACTTTTCATTTTTACTCAAGCGCTGATATGTTATAAACACTTCTTTCCAGTCTTGTGAAAAAAGACTAACAAAACATTTACGTTGACCGAATGCGATGATTTATCTGCGGCACATTTTCACTCCCCAAAACAATTTGGTATGGGATGGGGGGGGGGGGGGGGAGGCTTCATTGTTCGATAGTAAAGTTGGGAGTCCAAGCATCCGTTGGTCCGTCCACTCAGAACTGCTTTTTGGGTTTTTTAAACAGTAGCGAACACAAGTGATAACTTGTAACAATCTCAACTTACCTGAAAAAGCTCTTCAAATTCTCAGCGTTTTTAAAGTGTTTCTATCTTGACTGATAATAGTTCTGGGAAATAAAAAAATATGAATGTGCATTTACTTTGAATCTGCTGGGAAACGAATTTTTACGCAGCGCAGACATTTTATATCATATAAAGCCCATGAGGTACATTGCCTTCGGATGGGCGCTTTGGGCAATACAAACATTTGTTATGAAATGAACAATTGGGAAATACAATTAAAACGTAGAACATAATAATTCACACACACACATTATCCCTTGAAATGTCATTCCCCATAACACGGTGTCGCTTTTTCGTTGAAACAAATTTCGAGTTCACAAAATGGCAGACAGTTTGTCTTGCTATATTTCTAGAGGCAAATTTGTATTTTGTTTTATAAATCGCTTCTCACTAATAACAGTACACTGTTAGTGTTAAAAACAAAAAATTGCAGAGGGTAATTTCAAACAAACAGCATCATTTTGAGAGATTTGCAGTTCGAGTTTTCCATGTGATTATTGAACAAGATTAGATAGATATGAATAGTCGACATTGAAACCAATTAAGTAGGCCTAATTCACTCATAGGCACAATAAAAGAATTCCACACGATCCTAAGCGAATGTACAGTAGCCCGGCCGATTTACTATCCTCCGCCCAGGTAGTAGTTAATAAGCAAAAAAGTTCTTTTCAAAACTGAGCAGTCTCCCGAACCGAAAAAATCACTCCACCGTAGTAAAATATAAAGCATCCCAAAAGATCATAATCTCCCCAGCAAGTAGATACACCCGTGGTGGTACCGCCAACCAACTTCACCGTCCAATGTCTGAAACCCCGTACAAGATTATATTGTTTTAATTTGAAGACGTCCTGAGCATTATGGTCGAAACGTTGAATGCAAAGCGGCACTTTTCTGAGCAACCACTACTCAGAAGAGATCGTAGTAACAAAATGGTTTTATCGTAAAAAATCACTCTCGAATTTGGACTCGTTTAAAGATGTGAACTATATTTCGCTGTATTTCATCTTCACTCATTTTATCTTTGTAAAAACTTTAATTGTTTTGAGATAATAATACATAACTGTTGGATTATATATAAGTCACAATCCTCACACTTATATTTAAAGATGGATATCATAAAAAATGTAAACACAAAAACGCACACTTAAGACATTTATGAATACGTCCCTTGAAACAAAATCCGTCTGTGGTTCTTGCGTGAATGCCCCCACCTCCAAGCAAGGCCACTGAGCTCACTAAAACAATGCTGCTCTTATATTATTCTTATTGCTTTACAATCCCCCTGAAATCCATCACACCTCGTGGTTTTGTCAGTCACTTCTGAAGCATTGTTCTCCCTATTGTTCCATGTTTAGCCTAAGCTTGAAATAAGACTAATAGAGTAGTATAGTGAGCCAAAGTTTAGGTAGTAATAAGCCCTATTCTCAAGTTTACTTTGATTTTGAACGATTTGATGATTTAAATCATCACATCTTTGTAACATTTTTTCGGCAAGCTCACTTTATGAACGCGAAAAGTTTGCAATTTTCTTCGTTTTTAATAGAATATGTTGTGCATTATATGCAAGTGAATTTTCAGACAATTACTGTCAACACGTTGCAGCATTATTAAACGGATCCCTACTATGCTACAGTGCAAGTTCCATGGTCCAAATTTATCTAGAATGATGGTGTAATAGATAACTTAATTCCAATCTCACCAAAGTTCCACCATACCTCAAGTAGTCAGAAACAGTGACTCAAAACCTGAATACAAACCTTGTAAAACAGTCCAATAGGAATGAATGCACCCCTTAACCCAGCAGCTCAATGAATGTAGGTTAAAACAGGTTGGAACAATATTAAAGGTATTCACAGTCAAAGTTCCTTTGACTAGATAATTTGAGTATAAGCTCCTGAAGACAAGCAGGGTATACTGTTCGAAACGTCAAGACCGGCTCTTTTCAGAGCCATCACTCCCCACAAAGAGAACTGTTACATGGTTGTACCCGCAAGTTTACTTCTATTTATAGTTTTTTCTTATCCTTCACACATGCAATGCAAAAAGCTTCAAACACCACTTAGATAATTTTAACTGATTTCGAAAATTCATTTTGTTCTTTCTTATCCCAGAAACCGGAGCTGCACAAGCCAGTCACCAATCTCCAAACCTGAACAATTCTAACAATGGGTGGGGCCAGAAGAGAAGTCATCTCTTCAACTCATTCTGTGATTTTTTCCTTGGTAAGTCGGTTGACATGGAAACTGATGAAAAAGAAGTGGAGGAAACCATGGAGATCGAAGCAGATGGAGATGAAAACATGGAAGTTGATGAAGAAGTTGTGTCCATGGAAACAGATGAGGTTGATGGTTTGAAGAAAGCCGATGAGGAAATGGATGTTGATTTGCGGCCAGCTGAGACCATGGAATGGGAGGGGATCTTGAAGATACGAGGAGGATGGGATAGTACAGGATTCCACATTGAGCAGGACCATGTCTTTATTCGCCAACCTCTTCACAAAACTTCACCCTGTGACAAGCTGAAGGTTTCTGACATGGAGTGGCAGGGAAAAGCAGATCCTCATGCTGCATCATCATCTGCATCCACAGTGACAGTAAAAACATCAACCTCTTTGGCAACACCAGCATCTACCATGGCACCAATACCATCTGCAATACCACATCCACCACCACTCCGTTCACCTAACAGAGGACCTGTGGAAGTCAGTCAGGGTGGGGATGCTCTAACGGTACCAATGGCTGATTTGTTAAACTCCAAAGCACATTCTCGTACTACAATCCGTAGACATCCTCGCAGATATTCACGATTGCTGAGAGCAAAAAGAGATCTGCTGCGAAGGATTGCGGATTGCAGACTCAAACATCGTCCATACTACAGCAAGTTGAGTCAAGCACTCTGGCTATTGTGTCCACCCATTTACGTTACTACTGCCTCAGCTCCATCAACTGGATCCAAGCTGGTTGAGGATATCCTTAGGCAATGGCGGGAGAAGGCAATGGATAATTGCACTAAATATGATAGTATTCCAACAACATCATCAGGCAGTGAAGTGAAGCAGACCTACGAACAGGCTAAGCAGGAGAGAGTAAATGAGCCTGACTTGGTCACCACCAGAGACTCACTAAGCAAACATCACGACTCTGGCAACATCGCTCCCAGTGACCCAATTAATGAGATAGCATCTGAAAAATGTGCCAAGGAAGGGAAGACTACATTGATGAAAACAGAAGAGAAGAGAGGAATGGCCGAACAAGATGACCTTGTTGAGAAACTGAAACAAGTACATATCACCGACAAGTTTGACTCAAAAACCACACAGAATATAAAAGCAATTGAGTCTGTCAAAATCACCAGCGAAACATTCACCCAACACTGCAACTCTGGTAACATTGACAAGAGTGACTGTGCTGAAGTATTTTCCATTGAAAGGATTCGAAAATCAGCAACAGAAGAAGAAGAAAACGGAAGGACGGACGATGAAGAACTTGCTAGAAAGATTAAAGGTTTACATATCACTGAGAATGAAAATGACCACAACAAAGCAACTGAGCTTGAATCAAATGTGGCCAGAAGCAATGGAGAATCACCAATCCAACATCACATCTCTGGTAACACTGCCTCTGGTAACGTCAACAAAAGTACATGTGATGGAGCTCACATCAAGGAAGGGAAGACCACGTCCATAACAACTGTGGATGGACAAAGAACATCAGTAAAAGACAAGGAGGATACTAAAACATCGGAAGATGAGGACTTGGTAAGAAAATTTAAAACTTGGAGGATACCTGAGGATGGGTGCGACTTAGAAACTGAGCAGGGAAGAGTGAATGAGACTGACTCAATCACCACACGAGAAACACCCATCCAACATCAATGTTCTAACAAGGAGAAAATAACATCACAAAGTATAGACGATTTGGACGACCTGATAAAAAAACTAAACAGTTTTAAGATCAGTGAGGAGAATGAGTGTTACTTACAGACTAAGCTGGGAAGAGTGAACGAGCCTGACTCTAACACCGGCCAAGATACACCTACCCAACATCACTGTTCTAATAAAGAGAAAACAACATCACAAAGTATAGAAGATCTAGATGACCTGATAGACAAACTGACAAGTTGGAAGATCAGTGATGAGAATAAGTGTGAGTTAAAGACAGAGCAGGGAAAAGCGAATAAGCCTTACTCTAACCAAGAAACACCCATCAAGCTTCAATGTTCTAACAAGGAGAAAATAACATCACAAAGTATGGAAGATCTAGATGATCTGATCGAAAAACTGAAAAATTGGAAGCTCACTGATAAGGAGACTGGGTGCGACTTAAAGACTGAGCAGGGAAAAGCGAATAAGCCTGGCTCAAAGACCACCCCAGAAACACCCATCAAGCATTACTGTTCTAATAAAGAGAAAATAACATCACAAAGTATAGATGACTTGGATGACCTGATAAGAAAACTGAAAAGTTTCAATATCAGTGAGGAGAATGAGTGTGAGTTACAGACTAAGCAGGGAAAAGTGAATAAGCCTGGCTCAGACACCACCCAAGAAACACCCATCCAACTTCAATGTTCTGCCAAAAAGAAAATAACATCGGACGAGGACTTTGCTATAAGATTTAAAGCTTGGAGGATTCCTGAGGATGGGTGCGACTTACAGACTGAGCAGGGAAAAGCGAATGAGACTGACTCAATCACCAACCAAGAAACACCCATCCAACGTCAATGCTCTGGTGAAGAGAAAATAACATCACAAATCATGGAAGACTTGGATGACTTGATAGAAAAACTGAAAAGTTTCAAGATTAGTGATGAGAATGAGAAAATCTCGCAGAATGAGCAGAACAAGGCAGAGGACTCTGGCTTAAACACCACAAAACTCCTTAATGATGTGTCTTATCACCATGGCAACATCACAACCTCTGAGATTATTAATGAAGGGAGTCTCGAGGTGACAGTATGTGATGAGACTAAATCGAACACCATCGTCTCTGATGAAGAAATACTTCCTCACCAGGGTGGATGCATCGCCTCACAGATTGCAGAAGACAAAGCAAGTATAAACAAGGACAGCATAGTAGCACTATGTAAGGTGTCTGACATCATTACAACCACCATCTTTAATAAGAAAACAGGCTATCAACATCCTTACACAAAAACACTTCCAACCATACAAGTTGAAACTAGTGTTGGAGTTGACAAAGAGCAAATAAGTGAAAATCATGACTCGAACACACCTACCATGATTGGAAAACCATCTCAATGCTATGGTGAGACTGCGATGAAACTAAAAGGGGCTTGTGTTGAAGTTGACAATGAAAAAGTGACACCCAACCATTCTGACCTGAGCACGACCCTCTGCGGAGAAACCTCTAATCAACAGAGTGAAAACAAAAAATCATCTGTGATTCTAGATGAATTGAGTGTCGAGGCAGACGATGAGAAGATGATAAATGAAAAGCCTGACTTCAACACTACTGTCATAAATGATATACCATCTTATTGCCATGGTGATTTAATCAAACCACCGATGAAAGAAGAGGATGCACCGTTTGAAAGTGACAATGAAAAAAACACATGTGAAGAGTTGGACACCACCCGTACACGTACCTGTGAGAAAACAACTTACTGTAACAGTGACATGACCCTTTCAAACACGACACAAGAGAGGGCAAAATTTGAGGGCAACATCAACCAAGAAAATGAAAAAGGTCAGTTTCTTGGAACTGCTCCTGAACAAAACGTCTATGAGACAAAAGTTCAAGATTCATCAATTCTTATCTCATCTCCTACCAAAGCTCTTGAAACATGTACAAGTAAAGATGAACTAATGAAACTTATGGAGTCTTCTGACATGAGTGAGGCATCCCAATTAGGTGCAAGTAACAACCACCCACTTCCATCACTGTCAACATTGATGCTTAACACACATGGGAAAGGTTCAAGAGCATCTAGAAAAGAACTGAATTTCAGATATCTCAGACCAACTAAGCGACTTCCCTATGATATGGCTCAGCATAGAAATGTAGAGAGTAATGTCTTAGAGCAGTCTGGTTGTCTGTTGTTAAGGAAGAGTATGCGATCGAACAAGGCTCGAGTGAAACAAAGAGCACAGGCAGTAGAACGAGCCAAGACGACTAGATCTCGCATCAGGAACATTCAACTTCAACATGAGGAAGAGTTTGAACAAAGATTACTCTGTGAAGTTTTCATGAGGACAAGCCACACAGAAACAGAAGCAAGGACAACCAATCCTACTAAACAACCAGTAACTCCTGATGTAGCACTCAATTCTTGTCTTGACAATTTGATGGTCAGTGAAGCTAGCAGTGTCATATTCAAACCTGAACAGAATCCAAGCCAACCAAGTTCAGAGGCTTTGAAAAGTGAACCAGTAGTTGCTGCTGTGAGGCCAGCGAAGAAAGTAACTTTCATTGTTACCCCACTCTGCAGTGAAGAAGATAGAAAACCACCCAGCAGTGAAATGAAGTATGGACTAACTTCAATGAGTAGATCACTGCAGAATTTAAAAGCTCGCATGGATAAATCACGACAGGAAAGGAGAGAGCAAGCAATGGAACATACCAAACAAGCAAGGTTTCAACAACGCGGCATTGAAGTTCAGGTAGAGGAAGATAATGAGGCGACTCGAGACAATACAAAGGAGGTTTCTTTAAAGACACAGACACCATTAAACAACACTGTAGAAACGCTCTCACCCAACACGGACATACCTAAAAAAAGTAAATATGCTGATCTCAACCAAAAGATTTCATCCTTGGCAGAATTGAATTCCAACAAAAAAGACGCAGAATATCAATCTGATCATGGGTCTAGCACTGGAACAGAAAATAAACTCCCGAATTCAAGTGATGACGCAGACCTTCTAAGCCAATTACAACATCTTGAAGTCAGTAAGAGCAGCAAAATAACACAAGAGACTCTTCAGAGAGAAATAATGCTTCAACTGAACTCTAATGGCAGAGGGTCAGAGGCGAAAAAGCCGGAGATGAAGTTCAGGTTTGCTAGACCTAAGAAGAGCGTGACATTCAGTGTTCCTGATGAGCATACAGAGTCTGGTGAGCAGAGCAACCATACGTCTTCAACTCAGACCAAGAATGAGGAGAGACGCAAACGCAGGGAGCAGTTCTTCACACGGGCTAAAGAAGCCAGATTCCAAAACAGACATATTGAACCTCATGATGATGATGATGACAGTGGTATCGATGATGACGATGATGATGATAATAAACCTCTTCCTGCTCATCCAACATCTTCAACCACAGCTGATAAATCAAATAATGGAAAACTAGGGAATTCATCATCTCAATTTAACTCGAATGATAAAGACACCACAAATACTTCATCATTTTCCTCAGGACTATCCACCTCCGGTGCCTCTACCTTGAACAATGTTCCTCGAAGAGACAGCGGTGAGGCAAGAAATTTGGATGGCCCACGAGCTCCCATGGTTCTTCCCAGGGAAATGACCTTCAGATATGTCCGACCAAATGGGAGAGTAACTTTCCAAGTAGCTCCACTCGTCGAGGAAGGAGGTGATGCAGTAAATTGTGGGAGAAGTAGCCATGTAAGACCAAGCAGCCCACATCTCACCGTAAACAGACATGATTTGGCGAAGTCAAGACAAAAAAGGAGAAATGAGGCAAAGGATCGTGCCAGACTGGCAAGGTTTCAATTCCGAGGCATTGAGCTTGAGGATGACGATGATGGTGAGATGCTCCAGAAGGACATGAATAACATCTCATTGACGATGAAAATGATCGAAGAACAAGCCAAGAAGCAGGAGACCAAAGCAATTGACTTGGCAAAGGAAGAAGTTAGTAAGAATATCCTGTCAAAACAGCAAACCGATAAGCAACAAACACTCCAAAGGCAACTCATTTTGCAACTGAATTCAAACAACAAAGGAATTGAAGAGGAACCAGGGAAGGTATTCCACTTTCAAGCATTGTCCAGCTCTAAAGAGGTCATGCAACAGCTGAACTCAAACAACAAAGGTTCTGTGTCAATGACAAAAACAGAATTGAAGTTCAGATTTGAAAGACCTAGGAAGAGTGTGACATTCATCTTGCCCGATAAACCAAATGGTTTCTCAAGCTCACAAGGCAGGAACCATCCAGGTTTAACCTCATCAACCTCCCTACGCTTGGATTGGGACAGGAAGACCAGAAGGCAGCAGTTCTTAGAGAGAGCCAAACATGCCAGATTTATGAATAGACAATCGCCTGATGATGATAGTAATAATGACGATAAAATACCACCTCCATCTTCTGTGGCTGATCCATCAAAAACTTCTTTTAACCAGTAAAACCCCTCAAAAATATGGGGGTAGTTCATAGGAAAATGGGGGTACAATATCATCTTTTCACTCGAAGAGTGACTCTCATTAATAATGCATCACCCGTGTCTTCTCAATACAGAGTTGGTAACATAGAAATAGATCAAGCAAGATGCTGTACATCATATTCATTCATGTCTCCTTAGTGTATTGTCATACTAGCAAAATAATAGAAATATCAACATCAGGGCCCAGTTTCATAAAGACTGTAAGCACAACAAACTTGCTTAACAGAAACAGGTTACCAGCCAAACTTATTTTAAGTTTACATTGTTGTCACTGGTGCCCCACTCAATTTTGCTTAGCAAAGAAATTTGTAGTATTTTCTGCTTAACAGCTTTATGATATTTGGCCAAGGTGACATAAGCTTATGGCAGACCTTACCAGGGGCCTTTCTCAATACCTCGGCTTGGCTCCGGCTCAAGCTGCTGTTTAATCCATCGCGTGCAAAGTACACGCTGCTCCAAAAATGTATAGGTTGGTTTATACAGCGAGCAGAGCCTGAACTGGAGCAGAGCACAAGCCAAAGAAGGGCCCTGTAATGACACATGGGACTGCTTCATTTTGCCATACAAACAGAAATGGCTGCCAACACAAAAATATCCTCTGATGCAGTCAGCAAATTCCTTGTTCAATTTCTATGGTTTTAACAAAAATCAAAATTAATCAAAAACAAAAAACAAAATCTTTTTGGGGTTAACTTGCGTTAGTTTTTTGTGTGAAATACCTTTGTGGTTTCATGGTAGTTGAATCATGACTTCAATGTCGAAGCAAATTGCTTTAATGTCTCTTTGGACTTTTTCTGTCCTTTGCTACAAAGGAAAAACACATTTTCAGAAGATAAGTTAAATAAGACATTTAACACGGGTGATGCATAATAAGTTTGCTTAAATTGCACTGGACATTTCAATAATGACACTTTTGCGCCTGTCAGTCAAAGAAAAAAAATCAATTCCTTTTGCATTTTGTATGAAAAACTAAATATTGTTTTTTAATTTAAAGTAATTAATTTAAAATAATTTTTTTTAATAATAATGATAACAAATCATAAAAGGAAAAATTAATCAAAACTGGAAAAAAAGTGTAAAACAGGGGTAAAGAAAACCACAAAATAAAATTCGGACAAACTTTTGGGTAGTATTAGTGGGTTCAAGTTTTTCAATGATCTCTTAGTAGGCCAAAATGATTTTTTTCCAATAACAAAATTAAGGTGTTTTTTTTTGGGGGGGGGGGTGGGCGACACATTTCACAGCCAATATCTGGGGTTGATGGGGGAAATGGAGTTAAACAAATAAATAAAAATTAAAAAGTTAAAAAGGTGTGTCTGTTGATATGATTTGTTTGTCTCTCTCCAATTATATTAAGCCCAGGGGACAATGTCATAAAGCTGCTTCAGCCCAAAAATGAGCTAAGCACAATACAATTGTGCTTACCAGCCAAACTGTCACATATACAATTTGTGACTGGTATCCTGCTCATTGCTGCCAGGCAAACATTTGTTAAGTATCATTTCCTGCTGCAGCTCTATGGAATTGAACCCTGGTGTGGTCAAACAGCATAGCTTGATTTCACAAAGATGACTTTTCATTAGATGGGAATCATTTTGAGCTTCTAAGCATTACAAAGTCTTTCTTGATTTGCCATGTTCAATGTTTACTGTCTGTACCCTCACATGGAGTTATGGTTGAAGACATGAAGCCCTTTCTGACTGGTATCTTTCCCGGAACACTTGACATTTTGAAGACTCAACCACAGGAGCTTGCCACTATGCCCAAGACTGCTTCACTCAACTTCTTCAACTAAAGCAAAATAGGTTTGACACAGGTTTACATACACAGATTTCTAAACATTTTATTCTCCTAAAAATACTGCCACCTCTTAAAAAAGGGGGTAAACTTTTGAGGTAAAGTAGGTATGTCTCGTACACACAAATTAAGGTATACACTAAGATCAGGAAATACTTGCCATAACCTAAAAATATAGATGAAGCAACATTACCAAAGAAGGTGTAAAACTGGAAATTATTATTCACTATTTTGGAGGTTCTTTAAGTATACATTATAAAGTTACTTATTGGTGCTCAAACAAAATATTATTATCTGAGCCTGAATGATTCTGAAATATGTAAACATCGTCTTAATTCACAATCTCAAGAGAATGTGTACATGTCATTTATTTTTTTGTGGACAAACTGTCCTTCAAAATAAAATTTTGCTTTTTTAAACATTTGTAAACATCTTTAAAGAAATCTCATCTTTAAATCTAACGTACATTTCACTGTTTAAACAAAACGTGTCATAAAGTATTCAAAAAATATTTGTTGTGGATTCGTAAACACTTGGATTTGCATAAACTGCATTAAAACAGAAAGTATGTCAAGTACAATACGTCTTACAATATGTCTTACAGGCATGCAAGAAGGTACATCTGTGAGAAAACTGGAACAGTTTCAATTTTTAGTACAAAGACTGACCTACACATGGCTTTTTATAAAAAACAGATTTTTCAAGGCAAAGAAAAATCATAAATCAGAAGAAGATGAGAAGAACTTGATACTTGATTGTATGAAAAACCAAAAGAAAACAAAACAGACATTTCTTCCGTTAGCTAGAAATCCTGCAAGGTTAGAAACAAAACAAAAATGATACTATGACCAAACAAAACACTCATAACATAAGGCTACTCACTTAGCCCCGCCCAAAAATAGCACTTACCTGATTGGTCAAAGCACAGTTGTCTGATGGCCTGATAAACGAATCCAGGCCAGAACAGATTTGGGAGTCAGCCTTTTCACTAAAAGCAAATTTTAGTTTTTAATAGAATGGTAAAGCATTGATTTCAGACCGAGCCATTGCATTTGAACAGGGGCTGAAGATGTTACAAATATTAGCTGCGAGTAGTCATGATATAATGAAGTATTTGAGGCACTTTTAGCCATAAAATCAGATATTCTATTTTTTGTAACAAATTTACTCAGTAAGCCTTTTCAATGTCAAATATTTAGAGTTATTGCGGCACCGTGTTTTTAGAGAACCAGTTTACTAGGGTTCCGTGGTGCACTGGGCTCCTGCACTCTGCTCCGGGGAACAATTCAGACTTGTTGTGCTATGAACGCATTCAACAAGACGCTCCTCGCCTCCAAAACACCGAACCACGTCAAGGTGTATTGGCAGCGTCTCACCGACGTTGTAGGAAGAGCCAACGGTTGCCTTCGCAGCAGAGATATATCCCAGCTGCAAGCAGGTGACCAGTGCATCGGCTTCATCCCATTCGTTGTTGCAGATCGTTCCCCATTGTCCGTTCAGAAACATCTCAACTCTACCCTCGCTCGTCAATGATCCTCCACTCAGTCGAATGTCACCCTCGTTGTTTGACTCTGGACAACAAACAAGACAGAGAAATTTACACCAATGCTTGTTCGTAAAGTACAGATGATCAGAAAATCAACGCTACACCAAATTTCATAGAGCTGCTCAAGCACAAAAATATTGCTTACAAAGAATTCTCAGCTGTGCAAAAACAAGCAGGATAACAGTCATCGATTGTACAATGGTATTTTGTCTGGTGACCGTTTTCTAGTATTAAAGCATCATTTTGTTCAACTACTTTTTGTACTTGAGCAGCTCTTTTGAATTGGACCTCTGTTTTTGTATGGAGGTCACATAAGTCATGGCCTCTGCTGCCCCTGGTGCTAGCCTTGGTGCCCCCTTCACTGTTTGCCCCAAAATGCCCTTCGCAACATCACCTTGCCCTTTCTAAGAGGATCATCTAGGTCAGCTATAAATAGTAATTTTTGAGCTGATTATTCAACTCATCACCCCAAGAGTAGAGACAAACTAATGCAGTTGCACCACACAGCAACCAATTCTACCCTTGTGGTATGTCTCTCAGTTGCGTAGTCCGAGTTAACCCTCCATGGCTAAATAGAAAGTCATGTAATCAATTTGAGAGCTCAAT
This sequence comes from Asterias amurensis, assembly GCF_032118995.1. Classification (NCBI taxonomy): domain Eukaryota; kingdom Metazoa; phylum Echinodermata; class Asteroidea; order Forcipulatida; family Asteriidae; genus Asterias; species Asterias amurensis. Next base: position 495,611 of record NC_092650.1, on the reverse strand, counting down.
ATGGTGTTAAATGATCAAAGGGGTTTCATAGTGTAAGTAGAAGGGGCTACTCAACAAATCCTCTACGCTTCAGTTACAATTCTTTTAAATTTACCGCCGTCTTTGAAAAATGACTTTGGCTTCAGTTTCATAGAGCTGCTTATCTAGCAGACAACAGTGCTTAACAATCAATCTTCTGCTGAGCAAAATATGAAAAGGGAATTATTTGAATATGGTACAAATAATCACCCTTATTTGGCGTCCAACCTGCACTAACGCTAAAAACACTCACCAATATTACACACAACTCCAGCATCTTCGGCATGTGAGCAATCGTTGATTCCCCAACCGTCAAAAAGACATTCAGCCAATAAAGTTTCATCTCCGGCACAGTTGACTTGATCCATCCATGTCGGATCGATACCTTGTTGGAAGAACGCCAACCCCTTCACTTCCTTAGCACCAGCGTAACCCAAATTACGGCAGACGACATTTCCATCGTTAATGTCCCAGCTATCATCACAGACTGTTCCCCATTGGTCATCATGATAAATCTCCACACGTCCTTCATGTGGCCCATTGGTCCCTGCAACCAGGCGCACCGTTCCATCTGCAACTATAACAAAATTATCGCCAGAATTATTACAAGAGTAAGTGTTATGTTTCTTTAATATCGATACAGGGTATTATTTGAAATTTCTTAAAGTGTCGGATGATTCTCTACAGCCAAAGTTCTAGATTAATTTTCAACTGTTTTTCTTGCAACTGCTTATTATTTTTGTTTAAAATTTACAGTAGAAATAAAGCTGAACTCATAAATACCCCAGACAGTTTCTCTACTCCTATTGGTAGAGAGAGCGTCATGTGGGGGTGTTCAAACGGTTGATAATGACCAGTGTTTATAACCGGCTGTTTATCACACGGAATGCATCTCATACCTATAAGTAATAGCGCGTAATCTACTTCTAAGCAGGTGCGCATAATCTATTTCTAAGCGTGCGTGCTTACACACAACCCACGTGCACATACTATCAATATTAAAACCTCCAATTTTCAACTGTCAAGTGTCTGTAATTGTAAAAACCTTGCAGGGTCCTTGCCTTTGGCTCCGGCCTTTAACACACAGCAATTCGACCCTGCCGGCTTTAAACAGCCGTGTAAGAACTCGTCGCTACCCTTTTATTCCCTTATTTTTATACAAGTACTATCAATATGTTTTAACCTTGCAATTTTTGTTGATGAGTTATTAATTCCTAAATACATACATTACTTTGTTACACACAAGCCAGGAGTTAAAAAGTGGAGCAGTGAAGCAAGGCTTCAACTAACATAGAAGGAGAGTTAATGGCCTGACATTTTGGCTCTAGGAGAGTCTTTCTCGAAGGCTAACTAAAAAGATTTCTTACTTGAGTTACAGACCACTCCGACATCTTGTTCATGTCCACAGCTCTCTTCAATCCAATCAGCAGTACTACAGTCAATCAATCTTAACTCCGTTCCTAAACAATCCACCTCAGGCATGTGGGAGGGGCCAGTGCCTGCCCCAAAGTACGCCATATTCTTCACTTCAGCAGCACCAGGATAACCCAGTTGCCTACAGACCACATTGGCGCTTTCCAAATCGAAATTGCCATTGCATATGGTCCCCCAGTGATTGTCATGGAAGACTTCTATTCTCCCCTTGTTGGATGCCTCACCGTTGCGTAGTCGAAGCTCACCCTCCGTGGCTGGATAGAAAGTAGTTGGATCAAAATAAAAGCTCAAGAAATAAAACCTTGTGGTGGCATTTAATGCTTGGACATCATATATTTTCAAAAAGGTTTCATTGTTTAAGTAAAAGAGGTTACTGTAGAAATCCTCCATGCTTCAATACATTTTAAGGTAGGTAGTATTTGAAAGTATGACTTTGACAAAGGTCCAATTTCATGAAGCTGCTTAAGCACATGAAGTAGCTAAGCAAATTATGTATAGTAGCTAATAATAATTACTATAACTATTTTATAAGCTATCACAAGCAGTGCACTTGGAGCTCAGATGACAAGAGTGCAGATAGCAATCACTATGAGCACCAGGGCCCAATTTCATGGCTCTGCTTACCGCCGAATTCTGCGCTTACAAACACGATTCCCCCCTTACGTGCAAGCGCCGAATTTCTGCGCTAGCCTTGTAAGCATAGAATACCTAGTAATGTGAAGTATGCAGGCGCAGAAGCCAAAATTCGCCGCTAACCCTTGAATTATGCGTACCGTAAGCACAGAATTCCCTGCTTCCGTAAGCGCCGATTCTGTGCTTACGGTAAGCAGAGCCATGAAATTGGGCCCTGTATTGGTGGATACCAACTCTATATAAGACTTTGATTATTATTATATTAAGGTTACCAGCCAAACTACCATGTCACATGTACAATTTATAACAGGTATTGAGAAGAAAATGTCAAACTTCTGCTAAAGCGATTCTATGAATTGGGCTTTAAGTTGTTAAAACAACTTTTTTTTCAGAAAGCTCAGAAAGCACAGAAGAAAAAACGAAAACCAACAACATTTAATAAAATGTCATCACTCAACAACTTTTTTTTTTAAATTGACAAGTCTAAAGTTGGTGAGTAACCTACCTGCTGCACAGATGACCCCAGCATCCTCAGCATGTCCACAATTAGTGATTTCCCAACCAGCAGAATCACACTCTGCTAACCCTTGCTCTAATCCGGTACATTTAACATCGTCTAAGAAGATCGGGTCAACCCCCTGCCCCATCGTAGCTGATCCTACTGCCTGGATAGCCTTGATGAAGCCAAGCTGTTTGCAGACAACGTTTGCATCGGTCAGGTCCCAGTAATCATCACAGACTGTCCCCCAGCGACCATTGTGGAAGATCTCAACTCGTCCTTCAGAGTCTGTCGAGCCGCCAACGAGGCGCACCTCACCTTCGTCAGAGTCCAACTTGGGAACAACCTCTGAGGGCACGAGTTGGTCCTCTGAAAAATTTAACAATAATACTCACATAATGCCTTTACGTTTCACAACAGCATGGTGCTACCCATCAGATGAAAACAAGGCGTGAAAATTTGACTTAAAATTTGAAAACGGTGTTGAAGTTCATATTAAGACAACGCAGAGTGTGAAAGTTCAATCCGGAGGGGGTGGGGGCTGGGTAGGTCCCCCAATGCATACAGACACCAGTTTGTTTGATACAAAAAAAGGAAAAGCCTTCTCCCACTCTAAAAGCAACACTTTGATTTTATGGAAAATATGCAATGAGTTTTAGTTGAATTACTAGATGTCTGATGATACACATTAAACCCTTTAGATGTACTACAAACAAACTCCATATTGGCTACAGGTTCCAAACACATTGTGACTAGCTATTTCATTTGCCACAATAATTGGTAACAAAAAATGTTTTTCAAAAAGTTATGCAAGAAAACTCTCTGAAATATTTGTTTTTACTTTAAGTATTAAGCGAACTGTATTCACACTAGAGGGATATGTATCTATCATCCTTTGATACCAAATTAACACCTCTTTAGTTTTGAAGACTAAATGAGTAAAGCCCAGTTCATACTTCAAGCGCATGCTATTGGGAAGCGAATTTCAACGTGACATGCAGGAGTTGCAAATTATTTGTTGCAAATTTGTGACGTAAAAAAACTGTTTTGCATTTGCATTCGCAGGAAGTATAAACCGGGCTAAATACGTGTAATTTTTTTATATGAAACACAATCTTGAGAAATCATCATCTGCCAGCAGTCTCCACTTACCTGAAAGGCAGGTCACCGCTACATCTTCAGAGTGTTCACAGTTAGTGATCTCCAGTCCAGGGAACTGACAATAGATCAAACTCTCTTCAGTTCCATCACAAGCCAAATCATCAAAGTAGATCGGGGAGCTTTCTCCGCCAGGTCCAAACGAGTTGCCTTCACCTAAGATGTCCACGGCCCTGTCAAACCCAAGTTGTCGACAGATGACATCAGCATCCTGCAAACCAAAGTCATCATCACAGATGGTGCCCCAGACACCATCAAACAAGATCTCCACACGACCCGAAGAGGCAGTTGCCCCGTCCCCGCCAAGCTGAAGCTGAATGCTTGCATCTGCAAACAGGAAAGTAATTGTGATGATTTTCACGTTTAGGAACATAATCAATGAAAAGACAAGGAGGGTTTGACATCAAAGGTGAAAATCTTCAAGCCAAGTTTGATAATAACTCTCCTTACTTATTTATGAGGCGGGGGGGGGGTAGTTTTGGCCAAGCAGTCTAGGGTGGTTGACTAGGGTTGTTATCATACCGGTACCCGTCACTAAAATATAGGAATCAAACTGCCTCTAGCTACCAGGCAATCTCTGTGGTCTAGTTGGTAAGACACCACTGTAGATTTGCAAAGGTCGTGGGTTCAAATTCCCTCCTAGTCATATTGATGTAGTTTTTACACAGGACTCACAAGAGTACTGAAAAGACAAGAACATTTGGAGAGTCCTTGGCATGACAACCAGAAAAAACTTAAACTTTCTGAGATTCTTGGCTTCACAATAAATGAAGTACGCTTACCAGTGAAGCAAGATAGAAATCCATAAATGAAGTAAGCTTACCAGTGAAGCAGGATAGAAATCCATAAATGAAGAAAGCTTACCAGTGAAGCAAGATAGAAATCCATAAATGAAGTAAGCTTACCAGTGAAGCAGGATAGTTTGACGTCTTCAGCATGAGAGCAATCATGAACACCCCAACCATCAGATTGACATTCCTCTAGAGTTTCTTCATCCCCGCTACACATCAACTGATCTAACCAGATAGGATCACTACCTAGACCCTCTGCTGCATAGCCGGCCGCCCCGGGGTAGCCTAGCTGACGGCATGCCACCCTAGCGTTGATAACACTCCAAGAGTCATCACAAATAGTGCCCCATTGGTCTTCATGCAATATCTCCAGCCTACCCGTTACTATATCAACACCTTCCATATTGGCCAATCGTAAAGTCACTGAATCTATAAAAAAATCAATGTAAACAGTTTGCTGTGACATCATACAGTGGCTGCATTCGATGAGCTTCCCTAGGGTTGGGTTGCTTGGGGCTGCCCCGAGGTGCATCATGTCACCACGAGAGGGCGAGTGATCATTTGATTAGCTCTTGGCAGGAGCTCCGCCGAATGAGCACCGCGGGTCAACCTGGGCCCATCAGACATATATTTACTAACTTTATGGAAGAAGCTTGCGACTTTGAATAGTTTTGCAATAGATATATGGCACCATACAACTGCTGCGAATCATCATCATCTTATAATAATAATTGTGGCTTCTATTATAGAGGGCATATCCGTCACTTAGTGACACTCAAGGCGCTTTCCCTATGCAATCACAAAACACAGAAATTAAAAACAAAACAAAATGACTTAACTTACCGGGTGTATCTCCACCTTCTGGCTGATCTGAATATTTGGTAAAGAAGAAAAAGAACAATTTTTTAAATAGTAACAGTAATTTCATGGAAAAGTTACTTTATTTTCATTCTTTAGTTTTTAATAAACTCACAAACCACTTAATCTAAAGGTTGTTGGTTTGAATCTTTATATCAGTCAATTTTTCTCTGTTCAAAACTTCATCTTTTAAAATATACCCAGACAGGTTCAAGGTAAATTATTAAATAGAAAAAAATAAAAAATTGTAACATTAATATTACAAAAATAGTCAATAGACGTTTCGTCCCCAGCAGAGTCTTTCTCAAAGGCTAAAAAAACAAAAGAAAAAAAAAAATGTTATTATTCTTATAATATTACTTGAATAAAATAGGTTGCGTACCTTGGCTTGAATCGCAGACTACTCCAGCATCCTCAGAGTGCCCACAGTTGTTAACTCCCCATCCAGAGCTAATACAGTCCATAATGGTAGTCTCCGTACCAGCACATTCCACATCATCAAGAAGAATCAGACCATCCCCTGGACAAAGAAAAACAAATAACATCATTTCAAAACAAACTTTTTTATTATATCTTAATAACATTTCTTAATTGACTCTTTAGCATATTTTTATGTATTTGTATTGCATAATTAGTAATAAACCAAATCTAATTGAATATTACCTTCACCAAACTCAGCAGACATAGAATGTCGCACAGCTCCATTAGCAAAACCAAGCTGTCTGCAAACCACATCGGCATCAGCTTTATCCCACAAATCATCACAGATGGTTCCCCATTCACCACCATTGCTGATTTCTACTCGTCCCTCGTACGTGTTTGAGCTTCCAACGAGGCGTAACATCAAATCAGACTCTGTTGATTCTAAATGATGAAATATTGATGACCCACCATAAGTAGATTCTGCATTATTAATGAGTCAGTGTAATTGTAAATACAGACCAAGTAAGAACTGACTCTGCGGTTATAGGAAGAAACCCAGTAGATTTATTTGAGGGGAAACCCACGTAATCAGGTAGGGATTGAAAACCCAGTTTAGGATTCAAGCCTGGGTCCTACAGGTGGAAGGCGAGGAAGATACCACGATGCCAACCCTACCGCCCAACCCATCTACCCTTAACCAAGCTAAATCAATCACAAGAACCATCTTTGCCCTCACTGCTACCCATTTTACCCACGGGTGAAGAGGAGGGCATTGTATAATGGCACAAGTGTCATGACCAGGATTTGAACTGACACCTAACTGGCCACAAGAACTCGAGTAACTCGACTGCTGGTTCATGACACTTCGCTATAATTACCCTTAATCAACAATCCCGGCCAAAATGCTTGGGCCAACCATTCACAGCGTAAACATTCCCTGTCCACTTCCCTAATGACCAGAAACATCTCACCCATCCCCCATCTCAATGTTGATCGGAGCACCAAAGTTCACGCAATGAGAGCAAACATTTAAAGGGGGCTTGGGGACATGGTGCGAGGGCCCACTGAGCTATGTCAAGGAGTGTAGTCAGTTACCTTCATTGGGCAGGCAGACAACCCCAGCATCTTCACTGTGGTCACAATTGATTCCTGATGTGTCTACTCTCAAACACTCTGCTAATGTCATCTCGGATCCTGAGCATGAAACGTCATCCATTACCACACTCCCAGTGCCTTCAAAAAGAGAAAGTTTTTTTTTAAAAAATATCTTTTTTTATTACTTTTTATTATCAGTTTCCTAACAGGTCATGAAGATTCTTCCTCTGACCTTAATAAAAATAAATAAATGCAACCTTGTAAAATGTTTACCTTGTCCAAACTCCGCTGCAACTGTAGCTCGTTCTGCTCCGTTAGTGAAGCCAAGCTGTCTACACACCACATCAGCGTCAGTCTGGTCCCACCTATCATCACAGACTGTACCCCACTCAGCTCCATTGAAAGCCTCAACACGTCCCTGTAGCTCACTGCCACCAACAAGTCGTACTGCCACCTCAGGCTCTGTGTAAAAATTTACATTTTATCAGTTAGTATGTTAATAAATTCCATCCTTCCCATTGTGGCGTGTCATGACCAAAGAACGAGCGGAAGAACACCTGACTAAAAGCTCTGGTGATTCTGATGGGTTAAAGTGGGAGTTTTAGTCCTAGTGGACACTTGTATGTAAATTCTAAGGGAGGTTCTTAACTACAGGGACAAAGAAAAGAACAGATGTCTACACAAAAGTAGAGTTTGTGTACTCCAGCATGGTAAGCGATAAAATAATGACATCGTCTGCTACAGGTCTGTACCCAAATGTTTTTTAGAGTTTATGATCACCTTCATTGAGTCTACAAGCCACACCAGCGTCCTCCGCATGATTGCAGTTAATCGCAGAATGTTCAGCACTCGGGCATTCTTCAATCCTTGACTCAAAGCCCTGGCAGTCCACATCATCAAGTAATATCTCACCGGTACCTTCACACCAAAAAGACAAGAAAATATATATATCAAATGAAATTGTCTTCCATCACAAATCACAGTGCTCGATACATTTCTGTATAGCTTTCTGACAAGAAGCTTCTTTCTTCTGGACAGACTGTTTCACACCAAAAGGCACTCATCAAAAGAATGACGGAAATAGAAAACAAGTAGCATCTCAACTTATTTCAAAACAAGCGCACGGTCGCATTACGCGTCAAGTTAGTACGTGCTCAAGTCACTGATGCATGCATATATACATATTATAAAACATTCTGATTGGTCCAGAGGAAAAAATTTGGCCATGTTTATTACAGTTCGATGAGATTAAACATGACCTAATCTTATTAAGTGAAAAGAGGGCGCTATCAGATGACTGCCCAAAGCACGTACAGGTTTTAGTCTCTTTTCTGTTGGCAGGTCACATTTTTGGCTCGTGGAGCTACTTAGCACTCAACACATGCATAGATATTCAACGCAGAGTCAAGGTGAACCTAAACTGTCAGATTTCTTCAAAAATTGTACAGATAGTAGGAGTGTTTAAACAAGCTCAATATCTTCCAAGAACAATGAGCAAGTGCCTTATGTAGTAAGCAGAGAGTTTGGTAGCTGCAACTGTCGCTTTAACGAATGTAATAGCTTGTTGAACAAAAACCTGTGAGCGCAAAGGATGAAAGCTTTCAAGCAGGAAGCCTGCTTACATATATTCGTGTTTGGTTTTAAGAACCCTACTTTACAAGCTGGGGTGTTCTCTATACTATGGTTTTATCTTCATATTTTATAAAACTGTCTGAAATATAATTAAATATTAGATTTCCAGTTTGATACACAGAAATGCCATCCCTATACCTTGTCCAAACTCTGCTAACACACTTGTGCGTACGGCTCCCTTGGTGTATCCAAGCTGTTTACAAACCACGTCAGCATCTGTTTGACCCCACAGATCATCACAGACGGTTCCCCATGTATCATTCTTAAATATTTCCAAACGTCCAATGTTGGGTACAGGGCCATCAGCAAGTCGTACTGTAAGCTCTGCCTGCGGATGTTCTATTGGGGAAACAAATAAATGATTGCTTTCCTAATGTAAAATGGGGCCGATATTAATTTGTTATATATTTGTATCTATTGTACAGAAGTATTATTATTACATGTATTGTTTATGTTTTGTATTAAAGTTTGACCTACATGTATCAAAATTTGTTAAAAAGTTTGCTTTCTTTGTACAAGAATGCAGAGATGTGGCTTTACTGGTTGACCATAAAAAATCTTTTAAACAAGACTCAAACCACTGAGAACTTGTCTTGTTCCTGAAAACTATTGTCCATCTCCAAATTTAACATTTACATTACATTGAAGTTTGAAAGTGTAAAATAATTGCAACTCGCTCAGTACTATTGCTGATGTTGTAATGATATAGATACATGTAGATAGATAAAATGGTTTATTGAAAATCTATCCTCCCATCACAAAGATTGAATTGTAACAATTTTACAGTCACAAATATAACAAATATGTGGAAAAAATACAATGATTTTGCACAGAGACTTTTTTTATCTTTAACTATCGCTTTTCTCAACAACATGTTCGTCCGACGCCACTAACTGAAGCAAGTTGATCATCTTGAAAACTCAATTATTACAATCATGTTTTTGTTCTCTTACCATTCTCGCACAATATTCCTACATCTTCAGAATGGGAGCAGGCAAAGGTATGCCATTCACCACTCACACAGTCCTCCAGGCTACTCTCTGTACCGTCACAATCCACAGTGAATAGAATGGGAGTATCCAAATTACTTATTATGTCAATCTGTTCTATCCCACCATACTTTGTGTATCCAAGCTCTCTGCAGGCAACTATTCCTTCGTCCTCGTACCACTCGTCATCACAGATCGTTCCCCACTTTCCGCTTCGGTAGACTTCAATACGGCCTCTATTTTCTGACGCTCCGTCGACCAATCGAATGGAGCCTGTTACTTCACCACCTTCTCCGCCGAGCGACCCACCGAAGGGTTCACCAACAACATCCTCTGAATAATGTAATGTAAGAGGGAAAACACAACATAAAAGGCTGACCTCAAAGACACAGCAACACTTATCATTTGGCATGCTTTTTGCATATGTGCATAATTCTGTTTGATCTTGCCACTTACCAATGCAGATGACTCCAGCATCCTCCAGATGACTACAGTTTTCTTCTCTCCAACCGTTACTGGGACAGTCTTCAAGACGCTCTTCATCTCCTGTACATTGTAAATTATCAAGAAGAATTGCTCCCACTCCTTCCCCGAAGCCAGCATCTATAGAAACATCAGAAGCCCCAGAGAAGCCCAGTTGGCGACAGACGACAACAGCCTCGGCGATGTCCCAATAGTCATCACAAACTGTTCCCCATTCACCTTCATAGAAGACTTCAACACGACCCTCGTAACTGTTCACGCTTCCAACAAGACGCAATGTCACACCCGGCTCTTAAACACAACCAAAACCACCCAAAGTGAGGATTTTAAAAACTAAAACGCGAGGCTGCCATGGCGAGCTGCAAATTGCCCATCAGAAAATCAATGACCAATAAAAAAAACAATCATTCGATAAATTGATGTTAGGGGTTGGAACATTTACAAACTTGTATACACTGACTGCATAGTTGAGGGTCGACTCTGAAGAAAATCAAATAGTCATGGGTGTATGGGAACCCGTTCAATAAGAGGGGCAGAAGGGCAACAGTTGGCATAACAAAGTTGGCATAGCAAAAAAAACAAGGCTGAGTCACACTGCAGCAACAATGAAAACAATAACGATCACGACGCAAAGAGAACACATGCTATTGGTTGAATTGTTCCACGCAGAAAACGCACACGCTCATTCAACAAATAGAATGTGTTCTCTTTGCGTCGTTATCGTTATCATTCTCGTTATCGCTGTAGTGGGACCGGGCCTTCACTCTGCTCCGCAGCTCACCAAAAGTGAACAGCAGGAATCTTTATAGTAGACTTTAAATTGTATTGAATTTAAAAGCTTAAATACTATATGAAAATGCATTACTATTCTAGTTCTTGTACCTTGTACCATGTCATCAGTTGCACAGACAACACCAACATCTTCAGAGTGTCCGCAGTTATTAGTTCCCCATCCTGCGTTCGGGCAGTCTTCAATTGATGTTTCTGTTCCTTCACAATCAACATCATCCAAATAAATGTTTCCTTCACCTATTGAAAGGATTTAAGAGCAATATTGATAATCATCAGTATGAGAGACCAAGTATAGATACTTGAGGAACACCTGGGAAATCCAGATTGAGTCATGGTTATCTTGAAAGGAAACGTACACAGGATTAAGATCCTCCCTGAAATTGGTACCACTTATACCCGTCAACTATCAACATAAAGGACCAAGTACAACCCTTGAGGAACAACTGAAAACAAGATTAACATTCACGAACATCACTAGCAAATTAAAAACAATACCTTCCCCAAACTCAGCATGAGCTGCCACCCTGACTGCTCCGTTGCTAAAACCAAGCTGTCTGCAAACTATGTTAGCTTCAGTTTGATCCCATAGATCATCACAGACAGTTCCCCATTCACCATCTCCCCTGCGGACTTCAACTCGACCAAGGTTAGGCTCCGATTGTCCAGCAAGTCTCACTTCAAAAGCAACGGACTGGGCTGTAACAAATAAAAGACCAATGAAAATATATCAAACCCAAATGAGGAGAAAAATTTCCCTTAAAAAACTGTTTGCAGTATCAGTGATAATTCTCATTTATACAAAACAAGGGTCATAGTTTTATTTGTTCGCATATATCTGTCACTTACTGTTACAGATGACTCCAGCATCCTCCGAGTGCTCGCAGTTTTCCTCACCCCAACCGTTACTGGGACAGTCTTCAAGTCTTTTTTCATCTCCTATACATTCTACATCATCGAGGAGAATTTGTCCAGTCCCTGCCCCGAAGCCAGCTCCTAAAGAAACATCGGAAATCCCAGAGAAGCCAAGTTGCCTACACACCACATTAGCATCGGTGATGTCCCAATAGTCATCACAAACTGTTCCCCATTCACCTTGATTGAAGACTTCAACACGACCCTCGTTACTGTTCTCGCTACCCACCAGTCGCACTGTCACTTCAGGCGCTACAAAAACAGTTAAAACAAAACCAAATGCCAGTGTTGTTTGTGTGTGTGTATTTGCAACGCAACCTGCTCAACAGTTCTGTGTAGTTGTAGACTTGTGGACAAGTTGTTTATGGCCTGTCGCGGTGAGATAGTTGAGTCATGGTGGTGGCGTAATGAGTCAGTGAGACTCAATCTAAGTTTGTATGGAGGGTGGATGTGGACAAAACTTCAACTTTTTAACAAATGGCATCTGAGCTAAGGGTGTTTTTTGTTGTGGGGCATTGGGGCTTAAGCAGGGAGTAGTGCACACCCAGATAAAATGGGATCCCATTGAAAATTTGAATGGAATTAATGGGATTCAATGGGATTGGTGTGGAATTTGAGACATATTCAATAGGATCCAATGAGATCGACAGCACAAGGGATCCTATTGTCGTACCTTCATCCAACATACAGATAACACCAACGTCTTCAGAGTGAGCACAGTTGCTAACTCCCCATCCTGCATGGGGGCAGTCTGCGATTGCTGACTCCGTACCCACACACTCAACATCATCCAATAGAATATCTCCAAAACCTACAAGTATTACAACAGTATAGAGAAGATACTCAACAAAATACAAGAAGTGGACCAAGTATGGACACCTGAGGCACATTTCGAATCAGTTAATGAGTATAAAAACAAATACTTTATATAATTATTATTATTATTATTTTTGTTGTTGAAGATGACTTAAAGGTGTAGGCTACAATTAACCATTTTTTACATGGGCCAATGCCACCTACTCCTGGGGCTGGAACAGGGTTACCCTCTTTACAGTCTGTTGTGATGTAGATTTGGACTGTCATCCATCAGAAGCCTGGCAGGTAGAGCAGAAAGCACTACCCCCATTTTTTACGAAGCAAACATGGTTTAGTGCTTAAAAACACAGGTGTCATCTAAGCAGTAATAATACCTTGGCCAAATTCAGAGAACCCTGCAGTCCTCACTGCTCCATTGGCTAGGAATACAGTCATAAGAAAAAAGAAAAAAAAGAGCGATACCTTCACCAAACTCAGCACTAGATGCAGCCCTTAATGCTCCACTTGTAAAACCAAGCTGTCTGCAAACCACATCAGCGTCGTCTTGATCCCAGTAGTCATCGCAGACTGTTCCCCACTCACTGCCATTAGCTCGGACTTCAACACGTCCAGCAGAGTCTGATCCACCGGCGAGCCTCACAACAGCACTGTCTGGGCCTGTTGACTCTAATACATAAACCAAGAATTCTGTACAATTCATCAACCGATTATTGCTCATCAAATATCTCCATGATTAGGTAATGCTATATGTTTTATTGATATTTTCAAAGCTTTGTGTTTTGGTTGCTTTGTTTATTTTTTCTGACATCAATCATTCACACCTACATAATAATATACTTGTAAATAACCTGTACCTGTCTTTATGACTGCCATCATGAAATCAATGTTTATTGAATATTCATTCTATACTAGAGAGATTGACCTTGTCTTGCACAAACAAGTGCTACAAACAAACATGGATCGTTTGTTGAATGTTGGACTCAAAGTGTCACACGAAGAGGCTACTCAAAGGTTAGTTAGCCAATTAGCCGGACGAGCTCGTTCCCTGCTATGAGAACTAATAGGTTGAAACAACCTCCAAGTTCTCAATCAGTGCTCTCAGACATAAAATTGGCTGCACATTCGAAGTCGTGAAACCTATGGACTAGCAGTGGCTGTAAACCTTGTCAACCCTTAAATGGGTGATCATACATCTTTCTTCAAATCTTTGTTGCTTCAAGTGCCTTGAGTATTTTACTTTATATGTGCGCTATTAAGAGTATATAGTATTATTATCACACTTCTGAAACAATCCAGTTTATGTGAATATGTTAGCATTTTGAACGCTCTGATTGGACTCCCTGGCAGTCCGACAAACCAGTCCAAGTACACACATTGGAAAAGTTATCCGATCCGATAAAAATGTATCAATCTCTAAATATATCCATTGTCACCTAAACTAGGAAGAATTCCAACTAAAATGAAACAAAAGCAATGACTAGAACCCTTTCTTAAGGAGTCATAGCCGAGGTGAAACTAAGTTGTACCTGTTTGGCAGACCACACTAACATCTTCTCCATGGGTACACCTTCCCGTATCCCACTCTCCAAACTCACATTCCTCTAAACTGCTTTGTGAGCCAGAACAATCCACAGCATACAGAATGGGGCTGTCTGTGCTTGCTTCCCCAAACTCATTTACTGCTGCAAGTCGACCCAGTCCAAAGAATCCAAGTTGTCTGCAAGCAACGATTGCTTCATCTTCTTCCCATTGATCATCGCAAATGGTCCCCCATTCACCTTCTCGGTAGATTTCAACACGACCGCTATTCTCTGTTGGTCCATCAACCAGGCGGATTCTGGATGTCAATTCATCACCATCACCACCACCAACAACGGTTTCACCACCACCACCACCACCGGCTTCACCTTTACAGCATGAAAAGAAAAAACACAGTATGTCAGTTCTTCAAGTAATATGTGACTGGAAGCAAAGGGTTGTTTGCAATGCTATGCCAAACAATAAGTTCTCAATCTAACCATAGACAAGAATCTGTGTCAGTAGGTGACAAGTAAAATGTAATGCTACGTCATATAATAAACTCTCAATCTGACAATGGAATAGAAGCTGTATCTGAAAAGCAAAACTTAATGTACCTGTTTGACAAGTTATTCCTACATCTTCAGAGTGAGTACAAACAAGGGTATCCCACAGTCCCCAACCACAGTCCTTTAGCTTTGCTTCGTTTCCAGTACATATTACACCAGCAAGAATAGGACCTTCTCCTTGTCCATACTCCGCTATGCCATCATTACTGTAGAGTTCACTGTAGCCAAGTTCTCTGCACACCACAGCTCCATCTGCTGGGTCCCAGATATTGTCACAGATGGTTCCCCATTCACCGGCATTATAAACCTCAACTCGGCCAGACTCTGGACTTGAACCACCGACAAGACGCACCCCTACCTCGGGTGGTGGTTCTACAAGGGTAAGTTAAGCAATACACAAATTAGTGTAGATCTAGAACTTGCCTTGGCACATTCACCGAGGCTAGCTGCAACTTCACAGAGGCAATCACCTCTATGCCCATTGTCTGGTGCCACAGCCTTGGTGCCCCTTGAAATGTCACAGTTGAAATTTACAATTACGTTTAAAAAAGCAGCTTTATAACAAAATTGTCTTAGTTCTTAGACTGGAGTCCCCTACAGCATACAACAAAGAGGCGGTATGAGTAAAGAGATACACAAGATGGAGGACTGTATTCTGATGAAAGACGAAGAGTGAGAAAGAATAATTCCTCAGTGGTAAGTAATTAGCTAAACAAGAATCATACTCTAAAAATGATTACAACCAAGGTAAGAGAAAAGGGTCTTTAAATCAACTTCTCTAAATTTCAGGTTTTGATATTTGACTGTTTCAATGTGGACATGGTATCTTTTAATGGTCGGATGTTAAAATGTAGTTAGCTTTGATTAATGCTTCTAGTATGTTTGTAGATAATGAATCATTTTACTGTTTCTTACCTGTTCGACAGACAACCCCAGCATCCTCAGCATGAGAACACCCTGATGTTCCCCAATCAGAACTTTCACAATAGTCTAGTGAGCCTTCAATTCCAACACAATCCACACTATACAGGATTGGGACACCTACAAGGCTAGTGTCTGCAAACTCTCCCATGTCTCCAGTTCGCACTATCCCGGTGAATCCAAGCTGTTCACAAGCGACCCTTGCCTCACTATAACCCCATTCATCATCACAGATAGTCCCCCATTCACCTTCTCGGTAGATTTCAACACGGCCGCTGTTTTCATTTGGGCCACCAGCCAGGCGGATTGTGGTTGACATCTCACCACCATCAACACCCTCACCACCATCAACACCCTCACCACCACCAACACCCTCACCACCATCAACACCTCCACCACCACCATCAGCTTCTATTTAATAAAAAAATTGAATGAAATGTGTCAAGCTCCTACAAGTATCCATCAGCAGGGTTTGTATATTATCATTTTGATGGTTCTCTTGCGTCTTACCAATGCAGATGACTCCAGCATCCTCCGAATGTACACAGTTTTCTTCTCTCCAACCTCCACTGGGACAGTCTTCAATTCTTTCTTCATCTCCTGTACATTGTACATCATCAAGGAGAGTTGCTCCCACTCCTTCCCCAAAGCCAGCTTCTATAGAAAAATCGGAAGCCCCAGAGAAGCCCAGTTGCCTACAGACGACATTAGCATCGGTGATGTCCCAATAGTCATCACAAACTGTTCCCCATTCACCTTCATAGAAGACTTCAACACGACCCTCGTAACTGTTCTCGCTTCCAACAAGGCGTACAGATACATCTGGCACTGAAAATTGAGGGATGATATTCTGTAAGTAAAAGCTATCTAGCAATCAAACTATATGACCAGTTTGTATAATTAATCTTTCACAACTAAGAGACAACAAACAGTTCTCTGGAGTCACAGAAAGGTGGAATTTCTTACAGCTTTAAACATTGATCTTTTTTAGAATAGTCAGTGCATGTTCACATTGTATTACTTAAATTTACATCCACGTTGTGGGACTGAAATGTTTTATTAATAATAATAATAATAATTTATAATGCGCCGGTATCCATCTAAAGATGCTGATGGTGAGTGACACAATAAACGGGAAAAATTTTGAACTAGTTTTCACCAGTTTGAACCAGTATTATAATGGTGTACTGCTTTCGGACAGGTACAAAGGCAAACTAAAGAGGCTTCATTGGTAAACCAGGTGATGAACCAGTTAGAACCAGTATAGACTGGTAGGAACCAGTAAGTACGCACACTTAAGAGGTTTCATTGGTAAACGAGGTGATGAACCAGTTAGAACCGGTAAAAGACTGTTTTCTTAACAAGCTGTAGATTGTATTCAAATAACCCAGTTTTACCTTCATCTGATCGGCAGACAACCCCAGCATCTTCAGAGTGACCACAATTCCCTTCTCCAGGTCCTAAGCTTGAGCAGTCTGCAATTGTCGTCTCAGAACCAGTACATTCAACATCATCCAAGAGAATCAAACCTTCGCCTGTTTCAAAAGTGAACACACAACACACAAAGGTTTGTGAAAAGCGTCTTTGATACAAAGATTGTTGATTGAGTCACTTTCGGCTGGCTCGAAGTGCACTGACGTCACCACAAGAAGGGTGAGTGATCGTTCTATTAGCTCATGGCAGGGTTCACCCAGGTGCATTTTTTTTTGCAGGAAGATTAATTATTGAGTATCTGCACACGTTTGTCCCGAAAAAAAAAAAAAAAAGGCCACCCAGATAAGCACAACAGGGTCAACCCAGGGCAACTAATTAAATACCCATAGAAAAAACACAGGAGTAATACCTTCACCAAACTCAGCACTAGATGCAGCCCTTAATGCTCCACTTGTAAAACCAAGTTGTCTGCACACCACATTAGCATCATTAAGGTCCCACAAGTCATCACAGACGGTTCCCCATTCACCCCCATCAATGCGGACCTCAACACGCCCAGCGTTTGGAACTGATCCAACGAGTCTGACATCACCAGTTGAGGTTGCTTCTGTAGAGGAGGTTTCTTCTGAGGGGGTTTCTTCTGCGAGGGGCGAAAAACAAATAAGTTTGTAACCCTCTCTCTAGCCCGTCAGTAAGGTACAAAAAGGGTAAACTGGAGGGATAGAAAAATCTGGCAACATCCCAGTTTCTTACAAGATCAACTAGGATTCAAGTTTGATCATCCAGCAATCCATCAATATCCTATTGGAATTTCAAAAAAAATTTGCCCAAATCTAAGCAGAAATCCACCATGAATCCCACTGAAATCCTGCAGGTTCATTAATTTTTGGAAAGGGTTAACAACTAAACCTCCCTTCTACTGATTTGTCAACAGCTAATATATGTACATACATAGAGCAATGCATATTTACAGTTAGTTTTCTTGTTGCCATGTTGTTGCTGTTTTTCATTGTTATTATATTCAATTAGGTACGAAGTGATTGTTCTTAACCTGCTTGGCAGATGACTCCAGCATCCTCCGAATGAGCACAGTTTTCTTCTCTCCAACCTCCACTGGGACAGTCTTCAAGTCTCTCTTCATCTCCTGTACATTGTACATCATCAAGGAGAGTTGCTCCCACTCCTTCCCCAAAGCCAGCTTCTATAGAAACATCGGAAGCCCCAGAGAAGCCCAGTTGCCTACAGACGACATTAGCGTCGGTGATGTCCCAATAGTCATCACAAACTGTTCCCCATTCACCTTCATAGAAGACTTCAACACGACCCTCGTAACTGTTCTCACTTCCAACAAGGCGTACAGATACATCTGGCACTGAAAGTTGAAGGATGATATTCTGTAAGTAAAAGCTCCCTGGCAATCAAACTATTTGATCAGTTCTTAATCTTTCAACAAACAGCTCACTACAGCCAAAGAAAGGAGGAATTTCTAACAGCTTTAAACATTTATCTTTTCAGAATAGTCAGTGCATGTTCAAATTGTATTACTTAAATTTACATCTACGACGTGGGACTGACATGTTTTCACCAGTTTGAACTAGTTTTCACCAGTTTGAACCAGTATTGAAATGGTATACTGCTATAGGACAGGTACAAAGGCAAACTAAAGAGGCTTCATTGGTAAATCAAGTGATGAACCAGTTAGAACCAGTGTAGACTGGTAGGAACCAGTAAGTATGCACACTTAAGAGGCTTCATTGGTAAATCAAGTGATAAACCAGTTAAAACCAGTATAGACTGGTAGGAACCAGTATGTTTTCTAAACAAGCAGTAGATTGTATTCAAATAACCCAGTTTTACCTTCATCTGATCGGCAGACAACCCCAGCATCTTCAGAGTGACCACAATTCCCTTCTCCAGGTCCTAAGCTTGAGCAGTCTGCAATTGTCGTCTCAGAACCAGTACATTCAACATCATCCAAGAGAATCAAACCTTCGCCTATTTCAAAAGTGAAAACACAACACACAAAGGTTTGTGAAAAGCGTCTTTGATACAAAGATTGTTGATTGGGTCACTTGGGGCTGGCTCGAAGTGCACTGACGTCACCACAAGAAGGGTGAGTGATCGTTCTATTAGCTCATGGCAGGGTTCACCCAGATGCATTTTTTTTTTTATGCAGGAAGATTAATTATTGAGTATCTGCACACGTTCGTCCCCCCCCCCCAAAAAAAAAGGCCTCCCAGATAAGCACAACAGGGTCAACCCAGGGAAACTAAATAAATACCCACAGAAAAAACACAGGAGTAATACCTTCACCAAATTCAGCACTAGATGCAGCCCTTAATGCTCCACTTGTAAAACCAAGTTGTCTACACACCACATTAGCATCATTAAGGTCCCACAAGTCATCACAGACGGTTCCCCATTCACCCCCATCAATGCGGACCTCAACACGCCCAGCGTTTGGAACTGATCCAACGAGTCTGACATCACCAGTTGAGGTTGCTTCTGTAGGGGAAGTTTCTTCTGTAGGTGTATCTACACAACAAGGGGAACAAAATTGTATTTATTTACCCTCTCCTAAGATTGTCAGCAAGATACACACACGGTAACCTGGAGGTGTACTGTAGAATGACTCATCAAGCTAATCGGTTAATCATTTATTTTATTTAACTTGCTAAGTGATATTTTGTCTATACGGGCTGGTGTAAAAAGCTTTGCTTTTGAAATTGCATGGGATGAAATTGCAAATTAGGAACATCCATGCAATCAGGTAGGAACTGACAAACCCAATCCACATAAAAGGCTCCATTCTAAGTCCAGACTTTAACTTAAGTCAACAGAGGTGAAAAGCACAGATTGACACCACAAACCGATATTAAACATCTGTTAAACTTTCTACGTTTTAAGCATTCATTTACGGGACGATAAAATAGTTCAAAAATTAATACAAAAAGTGATCTTTTTCCTACTCTTGATGTTAAATAATCTTTCCAAACTTTATGCAATTCATAAAAGTAAAAGCAAGCCCCTGTATTTTTTTTCTCTCAACAAATCAGACAAATCCTCTGCATATAGACTTGTGTCTTTGTGCAAGACACTTAGCCATTTGTGCTTCATATATCAGATGTGACAAATAGCTGTAGCTCCCTCTGCAGCCAACAAACCTCTTTACGAGGGCCCATTTTCATGGAGCTGCTTAGGCACACAAAGCAGCTAAGCAGAGCCAAATCACGCTTACTAGAATAAGGTTACCAGCCAAAATACAATGTCACATGTATGATTTGGGACTGGTATCCTTCTCATTTCTGCTTAGCAGAACATTTCAAATTAATATTTTCAGCTTGAGTAGCTCTATGGATATTGGGCCCTGCCCATAAAGCTATTAGTTGTTCGCTTTTCATTTGTTCAATACATGCAATGATACAAAAGTAATTTACAATAAACATTAATAATGTCCAAAGTTGAGAAGTGTTTAGAGTAGTCTATGTTAAGTCAAATACATCAATGAACAAAATATGCATTTCATGTAGAATCAAATACATCAATATACAAATCATGGATTTCATTGATGATCTGATTATAGCTCAGATAAATTCTATGCAACTTGTGGGAAGTTGTGTTATTTGATAAGTTGTACCTGTTTCATCGCCATCACCACCACCCCCACCGGCTGCACCTGTACAGAATTATTTGGAAAAAGGAAGAACAAATAAAAACCATGGCAGTCAGTTTTGAAACAGTAAGCCATTGTCACCACTTACTGCCATGACTTAACTGAGTATCATAAACAAACAATCACAAAACAGTCTTTTGAGAATAGAGCATAACACCGAAAGCCACAGAAAAAGGTTGAACTTGAAGTATGAATTCCAGTTAAATTCATGCTCTATGTTCATGTTCACTTTGGGATGTCTGTGAGTGTTTGTCATCCAAAAACATCCCTGGATACTGAAAATATTCTGTTTATCCATAAACTTTGTGCATGTATTGCCTCACCTAGGTAACAAGTAAAGGGTTTGCAATGCTACGCCAAACAATAAGTTCTCAATCTAACAATGAACAAGAGTCTGTAATTGAAAAGCAAAACTTGATGTACCTGTTTGACAAGTTATTCCTACATCTTCAAAGTGAGTACAAGCAAGGGTATCCCACAGTCCCCAACCACAGTCCTTTAGCTTTGCTTCATTTCCAGTACATATTACACCAGCAAGAATAGGACCTTCTCCTTGTCCATACTCCGCTATGCCATCATTACTGTAGAGTTCACTGTAGCCAAGTTCTCTGCACACCACAGCTCCATCTGCTGGGTCCCAGATATTGTCACAGATGGTTCCCCATTCACCGTCATTATAAACCTCAACTCGACCAGACTCTGGACTTGAACCACCGACAAGACGCACCCCTACCTCAGGTGGTGGTTCTACAAGGGTAAGTTAAGCAATACACAAATCAGTGTACATGTAAATCTAGAACTTGCCTTGGCACATTCACCGAGGCTAGCTGCAATTTCACGTCACAGTTGAAATTTACAGCTACGTTTAAAAAAGCAGCTTTATAACAAAATTGTCTTAGTTCTTAGACTAGAGTCCCCTACAGCATACAACAAAGAGGCGGTATGAGTAAAGAGATACACAAGATGGAGGACTGTATTCTAATGAAAGACGAAGAGTGAGGAAGAATAAGTCCTCAGTGGTAGGTAATTAGCTAAACAAGAATCATACTCTAAAAATGATTACAACCAAGGTAAGATAAAAGGGTCTTTAAATCAACTTCTCTAAATTCCAGGTTTTGATATTTGACTGTTTCAATGTGGACATGGTATCTTTTAATGGTCGGATGTTAAAATGTAACTAACTTTGATTAATGCTGCTAGTACAATGTACAGTATGTAGGTACATATAATGAAGTGTTTTACTGTTTCTTACCTGTTCGACAGACAACCCCAGCATCCATAGTGAAGTGTTTTACTGTTTCTTACCTGTTCGACAGACAACCCCAGCATCCATAATGAAGTGTTTTACTGTTTCTTACCTGTTCGACAGACAACCCCAGCATCCATAATGAAGTGTTTTACTGTTTCTTACCTGTTCGACAGACAACCCCAGCATCCATAGTGAAGTGTTTTACTGTTTCTTACCTGTTCGACAGACAACCCCAGCATCCATAATGAAGTGTTTTACTGTTTCTTACCTGTTCGACAGACAACCCCAGCATCCATAATGAAGTGTTTTACGTTTCTTACCTGTTCGACAGACAACCCCAGCATCCATAATGAAGTGTTTTACTGTTTCTTACCTGTTCGACAGACAACCCCAGCATCCATAATGAAGTGTTTTACGTTTCTTACCTGTTCGACAGACAACCCCAGCATCCATAATGAAGTGTTTTACTGTTTCTTACCTGTTCGACAGACAACCCCAGCATCCATAATGAAGTGTTTTACTGTTTCTTACCTGTTCGACAGACAACCCCAGCATCCATAATGAAGTGTTTTACTGTTTCTTACCTGTTCGACAGACAACCCCAGCATCCTCAGCATGAGTACACCTCGTTGTTCTCCAATCAGAACTTTCACAATAGTCTAGTGAGCCTTCAATTCCAACACAATCCACACTATACAGAATGGGGCTACCAAAGCTACTAACATCTGCAAACTCTCCCAAGTCTCCAATTCGCTCTACTCCGCTGAATCCAAGCTGTTCACAAGCCACCCTCGCCTCACTACGACCCCATTCATCATCACAGATAGTCCCCCATTCACCTTCTCGGTAGATTTCAACACGGCCCCTATTATTTGGACCACCAACCAAGCGGATTGTGGTTGACATCTCACCACCATCAACAACCTCACCAACATCAACACCTTCACCACCACCAGCAGTTTCTATTTAATAAAAAAAAAAGAAATATAAAGTGTCAAGCCCTTACAAGATTCCATCAGCAGGGTATGTAGATTATGGTTTTGACGGTTCTCTTGCGTCTTACCAATGCAGATGACTCCAGCATCCTCCGAATGAGCACAGTTTTCTACCCTCCAACCGTTACTGGGACAGTCTTCAAGTCTTTCTTCACTGCCTGTACATTGTACATCGTCAAGGAGAGTTGCTCCCACTCCTTCCCCAAAGCCAGCTTCTATAGAAAAATCGGAAGCCCCAGAGAAGCCCAGTTGCTTACAGACGACATTAGCATCGGCGATGTCCCAATAGTCATCACAAACTGTTCCCCATTCACCTTCATAGAAGACTTCAACACGACCCTCGTAACTGTTCTCGCTTCCAACAAGGCGTACAGATACATCTGGCACTGAAAATTGAGGGATGATATTCTGTAAGTAAAAGCTCCCTAGCAATCAGACTATTTGACCAGTTTGTATTCTTAATCCTTCACAACTAAATGACAACAAACAGTTCACTACAGTCAAAGAAGGGTGGAATTTTTAACAGCTTTGCATGTTCAAATTTTATTACTGAAACTTACATCCACGACGTGGGACTGACATGTTTTCACCAGTTTGAACTAGTTTGAACCAGTATTAAAAAGATTTAATGCTATAGGACAGGTAAAAATGCACCCTAAAGAGGCTTCATTGATAGCAGGTGATGAACCAGTTTGGTAAACCAAGTGATGCACCAGTTAGAACCAGTAAAGACTGGTAGGAACCAGTATGTTTTCTTAACAAGCTGTAGATTTTATTCAAATAACCCAGTTTTACCTTCATCTGATCGGCAGACAACCCCAGCATCTTCAGAGTGACCACAATTCCCTTCTCCAGGTCCTAAGCTTGAGCAGTCTGCAATTGTCGTCTCAGAACCAGTACATTCAACATCATCCAAGAGAATCAAACCTTCGCCTATTTCAAAAGAGAAAACACAACACATAAAGGTTCATGAAAAGTATTTTAATACCAAGATTTACTGATCAGGCATCATGCCAGTGTTCACATTAAATCATGCCTCAAATACATTGAACCAATGACCTCAGGAGTTACCCAAAATGTGATCATGCTCCCCATATGATTAATATAAAATATTTAAAAAAAACAAGAGCTTAAAGACCTGGGCCCAATTACATGGCTCTGCTCCACCCCGAATTCATGTTAAAAAACACCCATTATCGGACTTGCACCCCCCCCCCTAATTTTTTTTAAAAATAGTTCAGATGTGTTTAAACGTCTGCCAACTGCATCAGAAGAACATTTGCAACCCGGGTCTCTGAGGCATCCTTTTTTTCTTTGCATAGGAAATGTTTGGATGAATACAAGGACCCAGACCTGCTTGCTGTTACAATGTGCCATGGCTAGGAATACAGTCATAAGAAAAAAAGAAGAAAAAAGAGCGATACCTTCACCAAATTCAGCACTAGATGCAGCCCTTAATGCTCCACTTGTAAAACCAAGTTGTCTGCACACCACATTAGCATCATTAAGGTCCCACAAGTCATCACAGACGGTTCCCCATTCACCCCCATCAATGCGGACCTCAACACGCCCAGCGTTTGGAACTGATCCAACGAGTCTGACATCACCAGTTGAGGTTGCTTCTGTAGGGGAAGTTTCTTCTGTAGGTGTATCTACACAACAAGGGGAACAAAATTGTATTTATTTACCCTCTCCTAAGATTGTCAGCAAGATACACACACGGTAACCTGGAGGGTGTACTGTAGAATGACTCATCAAGCTAATCGGTTAATCATTTATTTTATTTAACTTGCTAAGTGATATTTTGTCTATACGGGCTGGTGTAAAAAGCTTTGCTTTTGAAATTGCATGGGATGAAATTGCAAATTAGGAACATCCATGCAATCAGGTAGGAACTGACAAACCCAATCCACATAAAAGGCTCCATTCCCAGTCCAGACTTTAACTTAAGTCAACAGAGTTGAAAAGCACAGAATGACACCACTAACCGATATTAAACATCTGTTAAACTTTCTACGTTTTAAGCGTTCATTTTAGGGACGATAAAATAGTTCAAAAATTAATACGAAAAGTGATCTTTTTCCTACTCTTGATGTTAAATAATCTTTCCAAACTTTATGCAATTCATAAAATCAAAAGCAAGCCCCTGTATTTTTTTTTCTCAACAAATCAGACAAATCCTGTGCATATAGACTTGTGTCTTTGAGCAAGACACTTAGCCATTCGTGCTTCATATATCAGATGTGACAAATAGCTGTAGCTCCCTCTGCAGCCAACAAACCTCTTTACGAGGGCCCATTTTCATGGAGCTGCTTAGGCACACAAAGCAGCTAAGCAGAGCCAAATCACGCTTACTAGAATAAGGTTACCAGCCAAAATACAATGTCACATGTATGATTTGGGACTGGTATCCTTCTCATTTCTGCTTAGCAGAACATTTCAAATTAATATTTTCAGCTTGAGTAGCTCTATGGATATTGGGCCCTGCCCATAAAGCTATTAGTTGTTCGCTTTTCATTTGTTCAATACATGCAATGATACAAAAGTAATTTACAATAAACATTAATAATGTCCAAAGTTAAGAAGTGTTTAGAGTAGTCTATGTTAAGTCAAATACATCAATGTACAAATCATGCATTTCATGTAGAATCAAATACATCAATATACAAATCATGGATTTCATTGATGATCTGATTATAGCTCAGATAAATTCTATGCAACTTGTGGGAAGTTATGTTATTTGATAAGTTGTACCTGTTTCATCGCCATCACCACCACCCCCACCGGCTGCACCTGTACAGAATTATTTGGAAAAAGGAAGAACAAATAAAAACCACGGCAGTCAGTTTTGAAACAGTTAGCCATTGTCACCACTTACTGCCATGACTTAACTGAGTATCATAAACAAACAATCACAAAACAGTCTTTTGAGAATAGAGCATAACACCGAAAGCCACAGAAAAAGGTTGAACTTGAAGTATGAATTTCAGTTAAATTCATGCACTATGTTCATGTTCACTTTGGGATGTCTGTGAGTGTTTGTCATCCAAAAACATCCCTGGATACTGAAAATATTCTGTTTATCCATAAACTTTGTGCATGTATTGCCTCACCTAGGTAACAAGTAAAGGGTTTGCAATGCTACGCCAAACAATAAGTTCTCAATCTAACAATGGACAAGAGTCTGTGATTGAAAAGCAAAACTTGATGTACCTGTTTGACAAGTTATTCCTACATCTTCAGAGTGAGTACAAACAAGGGTATCCCACAGTCCCCAACCACAGTCCTTTAGCTTTGCTTCATTTCCAGTACATATTACACCAGCAAGAATAGGACCTTCTCCTTGTCCATATTCCGCTATGCCATCATTACTGTAAAGTTCACTGTAGCCAAGTTCTCTGCACACCACAGCTCCATCTGCTGGGTCCCAGATATTGTCACAGATGGTTCCCCATTCACCGGCATTATAAACCTCAACTCGGCCAGACTCTGGACTTGAACCACCGACAAGACGCACCCCTACCTCGGGTGGTGGTTCTACAAGGGTAAGTTAAGCAATACACAAATTAGTGTAGATCTAGAACTTGCCTTGGCACATTCACCGAGGCTAGCTGCAACTTCACAGAGGCAATCACCTCTATGCCCATTGTCTGGTGCCACAGCCTTGGTGCCCCTTGAAATGTCACAGTTGAAATTTACAATTACGTGCAAAAAAGCAGCTTTATAACGAAATGGTCTTAATTCTTAGACTGGAGTCCCCTTCAGCATACAACAAAGAGGCGGTATGAGTAAAGAGATACACAAGATGGAGGACTGTATTCTGATGAAAGACGAAGAGTGAGAAAGAATAATTCCTCAGTGGTAAGTAATTAGCTAAACAAGAATCATACTCTAAAAATGATTACAACCAAGGTAAGAGAAAAGGGTCTTTAAATCAACTTCTCTAAATTCCAGGTTTTGATATTTGACTGTTTCAATGTGGACATGGTATCTTTTAATGGTCAGATGTTAAAATGTAGTTAGCTTTGATTAATGCTTCTAGTATGTTTGTAGATAATGAATCATTTTACTGTTTCTTACCTGTTCGACAGACAACCCCAGCATCCTCAGCATGAGAACACCCTGATGTTCCCCAATCAGAACTTTCACAATAGTCTAGTGAGCCTTCAATTCCAACACAATCCACACTATACAGGATTGGGACACCTACAAGGCTAGTGTCTGCAAACTCTCCCATGTCTCCAGTTCGCACTATCCCGGTGAATCCAAGCTGTTCACAAGCGACCCTTGCCTCACTATAACCCCATTCATCATCACAGATAGTCCCCCATTCACCTTCTCGGTAGATTTCAACACGGCCGCTGTTTTCATTTGGGCCACCAGCCAGGCGGATTGTGGTTGACATCTCACCACCATCAACACCCTCACCACCATCAACACCTCCACCACCACCATCAGCTTCTATTTAATAAAAAAATGGAATGAAATGTGTCAAGCTCCTACAAGTATCCATCAGCAGGGTTTGTATATTATCATTTTGATGGTTCTCTTGCGTCTTACCAATGCAGATGACTCCAGCATCCTCCGAATGAGCACAGTTTTCATCTCTCCAACCTCCACTGGGACAGTCTTCAAGTCTCTCTTCATCTCCTGTACATTGTACATCATCAAGGAGAGTTGCTCCCACTCCTTCCCCAAAGCCAGCTTCTATAGAAACATCGGAAGCCCCAGAGAAGCCCAGTTGCCTACAGACGACATTAGCGTCGGTGATGTCCCAATAGTCATCACAAACTGTTCCCCATTCACCTTCATAGAAGACTTCAACACGACCCTCGTAACTGTTCTCACTTCCAACAAGGCGTACAGATACATCTGGCACTGAAAGTTGAAGGATGATATTCTGTAAGTAAAAGCTCCCTGGCAATCAAACTATTTGATCAGTTCTTAATCTTTCAACAAACAGCTCACTACAGCCAAAGAAAGGAGGAATTTCTAACAGCTTTAAACATTTATCTTTTCAGAATAGTCAGTGCATGTTCAAATTGTATTACTTAAATTTACATCTACGACGTGGGACTGACATGTTTTCACCAGTTTGAACTAGTTTTCACCAGTTTGAACCAGTATTGAAATGGTATACTGCTATAGGACAGGTACAAAGGCAAACTAAAGAGGCTTCATTGGTAAATCAAGTGATGAACCAGTTAGAACCAGTGTAGACTGGTAGGAACCAGTAAGTATGCACACTTAAGAGGCTTCATTGGTAAATCAAGTGATAAACCAGTTAAAACCAGTATAGACTGGTAGGAACCAGTATGTTTTCTAAACAAGCAGTAGATTGTATTCAAAGAACCCAGTTTTACCTTCATCTGATCGGCAGACAACCCCAGCATCTTCAGAGTGACCACAATTCCCTTCTCCAGGTCCTAAGCTTGAGCAGTCTGCAATTGTCGTCTCAGAACCAGTACATTCAACATCATCCAAGAGAATCAAACCTTCGCCTATTTCAAAAGTGAAAACACAACACACAAAGGTTTGTGAAAAGCATCTTTGATACAAAGATTGTTGATTGGGTCACTTGGGGCTGGCTCGAAGTGCAATGACGTCACCACAAGAAGGGTGAGTGATCATTCTATTAGATCATGGCAGGGACTCACCCAGCATTTTTTTTTTTATGCAGGAAGATTAATTATTGAGTATCTGCACACGTTCGTCCCCCCCCCCCAAAAAAAAAAGGCCACCCAGATAAGCACAACAGGGTCAACCCAGGGAAACTAAATAAATACCCACAGAAAAAACACAGTAGTAATACCTTCACCAAATTCAGCACTAGATGCAGCCCTTAATGCTCCACTTGTAAAACCAAGTTGTCTACACACCACATTAGCATCATTAAGGTCCCACAAGTCATCACAGACGGTTCCCCATTCACCCCCATCAATGCGGACCTCAACACGCCCAGCGTTTGGAACTGATCCAACGAGTCTGACATCACCAGTCGAGGTTGCTTCTGTAGGGGAAGTTTCTTCTGTAGGTGTATCTACACAACAAGGGGAACAAAATTGTATTTATTTACCCTCTCCTAAGATTGTCAGCAAGATACACACACGGTAACCTGGAGGGTGTACTGTAGAATGACTCATCAAGCTAATCGGTTAATCATTTATTTTATTTAACTTGCTAAGTGATATTTTGTCTATACGGGCTGGTGTAAAAAGCTTTGCTTTTGAAATTGCATGGGATGAAATTGCAAATTAGGAACATCCATGCAATCAGGTAGGTGACTGACAAACCCAATCCACATAAAAGGCTCCATTCCCAGTCCAGACTTTAACTTAAGTCAACAGAGGTGAAAAGCACAGAATGACACCACAAACCGATATTAAACTTCTGTTAAACTTTCTACGTTTTAAGCATTCATTTACGGGACGATAAAATAGTTCAAAAATTAATACAAAAAGTGATCTTTTTCCTACTCTTGATGTTAAATAATCTTTCCAAACTTTATGCAATTCATAAAATCAAAAGCAAGCCCCTGTATTTTTTTTCTCTCAACAAATCAGACAAATCCTCTGCATATAGACTTGTGTCTTTGTGCAAGACACTTAGCCATTTGTGCTTCATATATCAGATGTGACAAATAGCTGTAGCTCCCTCTGCAGCCAACAAACCTCTTTACGAGGGCCCATTTTCATGGAGCTGCTTAGGCACACAAAGCAGCTAAGCAGAGCCAAATCACGCTTACTAGAATAAGGTTACCAGCCAAAATACAATGTCACATGTATGATTTGGGACTGGTATCCTTCTCATTTCTGCTTAGCAGAACATTTCAAATTAATATTTTCAGCTTGAGTAGCTCTATGGATATTGGGCCCTGCCCATAAAGCTATTAGTTGTTCGCTTTTCATTTGTTCAATACATGCAATGATACAAAAGTAATTTACAATAAACATTAATAATGTCCAAAGTTAAGAAATGTTTAGAGTAGTCTATGTTAAGTCAAATACATCAATGTACAAATCATGCATTTCATGTAGAATCAAATACATCAATATACAAATCATGGATTTCATTGATGATCTGATTATAGCGCAGATAAATTCTATGCAACTTGTGGGAAGTTATGTTATTTGATAAGTTGTACCTGTTTCATCGCCATCACCACCACCCCCACCGGCTGCACCTGTACAGAATTATTTGGAAAAAGGAAGAACAAATAAAAACCATGGCAGTCAGTTTTGAAACAGTAAGCCATTGTCACCACTTACTGACATGAGTATCATAAACAAACAATCACAAAACAGTCTTTTGAGAATAGAGCATAACACCGAAAGCCACAGAAAAAGGGTGAACTTGAAGTATGAATTCCAGTTAAATTCATGCACTATGTTCATGTTCACTTTGGGATGTCTGTGAGTGTTTGTCATCCAAAAACATCCCTGGATACTTAAAATATTCTGTTTGTCCATAAACTTTGTGCGTGAATTGCCTCACCTAGGTAACAAGTAAAGGGTTTGCAATGCTACGCCAAACAATAAGTTCTCAATCTAACAATGGACAAGAGTCTGTGATTGAAAAGCAAAACTTAATGTACCTGTTTGACAAGTTATTCCTACATCTTCAAAGTGAGTACAAGCAAGGGTATCCCACAGTCCCCAACCACAGTCCTTTAGCTTTGCTTCGTTTCCAGTACATATTACACCAGTAAGAATAGGACCTTCTCCTTGTCCATACTCCGCTATGCCATCATTACTGTAGAGTTCACTGTAGCCAAGTTCTCTGCACACCACAGCTCCATCTGCTGGGTCCCAGATATTGTCACAGATGGTTCCCCATTCACCGGCATTATAAACCTCAACTCGACCAGACTCTGGACTTGAACCACCGACAAGACGCACCCCTACCTCGGGTGGTGGTTCTACAAGGGTAAGTTAAGCAATACACAAATGAGATATAAACTTTACAGGGACATCTGCCTTTATCAATGGTGTCGGTGACTTTATAAAAAATGCCTTAACAAGATTTCCCAACAGTGTCAAATGAAGAGGTGCATACAGTCTCATCAGCTGATCAGACCTGGCTTTCCTGCATCTATGGAATGAGCTTCCTGTGGGTCTGAGAGAAGCAATCTGGTTGCCTGAATTTGAACATGTCTTAAAGACAGTCGGTACCACAATCAATCCTTAATCGTTTTTTTGTTTGGTTTTGTTTGAAACTTTGCATGGTGAAAATACGACATGGAAAGGTTCGCGGTAACACATGACTATCCCTATCTCTTTCAGAACCAACCCAACTCATTTAGAGATAGTCATTACATGGTGGTTTTGTTTTGTTTTTTTGTCTCCTGTAAAAAGCTCTGTTCTTTGTATAGTGCTATATATAAATGCTCTGAGATAATAAAGTGTTTTACATCAGATGGAGGACCGTACTCTAATGGACGAAGAAAAACAAGAATGAGGCAGAAGAAAGGCCTGACCTTGCAAGGTTTTAAACAGCAGTTTAAGAACGAGTCACTCCTCTTTTACTCCCATTCATAAATGCCTTTTTGTTGACATGTTGACATGTAACTAACTTTGATTAATGCTGCTAGTACATGTATGTAGGTACATATAATGAAGCATGACGACTGTTTCTTACCTGTCTGGCAGACCACACCAGCATCTTCAAAATGAGAACATCTCGTTGTTCCCCAATCAGTACTTTCACAAAACTCTAGTGAGCCTTCAATTCCAACACAATCCACACTATACAGAATGGGAACACCTACAAGGCTAGTGTCTGCAAACTCTCCCAAGTCTCCAATTCGCTCTACTCCGGTGAATCCAAGCTGTTCACAAGCGACCCTCGCCTCACTACGACCCCATTGATCGTCACAGATAGTCCCCCATTCACCTTCTCGGTAGATTTCAACACGGCCGCTATTTTCATTTGGGCCACCAGCCAGGCGGATTGTGGATATCACTTGATCACCATCACCACCAAGGACTTCAGCTATACAGAATAAAAAAAACAAAACAGTCTTCTAAATTGAAACAATATGCCTTTAACAAGCAGAAAGGCCACTGATTCAAAATAGTAAAGGAAACATCTATATGTACACCTAACGATGTGTGGGTGTGTGTGTGTGTGTGTGTGTGTGTGTGCAGGGCTTGAGGTGGCAACCCGCTCAGGACACTTTGAGTAAGGTGAGTTCCACAGCGAATAGTATGTTGACTTCCTGGGAAGGTTCACTGTGTAGCATTCACTCTGCATGGTCTCATGCTTTATTGGCTTGGTACAGACAGGTATAAAGGGCACTGGAACCAACAATAAAATTCACTCTTTACCTTTTAGGGATATTTGTGCAATTCCCAATTGCAGGCTTTTGTTTCCTGGTATGTCATACCAAGGTTAAGATAGAATTCTTTATAATGTATGACCATGACATTTTGGGCAGGATCTATTTATGATTAATGATAATGGATGAAATCACAGCATCAGTAATGGCTTACTACAGGATTCAAACTGTTTGAGGGTCTATCATTAAGACTTCTGTTCTAGAATGCAGGGGTCGGGGATTCAAATTCCATCCGAGATGCAAGTGAAAAAAAAATTCCGCAGTACTTTGAAAACACCGAGTACACAGTGCTTGGGGGTAAAGGTAGAAAACTCAAATGAACAGGGTTCACTCAGGTTACATTTATTGTTTCAGAAAGTAACGTCTCCCCTTACGTTTTTTCCTGATTTTCTGCGACTTACCAGCACAGATGACTCCAGCATCCTCATAATGGTTACAGTTTTCTACTCCCCAACCTCCACTGGGACAGTCTTCAAGTCTTTCTTCATCTCCTGTACAACCTACTTCATCAAGAAGAATTGCTCCCACTCCTTCCCCAAAGCCAGCTTCTACAGAAATATCAGTAGCCCCAGAGAAGCCTAGCTGCCTACAGACGACATCAGCATCGGTACTGTCCCAACGGTCATCACAAACTGTTCCCCATTGAGCTTCATAGAAGACTTCAACACGACCCTCGTTACTGTTCTCGCTTCCAACAAGACGTACTTTTACATCTGGCACTGAAAAGTTAGGGAAAATAGTTGCTTAAAATAGGGCTCTGAGAGAATAGCATGTATTTAGTTTTTAGTTTAACATCCTAGAGACAAGACCAAATCTAATAGGCGTTTGCCTTTTTCAACTCTTGGTGTCAGTTTGTAACCAATAAGGAACCAGTGTAAACCAGTTCAAACAAGAATGAACTGGTTTAAGCAGGTTCCAATGTCTCCCT
This sequence comes from Asterias amurensis, assembly GCF_032118995.1. Lineage (NCBI taxonomy): Eukaryota > Metazoa > Echinodermata > Asteroidea > Forcipulatida > Asteriidae > Asterias > Asterias amurensis. The sequence goes on along the minus strand of NC_092650.1, from coordinate 462,454 downwards.
ATGTTAATACTGAAGCAGATTATATAAACTGAGTATTCGTTAAGTTGCACCTTCATACATCCAGCAGATAACACCAACTTCTTCACTGCGGCCGCAGTTCCTTTTGCCTTCAGCAGCACGAGGGCAGTCTATTATTGCTGTCTCGGAACCCGTGCATTGAACACTAGACATCAGTATATCGCCGGTAGCTGTTACAAATCAGAACAACAAGCACACAGGGTTTGGTGATGAACTCTAGGCAGATTCTGAAATTATTCTTGTAGTAAAGGGTTAGTATAATTTTGGCTCATTGTTTTTAAACTCAGCAGCAGGTGTAATTAATTATGTTTACCAGTCAACTTATATAATTTATTTATCTTAATTTTTATTTCATACAACATCCAACAACACAAGCGGCAATTTAAAGATGGATAAAAGATGGATTAAACACACAAAAAACCCACGCACATAATGGTACTAGGCAAATAGACAAATTAAAACAACAAAATTAGAACTACACTAGAACCAGACTGGAAAGACTGCTTCGTCACAGTCTTGTCTTTTACAGATACATGTGTGTACACATTAAAGTAGGAGATTACCGATTTCTCACACTTGCGTAACAACCCTTATTTACTGTTATAATTACCTTGGCCGAATCTATCTCCCCTTATGGCATGCGCAGCTCCGCTGGTAAAACCAAGCTGTTTGCAAACCACGTTAGCGTCCTCGTACTCCCAATCAAAATCACAGATGCTTCCCCAGTCACTCCCATCAATACGAACCTCAATGCGTCCAATGTGGGCTTCCGGTCCAATGAGTCTTACAACTTGTGGAGGTTTCGCTGAATTATTAAGAAAAGAAAATTTAATATAATTCTAAAACATTCTAATTCCTAATTCTAAGGATACCAGCTTTTATAGCCTGGTGGATACCTGCCAGATTAAAGGGATGCTGCAGTGAATTCAAATAAAACAGTTAATTTTGCTGTCATTTATTTCTGATATATGTATTGAACATCAATAAAATGTGTTTTGTATATTCCCAACATATCTGACTTGCGTAATTAGCGAATAAGTCATGCCCCCCCCCTTTTGTTACCGCCCCCTACCATCGACGTCACTTCGGGAATTCAAACATATCGTCGGCAAAAAGAGTCTTGTCCCTAACTACACGCGCCTAGGTACCAGGCCACACAGTGCACATGTCTCTATATGCATACAGCCAGTGTGCCCGGCGGCTCGGGTTACCGACATGACGTCACGTTTATGCAAATGAAGGCTCCCTTTTAGGGGCGGGGTGGGTTCCCCTAATCTCTTGAAAACCATTTTTAAAACACTTGCGCATTTAATACAAAATAAAAATAACAATTTCAGGTTTAAAAAGTCATGTTTAATCGTTTAAATGAGTAAAAAAAACACTGCAGCCACCCTTTAACCTTTGACCTTGGATGCCATGATACTGTGTGTGTAAGGTTACTTAATGTGTACCATGCAAAACCCCAACCTTGTGTTTGGAGTATTTTTGTCAGACAAGTGGTTGTACATCATTGCATGTATTTGTCCATTTAATAAAACCATGGGTTTGTAAGCCTAGTGCATGCAACCTCATTCCCAGGGGTGATCGAACTCGCCACGCCATTTTTTCCCAGCATGCCTTGTTCGTTCATAACCCTACAATTGGTTAAATAAAAATGTGCTAGAATCTAGCACATTTTAATAAATGCCTGTATTCCATACTTTCTAGGCGCGCATGCATGTCTTTCGTATTAAAGAATGTTTTTGTTTTTGTTTTTCAAAAGCGTGTTTGTCCATAAAAAACGTGAGCGTGATCAATATGTAAATGTCACTTTACACCTAATGCATAACCATTTTCATGAGCCAATCAGCGTTGTTTCTCAATACATCTCTTCCAGGGGTTAGTGAGGAGAGGCATTGATCTGGTGCGCTGCCCATGGTAGCGAGGCTGCAGTGCATGTATTTATCCTTGTGGAAATAGACAGGAGACCAGCCTAGCTGATGATCAGCTTACTGTAAGCTGCATGTATTTTCATTAAAGATGGCTACAAAACATTAAGAAGTCAACATTTCTTCTTAATAACCTCGAATATGTTGGATACCTACCAATGCAGATGACTCCAGCATCTTCCGAATGTTCGCAGTTTTCATCTCTCCAACCTCCACTAGGACAGTCTTCAAGTCTTTCTTCATCTCCTGTACATTGTACATCATCAAGGAGAATTGCACCAACTCCTTCCCCAAAGCCAGATCCTAAAGAAGCATTAGAAGCCCCAGAGAAGCCTAGTTGCTTACAGACGACATTAGCATCGGTGATGTCCCAATAGTCATCACAAACTGTTCCCCATTCACCTTCATAGAAGACTTCAACACGACCCTCGTTACTGTTCTCACTTCCAACAAGGCGTACAGATACATCTGGCACTGAAAATTACAAGACAAGAGATCTTGTCAACTCTAGTTTAAATCCACATCGAGTCAAAGTTAGAAAGTGAACCGGTTTGAACCAGTATAGACAAGAATAAACTGGTACGGACTGATATAAGTGACACTAGCTTGAAAAGAACATCCAAATAGTTTGTGTTCAACCAGGCGAGGCAGATGCAATAATGTGTAATTGCCCTGTGATGCACTCCTTACGCTTTCAAGTCGAGGGCAATCATAATTCACCTGAAACAATGAAGTTTTTTTCAAAATTGTTATCAAGCCATGATACCAAAAGTAATATTCAGTAAAGTATACACTAGAGTCAGGGTACACAATCACCCACATCTATAACCGAACCGAAGCTAGTCATTCCAATTTGAAGGTTAGGGGTCATTATGTATCTTGAGCCATTTCACACTATTTCTTATCCCCATGGCAATAGCCCTGGGGAGGCCCCAAGACCTTTTTTTACCAAACATTTACCCCAACTCACTTTCATACTGCGTCCCTATTCCACAGAGTTCCAGTTGCACGTTTCAAGAAACACCCCAGGGTTTTAATAGTTACCCCTATTCCAAAGCAGGGGTGGCTATTCCTTGGGGTTTATCATGTGCGAGGGAAGACCGGAGGCTGAGGTAGAGTGATCATCAGTGTGAAAAGGCCAGCCATTATCCCTTAAGGGAAATCAGGGGGAATAGAGTAGTGTGAAAAAGGCCATACATTATTACATTAAGGAATAAAGTTATTGAAGAATTTTAAGAACACAGTGTTTGAGATTTTTTTCTTTTCAGAAGGGTCACCCGGTACAATTATACCTTCTTCTATCCGGCAGACAACACCAGCATCTTCAGAGTGCCCACAGTTCTGACTCTCCTCCCCAGAAAAGACGCAATTAAGAATTGACATCTCTGAACCGGTACACTCAACATCATCCATAAGAATCCTTAAACCTGTACCTGTTTGAAACAAGGATAAACAACCAACAGTTAGATGCAGTTAAGAATTGACATTTCTAAACCAATACACTCAACATCGTCCATAAGAATCCTTAAACCACAAACTGTGGTGTGGGTGCAGTTTTTTACAAATCTGATGGTGAAGTAAGATTGGCTTTGTTTCTGCTTTTGTGTTGGTCCCTAAGCTTATTAAAGTTATACCTTGAAAAAGGGACATGTTATTCCATAAAAGTACACTTTTTTAATCATCATTTGAGTGTGGAATGTTTTCATAAAACGCGGTAAAGCAATACATATCTGTGTTAGGGTAGTATACTCAAATTGCAACTTCACAAAATACAAGTTAAACAGTTGTCAACCCTACCTTGGCCAAACTCAGCTTCAACTGCAGCACGTACAGCTCCATTGGTAAAACCAAGCTCTCGACACACCACCTCAGCATCATCAAGGTTCCATGAGTCATCACAGACGGTTCCCCATTCACCCCCATCAATGCGGACCTCAACACGCCCCAGGTTAGGTTCATCTCCAACCAGTCTAACATTATCAGATACAGTTCTTTCCTCTGTAAGATGGAGAGGGAACAAAAATACCTTATATTTCTTTCCTTTAAGGGTTTCACTTAATGTTTTACTTCTTCAAACTCCATCACTAATTTCTTTCCTGTACAAGCACGGTAACAACCCTATTGGTGATTGCAAGTGTACAAGATTCAGATACCTTTTGTGGTTCTTGCTAAGTAATAAAATCAAACCTACCTGTTTGGCATTTGATACCAGTATCCTTGGTATGGTCACAGCCAGTAACTCCTAAATTGTCACCCCATGTGCATTCCTCTACAGAGAGCTCAGTTCCAGTGCAGCGCATCTCTGCCCAAATAGGCATCCCAAAGTCCCCTTGGCCATAAGCCTCAATTCCTTCAATACTTAGGAGTCCAGGGAAACCAAGCTGTTTGCAAACCAATGTGGCATCAGTCTCGTCGATGAAGTCACGGCACACTGTCCCCCAAATGGCATCTCTGAAGACTTCCAGTCGGCCAGACTCTGGACTCAAACCACCAACGAGTCGTACAGGAACCTCTGGTGGGGGCTCTAAAGTTTTCAATCGACAAATCCAGATCAATTGCATTTGAAACAAGTCAAATTAATTGAGGTTTATTTTAAGAGGTGAAGATAACATTGAAAAGCTAATGTTGGTAAATTTTCAAATCTGACCCAAATGGCATGAATTGTCCTTAATCTCTAAATAATGGAAAAGATTGTGCAGGATGAGTTCAATAAGTTTAATAACAGATGTTAAATTTGCATCGGGGCTAAAGAATATTCATTTTGGTTGTTTACCCATACACACATCGGTACACACATCGGTGTATGGGTAAACAACCAAAATATTAAACTTCAATAACAATCTACAAAACTTGAAGCTGTTTTTGATTGCTGACTTTCTTTAAGAAAAATTTTTCTGAAGTATCTGAATGATTTGAGTGGTTTCATATACCTGTCAGACACTCAACACCAGCATCCTGACGATGATGACAGGTTGTCGTTCCCCAGCCTATGATCTGGCAGTCTTCAAGTCTAGTCTGTGTGCCATCACAATCCACAGCTTCAATGATTGGGCTGTTTTCATCACCAGGACTAAACTCCCCTTCCCCGATCACCCTGGTCACTCCATAGAATCCAAGCTGGATGCAGACAGCATATCCCTCATCCAGGTTCCACTCATCATCACAAATGGTCCCCCATTGTCCTTGATGATAGATCTCAACACGTCCACTTGCACTAGAGGAACCACCAACAAGACGGACCTTACCACTATCACTGCCCCCACTGCCGCTAGCTCCAGAATCCTCACCATCTGCAGCGGAAATTGGATTTACTTTTATTACTGGCATTCCGCTCCTTTTATGATCACACTGTAATTCTCTTCAAATTACAACTTACATTTTCTACCAAGTTTTAACAAAATAATAATACAAGGTTCATAAATAAAGCTTTATAACTTCCCTAGGGGTGTATCAAAGAGATCAGTATTTGTTCTTGCAAGGTATGTGGATGTTATTGTTTACAAGGTGCTGTGGGACAATATGCTGCCGATCAGACCAGGAACACCAGGGCAAACCCCTTCTCTTTTTGATAAGTGCACTGGGTTCTTTTACCAGATTAAATCCATGAAAACCTTGGCTACTGTTTGGGTGGATCAACGAGTAACAAAAGCTCAACTAAACACTGGTCATGCACGCCAGTCGGCATGTTTGGGCATAAGCCATTTCTGAGGCTCACACTAACGCCATTTTCTACAATGACCACAGTTTAACATTCTAACGTACTTTCTTGTCTACAGAGGACCCCAGCATCCTCAGAGTGAACGCAGTTTGTAACTCTCCACTTGTCGTGACCGCAGTTCTCCAATGAGGTTTCAGTCCCATCACAAGCCACCTCATCCAGTAAAATGGCTCCAGTACCGGGCCCGAACTCTCCATCTGAGATCCTCTCAGCACCGGGGTAACCGAGTTGTTGGCAGACAACATTGGCATCGTCGATGTCCCAACCATCATTGCAGATGGTTCCCCACTCTCCCTCGTAATACAGCTCAACTCGACCATCATTGGGCACGGCACCCCCAACTAGACGCACAGGAATCTCTGGTTCTAAAAATGGAATGCAGGTTTAAAATAATCAAATAAAAGATCACACAAAAAAGAGGCGATTTTTCTTCAACTCTGACTGTTTCTTCTACTGTTTTGAACACTGATTAACTTTCTCCTCAAAAGGTTTCAAACATCTCAGTAGTGCAAAAAAACTCAGCATATTTTGGGGGTGGGAACCACGGATGATCTATTGACAGTTATTCTTGTAAATGAATTTCTACCTGGATCTGTGCGGCAAATCACGCCCGCATCTTCAATATGGCTGCAGGAGTGAATCCTCCATCCACTGTTTGGACAATCTTCCAACATCATCTCCTCAGTCCCACAGTTGATGCTGCTTAGCATGATTGGACCCATTCCTTGACCGAGTCCCGCTCTGTCGATAACTGAGTGAGCACCATGCTCAAACCCAAGCTGCTTGCAAACCACATCCCCATCCATTAAGTCCCAGTCATCATCACAGATGGTACCCCACTCTCCATCATGGTAAATCTCTACGTAACCAGCATTGGTTCGTTCCCCCTTACTCACCAAGCGCACACTTGGTTCATCAGGTCCTGTCAGATAAAAAATAAAAAGCAAACAATTTTTTACACTTTTTTTCAAAAAACAGAACGATATGTTTCAACATCTTATTTGCATATCTAAATAACCAAAAGTGAGCATTAAAACTTACTGAATTCATTTCTTTAAGAAAAATGAGTAAATTTGTGTCTTGTTTCAATGCTGTTTCTGAGCTTTTACGAATATGAATTCCATTCTTACCCAGCTGATTGATGCATACAACTCCAGCATCCTGGCTGTGCTCACAACTATTCTCTCCCCACTCTGACTTCTTGCAATCTACCAGAGTCTGCTCAGACCCATAACAATTCACATCGGTCAGCAGGACTGTGTTGATGCCCGCTCCGAACTCGGCTTGCACAGCAGCCCTGACAGCCCCTTGGCTAAATCCCAACTGTCTGCATACAACGTCTGCGTCTACTTGGTCCCAAGAATCATCACAGATGGTTCCCCACAGGCCTTCGTGGTAGATTTCAACACGGCCAGTATTTTCCGACTGGGCACCAGCTAAGCGGATGGGCATCTCGGGTTCTGGTAAATGTACACATAGCCAATCAAATATCAATCAATCAATCAATCAATCAATCAATCAATCAATCAATCAATCAATCAATCAATCAATCAATCAATCAATCAATCAATCAATCAATCAATCAGTCAGTCAATCAATCAATCAATCAATCAATCAATCAATCAATCAATCAATCAATCAATCAATCAATCAATCAATCAATCAATCAATCAATCAATCAAATATGAATCCAAAATGCTCAGTAAAACCAACTTCAAACCTAGCCCTATAAATACTACAGTGACGACCTGCATGTGAAGGTCCGTTTCAAGGGCGAAATAATTTAAATCTTAGCTGTAAGAATCTTACCAAATTTATATTCCAAGGCTGCATTCATTTTTGGCGGTTGTTTTTGGACGCCAGATATTCCTCACCAATCTGTCTTTTTTGTAAAAAATTAAGCTCTCAATTATTTTTCTTAGTTTTCAAAAACATGCCTGTCGAGGGCGTGTGTGCATGCACAATAGCTCGTCAGAACAGTCTGGTGACGCATATTTGGAATAAGTGCATACTGCAGTACTGGCTTCCGCGCAAACACTCATACTGCAGTATGCATTACTGGCTCCAGCGCAAACACTCAGATAGATTTGCATGATGAGTTGAGAGCTGAATTATTTATGAGGAATATCTCACTTCCAAACCCACTACTAAAAAATGTGTGTAAGCATGAGATGTTAATCTGATGAGATCAGTTGCATCTTACAGGTAAGATTGTAATTAAAGAGTTTTAAAAATTTCCCCTACCAGAAACAGTTCCTTATATCTAGGACTATGTGTCTGTGTACAGCTGGAGGAAACCCATCAAGCTACTTCAAGCTCCAGATCAACAGCCGTGCTCTCTCACACTAACTTTATAACACAATCTTGCTTTTTGGTTTAAGGTTTTTAAGGTTTAAGGTTTTATCCTAAAGCCATTATGCAAACTTTGAGAGTGTCAAGAATGAAACTTGACTGGATAACATACCTGTGTTTGGTCTACACACCACGCCGGCTGCGAAACCACCCCCACAATTGTCCGACGTATACCGAAAATGTTCACAATTAGTCAATCTTCTTTCACCTCCTCTGCAATAAACCCGCTCCATGAGTAGGGGTCCTATACCCTCACCGAATTCGCCTTCTTCTGATACTCTGTACGCCCCTTGGGTGAACCCAAGCTCCATGCACCCTTTGTCTGCATCGATCTTATCCCATTTTAAGCTACACACCCATCCCCAGGTGTCATCAGCGTAAACTTCAACACGGCCAAGGTTATCTGCCCCTCCATCAGCAAGACGTATGAAGGTCTCTGGTCCAGTCTCTAAGGAAGGTATTTGGTATAAATAAATTAATAATAATAAATAACTAGTTTTTATAAAGTGTATTATCTATGGCTGGCTCAAAGCGTCTATTATTATTTTTTTGAAGGCAGGGTTTTGAGACCCATTTATGAAGCACCTTGTAAGGTGCTGCTGTGCATTCACCACTCAACACCAGATACATCAGGGCAAACCCTTTCTATTAGTGACCTACAGCTTACATTCCATTCAAAGGTCAACATAACTATGGTTAAGTATCTTGCTTAAAAGGAGACAAGTGGCAAGACCAAGACTCAAAATCATACAGATCAGACACACCAGAGAGGATATGATTCCTGTACACGAGGCCACTGCTACTACTTCTATCATTTTTAAAACAATTTCCTTAAAACCAAAATGTGTTCCAGTACCTTCTTCCGTTCGGCAGACCACTCCAATATCCTCCTCATGTACGCAGTTGATATCATTCGCAACGGCCGATTCACAATCCAGTAGACGTTCCTCGGTTCCCTCACACTGTACCTCGTCCAGCAGTATTGGGCCATTACCCTTACCAAACTCCAACTGACTAGAGATACGTAGGGCACCGGGGAAACCAAGCTGCCTACAGACAACCTCCGCGTCACTTATGTCAAAGCCGTCGTCGCAAACTGTTCCCCACTTCCCTTCACTGTAGACTTCCACACGTCCTTCAGTGGTGTCATCACCGCCGGATAAACGAATATGTACTTCAGGTTCTGTATCTATATATGAAAGAACAAATCTAACTCTTGAAACTAGACGTACTCAAAAGATCAGGTCAGATACTTGATAACAACACAAAGGTGTCCTAGGTGAAAACCGAAAAAAAAAAAAAAAAAGGGATAAAATAATCTGCAGTTTAATAAATGGAAATTTTATGGGGAATAGAGAAAATTAATATTGCAAAGGTCGTTGGTTTCAAATCTCTCTCGAGATAAATATGCCTGTGATTTTTTTCCCAGAGCTCAGGAAAATACAGAGTACACAATGCTAACACAAATTGTTGTATATGGGTATAATCTGCAGTTGTTAAGTCAGTGATTAAGGCTCATAAAAAAAAACATTCAAACAAAATTGAGGCCACAGACCAAGTACGAAGGGTTGATTTAGAACATTTAAATAAAATTTAAATGGCAAGAGAAAGCAAATTTACCATGTCCACTGCACACGACTCCTGCGTCCTCTAAGTGGTTGCAGATCTGAAAGGCATCCATGAGGCACTCGGATAAAGTAGACTCCTCTCCTTGACACTCAACATCATCAAAATGGATCGGTTCAAGCTCGCTTCTCCCGAAGTACGCCCGAGTCTTAGCAGACACAGCTTCACCAAGGTGAAGCTGTCGACAGACGACTTTAGCATCTTCTATGCCCCACAGATCATCACAAATAGATCCCCACTCACCCCTGAAGTAGACCTCCACAGTGCCTTCGTACTTTGTCAAACCACCAACCAGACGAATGTCCAGTGGTTCTGCAATTATTATCATCAATGAATTTAACTTCAGTAGTATGACAATATTGTAATTAACAAGTAATTTATTTGCTCTTCCCTTGATTTGAAATCTGCTGCTGATGTTGCAAACTTCAACTGCAGTCAACTGATGGTGCATGATAGTACAACTGTGCACAAACAAGATGCATTCACCACATTATAATTGTAATGTATGCCGGCAAGGTTTATCTTTCTTTTTTCTTTCATTATTTTCTTACAACTTTGATGAACATTTGTGAAAGTTTGTTAATAAATGCATAAGCTGGGATACCCCAAGCGAGGATAAAGGACTTTGACATATATAAGCCTGGCTTTCATAAAACAAAAAAAAACGAACAATTTTTCCTTGTTAAACTTGTTGTTAATTGTTGACCCCATCCTTTAGTATATCAAATCGTGACAGAAAGGAGGGGGTAGGGAGGGGATTTATCATAGAACTTAGAAAACTATCCATCTTTACCTGTAATGCAGATAGCTGTAGCAGGAATGTTGTTTTCAAGTGGGCAACTACTGGCCCACGATTCCTGGCGACAGTCATTTATCTTGTCCTCTGTGCCGTCACAACTGATTGCAGACATCCAAAAAGGCCCTGTAGTCGGGTCACCGTATTCTTCCGACCTTGCTCCTGCATTATTTACAATTAAAAGCATTTTTTTTAGTGTCTAGTAACTAGACTTCATAAGTAATAAGAATATCATGCCTACTAATTGCCGGCACAGTCATTTCAACAGTGCGGTAAATGACTGCCTTCTTACCCCTGACGGCTGCAATAAATCCAAGCTGCTTGCAGAGAACGGTTGCCTCCCTTAGTGTCCAATCATCACCATCACAGATACTGCCCCATTCACCATCCTGGTAGATCTCAACCCGGCCCTCTCCAGTCCTGGGTTCAGGGCCGTCATTCACCAGACGAACAGGAACATCTGGAGTGTCGTCAACAATTTCCCCTATTAAGGTAGTAAAAGGTGATAGGGTTGGCTGAATAATAATCTTACCCTGCCTTCCACCTCACTTTGGACCAGCAGAAATGAGCATGATACCAGTCACAAATTGTCCATGTGACACGGTAGTTTGGCTGGTAACCCTGTTCTGGTAAGCATAATTTGTTTGTGCTTAAGCAGCTCTATAAAATTTGGCCCAGATAAAACCTGTAACCCATAAAATCATTGTACTTTACCTGAGCAAATAACAGCGCCAGTAAGCTCTGGTGCACAGGAGAATCTATTCTTAAAGTAAGTATTGCATTCTTGTATCTTGGACTCGCTACCAGCACAGATCAGAGTCAGGATATCGGTGTTCGTTGGCGTTATTATACCCATGTCTTCAGCATTGAGGGCAGACACAGCCCCGGAGTATTTCAGCTGCCGGCAGATCACCTCAGCGTCTGCAAAGCCGGAATATGCAAAACAGACCGTTCTCCATTCCTACAAGTGCCAAATCAAATTGGGATTACTCGTTAAAAGACTTCTGTTGATAAAAACTAAGATGTCCCAAAGTAGATAATGGCAAATGTACAAAGCACAAAAGGCACTGCTTGACAGAAACAGGATACCAGGCAAAGCATTGTGTTATGCACAGTGTTTGTAGCTGGTTCTCTTTCAGTGTGTCAAGTTAACCCAGGGTAGGGATTGGAATTTAATTACATCCAAAGATCTTCAAAAGACATCCGATAGGTTTGGGTAAAAGAAGATTTCGGTTGAGACAACCACAATTCAAGAATGGTCATATCTTCCTTCATATAAGGAACAATAATTTCTTACGTTGTCCATGAGTACTTCAACAAGGCCTTGGTTAGGGCTTGCTCCATTGGTTAAACGAACAGCCAGATCTCCCTCTACAAAGAGCAAACACAAGCGTTAATTCTTCAAATGTCTTGTTCAAGAAACAAGCTGGTCTTCATGAAAATAAAGGATGCGTTTTAATTTGCAGTGACACCTTGTGTACATGTATCTACTTGAGGATTTGTTCCTGAAAACTTCTCTTACTAATGCTCTGTGGAGTAGATTTATGTCTCCCACTGATGACTAGTGCAGGTTAGTCAAAATGTTGAGAATAATTAAACAATTCACTTCACTTTGTTAATATTAAGGTAATGGGAAATCCCCTTCATCCACTGTTTAAGCAAAACGGATATATTGATACCGTAGTGGTATGTATTTATTTATTTGTCTATTTAGTGCTGTTTTCCTGTTTTGTTCTGTAATCTTGTAACGGGCACATCCGCCACAAGCCTCGGCTTTTAGGATGATGCCTCCATGTGATGTGAATGTGGAAATTAATGTTTTATTGATTGAAAGAGTGCTTGAGATTGGATGGACAGACCGTTACCTTGCAGGCAGACCACACCAGCATCTTCACTATGGTCACAATTACTCTGCTCCCAACCATTATGGCCGCAATACTCAAGGCCCCTCTCCGTTCCTTGACAAGCGATTTCATCCAACAAGATTGGCCCCTTCCCCTCACCGAATGCTCCCCCTAAGACTGCCTCGCCAGCACCGATGAACCCGAGCTGGCGACAGATCACATGGGCATCTTCCAAGTCCCAGCCATCATCGCAAACTGTGCCCCAGACATCGTTGTGAAGAAGCTCCACCCTGCCTTGGAACGAGCCACGCCCTTCAGCTAATCTGACCTGTACTTCATCTCTGGCAGCTGTGATAAGTGAGAACAATCAAACTTTCTTTAAATAACTGGGGAGTCAATAAGAGCAGTCAAGATTCTCCTTGTGGGTTCCAGGTTTAACAATAAATTCCCTTGAGGGGTCAATTGTACAATTGTTTAAAAGACACCAAAATGGCACTCACAGAAGATCACATGGAAAGTCGCATCAGAAACAGTACGCTCCTTCGGTGGCTTCGCCAACCGCTGGAAACAATGAACAAAAACTACTATAAGAATGACTTACGTGACTGGCAGACCACACCAGCATGTCCTCCACATTCTGTTGGTTTGTACTTAAAGCTACAGTCAAAGAATGATTTCTCCTCTCCCAAACAGGTCACAGAGTCAAGTAGATTGGGTCCAGTTTCTCCAGTTGGTTGAAATCTGTGTTTAACAGGAATAGTCTTTTATTTGAATGTCATGGATTCTGAATTAAAAAAAAAAAAAACTATTGAAGTACAATAATGCGAGGTGCTGACTTTGAAAAACATGAAAGAGTAAGTTTGGGCGGAGGTTTTGATTTGTCATAGGACTTGGTGGTAGTGATCTACTGGCTATACCAAAGAAGAGAGTCCATTGACTTGTACCACTGTCTCTGTCATGGTCCATGTCCCAATAGTGATTGCAGTTTCTCAGTTTAACAAAAACAGATCCCTTTTCCATGCCTACATTTTTACACAGGACTCGGACAAAAGAACCAAGTATCCAATTCGACTAATATTATTTGAAATATCTCAATCAAAACCAACAAAGAAAAAAAGGAAATCTCTGTGATCCAAAAAACTCACCTGTCTTTGGATGCCTCCAAGGCATAGGGGAAATCTAAGTAAGCGCAGAGGATGTTGGCATCCTCAATGTCCCACAGGAAGTTACAGACTTCTCCCCATTCACCGTTGATTCGTACCTCTACTCTACCCTCTAGTGGAGTTCCACCATCAACTAGACGAACCATTGGCTGCTCTGTGGTCAGATATAACAATAATAATAACAACAATAACAACAATGATAATATAGCGCCTTTACAAAAAAATCAAAGCGCTGAACAGAGTAAGACGGGTGGTTACATGGACACAACTGTAGCTACCAGTATGCTTGCTCTCTTTAATCAATGTAAGGTATAGCAATGGCAGTAACGTTGTAATGCTGCCAAGGGATATCTTGAATCAAGATAAGCATGGGCTCAAAATCAACGGTCCCCAAGTCGGCAAATGCAAGTGAAAACAAGTGGGCTAGTGAACAAACTCTTGCGGGCGGGTGACCCAAAAATGTTGTTGTCTCATCTGGCTGGTGAGTGAAATACAAAGTTAAGGGAAGCCCCTGTTCAGGTACAGCTATATTCCGCCAGATGACCACATTCAAAGCTTACCCATAGTGCAGACAACAGCAGCCACTTCTCGGCTGTCGCACGTAACAGGTGTTCCAAAGTCTTCATAGATACATTCATCCAACTCAGTCTCGGACCCAGAACAGGTGATTCCATTTAACCAGATCAGATCCCCTTCAGAGGGTGACAGGGTGATGGCAGTCAAGGCATCGAAGAAGCCCAACTGTTTACATAGAATGCTAGCAGACTCTCTAGACCAGCCGTCTGCACAGACAGAACCCCATGTTTCATTATGACGTACCTGGAAAGAAAAGGAAAACAGGTACACCAATGACATCAAGTGCACCTCAGTGATCAAGTATGTGGCATGAATTTGGTAGGAAAGTCCAAAAGACAAGTTTGTTATTCAAAATGTTTACTGGACCAGAACTGCTTTTACTAGAAAAGAATCAACATGTTTAAAACCCTGCCAACCCCCCGAAAAGTATTAATAGTTTTAAGTTTCCTGACCAACTGCTCGTTTCACTTCAAACCACAATTCAAGACCCAACTAAAATATTCTATCAAATCTGATTGCACAATGTACGTAGAAATCACTTTATATCATTTGCACCCATCACTTCCTGTCTTCTCAATGTGCACATTTCAACAATAACCTATAACTCTTTTTCCTCCGTACCAACCCAATTAATCCCCCGAGCATGTTTACTGGAAACAGAAATGAATGCTTTGTTATTAGGTCGTGTCTGAAACAGCGATTTCGGCTACAGCTACGGCTAGATCAGTGCGTCTCGTCTGTATTGAAAAACAGGCAGAGAAGTGCGTGATTTAGCCGTAGCCGTAGCCTAAGTCACCATGTCGGACATAGCCTTAGGCACAAGAGATGATCTTTGGCAGATGAGGTAAACTGCTATTGTATCTGAGGTGGCAAGGTGCAAGGTCAGGAAATGTTTCAGTTAACCTGTAGAGTACCCTCGCTCGGGGTTTCACCGCCAATCAGTTGTACCTCAAAGCCAGCGGTGGGCTCTGAAAAATAAGAAACCAACAACAAAATTAAGTTTGGGAGGTGAAAGAGGAGCTGAATAAAGAGTAATCATAAATGTATGAGGTCCATTACTCATATTAGACAGTCTAACTTTAGTGCACTATCTGAACATGGTCCTTCAATGTATTTGTCTACCTTTGGTTAAGCTTTGGTTTGTTTCAACAATGTAGATTTCTAATCTGTGGATGATTGTGTTGTCAACAAGAGAGCCTTGATGAGCTCAAATACAAACAATCCTTGTAGGCCCATGAGCCAAGTATGATATCAGTTTATAGCCCAGGTTGAACTCCTCTAATGCACTGATATCCTACCAGGGCTAGATATCGGTCAACCTTATCAATAACATGTTTGGACAAATTCTGCAATGTTAACTCAACAGAAATCAAGGCCAGTCAAGTTGGCTCGTGGTTTCTGCCGTGCCTTCTGATCTGTGGACCCGGTTCGTTTCCTGGATCGGAGCCTTGCAAGTGGATTGGGTTTTCTAGTCACTACCTGCGTGGGTTTTCACTAAAAGCAAGATTTTCTGTGCTTAGCAGAGGGGGGGGGGGGGGGAGGTGAGAGATAGGATTCTGTAAACAACAGGTACACACAATGACATGATTGAATACCGAAGCCAAAAGTTTTTGTGGTGCTGGTGCAGTAACAGCATGATTTAATTTAATTTCTTATTTATGGGTAATAGTAATAATGAGTAAATATGCTGATTACATACAACCAAACTGCTTTAAGTTTTGGTAACAAATCAATAATAAATGTGCCATTTTACTCAAGGGGCAGATTTGTCTATTATTATATGGAAAAGTTTGCAGTAGCACCATTTAATGACTATCTCTAAGTTTTTTTTTTTTCTTCTTTTTTTTCTTCTCCAGAAGATGATCAGAGCATACTGTTCGAAACGTCGAGTTAAACCAACGGTTCTTTTCAGAACCATCCAACTCATTAGTGATGGTGTTATCACAAACCTTTCCATATCGTATTTCCACCATGCAAAGTTTCAAATCCTACTTAGTCTATTATTGTTACACAAGTTTCTGCCTGTGACTCGGTATGGCATATTAGAACTTCCTTTTCAGCGGTAGCAGACGGCAAAGAAAGTGTGTTCACAGTAAACAAATCTGCCCCTTGAACAACACAACTTATTATTATTTTATAGAAGTTACTATTTTGGGGATAAATGTAGCTTTTGTGTAACTGAACTGGGACAGGTTCGGCGTTCAGCATTTCTTCCATGTTGTGTAACTTCCCCTCCAGGCTCCAAATCTAATAAGTCAGACAAGTTTTGGTATCCTGGCACCACATTTTCATTTGTAAAGAAATACAATGGTATCAATTTTACACATTTTTGAGTAGGCCTTGCCTTTTTATGAAAGTGGGTGAGAAAAAAAAGTAGTAGTACCTAATCATCTCATTACTAATACTATTAGGAAGTAGTACTTTGTAGACCCAGTGACTGGGGCGCTAGATTCCTTTTTTCAAAATTTTGACATTTTTTGAAAAAACGAATCTAGCACCCCAGTCACTGGGTCTATAGTAGTAGTAGAGTTGATGAGGTTCGTTCCGCTATCATGTCCACAAAGCCCCAAAAGTTAGGGCAACGGGAAAAGTTTCCGTATGGCGCCACCACTTTTTCATTCAAAATGAAATAAAAACAGTATCTAATTGACCTCAATGAGATATCCCTTTTTGTAAAAATTAGTGAAAAAGTGGTGGCGCTGTATGGAAAGTTATACAAAATGCAACACTATTTTATTCATTGGTAAAACTGGTTATAAACTACCTCCATTGTTATTATAGACACATTAATCATTATGCAATCCCTTAATCATGGATGCCTCTCACCTACTCCTAGAACTATTTCGGTTTCGTCCGGCTATCGTCTCCCGGATAGCCGGACGAAACCGAAATAGTTCTAGGAGTACCCCTCACCCATCACATTATTATCTGCGGAGACAATGTGTGCGGCGAAAGGCGCAGTTTGGGAGGACTTACTCCTAGAACTATGAGGTTCGTGTTTGTGGGGACAATATAACGAACCTCATGTTATAGTTCTAGGACTAAAGAAAGAGGGACTCAAGGGGAGGCCTCACGTTGTACGTAAGTTTATCTTGTGTTTACGAACCGAGTCTGGGTCATACTCTCGTCTTCCCCTATCATGCCGGTGAACACTTTTATACCCACCTTTCCCAAAAAATAGAAACACGTAGTCTACCATCCATTTCTATACCTACTTAAAAAGTTGGATATAATTACCTCAAAGATTCTTCGTCAAAAGTTTGCCAAACTTGCTTCTTGAAGACATTGAATGTTACGCGACGTTTTTCTCGCTCACAAGCTTCTTTACACAGCGCCCTCTTTAGTTTTGTTTTGCTGCGCGCGCGTGTAAGTTTTTTGTTTTGTATCCCCGGGTGTCCCATTGGCGTCGGCGCTGAATACAAGATTTGATTGTCTTCTTTTTCCTTTCAAGTTAAATTCCATCCTATACTAACCATTTAATGATTCACCCCTCAGGTGACTATTTCTCTCCCATGAAAAAAAAAAACGCAAAAAGGAAAACGGGCAGTTTGATGAATATCTATCATAAATCTTTATAACAGCCATGTGCCCTCATGCATTCAAACCTCTAACACAGAGGTGATAGTCTTGGTGCAAGACGTTGTTGTTAATCATTCAACTATCGCGATAGGTACTATGGTTGTATGGTTTTACTAACTCAACAATAACGAATTACACCAAGACTACACAAAGCCGCTCTCCAACATCCTGTCGCAGATGCAATCGGAGGCCTTTGTCGCGCTTTACAGAAAGAAAATAAAGAACTTAAGCCGACTTGACTTTTATAAGTCCTCAAACTTACCTGGTTCCGGTATGACTCCTCCATAAACCACTGGAATGACAAGAAGCAGAAACGGGAGGAGGAGGCTCCGCCCCTTCATGACTTCCTCTTCACTTCCTTATTACCGAAGAAACAATCAAAACAACGGGTCGGTAACCCTACCCAAAGTCACTTAAAATTCCCTCAGTCAAACTGAGACTAACACGCTTAGAAGCTCGATGGAGCAACTGGATTTTGGGATTCTTCAGTCACACCCAGAGCCTGGACACCCGGGAAAAGTTGCGTGTGTACCCTTCATCCACACGACAGCAACTACCTCCCATTATCGGAAGGTCCCTTGTTTTTTAAATCAGTGATTACGCCAGAACTCAAAGTTTACTTTTTATTGTGGTAAACATTAGCTCTTGTTCAAATAGTATGTTGCCACACGTTATTGGCAACAAACAGATTGATCTAGAATCGTTGACAGGTACAGTCGCTAAAGTTTCACGACGCACTTTGCCCTTTTTTTACGTCAACAGATTCAACTCTTTTACAGATAAAACTCGAGTGTGGAACAATATTGAGCTACGCGGACCATACTGTATACTCTGTCAACATTTCAGCTTAAACTTGTTAGTGTACCATTAGCGAGAAAGCGACAAGTATAATGGGTCGCCGATTATGAACAAAATAAAATATACACAACTTGTAAAATTCCAAGAAGTGTTTTGACCATAGATTATTGTTTTTTCTTCGTTTGAACCCATTCAGCTGCTGACGTCACCACAGTAATCTTGGTTTCGCCATTTTGGTGGTCAATGTCCAGTGTGTTTTCTGCAGTGCGAATTTTAGGTGACGTGGTCTTTGCATGTTTACCGTTCTTGCTGGCCACACATCGTGCGGGCAAGGGGTCATCAGTAGACTTTTTTGAGGGGGTACCCTGGGCTCTAGAGGCAAAAAGAAGGTTGCTGATTGGCCTACTTGAACGCAAATGCAAGTTAACTTTAACTCCGATGACTTGAACAATCAATCAAATTATCCCCAAAACTAGATTCATATTGACAGTTCATTAGACCATTTTTACCACCGATACTGAGCAGAGACTCTAACAAAAGGAGCATAATAATTAGACGATTGAATTATCGGCTATAGAACCGTGTTTTGTTTTTCTTCTCTTGCGTTAAATAGTGTCATCTTCAACCAGAATGCGGCAGAATAGGGAAAGGGGGCTGTTTTATAGGTCAGTTTACTATAACTTATGAAAAAGGTTTGAGGACAAGAAGGTTTCAACATTAGGAACACATCAGCGCCTAGTCCGTGGTTAAAGCAAACTTGAAAACCTTCTGAATGCTTTGACAGGCCAGGGGTGGATTTCACAAAGAGTTAGGACTAGTCTTATCTCGAGTTAGGACCAGTTACTCGTCCTAACTTAGGACTACCCATGCAATTTGTATATCTCCTAGGACTAGTCCTAAGTTAGGACTAGTCCTAACTCTTTGTGAAATCGACCCCAGCAACAAACACATTTAGAAACTGGGGCGTCTGAAAGTGTATAAAAGGGGCCCGATCTGAGAGGAAATGAACACCAATGAACACAATAATGGACAATATGCTGACCTTTGTACTGTTTAGCTTGATTAGGATCAAGCCGACTTTGACATTCACATAGTAAACAAATTTGTTTGTTTAACGTAATTATTCCAATTTCTTGTTTTCAGATATATTATCCGAAAGGTTGCGCAACGTGTAGTAAGAGATTTAGCATTAGGTGCAGATATACACGTGATGAATGCTGAGCTTAGTCTGTTGTCACAGTACCTCTTGATCAAAAGATGCCTTAACCATTTGGTAATCATCTCGTTATTCTCAAATTAAATTCCAATAACAGTTAGTGGCTGTCGGCCCGACGTTTCAACCCTATAGCAGCGTCTTTCTTGAGGGCTACCAATGACAACACAACATACACACACACCCATACCCCAGTCGCCCCATTTTGGCAGAAAGAAAATAATGTGAATGGCATAAAGGATGAATAATTAATCCATCATGCTGGTGTATGGGGTGGGTGGGTGGGTAGGGGGGGTACACGTCACGCACTTGTGGCTTAATAAGAGGGAGGTTAAGCTGCACGTTATGCGCAAAAATGGGAACATGAACGTCAGAAAGTTTGTTGGTGATGTCACCACTTTGGGCTTATTTCATGCTCACGTTGACGTCTGCACGTCCCGACTTGAGAAATTATAACTTCTTGTAAGATGTTTACAACAAACTTTCTGACGTTAACGTTCACGTTTTTGCTCGCGTAACGTGCAGCTAAACATCCCTATTGTTAAACAGACAGTAGTAAAAACATTGGTTTTCTTTCCTGGTTGGGGGGGGGGGGCTGGGTTGTCAGTATTTTATCCACATGGATCCACGCCTGACAAGGATGCAAACAATAGTCATTTATATCAGCTGATTTGTAATATAGGGGTTCGAGGGGGTCAACCTTGGTTGTCTGACCAAACAATCTGTCATTGATACCAGGATCACGTTTTCCACGTATAGGTCCAATTGCCAAATTAAAAGATGATAAACATAGCCTTGCATCAACAGCGTTATCAAATATCTCCTCCACACAATGCAAATGTTGCCACATACCTAACTTTTGGCGACAGAATTAAAAGATCGAGAAGTTAACAACTGTTTAAACCGCTGTTCACAAAATAGTGACCTTCTATATTTCAGTGCATTTCTTGGCAGGCAAGATGCTGCACTGGTCAAGTGGACATTGTGACATCTTGTATCATGATTTACACATGAATTCACCATTTCGAGATAAAAGCTGAACATGTTTCGAGATGTTCTTCATACCAAGAGTTGACAAAAATAATATCAGGCAGTCCATCACAACAATAAGATGTGATGTTTGCTTCCATTGAGCTTTGTTTGTATCGTATATCTCCCAATCTGTGGCTATTTTGTGATGTGATGTCATAGGTCACATAGTCCAAAATATGACGAAGAGTTCACTGACAATTCGGAGGGAAACCCACAGATGAGGGTTGCTGTGGTTACTACCCCATCCAGGTTTGCAACAACATTCTTTCCAGCAGACGATGCTGCTGCGTACATGCCTCTTCGGTAATCTACCAAACCAAGGCTAGGCACACCGGCATTGCTTTATCTGATGAACCTTCCTCCCCAGTCTGATGGGATGGCTGGAGGCTGGGTAACCTCTGACCTTAACCTTTACCCTAGTAATCTTCAGTAGCACTTTGATCAATCTGGTTGAAATATATAACGGGGAAAAAAACCAGAGCAAATCCTGACATTTCCTTGGTGTCTCCAGCCTAGCTTATTGGCAACATCGTAGGCTCTGTCTGCCTCGAGTCATTGAATCGAAAATGCACATCTTCAAATCTAAAGAGGCAAACTTAAGACAGAGCCCATTGATCCATTCTGTGCGATGTGCGTACAGCTTTACTGCTACTGTTTCATACGTGTTTTCATCTAATATTTTGGTGAGGCATTTCATCAAACCAAACTCTGGAAATGTGTTTAGGTTGTTTACATTCAACATTTTACTAATTGGTTTACATTACATTAATTGTTTTTTGCCTTTTTTGTTTGTTACGCTTTACAATGGATTGTGACAAGGAACTCTAATTTTAAGTTTCAGGGAACACCTCTCTTTAAAATCTTGACATCCAATAAAGACTTAATTTGACTGGGGAGGCAAATCGAAGGAGACATCCCTTGGACGCCACAATCGGCCACAATGGCAGCTTAATTACCAGTAATGCCTGCAAAGTATTGCAATATTTGACCCAGCCTCGTTCCCATGGGTGATCGATCTCGCCATGCCATTTCTCTGAGGGACGATGGATATCGATACTGCGCGCTGCCCCCTGCTACCGAGGTTGGATTCGATCCGCTCAAACGTAAAGGCCAGAATTGAAGTTTCCGAATGTTTCACATATGTGGACACTCTATCTGCATTTTAAAAACGAATCGAAACAAACCACAAATTATATTTCATGCAATTACTTCCAGACGGACATACTGAAACAACGACACATTTAACAATGTTGGCGAGGATGTGATTGGTCACTAACGGGTAATTTCAATAATAAAGAAATATTTAGAGCTTTGGTGGTATACAGCGATAAAATTACCTTATTTAATATCACATACGTATCATAAAAAGCCTCTATTTCTTTATATTTTCATTTAAATATAAGATATATCTAAGGAAATAAACTATACTTTAAATATAAGTTATAATAAAGCTATTACATTGCTATAAAACACGGATTTAACACATTCAATATAAGCCTCTTTTGACTAAAAACAGGTTGAACACACGAATTTAAAAAAACACTAAACAAATTCTCCCATAATACGGCAAGTAAAATAACACCTCCATTAGTTGACATGGGATCTGTGAAAACATCGCTGACTAGAACTACAATATAGAAATAATTTTGTGGGAGTATCCTTCAATCGGCATGTGACATCATTGAACGCTATTGGTGCACTACGTAGTGACGTCACACCAATTGGGAAAGCCCATTTTAAACACGTGGCTTAATAGGAAACTTCTTAATGCGAGACTTGTGGGAATCATGGCAGCAGATTAGCAGGTGGGTTATCCACGGTCCTTGGGAAGTCTGCAAAGGGCCAGAAAATTACTTAATTGTACTAGAACTATATGTTATGTCTGTTGCCACCTCGCGTTAAAAAAAAACAGCTTATGTTTGCGAACCGCGCATGCGCATGGTTCACACCACTGGTGAGCTAAATTATAGGGAACATGCCCGTTTTTATACGCGTTTGAGCGTCTGCCCAGTGCATCACACAACCGAAGGCATATCTTGTATACACTTGTTGGCACTTTATCATTTGAGTTTCCAATTTGTCTGGCGGGTTTCTCCTTAGCTGACTGATAAGTCATCTGCCACCAACCTCATAGTATAAGCCTTACCTTAAAAGAAGACTACAATAAGGGGAAAATGACTCTAAGATTATGGTGTTTGCCCACCAATAGTGTCTGTGCGCATACGTGAATGTAATTAGCATATTTCGTGGAAAGGGTTGTAATTACATTTGTTTTTCTGTTTGAACGAACCTTGTATACGATGGGATATGTTGTTTTTCTCCCACCTGAATAAATTTAACCAAATAAGGTGGAAATTAAATATAGTTTGTCTCTTTTTTGGTTAAAAAAGGACCTAGAGGTATATTTCTGTGGTAAGTATCAAGGGGAAATTGTCTGTATGCTTGTAAACTGTGACTCAAATTGGGCGTTCCATTTGAGAATGAAAACCTGACAGCAAAACTGTAGACATTGAGTTGTATTTAAATGTGTTGCTTCCCTCTATCGACAGAAACCATTGCAACTACCTGTCCATGGGTGAACCGTAAATTATATACAGACTCAAATTAAGTGTTGAAGCTTAGGATGACGAAATGAAACAAGTTAATAACATTGCCACATGTCCCGACGAGTTGTATCTTGTATATACATAGGCCTACTGTGCTTAGCTGAAGTCTTCAGAATAAGCATTGATCAATGCTATTGATGAATATATCAATCCCACAATCCCACCAACAAAACCTACACCTATTATGAACCAGTTTAAACACACCTCCCAGCATGCCAACGAATTCCGTTTCAATTTCAAGTAAAAGATACATGGGAATATAAAGTCTAGCCACGGACTCGTAAGACTGCCAGTCACACCCATGAGTAGAGTGAAGTGCGGTATCACTACGGCAAGAAGGAGGGTGAATAGAACGAGCAGCGCTCGAAAGATCATTGCCCAGGCGGGCGGCATGCGGTCTGGGGTCGGCCCACTGCATGGCGGTAAGAAGGACAGCTTCATGGAGTCTACGGAGTTCACGACCAGGAATAACATCAAGGGGTAGGACAGGAGGGATTTGATGACAAACAACATGCTCACGGCGCCCTGAAGCGGCCCGAGTGGCATGTTGTACGTGATAAACTCCTTGGTATCTAAACCAAAGGATAGGTAAGCAAAGAGGGCGTACGCGATGTTTAAAACACCCGTTATGACGTAAGTAAAGTTGACCATCACATTAAACTTGGATCGGTCGCTCATGCTGTCTTCAACACCAGGCATGATAAACTGGGTCCCGAAGTTGAAGAGTATAATAGACGCACTGACTGAATACCTTTGAAGATTGAAGGCAGGAACACTTGTTATGTCCCAGGATATACTCTTGCCTAGACTGTACCACACCACACTGAAGAACATTATGATAAGTGACACCACAGCAACGCAGCTCAACCAGGAAATCTTAGTCAGATGCCGGAAGAAAATGGTCGGCAGTAAGAACATCCCACATATAATGGTCCAGGAGAGCTTCGAGAGTCCAGCCATGTAAAAAGTGTCCACTAGGAGAGAACCTGCTAATTCCAAGTAGAGCGCCGCCACGGCTATGACGTCAATAATTTGCATAATATTCAGGGTTGTGCCGCCATATTTGTAGCAGGCATCCGCTACGTCTGCATACGTCTTTCGCACACGTACCTTTTCTAGTTTGCCTTTTGAGTGAACGGTTATTTGATCCTCGTAGAGACTGTACACTAGAATCTGCGTACGAAGAAAATTGAGAGGGAAACAAAAAAGAATCATTAATTTGATGATCACAGTCCCGAGAAGTGACGGGCCTATCTGTCTCAGCCGGGATTTGAACCCACAATTAGACGAAAATTGTAGTTACAAAAACACTCTCTGCTTTTGAACCAGTTTTGTTCTTTTAAAAAGAGGGGTATCATCTTTGAGTGTCATCAGACACGGTTTACCTTGCTTGTGTAGTTTCCAATGATGAGCACCACAGCCATCGTTATAAGTGCAGCAAGCCCGCCCTCTTTCACCATATAGGGTAAGCTCAGCATACCTATACCCTGCATACAGTTGCCTACATTCCAGCCCGCTTGCCATACCGAACTGGTGCCTAGATTAAAAGGATGAACAGAAAGTTGGTAACAAATCAATCCTCTAGAAATTACTCCATTTTCATTTAGAAATTGAGCCATCCGTAACTGGGTCCTGCATTTCAGACTGTTGTGCAAAGACACACTCTTTTGGTTTCACACTCTTCAGCAAATTGGTTGTCAAACTGTTTCGTCATCAGTACGAATTACATAAACTTAAAGGGACCACGGTGTGACCCTTACCTCTGTGTGCGGGGTCATCTGGGTCAAGAGGTTCGCCCTCGGTCTTAGTTTCAGCCAGAGAGATGTGTCCATTAGGCTGTAGGCTGCCCAGAGTCGTCTCGCTGGCAACCGAGGTACATAGCTCGATATCCTCACCCTTAGCGTCATAAACTGGTACCCCGTAGCGGAGGATGGATGAGCGAAGATGGGTCCCGATGGAGCGTAGTTGGTCCATGATGTTGGTGGGGGTTGGTGGAGGGATGGCAGGGGAATTGGTCTGGCTCAGTGGGCGTGCCTTCTCGGACACTCGTTGCTCCTGGCCCAGGGGTAGGTCGTTCCTGAAAAAAGGGTGGAAGACTTATTAAGACTTATTACGTGATACACTAAAAACAATGCAAACTTAGCACATTCAGTCCAGCATTTTGTTTGATTTTTTCAATGAGTGAGGCTGGATCAACAACTACTCAAAGACGTATAGCGCCCTATTCCGCTCTTGACCTTCTGCGGTGAAATTGGCTCTTTCAATGAAAACTTCGAGAAAACTTACTATCCGTGATCTGGTTGACGGGTCTAATCTGGAATCCCTTGTGGCCGTGGCCGAGTTTTATCTGTGTAGAATGTGGGGATAAACTGAAGGTGACGGAAGACCTCAAATTAATAAGTCGGGCTACTAAAATTTTAGCCGCAATATAACTTGTATATTAAGGAAATCATTCACTTTGCCTGGCAAGAAGAACAGCGAGACTTGCAAGCTTGCTACCCATAAAACTACTGATTTTTTTTAAAATTCAATTGACAATCCAAACGAACAAAAAAGGGTCCAACTCACCGGCAAGAATAAGTGAACTATTCTCAACCAACCAGATTTGAACCAATACAACTTGAGAACCGGTTACTCATGAAGCAATCGTGCATGGTTGCTTAAAGGGAAACATCGAAACGTTGATATCACTACATGTTATTACCAGCCATTTCCATCCAAACTGACGACGCGTGACACCACACAGTAAGGTAACCCGACAAAAGAAGACACGTGGAACTACAATCGAACAGAAGAAACCACGGGAACCAATCAGGGGCAACATCAACCACACGTGAGTCATACTTAGAAAACGTGTCAACCAATCAAAACGGACTATTATTACGGGATGTCGAAAGCATTAATCGAATTATTGTATATAATCAATAAACATGACTTTTCAAATAAATAAATATTACTTTGCAAACAGCTTTTTACGGAAAGTACGTAAATTTCATCTTTTGCACGAAACGGCAAAATAATTGATTGAAAACAACCTCAAGGTGTTTCTCGAAAATTCCAGTAGAATTAATTCTCTGACTTTTCCCGCAATCTAATTAAATTTCCAATAATGTGTACGTGTTGATGAAAGAATATAGCGACGTTATGGTGGCTTGTGACATCTTACTGTGCGAGCAGAAGATTGAAATAACAAACATCATAAGGGTGTGAAAAAGTACCAAACTGCGTGTTTAGTTTATAACAACCGTATTTACTTGAAAGCAAAATGTTCTTTCAGAACCCGATCTGAGTGTGGATATTTTTAATAATATTAAACTGTCCAAGGTTGATCAATACAAATTCAGCCTAAAAAATAATGAATAATTTATTGATGCGCTTCTTGGCATCAACAGTAATTTAATTCATTTACCGGAAGGTTATTGTATGATATAGGGGTCTGGTGTTGAATAGCTTATTATTGATTTACAGCTGACCTGTGTAGAAAAAAAAAATTGTTGTGGTGGTTTTGAGGAAGGCTTATATCGAAGATATTGCCCTTATAATTTCGTAAGAGATCGCTAGATTACATCATTGAATTTTGATATTAAAGCTGCACCAAGAAAACAAACCAAAGACAGGTTTTAAATCTCAAAGCCGTGACACGTTTTTTTTTTTAAACTGGGTATTTTTATTTAATTTCGTAACGTCTGTGCATTATACGTTATTACTTTTTATACACAGTTTGAGAAAAGAAATCATTAGGTTTTTTAGTGACTATAAATATTACCTTGATTATGAGTTTTTTAAATTATATTTCAACATGCTCACGTAACGATTACATTTTCATTATTGAATATATAATAAATTGAATTAAATTGCATTGACACACAGTTCGTTTCAAAATTTAAGAATTCTTTTTTAAATGTTTTAAAATAAACTGAACAAATTCTGCAAGGAAAAAATGTACAAAGCCACCCCTAACAAAAAAACAACAAAAGTGAATAACACACCATTTTACTGTTACCTCATGTTTTTATAAAATCTCCAATTGTCAGTAAAATTCAGATTATATTAAAAATACATAATTTTAGCATACACAATTATTCCAGAGTGGAATCCATTAATAGTTGCCAACACCCAATCAACCTGTTTCGTAAGATACCCAGATATTCCCGTTGAAGGTTATAAATGATTGAGGTCCTTTTTGTACCACTGCGGTAGGCATATACCTGTTGATATAGACAACCAACCCGTGAGGGAACCATACCCCCAGGGACTCACTCCAAAAAGGCGGGAAAAGAAGCAAACACAACACGCTCATAGTTGACAGAAACTGACAGCGAAATTAGGATTCTGCTTTTAAGGTATGACGCCAGAGCAATGCCTTTATAATGAGATTAAAGTAGGCTTTGTAAACAGTTTCTCAAGTGCGGATTTTCATCCTGTTGCATTCAGGTAGTACGGTCTAATTGCCTGAGACAATTTCAACGCTGTCTACGTAGAGGGGCCATGTACCTGAGGGGAAGTCAGTATTAGGAATACGTTCCTCAAAAACTAGAGACTAAAGGGAAATTTGAAAACGAAAAACGGATCATAGTTTACAAAGAGAATGAGAGATCCATTTTGGGTCAGCATGGCCCTTCTTGGTTCAACACTATGTCTCTACAAAGTAAAAGAAAACTCTTGATATCTTAATTCAATTCCTGGTCACCTTGGCCGAGTTAGACTGTTTGACTGACCTAATGTGTGTCAGACTAACACATGGCTAGTATCCAGGCAGATTCTTGTGTCATTGTTTACAATCTTTTTAAAAACAGTACGATAAATTAATTAACCTCTTCTTTGTCTCCAGTTCAAAACAAGGAGAGTAAAAAAAGAGAGTAAAAAAAACTGCGAAGCAGTTTCGAGAAAGTCTTTTGATCTCACATGGCTCTTTAGAATTATTTCAATCAATATTCTGGTCTTGCAATTTAAAGAATAAAAGGAAATTTGAAGCATAGTTCGATTTTGTGACCTAGTTGCTGAATGTTAAAGAAATCAATCAAGGTTTGCAAGGGACCATCAGCCACCAAACAAAAAGGATGGAAACTTTACTGATGTTGTAGATTATTTACATCGAAGGTTCATGCAGACATTGGTTATTAATATTAGTGATTTTGTTTGGAAACAAGGGTTTAGAAGATTAGTCTGACTTTGTCTAAAGGAATAAAGGAACTCGGTATCTTTGGGTACGAGAGTCGAAGAAACAAGAGAATGATTTTTGAAAAAAATATGATATTATTTGTCACAGTATCGGGTGTTTTTTGCACAGGGCAGTATCTTTTGAAACGTGTGATATTTTCAGCCAAACTGCGTGTTATTGACAGTAATTTCAGAATCAATCAATGAACTGATTTTCAGGGAAGGTCGAAACCGCGCATTGAATTCAAGGGTGAAGTATTTGGCTGAAATCAAACGATATCGATGGATATAAACCGGAAGTACATTAGATACAGAGGTCGTCATGATATAAACTATCGACTTTCAAGCCTACGTTATAGAATTTTGTTTTTATAAAACTGCATTAGCCATTGTGAGAAATGGAATTGAGCGAACAAATTTGAATACAAATCTGAGTTCAGAACGTTTTAAAAGTTCGTTGGACACTTTTTGGTTACTTTTCCCAATAGCATATTTATTTTATACTTAATAAGGCCAGCATATAATAATTATGCTAGAGAGGTCCGCAGAATATAGCCGGACAATATTAAATGTGGTCTATCGAAAAAGCTGTCCCTATGTTTTGGCTGTATGACAGACGACGTTTGAGGGCGTTTCAACTATTTGATTAACTCATCATTCGCTTCATTTGCTACTAAAGGCCCGAAAGGACCTGGAAGACAATAACAACAAGATGGTGATTCATCGAAGTTCTGTAAACAAAAGGTTACCTTGGCAACATAATGGTTGATTAATGGAAGGTAATTGTTCTGTCGCTACCTCCCGATTAATGTAATGCTGTTGGGCGCAGGCAGATTGGATGGAAGAGCAACGAACAACCGTCCTCTGTGTCAACTCAACATGGTTTAGGTTTTACTACCTCGAAAATTGAGGTCACACGAAACTTGGTTGTTGTTTTTGGTGTGGAGTGGAACGTGACACTGTTCTACTGCGATAGACATTGAGGCTTTTTGCTGCATGATGGTTGAGAAGAGCTTTACAGCGATTGATGTAATGTTTTATCATTAGACTCCTATAAAGCCAGAAAATAAACCCTCGATCTGAAGGCTTGGGAGTTCCATTTACTGGGATTAGTGTAAATGGAGCAAGAGATTTCCTCGTGATTCAGCATTTTTCGCTTAAAACAAGATATTACCCGTGTATACAAGCATGTCTACAAAACGGGAGGGAACGGTTTTGTGTTGGTGTCCTCCAAAAGTAGTGCATTAAAACTGTCAATACAGAAAATTATTGTCAACCGAGAAGCTGCCCGAAAGGGACATTCTATCCGGACAAAGCGGCAGTTTCAATAAAACTTGGTTGGAAATGATCGTTAAGGAACAGTACTTTGTAGGTCATATATACTTGCTTCTCAAACGACGTTGTGCCAAACAAAATAAAGGTCTGGGTATAGAAAAGATCGGCGTAAAGTAAAACATACGTTCTGAGTATTATCCATATCTCTTTTATAACGGCACTGCACATGTGCGAAGTGTCCCATAGATCAACGCCACTAAAACCCTGTATGTGTAGCCAGCACATCGACCTTTTCCTGGCACAGCTCGCCACCACGAACACTGCCTAGCATATTAATCAGTTGAGAAGGATAACCAATATCAATAATAATTGATAAACCCCCCCCCAAAAAAAAAAAAAAACTTGAGGTAAATTGATCGGGGGACCTCAAGTGCGGACCCTCCACCGAGTAGTGGCAGTGAGGGTTTCGCAGAGTTGGAAACATAATCCCACAAATGGCTCACAAGAGCTGCCAAAATACGCTCGATTTTATGCACACGAGCGGCGGTGTTTTTGTAAGCGGCTTCGCCAAGTTCGATCGTCCTGTTCGTGAATTTACAAATCTTACCCCTCCTCCTTCTGCATAAATCGGACTTTTCTTCACCCGTTCTTTGACACCATATTTGCACTCTTAATATCAGACATATTACAGACACTGAAAACTACTGATTGTTCGGGTTAAATAATTTCAAGAATTCAATGAACCATAATCAAGGGGCTCTCTTTTAGACCTTTATCGCGCTGTGGCCATCTTTGAAGCCCATAATAACGATACGATACCAACTCGACATGACCAATCTGTCTTTAAGGAACTCTTCTTGATCAATGCTTTAGGCCTAAGGCTCACCGTCCACCCACCATTCCCTCATATCACCAAACTCTGCATATTGATGAGAGACGCAAATGAATTCAGATTGCCTGCGACAGTCAAACCGGTTCCAAGTGCAAAACACATGAACCTTATCAGCCCCAAAAGACCCGAAATCTAATTTTGAATCTGACTTTAGTCGGCAAGGCATCCTAGTGGAAACATCACACACAATTTCTCAAATTATACGTTCATAACAAACGATATGAAGTCTTCTATTAAACAATTATGAAAAAATGTGACGTCAACAATAATAACACATCGTACTCATGATATCTATAAAAGAAAAAGAAGAAGATAAATCATAGTTATAATATGCGTTTAAGTATGTACAACATAATGTAATTTTGTGTGGCAATGTAAAGACTATGTCATGTTGATGGGTCGCTACTGGAAGAGAAATTCTTCAATTAACGTCTGAAATAAACACAACATTGAATAAAACTCATTGTTTGCAATTCAAGAAGAAACTAAACATTTCAAAAAGAGATTTATTCAAACACGAAAAACAGACATAGGGTCGAGGAGTTATCCTTTGCAATTGTTTTTATAGAAATTCCTAAAGCAGCACAGATTCCTGTTAAACTCTTCGGTTTTATAATGACCGTTTCTGCCGAATGTCAGATGACGTATATTTTACAATGCGAGTACATGATCAAGGAGGGCGCTTTGGCAGTGGGAAATGACTTTGGGATGAAGAAACCACGAGATGGGCACGAGGACGGAAATAAACAGGTGTTCCAGATGGGACAGGTGGAGTTAACCAATCAGAGGTCTGGATTCTATCCGATGGATAATCCATATTATGGATATTGAACCAGAACCTTGCTTAGTTTCTGATTCACAAACTGTATCTGATTTATATGCAGTTTTTTTGTATAAAGAATATATTACACGATGTGTTGATGCAATTTTAATCTTCGACTTCAAAGTAATGGAGTCATTCTGTAGGTACATTTTGAAACATCAAAGGCTGTTTCTACGTGAATTACCGTGATCATTATCTTAAGAAAAACAAATGTAAAATAGAATTCTCTTCCTTAGAGCAATTTTTCTGTGCATGGGAAAACCTGTATTGGGGGATTTTTCTTCTTCTAAATTCTAACAAAGCTGAGAGATGTCTCCCGAACATCCGATAAATCTACTCCGCGGTAGTAGAATAAAGAAAGAGAGTTTTCTAAGAACAAACTCTACCTGATACACACATGGTGTTACACAAACCAATATTGTAACAAATAAACTCCATGAGAAGACCATTTGAAAACCAATGCACTTTTCCGAAAACAAGTATCATCTTATACCCTAAAGAGTTAACTCTTTGGTGTAAACCTGTGAACACTCACATTTTCAATCTAACTCACGCCCTAAAATGGCAGTTAAATTTTTAAGACATCTTTAAGATGCCGCTACGTTCATGTCTTATCCTTTGCCAGATTTGGCTCGCCAGTCAAGCTATTTTAAAGAGTCATGTTTCTGGCGGCCCTTTGGAATAGTAATATAGTAATATCTCAGTTGACAGTGTTTTGCTTCCTTTCCACAAGTGGCCATTCCATTGGAATAGCCACAGAGCATAACATTTTGAAACAACTCCAGACATCATTACAAGGCGAATGTTATCATCCAACCAATTGATGAGTACTAGAGAAAGAGTTGCATGGCAACATAGGTTGTTTTAAGCGAGTAATATTCACGTTTTGAACATTGTGTTGGGACGAATCAAGCAACCTCTCATGGTGCAGTCATCTTGTACTTATAATATTCAAATCAACCCAAACCGAGGCTGGAAGGACCCCTTTTGAGTGAGGTGGAAATCAGAAGGCATTATTGATGTTATATAAAGGGAACTAGCATGGATGCTGGATAACACGTTGAAAACAAAGTATCAATGCGTCTAACTTCACTGTTCGTAGGATCATGAACGCAGGAAATCCTGAACATGTTAATCCGTAGGTCGTTGGTTCAAATCCCACCTCAGTCAATTGTTCTCTGCTCAGCATCAAATCAACATCATTTTACAATTACTCCCGCCTTTAAGTTTGAGGTATCTCGTCTCGTTTCTCATATAAATTATCCTCATTCCTGTTCCTTGTAACATCTCTAAATAAGGCTGCCATCCATTGTGTATCAATACAGGTGAATAAGCTATACATGCATCAAGTGGTTTAAGCCGATGACGATATTGCAACTACAGGCATTAATTCCCTGCAGCTCATTCCATTGCTCATGATACAGTGGCATTTTAATTACATCGGATGACGGTCGTCTTGTCGAAATTGTCCTCTTAAAACACTCCTCGATTGAAGTAGGCGGCCACCGACCCTGTTCCCCGCCCACAGGGGATGATAAACCATCTCCTTAAACACCTTCTTAAAAGGGTGTATTGTCGCAAAGAGTTGCTAATTGGGTGTACAGGTTTAAGGGCAGTATTACAGGGGAAATGCTTATGACGACAAATCGTATGACGGGACCGGTTTGTTTGAATTGTCAGTGTTCTGAGGGAATGCCATCGGTGGTACACATCAGTTCACCGGAAACAATCAACTTGATCGAGCCCCGTATTCTCATTACAATCAGTGTGATATTAGTAGACATGCTGTTATCAATATCATAATATATTTATTTTAAACAAAAGTATGTTTTCTCTGTCCATATTGTTTTTCTTCTTGCCGTTCCCCAATCTTTCCCGCTGTCTTACCCGAATTATGGAAGGCCGGTTGCCTCAACCCAACCCCGTAGTTTGAAATGTTGCTATTTGTAAATCTTTAAACTGCAACTTTTCACGTTTGATATTATTATAATGCCGCATAATTCAGCTTTGGGCTGCCAGTTGGTTTTTTCAATAATAAAATAAATAAATGAACGAATGAAGATGGTCGTTATAACGGGAATGTAATAATAGCATGAGCTGTTATTTCGGAGTTACTTTAAATATGATGTTATGGAGATGTTGTATAGAACACCTGATGACGTTATAAGAAAGAGCTCTTCGAGCGGGGAATATTAACCAGTATAATACGGGTTAAAAGAGTCGGTTGTAAATATTGCTACACGCTAACACATATTACAGGTGCAGCAATAAAGGTTGACCTATAATAACAAAAGTAAATCGAGTCGGGAAACACCACACCAGCTATTAACAAAAACTGATATGGAAATCTCAACGTTATGCTTCTATCAAAAAGCTATAATATAGCCTTAGGTGTTTTAACAACGCCTGTATGTGTGTGTACAGAACGGAGAGCGGGCAATATCCTACGATTCTGTCAGTCAAATTAGAAAGGCAAATACACCTGAGGTTTGATGTACTTTTCACGTCATGAGACGAGCTGTGGTTGATGATGTATAAAGCCATTCATTGCTGCCCCCACCCCCTCTGTGGTATTAAATGAACCTGGCTTCATCATGTTAAGGCATTCACTGGAAAAGTCAGGTAACAATAAAGCCGTATGTTGTGATGACATGACAACTCACAATGATCATCTAACAAGTGTGATTAAAATGCAACTTGTATTCATCATAGTCCATATCAACATATCTTCTCTTCAGTCTATGCAACAAGTTACAAGTCATGCTAAAATCCAGCGAAGATGCCTTGCTCAATTTTTGCGGGGAAAAATGTTTTCAGATTTTTTTTCAGAATAAATTTTGGTCATGACAGATGACATAGAAAAACAAACATACTTCGACATATAGAAATGTTTGCGGTAACACATGTAATGACTATCTCTATTGAGTTGGGGTGGTTCTGAAAAGAACCGTTGGTTTCAACTCAACGTTTCGATCAGCATGCTCTGATCGTCTTCAGTAGAAAGCTGGCTTTCTCCAGAAGACGATCAGAGCATGCT
Source organism: Asterias amurensis (assembly GCF_032118995.1). Taxonomy (NCBI): domain Eukaryota; kingdom Metazoa; phylum Echinodermata; class Asteroidea; order Forcipulatida; family Asteriidae; genus Asterias; species Asterias amurensis. The sequence continues at coordinate 428,018 of NC_092650.1, read as the reverse complement.
GATCGAAACGTCGAGTTAAAACACACGGTTCTTTTCAGAACCACCCCACCTCATTAGAGATTTATACATGGTGTTATCGCAAAACTTTCCATATCGTATTTCCACCATGTCAAGTTTCAAACCCTACAAACTTCGACATCCCAAGGATCATTCAAAAATAATGAATGAATTTGTTTAAGTCTAGTTTGTAAAGTGGTATCCCTGCAATGTTGGTTGTTGTTTAGTTTGCTTGCGTAAGTTCTTATACGACCCAACCCTCATGATTCTTAAAGTAGTGTTTCATTACACGTTGTGCAGTTTGATTCAGATGAACCATGCTGTAAATCCTAATGCTGTGAAATCAGGCGATAATTTGCGTTAACAAAAGACTCAAGATTTTGTCATACGGCGTGCGTCGTCACTTAACGCGTTTCGCGGTTGTCGAAAATGATGTCAAAGTTTATTGATCCCGTTACAATGACTATAGGGTTGTCTGAGAACCCGAACTGCGTGCACTTTACGTGAGTTTCGTCTACAGTAGTCGACAAGAATCAGTGTGAATTTTCAACAGACGGTCCTTCTAGATACAAAACATTTCTATTTTTGTGTAGTTCCACTCACTTTCTCGTTTGGTTTCGTTGATTAGTTACTCGTTTGATTCAACTTGTGTGGAAGTTTTCAGAGTCCAATCAGGTTACGGTTAAAGTATCATATATGTTTCTTGTTAATAAATGCTACCCTGTTTATTTCTGCTAAGCACCATTTACGCTTAACGTTTTTTATGAAATTGGGACATAAGGGTATCATTAAGTGAGATTCTATTCTGCACTTTGCTTAGTAGTCATTTCTAAAGTTCGATTGTGACTAAATTCCATGACTTAAACTGTAAACTGACGTCTCCTGCCGAAATACACTTAAGATAAATAACCACTGAAGCGGAACCACGTGTTGTAATATTCAGGAATAAAGAAGAGACTTAACTTAAAAACGTCCTTGAAATTGTCAATTAAAATGACACTTTAATGAACGTTTAATTAGTGAATAAGTCACACTAATCCCTCACTTGACGTTGTCAGCCTTAACGGTGTAACACCGTGCAGAGTGCGAATCGTCAGTTTTCCCGCCAAAATTGCAAAAAAAACACTTTCAAATTATACAGACATGTCTTCTCAATGTATTGAATAATATTCGTCTTCGATTTACTCTTAGAAAAAGGGAAAACTAAAACAATACTTTAAGGAGATTTTTAAGAACTCTTTCAATGAAGAACAATTTAAGAACTCAATCAATTATTATCAATTATTATGATTCGTACAAGAATGTCTTGATTATCAATCTTACATTGGAGGCGATCTACATTCTCTTATCACCGTATAAAAAGGAAGTTACTGGCTTCTTAGCTCAAGCTGTGCCTTGCTCTATGGCTCAAGCATGCGTATCTAACTTATAAGTTTAAAAGTGAACTATTCACAAACTACTTCCTTTGCTAAAGTTATCTTACCGTATCTGCTCTAGTTTTTTCCCCTTTTTTAGTTGGTTTGAGTTTTTTTGCTGAATTCTTGTGTTTTGTATACGGGCAGTTCCTTGATTTTTCGGAATGTGCCTCGAGCCACAATATCTACCTCACCATTTGATGCTAATGTGGAAATGCATGTTATTTGAGTTTGAATTTGAATGTGAATATTGCTCGAAGACTTCTGAAAAAATCCAAGGTGAGATGGCAATTCTTGATCTTCACACGCGCACAAGGACTTCTTGCCCACTCGATTCACTTTCGAGAAATACTGAGATAAGTCGTTTGTCCTTTTAAAACGATTACAAGACTTATGCGCTCAAGTGGGACTTGATGACGTCACACCAGTCCGTCTTAAAACTCTGTCACGTACTCGCGAGACCTCGCGATACAATCAAAAGTGGTCTATGCTCGTCTTAGTGTGTGAGGATTAATATAAAAAAACAGGGTGAAATATTGAAGAAAATCTCAGCCGTTTTGTGTTCAACAACAATTTATCTGCGAAACTCATGTTATTCAGTTTATGGTTTGAAGTCGGTCTGAAGGGAATTGATGATTAGTCATTGCGTGTAAGTGAAAAGAAAATCTCCATTTTGTTTTGTAATTACGCCGGATCAAACTTGATAACCAGTGTTCGTTCCCCAGCTCCATCCATTCATATATGGATTCCTGTGAGGTTATTGTTCGTTCAGTACATTGTGATTGTTTGTTACAGCATCTTAAATTGTTCAATTACAATGCACAATTGAGTTTCCCCTGTCTATACGCGGATCCTCTTAGCGATTGAAGAAGTACAGAGTACTGATGACGGATCGTCTTCCAAGATGAAGGGGAAAAATGCATTGAGCTATGAAACGTGTTGATAATTATCTCACACAATGCCATGGTAACCATATACAGACAGACACTACGCGTCTTAGATAACCAATCAAAGTTCGGTCTCTAACAGAAGATGTGCCGACACTTTGCATAAAATATTCGTAAAATACAAACTGTACAAGTTGTACTCATGCCTCTTAAAGACACTGGACACTATTGGTAATTGTCAAAGACCAGTCTTCTCATTTGCTGTATCTCAACATATATGCATAAAATAACAAACCTGGGAAAATTTGACCTCAATTGGTCATCGAAGTTGCGAGATAATAATGAAAGAAAAAATACCCTTGTCACACGAAGTTGTGTGCTTTCAGATGCTTGATTTCGAGACCTCAAATTCTAAATCTGAGGTTTCGAAATTAAATTCGTGGAAAATTACTTTATTCTCGAAAATTACTCCACTTCAGAGGGAGTCGTTTATCACAATGTTTTATACTATCAACCTCTCCCCATTACTCGTTGCCAAGTAAGGTTTTATGCGAATAATTATTTTTAATAATTACCAATAGTGTCCCCTGGCTTTAAAGTATGGTTTTATGCTAATAATTATTTTGAGTAATTACCAATAGTGTCCAATGTCTTTAAGAGGCATGATTACAACTTTTTTTCATGTTCCCTTGTCCGAATTAATGTTCCTGTTCCATATTCCAATTCCTGCGTTCCTATACATTTTCCTATACTCCTGTTCTTATACATATTTATGTTGCTTTCCCTTTTGTTATCCTTTCCAATTTCTGCTTTCCTATACATTATCATGCAATCCCGTTTCGGTTTATATGTATGTTCCCGTTCCTGTTTATATTTATGTTCCCGTTTCTGTTAAAGGCAGTGGACAGTATTGGTAATCACTCAAAATAATTATTAGCATAAAACCTTTCTTGGTGACCAGTAATGGGGAGAGGTTGATGGTATAAAACATTGTGAGAAATGGCTCCCTCTGAAGTGACGTAGTTTTCGAGAAAGAAGTAATTTTCCACGAATTTGATTTCGAGACCTCAAGTTTTAGAACTTGAGGTCTCGAAATCTAAACGCACACAACTTCGTATTTTTTCTTTCATTATTATCTCGGAAGTTCGAGAACCGATTGAGCTCACATTTTCACAGGTTTGTTATTTAATGCATATGTTGAGATACAACAAGTGAGAAGACTGGTCTTTGACAATTACCAATAGTGTCCACTGCCTCTAATATTCATATATTTGCTTTCTTCTTTTCTATCTACATTTTAATCTTACACATTACTATTCCAAATCAGTCACACACATGTTAATTTTCCCACTCCTCTCTTTCCATTCCTACTTCTATTTCATGATCTAATTTCTATTCCTATTCCCAATACTTTTTATATATCCTATCCCAATTCCATTTCCTATTTCAATCCATATCAAATTTCCTATTCCTGTACCTATTACTATCCATGTGCCTATTACATTCCTATTCATAAATTATTTCTCATTCATATTCCCTTTACTAATCATTTTCCTATTTATAATCCTAAGCCCATTCCTATTTCAATTCCTATTTATTATTGTGATATTCTGTTACTGATTTCATTTCATTAAAATATCGACTTGGTATACCAGATGACTTCAACCGAACACAAAATTATTTCAATCTGTTTTCAGTCAAAACGTTAAAAGGCTTTGGAAAAATGCTTTATGTTTTAAAGTACACGGACAAAGCTGAATCATCAGCCACAGAAAAAACGCATTACAAGATGATGTGACTGAAATGGTGTTGTGATTGAAATATTCAAGAAAATTGGCTTTCCAAGAAATAAACTTTAATTATATCTAGTATTGATTCGAGAAGGAGAGGGGAATAACACCGAAATCAACATTCTAAATTAAGGTTCAATGACCAATAATGTAAGTTGCTCCAATGTCTTTTGTATTTCATTGTTCAAATACCCCTTTATTTATTTAAGGTGATGGGATTCGAAAGCCTTTCATTTCGGCGATTACAATCACAGAAATCTAAATTATGAATAATTTATAAGGAACATGTTTCATTTGAACGTGCTGCAGTTATAATTATACTATAGTGGCAATGTGTGACAAATCTCATATGACTCACAAAGTATAGAAACACGTACCTATGTTGGGGGCGGGACCCCACACGGGCACCCCGGGGCGTCTTGCATCAATCAGAATGATACCCCTCAAAATAAAAGCTAAACCTTTAAACAGTTATTGCTGCCCACTCCCTGTGCCCAATACTTTATTAAAGAACGAACTACGAACGATCGGATGCATGCCAGAGGGGCAGTGACAATTAAATGCAATTTTACACCGCATAGTTCACACAGCTTCTGGTTTACAGATCCAGAAATCTCAAATAACCAGACTAATCCTTAAATGGGTATACATTTTTAAGTTGGGAATACGCAATATACGTAAGGTATCACTTTACGTTATGAAAGGTTCGTGTTTCTCTAACGGTGGTTTCAAGCTTTAAAAGCCCGCCATTCTCAAATAACGACCGTTTGGTACAACTGGATCAGCATCAGCGATTTATTGTGAAACCGAATAGGTTTACAGAAATAACACACTCGGGCAGATTCAGAAATACCAATTGATTGAACAAGGTAACTAAAATATGATTAGGTTGTTTTCTTTCTAGTGAAGTGCGAGTCCAATATAATAGTTTACCGACTGCTATATAATGACGACTGTTGCATCTGAAAGTGACCGCAAAGCTGGCCGGACTCAGGTAAAACAAAAAAAGGACTATGACCTGGGCGTGATTTCACAAAAATTAAGATTGCTATCAATCTGTATTGCCAAAAGCAAAGTGTGATGTGATAATACAAATCACTATTGAAATATACAAGTCATTCTAAGATGAATCTTGTGCTTTGTGAAATCGAGCCCAGGATCTAGTTACTTTGGAAGTTGGATTTAAATAAATGTCGTTAAAATAATTTAGCCCAAACCAATGTATTAAATTAAATTATTATTTGGTGACATGCTCCTGAATGTGGCCAACCCGCCCGGTGGATCAAGCTTCCTGTATGCATAAACGGATGTTTAAAGGCTAAACATTGTTCATTTTCAAATAAGTTTGTTTACGAGCACCTGAAGAACCCTCAAAAACTCTCAATGATGTCTTATTCAAGCTCGTTCCTAAGATCGTGATGTCTTATTCAAGCTCGTTCCTAAGATCGTGATGTCTTATTCCAGCTCGTTCCTAAGATCGTGATGTCTTATTAAAGCTCGTTCCCAAGATCGTAATGTCTTATTCAAGCTCGTTCCCAAGATCGTCTGATAGCTTATGCAGAGATACCTTTCTAAAAAGACAAACATCAAATTATGATTTGGGCTAACTTGAACAAAGACAACATTGGAGCGGGATTTGAACCAACGACCTCCGGATTAACGTATCCCAGCAAAATAGAAATAATGCCTATAATAGGATGGAAACAATAAATGGGGGTTACACTTTTCACAAATGTACGAGACAGGTGTTTTCATGGGCTTTTATTAAATCGATGCTGAAGTAAAGGACACTGCTACCTTAAGGGTAAGGTTTTTACTGTTTTCCCACAAATCGTTTATCTTTAAAAGGGTTTCCTTTAAGGAAAGAAACGCAAATAGGCAGGTGCTGTGGTAAATGACCCTAAATGTAGTCCCACTTTGGTTACCTTAAAGGCAAGCTTTAACTGAGACCATGCATTAGGTTTTATTTCTCCAAATAAATTGTCCTAAAGTGCAGGCCGGATTTGCTCATAGAACACTAGTCGTTAGTAAGCAGGTGTGCTTCCCCTGGCTATTAAAATAGTCATGTATAAGACAACAAGTATGGTTTCATTGGGGCAAGCTTACCTTAAAGACACAGCCTAGACTATGGTTGCCAACTGCTGTCATTCTTAAGTAAAATCCTAAGAATTTAACTCGACATAGTGTTTGGCCAAGTACGAACAGGTGACGGATTACTAATTGGTCTCCTCTTCCTGTTGCCTTTCTATTTCCTAAATCAGCACCTTTATAAAACAGGATTGGTGTTGTCGAACTTAAATCAACGTTTAGTTAGGACCACTCATTTTCAACCTGACTTCAAATCCAGCCCCTCCTTTTAACACTTTCATGTTATTTTTGCAAATATTCTTAGAGAATCCTTGAAGCTTCCACAAATAAATATATATATATCAAAAGTCACAATCTTATTCTGCCTTAGACTGAAGAAGAAAAAAAAAAACAGTAAAATAAATACGCCGTAGGCCTATTCTGAACTAAGCTGTAATCCCACTGTACGTTCACATAATATTTTAGTGTACGGTTCAATTTTTTGTTTTCAAGTGTGCTGTCTCAAACTTTAAAAACCAGGGCGCTGTTTTGTACGATCGCTAAAAGATTGTATGTCATTGCAGATTCTAAGCCCTTCAACCTTGGCCGGGATAGCAGCAATTGGTTTACACAAATGTGGCCGTCCTCTCTCACCGTTAAAGTACAACAAGGAAACTAGAGCGACACGACAAAGATCGGAAATGTTCATGTTTTATGCGTAAACCTTGTAATTTAAATTAACTGCAAGAAGTTTTGGTTAATCTCTGCACCAATTCTCTAACAGTATAGACAACTCAGATGCAAAGCTTCAAAACGTACACTTGAATAACTGCACCTACTTTTAATGCGTGCATAGATACAATTTTGTATAACTACGTTTCTGTTTGCAGCTGCTACTCCATTCTACGATGCAATGTCATCTCATTAGTGTTCGTATTCCCTCTACGTTAATAACAAACTTTGTCATATAATTGTGAGTGCGTAAAATCTGCAAAAAGTGTCGGATGCTCTCTGCACATTTTCTCCCGAATCTTACAAAATGCACTAATTGGACTGCAACCACTTTGCGTGCATACCGCAACCACTACTCTGCGATGCAATTTCATTTCAAACTCATTAGTGTTAATATTTCCTCTACATTAATTAACTATACCCTATGAGTAAACCATGTTGTTTAGATTGTCTGCAAAAAGTGTTTGCTGTTTTCTGCACATTTTCTCCCGCAGAAGTAAAGCCTACTAAGATCTTACAACATGCAGCAAAACTTCAAAACGTCCACTTTTACTGCAACCACCTTTAATAAGTGCATATATCTACTTTTCTGCGTTCCTGCAACTTAATTTGAGCGAGCATACCGCAACCACTTCTCTGCCGCTGCTGCGTCTCTGCGATGCAACTTCATTTCAAGCTCATTAGTGTTCATATTATTTCCTCTACATTAACGCAACTATACACTGTAATTACATGACCAAATCCTTGGAGACACATCATTTCAGATGGATGCTCGAAATTGCATTCAAAATGAGCTTGGTTTGTCAAGGCTTGTTCCCTTTTTGCTTTGTTTGGTGTTTTGCTTGTTTGTCGAAATTAGCAAGTTTGGTACCAATAGCGCATAATCAAAGGCACTTTAAAGACTTTCGTCAACCTTGCTTGCATGGGAGGAACAATTGCTCTGAACTCAACACACTATAAATTGCCGCATATTTTTAGACGATTACGTCTGCCGTACGTAAAGGCGCTGTGAGCCCATGGTTGACGATTAACAAACGAAAGTATTATCCAAGCTTAATTAATAAAATATTCACAATATTATTATTGACAAAACTGAAATCAGCAGAAACAAAAAAAGAACAGCAGATTTGTACACAGAAAAAAACTGGAATGTTAAAGTTGAAACCATTGGTGAGTGTCACATAGAGATCGCCTTACTTTAAAATATGGACGACCATCTCAAGGTAATTATAACGCTTCTCGGTTAACATTTTGGGTCATAAAAACTACTTCAAATTACTTCGAAGTGAAATATTTCCCCAAATGCTATCAGCTATCGAAGCTGGAGTAGGCTTCTATAAACCAAAAGTTTGTATTGCCAGTGATTTTAAGAGTGGTTATCAAACGACTCTCCCTTTAAAGATGATGCATTAAGGTTAGACTGGACGGTCCATAGATTGATGTTGCAGCTGATTACATCGTGTGGATTAACGCCAAACACCATGGATGTCAAGGTTGATGTAGAACGGAATCTATTCTAGTAGAGGGGGCGGGGCGTCTTTGTATTGCATCGCAAAGAGTATCTAGATGAAGGTGGGGGAGGGGGTTTAAGAAGGAGACCTCGGATTGGGATAGGATCATGTCTATTAGGATGAAGGATGGACGATGGAGGGAAAGTACAGAGATGAATTCACTTAGAACAAAATAGTCTTACACTGAGTTTTAAAGACTCATTATACCTTTCTTTTCTAACAACTGCAGCTATTCAGTATATGTGTTCATTATTTATGTTTATGTGCGCCGTAACGCTTGGGCATGACTATATCGAGAGAATTTACGCATTTACAGCAAATATGCACAAAACAAACCACAAAAAAAAAAAAAAAAAAAAAAACCTAGAAACACAAACAGCAAAAAAATACGATTTATTTACAGGTGCAATGACATTCATTTAGATTGCTGTTTTATGACAAAACCAGCACACAAAACCAAAACAGTGAAAGCTATAAAATGAATTACTTTCAGAATGCAATCTGTTTAATTCCAGATAAGTTAGAATTCGTATGAGATAAACCCAAGCTCAACCCACTGCACCCAGCCTTCGTGCATCTTGCTTGTCATCACAGAATACCGAGTTATACAAGCGTGACTTTCCATCAAATCGGAGCGAGCTACCTGCCATGACTAAACTGCCCTCCTTGGGATCGAAGAGACTCCTACAATCACCAAATAATCACCAAATAATCACCGAAACACCGTGAATATAGTTTCCGGAACAAGGAGAGAGACAGGGGGGAATATGTTCACGCGAGAATTGGAATCGATGGAGGGATGTTCACGCGAGAATTGGAATCGATGCGGTACGGGTCCGTTTTCCTGTGACCGAAGAAGGCACGTGACTTGGCATGTCCTCTTTGTGCATGTGTTTTACATCTGGCTTTTACGTATTGATAACGGATAGGTGGGGGTTAATGGTTCGTCGATTCGGGAGATACCATGACTGTGCATGGGTGCTGTAAAGGGGGTTCAATGTAGGGCCTGGTTGCACTGCAAAACCAACAAACTATTGGCCTTGTTTATGACACGGGAGGCTTTTTCATTAAGCGGCCATTTTGGTTTGACTCACGGTTTGTTGTTCAAATCATACCTCCATGTTCAAATCGGGGATTGATTGCATTGCAAAACCAGCGAAACTAATGGCCTTGTTATACCACGGGGCTTTATCATTCGGCGGCCATTTTGGTTTTTACTGATTCGTTGTTCAATATGTTGCCTGGATGATTGCATTGTGTTGCAAAACCAGCACATTCCTGCTATAAAACAGGGCTTTAGGCCTATCATTCGGCCGCCGTTTTGGTTTTCCTCGGGGTTTAAAACCATTATATCCAACACGATGCGGTCGGGGGTAACATAGTCAGGCGCCTACTTGGCAGCTCGAGAGTCCACTGTGGTGATTGAAATAACGCACAAGGAACACGACAAAGAGGGTACCATGCAGGTTGATAATAGTCAAGTGGTGTCCTTGTGTGATTATTCCACATTGGCCGCCATGATCGGCCACCATTATTGGCCACCACCATTGTTGGTATTCTTAAAGTGGCACCCCAATTAAGAAGAAGAAAGATTCACAAATTGGTTTTGATATACATGAATATCCACGCGCAATTAACGATAAGTTAATCACACTTCGTTAAACAAAAATTCCAATTCAAACGGAGATCGATAAATACTTAATTATTTGAGTGACCCTTCAGATAATTGGCCACTCATAAAAAAACACTCTGGTGATAAATGGAAACTTTACAACCTCTCAAATTTTTAATGACTGTCAACAATTTTGAGGGGTAATTTTGATATTGGATAATTTCCTACTATAGTCTCAAAGTGGCAGAATAGTGGAGCGAAAACTGAAAACCAAAATTGATACATTTTTATAACGTGAGGTCGCAAAGTTTGTAATAGAGTCTGTTTTATGCAGGCCTACACCTCAACGTGCTCCCTGAATATCGACTGCATTTTGTGAGTTCCCTTTATATCTTGCAAAGCAAATTCTATCGCATGAACTTGTGAAAAATCGTTCAAATTGAACCACTAAAATACCACAATATTATGGACATGACGTTCGGAAAGAGGACGATCCTTATAATATAAACAGAACAAGCTCTAACACCGAGAGAGCAGTCACACCTCTCACTAGAGCACACGGGCGTCCCGAGCAGGTGAACGGCAGAGAGGTGCATGGCCACCCGGTGGTTGTTCATCCCCTCGGGAAACCACCACCTGCCCGGAAGGGTAAAGAAAATGGCCGGCTTAGCTTATTATTTATATCTCAGCAAACTCTTGCATAAATTCAAATGATATAGCTTTTAATATCATGTAGTTATTACACTAGTGTCAAAAATCAATGTTTAACAGCGAGTTGATGGCTAGTGAACACTGCACACGAGGTTAGGATTTTCCGTTGGCCTATCCCATTTTAATGACAGTTGGTTTGCTGAAAAGGGAGAAAATAGCGATTTCTGTTTAGAACTGCGACTGTCACGGGAGACATCAAACAGTCGTAGGGCGAAGAACGATGACGCGAAACCCATACAAAAAAAGTAGACGACTCTTTATTGAAACGCATGTCACGCCTAATGGCTCGTGTGGCCCATCTTTCTCACATTATTACGATAAATGCATGCTGCCCAAAATGATGTATTGTTGCTTCACCGTCTATTAAAAGGACCATATAAAATCTTAAAAGAAGTGTCCATTATGCTTTGAGGTCTTACTTGACATAACCTTACATGAGTGCTTGCCTAAAAGTTCAGTGTAACAAAAAAGGTCGAACAAGTAAAGACATTGTGGAACTCAAGCTGGTTACCTGTTTTCATTACTTAGAAACTGGAAACCAATAATAAGCCACGAATATGCATCACTTGACCCAAAGTAAATGCAGTCTTTAAAGTGAAAACAAAACTTCATCGAACCACGACCCTTAAACTCATCTTATTCTATACCAAGAAGTTGAACATCACCAGTACACATTTCCCATTATTTCTAAATAAAAATCAAAGCAATAGCTAGCTGCCCCTTGTTTATTATGGTCACGCCCTCGCAAAATACCCCTGTCGCAAAAATTGATAAAGTTGCCTGGTTTGTCCTGTACATGCATATAACGTTGAGTGAAGGCTGGTAGTTAAAAGCGTCCGCTCTCTCTGGCAATTAAAGGTATTGTATCATAAATTGTTGTTCCTCCCCACCAATATAATCTTTATAAGTGACCACCAAAAGAAGTTGGAGATCTTAACTTATGCCTGAAGAAGGCCTACAGCTCCGTGCACGGTAATCCGTTTACATCTTGAGTGAAATAGAACCAAATTTAATTTCCCTAAACAATAAAATTCCAATTTCCAAGGGAAAAAAGAATAACCATCCATTGGGAAATCCGTCTTCATTTGATTCTGGAAACAGAGTTGGCAATTCATAAACAGAAATGTGATCTCTTGCGTAATTGAAAAAAAAGGCGGGAGAGTAGGAGCGAGCTCGCCTGAAATCTTTCCGTTTTGGTTGGCGTGATTCTGGCCTGATGTTTTCCCAGCGATCCCTACACTGTAAACAAACCCGCATAGCTGCCAATCAGTCCACACAAAGTCAATATTTTTCATTTATGGCGGGAACCGATCTTGTCCAAACTTAGGTGCTTGTACATCATTGTGTCCGTTCGATAGTCAAGATATAGAAAGAATAAAACAGAAAAAGAAAAAGGAAAAAGTCCCCACTCCCCTTTTCTTCTAGCTCCTTCAGTCCTGAAACCCTCTTCAACCCCTACCGGGGATGCCTTCGGAAGACGTCCTTCTTAATTTATTAACTCCATGATGGATAAATAGAGAAAGCTGAAATTCTATCGGTTGTCTGCAGGCGTTTTCTTTTACCGAAGAGAACTTCTTGGCCAGTCGGCTCTTATATCCGATCTTATTCATCAAGAAAGGGTCGGGAGAATTGCTTGTATTCATGCGAGAATGGAAACTGCATAAATGCCAGTCTTCTTTTCTAAAAGTTTAGACCCCCCCCCCTTATCTCCCTTGACTTGAGATGGACTATATACAACAAAATGCCTGGCGATGTTAGTGTCAGTTTTGGCGGGAAATTGAGCCTTAAAAACCGGCTCGGCAAACGGAAATCTTTGACCCATCAAACCTCAAGTGATAAAGTTCAAACACTTCTGTCCTCTTCACGACGTTCACATAAATGGGGGCTTTTAAAAAAAAAATGGGGGGGGGGGAACGCTATGTCACATTACCTGTTTTACATTAATTTCGCTTTTTTTACGCAAACATGTTTTCAAAATATTCTAAGCAAACAGTATGCCTTCTCTCATGGGTGGAGAATTTATGTACCATTGTGTAGTCGTAACCTTTATAATGGGGGTAAAACATCTTCCGCTATAATACCTGACGGCGGGGGAACAACCCCACCACTTTATTTTTACGGAAGTTCTGAAAAAACAACCGAACGAAAATGAAATATAAACATTTTAGTGATAGGAATTTCGTGTTAAGCTTGCCTTGTAGAAACGTCACATGGTCAAACCGAGGCTGGTCGATAATAGTCTGGTTCCGCTATTTATGACAGTCGCATAGAGTTATATATAACTCTATGGAAAGTCTGTACTTTTACATTACTAAGTACACAGGGTTCCATACCAAGAGATAACATGTCCGTTTATTATTAGTTTCTTTGCAATTTATGTTGATTATTATACCAGGCAATCACAACAGTCCACTTTTCAATTGAGTACTTTCCCGCCTAAATGACATCAGATTGACGTTTCTCGTCTGATCACTATTGACTGACGTTTCCAATTACTAGCTATTTAGAAGTGCGTAGTTTGCTTGAGCTCTCAGCTTGTACCTGTGAGTGAAGGAGATTTCTTCTGAAAGCTATTAATATTACTGGCAGTAATTAATGGCAAGTTTACGCGAAGCAGCACTTTAGATCAGAGGTTCTAGGAAAGGATTGACGAGAATTGACGAGTTGACATGATGTGTATAACTACAACCGACACATAAAGATAGCTTTTGCTTTTTTCAGAGAGCTCATTGATTATAAAGTTTACCAGAGCAACATGTAATGTTTCGTCTGAAATATTGTCAAAGTCTAAATAACCCAGTTGAACCACAGCCAGGATTTCAAATTCGTCAGAGAAATACCATTGTGAAATATTCTTGATTGTTGTATCGGACGTGTTAGCAATGTTAGCATTATTCCATACTTAGGCTGACTAAACGGTTAAGGTAGTGAATAATAATAATAATAATTCATATCAAGACTCTGTTGATTAGCATTATTGTGACTCCCGTCATTCAATGTTTCTTATAAAATGAAAATAATATTAGCCATATGAAACATGCATTGCTTATCTCCAGATAGCACAGGATGTTGGGTTCAAATGTTAATTTGTAGCAATTAGTTAGCTTATAGCAGAACAATTTGCTATTTTTGTTTAAAGAATATTTAATGAAATGGCCGCAGGGTAAACGACACCAATCGATCATAATGAACGATGACTAGTGCAGAGCGTAATGTTAGACGGCTGTTTCCCTTCACTATTCCCTGCGGATGTTGCAAAGGAGATCTATTTTCATTATTCCACTTTACCGCATGTGCCTATGGGGCATCAAGCGATGATTAGCAGAACGTAGAAAATGCTCACTGCGTCTTCTACACAGCTATTACAGAGTCTAGTCTCTATCTAAGACGTAAACTACAACTATTTATTTTCCTCAATTAGGCTACAATACTTAACACAAATAATTAATTTACTAAAAGTCAATGTATAATTACTTATCTCATACCAAATGTTTGGGACGAATACCATAGGCCTATTCATACAGAGAGAAATTCTTTAAGTCACGAAATGTTTTCTTCTCGACTATTTTGCCTTTCCTTCTTTCAAAGATTACAATTAGATAACAAAGCTTGCTTAGTACTTCAGCAGGAAACCAGTTGCAAATTGTAGTCGTTGTATGGTGTTTTGGCTGGTGACCTTATTCTGGTAAGCAAAACTGTCCTGTGCTGTGCTATTGTTGTGCCCATGATCTGGGCCCAGTTTCATGGCTCTGCTTACCGTAAGCACAGAATCGGCGCTTACGGAAGCAGGGAATTCTGTGCTTACGGAAGCGTATTTCACGGGTTAGCGGCGAATTTGGGCTTCTGCGCGTGCGTACTTCACGTTACTAGGCTAGCGCAGAAGTTCGGCGCTTACACTAAGCGGGGAATCGTGATCGTAAGCGCAGAATTCGACGGTAAGCAGAGCCATGAAATTGGGCCCAGGCCTTTCCTACCCTGAATACGTAAAGCCTTGAAGCGAACGGTCTTGTTTCTCACAATGAACCAAAACTGCCCTACATTTTTTTTTGAAACGTTGCGATATTAATAATGCATTGTATTTTATTATTTTGTGTGTGGCCTAGTTTTAGGGAAACTTTAGAATGCAAACCAGCAGCTGAATGCAAGAAAACGCGGGTATGTTTTGCCTCATCTGAAGTCTGTTCAACAACCCGTCCTATGGCGATGCTATTGGTAGGGTACTATAATAACCAGGCGCCAGCCACGCTACTCTCAGACACAGGATTCGGAAATTGAAATGCAATTTTCAAGCGTTACTTTATCTGGCACTTTCTTGCATTTCTGGACTTGTGTTTCGTACTCGCAACACGATGCGTGGCTTTGGGGCAGCCCTTGACGGTCTTGTAAGTGGCAACAGGTAGCTAGGAAGATAGGGTCGGGACCGACTCGGTCCCTCTTAGACCCTGAGACGGAAAAACGTGCTCCGTTTTCGTCTTCACTGAAACGACATCATTTTAAAGAGAAATGTCATGGTTGTTTTCTGAACTGAGTTCCAATAAAGAGTTTTCAATAAACACACAACATAATAACCCCTTAAAATTAAACCACATTTGGTGAGCACGTTTTGAGAAAAAGAACAAAGAAAAAAAAGAAAAAAAACCTCTGATTTTTTCAGTATAAGTTTCGAAACAAGCACTTTGGTTTCAAACGCAATTTTTTCGACATTGAAAGTATTCGGCAAGTTTTTTAAACAGATACCAACTTTGTAAAGAGTTTTTCAATTTACACTCATGTACCGTGGTCTTTTACAGAGTACTTACATAGCAATCAGTTTCATACTTATTGCAATAATATATTATACTTTTAATAAAGTGCCTTAAATGTATCGTGATATCTTATTACTTAAACAGAAAGGTACAATTGCCATACGCATCAACAAAGAGGCCGCGGTGTGTGACGTAGAAGCCAGCCATTTTTTTTGTAAGACGCAGTTCTGGAAGCCTAGACTCATTACAATCCTAGAGTATGTAAGTAACATTTTCAAAAGCAAACCTCAACCTGATGGCCGCAAAATGGCCGCGTTACGCAGAACCATGAAACCGGGATATACAATAAATTTTATCAAAACTTTAACATAGTAAACATACTCTTAAACAAATACATTTTGTAAGTAATGTAACTGTACAATAATTACCTTTGCCTAAATGGAAATTTAAATTAATTTATTTTAAGGTTAGTACAAATCGCTTAAAAAGTCAACAGGGCTTTTCCCGCGCAAAACCGTCGTCTATATATATAGCCCTAAACAGTCGCACCAATTCGATTGTACAATATACGACTCTAGACTATGTTAATTATGTAAATTCCAGTACAGTCATGGGATGAATGTCTAGCAAAAAGTACAACTTTCCAGTCTTTTGCTTGTTTAGACTTCCCACGCAAGCATGACAAAGACAAGGGAAATAAAGTACTTTCAGTGACGTGAACTGCTTTATTTTTCTCTCCACTAATGCAGCCAGCCAATTTGGCTCACGATCCATTGAATGACACGCACATTATTCTATTAGAATCGCCAGCACTGATCCATTATATTCTGTTCGTTGACGCGGATTGAACCACTATTGTCCCCCGGCATATTGAGCTGATCAACGGTATCTGAATCGCTGGGCTACGGAAGAGCGCTTTTCCGCGGCGAGCCGAGCTCCAAACTAAAAGAAAAGGTTTCCTGTTTAATGGAAGGATAGAGAGAATAAAAGGAGGGGATTATAACAAAATGATGGCGAGAGACGAGAAGAAATGAGGCATTTTAAGCTTATGGAGTATTGGTTCTCGTTGTCTCTTACAGGAAATTGAGGTTTGAGCCAATCAAAATATTGTCGCTGGATAAATAAATGGTTTTCAGGGGAGCGGCCGGCCGTTTCCTATTGAATAGTGGATATCGTATTGGGTTAATAATGAGCGTAACGAATTCATAATGACTGGTTTAAATTATGTTTAGTTTGTACAAAATCTGCTGGTTATTAACCCAGATTTGCTCCGAGTGCAATATATTTTAATTTAATCTCCATTGACTGGAATGAATACCCATTAAAAAAAACACCACATAATTATTTTAAAAAACAACGGTGGTTTCAAGGAAGGTGCTCAGCAATATACAAAAGTGGAGAGCAGAAAAGTATACATTGTTTTACTATTGGATTAGAGTGTGAACCAGGAGTTTGAAAGAAACGTAGCAAGTGACGATTTTGGGCATGCGCATATCAATGCGCACGCTTGTGACGCAAAGACTTAACCAACATGATTCCAGCAATGATACAGAGAATTGTAATTCTTATGAAGTTCAATCGTTGCTTCTTCGGACCCTGTACTTTTTTTTAAGCCAAGCTTTTCATTCGTTCTTCACTGAATCGAGTAACAGAGTCAAGCTATGGTGGTTCGAGCACTCTTCACCCTGCCCCTTGTTTTTGTCAACATTCAGTTCGTTTCTTCTCCTGCGTCTCTCTGAAATGCTTCCCGCTACTAAAGGGTAGAGAGACACGACCTGTACCCTTGGGTCCTTCAAAAAAGAAGCGGAATACACAAAGTTGGGTTTGTTCTGCGCTGAAAAGCACTATAAACCTCTTGCAGAAAGCATCCGCTCCCACGGGAGGGTGGTAGAGAGCGAGCGGGTCTACAAGAGAAACGTAGGCCGTGTAAAGGTGAATCTTGTCCCCCTGTGACATCCCGTCTATTCCGCTAGACGATCTGCCAACTTGATGGAGTCGTGTTTTGATTTTGATCAGGCCCAGAGGAAAACCCACACTGTAAAAACCGGAAAATAATGTTTTAATCTGACGATTCTGTTTACTCGCAGTTAGAATCAATGCATAGACCTACAACGGAAACCACTTTTTCTCCTGTTAGAGTAGGGAGTGCCTGCTTAGTAAGCAAACAATTCTACAATTAATATTTATTCTGAGCAGTGCTTATCTTGATTCTTACTCAGACAATCGATAATCCCGGGGCCAATAGGACCATTTGGATTCCAGAAACAACAGAACATGAATATGAACACTGAACACACACAAACACCATGACAAATAATTATTCTATACTTTAATATAAGAAACACGACGCTTCCCTAAAATAAAAATAACTATACGGGGGTTTGCATTCATAGAGGTGCTACAAAGCCAAATATCATGATAATAAACTGCACAAATCAATAAATTGTGATCCAGTAACCGAACAACAGTATTTATTCTAGTTATTGCGAACTCAGCGGTTTGCTGGGGGATTCGAACCCACAACCTTGTAATTGCAAGTCCTGCAGTCTAATCACTAGACTACTAACCACTAGACTACTCTGAAGTGTATTTGTTACAGTGGAATGGACCCAAGACTCGATCTCCGGCCTTGCAATGTCCCGCCCACCACCATCTCCTTCTAAACCACGCCCCTACTGCGCTGAGAGCAGTGCTTGCTCAGTATGGTCGAACCCACCTTGAACCCTGTGGGTAAATATTGGTACATACATCACAGTGTATCATTATTTGAAAAACCAACCATCAATTACAAATGAATGAAAAATTAACTTTTCCTTGTAAGCAATCAATTAATTAACTAGTCGATTAATTAAACAATACACTTTTTACATTACATCTGCTTCAATGCATGGCCGACTCAAAGAAGTCATTCGATATATGAACGGAAGTATTGGTCGAGTCATGTGTTGAATTATGCAACACAGCTTGATGTGCGAAGATGCAACAAACAACTATGTCACGTAAAACTGACAAATTATTCATTCTGGGAGCTGCTGAATTAACGGTCAACTGTCGTCAATGACCCGACAACTTCAAGCAGCTCACTCTCAGCTACTGTATATACCGTCTTCCCATCACATACAGTGGTGCTGGTTTGTTAACAAGTCGAAAGCTCACCTCGGTGAGGGGGCGGAATTTCAGAAAAATACAGGGGGGGGGGGCACTTTCGAAGCTACGAGGGCACTTCGAAATCACGAGGCACTTTCGAAACTAAGGGGCACTTTTGGAAACTTAGGGTGGGCTAGCAATACTTTCGAAACCACGGGGCACTTCTGAAGCTACATGGGCATCTTTCTAAACTAAGGGGCACTTTTGACACCCCGGGGAAATTAATGTGAAGTTTTACTTACTGAGCTTTTTAAACTAACACAAAGACACATGGAAAGTCGGGGATCATGCCATGAACATATTTATTTTGACCAATAAATTAACCAAGGCTTAAGTACAATTTCTGTTTAAATGTCAGCATTCGCATGCCCGGGGGGTCTATTTAATTATTACAAGTGTCAAGTTTCTATCAAGAAATGTAAAGCAACGTGTAGATTTTTACAACCCGTCAATTTCGAGAAATTTTCATGGATACAGATATTTTAACAAATTTACATATAATTTGACCAAGTATCAAGTTTCATTACACATTACCACTCAGCGCTATCAATTTCAGAAAATAAAACCTGAGGTCGACGACTTTTTTTATTTTTATCATTGAGCGAAATCCCGTAATTTGTAACACGATTATTCCACGTTGCTCATAACAGGTCAGCGACCACAGCATCACAAACGATTTGCCGAAGATGGCATTTTGTTTTATAAAAACAAATTGTTTTATGTTCGTGTGTGTGTAGAGACAATAACTCCTAAGTGAATTACACCTAAACGTTTGTAAATGAAGGAATAGTGATCTCATGTCGAGCTTCTTTTTGTTTTGTTTGAGGAGTTTAGAATCCGTTACCATGGTTACTAATAGTCGATAATGCACAGTGGATTTTGAGATGGTTGAATCTACTATGTTTAGTGATGAGTGAATTCACACGAGAACCCGTAGGTGAGTTTCATCCAAAACATGTGTTTCTCATGCAGTAAAGGAAATAGCCTAGTGTCATTTTGGGAAGGTTCCAGTGTAAAAAGGTGAAATGTTGACCTGACAACTAAGAAGAACATTTCCTATAATACATGGAACACAAAATTAGTTTTTTGGTCATGTTTAAAATGTCTATTTGTTTCATAGAATTCTATTTTATATAAACTTCTATGTTGATGTAAATACTATTAAATTTCCGATTAAATTAAAACAGAGAATCATAAATTTGAAAGGAATTATGGGAATGAAATGTCAACATGAGCGGTGCTTTGAAAAATAAGCAAACTGTGTTGCACTGTGATGTAATTTGCTGGGCTTCGGGCAATAACAATAAAGAGAAATGTTTTATATGTGAATCAACTGTTGACCATCAAATGCTTCCAAACAAATGTCGCCTATCGTACGTTTCTTTGTTTAATATTAAGCTGCATCACTTCTGAGACAACCTTGCCCAGTTAATGATTTGTACCAAATAAAAATTGATGGCAAACCAACCAGTGTAAAAGACAACGAGTGCGGTAGTTAAAAGAAGAAAATAAAAACAAAATGTTTTGAGAATATGACGTACCTAACTTGGCCGTTAATGCTCAGTATCGTTTGGTTATGCATTTTGGCGGGAAACTGTCTCACTTTGCGATATTATTTCTATCGACAGAGTTCGGCAGAGATGAGTTGTTGACTCTGACAACAAAACAATTGCAAGCCACTGCACTTTTTGCTGGCGTCAATAAAATGCTAAAATGTTGTTACCGGGTCGTATATATTTTTATCACCTTTTTGACGAGATTCTACTGCATAATGAATATTGTTATATCATTTTTAAAGTGGACAAAGGAATACACAATACGATACAGTGCAGTAATAAACACATGGTTGGAAAGTTCACAAGCAATTTGATAAAGGAGTAATAATTAAAAACCAATTAATAATTACTAGATCATCCATAAAACAAAAACTAATGTCAAATGGAAATAGTTTTAATGATGCAAAAACTCGACTGTTGATGGGAATACTGCAGTCCACATTTTTACTAGACCAGTGTGGGGTTGAAATAGTTGACGTATTGTTCGAATAAAAAATCGTATTCTAATGGTTAAGACGCGGCAGAAATTTTTAAGCAAAACAAATCTGGCAAGTCTTTATTGCAATTTCTCAGAACGTCCATACATTTCAGCCATTGATCGCATTATATAGAGTCTCAAGTTACCATGGCATTAACTTCACGTTTGGAATCTTATTTCACAGCCTTTGTTTTTAGAATAGTTATGACAAAATTAGCATCGGCTAAAGGGAGGGTACACCTAATGTAAATTATAATTACCTACTCCAATAATTAATGACCATGGCATTTTACTTGGTAAAGAGCACGAGAACAGTTGATAAAAACGACGCCCTTTGAAGTACTTTTGTTGTTCAGATAAAGGGGTAATTTTGGAAAAGTTTCCGTATGATGCCACCACTTTTTCATTCGCTTTGAAATAATATAGTATCTAATTTACCTCAATGAGATATCCCTTTTTCTTAAAATGCGTGAAAAAAGTGGTGGCACCATACGGAAAGTCATCCGACGTTATAATTACAGATAGTAACTTTTGTGTTAAATTTCTATATTTATTTTGTAATGGTAGGCCTACGGCCAAGCGTACGCAAAAATAGCGATGATAAGTACGTACAACGGTATACACAAAAATGTGCATAAATATTTGTTACGTTAATCCACGAATGTTACGCCGACAACTTAACTAGAAATAATTTTTTAAAAACAGTGTAGAGTTTCAGGCAAACATAGTTTTTACAGCTATGTTGACCAGTTAACCTGCTACCAACAAATATACAGGAAGTACTTCCATCTTATTGAATGCGTTGACCGAACTGAGAGGGAAGCGTGTTAAAACCATTAGCCCAAATGGGTTGTTCTTCTTAATGCTTGAAAAGTTCGAAGGAATGTCTTTGACGAGCTAGAATGTTGCATCCATCCCCTTAAGAACAAATTGATGGCACAATATTATACAACAAAGGTTCACGGATCAAGAATTTCTCTAAAAATGTCTTACCTTTAATCTTCCAATGAAGTTTCAAGCATCGCTGTTGAGGTAAGCAAATCTAAGGGACAGTGCCAATAAGTTCACCCTGCACCACTCACACACTCATGGGAGGGTGGCTAGTCGCTCCACTGACCGGTCGCTCGAGGCGCTATAGTCGCTCGCAACACAACTCTACGGCTCAGTTGTTGGACACGGCTAATCCTGATGCAATCGATTCGCAAATACTGTCTTTGCCCGGCGGTCAGGCCCTAGTTCAATTCCATGATCATCATTACTGCCACCATCAATTTCTACCTGACTGAAAGGCGAGCTGTGATCACTGCCAAAACCACCAGGAATACCGGTGAAACCTAGGGACGCGTGTAGTACGATGGGGTGCCTACCACGCGGTGTGTGTGTGTAATGTGAAGTAACACACTGAGATCATTTTGTCACATGGGGATGTCATGTGGTGGGTGATCGACCGTCGTGACGTAGTAGTGACATCACTCATTTATACGCGGCTTCGCAGAGTGAGCTTGATCGAAGCACGCGGGTTAAGTTGGTTGAACACAAACCATCTGATTTCTATAATACTCCGTTTACTAAATAAGTCACAACATTGTTTCCACGTGTAAGAATTCTCTTAATAAAAAAACTATTTTTTTCGGTTGACGTTTGCTGCGAATCTGTTGAGATATCGATTGGCCTATTTTAATAGACTTCACGGTCCGGATATAATTGCCTTGGTGACCGGTGAGTTGTGATTGATCGAAGGTTAAAGGGCGGGAACGAAAGAAGCAGTTAACTCTTGGGTTTCCAGACAACAAGGGAAACACATCCAGTTCATGAATGTGTGACAACATCATCTCTTTAAAACCGTCTATTGGTGATTTTTGTTTTAAATTGCACTGTATAATATTTGATACACGACTTCATTCATTCCCCCAGCCAATGCACAGCCTGATTGCATTTATAAGAGGATGCAATGTGCAAAAAGCGCCATTTCAAAGCAAGTTCCCAATGTCTAACTCTCATAGCTAGATAGATCGATCAAACAGTACCATGTTTTCTTTACAGGTAAACAAAGCCTTCACATGGTGTTTTTCAACCAATAGCTACAAATTCTACTCTACACCCCATAACAGTTGTTAACCAAGGAACGAGAACAGCACTGCGATCGATTCTCTGCCAATTTCCTTTAAATTTACGGACGGCAGAATGTTTGGAGCACTGGCGATTTTAGAGAAAGGAGACATTGTAACTTGTTTTTCATCAAAAGTTGTAAGTAGACTTCAAGATGCGTATGACGTCATTAAAGAAGGGCGCCCTCGGTCAGATATCAAAGTGAGGCAGCTCATTTGCCAATCATGTGCGCCGCGCGGTTTACACATTTCTATGGTTTTACACTATTTTATCTGGCATTTTACCCATTATGATTGCGGCATAATGACCATCGGTGTCGACCATCGCGCAGCATCAATAACTCTTGTATCTAAGATCGAGGAGGGCTTCCTGCGAGGAAATTTAACGCCAACATAATTAATTGGGAACGAGGTTGGGTTCATTGAGTAGGGACAAAACAAATACCATTTAACAGTAAAGTGTGTTTCTTCTCAGACAGACAACGGAGTCAATACACCATCATCGAAGGCCGTTCATATCAAATATTTACAGACAAATTTCCATCAACGCTTGCATGTTTTTTCGGTTACATGAAAGTCTCCATTTTGTTTGTTTTTGACACAGCGTAGCAATCGATTATTACTGGCATGTTCAAAGTCACGTAAAAACACGAAGAAGGTCTGTTATCATTGAATTGTGAATAGAAGCTGAACGGTTGAAATAACAAATCGATTTGGGGATAGAGTTGGAAAGGAACGCGATGCTGGATTCAATTTGAATGTTGTAAACAAAATATTCACGGCTTTGGCTCAACGATATCACAAAGTCATCTGATATAACACGGAAAGCTAGTCACTTCAAGTCGCAAATCATCGCATAACATCAAACACACAGGCAAAAAGGAACAATCTACTCGGGAATTCATTAACATTTTATATGTTTTGTTTTATTTTCAATAATAAAACAGTTTGTAAACAAAAAATGCCATCAACCAACCGTGAAAGAAAAAAAATAAATTACCTCAAAACACCTTTTTTAAAACCAATTTCTTTACAACGATCTATTGCGAAACATGCTTTTGTTAATAGCACTACTTTGCTCAACATAAAATACAGTATAGGAAGCTCGAACAGGAAGTTCGTTTTTCCCGCCATATTATTTGCAATTTCCCGCCACTTTGCTCAATATTAATTAAGTTCACCATGTACTAGTAATACACCTCGGTGCAATATTTAGCCACATTTGTGTCTTCAAGCCACACTTCCGTCTGAGATATTTATGTAAATTTCTATTGTCCGCAAAATTTCGCAATTGTTCAATGACACCGGTATGTACATTTTAACATAGTGACATCTTTTGGTGATTTACAAAGTGTGTTGACCTTTAAGATCTGCGCCACTTCTAGCTAATCGGAGATACCAATGTTTAACAATTTGTTTACCCCAAAAATGGTTGAAAGGTGAATAAGCACAATTTTGTTACAATGTAGTGAAATTTCAAATTTCAAAGAAATTCGAAACTAGAATCAACGTTGTAGCTTGAAGACTAAGTTCTAGTAGAACAGTACAAATTAATTTGTGTTCAAATGTCTTGGGGTGTGCGAGGCAAGACACATACCTCATCATTGTTTGCTTGCGGGAAGTCCAAACACATGAGAATCATACAGCAATTAAGAGCATTACAGCAAATTAAAAATGACTTCTGATAAGTGGTGGAAACATTTTCCCTCAACCTTCCCCACCATAACATATTAACATTAATAATAATATTCTTCCTTCACTAAAACCTGCAGTGAATCACCGACTAATTTATTCAACTATTCCAGTCTTACGGATAAAAAATAGTTTTGGCAAGTGCGTTGTTTTAGCTCACACACTAATTTAATAACTACATCAAATTTCCTGCAATTACCACAAAGTACATGCTGCGCGAATATTAGAGCAATTCACCTCCATCTTAATGAATATCTTACAATTAAATATCATCATCCAGAGATCACCATCAAAGAAAGAGAGACACCTTATTTACATAATGCTTACAAATTCCTGCATGGTACCCATACTTCCCATATGATACAAACCAACAGTTACACCATAAAACAGACGCAGTTGGTGACCTTGCTCAGAATTTAAAACTAAAGAATTATTAATAAGAAAAAGAAGAACAAAACACAAGTCTGAATTGCACACTACCTTACATCATCAATCACAAAATATAAAATTGTCTTTCTACAATTGAATTCAAAATAATGACCACTTAAAAACTCCACCAACAGAATCGTAAACCCTATTTCTTTTCTACAGATCCGGATAATGCATCCGTCCAGTATCTGAATCTTAAGTAAGGGTTGTACAAATTATCTGTAAGCTTGTATTAAAATAATCTAAAATATAAGGCAATCTTAAAGATATAAGGCGTTTTAAAATATTAATTCCTATTTTGTTGTTAGAAGTGGCAAATTGTGACAGGCATGGGATTAAGAAACACATCCAATGTGGGCAATAAAAGAACCAAACCGAAAAAAGAAGAAACAAAAAGTTAATAAATTGATCGATATTTGATTTATATTATAAATTACATGTTTTTGTTCCTTTCTCTGTTTAAATTCCTTCAAAGGATCCTTGCTGTGTGCGCTTAAAACACAAACGTGGACTTTTAAATGTAAAGAAAAAACATCAAAGCAAAGACCAACACACCTAAACAAACATAAAAACTGGGTAAAAAACAGCTATTCTTCAAAACAATTCCGCAAAACATCTCTTCCCGATTACCCAAAGAAAGAGAAAAACCCAATAAAAATATCAGCGCCCAATTACTTCTGTACGGCGTGGTTTGAGGTCATAAGCATTTTGTTCACACTTCAAGCAACCATTTACTCATGGTTAAGAAGCCTTTTACAAAACCGCGGGCAATAACGCTAACAATTTTGGCCTGGTAACCTACATCTAAGCTAGGAAGAGCCAGTGGAGTGGGTTGATGATTACTTTGAGTAAATAAATGAACTTGCTGCGCAGTCAATTTCTATAGCAACACAAAACATTACGAAGGTGTTTTCGAAACCACGTCGCTAGACAATCAGGGTTTTGTAAAGTTCGCACATTTTGTTCGCCTCCATAGAAAACCCAGTTTCACAAACACAATCACAGTAAATGTGACAAAACAACTAAACGGTAAAACTCTCCGCCAACAAATTGATATTAAAGTTAACTGGAAAATACCCCGGCCATTCCGAAGGTACTTTCCTTTTAAAATTTCTATCAAGACCTGCTCAAGAGTAAAATAAATATTATGGCAGTAAATATTTCTCGCTTTGTTAACCCTTTATCGCGTATTTTCTAGCGAGTACTGCATGCTGCCCACACAGCAGTAGCTTTAAAAAACACAAGAAAAATAGCCCCGGCTCTAAATCTAAAATAAATTTATCTAATTTCTATGGTTGGAGTTAACACCCACACAAATGTTTACCTAGGTTTTACGGAAATACCAAATGAATCAGATTAAGATGGCACGACAAGAAGGATTTGGGTTTTTGGATTGTCCAAATTTATGATATCTCCGAGAAGATTTCCCAAGTGAATGTTCAATAAATTTGATTTTCTCACGGGTAGCTGATTCTGGGTCAATTTACAGCCTTAACATGTTCCATATTTGCAACAAAAATAGCCCTAATACTAAATACACCAATTTAGGGGAATCTTTGGTTAAAGGGCAAGTATGGAAAATGTATGGACTTGTTCTTGGGGAGGGAAAACAGATGGGATGTTTTTATTCTTCTTTTAAGAGATTTAAATAAGATCACAATTGCAACTGAGGGTACTCAAGTTTACTCTGTGCCACGTGTCTTGTTCCCTTATTAGAGGATACACTATAAAAGGGAATGTCAACAGGGGACCAGTCTGCTTTTAGCAATAAACCTTGATGTATGTACAACCAAATCAAAATGGCTTCCCGAGGGATGGGTTGGAATCCATTAGGTGCATTACGTATTTCACACCGCGTTTTTTTTTAGTGCAACCCGTAATTAACTTGTAAATAAATCCCGAAATGGTGGTTAAAAATGATACTTTGTTCCAGCAATCTCAATTCGCCACACTTAATTAAAGTGAACAATTTCAGATTGTGTACCAACCCTTTAACAACCATCCAATCTGAACTGTGTACATTCGATCTATCCAATATTGCCGACAGTGAAAAAACATACATTTTGCAAACACATACATCAGTTGTCTGCTTGTATATAAGATGTCTGAATACGTTTAGGCGGGAAAACGATAGCCGTTGGGAAGGGGGGTGGGTGAGCAAAGCTATTGATTAGCCATCTCATCCCTCATCCCATACAGGTAGAATATAATACATCTGATACCTAACCCCACAGTATGAAACCTACAACCCATTGCTTAATAGAAGACCACACTCCATTGACGTCATCAAAACCAATGGGGTACAAAGAGATGTGGCATGCACCATTCAGTGGCGATGTAACTTCATCAGGGCGGTTTTGTTGGGTGTGTTTTTTTGTCTGTCTATACTTTCTCTTTTCGTTCTTTTGAGGGTATGGTTAAAAGAAAAACCCCGGCGTGTAAACAGCTCCTTCAGAATTGGAAACATTGTTGTAGTTTATCTGCTTCTTTGTCAAGTTTAGATGGAAAGGGGTAAGCCTTAGAAACAGTACAGTCAATGAAACTGTGATATCATCGATTGAGGGGTAATTTGATAAAGCTGGGTCCCTCTTTGATTCAGATTGCGTTTCAATACGAAAGCTTTGGCCGATTTATGGATAGTCGTCGGGTTTCTTTAACTTAAAAGGTTTTTAATAAAATAACCTCAGTGGATTCATGAAATATAGCGTTAGTAGATATTTGTGTGTTTACAAAGTATAGAACCCGGCTTTGCATTTCGATAAAATTTGGTTGAACGTGTGGCTTTGAAGAGTTTCTCTAAATATGAAAAAGAAGCAAATACTAGATTTTAGTAAATCACATCAATAACCCTCTATACAAACGAGTGCAAAGTACATGTGGGCCAAACAAAACTTTCCAACAATATTTAGTAATGATAACAAAACTAACATCAAAATAGCATTCTGAAACAACCCATCATGACCTATAAATTGTAAATTACTTTTAAGTTTGTTTCCTTGAGGCCATTACATTTCTATGGCTATATTATACAGGCCTAATCTATTGAAAAGATGAAGATTTATTAAGTACAAGGGCTGACCTACATGATTAGGCTCGTATACCTTTTTTCCAGAATTTGTAACAACATTAAAGGTTAACACTGAACCCTAAATCAGATTAAAGAAAGTTGAATATCATGCCTGCATTTGTGACCTTATTTTCATTGGAATAATTTAATGTAATACCAAGGAACAATGAAAGTAAAATTGGAGCTCTGGTCGAAATGGTTTAAAATTATAACTATATTTAGCGGAGTTTAGCATAGTGTTGCCGAGTTTCAATGCAGACTTTTAGAAAATGTGTTAAGTCTTCAAGAAATGAATTACTCGTTCATGCTCTTGACAGAACTGTTCAAGGAAAAAAAACTTGTTTAATACTCAAAGTAGTAATACATTTCCGATTACAGTGCATGTTGCCATGGCAACACATTAAGGAGCTGCACTCTTCTTAAGCTTGCCACTGGTGTATGTATTGTTTGTTATCTGTTTTTGAAAAGTCACTTGTGCATAATACTTTAAATAGTCAGAAAATTTTAACAAAATTAATTGTGAACTGCCCCTAGAATAAAATTTTAAAAACCAGAATTTTCGCCTTTTTTTTCTGTGGATATTTCTAGATATATTTACAAGTATAAAAGTCTAAATTGTGAAAGATATGAACTGTTTGGTTTTCTGCAAATATCTTGGGATCCAAAACAGTACAGGGATTGGGTTTGTTGAATTGTTTATAGATAAATTAATGCTAATCTACATTAATCAAAATGGGCAAAATTACATTAAAACATCTTTAAAATTGATCGCAATTAGCCAGTAATCACACACTTAAAAAAAATATTTGTAAAATCCTAAGCCTTTAAAATAACATTTGTAGAGGATGCCCCTAAACAGCAACATTTCAATACAGAACCATATTCCACAAGACATAAATACTATCAGCGTTAAAATCTATTTAAAAAATAGTTTGCACTTTTTGTTTGCGTTTTGGTGCTTTTATTCCTTTTTGCATATATCATTTAAAGGCACAAGCCTCAATCTAAAAATAATGATTTCATTCTGTATTTTCACTTTCAGTTTGATAGTCAGGCAACTTGTTAACAATTCTCTTCTCTCTGTGCATATATTGTCAGGATACTAGACTTATATATGGAGCAAACACAAACAACCTTGAGGGCAGGCTTTACGAACCAGAAGACCGGATGGTTAAATAAGTTACAACTTTTAGAGTGGCATTTCAAATTGAGCAGTCCCTGCACCATGTATCACAACCACTCATAGGTTTTCCTGATCAGGAAACACTCATACCTTCATTGGGGAAAGTGGGTTCAATCGGAATAAAAGTAAACCCCAATCGAGAGAACAGTATACCCCAATCAAGAAAAGCAATACACCCCAATCAAGATGGTTTCTTGATGGCAATGAACCTGTTTTGCCCAAGTCAATCTGTCAATGTGTGTCTGAAGGGCAAGTTTTGTCCTCTTAGATGCAACTGCCTAAAGTGCCCATAGTACCACCCCTAACCGGACCTCCCTTCAATGAAAACACCACTGCATGAGTCACCGTCAACAGCACCCTAAGAGTCTCTCCTGGAATTCGTTTTCTCTATATCAAACCTGAACGCCGGTCTTGCATGCTGGATGGAGACCCAAAGCTCGACTCTCTGCTTCTGTAAGACCAGTGCCTCCCTTAAGGGTTCGTCGAACTGTAAACCAAATTAAAAGCAAGTTAAAACTGATATAAGGAGATAGAACCTCCAACAAAAATAAAAACTGTCTTTAAAACTTCAATGGGCTTGGAATGTTCATCTACAAAACAATTTGATTTGTGATAATTTCTGGCATTCCACTTTTCCATCAGCACACAATTAAAAAAAAAATCTTTGTTGTTTGTATAGCCAATAATGCTCTTTATTCAAAAATAACAATCTTCAAACACAAACTCTTTACATAAGGAATTTGCAATCAATCTTTGTCAACTAGTTCATGACATCGAAAGCAAAACCTTTCATTAATAAACTTTTCATTAATAGAAATTATCAAACACAAAGTCAACTAAGCAGAGACAAGATAATAATATTAATAATAATAATAATAATAATATTAACAGGTATTTGTAATGGCCAAATCAATTTACTAAACAGATGTTCAAGATCTCACTAAGCAGAATTCTTATGTTGCAGTCTGAATGACGAGTTATCCCCCCCAAAAAATTTTTAATGAGCACTGGGGTTGAACTAAAGATTTTGTGTAATTTTGTATAACTGAATATTTCCTGTAATTCGACCCTTAGTCACCGTGCAATTTTATTTAAAAAGAATAAACCACTAATGAATGAATGCAGCATGATACAAGGGATTGGCTCACGTGATTTTCGGTTTGTTCGTCCTCGTTTCCTTTCTCTAGGTGTGTTTCTTGTCTTTGTATTCTTAGCCGTATTGACAAGAATCTGAAGCATCTCATCTGTCTGTTCATCTCCAACGTCCTCCATGTTGGCTGTAGTTGCACTGTGACCTGCAGATAGGAAAAGCATCCAAGATTATTAGAGAAATTCAAGATAGAAAAAGCACTTTGGTCTGACCTAGCGCAGGCATTATCAGGAGTTGACCTTAACACTTGCGTGGAGAAAAAGCTACACTTGAAAATGGTTGAAGACTTTCACTTGACCTTAGACTGAGGTAGTGTTACAATCAAAGTGAAAGCATCCCACACAGGGGGCGATGCTTGTTTGGTTTGTTTACTTGGACACTGAAAAAATGTACAAAAGCCCTTTTCAGGTATCAGAAAGCACATAATTTGATGCATTAAAGTGTTTTATTCTTGTGTTAATTTCACGCAACTTCAATAAGCCTTTTTGATACGTGGTGGACCCTATAGGAGTTCACTGTTTGCTTTGGGTGTATAAAGAAGAATTGACCATAGCCTAATAGTGTCATAGTATTGTGTTCACCATATCTCAAAAAGGATTATGACAGTTGAGCTACACACAATATTGTATGCACATGTTGGGATACACAAAGTGAGGATACTTTGACAATTATAAGAAGTATACCCTTCCTTTAAACTATCAAGAATGTTTGAATGGGCCAGCAAGGGACACATGGAAGGGATAATTGTGAGGATACTTTGACAACTATAAGAAGTATACCCTTCCTTTAAACTATCAACAATGTTTGAATGGGCCAGCAAGGGACACATGGAAGGGATAATTGTGAGGATACTTTGACAACTATAAGAAGTATACCCTTCCTTTAAACTATCAACAATGTTTGAATGGGCCAGCAAGGGACACATGGAAGGGATAATTGTGAGGATACTTTGACAATTATAAGAAGTATACCCTTCCTTTAAACTATCAACAATGTTTGAATGGGCCATCAAGGGACCCATGGAAGGGATAATTGTAAAACTGACTTAATTCCTGAAGGTGTAATTCTGAACATGTTAGGTGACGGAGGTTGAACACATAGTAATTATCCCATCATCACACCAGCATTCTGATCACAACCAGGCTCCGGGGCTAACGTTTAATGACAAACATCGTACCATTAACGCTACATCTATCAAACTCAGAAATTATGCAGGGTTTTTTACATACGAGGACTGTGTTAGTAAGTAAACCTCAAACTTGAAGTCAAATCATTCTGGTGAATGTTCGTGCAGTTTCTTAACAATATATCCATATATTTTATGAAGTTTACTTTATTAATTGGTTAATACAAGATTCACGCTAACTGCTGTTTTGGGTGTCCTTTTTCCAACGGATACAAAAACAATCACTTAAGGCTGTATTCAAATTGGCAGCTACAGCTATGGCTACGACTGTTACCAAGGGCGTTGCTAAGGATGTCCTATATGTCAATGCATGGTGACGCCAGACTCTAGCTGTAGCCATAGCCAGAGCTGCAGCCGCCAATTCAGCCACAGCCAATCATTCTCAAAGGTTGATTTTTAAAGGCAGCACCGGGCAGCAAAACCAATTTGCCTACATGACTTGCACAAGAAAATCACTGGTTTCTCTTAATGTGCAATGCATTACTACTACAGCTTCATCCTATACATCAGCACAACATGAACCAGTCACTTTACTTTCCTTTGCAGACATGAAATAATAATTGGATAAAATAAGACACAAATTGGAGTTAAAATGGGTCATGATAAATAGGACTTGGACAGTTCAAAAGCACAAAGCCTGACTGAAATGGACTTGCACAGGACATTATTGAATGCAAAGCGTAATTTCTTTTAAAATTGAAAAGACGAGGAAACTATGTCATTTTAGTTTGGTCAGCAGGATTAGTGTGAATTAAATCTGCACATCTCAACATCACCTTCATCTTAAACACAACACAATGCCATTTCTTCATGAACTAGTTCAATGCACTGCAAATAAACCAATGTCTTTTTTATCACTGAAACTGTGATTTCATGGGGATGTACTATACAACCAACCTTAGGGACCAACATGTAAACAAATGTATATTAACCCAATTTTTGTTTACATACAAATCAAGAGAACTTGAGAATTTGATATTGATCAGATTATTGTGATAACATTCTTCCCACATGTACACCAACTAGTTCAGTTTATTACATAACAGAAAAAGATCAGTTTAAACCACGCAGCATTGAGTATTAAAAATAAAAATAATAATAGTAATAAATAGTTATTTTATAGTGCATTTTACAATAACCATATCAATGGATTACATTAGTGCCCTGGTCATTGGGCCAATAACATTCCTTTAATCAATGCATTACATTAGTGCCCTGATCATTGGGCCAATAACATTCCTTTAATCAATAGATTACATTAGTGCCGTGGTCATTGGGCCAATAACATTCCTTTAATCAATAGATTACATTAGTGCCCTGGTCATTGGGCCAATAACATTCCTTTAATCTTTCTCAGCTCCATGGGGAGCAGCCTGGGCTGGTCTGTAACAAAGATATAATAAAAAGTCTTGAAACAAACTTAAAGGAGGCTGGGTTTCATTCAGGGAAGAAAACAGCAAGCAGTATTAATAGAAAAACAGGAGGGTTAGAATTTGACCCAAAGGAGAATTCAATGCAACAAATCTGGCTCCTTAGACTAATACCAGTAATTTACTTCATTAAAACTGATTATGTTATGTCAAAAATAATAAAACCATTTAGCTGCAGGTTTTCAGTACAACATAATTACATAAATCTTTGTGCAAAATAAAACACCACAATTTATTTTACTAAAACAAACAAGCTGGAATCCATATGAAATCAAAAGGTTATTTCTAAACAGTTGGCATACACCCTCAGTAGCTTCCTAGAAAACAAACACAAAATGCAAAATATGGGTTTTCTACCATTTTAAAATTGCTTATCAACACAACCCCCGCCCTGCCCTCCCCCAAAAAAATAAACAAATAAATAAATAAAAAATGAATCAACCTGATGCTAAGTGGTTGATTTCAGGCACTTCAATCCGTTCTTAATTCATGCAGTGCTCCTCTAATAAAGAACACTCTGGCCACAGCAAACGCCATGCTAGACTTTATCTTTCTAATACCTGCGTCCGTGTCGTCATTATCGGTTTGGGATTCCACTCCTAGGTTATCGCTACTAGTTGCAACCTCAGAGTCTACTTCTAATCCACCCTGGCGAGCTAACGAAGAAGGAATAATTGACACTTCATTCCTGAATTACAAATTACTTTGTGAATGGTTAGAATTGTATACAAGTTTGTTTTTAGATAATTAGTATATGCCAAGTAGTAAACCACAAGGGAAACTGACTGGGCAGATTTCAAACAAATTGGGGTTGAACAAAAACAAATTGAGTAGAGCTGGATTTGAACCAAAGACCTCCAGATTGATGTGCCAACGCTCAACCATCGGAGCTATCTAGCTCGTTACTATTTTGGTGGTCTCCCTATTTTGTCAATATCTTTGTTTTTGGGGGTGCTAGTCAGAAGCCATACAACCATATCAGTGATCACACCCAAGTTACGATACAACCTGGGCACTTCTGGAAAGCGGCCATTACTTTATTCATGGCTAATACAATGATTAAGTTTCTGAAAGTCTTTGGCTTTTACAACCAGAATTATTGAAATGAAAATGACACTACAAAACAGCTAATTACATTTATCTTGCTCAGCACCTTGTGAAATATGTACAACTGGGTCGGATACTTATAATCTGGGTCGTCCTCCAAGTATATCAAAAATGATCCGTCTGAATCACCCAGGGGAACATCGTCATTTCTACCGACAAGGCATTTTACGGAAACACATTTCTTACTTGAACTATCCGTTTCATTCCCATAGGAACCGGTCTGTCACAAACATTTCATACCTTACATTCCTATTAAGTCAGTGGAACATTTCACAACATTTTGTCTTCTATTTGACAAAAGTGCCCTTGTTGAGCAGTGTTTGAGCAGTGAGGGACACAAATAAGAGCTTTTGAGAGTTGAATTTCAGTTATATCCGATAAAATGACTTGGTTGGCCACAAGTGGATGCCTGATTTCGAATGAGCTATTTGCGAGACAAATTTGATTAATATCTGGTACATTGACTTGCTTGGTCACTACTCTTTACTCAGACTAAATTGTATGGTTTAGGGCAAGCTTTTATAGCTCTGCTTTTGCACCAAAAGTAGCTAAGCATCGTCTGTGCATGGTTTCCAGCTTATTTCTGCTGAGAAGAAAGTTGTTGAATGATATTTTTCTGCTGAACCAGCTCTTAGAAATTGGACCCAGATCAGACAACACACTCATCAAGGGCACATGATGTCTTTTTTTTACCTGTTAACATTTGACCCTGACTGCCGAGAAAAATAACAGCAATTGGTACAAATCTTTGGCTGTCAGACAAGCCTTTGTATTAATTAAAACACACACATTCAAGCAATGGTCAGCCGACCATCGCTTCTGAATGTTACAAAAATAGATTCTTCTTTAAAATAAAACAAAATAAACCCCTGGCGAAACGATTTCACTGCATATTTAGGAATAAATCAAGTTATTTTTGTAAGTACTTTGAAGAATACGTTTTTATCATGTGTGCAAATGATGTAATCTAACATTACTTTAACTTTAATTTAACATTATCAAATAAACACAATTCATCCTATTAGGTTTCCACAATAAATACAATTTGTACAAAGTTATGCAATAATTGCAAGTTTCCACACTCAGTTGAATTATGATGTCAAACTATCAAACTTATGAAGACCTTTCAAACTTTCAAACTTATGAAGACCTTTCAAACTTTGATACTTTCCCAGCCTAGATCCATATCCAGGCCAACTCATGTCAAGAAAAAAAAGATGACAAAATTACAGCTATCCTCTTCCTACTAGCCTTGACCTCAATTAGCAAAATATTTGTCCCAGTCTTATTGTAATTTACCTCAAAATGAAATCTAATCTATCTTTTCACTAAACAGGCGAGGTAAATTGTGAGTTTAGATGCTGTGGCGTTGTCTTGCCAATTTTAGTTTTGATTTTTAAGTGTCATTCTCCACCTTCTCCCGAATTGAGAGCACATTTCCAAGATGAAAAACCTCCTTGACTTTTTTTCTGTATATATCATCTTCTTCTTCTTCTCTAGCATTACCGTCAGCCTTGGATGCCTAGAACCCATCCGCATTATCCAATTAATCCTCATCTTATCCATTCCTATACAATTCACATCTAGTGTACTATTCACTCAGGGCCTTATTTCATTATCGAGGACAAAATGAGAGAATGGGACAAGAGAAATCAAACAAAACAATTCTAACAAATGTAATTGTGTCTGTGAGCGTCCGGGTTTCATTCTAGCGTCTGAAACACTGCGCTGCTCTGTAATGCTGGTCATTCAGCTAAGTCTAACTTCAATTCTGATGGCAGATAGATGTTTTGATTTGAGTAAAAAAAAACACAAATTGCGTTCTTTCTCAAAGAGTGAAATGCAATATTTGATTGTGACTTGCTCTAATTGGACAAAATTTGCTCTGATGATGAGATTTCTCCATATTTTGTTGGCGAATAAACAAGATTTGTCCTTTGAGGAATATATTAAATCAAAATATAATCAAGCGAAAAAATTCTAATAATAATAAAGAAGAAGATAAAAGTCGAGGGTAACTTAACATAATTGCTGTACATCTTCAAATCAATTTCTGCATACAATTTTGTAAAAAATTTTTTTTTTTTATAGAAAAAAACACACAAACAGAGAACCATAAGCAAACCTTTCATATTTAACTGATGCAAAAAAAACTCTACCTTTATGTTAGTTTTGAATGAAGTTGGAAATTATGCATAGCTCAATCTAATTCATATAATCTATTTTTATATATAATTGTCAACAAATTAATGTATTATTGCTTGAGGGGAAATTCACAACTGCTATTAGAACAGCAGGTAGAGATGGGATTGTGCCTTTGATATGCAATCTGGCACACAGTCACAGTCATGAGAAAGATACTTGGCTGTAGGCCCATCACAGACTTGTCATCTGAAAGTCTCACAGCTTTTTAAAGTAAAGAAGAAATTATTCATTGACTCTTGAACTTTTATCCTCTGCTAAAGATGATTAGGGGAGTCCCAGAGCCCGTCCCAGGGCCCGTCATGTTATTCTCCCTCTAAACAAAAACAACCCTACACCGATGGTTTTTTTTCAAATGTCCGAGCATCGAAAAAATGCATTTACACCTTCCCGCAAAGTAAAACAAGTTGGAAGTTAAGAACCCACAGTTTGGAAAAAATATCTATACTGTAACCCTTTTATGATGCTCTTCAATTTGTCTTTAATAGAATATTCAAATATTAATGAGGCTGACCTCTGTTTTCTTCTATTTAGAGACATATTCTTGACTGTGTGCTATACTACATACTTGTGTTATCAAGGCATAAGTCCTCAAAATAATTATTTGTCATATCTGCCCCACTGTATCTCTGGTTGTTTATTCATATTTTGTTTTCCCGTGACTGAAAAATCAATGTTGAATCCAAAATACAAGCTGCACTTTGGCTCATCGACAACAAACCTTTCAACTCAAGCATCAGTGTCCCTATCCATTATTACCCGTCTTTTATTCTGAATGTAAGCCCACCCACTCCCCCAGGGATACGTTTTTACAAATACTTAGTCTGTAAATTTACTTTCACATTCAAGCCACAATGCCCAATACAAGAGTTTAAGAGCTCTTTTATGAATACATGTGTGTAAACTGATCTCCCGTTCAAAACAAATTCTACTTATATTTATTTCTTTTCACAGGAGAAAAGATACAGTCAGTAATAAGAATTGTAAAAACTAGTCGATGAAAACACAACAAGGTGAAACATGAACCGACCTGAATGAGTTGTGCTAAAAATGGAAGACGGGAAAAACTACTTTCATTTGAAGGCTCTCCAAAACTAGTCAACAGTAGTTTGCTTGGCTTGAAAATAATCTGGGTAGGACAATCTAGGTCTGATGCTTTGTTGATCTAAGGGCAGGGCACTTTTCTTGATTAAAGGGTATCTCTATGAGGGAATTTTAATTTCTAATTAAAGATTTCAAAGGGCAACAAGGCAATGAATGATCAGGGGCATGGAGGCCCTAGCCTTTATTGCCTCTGTGATGTATCTGCCTAGCAATGTGTTACACACGCTTTATTTTACTCATAGAAAAGTTTTGTTTGTGTAACCCACAACACTTGAACTAGGTCATGTTGGTTCTGGTATAGAAAACTGCTTAACAAGTTTACTAAGTGGACAAAAACCAGGGAACCTGTGAAAACAAGCTATGTGCATGACAGAGCAGTTTGGCTGGTAACAAGACGAATCACAGAATACACTGCTTGTTGGTGATTACCCGCTAAACTTAGAGAAAGGTTTTTTGTAAACTTACCCAGAGTTGGTTTCTGTCTGGTGCGAGTTTTCAGAGTTTCACTACCGGGTGCGGTGCCAACGTGATTCTTCAAAAGAGCTTTTAGTTTAGCATCTTCTTCTTTATCTTGACTCAAGGTTAGATTCTAGAAAGAAAAGCAACGAGTCATGAAGACACAAGGATGGCAACCATCTAAATTTGTTTCTCAAAATATTTCAAAGGAAGTGCAACTTATGCAACTTATGTCTAAATCTTTGAAAATTGAATACCAGACTGATGTTACGCACAACCTTTAAACTAAACAATTACTTTTCTCTGTAACCCTCAGCGTGTATGTTTCCTTCAAGATTCTTAAGGAGTTTACGGAGAGGGACGTAGGGAATTCCCAGTTTACGTACCTCTGTAATCATCTTCCCTCTTGTCATAGCCCTCTTGCGATGGTTAGCTTTCTTCTTTTATCTTTAGCCCCAACCCTTCCTAAGGAGTTTACGGAGAGGGACGTAGGGAATTCCCAGTTTACGTACCTCAGTAATCATCTTCCCTCTTGTCATAGCCCTCTTGCGATGGTTAGCTTTCTTCTTTTATCTTTAGCCCCAACCCTTCCTAAGGAGTTTACGGAGAGGGACGTAGGGAATTCCCAGTTTACGTACCTCAGTAATCATCTTCCCTCTTGTCATAGCCCTCTTGCGATGGTTGGCTTTCTTCTTCTCTTGTTCCAGCACGCGCTCCCGTGTTGTACGATACTCCAAGGCAAACTCACTGATTATCTTGCAGAACTCCGTTTTCTTGGTCTCGCGGGCAGACGATGCGGTCATGCCCAGGTAGAGTAGTAGTTGATTGAACCTGTGAAGCAGACAGGGTAAATATATAAAGGGTTTGAAGCGTCAACATTTGCAGTGCTGTTTTTGTTGTTGTAGGAACCATTTCAGTTTTGCTGAACATTCAAATAAACTAGTGCAGTGACTTATTTGATTGAAAACCAAGTTGATAATAACAGAGTAATAATAGAGTATTTACAATCTTCCTTTATACATTTCGTTGTGCAAGTACAAAAAAACCTATATCTCTTGACAATTTTAAGAACCCAAGAACAAAAACATATTGTTATCTTGTCAAGTAAAAATCAAGTGTTGTGGTTACGTCAACATTTTTCAAAAATTGAGTATTATTGGAATTAATGGAAAGAGGTGTATTAAAGAAATTATTAGAATAACATTTTAAATTAATAAGTTAGTAAAAAAGAGAAGAAAACAAAAACCATTCATACCTATTCATTACTCTTCTATGAACTATTTTAAGTACTATGATTCGCTGGGCACAGTCCGATAGAAAGTCTTGCAGTCTGAAAGACAAACACAAAAACCAATAGTTGAACAACAATTAACAGAGAAATCTAAATAGATTGATTTGGTTTTACCCTTAAACCGATAAAGCACTGTACACTAAATTCTTTTCAGAGTTCTGTGAACAAAATCACAGGAATTTAACTTGGGTGGGATTCAAACCCACGCCCCTCGCAATTTTAGAGCAGTGTCATACCAACTAGACCACCGAGATTGTCCGGTAGCTAGATATAAAATGATTATCACACATTTATGTAAGAGTAAATGCTTTAAAAATTATGTCTGAACCTTTTGCTGAAAACAAGTGTTTTCATATTTAGAATCCTACCTCATTTGTTGATGCTATGGTTCAAACGTTTCTTTGCCAAGGGGGCATTGGCACAGTCACCTGTTATGTCAATGTAGATGGACTCTTAACTTGTTTATTCTGCTATGGAGGATAGCATCACATAATGTTGTTATAGATCTCAAGTATTATCACTTCAATAAAGTTGATGAATTTTGATATGGCGTCCTGTCGACGATGTTTGTTTACTCTGAGCCAAACATTATCACAGCGCTGTGATCATGTTTCAGAGGCTACCGTGGTATGTATTGTGGGTGTCCATTATCAAAGTGATATTACTAATCATAACATTGGGAGGAGGGGGAGTGTTCTGCATCTTAAATGCAGTCATCGTGGGGGGTTCAACTCTTTAAGTATGACATGTTTTAGTATAATCAATAACCTACGACTAGGCATAATTGACCTACAACCAGGTATCAATGTCCTATGACCAAGCATTAATGCCCATCTCACGAGGCATTAATGCCCTCCAACTTGGCATCAATGACCTACAGTGTACACATAATGACTGGCATTGAGGTAAATAGTGTTCTTCTATTCCCTCGAGTGACTTTGAGTGACCAGAAGAGAGACCTATTTCCCGAGGCCGAAGGCACTACGACCACATTGTATCTTTTTAAAAACTCTTTGACTTCATGATCTTCAACCTAAATTTACCACTTGTTTAATTTTGA
Organism: Asterias amurensis; assembly: GCF_032118995.1. NCBI lineage: Eukaryota > Metazoa > Echinodermata > Asteroidea > Forcipulatida > Asteriidae > Asterias > Asterias amurensis. Next base: position 387,905 of record NC_092650.1, on the reverse strand, counting down.
ATTCTCTCCTTATACTTTTCAGCCCAATTCCATTGTGCTTACGCAAACATTATGTAGTACATCGTCCTGTAAAAAGTGTAACTCTTGAAAATGGCAAATATAGTCGCGATGAAGAAAGAATTGTGACAACTTACAATTGCCATTTTTTGTTTTACAAAATGCATTTTTAATACAGGGTGCTTAACTAGTGACAGTCTGCCCATTTAATTGGGTTGTGCTGCATTTGGACCAGTAATGATGTCCAGCAACCAGGTGACAGAAGAAAACTGTGTTCTCTATGTAACAGTTCTCTCAATACACGCTCTGTATGTTTACCGTTACTTAAATAAAACAACCAATGTTTTTTATTTGTCTGTACCTGTTTTTTAGAGGTGAATGGCTGTCATGCTTGCTAATGACTCGTAGGTGTTCCCATGACGACGTACACTGCTCTTCCATCTTCTGTAGGTTCGTCTCCAGAACTTCAAAATCAACCTGTTACAACATCCGATAAAAGCAATAAGGGAAGGAAGGAAGGGGTGGGCTCTTAACGTAGAGGTCGCAATCCTACAATTGAAGATGCCCCTAAGTTTACTAAATCCAAATTAAAAACTACCTTCATCGCCTTCTTCAGCCACATACTTTTTCTCAGAACAACTAATTTAAAGTTGTTTATGAAGAAAAAAACAAGTTTTTGTCCCCCAAAGTTGGAGTTTGAAAAATGTTACTGTCAGATATTTTTCTCAGATTATGCATTCCAATTGCAGACACTTAGTCCTGCATGGACATAACCGCTCCGATTTTTTGGCAGTATCTAAAAAATACTACCACCTTTTGAAACGAAATGCTAGTTTACTGTATTCATCTACATTTGTATATGATTCAAATAATCGATCGGTTCCAAAAATCAAAGGTTTACGTTTCCTCTTAAGGATATACTGACAAAGAAAACTGTTCTAGTCTGGTTTTGGTTATCTATATCTGTTCTTACTGAAGACCTCTAAGGCCCTCTCGTTCTCTTCTGCTGTCACGTACCTTTGCACATCTAGAAATTGAAGCAAGTTCTGAGAACAGATCGCTGCTCTCTGGGAACTGTTCAATCACCATTGTGCACAGATGGTAAAGCAGAGACTGTTTGTGGACTGTGTCTTTAATGTCAGGCACTTTGGCCAGATAGTCGATGTGGAACCCTTGGATCTGTTTTGGGAAGGAAGGAGGGTGGGGAGGGAGTGGAGAGAAAGCAGTAGAGAAAGAATTAACATTATAAATAAGACTAGCACTTACAGAGGAATAATATTAATGCAACTTTGCCAAGGGGTAAAATTTGCATAAAGGACAAAATTTAATATAATAAAAGTAATAATTTGGGAGGCTAAAAATGATCCTTACTCACAGCTGAGGAGCTGAATTGGGAAGGATGCAGCAGAAGGATGAGGTCGAGCCACAGGCATGCTACATCGCTTTGGCAGCCAGCCACCTCAATCCATGAAAGATCACGGACAGAGATTGCAAAGGGAATAATTTGTCTGCTCAGAGAATGACCCTCATAGCAAAGGAGAGAACCAACGTACAGACTCTGCTAACATATGACCCAAGCCATGAATCGAACCAGGGCCAGTGGTGATAGGCTAGAGCTTTACACACTAGCCACCCATGGGTAATGAGGTTCAACTGAACCCAAAAATGGAGAGGGGAGTCCCCAAGATGTTGTGGATGATCATTCTGGAGCCTTGGAGAGTGGAGAAAAAAAGGCCTTCATGCCCGTTGGTTATGAACGGATAACTGACAGTGGCTAAATTAACAGATGGTTGGATTCTTCCATTGTGTTTGCATAGCCGCTGCTAGCCATTGACCAAAGACTTAGCCATAGTCACTTACTTGAAGCTTTCCATAGGTATTATGACATTTAGTAAAACATTTGGTATTACAATTAGTAAAACTTACCTTTTCAACGCAGTTTGTGTACGAACTGCAACTAATACTTTAGAATTACCTATAATCTTTACAAATGTGTATGTTTCCAAATCAAGCACTCAGATGATATCCATTTCTTACCATAATCATATATCATTAATCTCTTGTAAAAGAAAATAATTTCTTAAACCCAAACAGCCTTAATTTGAATAAGATTAAGATAATGCGACTCACCTGAGCACCATTCAAGAAGTTTCCAACGGCCAGAAGCATTGATAAGATGTGGCGGAATGTTTCATTCGTCTTCAAATCCTCTATACCTTTCTTCAGTTCAGCCAGGGGCTCTGCTACTTCCTGTAGTAAAAATCATGCAAGGGAGTCAAAGTATCTGATCATCAGAGAGTCAGGGCACAATAACTGAGAGAGAGAGTATGGTCAACTATAATTAAACGCCCTGTAATCACATTGAATATTTAAAGTGAAATATGTGATCCCCTTACATTGCCATTTCTCATAACCGAGTGTGACCCCTGGCTACACAGCATTATATGGTTGCATGACTTTTGACTGGTGCCCCCCTCCCCCCGTAGCAGACCACCAACAGAAGGCTAAAGTTCATTTCATTTAATTTATTCTGATTGTGAAAAGAAGGACTCTCAGAAAGAAAAACTTAATCACTGTACTAGCCAAGAACCCAATGGAGAAATCCCTTCTGCAAGATCAAAGTGGTTACCTCTTCCATAGACTCGTAGTCCATCTTGAAGAGCCAAAGACTGAGTCTAGCTTTCAAGACGGTGATGTTAGAGAGCATGTACAGGAACTGTTCTGCGGAGCCTAGTGGGATGTCTGGATTCAGAATCATGGCCTCCTTGATAAGATTCGATTCCTCTTCACTTGGGACCATCGTCAGGAGTTTCTGTAAACAAGAAATAGATCGGTCAGGACTGCAATTTGGGTTTAAAGTTCCAATTTACATTTTACTCAAATCAGGACTGCAATTTGGGTTTAAAGTTCCAATTTACATTTACATTTTACTCAAAAAGGTGGTCTGTACCAGAGACACCTAGGTCCCAAGAGTTCAAGTCATAGAGTTTTTTCAATGTGTTCCTCGATAACAAATATGCACGAAAACTTCACATAATATTTCTTCCTTTTTTTTATTTCACATTGTTTACCTCGATGCCTTCTTTGTTGACTGCTGTTCCATCCATCTTCATAATGGCTTGCTTGATAGTACTTGGATGGGGTAAGGCAGTCAGAGCGATGTTTATGTGGTTGGAGCGTTTAGGGTCAAGCACAGAGATCACATGCTTCTTGCCAGCTTCAAGAATTTTCTGCGGGAAGATTTGTCATTTGCAATCCGAGACAGAGAGAATTAACAGTAAATATTAAAAGAATATCATTGGAAGATCATTTTTAATTCTTATTTTAGTTTTAAAAAATAAAGGCACAGGGAGCAAATATACATAAAATAGTCATTCAATAGCCATGGAATTTACTCACACTCAATAAACTGTTATCAACAAGCACATAATTTATAAATCTACTTGATGTGTGCCACATTTCCTCGTTAATGTTCTTGTACCATTTCTGTCATTATTCTCCAATGCACCTATAAACATTTGTCTTGAAGTTTTCAAATTCGCTTTCACCAGAATTTTGTTCAGATGTTTTGTTTTCAATATACTGTTAAACTTAACTTCATTTATTTCCTAAACAGACCTTCTAGATTCTATGAAGCTTGCACTAGAGTTTCATTTTGTTGTACTGATGGGCTTCTAGAATGCAGGTACACTTAGGCCCTTTTTGAAACAATGGCTTCTACATATACTCCGGCTTAGGACCCGGCTTACACTCCATCATTTATTTTTTTAAATGTGCACTTTTGGTATTGGCTTCAAATATACAAATATGCTGGGGCTAAGCCAAAACTGTGGTTTTCGAAAAAGGCCCTAATCCATTTTTCTTAATCAGACATTTTGGAAGTTGTTCTAAATTTCATAACATTTTCTTAAGTGTCACCACATCTCATCGTTTTTTTTTTTTTTGCTCATGTTTGACTGAGTGGTGCTGTACTAACCTGGTCCTGTGTTGTTTGTCATCAAGATGCAAGGATGAGGAGGTAGAGGCGTGGGGGAGGAAAATGCAGGAACAAGGAGGAGGAGGAGGAGGAGGAAAGAGGAGCAATAAGGAGGAGGAGTAGGGATATAAAAAGCAGATAATTCATTGGTTAGATCACATAGCAATCAAGCATCATGCTTTTCATCATTCCCTGCTGGACAAAGCAAAATAAAGTCAATCAACATTCAATTAAATACGCATCGTTGGTTTTTAAAGTTCAATCCTTCGATTAAAATGACAAAGATCTACTTGGATGCTATGTTTAACAAATAATAAATGTTTTTCATTCATTTCAATGGGGAGAATTTTTTGTATTTGTTAAAAGATGGTATGTTCCATTCAACTCGTCACGGCCTCCTTGAAAAGAAATTTCATCTTTCAACTCATGAAAGTATTTGCACAATTGCATTCATCATGTTCATAAACATTCATTATCTGTTTACCAGTTCCACACAATTTGAAATATTGCATTTTGGGGCGATTCTCCACAAAATAAAAATAAAACATGCGTTTTGGTTTGAAATACCATTTCAGTTCCATACATGGGAGGTAGTGCCAACACAAACACAAACACAAAAAACAAACAAAGACATAGCAGGAATGCTGTGTTATTTTAGCCTTTCTTTCACACATAAACCATTAAACATAAATTAAGTAGAAGTCAACAGTAGGTTAGCTACTTTACAACCAAATCACAAAAGTTTAAAATTATTCAGATCAAGATGCCTTCAGGTCAAAACATTAAAGAGATGCAAGGCTGCAAGACACTCTTCACTTCTGAAAAAAAGAATCTTTGGATTTCTAAACCACAAGAATTCAAACCCTTGGAGGGCATTACAACACCCCCCCCCCAAAAAAAAAAAAAAGATTTAGTAGAGATGGTTCAGTTTGTGTTTGAGGTTTTTTTTTAACAATCTAAACCATTTTCAAAAAATGAACACAAAATTTGGAATTGCAAAAATTTTCAAATTGGTGGACCTTCTGCAACGTTCAAACTGACCATTGTTCTTCATCTACTACGTACAGAAAACGGAACTGTCATTATAGTAGCTTTAAACAAAACGCTCAACTCCACAGCAGCACAGCAGTAATATTCTTAATATTCCTATTCTCAACTTCCCCTTGTGACCTCATACAAGGCTCAAAGGTCTCTTGTGCCAATATGATCAAGTTTCCCTTCGCTTACCTTCTGCAGGATTTCTTTGGCCTTGGATTCAAAGAGGTGTTCTAGTTTCCTCTTGTCGATTGTCACATCCCCAAGCACTCCCCATATCGTCTCCTTTGGGTCCTTCTTGCCGTACATGGCTAACCTGTCTAACCGTGTCTCCTTCCAGAACAGCCGAACCGTCTTCTTCTTCTTAGGTGGGTACGTGTTGTACCCATCATTGATTGAGGTACCCGATAGAGGAGGAGGGGGTGGAGGAAGGGTGCCATAATGCCCAGGAGGCATCATGGGTGGGGCAGGTGGAGGCGGGGGCATTCCTCCACCCATTGGCAGAGGAGGTGGAGCAGGTACAACACCTTCTATCTCAGTCAAGGATTTGATCAAGAAGACATTCTGATCATCTTGATTGGTTAAGTCTGTAAAGTCCCAGTTATGGACACGAAGCTCTCGGTTGTTCTGACGGAGAATCTCTTCCCACTGTGCATCTTCCCGTTCCTCTGCAGTCTCAGGTTTATTCACCGGTACCGCTGGCTGCTTCATTGGGATGTTGACAGACTTCAATCCGTGTTTGGCAAGGCCGATAGCACCAGATTTATCACCCATTGGCCCTGCAAACTTCTCCTTCTCTCCAGACAATGGACCTGGAGATTGCAACTTCTCCTGAACTGCTTGAACCTTCCCAGGTGTGACTTCAATTTCCTTGGGTGTCTTCGGTGACTCTTTATCTCCATCTTCATCCTTAACCGGGCCGTTTCTCAACTGATCAATCCTGTCTGAGATAGTCTCATTGCTCTGGAGACTCGTAGACACCTTCCGCGTCGGACTGCTCACTGTTGCCTCATCCTGGCTGGTGCGATTAGAGTACATCATGGCAAGCTGGTAGCGTTTGTTATTGGAGAGTCCAGCACTCATCGGAGGCTCGTTACCTTTGACCTTATCCTCTTCAGGCTTGGTCGTTGTATCAACAGTCAGCTTCACTGCTTCCTCCTTTTCCTTGGAGAGTTTATCGGAAATGTCTTTGGCTGGCTCGGTCTTTTTGGACGATGGTTCCACATGGTTGGTTTCACTTGAGGGCTTAGGGGTTTTCGCAAATACTTCGTCCCTCTCTGGACTTGCAGTTCTTGAAATCTGAGGTGATATTGCTTCTGCAATAAATCAAAACAACATTGAGAAATCAAAATTTCCATCCAACAACTTCTCAAACAAAGCCACAACTGAAATCATTTAAAATTTGAGCCCTGTCACAACAGACACATTGTACAGGTCGACATTGCTGAGGTCAAATAATGTACGCTTGCATGCAAGTGCAGTGTACAACTCTAAGTCATTTATAGGTCTTCCTTTGACCTCAATGAGGGCGCTGTTTGAGCTTGTTGCGTGATTTCATCAAACAATCTCAAAGAACTCGTAACTGTACTTTAGCAATCGAGACATTTAAAATCCAAATAATTTTTATTATAGCAAGAAAGAAGACTTGCAGTTATGTGTGCAGGTAACTATGCCTGATGTTATGAAAAGCTACTAAAACAGTCAATTTACCTGAGGAGTCTCCATTACTCATCCCTACAACCTTTGACCTTGAGGCTGGTGATGATAACCTTTGACCCTGTTTGTCCTTCTCATCTTGCTCTTCACTGGTAGATGGAGTTGGTTCCCGGATGATAGGTACCGGTCTCTTGATGATGTCTTTCCTCTCATCTTTAGCCTTCTCTGCCAGCTCTTTTTCCCTCTGCTCTTTCTCTAGCCGCTCTTTCTCCAGCTGCTCTCGCTCCCTCTGCTCCTGTCTTAGCTTCCTCCTAGCTGCAATGCCACCTGATAGATCTGCAAAGGGAGTATGCTCAGAGTTTGAATGTATGGAAAACAAGTGTAACTGTGAACACTCTATGATGTGGCCATGTTTGGCTCCGATGAAAAATATATGTTGTCCTAATATGCAGCCTAGTTGACATACGACTGAAATTGTGGCAGTATTTTTTTTTTCAAAGAGAGATTTGGTGAAAATACAATAAATCTCTCAGCTCTTTCAATCAACTCAACAACTCACAGCTCTTTTCAAAATAGCTCTTCAAACTACAAAAATTTAGCCTACATTACCAGAGCATAATGTCTCCTGCTTGTCAGAACGTACATACATATATATACATGTATGATATTGTTTTTCTTTTTCTTTTGTAGAACCACGAGGGCCTTTTATAGAAGGTGGATTGTTCTTTGTGACAGGTCAAATATTTGTCATATGCAAAACAGAAAGCGAAATCAAAGAACATGCTTGTTTAAATTCTTCAAAGTTTCACACACATTACCATACATGTAACTCAAGAGAAGACAAATCAAAGCGATTGTTAATGTTGATCAATATCATTACAAGGATAATAATTCAAGGATAAAAGTGGTTAAGGGGAAAGAAAGGAATGAATTGAGAAAAGTGTTAGGAGAAGACAAAAACTTTAATCAGGTTTCATCAATCAAGTATTCCTGAGAGAAAAGGGGTTAATCAATTAGATTAATGCAAGATGATTAATTTTCATTTATTTGAACAATTGACATTGATGTTTAACCAGCACTGTATACTCAGTGCTTGTCAAGTCCTGCTGGATTTAAATCAACAGGGTCCTTGGGAGGGATTTGAACCCACCCCCAATGATTCCTAGAGAACTTGCCTTAACTGCTTGATCACCAAGTTGGCCCAGTGAGGACAGACCTAATTGAATGCTGTATTCTGCCACCATGCAGAATCGAGGGGTAAGCAGTTAAGATATTTGCTCTAGAAGGCTGGGGTTCGAACCCCTCCAGAGTAAGTCTTTTCTGCAGGACCCGGAAAGCTCTATGCTAAGCACACTTCAGTATCAGAATAAAACTAAACATAATATTCTAAGTCATTTTCTTGTGCTGTGTTCATTCAGGTTTTGTGTCGTTCTTGAATTATGTTAAATTTTGTATAATCTGAATACAAGAAAAATGTTTGATTAATATTCATGCTTTTCCTTTATCAACCAGTCAAAATAGAGACTTTCCTGGAGTCTAAACATCGGCATCAATGATAACAAGCAGACGATGCTATGACCCTCTTTTGGAATTTTTAAGCAAACTTTTGACCTTTTCCAGATTCTACCTTGTAAAATTGTGTGAGCTATGCATCAAACTTCTAAGCACATCGCTATTAGAACAGCAAAATAGGAACAAATCAAATCATAACTAAATCCAATGTGTTGATCAATCCATGCTGGCGTACACCCCCACTCCATCCATGCTGGCCAACACCCCACTCCATGCAGGTTACTCACAATCTGGTGCCATGAGTTCCTGAATATCCTCTGGTTCCGCTTCTTTGCCTGATCAGGATAAAAAGTTATCATGAATGGTTTCATTCCCCTAACCCTAACCTTATAGACCCCCTGCATGAGATTAGGACAAAGAACAGCTATTGTCCAATCATATGCCTCCTGGACCACAGTGAGGGTGCTTTTTGAGCGTGTGACGTCACATGCAAAGGGTCTATGCTTAAGGAGCACTTGTAGCTGCCCTTTAACAAGAACCGTTTTAATTGTAGTTACACTTTCTAGTTCAAACTCTTTTGTTGCAGAGCATTTTCAACCAGACAGATAAAACATGCACAGCCTAAAGTCTAGCATAACAAACAAACAACAACAAAACACAACAAAAACACACACAAAAAACACATCAACAGACCTGCTACAGAGCAAGGAAATAGGGAGCAAAACGTTTAAGCTTACAGGAACAATTATAAGGCTTTGCTATATGCCAATTACCAAAAGTATATCCTAGCTTTAAGTCAAACAGCCTTTTTTCTTTGAACCTACGGTATTATTTGGAGGTGAGTGGCTTTCGTGCTTGCTGATATCAAAAGTATAACCCTGTTTACAGGCAGCTTTGCTTGAGTGTACATGTATGCATATTTATTGACGTCATTCAGCATTTTAGGCTTTGAAGGCAGTGCAGAAATTTTGTGCTAAACTTGTAGTTTAAGGAAGCCACGAAATTAGCCCCAGATTATTCATACACCATTAAACTTGCATAACAAATTGGTTCATGCTTAGCAGCTACATTGATGTAATGTCTTAAAAATATTGTGCTCTTCTGGGATTCTAACCCCTTTTCTCGGCAATGGTAAAAGTAGCCTTCATCACAGAAGCATAACACACTCATCAAACCTAGCCTAGTTCAACTTTTTAATAAGGTACAGCTCTTTAAATTTATCCACAAACTTCCTAGTCAATGACAGATACAAACTGCAACCATAACACTGAACTAACAATCTAAAGCTTGCTTTGTAGAATTTCAACAGCCGCCAATTTTTCAGCAACAAACTATTTTTTCTTTTGGAAACAGCACAGAGTTGATCTTAATGAATGTACAATTTACCTTCATAATGTTTTCTGTTTGTTCTCTGTCTGGGTAGTACCACTGTAAATGCTATATCAGATTGCATGCAGGATGGTAATGGGGAGTGAGTACCAAGTACAAAAGTACTAAATATTTATAAAAGTACTATTTATAAAAGTACTAAATATATTTTAAAAACTAAAATAATCTTTGTTTTGAATCGTGTTAAGTTTGATGTACTTTACTTTTTGCTTCCTTATGTTTTTTAAAATGATTTACTAAAGGAAGTCTGATTTACAATAATAACAAGGAAAGGTTAATAACCTCACATTTCAACCCTAGCAAAGTCATTCTTAAAGACTAAGGATGAAGACTTTGAGAAAGGTCGAAACATGAGGTCACCAAACTTGGTTTGCATTTAAAACCGTAATTACTTTTCGTTGGTAAGCCCATAAGACCTTATGAATAATTAGTGAGTAACTTAATGTTTTGGGGGTGGAAATACTAGCCTAAGTTTATACCAAAATACAACAATTAGATGGAAAATTGAGTGTAAATAGTTGAGTATTGAGAAAATTAAAGGGAATTGTATCTAAACTCATACAAATTAATTAGATTGTTACAGAAATATTAATCAGTAAAATGAACAGTGTTCATTTATAAAAGCTTCAATTTGTTGTTATTGAAGGTTTAAAATGGTCTTAAAGATCACAATAGAATATCTCAACACCTTCACCAATGGGTCCCAGAATAGTTTGGGGGAAAACTGATCAGGAAAAAGACTTATTAAAAAGATCAAACACACTCCAGCAAAAGGTGACCAGAAACATTGTTTTCCTGTTCTTGAAAATAATAGAAGAGAAAGAAGAAATAAAGACGAAAATGTTTTACACTTCACTCTGTACATTCCACACAGGAATTGTTCAAAATTTGATTTCAACGTTTCTATTGAATATCGTTGAAATTAAGGAACCAAATAAAAATACGACATACAAAAATGTACTATTTGAAGTAAGACATCATTGGATGTTTTTTTTTTAAATGAACCAATTTTGCACTGGAAGGGTATCAAGTAACATGTTATTTTACACCATTTTAATCAGAGGTTTAGAGATTAACAATATTTTATTCTCTGTTCATAAGGACTCCATCATTTTGAAAATAAAAAAATGAATTTGACCGTAGAGCACACCGATTAACACAAAAACAATGAATTTGTGTTCACATAAATTTCAGAAGGATAAGAATGTGACAATTTCAGACTAGACTACCTTTTGTTTGAGTGCGTTATCTTCCTTTTTGGTGGTATCAATAAAGTGGTTTTCTTATAAAGTAAAGAGGACAAGATTTGATTACAAGGGTTTGGGATTAACTGGATTAATGAATCTTAATCCCAAGAGGGGAGAGGGAGGGGGGGCGTTTAAACATGCTTATTAATCCCCACTCATATCATGCCGACAGTCACTTACTCTCCGTGGGGGTTTTATCACCCTTGGACTGACGACGGCGTCTCCGAGAAGAGCTAGAACTGACATCTGGATAAAGAGTCATCATTATTAACACAAGATAAATTATGAATAAACATTTTAAAATTGGATACTGTACATCAAAGCCTACAAAGTCACTCCATGTTATATCAATAAAAAAAAAGATTTGTTAATTGATTGATTGATTGATTTAAAATCATATTGAATGAAGGCAACCCATCAAGCACAGCTGGTGGTTTGGGGTCTTAATTTTTTGTTTATATACATCAATAATAAATACTACAACAAACAGAATCCACTATATAAGCAATTTTAAAAACGTACCATCAGTTCTCAAAAGAGAAATAAATCCTTATGCAGAGAACATAAATTTTGCACATACTGACATCTTTAATTATACATAAATTAGTGTGACTTACCAGGTAAATCCTTTGTTTTCAGTAATGCTCAGAACTCCGAACACAATAAAAATTACATGTTCTGATAAATGACACTCTATTAAAAGTTCAAAACTTTGTGTTGACATACCTCCATTTTCAACTGGTGATGACACCTCAGCAGGTTTACTCGTTATGTTTGTTGAAACTGTAAGAAAAATCATAAAAATAGTGTGAACATCAACAACTCTTTCTCTTGTCTTAAAATGTATCCATCATTGATGCTGTGTCAGATTTGATGCCCTCAGTAGCGACTGAATCACGTTAGGGGCCTATTGCAGATTTGATGCTTTCAGTAGCGACTGATTCACGTTAGGGGCCTATTGCAGATTTGATGCTTTCAGTAGCGACTGATTCACGTTAGGAGCCTATTGCAGATTTGATGCCTTCAGTAGCGACTGAATCACGTTAGGGGCCTATTGCAGATTTGATGCTTTCAGTAGCGACTGAATCACGTTAGGGGCCTATTGCAGATTTGATGCTTTCAGTAGCGACTGATTCACGTTAGGGGCCTATTGCAGATTTGATGCCCTCAGTAGCGACTGATTCACGTTAGGAGCCTATTGCAGTTTTGATGCTTTCAGTAGCGACTGATTCACGTTAGGGGCCTATTGCAGTTTTGATGCTTTCAGTAGCGACTGATTCACGTTAGGGGCCTATTGCAGATTTGATGCCTTCAGTAGCGACTGAATCACGTTAGGGGCCTATTGCAGATTTGATGCTTTCAGTAGCGACTGATTCACGTTAGGGGCCTATTGCAGATTTGATGCCCTCAGTAGCGACTGATTCACGTTAGGGGCCTATTGCAGATTTGATGCCCTCAGTAGCGACTGATTCACGTTAGGAGCCTATTGCAGTTTTGATGCTTTCAGTAGCGACTGATTCACGTTAGGGGCCTATTGCAGATTTGATGCCCTCAGTAGCGACTGATTCACGTTAGGAGCCTATTGCAGTTTTGATGCTTTCAGTAGCGACTGATTCACGTTAGGGGCCTATTGCAGTTTTGATGCTTTCAGTAGCGACTGATTCACGTTAGGGGCCTATTGCAGATTTGATGCCTTCAGTAGCGACTGAATCACGTTAGGGGCCTATTGCAGATTTGATGCTTTCAGTAGCGACTGAATCACGTTAGGAGCCTATTGCAGATTTGATGCTTTCAGTAGCGACTGATTCACGTTAGGGGCCTATTGCAGATTTGATGCTTTCAGTAGCGACTGATTCACGTTAGGGGCCTATTGCAGATTTGATGCTTTCAGTAGCGACTGATTCACGTTAGGAGCCTATTGCAGTTTTGATGCCCTCAGTAGCGACCGATTCACGTTAGGAGCCTATTGCAGTTTTGATGCTTTCAGTAGCGACTGATTCACGTTAGGGGCCTATTGCAGATTTGATGCCCTCAGTAGCGACTGATTCACGTTAGGAGCCTATTGCAGATTTGATGCTTTCAGTAGCGACTGAATCTCGTTAGGGGCCTATTGCAGATTTGATGCCCTCAGTAGCGACTGATTCACGTTAGGGGCCTATTGCAGACAACTGATACAACCAAAGCACCAACAAGGTATTGAACATTTTAAGGCCATGTGCCTCTTGCTTACATCCCGAGTAGCCTCAGAAGCAAAAGTGTACTTTGAAATGATTGAGATGATTTGACATGTTTGACAGCTAATGTGGCCGTTCACAATGGATATTATGCATTGTTGTATCGCTCCTCTGCTTACAAAAATGGAGAGCAATCTTTTGCTTAGCTCACAGTTAACAGTTTTTCTGAAATAAAAACTGTGCAACGGGTTAATCCATAAGCATAAAACATCTGGGTAAAGGCTTGATGAAATCGGTGCCCATTTTGATACAACTATACTGAATAGTAACTTCAAAGAACAAGTATCATATGCTACCCTACAACAAAAAACAAGAATATTTAATGAAGTACAAGGGCTGGTGTAGACTTTTGTTGATAATTTGACTGATGTTTCAGGGCGAACAAACTGTAAATCTAAGACTGTAAACTTTACCTGTTTCCTCAGGAACATCTTCTCTTGTCCTCCTTCGTCGATGAGAAACATCTGTTATCAACCATGACAAATATGAAATATTGAATAAGCAGTTTCAGAGTTAATGCTATCAAAGCATGATACGCAAACATGCTTACTGTCAACCAAGAATCAAGATGTGTACATATCATAGGATTTGAACAAGGAGAGTGCTGAGCTCAATTGTAATCCCTGGAATGCATGACTTCTGTCAGCTATGGATAACAGAGCCAAGGATAGCAAACAATTTTAGGAAATGCTAAGCTTGAAAAAGAGTCTTCACCTGGAGACATTAGTAAAACATCTAATAATTGCAAAGTACAAAGCTTTTGAAACCTCAGAAAACACTTTTTCAGTGTTAAAACAGTGCGAAGTCAAACTACAACAGCGCACTTTATGTTAAAATTTGAACTATTTAACAATAGACTAATCCATCAAGTAAACTGCCCAGTTTCAGAGCAATGCCCTGAAGAAAATGTCCTAGCTACGCCCATGCTTACTAACCCTCTTGCAATTCCACTATTTCGATTGTTTTTAGGCGCAGAGTTCTGCCAAAAGTAGCACTATAATAGTGGGCAAAGTTAAGCGATAATACATGAGCAAATCAAGTGCTGCCCGTATCAAATGACTGCACGCACTCACTTCTTTGAGTGCATAATCAAGCCTACGATTGGTTGATATGTGGCGAGGGCAGGGCTTGATGGATTAGCCACATGAATCTTACAATACAACAGCTTTTTGAGCGTCTACGCTTCTTGACTTACACTCTGTAGTGGTTAAAGGCGGGGTAATATCAGCTGGTTTGAAGTTCCGTGGTAGCGTGGCAGTTTGCTCTGCAGGCAAATTCAATAATACCATACATTGTGTTAAGCATAAACAGCCGTGCAGAAATAAAGAGGAAGGCTAATGGGGACTTTTTGGATGCTTGGTGGCAGCAGACTTACCAGTTAAATCCATTGTGCTTGGCAATGTGCGCATGCTCAGAATGACGTCAACAATGTCAATTTATCAAGTCTGCTGCCACCTAGAGATCCAAAATCTCCCATTGAAAGCCCCTCCCTATCACTATGCAAGCAAGTTTCTCATACAAGGTTTTCTCACATCTAAATTTCAATTACAAAAGCAGCATTTCTTTTAGTAAAAAGTGGAAAATCAGATTAGTAATGAGATTAGTATTAGTAAAGACAGCATTTGAAAACATCATTGAACAAAGCACTGAACTAGTGTGGATATATCGTACTGAAATCAGTGCGAAGAATGCTGTATTTTGAAAAAATTGAAAAAACATTCGTGTAAATTTGAAAGTAGACAAGTGTTTTCTTTGTACAACCCTGTCCGGGCTGTTTGCCTGAAAGCATATGGAGCTGCATGAAGCCTCTCATGTGCAAAACAATCATTTATGATGAAATTGAGATACAAACTGTTTTCACTGACATAACAATGTTATACCTTGAATATGTTGTGTCGTAGCTGAGCAGATAGGATCCTTTGTGTTGTGTAATGCACGTAAACAAAAACAGTGCACTTATCATGAAGAAAATATGTTTGCTCCGGTGTTCCTAGTTTGAATGACTGCATGTTGTGCCACAGCACTTAGTAAACCATCACATGGTGCTATATATTAAGGGAAAGTTTCTCATACTTCAAAAAAGTAGCTCCACATTCCTTGCAAATAAATACCAAATGTTGCGTCACTGAGTGACAGATTTGAGCGCCATATCAAAAGCCACTATTGTTATTATTTTTAGTAAGAGATCAATAATTCCTCTTTCATCCTGATTTTGTTTCCAGGAATACCATCAGCAATGGTGTTAAACCTTTATTTATAAAGAAGGTTAGCTCAATTATTAGTACACCCAAAACCCAAAGTTATTAAGTACATCAGAAGAAATACTGTTGAAAAAGATCAAGATATACATTTAAATCGTGCTGCTATAAAAACTTAATGTTCACACATGTATTTGTAGGTTAGTTCCTTAAGTCAGAGCCAAAATGCTGCCTGCCTTTACACCCTGTGCATTCTTGAAACTACATATTATACACATCAGAATTTGTAAAAACATTTCCAGATATACAATCAAACCCATGATTATTACCTCTCTGTCAGAGACATGTTAATATTACAAAATCAAGGTACAGCAGTTTTGCACTGATGCGATGAATAATTCTATAGACATCAGGAAGACACAAAGGCATCATCCAAGAGCAGCAAAGTTAATTATGAGTTTTATGTTAGCTATGATGGGGGAAAACGTGGTTTAGTAAATAAGGAGGATGTTGTCGACAAGTCAGGAGAGAGAATGGGAGTGGTTGGCTGGGAAAGAGTTTGTTGTGGTTCAAGAGGTACATTATGATGGATGAGACGAGGCTGGCTTGGGTAGACAGGTGCAGGATGGGTCAGGTAGGTGGGGTTTGAAAGGGTTTGTAGGGCAGGGGGAGGGGGTGGTTGGAGGTGGACGGGTTGAGGCCTGAGGAGGATGATGGGACAGATGCAGGTTGGGTAGGAGGTTTACAGAGTGGCTGTGAAGAGAGAGATAGGGCTTTGAAAGTTAGGAGAGACTGTAGGGTGGGCTTGACACTCAAGATGGGTGGCTTTTAGGTGGCTAGGGCAAACTTTGTGGATTTAGATGAAAGTTGTTAGTCAGTGGCAGCGGGATCACAAACTGATGAAAAACTGCCACTCTCTCGTCAGGATGTTAGTCCGATAGAGATGATCAACAATCAATGAAAAGTGGCACACGGCACAGCAAGAAGATGAAGGAGGCAGAGACTTGGCAGACTCTGGCTGAGGGGGAGTGCAGGGTGGTGGGAGGGGGAGGGAGACAACATGGTGCATCTGGTCTTACTTTCAGCAGCTTCGGCAGCGGCTGCCTCTGCAGCTCTCTGAGCTTCTCTCTCTTTCCGCCGTCTTCTCCTCTCTGTTATGTAATCCGCTTTATGGGGGAAAAAGTGGGGCAATTTTTGAAACAGCGCTACCAAAGTGCCAGAAATATACAAACCCTCCGGCTTCTCTCAAGAAGTGATTAATTTTACCATGTGAGAACCTGAAGCAAGTACCCTTACCCGTGATTCATGATAAAAGCAAGACAAACAAACCAACAATACCAACTGACAAACAGACAAATATACCCTCAAAACCAACCAACCAACATTTGAAAAAGCGGCTACCAAAGCGACATGATTCCAAATAGCAGTTACATACATGTACACAACTGTCTTAGGATGACAGGCTATTGTTACAAAAGTTGTACGCTTGTCTTGAAAGTTACATTGATGGATTCTCAAACAGTTTTAGTTTACACAAGGTTTTAATGTGATTGGAGAAGCCTCAGCTGGCATTAAAGATAAGGTTAAGCAAGAGGTACTTATATGAGAGCAGTTTAAGCTACACATTTTTTTGTAAAGCGCACACATATCACAAGAGTAACACTAAGCGGACACCATCATCCTAAAAGAGAACGATTTTTGCGTATTTGGCCTTTTTCGATAGTAAATACTTTTACAGGCTGTTCCTTCTTCACCTTAGAAAAGGCATATTTTTTTATGTTTGTACCTATCTTCCTGGCATGGGTGAACATGCAAAGTACACCTTAATGATTTGAGCTTCGACCGGAAGGGCAACATAAATTAGCAGGATTACATGCCAGTGCTGCCGCATATAATAACATGTAGCTTAACATCTCAAGTACCAACAGAACAAACTTTGAAGTTAAATAAGAGATGAGTAAGGGGGTTAATGTTACTCCACATTTACTCTCACAAGTCTTTGAAGTTAAATAGAAAATGGATAAGAGGATTAACGTTACTCCACACTTACTCTCACTAGGAGATGTCGGTGTGGTGGTATTAGTAGGAGTAGCAGCGGAGGTAGAGACTGAGGGTGACTCGGGGATAGACTCCGGTCTGTGACGGCGCCTCAATGGAGTTGTATCTTCCTCTGTGGGTTTGACTCTGGACGGACTGTCATCGGTGGACGGCCTGCTTCTACTCCTTGAGGTATAAGTGGTATCGTCTTCCATGGTCGGTTTCCTTCTCGTTGGGGTGGTGGCGATGTCATCTTCCGGTTTCCTTCTTGTTGAGGTGCTGGTGGTGTCGCTACCAGGTCTGGTTCTTGAGAGGGCATCGTAAGCTTCATGGTGGAGTGGTTAGAGGATAGTGGTTTAGGGGTTTGTAAAGAGGATAGGAAAGGTTGGGGATAGTGAGTATGAAAGAGAAATCAATGAGTCTGTTAAAAAACACTGAGAATATTAATATAAGAAATAATGTTGAATTTTGATCATTAGAGGATTAATTATAGGATCATGTTTACTGAGCTGTTTCCAGCATCTGAACAAGCTTGAAGAAACATAAAATGGGTATGTACATGTATACCCATAAATCATCCCTAAATTGGGATATGCATCCAAGCAAGCAACTGCAACAGTTCAAAGGCACTGGCATTGCCTTATCCCCACCATGCAGTAAATCAGGTAATGAATCAGGTGATCAATTAGGTGATCAATAGGGTGATCAATCAGGTGATCAATCATGTGATCAATAGGGTAATGAATCAGGTGATCATTTGGCTGATCAATCACAGAACATGTGATCAACTGCTTTGAGATCAGAAACTGATTCAACCCTTCCATCCTCCACAAAGCCCTTATTATCCAATCACAAAAATTGCTGAGCTGCTATTTAAAAAGGCAAAAAAAACCTAAAAATCAAACTTAAAAATGGCGGAAAAGTCAACGGGAATGTTGAAACTGCTAATGATTCAAGTATGGTTGATACTCATGCACTGAATGACCAATAAATGTTGTGCAGAATCTCACACTGAGTTGGATGATTACAGTGAGATGAAGTACATGATGCCTCAAAGGCAACATCAAATCAATGACTCCTGAAAAACTGATACATGCAAGTCCACTTTTACTTCTGAAATTTATGACTTTGTTGTTGTTGAAACGCTTTGACTTACTCTGCATTTGCTTTGCATTTGCTTGGCTGAAAACCTGCTTAAGAGATGGTACAGCATTGGTTTTAGACTAGTTGATCATTCTTGCACACTGAATGCACATTCAATTTCAGTAATAATCATGAAAATCATACCCAGAAACTACAAACCAGTCTACAAATGAATCTTTGTGTGATTGATTTCTATTTCAGAACCAGGTATTTCTTGTCAAAACTCAAAGCTGGGTTTATTTGTTCATCAAATAGATGGAGAGCTTCCAAATAAAACCTACAAGTAGTAAGCCCAACAAGGCCTGTATATTGGGTTTGCGGTAACACCATTAATACATCTACTTGCTGGGTAGATTATGTTCTTTTTAGAACTTGTCTTGCTTTAATATATTCTACTGCCCCGGAGTGTATTTTTCAGAATTTGGAAGACTTCTCAGTTCAAAAAAACAAAAAACTATTACATAAGTTCATCAGTTTTTGAAAGGTGAGTGCATTTTGAGAGGAAGCTACATTTAATAATTCTCAGAGTGTTTGGTCCTAGACCAAACTTTAAATGACAGTTGAACTTTTCTGTTACAATTAGACTGTAGCCAATGATGTGCCATCTCCTCGATGGATATATTTACATGCAGCGTATAACGGGACAACTGGGCCAGTCATTTTTTGAGGCAACCTCAATGAGAGAAACTTCAATTTGAACTTGAATAATTCAAGGGGCACCAAGGCAATGACCAGAGGCCTTGGGCAATTGCCTCCATGAAGTATCAGGCCTGTACAGCTATATAATATATACTGAATTATATTATATATATATACTGCTGATTTATATTTTCATTACTGGTTTGTGCTAAGAACTACAAGATTTTTGACAGAAATATTTTCTGGGGATCAAATTTGCTGAATTCATAAGTTTTTTTTAAAACATGACTTAGATTATTACAAAATTTTTTTAAACCAATTTTATTAAAAGATGTGCGAAATCCCATAGAGTTATATATAAGAACTAGAGGGCGCACTGGTGATGCTTCTTGCACAAACACGACGGGACCGCAAGGAGACGCGCGCGTTGAATATGAAGTACACGTTTGAGTTTGTTTATTGTTTTGTCAACTTACAAAATGGCCGCACAAACACACGCTGTGCGATGCCTGTTTTGTAAACTTAGAAAATGGCCGCCTGCACGCATGTTGGGTCGCGATATAGGCCAGTGCGCCCTCTAGTTCTTATATATAACTCTATGGTAAATCCACAGGTGAATGAAATGAAATTCAAATTGATATTGCTAGTATTCTGAAAGGTTAGAAATGGTACAAAAACCTTATGCACATGACGTCATTTGAGTTAGGGCGCCCTAGAAGGATGCTAATTGGCCCCATCCTGTGCACCGCACATACAAAGAGGTGCAATTCTAATGTTGCATCATTGCATTACCTCCAAGATGGCAGACTGACGACGTCAATGCATAGGTCTCTTACAAACATATACTGACAAACTAAGACATATTTTCATTGACTTCTTTAAAAAATACGGCACCTTCTTTCTTTGGATCCTTGTAATTTTTAGAGTATTTCTGTTGATCTTAAAATTTCAAAGTGCACTCTTTATTCAAAGCTTGCTCCTTTGCTTTTTCAAACACAACATTTTGCTGCTGCTCGGTTTTTTCCCTCTTCTTTTTTAAACCGCTTTGATTAAAACTTTTGCAATAACACATTCCACACAGTTCCACTAGCCACTGGACATAGATCAACTATGCTCAAATGTTGACCTCATACCTAAATGACCTATGACTTGACCTTATATTGTGACCTCTGGCTTCAATTATACACACTTGGAACATGACTTGTATCCCAGGCCAGACCTGTATCATTGGCTGCCGTCAGACAGCTGCTTCGGCAAAACATTTGCTTAACAAGTTTCTGCTAAGAACAAAGAACCAGGAAACCAGTCACAAATAGTACAAATAACATTGTTATTTTGTGCAAAGGTGTTCTTTGTGCTTAAACAGCTCCAAGAAATTGACCCCAGGGCACAAAAAGGTAGCTAAGCACAACAAAACTATGCTTACAAGAATAAGGTTACCAGCCAAAATACCATGTCACATGTACAATCTATGACTGGTATCCTGCTTATTTTTGCCAAGTAGAAACATGTTAAGCGTCATTGTCTGCTTAAGCAGCTCTATGAAGTTTGGCCCAGGTGTAACCTTGTTCACAGATTTCATCACACAAGAAGTACATTCATAAAGCCAGATGTCATAACATTGAGGTCTTGCTCCAGTGGCTAGCCATTTTATAAACAACAACAATAAACAACAACAACTCTGCTTTCCACAACGAGAAAGCAACAGCTTAAATGAGCAATGAAATGAAGTGCTCGGCTAAAATGGCAACTACAAAAACAAAACAGTGCACTTGAAAAACTCTGAAGTTGTGTCAGCCACACCAGATGGCCAACACTACCTTACCACTGGCCCCATATCTTGAGGAATACCGGTCAATCCAGCGTGGGGTATATGATGAATCACCTTAATGGTAAATTATCAAGCAGGGTATTTTGTTAGACCTTTGCCACAAAACTCTTGGACAATTTGCAAAGCATAACTCCATTTTGAAACTGGATGAACTTGGAGGATGCTGTTAACAAACCAAATGGCTCTTAAATGAGCCAGTCAACCTCCAGTGAATACGTTTCAAAATGGCGTACCCAACACACAACTAAATAAACATTCATATTATGTCCACCCTGACAATCCCCCAACCCAAATCCATAATGACAACTAATTGCACAATTCCCAAAGTTGAAGAAGTTCAGAGGTTAGCACACTTTTAAATGCAACTAGACAAGTGGGACAAAAATAGTCGCCCATAAAATTGAAAAGTAAATTTGTTAACAACACACAGAGTCAAAAGGTGTTTTACATTATTGGTTTCTCAAAATAAAAACATGTTCCAACATAAAGCATGCTACACAGCAGACATTTTCTTATCAATCAATACACAGGCCAGGAGTTGAACATCTCAGAAAAGAAACAATGTTCCAAGGAATTCTCTTCTCCATACGCCATGTTGCTGTGCAGTTCTGAATCCATCAAAATCATACAAAACTAGGGGGCATTGAGAAGGGTTAATCCTGCTGGATTGTTGTTATCTCCAAGGGATTAAATATGAAATATTCTCAAAACAGTCAGGGATACTTGAAAGTGTTAGAAACAAATAATGGATGCTGTGTTAGATTCTTGTTATTTCATAAACGAAGGGCATATCGGAGTCACTTCGGTAGTGGCTATGGCTGAAAAGGCCCTTTTCTTCAATGTTGTCGTTGAAGCCATTGGCAGTAGCCATAGTCAAAGTCTTTGAATCAGACACATACCAAGCCGGAGTCCCTCACAGACTACTTCATTCTCTTGTGATGTGTTGTGAGTAGTAGTCTGGGGATCAGACTAAGCTAATACATGTAGGGCATACTCCAACATGGTAATTAAAAACAACATCACCCAAAACAGTACAGTCTTACATAAATGCTATTCTAAGTTGTCTGCCACACCTCTAATAATGTGTGTTAGGAAGATTACACAATCATACCATAGAATTCTAATAGAACAAACAAGTTAATGAATGTGAAATGATGACAGTCAACATCTCCACAAAACATTAATGTAGTCAAGTTTGTAACAATTTTCTCCAAACCACATGCCAAGATGCAAAAGCAGAAGCAACCAACTCTTGCCACTTACTTGGAGTGTAAGGAGACGAGATTGAAGGTGTTGAAGACGGCAGATAGGAGGAAGGTTTATAAGAAGAGGAGGATGTTGGGGAAGGGTAAGAGGAATCTCTACCAGGGTAGGATTTGTAAGATGTTCGAGTTGGGGATTCTGTCAACGATTTAGAGGTGTCGACAGATGAACGGCGAGTCCTTTCAGATGATGAAGAAGTTGAGGGTTTAGACTCCGGTTTTGAGGTCTTAGACTCTGGAGGTTTGGAGGGTTCTTTGACGGGTTCTTTGGGAATGATCTCATTGATGATGGAGGGTGTGTAGTAGGAGAGGGCAGAGGGTTTGCAAGATTGGGTTGGAGCGGTGGCATCGCCACTGGTGGAGTCACCACCAGCGAGAAGACGAAGAAGATCGTCATCCGCAGCTAGAGAAAGATACCAAAGGAATGATTGTCAAGAAAAACTCGGAAGAAAACCTGTAATCATTAAGTTTAACTCTGCAACAAGCAAACCAGCCAAGTTCTCAAAGAGCACAGTTAGGTTAATAGTTGCCGAGGGGTTTTTTTGGTCTCAAAAGTAACTCTGTTTCAGTTTGTCTGACAATGTTTTTAAAAAAATGAGGGAGGGAATTTAAGCAGCAATAAAGTCTTTAAAACGTTACTTCCTGACAGTTGGTTTCTTTTTTTGCCCTGGTTTTAGGTAATTTTGGAGCAGGTTAACAGCTTCTATTACTCATTGGTTGATTCAAACATCTCCAGAAATACAAACGTTTAATAAATTAGTAGTGTTAAGTGGAATTCACAGTTGAAGTAAGATCTAAGGGTTCTTGGGAATTGCAGCAGGACTCCAACTGGCCAGGAACAACAGGTATGCCTCACTCAAACTGCCAATCATTAAATCACTCCTAAACTGGTTATAAATATTCAGGGTGCCTTTTGCGTGGTTTAACAGCTGGAACAGGATTCAAGGGTTTGTTTGTTTGTTTGCTTGTTTGTTTTGGGGTTGCGGAGGGAAAGTTATTTGCAAAAAAGGCACAAAACAGTTCAGCAAAGGGTCGAGGAAAAGCTGGCAACCAATCCAAAAAGTTGGCACCAATGAAAAGTAGTTGTTACTGTCATAAAATATCAGAGGTTCTTACACCCAATAAACAAGTTGAAGGCAAGGTTGCTAGGAATAATTATGAGTAGAGATGCAAGTTTCTAGGCCAAGATTCATTTAAAAGTTTGGAAATGAACAACATTTTTCAGATGAGTGTGTTTGGGAATGTTACATGCTCTTAACAAAAAGTGTTATGAGAATTTTGACTTTATGTGAACTTTTAGGAAATGTTTGAAAGACTTTGAGGAATGGGCTGATGGGAGCATTGGTGGCATAACAAAACTATCATTTATTAAGGTATGTTCAAAAAGAGGTTAAGTGAGTTCACATGCTATCAAGCTATTTCAGATGTTGAGTTTCATTGGGAATAACTGTTTTATTTTTATTTATTAGATGACAAAATGACCATTCTCTATGCAACGGCTAAATGGTAAATCTACTTTTAGATTGTCTGCATAAAAAAAAAACTACAATGTTTTTCCATCGAGATGGAATCACAGAAAGACAAGAATGCAAAGAGGGAAGTTATAATCAGGAAGCCGCAGTCAAACATGGCTGGTAGTCTGCAGGTAGAGGGGAACCAGCTGGCCATTCTCTCATGCCAAGCAAACCTTGTCACAATCCTCACATTTAAGAATCTCCTCCCTGGACTGTTCTCGTTTGAGAGGACGGAACATCGCTATTTTGGCGAGGGAAGTCGGAGACCCGCTCTCTTCACTACTCATTCCCCTTTTAAGAAGTCCGGGACCCTTCTTCTTCAGCAGGTCTTAAAAAAGGTCATTGTTGAACAAAAGGGATTGAGGGAAAAATCAAAACGACGCAATGTGTTTGAGATGAGACTAACAAAAAGAAACCTTGAAGAAAACATTAAATGAAATTAAATTGATTATTCAAAGGTTATTTCAGAACTTGTCACACCTGTCTCATAATTTTTGAAATCATAACAGAAACACAAAGCCTTGATAAACAGACAAAAGATAGTAGTTACTTTATGTTTACCCAAATTTACATTAAGGTAGACACACCCATAAACACATATAATGAAATGCTTCCTGTTACCATGGTTACTTGACAAAAGTGTGATGAGGTGTTTTATCTTAAGTTTACCTCGGATGAGATTGACTAGTGTGAAATTCACTGACTAGTGGTCATAGTTTGTCAAAGACTCATGTCTGGAGAAATATATAGAATGACAAAACAAATACTCAAAAACAAGTTAAATAACTTTGCTAAATATGAAGGCTGCTTCTGGTACGTTGTGTACATTTGTCTCTGAAACAAATAAACATTAAGTGGTGGTAAAAGATTTTACTCATTTGCAGTCAGTGGCACAGAATTGAACTCTAATTTCATAATAGTCTAGGCCACCCAAAAACATTTTGGCGGGGCAAACAGAAACGGAATGAGGTTAGTTCATGTTAGTTTGACTTACTGGGTTGGCGTGCAGGGCTAGTATCCTGACGTATAGGGCTGGTATCCTGACGTATAGGGCTGGTATCCTGACGTATAGGGCTGGTATCCTGGCGTGTAGGGACATTGTTTGGCTCCGACGAGCGTACACTTTCTTCAGTACCTAGGAAGTAATATGCAAGGTGACGCATACAGTAGGGATAGCAGTGACACGGAATACAGTGGGGAACACAGAGTAACGCAGGGACACATTGTAGAAGATACAGTGAGAGGCAGAAGAACAGAGGATTGTGTACGAAAAGAAAACGCACAAACATGTAGAACAGATTCCAGACAGTTTGCACAGGGGGAGAAACAACAAAAGTAGCACAAAACCAAACAAAAACAGACAATAGAGATGAAATTAAAATAAGTTGAAAAGGAAAAATAGAAGAAAAATAGAAATAGAAATGCGTTAGTTTGATTGTAACAATTACGTTCAAGTCACTCCAACATTCCTGTCTGATATGAAACAAAGGTTTAGAAAGACGCTATTACTGCAATCATGTTAGTAAGCACGCCAAACCAATGTTGGGGGTTCTGGGAGGGTTTATGTATTTTAACCCTAGCTCTGAAAGTTACAGACAGGAAAGAAGGGGGATGTGATGACAGAAAAACCACAGCACAAAATACTTTTTTTTATTAAGAAAAAGGTAAAATAACCTGCAAATTATTGCACTGTCAATGCATGATTGGGAGCAGAGCACACATTTTTGTTTTTTAAAACTGAAGTGAAGAATAGAAGAGCAGGGCTGGAATAGCCACTGAGAAATGGACCACAGGCTTAAGTCCAGTAATTTGGGCATCAGACTAAACACTGCATTCTGAACAAGTCCTGGGGCCGATTCCATAGCGCTGCGAAACAGTTCAAATCTTGTTGTAAACTATAGCAGAAAAATTTGCTTCTGAAAGCGTAAGCCTATTTCACAGGTTAGAATATTTTCACCATGGATTTGCATTGTTGGAAATCACAAAATCGGCCGTGAAGCAGCTCTATCAAATTGGCCCCTGCAATCCAACGCTTTTTCCAAACAAACACTTTTGAAAATAAAATAATGTATTCTGAAGGTTTCAACGCAAAACCTTCTGAAAGTTCAGTAAATAACATTATGTAACACCATCATGCAGCTGCCACTTTTGACATGTTCCCAGCATACAATGGTGTTAATGAATACCAACTCTCAATACACCAGACTATTTTTTCCCTCAAGTCTCAATTTGGTTTAGAATTATTGAAATTGAGAAAACCAAGATGGCTACCAATTAAAAAGCATGCAACTAAAGAAGTTTCCAAGTAAGTGGCTATGACTGGATCAACACTTTCAGCAACAGCCAGATCCGCAGCCGCCATTTTGGACTTGGTGTAAACATGAGAGAAATGTCCTACATGCACGTTGAGTTCCATTTAAAGTGTTGGGGAAAATGTAAATTAGTAATTAATCAAAGCATTTGTACCACAAATGTGCCTCTGAATTGAGTTTCAGACTTCATTAAAGCATTCAGGAGACAGTGCCATGAGACAGCACCTTTGATTTTGTGGGGGAAAATCATGGTATTTTTTATGAAAGATCAACCAAGTTTTGACAGTACAGGTAGTAAATTCAAGGTAGAATTTCCTGAAAGTAAACGTATGAATAGAATGAAGTTTGATAGAACAACTCTTTCATGAATGTCAAGTTCTACATGTATAACAACTTGTTTAGGATTCACTCCATGCAGCTGATAGTCTTTAGAGGATGGAGTATAAACTATGCATAATAAAGTGCATTGTGCATTGTTAGCGAGGTGCAGCCAATCAGCGGAAGGAAACTTTGTCACGTGACTACTCACTGCCTTCTGGTTGGTCAGATTTGGGCTTGCCAAACACATCATCATCCATTGACGTGTCAAAGACTTTTGAAGGATGGGAAAGAGGGAATGTTTGTTTTAAATAGAATGAATAAACAAAACACTGCAAAAAGGTCATTCAAAGCTGTCAATATAAATCATCTACTCAAAAATAGTGAAATAAGATGCAGCTTTTTAAATCTGAGAACAAAGCATTTTTGAAGATCGGTAGAAAATGCTTCTCAACAAAATCCAAAACTTGAGGATACAAATCGCTTTAAAAAACTTCAAACACAAAGCAAAGACAATGACTTTCTTTTAAAAATAGCGCAATAAACATTTCACTCTACTCTGCAAACTGCAAACACTTTCTTAAATACAAGTCAAAAAAATTAACAATTCACGTCAAACCCTGTGCTGCACAGGACTGACTGCTAAAATAGAACATAGTGGACACAATTCCATGGACCTGCTTACTACATAAATATTCCCTCAGGAAATCTGTGCCTTACATATTGGCACAATAACATAAGAAGGGGGAAGAGGGCTGAAGGGGTGAAGCAGAGAAGGGGAAGGGAGAAGGGAGTCGAGGCTAAAAAAAGGACAGTGGCAGGGGTGATGGGGTGGGAATGGATTTCCAAATAAAACTGATCAACTGATATTTTATGATTAAAATATTAGAAGAAGATGCCACTTTCTCCCAGCCTGAATGGAAAGTGGCGACTTACAGTAACTGTAAAATAAAAATATATTTCTAGAATCTAGGGAAATGTCTTCAGTACAGTGGCTAATCCAGAAAAGCACACCATGCAAGAGAACTGCACATCACTCCAACGCATGCCACAGTGAATCCAGGATACCATCATAATGTTCAGCTCAACTTACATGTACGTGTGATCTCAAGCTTTTTATGATCACTCTTATAATTATAATGCTTTATCCTAATTTGTTGCAATCTGATTGGCTGACACAAGTTGTTACAGTTATACTGATTGGCTGAATGTTTTTGAATTTCTTTTTCAATGAATACGACAGAATTGACTTCCTTAATCCAAATACTCCAATCAGATCTTCTGTTATATACCATACATTTGCTGCCATCACAGTTACTCGATATGATTGGTGGAAAGTAAATGATTTGAATATTAATGAGTAAGGAATGATTATCCTCGATCCAGCTGCTCTTTGCTGATGTGACTTACTCCCGCTGGGTTTAACGTCGTTTTCTCCAGGTGTCACTGAACTGGCTTCGGACTGGGTGGATTTCTTAGGCCTGTCAACTGAGTATTTATCATCAAATTATGACACATTGGAAGGTTGCTCTTAATAACCACACAACTAAAACTACTCAGGTGTCTATTAAGACATGGTATTTTCTGGTTAGTAATCAAACATGGCGCTGTATTGAATATACAGCCCTCCTATAATAATCAGATAGGCAACTTGCTAACTGCTAAATGAGAGAACTCTATGGTACACAATATTGCGCAGCCATTTTCATTTGTCTACAACTCAAAAAGGGAATACATAAAGATAAATTCATCTTAGAAGTTGCATGAGTGATATCTCCATGATTATCACACAGTAAACATTGTATCACCACGAGACTATGCTAGCATGCATTGGGAAACCTTGGTAATACAATAACTGCACCCTTACATGTAGAGCCAAGTAGAAAATTTACTGTGCAGAAACAAACTCTGCAGCTAAATAAATAAAGTGGGAGTCCCTGTTGAGGATGGCTAGAAAGACAAATTACTACTACTCTAAAAGTGAAATGTCTAATCCATCCCTCCCAATCCCAAACAAGCTCATTAAGTTGTAAAAAACAACAACAAAAATGGTAAAATTGGTCTGTCAAACAACGCTTACACTGAATATTTATTTTGTTTCACTTCAAAAGCATTTTAAGGAACTATGTCAAATCATCTTCAAAGGGTCTGGTCTTGCTAAAGATGGGGGCATCAGATCTGAGAGGAACTTATTTATCATGCAGAACACTGCAAACAGCGAGGGGGGAAATAACCTCTTCTGGAAGTTCACTTGAAATATTCAATTAAAGAAAAAAGATTGAGTGCGAAAAAAAAAAGGATTGATTACTTGCTCAAGTGTGTGGTTGAATAATTAAAAAATATTCAACAAGAGATAACTATTTGTCTTTTATAAGTGAAACTATTCAACATATGAACATAGATTTTTTTTTTTTTTTTTTTTAAAGGAGTTTTTCCAAAAGTAATAGCTTTATTTGCCAACTTTTTCATAAAACAAAACAAGATATGAAATTGGTTCTTCCATTGAGTTATTTTACCCCCTCTGGGTATGATATTATAGTCTTCATGGATGCAGTACTTACAGTGTCGTAAGGATTGATTCCCCAGTGGGATCTGAATAGGCTTTGGATTGGCCCGGCTGAGCCATTCTGATATTAAAAATAATTGTACGATAAAAACAAGACGTTAACACCTGATCCAAACGTATTACATAGAGCTGCCCTAGCACTTTGCAATAAAATAATGAATTTATTTACCAGACTAAGGTTACCAGTCAGATGTCATGACACAACATGTCACTGGTTTCCTGCTAATTTTTGTTGAGCAGAAAATAGTTACAAAACATTTTCTGGCTAAGCAGCTCTATAACGACTTGTAAACAAATATCAAACAACTTACAATAAGGGACTAGGGTGCTTTACTTGATAGCAATGAAAATTATTTACAAAAGACCTTTGTTTACTTTAATTCAAGGCCTTTGCAATTTATGTGTGTTTGAAAACTTAAAGAAAATCAGAAGTTAAGTTCTTTACCTTTGCAATGTACGTGTGTTTCAAAGTTGATAACAAGTTTGAAGCTGGTTTGCATTATCGACAAAGTTCTAATATTAATTAAGCTTTTTCCAAACTTTATATTTCCCCTACTAATAGAAACATAACCTTTTTTTTTTTTAACAAACTGAAAACCGTTTTTCATCCATTAGTCATACATAGTGTATCTGCGTATATAAAGGCTCCAGTATTAATAGCGGGGGTGGTGTCTGACTTATTTCTATGACTTATTTTAACTTACTGCTAGCTGCATCGTCACCATAAAGCAGTGCAGATGGCGTGAAAGTCTCTGGAATATCAAAGAAATTAAAGTATGTTCTGAATGTGCCCAAGTTTTACAGCATGCTCAAACGCACACTGAATAGCACAGTATGATACCCCATCCAACCCTCCCCCATCCCCCATGCATCACAGCAATTAAACATTGAGGCCTTTCCACACTACAGAAAATCTCTGTTGAACTTCAGTTCCATCAGTGTAATCTGGACTGACCTTTTCACGCAACAACATCTCAACGCAGTTTTAAGAGTCTTTATATTTCAAACATCAAGCATCAAATACCAAGAAAGACCGTAAGGGGAACTAACTGTGTGATTTTGAATTAATTTTGGGTTGGAAAAAAAAATCATCACATTGCTCATGAAACAGTCTGATCAAAATGTCAATCAGTTTATAAAATTCTTGATTCTTAAAAAATCAAGAGTTGATCAAAACAAAATTATTTTCCCCATTTGTGAAAACAAAAAATGTGAATTGTTGATTCACTCAAACCAGGAGAAAGAGTAATTGCAGACAAGAACTTCTGAAACTGGGATCCACATCTTAGAAGGTATATTGAAACGATGGCATTTGCAAAACTCCAATGCCTTGATCAAGGCTTCATAGAATCCAAGGAACTTTTGGAAAACAGTGTCCTCAGTGTTAGAGAAGTAGACCAAAGAGTATGAGTTCTTATATTTTGAGAAAATTACAGGATATTTATATTTATGAGGCAGACTTTAAAAAAAGTCCTTACTTTGTGATCTGTACAAACCATGCATCTTAAAGCTATCACACCATGCATCATGTACTCACTGTATGGAGAAAACCCTTTATCATTGCTCAATGCTGACCAAGAACCTAGTAAAGTCAAATATACAGGACAATCAAACTAATGCAAAAGGGATTCCTACACGCTTTACACTAAAAATTGACAGAGTTATATATATTTTGCAACAGAGATTAAACAAAGCCAGGGTGTGTTTCTTTCAGACATTATACAATGGGAATAAACTTGAATTACTATCACTTGATCTACGATTGCTATGATTTGAGCTTGAATATTATGGATTTGGTTACAGTGCCCCAAAACCATTCACTCTCAGCGACATTAATCTTATCAGAGTCCCATAAATCCCTGCCCACACAGGTGCCCTTTGCCTCAGAAAACTACGCTGCCCTTCCAGCCTCATTAATAGATTCAGTACAGTATCCCTAAACAACCCACCCATCACAAATTATCAGAGTTCAAACATTTGGGCATTGATTTACACAACATAGTGTAATATTTCTGCTGGATTTGGAGCTGTGCCTAGTCGGGACTTCTTCCTCAAAGGGATATCTACATCTAGGGAGTCAGGGTGCACACCATTCCTGGAATCATGTTGTACTTACTGCCAGATGGCTTTTCACTATCTCCTTTCTTGCTTGAAACTTTAAAAGGAAGATCAAAAAGTAGGAGGGAAAATTTAAATTTCTCAAAAGTCATCAAATGTCTTATTTTGTGTGAAGATAAATGTTGTTTGTTTACATTGAGATTTATTTTTCTTTGTATTTTTTGTTTCATAATTTATTGGTCTTTGTTCTCCTGACAATCAGCGCACAATGTTTCAAAATGTCGAAACTCTACTTAATGTATACCTTGACCTCAGTTTTTCTCTGGACCTAGTTTTCCCTACAAAGAGATGTTGTCCACATAGTTATGTAATACCTACTACTAAGCTACTCAATGTTACTGCCTACACTTTCTTTTCTTCAAGATATTTATCAGAACAAATAGAACAAAGACAGTTCTCTCAAAAAAAAACGTTCACATTTTTTCCTGATCACAGCAAATACTCCACATTGCCAATTGTATTTCAAAATACCAATCTAAACAGGATAAATTCAGCTGGTAGAAATGTAAACAACGTATAAAAGAAACTACTGAAACACTAAAAACAGCTTAAGGTTAATAATTAAAAAACAATATGGAATCAATCTTAAAACTTTATGCAAACCTCTTGTTCGAGCATGTTTACACTGTGAATAAAACAACGAACAGTCTACAGTTTTTTTAGTTTAACAACTTCAAATAATGAGAATTGTTCAATACCACTCAGCCAAAACTGTCTGTACACTTAGGTTAAGCATAATAAAACGACACATTTCTAAACTTGTCAATCTTTTGTCAGCATTAATAACAATGGTGTCAGCTAACAATGACATCAAAGATGACCTCAAGCTCATGCCGCGTTTTTTATATTCAACAGAATCTCATAATTAACTTGTATCTCTTTGTTTCATGACATAACAAAACAACTGAAGAAACAAACAAAAAAGAGCATACAACACTCCGAAAAATGTAAATAAACTGAACATGTCCAACAATGGTGCTCATGCACTATTTAAACTGTCAACTTTGACCTGAAAAACAAAGAGTTGCAACATTATCAGACAGAACATTACTGAGTCATGCTGAATGGTAAACCATGCAGGGTACCACTAAAACATCCAATCATATACAAAATAAAAATCAAAGATGAAATGTTGCCATGCCAATAAAGAAGTTGAGTTCTACTCACAAGGTCTAACCGGAGGATCATGGTACGTATTCCTTATCACAAATTTAGGTTTGTCGTTGTCCTTTCTCCAATTGGGCGACTGGACATCCTGGTTGGTATCATCCATCGAGGCGACTCTAAATCTTGGTTGGAATGTCTGATAGGTGTTTTGATTTCTGTTGCCCTCCTCCTCCTCATCAGGGGTTGCAGGGATGCCTTGAGACAACATGGCAAGGACATCGTCTTCCTTATTGACCTCAGGCCGTTTCCTCCCTCCCCGCCCAAGATCTGTCTTCCCTTCCTTGGACTCATTTTGAGGGATGTGACGTTGACTTGACGGTTTCTCTGGCTCAGGGATGACAGGAGCAAAACCCTGACTCAGCAACGACAACACATCTTCATCATCTTCTTCCTGTTTCCTCTTTGATGAAGCATCTTTCTTGGACTTCTCAATTATCTTCTTGTCCTCTTGCTTCTTTGCCACAAGGGGTGGCTTCAAACCCTTACCAACCTTAGCTACATCCCCATCATCTTGTTTGAAACTTTTCACTTGTCTCATGTCTTTATCTAATTTTGTTGACAGATTGTCACCTTTGACTTCATTTAGTTTGATCTTGGGTACTCTGCTCTCTTCACCATTCTGGACCTCTTTAGGAGCCCTGTCCATCACTGAATTCTTAGACGTACTGCTCTCCTCACTTGGAAGCCCACCACTAAGGAGAGCCATCAACTCATTCTCATCATCTTTCTTGTGATTCATTTTTGTTTTCTGTCCCGTATCTAATTTCTGCTTTGTTTTCTGGACAGGTTCTGGCTCTTGCAGGTTCTTAAGGCCATCAGTCTTAACGAAGGTGGTCTTGGCAAGTCTGTTGGTGTTTGATATATCATTGTCATACCCAGGCTTAGCTGGAGAATCGTAGAATGTTTGCACGAAGCTTGCGTCCGTTATCCCGTCCAGAGAGCCAATCTCAGAAACCCCTTCCTCTGTGTCTGAACCAAGAGAGGATTCATCATCATCACGACCTTCTGGGCCTGGAAGACCCTGACTGAGCAGCGCCATAAGGTCATCATCATTCTCATCAGATGGTTTTACCTTCTTAGTAGGGCCTGGGGTCATTGTGTTCGGAAGCTGAGCAAACTTAAAATTAAAGTTTCCTTTGACGGAGGATGGAGTCTTTGTGACCGAGGTGACCTTACTGGCGTTTTCATCATCTGCCAAGACTTTTGGTTGTTGTTCATCTGCACCTGTATAAGTGCCATCGAGTGAAGATGAGCATCTAGTGTCATCCTCCTCACTAAGCCAAGAAACCTCATCTTGATCTCGACCCTGATGTTTTTGGAAATCATCTGGAGGGGCGAGGCCGACACTGAGGAGCATCATAATATCATCCTCATCTTCTTCTTCTTGCCTCTTATTCCGACTCCCATTGTCTCTTCTCTTGATGGAATTTTCACCGTCATTTGACTTCAAAGATGTCATAGACACCTCTGAGGATGAGACAATGTTGGAATGAGCAGGCTTGACACTTGAGACTTCATCCTCCGTGATGCCCTGTGGAGTGTGGTTATCGGCGTCTTCCTCCGGTAGAGTCAGGTATCCTTCTGAATCAGACACGATCATGGACTCACGGTCCGCATCTCCGCCATCAGTCGTCACGGAGACCGTGTCATACCCAGCCAATGAGGACATGGAGGAGGATGGATGGATGGGCGTGGCAGTTGTACCAGTTTCCGAGGAGGCATAAGTGTAAGGATCGTACCTTAAACCCCCTCTCCTAAGTCGCTCAATGGCCTCCTCACTTACTGCATCCTCAAACTCTTCTTTAATGTCTTCCAAGTTTCCTTCCGTTAACAGGTTTCTCACCTCTTCCTGTGCATTGTCCACTTTCTGTTCCTTGGCCGCTGCAACTTTGTCTGCGGCTGGAAGCTTCATGGTAATAGTCTGCTCTTCATCCTCTGTTTTCACCTCTGAACCTTTCCTTTTATCATGTGAACTTTGACCCTTGACTTGAGCCAAACCTTTAAGGAAGTAAATAGGGAGAAGGTTGGGAAGGTAAGCATGGCAAAATGAGAGCATGCCTTGGAAGATAAATAATAAAGGAAAGTAGTTTTGAAAAAGATTAGTCAAGCCTGGGACCTTACTACATGTATGCAGACAGGGAAGAACCTTGTTTCTATTAATAGTCATCTCGTTAAAAAATTTGAAGGAAATTAGAAAACAAAGTATAGGTAAATCTTGAAGAAATTTGTAATGACATTATGAAGCCCATGCCTTAAGAGAAAATAATAAAGAAAAGTAGTTTTCAAAAAGATTAGTCGAGCCTGGGACCTACTTATACAGATGGGGAAGAGCCTTGTTTCTATTAAAAGTCATCTCAAATCTTGATTTGAAAATTGAAAGAAATTTATCAGACAACCTACAAGAAATCTTGTAATGGCATTACGATGCCCATTCAGAGATGGGTGTTCGTATTGGTTGTATGTATTTGAAGTAGTCGGGGGGAGCATACTGATGTCTGATTCTGATTTAGTGATGTCAGCATGCGGTGTCTGTTATTTCCCATCATGCAATACACATCCTCCTACCTCCCGCTTGATCTAAACCCTTTGAGGGCACTTTCTGTTTGTCGTTTCCGCTGCTGAACTTTGACATGAGGGACGCGAAGCCGCTTCCTTTTTTGGGAGGATTCTTTGGTTGTGCTGGTTCTTTATCCGGCGTGTTTCCTTTGACGTAAATAGATTTTGTGTTTTTATTTTTTACAGTGATGTGCAAGAAGAAATGTGGATAAAATCATTTAAACTCATCATCAATAAGAACACAAATAAAATGGAACAATATGCACAGATTTTTGAAGAGAAAAGTCAACACAGTAGCTATGTCAGGAAAAAAGGTCAATTCAGAACAATAGGTCATATTTAGGATACGACCCTGTGACAAGGTCAATTGGCAATAACATCAAGTCATTGTGAAGAATTTCATGCTGAAAATAGTATATAAAATGCATCAAAATGTATTATTTTTATGTGCAACAATTTCAAATGTGAAAACCCAGTACTTCTGCTTGTCAAGATGTATAACTTAAAATGAAATACATTATGCATATTAAAGTCTGTGTACATGTCACAACTCCCTTGAAAATCTCCAACCTGTTTATTGATATTTATTCTTCACAAGAAATAAGCAAGGCTGCAAAACAAGAAATTAGGAATCCATTAGTGCTTTATCTGATTGAAAAAAACAAAAGTAGAAACTGTACACACTGTATACAAATTGTAAGACGGCTTGCTTACTTAGCTTCGCCGAGACAGGCCGCAGTTTTGCCTTTAATGATATTTCTTCTTGATTTGCCTTCCCCGCCTGGGACACCCTTCCCTCAACAGTAGGAGCATCTTCAACCTCTTTCTCCTGCCTCATCTCTCGGCGTCTTCTCCGCCTCTCAGCTAAGACCTGCTGTAGTTCCCCGGCACCCTGGCTGCTCTCTGGCTTGTCTTGAAGTTACAGGGGGAAAGGAGTTCGGAAGAAGCGTCAGAGCACAGTAAAGGATGCTCAAAATGCTGCCATGGTAACATGCGGTTAGGACGCCTTGAATTACTATCACACACTTAAATGTACGCTGTCTCTGCTAAATCCATCCAGAGCTTACTTCACAAGTCATGCAGGGTATCATTCTCCGCACAAACATTTGAATCCAGGTTTTTTTGTTTTTTCAATCTTTTTAATAGGATTGGAAGGGTCAGGGTTCAAGGGTCATGCTTGCATCATCGAGGGTAGGTATGTGTCATCATTCTGTAATCCACCTGAGTTATGACTGGCTGGACCTAACGGATAAGTTATAAGCCACACCATGATCTCTACATGCTTATGCTAAAACCACATTGAGCTGCAACTGGATGATATGCCAGGCCAAGCTGACACAAGGTTCTCCTCATTTTTAGGAATATTTTAATCCAATGCTGTGTGATCGAACTGGTTACAAATCACAAGATTCTAACCCATTTCATTCTGTGAAGACAAACATTTCCGTAAATTTTCATAGAGCACTATTCATTTCCAAGTCACCAAATCCAGAGCATTTGTTAGCATCTGTCACACCGACATCCAATCAAAGATTCAAAATCTTGTTCACCCTGTCAGAATTTTTCATTCTTTTAAAATTGTTCAAAACAAAATTGTCTCCTTTCCGTAAGTTTTCATAGAAATCAATCCACTTTCACAATGGCAAATCTAAAGCAACTGTTTGCCTGGCAGTAATATCCATCGATCACACCAGCATCCTGTCAAAGATTCATCATCTTATTCGCACAGTTTATATCCTTCAAGACCTTCCATGTCATTGTTCACCAAATCTGGCAAGGGGAGATGTCAGGCCACCCTGGTCGACCAGTCAGAATCTTAAAGATGAATGAGTTATTCTTAAGCCTTTGCATCCTCAGCTCTACACCTCACGAGATTAACAAGCGCTGGGACTAAACCTTTTCTAAAAATGGCAGTGATTAAAAATGTCTAATCCCAATACATTGGCGCATTGCAAACGCCCCGACCAACATCCACTTAAGAAAGCCTGGAGAATGTCATCCGATGAAATACACCGTAGTGATGACTTAACTCCGTGCCAGTCAAAGTATATCCAGTGCAGTTATCAACACACTGTGACTTCAAACCACCATCACAACATTGCAAGACACCCCCTGTCCTTTCTTTTCTTCTCTCCAATAACAAGTTGAACCTCATGAATTGAAATCAACACATTTTTTTAATGGAAGGGAGTGAGATTCTGGATCAGCACCATCTGCTCTGATGTTTACTTAGTCTGTGACATTTCAGAGGTGTTAAATGTGACGGAGCGGTAGTGTGAGGCAATATGACTTGCCGATTGTTCTGAAGACCCGTCCAGTGTTAAGACAGACGCAGCAAGGAAAATGATATTTAACGCATGGCGGGAGTAATACAGAATCCTGCATTCGCTTTTGTCACATCGAACATGTTGGAAACACCAAGTGGAATTAACACTCTATAATGGGAAATTGAGAAACACTGGCACAAAGTGAATTAATCTGGGATCAACAATCTTGTATTCGCTTTGAACATCAAAGAAACTGACAGCTTGGTTGGGTTTATTTATAAAGCTCTACTTCTATACAATGATGGTTAGAAGTGCAATTTCATGAAGCAATAATTAATCTGAAATGCTATCATCGCTAAGAAACCTCAATCATATCAACAGCATCTTTAAAAGTAAACATCAACACAATGCATCATCCAAACGAAAATAACTCTCTTTCGAATAAGGTTTTCAGGCGTTTTGGAAAGAAAAAAACCTAGACGATTGAGAGTGTTGACTCTTCCAAATTAATTGTCAACGACCCCCTTTAAAAATGACAGCGGCTTCTTTGAACTGTCCCCATTTCAATCTTCAATCCTTCAGAATGGAAGTGTGACTATATTAGGCGAGATTATTCAACTCTGTCTAAAAGAGAGCACAGAAAGAAATCACAAGAAAGATAGGAAGTATATTATAAAGCAGACGGCCGAAGTGTTGAGATCATCACTTGGTTGCTAGACAACCATCGTCTGTCTTTGTGAGATGTTACCGGGTGGTCTAGATATGTTATCGATCCAGACGATTTTCCTCCTCTGATGCAGAATTATTAATATCATACTTTGAGACACTCAATTTTAAAGGCAGGGTATACTTTTAGTTAGTTGTCTAAGAGCGGTGTCCTCACTCGGTGTATTCCATCATATGCATAAAATAAAACACCTGTGAAAAGTTGGACTCTATTGGTCATCAAAGTTGCAAAAGATTATTGAAAGAAAAGATATTTGTAGAACTGTGTGCTTGCAGATGCCTTAAACTTTGGTAGTGAAAATTACCTCTTCCTCTTAAACTCTACTACTTTAAAGGGAGACCTCTACTACTTCAAAGGGAGCCGATTCTCACAATGTGTGATACTATCAACAGCTCAATCGCTCCTCACAAAATAAAGATTTTACTGTCATTAAAAGTGTATTCTCTGCCTTTAAAGGATGCTCTTCACAACGATGACAGTGGGGTTGAAATACGACTGTATTAATTTTTCAAAGCTAAAGTAACTGGGATGAAGTGCCAAACGTCAGAAGGTGATAGCAGTAAGCGCTGACTACACCAGTATATTCACAATGGAACAATGAGATCTTCATGTGGAAAATGTGAATGGAATAAAGTGAGCAGTTTTGCAGCACTAGAACCAATATTTAAGCATACAAAAGGGTTAAGTCTGTATTAGAAAATCCTAAACACATCCATAGGAAGAAAAAAAAATCACACACATCCACAAAAATCCCTCAGCTCTTAAAAAGATCTCCACACCTCTCCATCATAAAGCCAACTTAACCTTCCTGAGAAATATGGTATAAAAGTTTACATCTTTAACAGAAACGAGCACCCAGCATCTCATCACCAACATTTTAAAGAGATGAACATCAAGCTTCCATCAAGTTTATACTGTTGCAACCTATGCCTCGCTCATTTCTTGCTCAGCAAACAAATTTGCCTCGCTCATTTTCATCTAAACAGCTTTATAAAACTGGACCCTGCTCACTTCCAACTTGGCAAATAAAATGTGTATTTAAAAACAATATTTCCAGCCGCTGTGATATACATCTACACTCAATAGGTCAATTAAAATATAAAGTGTTGCTTTCAATAAACTTTAGAGGGAGATTGGAATGCTCAGAAGCCATGAACCCTGGTTGGCCTGGTCTGGATTCGGGATGTCATCTTGAACAGCTCACATGATATCAATATCTCTAATTGAAATGCCCTTTTCCCCCCAAGGGTAAATATACCTTGATCCTTCATCATGTGCCTCAATTCCAGGCAAGTACATGTCATGGTTACAGCAATACAATCTTCTTTCCGGCCAGAGCGATATTCCATAAAGCTGCCTTGCCAATATTAACACTTTAAGCTCATGACCAATATACATGTATACATGAAATGAAAGTTTAATAAGTATATCAAAGTCACAAAAAAAAAACATGCAGCCATAAGACCACCCAAGCGAAAGGCTTTTAAAATAAATAAAAAATATATCCAATAAACACATCCTAATGCTTGCATTATTGGCACATCACTGCATCACTGCATCTCTTATCTAGCTTGCACTCTACAGAGCTGTAGCTCTATGGAACATGGTCAAAATGTAAAGAATTAATTGTTAAAATGCAATGTGGATCGCCTGTAAATGAAGAAGAAATGATTTATAACATTCAAGCAAGCCGCACACGCAGGGGGAATGTTAAATCAGGCAGAGAAGTAGGGAAGGCATCGGTTGTTTCTTTGAGGGTGCTGTGCAAGCTTTAGATTCTTCCAGGATAAGTTGAGGAAAACTGATGGAAATGGTGCTTCCAAAATTTCTTATGGAAATGACTGGAAACTTGCGAAAATATGTGGGAAACTTTTAAAACCTTGAGTGTGGGACAATATTGATCAATCAATCTACCTTCCAATATTGTTTTTATTGGCATTTGTCATTTAAAGAGGGGAAAATGTATAGAAACTCTCTTAAAGGTTCTAATAATTTTTGTTTAAGGAACCAGTGTTCCAACTGAAACTTTTCAATGATTTTCAATTAGCTTTGACACACTTTTTGTTATCAGGGTAGGTTCTGCACGCAAAATAATCTAGAATGTTAGCACACCATTTCGCGTACTTATGGTTAGCCGCACTATGATATTGGGCCCAGGTGTTCCAATTGGAGGCAGAAGTTTCTGATCAGTTTAGGATCGAATTGTATTTTCCACCATTAAAAATCCCTGTAGAGGAGACCTGTTACTATGGGTACCATGAGAAGCAGGAAAGAAAGAGGGGAGATTTAGCGGTCATTGGGTAAAGCAGCCATTGGGGGGGGGGTAGCCATGCCTCAACTCACTGGCTGGTACTGGCCTTAACTCGTTGGGTTGGGGTAACGCGTTTGCGATTATATCCCCCGGTGCTGATGCCTGACGTATTCTTCCTCGCCTCCATGGGATTTTGGCTACGTAGGAAAAAGGTCATTATTGGTTTTTATTTTGTAAACGATTATTTGCAGCTAAAGTCAACCAATATGGGTAAAAAAAGGGAAACCATTTTTTGATTTTACAACTTTTCTGATTGTCAACACTGCAAAACAGGAAACAAATAAACTTTACACAAAGTTATGTGACAGGCCCTTCCCCAAAAAGAAAAAAACAAAACAATACCCCTTACCTCAATTCAAGAAGTATTTCTGAAATAAAACTTACAAGATTTAACGTAAAATGAATTCCATTAAGTCACAGTACATTTTCAGAACTTAAACACAGAGAATTTAAGAAGTGCATTGCTGGTACGGTCCTTGACTCCTCACACAAAATCGAGAAGAAAAAAAACAAAACAAAGAATTACAAAACCGGGTGAAATAAAGTGAAAGGAACTTACTACTGCTGTTTTCTGAGGCGCTAAAATCAGTGGTTCCAGCCGACGTATCCTCCCTGCTAGATCCGTCTCTATCTGGAACCCTTAACCTTGCCTTCCTCTCTTCCAACTGCTCCTTAACGGTCATTTCAGAGGAGAGAGACGAGTTGTCGATGGAAACTCTTGGGCGACTCCTCCTGGACCGGTAAAGATAAATAATTGTAATATTGGCTCTTATATAGGGCAATTCCAAAGATTGATCATTGCGCTTCACTTACCCCATGCCATTTATTTCAATCCTGGAACCATCTCAGCTCCTTGGGGAGTATACAGCCTGTGCTGCCAAAGCCCACAAAGCTAAATCAATCACAAGAACCATTTCTACCCTCAAAGGTACCCATTCACCCAACCACCCACCCATATTTTGAAAAACGTTTGATGACATACCTATTATCCCGTCTCCTGTTGGAATCATGGACCCTATCTGCATCCTGAGGAGTCAGTTCCTTCCCAAGATCCAACGATCTCCTTAACTCCCTCCGATCTCCTCCATACTCCGCCGTCGGCTTCAAGGATCTCCGTAGACTCTTCCGATCGGCCGTCTCGGCACTACGACGGTGTTTCCTGAGATTATGTTTGCGTTCTACGGGAATATCGATGTCACCATCCTCTTTCTTCAGGGAGTACTGGATGCACAGGAGGAAGAAAGAGATTTTTTTATAGCAGGGTCCATTTAAGGGTTCTGTTATCCAGACTTTCAACAATCCAGTGACTGAGTGTTAGGGGTTGATCTTACAAAGCACTAAGATTCATCTTAAGATGAGTTGCCAGTATTGCCATGGTGATGTGTATTGTGATATTACACTTTGCTTAGTAATAAATAGTGGTTTGCAGTTAACATCAATTTTATTTTTTTGAGAAATCGGGCCCTGGTTCACCAAACTCAAATTTTTGTGTTACCAGAACTGAAGAGTGTGGGTTCAGTTCCGAGCCATTGACCATAATCACTTTATTAAGAGAAGAGATTTTCCTCCATGTTTCTGGCTTGGTTTGCAGCATCACCTTGCCAACCAATACAAGGATAATTAACCCTTATCCTTCCAAGTCTTTCTATATCCTCTTTGCTAAAATGAAGGATTCAAAAGGACTGAAGACAAAAATAAATATTC
This sequence comes from Asterias amurensis, assembly GCF_032118995.1. NCBI lineage: Eukaryota > Metazoa > Echinodermata > Asteroidea > Forcipulatida > Asteriidae > Asterias > Asterias amurensis. The sequence goes on along the minus strand of NC_092650.1, from coordinate 346,189 downwards.
TTATCAATGGTTCAGTCATTCCAATCTTCGTCCAAACAATTGTGGTCTAGTGTCTTGCTTAAGGACACAAGTGTATTGACCTGGACTCGAACCAACACTCTACTGATCAGAAACACCACAGCTTGAGTTCGGTGCTTTTATCCACTCGGAGGCCACGACACGAAATAGTCCTAAGGTCTAATGGAGACATTCTTGAACTTATTAGAGCCCAAGGATCAATCTATAAATCATCATTAGCCATTTCAGTGCAAACTGTTTCTCCATACTAACACGCTAATAAGAATCACTAAGAGAAATATCTGGACTTGTACACCCCTAACCAAATGTCACAAGACCTTTCAAAGTAATTGCATCTTAAGTCTTCACCAACGTCTCATGGATCCTGCTGGTTAAGGACATTGCCACTAATGGGTTTACCTCAAGTTACAACTCTATTTGCTATCCTAGAAGCTCCTCTTATAAACACAGCAGGGTTGGATGTACTGAAAGCTTGACAAATTGATTTGAAGCAGTGGCGCAATATGCTTTCACCAGTCCTTCATTTAAAGAAATATGATGAGAACTATGAACGACCCTCCTTAAAGGGACTGTATACTTTAGATAAGAGTGTTGTCTATCCATTTTTTAAATCACGATTTCAAACTTCTCTTATAAACACAACACGGCAGCACGGTTGGATGTACTGAAAGCTTGACAAATTGATTTGAAGCAATTGTACGTTGTGCTTTCACCAGTCCATCATTTAAAGAAATCCAACTAGAACTAAAAACTGCCCTTCTTTAAAGGAAGTGTATGTCTACCCATTTTTAATATCATGTTTTCTCTTATAAACACAGCATGACAGCACAGTTGTATGTACTGAAAGCTTGACAAATTGACTTGAAGCAGTGGCGCATCGTTATAAAATGATGGTCCCTGGATAATTGCTGCTTGCGTGTACTTTTCTATCAATTCCAGACTGGAACTTGTAATACTTGTCCATTAATATACTTACCCTGTGCTCCATCTTTAATGTGGGCATAATCTGTATTTAACTACATACACATTTATAGAAAGGATTAGATGGAAAACAGGCTAGACAAAATTCAGGGCTTCATTTTTCAGCAGGCAAAACAAATTTTTTACAAGGCTGAAATAAGACAGCTGAAATTGCTCATCCCTGAAAATGTGACATGATTTAATGCGCAGTTATAAACACCACTAGACATCACTGACTCATAGTGTTATCCAGAGGGGTGTCTGAGTATCTTTTGGACACATTGTTGTTAAGTTTACACTCCCTGTTTTTTCCTGTCATTTAATGTGTTGTAAGTCAACAATTTAAACACCCATTTTTTTGAATTGGCAGCAAATTTTGACACTTTCTACTAAATCCAGGCTAAAACCCTTTCTGACTAATCATTCAATCCAACAGAGAAATGGATGAACCCGCTCGTGTTGCCCGTTTCTTTTTTGGGGTTTATCAGACAAGAATGACTCATTCTGTCTACTTAAAAACTAGCACAAGGCCATCGCAAATCCCCCAGAGAGATTGGGTTCTAAATATAAACTATATGGTTCATTTATCTTATGGAAAATCAGCATGCTGTCGTTAATTTTTGTATTATTGTTTAAAGTGGTAATTAATTTTTAAATCTTTTTATTTTGAATGTTCATATTGCTTTTGACCTGTGTGATGCAGGTTTGATATTTGTTCAAATACTTGTTCGTGTGGTTGTGTTGTCATGTAGCATTGAGAAGACTCTGCTTTCGTCAGATCGTTTTTTTTTATATAAAATTTGTGTATTTACCCTTATTTTCTTTCTTTTTGTAAGAGGAGTTTGAAACTTTAGGAAATTGCAGGAGAGGGAAAAGTTGCATTTTTTATTTTATTTTTTATTTATTTTATTTATTTATTTATTTATTTATTTATTTATTTATTTATTTATTTATTTATTTATTTTTTTTTTTTGGGGGGGGGGGGGTTATTTAAGGAGAGTAGCTTTGTGCTGGACTAGAGCTAGGATAAAAAGATGGGATACAATCAAAATAATTCCCCTGTATGTCATTTCTTTTGTTGCTCTATATTTTTCCTAAAATAAAGACACTGGACACTATTGGTAATTGTCAAAGACCAGTCTTCTCACTTGGTGTACCTCAACATATGCATAAAATTATAAACCTGTGAAAAATTGAGCTCAATTGGTCGTCAAAATTGCGAGATAATAATGGAAGAAAAAACACCCTTGTCACACGAAGTTTTGTGCTTTCAGATGCTTGATTTCGGGACCTCAAAATCTAATTCTGAGGTCTTGAAATCAAATTCGTGGAAAATTACTTCTTTCTCGAAAACTACATTATTTCAGAGGGAGCCGTTTCTCACAATGTTTTATACTATCAACCTCTCCCCATTACTTGTTACAAAGTAAGTTTTTAATGCTAACAATTATTTTGAGTAATTACCAATATTGTCCACTGCCTTTAAATACTTTAAATACAATGAATTTGGCTGTGTAAGCATGGTATGTAGTTGGATGTTTAACTTAATGTCTGGTGGCTAGACTCCTACCTCATACAGCTTGAACTGTTCCACCAGATCTAAATCAGTCCCCTTGCCACTCATCAACTGCTTGGTAGTCTCCTCGATTCCTTCTTGTTCCAGGGAGTCTGTGATGTCATAGAAGGTATCCTGATCAGGTATTGCATTCAGGGTCTGACAAACAAATAGGAAATCAATAATTATTCATCGAGGATTTGAAAAACCCTATTATCTTGGAACTTCTCAAAAAAGTGCGAACTCAATCATTATACTAGCCAAGAAAACAGAAGAAGTCTCAGTTTCAGATGTGGCAGGTAAACCCCTGAGAATTATTGCAGGGAAAACCCATGCAGTAAGGACGAGACTGAAAACCCAATCCACATAGTGACTCCACCATGAATCGAACTAGGGTCCTAGAGGTGGAAGGCGAGGAAAGATACCACTACGCCAACCCAACCACCCAATGTGGCTTTAAAATGTAGGACCATGGATGGAACGTACTCCAATGTACTGCAATCTACTGAAAATGTCTTACCTTATTAATAAGGGACATGGTGTAGACCAAGATTTCAGAATCTTGTCCCTCATCCTTCAAGAGATTCATCACATTGCTCCATGTTTGCTTCCCTGAAATCATCAAAATAATAATATTACAAATAATATATGTACCAATTTGCCTGTCGATGCTATAGTCCAAAGGAACTGGTTTCAGGAATGCTGAAAGGCCCACTGAACAGTGTAACCGTGTAAGGTGCTTTGCTACAATGACTAAAAGTGACTAATAACAATGCCTGTTGTTCATTATCCTCTGGCAAGGAGATATATAACTTTCTTATCATAGTCCTGCAGCCGATTTCAAGTAACGCTAGGATTAATCCTAACTCGAGTAACTCGTCCTACTCTAACTTAGGACGGGTTCAATGCGTCCTACGTATTTGGATACGGAACTGAACCCGTCCTAAGTCCTAAGATTAATCCTAAGTTAAGAAGAGTTTGGTGAAATCGACAGAGAGTAGGGGTTAAAACTAGATTATCCTCATATGGGATTTGAGGCATTACATAGTGAGGTATTAATGTATATTTGGTTTGCCATAACACCATGTGTATATCTACTTGCTCGGTAAATTATGTTCTTATAAGAACTTGTCTTGCTTTATATATATATATTACTACAGCGGAGTAGATTTTTTGGAATTTGGGAGACTTTTCAATTCCAAAAAGAACCATCCTACTTATTAACTACTACCCAGCCGGAACGTAAGGAAGCAGTCGGGACTACTACTTTAGCTAAGGTGGATCGAGGGGATTTCTCTGCCGAGGAGTGAGTTCTAAATTGGGCGCAACTAGCTTGCTCTAGTCATCGTCAGGTGACTGTATTAAGACTGTGTTGATAAGTTACCTTGTTCTTTATCGACTACACACGTTGCCTGATACAGAACTGTAGCATTTGATTCTGAGTATTCAACAAAGACTAGAAGCAGTTTCAACGAGGTTTTTACCACCAGCCGATACTGCAACAAACCAAAGTAAAACAGAGTTATGAAATTAGAAAACATATCAGTACAGAGTATTGACACATTGAAGACTAAAAATGCATTCAGCTATGATCTGCAAAACTGTACTGAATTTGATAGATGTTAAATTGTGCATTAAGGATAAAGAGTATATTCTGTTTAACCCTGACGGCAATCTGGATTAAGCACTGTAAACATGGTATACTCAGTACTTTCCTGAGTTCAGTGGGGGGAAAAACCCACAGGCAAATCACTCGGATGGGATTCAAACCCCCTGACACATTGCTAAAGCAGATAGATGTCTTACCACTGGACCTACGAGCTTTCCCGGTGGATAGAGGTATATCGGTGTAAATTAGGTAACAAATTTGTTACTAACTAAGAGGTTGTTTTAAAGGTATCATACAGGATTGGTAAAAACATCATTGTTTGACAAGTCTAAAAGCTTGTACTGATGATGAAGTTCATACTAGAACCTACTTTTGGATTGCTGCTTCATGTCTTGTGTGTGTGGCACGGGGCAGAGCAAGAGCAGGGTTTACCCTTAACTGTTTCAGTGACTAGCCAGCATGACCAGTTCATGCTAGTTCATACTAGAACCTACTTTTGGATTGCTGCTTCATGTCTTGTGTGTGTGGCACGGGGCAAAGCAAGAGCAGGGTTTGTCTTTAACTGTTTCAGTGACTAGCCAGCATCACCAGATACTACTTGTTACATGTCATTAGTTCCCAGCTTTTTACTTGCCAATACTACATGTACTTCTCAATAATTAGGGATGCTTTTCAAAATTTAACTAGCCAGCTGGATTTGACTGGTCCTCAGGCATCTTAATTGGCATTGGCAAGTGGATCACTACCCACATTGGAGTATTGATGGACATTTTGATATAGCGGGTCCGTGCTTATTGGATCGGTCTGGGACCAAGACTCAAGTTATGTACCTTTGATGATAACAATGAATAGAGCCATTGCACGGTGTCAGTGTGTTCAATAACTCCATTCATTCCATCCACATACAGCATGATCTGACCAAGAGCTGGCAAACAAAACAAAAACAGAATTCAAGACTTTAGTAAAGAATTGGTAAGTGCAACAACAAAGTAGGATTTGAAGAAACTTTCAATGGTGGGAGTATAATTAGGTGAGGTTTGTGGTAGCACCATGAAGACGATCAGAGCATACTGATCGAAACGCGAGTTGTCAACCACCAGTTCTTTTCAGAACCAACACTACTCCAAAGAGATTAATACGTTGCTACGGCAAACATCACCTAATTATAAGAACAAAAATGAAAACTCACTGATTTTAAAGGTGCCAAACTGCCACAGAAATATTTCCTTCTAAATGATGGTAAAAGTATTTAAGCACATGTTGGCCCCCGCCCTCCCCCCCATTCCCTATTGTTTCTTCATTGTGAATTCTTTGGAGGTTTTTCTTTTTAGTTGAGTAGGAGGGGTGCACGAGAAGGAAATAGTGTGTCATTTGGAGGGTGGGGGGCTCCCTCTGCCACGTATTGGGCATAGCATAATTTGAAATCTGCGAAATCATTATTACTTGTTTCTACTGACACAATCCAAAGAAACATAAAATGCTTCACAAATTATGTATTTTTATGAAAACGTGAACTTCAAATTTTGTGACATTTCCACAGGTTGGTTGTAAGAAATGTTTGTCGAAAACGAGAGGATGGGAGCTAATTGCTCCTCGCAACAACAAAAACAATGAAGTACTTTTTAAGAGTTTAAGATGCAACGGCGTCAAAACAAAAAAAGGAAGGGTGTGGTGACAAATGTTTACCTCTCTATCCAGGAGGTCAGTAAAAAATACTCTAAAAGTTTCAAGAATAAGTAAGAAACTGTTCATAACCTATTAAATACCCTGTGGTTATTATTTTGTTCTTCATGAATTTTGTTCAATTTTATTTAGAGAAACATGGCCAAGAGTGGGATGGTCCTCACCTCTGAGGATGTAATTCTGGTAGTTCTGGTCAGCATCTGTTCCCACCTTAATAAGACACGCCAGTCCATCAGCACTGACAAACTCATGCACCAAGTCTTTGTCATCCTATAGTAAAGACAGAAAGGAAATAAATGCAGATAATGAAAATATATGGAGAAATTAGAACTTAAACTGCAAAGAGTCTTTCTCGAAGGCTAAAAAAAGTTACTAAAAAAACTTATCATAGTAGCTTTTAAAGCATAAATACCTCTTAATAGCAGTCAGAATTGCATCCTCACTTTAAAGAAGCAAAGCTTTTTTCATTTTCAAGGACACTGTTGTTGCAAAAAGGGATATGCCCCATTTTGTTCTGCCAGTGGCTTTTAAATGCACAGTGGTACCTTGTAATCCCTTATAAAGTGCTATATAAATGGGTCTAAGAAATCATAAAACTTCAAAACCTGTCTTAAACAATTTGTCTTTGCTCAAGCTCATTGATTACCTTACTGGTGGATACATGCGCTATGTAAGACTCATTATTATTTTGCAGACATTTACAGACTCCTGACTCTCTAAATCATTTAAGTTATATATTTGAAGGTTTGATTAAGTCTTTCATCTTTGTGATGTTAAATCACCTCTTTCCAGAAAACCTGTACGCTCTGTTTTGTTCTCGTACGCTGAGAAAAGCCACCATTCTTTGTTTAGTTTGTGACTTGAATTTTTGACTTCAGTTTTTGACTTGTGTTTCTGACTTGAGTTTTTGACTTGAGTTTTTGACTTGAGTTTCTGACTTGAGTGTTTGACTGGTCCGAACTGTCAATGCAGCCTACTCTTCCTCTGCTGTCACTCAACGCAATCCTACACAAACACAGCATTTCCTTTTGCTCTATTTGTCACATTATGCCCCGGTCCATGTAAGAGCCACAGTAAGCCACAAGGCTATCGCTAATATCCTCTTCAAATTTACAGCGTCTCACGAGGCAAACATAAGACATGTTGTTGCCGTTGTTTTTCTTCTTAGCAGAAAATAGCTGCCTTAACTTTTCAACATCATCTCCCAATAAAACGACGTAACAACTCCAGATCACCTAGACAATTCAGTTAAAGCAATGCTACCTTTGTCATTGCAAACCCTTCTTTTTAAAAAACACCTCTTTTTTTAAAATACTTTTTTTCAAAACTAATTGAACATGTCCTGATCCAGTTCATTTCATAGGGCTCAAAATTTACACTAGACCATAGGACCAGAGGCTAGAGATTTTAGTATTAGGCCAGTAAGCTCATGACTGTACAATTCACCAGTTCTGAATTTCGTTTAAATGTTGACTTACCGACTGGTAAAAATCTTCTAATTCTGTTCAGTATTGAAGAACACTTACTCATAAAACAAATGAGATAAATATTCTCTTAGTGCTTCTTCAAATTAAAACAATTTAAATGTAAAATGGTGTAGGTATTTTTTCCCTTCTTCACCCATTTCAATTCTGGTCTTGTCAAAGTGCAATCTCACTCCCCCCTCATATTTCAATTCTGGTCTTGTCAAAGTGCAATCTCACTCCCCCCTCATATTTCTTACAGGGGTGAAAGGCACTGTTGATAAAGTAAAAACCCAAATTCAAAGGTAAGTTAGGATCCCTTGGAGAGCTAAGTTTCAAGGAGCATTTGGGAACAGTAATAGAGAGGTGTAGATAAAGAGAATGCCCTCTCTATATCATGCCCTCTCTATATTAAAAAAAACCCAGATAATTCTTTGAACACCATTCAGACACAAAGAGGTCTGAAATCAGGTGAAAGTCTTTTAAGACTTAAAAGTCTCTCATCCCTATGTCTTGACCATCCTCCTCCATCTTGACCCGCCTCATTAGCCATGATGACGTTAACAACACAGAGCCCCGCTGTCTCCATTCATCTCTGTCTATACCACCATGGTCCTCATGTTGATGGAGGAGAAATACAAACACCACGCAAGGATGAAGTTCAGTTTAATGGGAGAAACCTACAGCAATAACCAACCTAAACATTTCCTATTGATTGAAAGGTCACGGAAACCAAAAAGGTCAGGAGGTATTTTTGTCCACTAATTCAATATTGACTGACTTTGAGGAGAATTTAAATTGGTAATGCAGTAAACTTGACCTTTCAAATCAAATGTTTGACTCGAATGGTGTTAAAGACAGTCATCGCAACATTTAGGGGTACATAAAGAGGAAATTGCCTTCAGTGGCAAATTTAACAGTGTTGTGAGTTCCCTGTGGCACTAACCAACAAAATGGAGGAAAGAAGAAATCAGTATCAGCTGAGAATTTGAGAAAGTGATCGTCTCAAGGTGTCAACATATTCACAGACATTCAAGGAAACAACAAGTGAGGTGGGGGGGGGGGTCAGAGAAAGTGTACAACTGTAAAAATGTATTTAAACATGTTTATGCTTCTACAGTAGAATCAACAGTAGCACACAAACTAGGGGAAATTACTGGAACTCCAGCATGCAGTCAGGTCAATAATGTTGGTTTTGTAGTTGCTGATTTTTATTTGGAGACTATCAGGCCAGGAATCCCATCTTTGAGAGGGCAAGTTAATTTCCTTCTTTATAAAAGGCACTTCCATTGGACAATTGCAAAGTCTAGGGGAAACTTCTGAGGGGCACCAAGGGCAAAGAGCAACAGAGGTCCCCCATGCCATGGCATTGATGTGATCCAGGCCTACATTTTAAACTGCACATTGAAAAAGACAGACATAAGTTATTTGGAGGAGGGACGACGAGTAAAACAAATGATAGTACTCTCAGGGCATCCTTAAACATGTTTAAACTTTGGGTGATCCCTCTTAGGTTAAAAGAGAATCCAGTAAAAGATACACCCACAATAAATGTCTGTGGCTCGTTTGATTTCCTTGAATCGACATGTCTCCCCAATGGCTCCAGAATTTTCCATTGACAACAACGACGACATACTGCTGTGTTAGATTCATTGTGGACTCCTGTCTCAGCTGTGATTAGACTCATATCATGCTGATGAAATCAAACTCACCCCACAGGTAATGGAATTTCAATATTTAGCGGAGTGGCGGCAAGACTTTCTGAAGATAATAACGTCCTGATTATCTACAGTAAATCAATATAATTTGCACTTTATCAAAGTAAGATTTTATTTTTGTAAAGCTAATTTCTTGTAGTTAAAAAGCGGCTCCTCCATTATGCGCCAGATAAATGTCTCGGTTTGGTATCAATATTATTAATAAGCAGGACACTCCTTTTCAGAACTAAGTACTCTCCCGATGTCACTTTCTTGCAAGGCTTTGGAAAAGTCTCTCAAGTTGAGATGAGAAGAGAATGAAGATATAAAGAGAATCACAAAGTATGAAAACTAATCAAATTTACATATTAAGGACAGATTAAAGTGAAAGGGAAAATAAATATTTCTTTCACAAAAACTAAATTGTACGTACCTGAAATATTTGCTTCAAGGAAAACAGGGCCCTCCTAAGCTCCCTTCCAGTTGAGTTGAGCAACTTTTCTGCAAGAGGGAAAAAAGAGAAAAACAATTGTAAACCGGTTTCAAAATTACTTTGTTTTAAATTCAGAACATTTTATGAAACTTCAACACTGGAAATATCTGTTTACTGCATTCTTGACAGTTGACATACATACATACAACAAATGTTTGTAAAGTGCCTTTACATCAAGATCAAAGTGCTGAACACACTGTCGTCCTTCAGATGGGAAATAAACTAGTTGGTCCGGTGTTGTATAATGCACATAAAAGAACTTAGTGCACTTATTGTAAAGAGAATGGGTTTGCTTGGGTGTTCCTGGTCTGATCGGCTGCATAATGTGCCACCGCATCTTATAACGCATTACATGGTGAAATAAAGGGAGAGGTCTCATACTTCAAAAACATAGCTCTGCATACATGTAACTTGCAGGGAAAAAATACTAAGTCATTTAATAGGCCTATCAGGTAAATAAAGCGTTAAGAACTCAGATTATCAGTGTGCAATATGATAACTTCTTGATCATTTCCTAAGTCAGACAGAAGTGGTCAGAAAGCTGTCACGATATAAAACCTTAAAGTTTTGTCTCTTTTCTCTTTGCACATTGTAACAAGTTGGGTCCACAAACATTGCTGCTTTTTGTTTTTACCCTTGTTGGCTTTGTGGCTTGCTGTTCTGTTCATTTTCATTTTCAAATGTAAAATGTAGTATGGGATCCACAGATATTCCCTCAACACACAGGGTATGTTTTTTCAGCAATTTTGCTTTGATGGGATTTGTGTCTGTCAATCTTTTTTTCTTTTTTTCCCCCAGTTTCTGGCTGTTTTGACTTTGCACACTACTGAATGCTAAATTATAAGTACATGTGTAGCAACTGATTACTTTTGGGTAACAACTGATAAATTGGCCCCCAAAATAAAAAGGAAATTGTTAGCTCCCACCAAATGTTCAACATGTTTTGGTTAAATAACCTATAGGTGTATATTTGGTTTGTGGTTAAAAAAAAAAAGTTTACTTGTGGGTAAGAGAACTTTTGAGGAATTGTCATGCTATAATCTACAAGTACGACAAGTTCTCAAAAGAACATACTCTACCTAGCAAGTACACAATTGCTGTTACCACAAATCAACTATCAGTAATACCTCACCATGCAATACCTCAATTCCCACTTACATAACCTACAGTATAAAGAATGAATACAAAGCGTAGACTTGATCTATCGCAACTACTTGTACAAACAAATAGCGATGGTAAAGTTGAGTCTTTTTTTTTAAAATAAATACACTAGTGAGCTGTTTTCACTCTTGAACAGACTCAAAGACACACCCCCTCCCCCCAATATCCAATCAATCAATGGATAAAAACATGACCAGCCCATATTTCGGTACCTGTTAGCTCCTTGATTTTGTCTTTCCTGACATCCGTGCAAGCGTACACTTTACTCCGTCGATTTACATTCTTCCGACTCCAAAACCGAGTCAGCTCCGAATCAGAGCTCATGATTAAAATCACTACTTTATTCCTCCTTACACCATCCAACAAGAAACATCACAGTATTCCAACAGTCCATCTCCAGACAGATTCTTCTTGTTAAGAGTCCAGTTGACATGAATTCTAGATGGCTATTCCAACTAGGCACTAATAGTAACACATCCAAGAAAGCTGCGTATTCACGTATACAGAATACATGTCCAAATATATACAGATCCGCAAGAAATCCAGCGGGTAATTCTCACGCAAGTCTCCAATATGTACATTCATTAATCAACGACGATGACAACAACAAATATCCGTACACATTCTAGCTCCATAGGTAGACTGACTAGCCCACCTCAGCTACTTCTTACCAGACATTTTGCCTTGGCTGTTTTGACTTGATGACTAAGTTTTAACTAATGTAAGATGCTGTTTAAGCCTAACTGCATCTGCGGTAATGAACACCACGGAGGTACTGACAATGACAGGCTTCCTTATTACTACATATCCTCCATCATAGGTTTCCGATGGCATCCGTTGTACAGTCATACTCTCAAAGTTTTATCAAGTAATACCTGCCCTCCAAAACAAAAGAAACAGACGCAACAAAAAAATCTTGCGAGAACATACCAATCCAGCAGCTGAGTACAAAGCCTAGGTATTTAAAACTGTTGCACTTTCAGCTGTCCCAGACATGGGTGAGTTCCAATTACGACCCCCGTAAAAATGTTACATCCTTTACTAAGCCAGGGCAGTGGGCCATACCATGAGTGCTAAAAGGGGTGTTCATCAAAAAAAGTTTCTGAAATTTCATTTATTGGCTATTAATAGCCAAGGTCAACAAGCTCATATACGTTCAATTCAATTTGTGAATGTCTTAAGCTTGTTTTAGCAAGATTTATAACTTGCTCTTCCTAAAGTAGAGGGAGGCATTATAGGGTGTCAAAGGCACCCTGTGGATTGACTTATGATGTAAATTCTGAAGTATTTATTTCATAATACCATTCTCCCTCTGGTATAGAAATAGCTGTAAAAAAAACTGCGTCATATCTTTGAGACTTGTATGTTACTCTTTACAGTTGGTGAAAACATGTATGTATTTTGGTACATGTGCGTAATGAATTAAGATCGGTAAAAAAAACCGTCATGTTTGCCAACGTCACTTATGTCATTCTGGAAAATACATATTTGCTCCATGAAACAGAAATTCATTTTGTTTTTGTTTTTATATAGATATATATAAAGCTCGCAAACATTCCTTCAGATGATAGATGACGTAATAATTCCTGTAAAGACAAATACTCAACTCACTCTGACAAAATTTTAAACTTCTTGGCATTTTCCATATTGCGTAACAGCAAGGAGAGGTTGAACATATTTGGGATATTTTTATGCCACCATTTTAGAGCAATTCCTCTAAAAGAATGAACATTCTGAATTGATGTTTGAAAGATTATTTTCACAATAAATACACAGACACAGTGTTTGGATTCCACATGCTTTCTAAGATAATAAAAGTTTGTGTTTCTTGCCAATCCCTTCTCACAAGGTTTTATGATATAATGTTCAACATTCTATTAGGTCTTCAAACTATTCTTCAATCAAGGGACAGCCATCTTGTTTTTCCCATTTAACCCATATAATCAAACTGAGGCTGGAAGTGCAAATAGTATGGTGCCTTCTTGGTATGACAAGGGTTTGTACGCGAACACACACAGGGGACAAGACAAAGATGGTGGAAGCATCCCCTGTACAGTGTAAGCCCAAACAACTGAGGAACAAATTAATTTAGTCACAATGTAGGAGCCTGCACTTTAGAATAAAGTTACCAGCCAAACTACCATGTCATGTGTACAATTTGGACTGGTATCCTGCTCATTTTCAGCTAAGCAGAACATTGCTTAGCAATTTTTCCTGTTTAAGCAACTCTCTGAAATTGTGTGCGGTTAGGAGCCAGTGTGTCAAAATGCCAGATGAGTTTGATGACGAAGCAGAATTCCTAGGATGTCAAACACAGACAGTCACTAGCATCTGGTCTACAACTCATCCCACATGCAGATTCTTCGTAAGGCCATGCACAAATAAATAGTTGGGTCTGCATTTGACTTATTTCCCCAACCATTAGGTTTTTCACTTTTTTTTATTATATCCTAAATAGGTTTAAATCTCTGAAAATAATTAAATTCAAACCAAACTGAGCCAACACTTTTGATTTCACCTAAGATAGCTGCAGTCAAAAGTGTCAGCTCAAAAGTATTAAAAATAAAAAAAACTCAAAGGTGACTTTGCTATGATGTCAATTTTTCAAAGTTGGGAGTTCATTAGATACACCATGGATTAACACCTTGATTATCATGGGTTAAAAACAAAACATGGCTAAAAACACCTAGAGTAGGAAACTGTTTAGTCTCGCCAGTGAGCTAAACTTAACATAAATCCTACAGTTTTGTTTCTATCGATGCATAGCTTTTCAGTACCAAACCTCATCCTGACAGTCTGCAAAATATTTAAAAGAGGAAGAGATGATATGGTCTTGTAAAAATACATATTTTTATAACACATGATCTGTAATGTAGTGATTTTCTAGAATCCTGCAAAAGCAAATACAACAAAACACAAACAAGTTTTTGTTATTATCTGGCCTAATGTAACTACCAGATTAAGACTTTCTGTAGGAGTACATGATGAGAGATGAGGATAGGGGGGATGTAAAGATGTAGAAGACTATGAGATGGTTTTATCATTAGGTCATCTTTAAGACATGGGATGATGTGACGATTAATAACAGCTGGGTGTTGAGTTGTTACAATCTATACTAGGGGTTCTGTTCAGTCCAGAAGAGCGAGTAACCTTTGTTATCCAAGATGGCTGACATCCTTCTAGAACATCAATTTGCAGAAATGCATTTTTGCTAAAGTCATAAACTTCAGTATATTTTATGGAGTAAATGTTCTGGTACTAATGTACATGTATGGCTCTACAGCATACAGTAAGTATTACAGAAGCAGAACAAAAATCAGTGCTTAGTGTACGCTTATTTCACAGGTCAGCAATGAATTTCGGCCTGTGTTTCTGCTTGTGTTCAGGTTACATGTATACAGATTTTGGTCAGTCAATATTTAAACATTGAAATTTGGGATGGATAACCCTAATTTCGAAGAAAAAATATATATCAAATTCAAACATTGATAAAACTGAACAACCTCTAAATGATCAAAGCCCAATTTCATTGAGCTGCTTAAGCACAACAAATATGCTTACAAGATTAGGTTTACCAGCCCAAAAAAAACACTCAGCATACAGCTTGTGACTGTCATACTACATGTACTTATAATAATGTGCTGGTTAAGCAGCTCTATGACATTGGGGTTTAGGATCTGAAGTTGTAATGCTCTTTATCAGCTATACAACCCTCCTCCAATAATGCCCACAAAGCATTACACCCCTTCACAGTTCTAGACTGGTACCCTACCCCTCACAGTTCTAGACTGGTACCCTATCTTTATACACAAGGATAGGTCCCTGCTATTCAGATCCAGTGATTCCATTGGATACAATGATATCATTGGATACATGCAGTGACATGAGCTTTCCATAGATGCCCAAACAGTACACTGCTGTCACGTCCGCAATAGAATTTGATTGCGTGTCTCCGTGTGAAATGAATGTAGGTCAAAGGTACATGTACACGCCGGCTGGAGGCTGGTCTCTTGCGTTATTCACATCCTCGAAGTGTGACTTCAGATGTTCAGGCTAACACAGTTCATGCTGTATAAAAACTATCAACAGAGGGCTCACTTCCATTTGATGGTTCAGGAAACAAAAATATTTGACACAATTACAGGTGAAAGGCCTGAGGGTAATATGTACTAAAGCTACTGAACATGTGTGAGGCATGTAGTTGCATTCCTATGGGACTGCTGCCTATTATAACCTTACAGTGTTATGAAATGAAGGCATTTAGAATGTACAGGTGTTATGTATTATATGTAATCAGTTCATTTATAATACTGTAAGCTTCAGTTCTTTCCTGGGTTCCGTGAAAAAAATTCACAGGCATATTATTTAGGTGGGATTGGAACCCTGACTATTGCCATAGAGCAGATGTCTTATCATGGAGGGTCTATTCTACCTCCATGGTCTTACCAACTAGACCTCTAGTTTGCCAAGGAGCTCACTCAGTCATAAGAGTCCAAAGAAAATAGTGAAAAATCCCATTTTGTGATGTCTCTGTTTTCAAACCGTGCTTTGGATCAAAACTGGTTTTTTCCCCACTCATTTCTCAAAACTATTTTAGGCAAAATACTTCAAGGAAAGTTTTCCTGCCATGGCATAGTGCAAATCTTTGAACATTAATATTTTCAATGGGCAATGTTGTGCAGACCCTTTAAAAGTTCATGGGTAGGATGCGCATGAACAGTTTACATGAACTTCTTTTTAAAGTGCCACTTCATGTTTCTTAAAGAATGACTCATCATTCAATCCGGGAAGCTTTCTATCTATAGATTTTTAAATATTTCCCCATAGACAGGATGTCAATGTAAAAACACTGGGCCTAATTTCATCACGTCTGATTAGATCAAAACATTACTAAACAAATTTCCATACTTAATAAAATTAGAGGAGTTCAACAATAATTTGTATCTGCTGAGCGATGTCGCAAAATATGCTTTTGTGCCCCTGATTTGTACTGTTCACAAACAGAATATTTATGTATTTATTTGTTTTTTTCTTTCTTTAATTAACCCCGCGGAAACTTTTCAGTGAGAACACTGATTTCCAAAGGTGCCAAGCAATTAAACATCCATTAAATAATTTGTTATTAAAATATTTGTTGATTCATTATTTATTGGCATTAAAAATTGGCTGAAGATGGAGGCAGAGGACATTTGAGTGTGATGGGGAGTTTGTTGCATTAACTAACACCTCCAACCATTTCGATAAAAAAGAGGCACGGTCAATGAACAAAAAGCAGAAACAAAAAACAGCACCCACGGTCTATGACAAAGTGGAAATCTACTTATATGTGGAGATTTTATAGACTGATGTATGTGGTTAGGATCCACAAAATGACCAGGAGTCATCTTTTAGAGGGCAAGGCCATTTTCATTTTGCAAAAGGAAGTTCAATTGGAAAGTCTTAATGCCATGAGTAACTTTTGAAGGCACACCATGGCCCAGACCAGGGAAACAGAAGCCATTGACTTCTAGGCCCCTGTGTAATTCTAGGCAGGCACAAATTTGTATCTTACAGTACCTACTGTACGTACATGCCCACTCTGTTTTTTGGGTTTTTTTTAGCCAGAAATCCTTCCAGGAAACAGTCAAGCAGTTTATAAGAATTCCAAACCATCACAAGTTAACATGATAAAGGTTGTTTTCTAAGCTCCTTAGGAGGATTTCTCACAACCTTCAAATACAGATGATGTAGACTCCATGACAAAACTAAGTAAATAGGTTTAAGCTGTTGGATTAGTGAACCCTTAAAGGACAAAGAGAAGGATATTGTTCGACCAAAGAGTTTGAGGAAGAGTTGTTGAGATTTACGATTCATGTGATCAGATGTGTCACAGTTGCTACAGTTATGTTTGCTTTGTATGTAGAGCTTGGCCGCACAGTGTACACAGTCACTGTTGATGACTTGTATTTAAGATTGTCCTAACACCTGACACCACAGCTGGAACATGGAGCACAATAATCTCGCTAGAGGAAAAGCGGGATTAAGCTTTCATGTATTGCAAGACGGAAGAACACGTTTGATATAAGTAGGTTCAAGCACTGCCTACAGACCTTGCTTTGTTGATACCTCCATGGTTGAAAGGAAAGTGTTACATGAAAGGCTACCTCCATGGTTCAGGAGACCTCTATGAAATAAAACCAGGCCAGAAATAAACTGATTCTAAAGTTGTTTTTGTTAGGGCAAGGTCATTTCTAAGAGAGAGTTGACCATTTCTATTGAAACAGTCAAAGGGATACCATGACAAAATTGCCAGGGGCATGGACGTATAAATGGCCCATTTGCCCCCTTGAAGTACCAAGCCTGAATGTGAAGACTATTTTTAAAGACTGTCAACAAATGAGATCTGTGGTGCTCCCATACACACACACAACCCCCCCCCCCCCCCAACATTGATATAATAGTATCAACAATCAGCCAATATAATTAATTGAGTTTATAGAGTAAATAAACAAAATAGATTTGTAAACACCATCTTCTTGGTATAATCTTGCCCTAAGGCTTGTAAGCACTCTGATGTAAACATAGGATAATAATCTATATGAGATACAACAATAATAATAAGTTTACTGGATGTCTTTACTAACATGTCAACCAATTTATTAAGAATGTTCTCAAGGTGCTTGAACAGAAACACAAACAGAAACACATGTACAGGTGAAATTTGTGAATTATGAGACCCATTTATGAAGCACATTATACAAGCAAGGTGCTGCGGAGCATTCATCAGCCACTGTGGAACACCGCGGCAAACCCTTTCTTTAGCCACTGTGGAACACCGCGGCAAACCCTTTCTTTAGCCACTGTGGAACACCGCGGCAAACCCCTTCTCTTACAAAGTCTCAGAGATATGAGAGTGTAACTGGGTTCATCTGCCTGCATTACACAACAACCCAAACGACCTACAGCTTAACGTCTCATCCCCAGAACGAACTACTGTGAGTTGCAGTAGTTCTGAAAAGAACGAACTACTGTGAGTTGCAGTAGTTCTGAAAAGAACAAGTATGGCCTGACGGTTGTCAACCACCAGTTCAGAAAAGAACCACCACAACTCCTAGAAAGATTTGCAGTATGTACATTACATTGTATGTCTCTGCAAAACTCACTATCTATATTTAAATACAATCTAGATTGCATTGTAAGTCCTACATGTACATGTACTTATGTGCTAATTACCTGTACAAATGCCAAGTGTTAAGCCCTATCAGTTAGTGATGATATCTAGCATACATAATACGATATTTATCATGATCGTTAAAGCGTTAATGAATTGAGCAATGAATTCTTGGAATGTACACATACCTACAGAGTAAACAACTACATGTAAACAATAGAGTAAATAAACAACACTATTGATGATTCATATCATGGAAATGCAAATGATAAATGAAGGAATTTCCCATCATGTCAAAGGAGTAAATAAAGAAGAAAAAAGTGTTGTTTGTTAATTTATTTTAAAGGTATACAGTCTAGTCAATGTAGTAATGATTTAAAGTGTTGTTTGCTAATTTATTTTAAAGGTATACGGTCTAGTCAATGTAGTAATGATTTATGAGCAAAGTTTTCAAGAAAGATACAATGAAACTAAAAGTCCTGTGTGAACGTTTCAGCTGTATAAAGTGTTTACTTGTTGAAAAAACAAACTTTTGCAGTTATTTCATAAGAATAGAATTCATCCACTTTTAGCGAGTTGGCAGCGGGTAGGCCAACTAACTGCATCTCTAGCCGCAGCATTCAGAATTTAACAGACAACAAACCTCAGAAATCTGAGAAACAGTACACTGAGGAAAATCATTTCTCAAAATATTTTGTACTATAACAGCTACAGTGGTTCTCACCGAATAAGTCTTTAAGGTAAATAATTTTTCATAATTGCACTGGAAATATCTATAGACATATTACATAAAACTATCTATTTATCTGTAACGTTTGTGATGAATATAAATAGTTATAATAGCAATGAAACTTAAAAAGTACAGGTTGGAATATTTTGGAAAAGCATCTATTGTATTCTTAAGAATGCAAATCCAATTCCTTCATTTCATGAATGTTTGTGTGGTTCATCCAGGTACAGGGTCACACTTTTATTTAATTTTCAAGGATGTGGTTTTTCTTTTGTCAAGAGCAACAAATAGCTGCCATATGATGTTTGCCTTGAATACCCCGTTTATACCTGGACGTGTAAACATGCAGTAAGATCTTGTATTATGTGTACTTCAAAATGTAGCATACAATGTACACACATTAAAGTTCTTTTCACACACTTTGCAGGGAAACTGAAAGAGTTTGTTTGCGAACATAAATTTGATGTTTTTGTCCAACTTGCTTTGTAACTTTATTATAAGACTGACTCTATTATTTGGGTTTTTACCCTTCATGTGTTTGAAGCATTAGGCCTACCAAGTTTGGCATATAAAAAACACAGGCTTCTGGGGTGAGATTCGAACCCCAGCACAGAATTATTTGGCAAGCATGATTATGAAATTCTACCCTGATGTTCCAACCGCTTAACAGCAAAGCACTCCCAAAGCTGAAAGGTTAGACTTTCCAATCCAGTTTTATGAAGTAGGTAGAGCTAAAGCAAAAAAAAACCTCCCAGGCAACTTAGCTGGGATTCGCTTGTTTGCATTAGCCACTTCCAGTTACAGGATTCAAACTGCCCTATCATCGCTTTCAGTGCTTGGTGGTCTGAAAAATTAAACATCTGCTCTTGAAAGTGAGGATTGTGGGTTCAAAACCCTACAGAGTATCCTACGATAAAATTTTTCCAGCAGAACTCAGAAAACACCGAGTATATACAGTGCATATATCAAAGATTGGGGCAAAGGGTAAACAAACAAAATAATATTCTTAAGCCCTGACTTGTACAAAGCCACAATCATTGGTACACAGATAAATATTGAGTAACTTTGCAGATCTTGTACTTGACAAACTCAAACACTTTTTATTCATCATTGACACAACAATTGTTAATTGATTGAGATAACTGCCACATCATTAGCTTTCAAACTGTTGTTTATAAAATAGACATGGACAAATGTGTAACAATGATTGTAAACATGTTAACTTTTCTCCTCTCTTATTTCCATTTTGTAAACATCGTTTCCTGGTTTGGGTACACGAACAATCACATCATACACATGATGTGATTGTTCATGTTATTTTGAAATCCTAATTGCCTATGCATGCACATTGGTCTCACACCAAAAATACCCAACAGTTCAGAAAGACCATGTCGGCAGTGAAACAGAACTAAAGCAACAATTCACAACGAAACCTTGTATTCTACATTTAGCTAGAAAACCCCCATCGCTTCATTACCAAAACCAAACAGCATCTCCTTCACGGGAACAAGGTCCCACCAACCCTCCCAACAATGACAAGTATGAGCAAGGCAGGAATCACTCTCCCAGAACCTAAAAGAAAGAACAAAAGTCCACCCGCGAACAAATTCCAAAGGAAATCGAATCTGTTCCTGCATTGACCAGGAATAGATTTACCTAACCAATCATGATGAGGGAGAAATAAAATACTACCTCCTCAAGAGCTGATGCCTTGAAGATGAAGTAATTGGATACAATCTTGTGAATTTGGAGGGGGGGTGTCCGTGAGTTTGTTGTCAAACCTCTTTGAGGGTGTTGTTCTGTTGGGTACAGTACAAGCAAATTCACCCAGGGTATATTTATAGGGATGGGTTGCGTAGCTTGCTAACTGGTCACCTTGCAGTGGATTGTGTGTAGGTGGGGAGAAGAATCTCAGGGCAATGACCTTTAAACAAGACATCAAGAAGAGAAAATATGTAGATGTGGAGTTGTTATGATGGTGGTCTTCTAATGTACATCTTAGTATATGAGAAACGTCTCTCAGATTGAAATGCTTTTGAAAGCCCTCGAAAAAAGTTTCCCAAAATGTTATACATTATCAAGAACTGTCGTGCTGCAAGTAAGTTTTTATGGTCATTCATTTTTGGAGTAATTGGCAAAGGGTATATTTATAGGGATGGGTTGCGTAGCTTGCTAACTGGTCACCTTGCAGTGGATTGTGTGTAGGTGGGGAGAAGAATCTCAGGGCAATGACCTTTAAACAAGACATCAAGAAGAGAAAATATGTAGATGTGGAGTTGTTATGATGGTGGTCTTCTAATGTACATCTTAGTATATGAGCACCATCTCTCAGATTGAAATGCTTTTGAAAGCCCTCGAAAAAAGTTTCCCAAAATGTTATACATTATCAAGAACTGTCGTGCTGCAAGTAAGTTTTTATGGTCATTCATTTTTGGAGAAATTGGCAAAGGCAGCAGAACCAGCCTTTAAACTTTTGAATATAAAAGAAGATGGACAAAGAAGATGGAAAAAGAAGATGGAAAAAGAAGCTGTGCCCTCTTCACATTTTCACGAATTGATCCATAAAAAAAGCAATGTTGCACAGCATACTCCCTTAACAGTGCTCTGCAGACAAAATGCAAGTTAAAATACATGAGGACCAGTAAAAAATCTCTGCAAATGGTCCGACTGGCTATTTCATTGTTGAAAAGCATCCGTAGTTCATTTGGAACACTCAAAAGCTAACAGTCTTAGCTCCATGAACATGTCACTGGTCATGCTTACCACTCACTTAAAAAGGGAAAGGCAAACCATGCTGCACTGTCCCTTTAAACATTCCTACATGGTTCACATACAGTCCTACAAATCTACAATAAATCCCCTATGAACGAATAATTACAACAGTAAACTTGAAAATCTGTTTAGTCAGAGCGGAATTAACTTCACACATCCGTTACAACTTGACCTATCTCATTCAACATGTTTGCTGTTAGCAACAAGTATTCTAAACATTAGAAATGTACACTTGTTATGTCGTTGTTTGTACATTTTCAAAGTTCTTGTTTCAAAGGTGTTTGGGAAATTGTAGATTTCCTACTGATTGAAAGTACTTCGAGACGGATGAATACAGAATGCTCTCAGAGTAACGAGGCATCGTTGTCTTTACACATTTAAAACATGTGGCAAATCATTCAAATGCTCTCTTAAAAAACCAAGAAAACAAGTCCAGTTCCAAAGTTGACTCAAAATTCGTCAAAACATCTTACAAGATATTGTAAACAAACAAGAAGAGAACATTTAACACTAAACTAATATGATTCTTTCTATTCATACTATTCAGTGGCCTTTAACTAGGGAAGTGTTCACATGGTATGCTTTGTCATAAGCTCTGCACTTCTTGAAAAGATCAAGTAGAATGTTTAGATTGAAATCTGAGCCTGACGGTGGCACGCCAGGCACTCTGCGTAGGCTGTACACAGAGATTCCTGACAAAATAATTGCCAATGTTATTAACCTGGGCAACGTACGTATGAATCATAACAGATCCCTCCTTTAGGTTTCTGTTGTTATGGTACCAATGGTGAGAGGCAAATGAATCATTAATTGATCGAAAGAGTAAACTAGGACTACAGTGGTAGAAACCCTAACCCTCCAAAATCCTCCAATTATCCTGAAATGCTAAAATGCTATGCTGAAATGAAGGATTTAGAAAGACTGGGGACTGTAGGACCAAATAAAAATTGATTTAAATGTATCACTAGGTCAGGCATTTCAATGGTATCAAAATCCCAAAAAATTTTGTGTGGAGTGACATAATTACTTGCGGAGGTTATTAGAGAATCATGGTCACCTGTTTCACAAAAAGGCCTTGGGAGTCAGGGCTTTTGTGTACTGTTATAGGATAAATGTGTATTTAAATTTCGTACATTTACTGGTAAAATCTGTATGTGTACATTTATACTTAACAATGTTTTCACTCCTACCCAAGGACGACTTTTGAGATGCTCCTTAATAATAAATAATAAAATCAAAATCAAATGTTTATCTTTTTAATGCAGACGGACATCTTCAAGGGATACTCAATCCTGAAATGAGGACAAATCAAGACAAGTCAAACCTGCACTTCAAGATACCTGGAAGTGGAATTTCATCTTGAGAGGGCAAGGCCATTTGTATTTTGAAAGTCATTGGGAAACTTTTGAAAGGACACAAGGACAAGACCAGGGGGCCAAAGAGGTCATGACCTCTATTCCCTCAATGTAATTCTGGACCTGAGATGACATATGTACCAACCTTCTGATCTCACTGGTCGTCCCAGCATCTACTTAACCCTTGATATTTCCTCATAGAATCTCGCCTTTAACTTGAAGGAGTTATAGGAGGAATCCCAGCGAGCCTACTGTCCTTGGTTTGTGTATCTATACCATAGTGTATAAGACTCCTATAGTATGAGCCATGGTTCAATGAGATGATATGTATGGAATCTTTACCCTCGAGGGCTGGCAATCGTTGATGAACTAAAAACGTACTAATCATGCGGTCATGTTATATCAAATTGCAATTCATGAGTTGTACTAAAATAAACTTGTAACTACTAACCAACGTTGTGTAGAGACTACAGACCTTCCAAAAGACAAATTAATTTGGTAATTCTAAGAAGTTATTATTTTCAGTCTGAAACTTCAGCATTAATTTACCAAAGTGTGTACCAATTCACCAGAGGACTATCTGAGGACGAGGTACTGTCAAAGATGGGAAAATAGCATTGAAGATCCCACAAACCAGAGTTGTTTTTTTGTAATTGCCAGACTCTAAATATTAGGG
Source organism: Asterias amurensis (assembly GCF_032118995.1). NCBI lineage: Eukaryota > Metazoa > Echinodermata > Asteroidea > Forcipulatida > Asteriidae > Asterias > Asterias amurensis. Next base: position 322,867 of record NC_092650.1, on the reverse strand, counting down.
TCCAATATGAGAATGTACAAGCTTTAAAATGTGAGATAAAGCCCTTTCTGTTACTGGCACTTTCAGTGCATAGAAGCTCCTTCTGACACAGTTTGATTTGATTGATCCAACACACTACCAACAACAAGAATCATCACAACTTTATCTGACCCGTAGATGAATTTAATCTTATCAGAATACTAAATCATGTCATCATTGTAATGTTTTATGAGCCCCTTTATAAATAAATACAAAATTACTGGTGATAAAAAGTACCAGCAGATATCCTTCAAGATACTTGTACTGAAGTCAGTGAACCACTACGCCCCAAAGGCAACTACTTTTTACCTTACCACAGCAGTGGGTCATTGCTGTAAGATGTTTGTGTGTATGGGCACTCCATGGTATGGATAAAGGAAAGAAATAGATAGACCAAAGCAAAATATGACAGGGCTGAGCTGTCCTGAGCAATACAAGTATGAACAATTTATGACTGGCACTTGGTAGAGGTGGAATGGTTCATCAATACACCAATATGTCTATGTGAAAGCTTCTCACTAGTCAGGTAGATGAGTGCAGCGATGCATGATGCAGACAGATGATGATTATGATGATTTATAATGGCATTGATAAATTGAAATACATTTCCCATTAAACTGTCAATGCAGATTGCCTGGTGTTAAATGTCTTGTATTAGTTATTGATTAATGATCCATGCGACTCATGTACAAATATTGAGAGTTGGTCGTTTAGTTTTTATTTGCATAGAGCACTTTAAAAGAGTACATTGACTTATAAGCGACCTAAATGTTGGATGGCCTTCTACATGTACATGATGCAAAAAGACTGCAGAAAAGATAAACATCAATTTTAAAACATCCAACAAAAAAACAGCCTTATGACATATAACAAATTGGGTTCTTTGAAGGGTTCAACTGTGACGACAATATGCACGACTTGTAAGCCGAGTAAGAGGTGGTGACATCACATCCCACATTTCTCTCAATTCATTCATCTCTAACCTATAACTTCACAATCTCCATGGATAATTGTCTCTGGAAAACTCTGGATCACTTTTGCTCAGGCCACCATTCAACTTTGACTCTATTGGCCCAATTTCAAAAAAGCTGTTAAACACAAAATACTACTTAGGAATTTTTGTTGATATTAATGGTGTGGGTTCACTGGGGTTGTAACATTGTAAGCTTTATGGCATTTCGGCCGGTTCCCTGTTTCTGCTTAGCAAGATATTCCCTGCTTAGCAAGTTGTTGTGCTAACAAGCTTTATGAAATCAGGCCAAAAAAGTATCTTTAATTAACACACAGGTGAAGGGTCTATCTGGAAAGTGTAATCCTATAGCGCTTTAAAAAGCATAAGACTCATGTAATGTACAGTGTGATTACGACCACTCCATTTAGGTCATCCTGTTGGTCAGTACTGCCTGTAATATCCTGTTTTTCAACTTTGGCTTAATTAATATCATGGAGTTATGATAATATCTACCCAAGGCAACAAATCGGTCAAAGGTCACAAAGTGAAAGTGTAACAAGATATCACCTCTAAGTTATTTCTATTTCCATAATAATAATGTGATTACGCCCACCCCAGTTTGGTCATCCTGTTGGGGGTTTGAGGAACCAGTAATATCCTGACTAGGTAATGTAATTGTTACCTTACAATACTTCCCCTTCAGTCTGGTAACAATAGTCTGTAGGTACACGGGGACACCTGGAGGCGCGCTACCTGGGCGCTACCTGGAGGGTGTACAAGGACACTACAAGACCAGTGGACCAGACCAGGAAATGGATAACATAGAGAGTGGGTTCAACTTCAGATATTCAATAACTCAAGTACACATACATCATGTATGTAACTAGAGATGAGATTTGATAAATGTCAACATTCCCTTCTAAAGTAGCAAGCCCAGACCTGAGTTCCTCCTTAATTTAACACCCAGGACCTCCCAGTTACTTTACAATCTGTGCATCACCAAAAAGACAATACTAAAGTTGCACACAATGTGGAGTCATTCTTTCTCTCTTTGGTGACTGATTTATTTCTTGCAAGAAGGTTTAAAGTTTTTGAGAAAATCTTGTAAATCAGGAAAAATCCTGAGAAATTCTAATTGTAATTTCTAGTATTTATTAGAATTTTTTACTACGACTTTTGTACAGTTTGCGCGTCCTTAAATACATGTTTTATATATTTTTCTCTATGCACCTTAACAATTAGATGGAGTGACAAAAAATTGATGGAAAAAAAATCTTTTGAAACATTATCACTAGCCACACTTTTTGCACCTTTTGTTTCTCAATATGTACCTCAACATGCTTTGAGTTTGTTGTAATTTTCTGTTTAGTACAGTTTAGTCCAGACGAATGAATCACACTGGAAATTATTTAATTGAATTGATTGTTCCACAGATGTTAGAAAATCATTAACACGCTCTCTCTGGATACTAAACAGTTAAATACAATGCCAATCGCATATGTTGGTAATAACTCACTTTCTTAACCCAATAACTACAAGAAACTGAATCTCTAGCACTCAATGATGTCTCCAGATGTTAAATAACTTTAAAAGAAAATAAATACAGCTCTACAGAAAACTGGAATTCAACAACGATGTCTCCAGATGTTTAATCACATTGAAATTTTCTTAGAAAATAAATATAGTTCTTTTAAAGATTGATGCTATGGGGGAGAAAGCAAAACACTTACATGTACGTGGGGTTTTGGGCCATTTACAAATATTTAGAAGATTAAAAAAAAGGAGCAGAAGATGCTGTTTGTTGTTTTGTGTTTGCCGATCTGCACGCTGGTGTTTAACGATGAGTCATTCATATTAAATGCAATCTGCACACCACACTATATCAGAAACACGAGATTCACAACGCCTGACACATAAGATAATAAACCCATCGTTTCACTGAAGGGTTACAGGGCAAGAATTTCATCTTTGACGGGGGAAATATGTTTTACATTTTTCAAGAAGCATTCCATTAGAAACCTAGAAGGCTACCAAGAATACGTTAAAGGGACACGACTGCATAAGAGCAGAGACCTGCAAGGCCCCATTTCAGATTAGCTGCTTCTTAGCAGAAAACAAAGTAGCTAAGGACTGGGCCCAATTTCATAAAGCAGACAATTCTGCTTTGCAAATTTCTTTGCTTAGGAAGAAATGAGTTGGATACCAGTTACAGGACTCACAGCAATGGTAAATGTACTGTGTACTTTGGCTGGCAGTAGCAGTCCATTGAAATTTGGCACAGTAGACTTGTAGTACCATGGATCTAACATTGAGGGCAAAACAATTTTGCTTTAATACCCAAAAAACTTTTCCCAGCCAACTGTGATTTATCTGTAGCTTGCAACCAGTGGTACTGCCTAGCTTTGCCAAACTTTTATCCTACAAAACTGGCCTAAAGTTTCAACTATTAAACAAAAAATGGAATATATACATGCAACTACATGTATTAACACACATAAGTTTTAATAGTTCCACGTCTACACCATGGATCAGAACTGACAGACGAAAGAGGCGACTACTATTGTAGCAACATCGGAATGACAATAAACCATTTTGTGTCCAGTTAAACAAACACTCCAGAGAAGTGAGCCACATTGTATGCATTGGGCACAAGGGCAACAAGTATCCAGATAAAACAAATTGAATTAAAGGTGTACCTGTATGTAATAATAGTGGCTTCATATAATGTAGGCCTACAAAATATGAACTTTGGCTGATAAGGTTCCTATAAAACCTACATAATCTGACAGCTTACTTGTTGACGTCCATTATGAACCATGAAATGCAGTAACAGGTATGTTGGGATTTATGAGTCCCATTTATATGACACCTTGTTAAGGCTGCAAGGAGATACAGTGCAATCTGCAACCAACCATGACAGAAAAGTTGAGATATCAGCGCTTATTGGGGGGGGGGGGTTGAAAAAAAAATATTGAATGCATTTTGGAAAAGTGTAAAAGCTGACAGACCATGCCAGTGAAATGGCAAAGCATATTCTTCCAAAAACCAAGGATAGTAGGCCTACTATAAAAACACTTTCTACCCCATTCCACACAATTCTAATTCCATAAACACATAGGCCATATTGAATACATTAAATGGTCAAATGTGGCGACGAAGATGACCAATGGTTATGGTATTTATGGTTTTAACAAAACAAACAAGGACAATAATGGGTTTGTCATCTGTCAAAGTTCCTAATAGCATAGGATCTATTTGACAGAGCTGTATAATGATTGTAACATTCCCTCCATCTTCAATGAATGCTGATTTTCAGTGTATTAAAAAGGGGACTAGGCTATATTATCCTTCAAGCATCCACTTGATCGTGTTAATTGAAAAAGAAAACTAGAAAAGAAAAATAAACAGAACACCATAAAGAATTATCTCCTAATGTGCTTCTGCCCATAATTTGGTCTGTTTTGAATTGGAACAACGTTGGCCTTGTTTGGTGCCCCTTCAAAGGTATCCTACAGACTTTACAGATGGTCTGTTTTGAATTGGAACAACGATGGCCTTGTTTGGTGCCCCTTCAAAGGTATCCTACAGACTTTACAGATTTTTCCAAAGGAAAAGTGCCCTTTGTTTGCAAAATGAAAATTCTTCAGGACAGAAAATATTGTGTAACAATTTCACACTCATCTCATAATGTGACATATGAGTCTGGATGGTAAACTTATTCAGGTAAGCATAATTTTATAGTACTTGGCTACTTTTTTGACTCAGCAGCTCTATGAAATTGGACTCTGGTCAGTTGTTGGTTATGTGTCCCAAGTATTCATACTTGCTGGGCTGCAGAACCAATACCAATGGTATTTGTGCCACTTGGTGCTACAAAATTCCAATGTACAGTATGTATGCTGTATCAAGTTACACAAGCCATACGCTGTGTGAAAACAGAACATAAAAGCCAGGGTAAAGTGTGTGTTGATTTCCATACAAATGAAAACATTTAATTCATCAGAAAATAGACAGGGTGCTTGCCTTTGTAACAATAAGTCAATTCCATAGAATACTTGATAAACTTACGACTGTGTGATTACACAATGCGGGGGAGACATTCTATATAAATTTACTCAGTGACTCAATTTTTATTGTTATTTATTTATTTAGGAAAAGTAAACAGGCAAAACGTTGAATAAACCCTGCATGATTTTCAACTGTTATTGCATATTACAGAACCTTTTTTGACCTGTCATGCCTGAGCTAGTCCTTGGTCCTTGGGGTTGTTGTTTTAACTGGTATTTGGCCAGTGGAACACAACCATTAAGACACAACAATGCCACTTTTCAGCAAGATCGATACTCAAACAATTTTCCATTATTATTAATATATAACTAGTTTGTTGCTAAAATCACTGAAGTCACCAAAAACAAAGAAAGAATAGTGGGTGTTTACTGAAAGAACTTAAGTCTGCCTTGTGAAGCCCTCCGTCAAAGTCGCAAAAGTGCTTCCCTGTCACACCCAGCAAAAGTGACTTGATGTCTCGCTTCCAGATTTGGGGACAGAGCACAGCTGGATGTTATTTTGGGATGTTTTGTTGGTGTGTTAGGTTAAATCGCAGAACCGGCACAGCATGTTCAGAGTCTCACTTAAAATTCCATAGCAGTTGAAGAGTAAGTGGGCTGTATCACTGTCTGGAATCAACGTTATGACTCAGTCCTGTTATATCATCAACTTCTGTACCACCATTCTGTCTTGAAGTTAAGAAAGCAACAATTTTCTACAAACTAAACTTGTCACAAATATATTATTTGTGTTAGATTGTTTATAATTTCAATTTTGTTTAAGCAAATTATGCAAGTTCGCCCCAAACAGTCTTGGTAAGAGGTTATGAAGAATATGAGATGAAATAACTCATGGGAGCTGGAGGCAGGAATTGATTTTCCTCTTAAACAAGTCTAGATTGTAGGGTGGAGGGAAACATGCACTAGGCAAGGAGTTCCAAAGAGATGCAGCATGGTAAAAAAGCTGGGAAATGGTTCTGTCTTCATCCATACTATAATGTACATCCACGACATCTTAACAGTTTGAGTGTGAGTAAATTCATTCAATAACAATGTTTGATGGTTGCAACAATGTATTTCCAGAAAAGTCCTCTATAAATCTGATGAAACTCTAGGTCTAGGCAATACATTGAATCAGTATTTGCGTGTGGCCGTGACCAGCCTTCTGCCGGCCTGATTGCATCGCTGCATTGGCTCCCTGTTAAAGAACGTATCAACTTCAAAATTTTCACTCATGTATACAAAATCCTCCACACCCAATCTCCATCATATCTGGTTGAACTTGTTCATTCCCAAAACTCCAATACTGCTGATGAATACAGGCAACGACTCCGCTCATCAGCTGATCAGACCCGGCTTTCCGTTCCTAGAACTAGACGGAAAGCTGGGGATAGCTCATTCTCCATAGCTGCCCCTCGCCTATGGAATGAGCTCCCCGCGGGTCTGAGAGAGGCGATCTCGTTGCCTGTATTCAAAAGCCTCCTCAAGACATTTCTTTTTCCCCACCCATCCTAGTTTGTTTGTTTTTCTTTTGTTTTGTTGTCATAGTCTCATGTAAAGCGCTCTGTTCTCCGTAGAGCGCTATATAAATGTTTCATATTATTATTATTATCAGAATCAATTTGTTGCCTGTAGTGGTTGTTCCTAACATTATTCACATCTCCATGAAAACCTCCAAGGAAAATGAGTTGTAACATAACCTGGGAAATTTAAAATGTATTTCAAAGGGCACCATGGCAATGACTAAGGGGCATGGAGGCAATGCCCAAAGGGCGTGGAGTCAATTTGCTATGAAGCTTACATTGCGAGTAACTGATGTTGTTTGTTAGTTTATCTCTTGTAAAAAGCAGTTAATGTTAAACCTTTCTAATCCGTTCTTTAAATCGAGCTAAAAGACCTTTATCGCTGGCTGTCAACATCTTTGTCAAATCCATCAATTTCTTTTCTATATATGCAAAGATTAGAAACCTTTTTGATTTTGTTTGTTTGGGGGAATCTTGTCTGGACTGTGAGTTTAACACAATTGGAACCTGCATGCTTGGCTGGTTACTCAGTGTACTTTGCAGACACAATGGAATGGGGAAAAAAGATGGGCTGTTCAGGTAAAGGCCATGTACAAAGTAAATTATGTGGTTGGTGTGCATACCTCAGCGACAAACACAACTATTCCCCTTCTTTCTTCTCATACTTTTTATTTGTTTATTTTAATTTATTTTGTCTAGTTTCACTTGGGTAGCCTCATCAATTACCAAAGAACTGTTCTCACACAGATTGACACCTAAGTATCAAATATTACAATGGGCTTTGGAAACATCAAGCAAGAATTATTCAGGTGAAAGGAAGACAACCATTTTATTTTTATTCTTGGCCTCAAGAGGGGGAAACCTCTGGAAACTTTCACTCACTGAAAAGCATTGACCCATGAAATGACATTGAGTTTAAGCTCCATTGAATTATTGCTTAAATCCTTTGATTGATCACAGATAGGTTTGCAAAACTTACTTCTGGGGTAAAGTTCACGACGGCTAAAAAGAAATTGTTTTAAAGCATGCCAAGAAACTTCAGTCTCTGATATTAAAACCATAGATGGCTAAGATTGCGATGTAGGGCTTTTGAAACCAAATACGATACATTCCATGAAGGCTGCAAACTTTGGCCAAACTTCCCAAATTTAGGTTCAGAATTCCCCCACAGTTTTGAAAAAGACTGATGGAGGACCCTGGTCCATTATGACATCTCACTTGCTTCCCACTTCAGGTATTCGTCTTCCTTCAAACCAGAAACCCATAGATGGATCAATCTGGAAACCGATATCCACAAGAGCTTGATTTGGTGAAAAGGGAAAAATTAAAAATGTTTCTTTGCTTACCGATACAAGCGTGTACCCTGACTGACAGCTGAGACCGAAGGATGACTGAATGTTTGCGTCTGGTGGAAAGTTAAAATACATTAAACAAAATTACTTGGAATCAAAGTTGACGAACAAACATTGGCACCTCAGGTACCAACAGGGAAACTGACTGGGTAAAAAGCTTACTGGGTCAATTTCTTTAAATAACTTTTAAAAAGAAAACGAAATAACTAGTGCCCTCTTAAAGATAAAATTCTAGGCCTAGGACCATCACTTTCAGACTGATGTGTGAAGTTTGGTTCCGATAAGTGCAAAAAGTCCTTCTCAATAGTTTTAGGATCAGTTAATAGCTTCTGTTGTATTTCTTAATATAAATGGATGGGAGTAGGAGTACGGAAGGCTAGATGCTTAACAGGCAGTACTAGTGGGCCATCCCATCCTGGGCCATCTGCATACTGACTGGCTAGACTTTCATTATCTTTTTTATCAATCAACTTCATTTCCTGTCTGTGGCTATAAACCCAATGTTGTCAAATTGGTGTGAAGTTATATATAAGTTGGCTGGTTTATTTTTCCAAAACATTTTAACCAACTTAGGAAAGTCCACACAGGCAGGCTGGTGTCATTTGAAAAGTTGAAGAGTACAATGTATTATTTACTGGAAAGTTAGTTGCATCTTACCCAGCAAAATAGAACTTTTTTCATCCTTTTGTATTTTGTACTTTTCGTTTAAAAATGTTAAAGTTTCAGGTAGACATTGCTTTAAATCCTTCTTCTTTTGACAAACAATCATCAAAAAAAGTTAACCTTAGGGTTTTGCCTAAATCAGGGCTGGAATTTAAGCTCTTTACATCATGAAGAAAGTTGGTAAAGCTGTTTATTTCTATAAAAACATAATGGAAAAGTAAATCTTGGGGCTTACATTAGAAACCTATCCAAAAACTGAAGATTTGCTTATTTATGTACGCCCACAATTTACAGCCAGCTGTCCAGGAATTCCTCTGAGATCAAACTGGCAGTAAAGTTTCACTCACTGTGTATCAACTTCTATCCCAGGCGTTATGTGACAACTTGGATTTGATGTAATAAATACTTTTATGACATTCCTTAGAGAAAGATCGTGGGCATGGTTTATTTCTACTGAAAATGTTTGGGGGGGGGGGGCTGTAAGTTTAAATTAGCTGACAATACAGTTAATGCAATGGTAGGGATGGCCATGGACTGTGGGGTATTGGACTGGATTTTGAAATAAATATCACTGTGACACAATTCGACATGTTGTTTTAAAAACAACCGAACCATGTAGCCTGATTCAAGAGTGTGCAATGTACATGGGAAGAGGAGGTCTACAGTACATTGTACAATGCCCCCATTTGTCTTATTTTAAATGAAGAATATTGCGAGTTAATAGTCTTTTAAAGTCTCAATACAACCTCCCCAGGGAAGTGCATTGAACTTGCTCCAGACCTAGTTACACCAAATTGGCTTCATCATAAGCCAACAAACTGTGCATTTTCAGGGATTTTTTTCTTTTATTTCTGATACTCTTGGATATAACTTTCATCGAACACCATTCAATTATAAGTGTATGGTAGCACTTAGTTCGAAGTATTGGGCCTGCTATGCACAAACAAATAAAAGAATAAAAGTTATTTTAAAAGAATCAGACAGTTTACACTTCTGAAGCTAATTCAATCATAAAACAAATAAAAACACAACATACTCTTTGATGAATCCTTCAAAATCATCTTTCTGTTCATCTATGGAAGACTCTATATCCAAGTAATATCCATTATGAGAAAGCTGGAGGGTACAGTCTTCAAGCTGCAAGTAGAAAACAATAATTTATTAACATTGTTAACCTGACACGTCTGAGTGACTTTTCAAGTTTAAAGGCAGTGGACACTCTTGGTAATTACTCAAAATAATTATTAGCATAAAACCTTACTTGGTAACAAGTAATGGAGAGAGGTTGATAGTATAAAACATTGTGAGAAATGGCTCCCTCTCAAGTGTTCATAGTTTTTCAAGAAACAAGTAATTTTCCACCAATTTGATTTTGAGACCTCAGATTTAGAATTTGGGTGGGTGTGTTTCTTTCATTATTATCTCGCAACTTCAACAATCGATTGAGCTCAAAGTTGCACAGGTTGGCTTCTTTGTGCACAATGTTGAGTTACACCAAGTGAGAAGACTGGTCTTTGACAACTACCAAATAGTGTCCAGAGTCTTTAGATCTGCGATTTACCCAAAAGCTTATAAAATTAAAATTATTTAGATGGTGTATGGCCTCGGGTATATAAGACTAAGAGGAAACCTACAGTACTGAATTGGGCTAGATTAGATTGGTGCCTTACAACAAGTCAACAACAACAAAAAGACAAAATCATGACAACTGTAAACTGGGACACTTTACACGTTTAAAAAAACTTAACTGGTGTCTTTGACCACCGAGAAGTGATTAGCGATTCATAACAAGTTGTTTTGTTTTGCCATTTTAGGGGATATTTTTGTGGCCAGCTGTTGTGAAATATAATAATAATAATAATAATAATAATAAAAACCTAAGCATATTCCTGTATACAATGCAGAGATGTTCGCAAGGGACTAATATATTACCACAGAATTAATTTTGTTTAAGGAATAGACCACCCCATTTACTGGGCCTACCTGACCATACCTTCACATTCCTCCATCCCACAATACCATGGTCAACTCAAAACAACACATAAATTTCCCCCCAAAAATGCATATTCCCAGTGATTTCTATGTGAAAACCATTATTAGAAAAGGAAAAGTTTCCGTGTCACGCCTCAACTTTTTTCATTCGATTAAATAATAATTTACCTCAATGAGATATCAATTTTTGTAAAAATTAGTGAAAAAGTGGTGGCAGAATACGGAAAGTTATCTTCATGACAATGACAATGTGTCGTTGTGCTTGTGACTGTTGGTATCACTCGGTGCAATAATCAGTTGTGTCAAACCATGGTCAAACTGTCATCTCGTGAACACAATTTACACAATACAGAAACATCAGTTCACCCTCACCACACAACTGTGACAACATCGTATTGTTATGACAAAATAATCAAAATAAATCACCTAAATTTACTACCGAGTGACAAATAAGTAGCATTAATGACAACACATAACAATGGTTAAGGGGGGACTTATATACTAATATCTGACGTCACCCATGACATCAGGCGTCCTAATCATTAAAATACAGCAAATTCACCTAGTCAACTCGAAGGCAATGCAATGTTTTTGGACAGTACACGTACGTCACCATGTATAGTGAACAGAATCAAAAAGCAAATCAGGGGGGGGGTCAACCTACTTTGTGTGGTGCTCTCAGGAATTTGCAGACAGCAGGCAACTGGTCGATCAGCGGAAGATACTCATTAAATGTGAAAGAAGGAGGCCTGGTTGGCTCAGGGAACACCGTGCTGGCAAAGGGGTCTGTATCGTCCAAATATTGGACCCTACACGTAAACGCCATCTTACTTCCATCCAAGATCTAAACTCTACTGACGATCGATCCGTTTATTGCCCCATACATTGCGTGCATAACAAAGTTTCCCCATGTGTATTGTGTACATTCGGTCGCGGGGTCACCGACTAGACTGAAACTGGTACCCGACTAGACAGCCATTGTTTGTGGGACAGCCCCACTTGTTCGATGACCAACTTTTCATAATAGGCATACGAAATTCAGTTTATTGGAGACAAACAACAGTTTCTGTTAATTTAGAAGAAATTTCTATCGATTTATATCGTGTTTTTTTGCTCGTTTTTTCTGTTTTGCAGCCCCCCCCCCATAATTTGTTTTGTTTTTGTTTAAACAAGTTCATAAAAATGCCATATTTAAATTGTCAGTTAATAGTACTGGGGGAATGGAGAGTAAGCCATTCACAACAAGAAGGCCATATGTTACATTATGTGAGAATATTTCTAATTTTCCACTTTTCATTGTTGTTTTTTACTATAAAACTAGCATGCAAGACCCCGACACCTGCCGGGTGAAATGGTCCCTCCACTATCGAAATTGGTCACCTCAAACAGCGCCCTCTGTTGTGTAATATAACTGTAAATAGTTGTTTAAACAGCGCCCTCTTTACAGGCATTTTCTTTGGGAAAGTAGATAAAAATTCTTGGGCACAGCGATGGCACATCAGTTATATTATTCACGTGTCCGCATCCCACATTTTTGACCGTGACATTAACATAGTGCTCAAGAAATGAGATGACAGTTTCACAAAAGGCCCGTAAATGTGCACAACAAGCACATACTTTTTGTAAGTGACATCATTTCCAAATCACATGCTAAACATACTCGGGCACTTTATTTTCAAACTGGTTGTTTTTATATTAGCTTGTAATACATTCTTAAGGAGAACACAATCTCTTTCAAATGGCCCAAACCTATTACAGACCCTTCTGACAATACCTTAAGTAAATTCAAGCAAACAAAAATGTTTTGATGGTCCCACATTTCGCCTAGGGAAGGTACACGTTAATTGGTAATTACTCAAAACAAATATAAACTTAAAAAGTTACTTGGTAACGAGCATTGGAGAGCTGTTGATAGTATAAAACATTGTTGGAAATGACTCCCTCTGAAGAAATAAGAGGTAGTTTCTCACTAAGATAATAAAAGACTTCTGTAGCTACAAATCTTTTATTCCTATCTGAAAGCACACAAATTCGTCCAACAAGGGTATTTTTTCTTTCATCATTTTCTCGCAACTTCGATTACCGATTGAGCCCAAATTTTCACAGGCTTGTTATTTTATGCATATGATGGGATACACCAAGTGAGAAGACTGGTCTTTGACAATTATTACCAAACGTGTACTCACACTCCTGGTGGCGCAGCAGGCCTCACTACAGACCGTTTAATAATTAGTTGTTTATCTGGGGGTTTTATGAGTAAAAAATAAGTCACAAGTGAAACTTACTTGGTCAATTTTAAGAATTTCGAGTTGAGAGCAAACAAAAATGACTATCCATTTAATTTGGTAGCAGCGCTGTACCAACCAACTGAGCCGTCCAGCCTTTTTTGTTGGCCACCATATTATGTTTCATGATTGTTATCTTAGGGTCAGCAGTCGTAATTAGCTTTATCACAGAGTGGCACCGAAACGAAACGTCGCGTTAATATTGTCTGATGATCTTTAACTTCCATCTTCCTATTGATATTTAAAGCTTCGTATATAATATTTAATAATTGCAACATTCCCGGGCAATGCGTCATTCAAAACAAACTCAATCCATCAGTTATTCCTTGAAATAAATAAATCAAGAGTCTGGATTGAAATGCCATCGTGAAGTTCAAACTGGATCTTGGCGCTGAAGATTATTTTAAATGGAATCTTCGGTCATACTTTCAAACCAATTTAAACACTTTCATTTGTCCTTGCTCCATCTTTTTATTTTAACAAACAACCATACTTTTGACATTATGTTTGTTTTTTCTTAGGAAAATGTTGAATAGTTTATTTTTGTGTTGTAATTTTATTTCGACCGCAGGAATGTCTCTCAACGATAAACTTTTTTTAAAGGTTTCAAATAAAAAATGTAAGTAAAAATCTGTTCGTAACACAGCAAAGAGAACAAAGTATCACAATGCACTCAAGATGAAAGGGATGTAAAACACAGCAGATTCTTTTAACATACTTCAAGATTAAAAAAAATAATTAAAAAAAATAAGAGGGAAAGAGGAAGAGGAGTAAAATGGAAGAGTGAAATCATGTAGCCGTGTGCAAGCAAGTCATTAGATAAGACAATGCGGCCACTAAAAACATCTTTTTCAGGTTTTTGACATAATGCATCTTAAAACATTATAAAAGAATGGTCTATAAGACTTCATTTATTGTCGGTTTTTATTTCACATTAATTGTTTGCTTGCTTTCGGGCAGTAATTTGACACCATCCATATTTAGATACCTCCGTCGAGACAAGAGTCTTTTTAAGTGTGGTAAACTGCTCACTTACTGCGAAATTTGTCTTCGGAAGATACTGTCAAGCATTGAAAAAAAGAGTCAACAAAATTAATTGAGACAACAGCTGAGAGGAAATGTCCAAATAAGGTCATGGATTGTCCCAGAGGTCACTTACCGCTCGTTGTCTGCTCCTCTCCTCTCTTAACCTCCTTCTCTCTGCTATGTTATACATCGTTCTCCCTGTGGATCCCGTCTTGGGAGATGCGAATGGGACAAGATGGTGTCTGGACCGCTTAAGATATCATCTTAGCTCCTCTGGGAGGACTTGCTTCATCCCGCAAGACGAATTTAGATTGATTAAGGAGCAGACGACCACATCATACATCCCCGTTTGAGATCCGTCAATACATGCTGCTACACACACGGCTACCAAGGACATTACAAGACCAATTAAAATATCCTCTCTTTTAACACCATGTTGATGGCGTGATTGCCAAACTAGCTTTAACCCCGAGTTTTACTTCATCAGTTAAAAGGAATGATATATACACCAAAAGAGTTCTCCTATAAATAGTAAGACGTTAGAGCAGTTCTTGAGAAGTTCTGTATTGATGTTGGCACCAGATGTGCTTGTCATCATCACACAGCATAGCATGCTGTGTTAAGCGTGTATCTACCCGTAGGGCATCGTCGGGGTTGCTTAAAGATAAAAGTTGTCACCTTCGCCCGCCTCCTACTTTACTTAATGATCCAACATAAAATAATTATGGCGGGAGAGGATCTGCCTGCTACCAGAGTGACGTAGCCCAAAGGGAGGTCAGTGGAGATTTATGTAATCAAGGCAATATTTAGATTTGACCGCTCTCAAAGATAAATGCCTTGCTAATAATGTATTGGAGGTATGAACTAAGTACTACGTGCATTGCTTGGCAACAGACAGCGCGGGATATAGAGCGGGTCACTTTTCATCTTGTTCGTGTTTTCATCAGCAGCCGATTTCACGAAACTTTAAGCAACTGCGTAAGTCCTCTTGCGCAATGTTTATGGCGCAACTTGCGCTGGTGGCGCTGGCAACATCAATACCGAACTTCTCAAGAACTGCTCTTTGGTCGTTGAACCAAAGTTTAAGAATAATTGATTTGTTTTAAGTTGTAAAAATCAATTTTTGTTTGAAATTACTGATTGCAAATCCACATCGGCAATCATTTCATACTGTTTTCTTTATTATTTAATACTTTACATTAAAAATGGCAGAATTAAAACAAAACTATTCTTTATTGCATTGAGAGCGATTTCCACCGTTTATGACATAAAAACACAGATATTCTTAAAGTCAGAGTTATACTTTTGGTAATTACTCCACAAGTGTATGACCATAAAAACTTACTTGGTGAATAGCACAGGACAAATATTGATTTAGAACTTGATAATACAAAAAAGTGCTTTTTATCAAGTATTTTTTGTTGTTAGAAGCGACCCCTTTGAAGTATTGTAGTTTTAGAGAAAGAGGTTATTATTGACCCCAACATTCGAAGCTGAGAAAGGTTTCAGGCTTTCTCTCTTCACAATTCAATGCAAAAACGGTGTTTTTTGCTGTCATTGTTTTCCTGCATCTTCGATGATCAATTGACCCACGTTTTTACAGGTTTATGTTTTATGCATACAGTATGGTTGGATATACCAAGTGAGGATTCTGGTCTGTAATAATTACCAAAAGTATACCCTACCTTTTTAGGTAATCAGTAATAACAACAATTGTAATAAACAAATCATAAACTAAAAAGTTTAATATTTTTATATTATTATTGATGGGGTTAGTCTATTTAAATATTTGAAAGTATTTTGTTTTGTTTCATTAATCTTTAAAAAATATCACTATGATTGACCGTTGAAAAATGATCACAAGGTATTTTGTTTGCTATGAGTTAAAGTATTATACTTTCAGATAACATTATAGGCTTTGGATATAGCTTTCTACTTTTTGTTCTTATTTTAAAATACACACATATAGTTCCTATAAGTTCTTAAAGTATAACTATGGGGTTACAGAACATTAATTTCAGACAATGATTTGAAAGTATGGATACAAGGGCCAGACATTATCAAGAACTCCCATTGGGCATGAGGGCTAAAAGAAAATGTTGAAACTTCTTTTACAACAGTTCTTACACAAATAACTGCACATATCCTTTTAGCTAGACACCATTATTATCCCTGTTCATCGGGTACAGTTTAAGAACAAACTCAAAATCATGCTGTAGTCCTATATAATGAAACGAGATTCAAGCAATAACAATGAATTTTGTAAGAACATTTCGTGCGTAGTACTATTGCCATTCATATTGATGAATAAAAGAATCACGATGAGTGAATCAAAAATATTTATGCAAGCTTCAAAAATTTGACAACAATTTCTCAAGATCAAATGCAATATTGAAAAAGGTTTTTACTTGAACGTAAAACACCAAAAGCAAAAAAGGAAATAACTAAACTAAACTTTTGATTGACTAATTACTCTAAAAATATTGAACAAGGGGCAAGACAAATTAATTTTAGGTTTGTTTTCGCTTAATATTCTTCATTGAAACTATTTAAGGTTACAGGTACATACCCACGCACAGTACAAAGTTTTTTCCACGCAAACGGTTGTGAAAATTTCATCTTTTCACAAAAATAGGGCACAATTGCTAGGTTTTTATAACATTTTGGTTTTGTCATTACTCCAATGAACACTGTATGTTCAATATTTTCAAAGTTCCACAGATGACTTGAGTCGGATTCGAACCAACAACCCAACATTTCAGAGTACATTAGAACAACCCTTGCAAAGATTCTACCTTTTGATTGGTTTAGAGTGCATCATACGATACGCACACTGCGCACTAAACCCGTAGCAACGGATGTACCGTCTCATTGAAACCAACAGTAGCTTTGTGGTGACTTGATGTCTAGGCACAATATATGTATGGCAAATATATTGACTACTTTTATTCGGCTATGGTTAAAACTACAACTCCCTCCGTGACCCCAGAGCGTTCTACTTTTTCCCTCAACTCGTCTGAAACCCACATATTCATCTTTTCTAAAAAACTGTACCTAATTGTTCTTGCAATAAAATATTTATTTACCTGCCATTAAAAAATATATTATTAGTGTTTTTAAGTTAATATTATTTTTTAGGTCTCAACAAGGCAAAACAAAACAATGTACCTAAATTATATCCAAACCAAGAGTAAAATAATAAGGGAGAGAAAAAAAGATCAATACTTAAACACAAAAAAAGTGAAATTTCAGATCCTTGTTCTATTCAGAGCTGTGTATTGAGAGAGTTGTGACACAGAGAGACCAGTTTTCTTGGGTTGCATTGTTGCTGTACACCATGGTGCAGTTTGCACAGGCACCCTATGAGCACACATTTAGGTTTTTGAACGAATCGCAAATTGTCGAAACTCTCTCAACAAACTGCTTTGGTACTGTCCATCAGATAGGCTGACAGAAATCATGAAAATAAAAACCTCACATGGAAAATAACGTCATATTTCAATCGTTTGGAAAATTCCTTTGATTTTAAATTTCCTAAAGATTTTACAAAGCCGCTGCTTCGATTTCGTCAGTGTGCTCTCCCAACAGGTCTTCAAATGCGCAAACAGCGCTCAAGCCAGAAACAAAAACAGAATTTTTAAATGGGCCTAAGTCTCCCTTTCTTTTAAAATCACATCTATTTGTTTTCATACACTCACACTTTCATTTATTCACCATAATTTATATACAATTTGTCCAGTATAAAAAGAAATAATTTTAAGACACGATTCCATCAAACTTTTCTGTTTTTCACCAGTTGAAGTTCAAGCTTTTTGACTGACAGTAATCCCTCACAAATAACAGGAAAAACATTTATATCCTGAAGGAAACTGGTAAAGTGGAGATAATGCACCGGAATTCTCTTGCAGAAGCCAGTCATCTCACCTCTGAGCAAAGTCAACAAAAACAAAGTCACCCAAAACAAAGTTTCCTAGTACTAATTGTAAGCTTAGGAAATCAATGTCAGTGAATTTTGATAAATATTAGGAATCATCAGAATTCTGTCAATTCGTTTTTGAAGATTTCAGAAAGTTTGTAAGTTCCCTCCATATGGAACCACAATAAGGCTGACCAATCACTTTTTCTGATGATTTGCTATATCTATCACACCTTTACACACAAATTATTTTTAGGATGACTTTGTAAATGGGCAAGAATGTTTAAAGGTGGGCATGATTGTTTGGGAGTACCTTTATTGTGGGCAGGCTTGCATAGGGGCGAGATGACCCACCATTCACTGATTCTACTTAACTGGCTGTAGTGTTTGCAGCGATGTAGTTCTCTATGTAGTAATCATGGACGTACATAAGGACTGCAATAGGCTGGCCAATGATGATGGAAACCCAGACGGCCATATTGGCTGTAAAACCACTCAAGAAGGCACTGACAAACATCGCCAGGGGTATCTTCAGAATAAACAAAAGACAAAAGTTTGAATTATTTATATATATCAAACTTTAAACAACTGTGCTATCCTTGTCTGTACTTTTATTGGTTCTGCTTTACAAGAAATTAAATCGTCAATCCATCACCTACAGACCAAGCATAAACATATCACCACTCTAGCGATCACCATTCTTAGTTTATAGGGCAAGGGCCACATTGTGTTGTAAAGAATGCCTTGTTATGTGGAGTATATGCACAAATTCTCTGCTCAGATGTGAAACCGTAAGCACAAATTCCCTGCTCAGATGTGAAACCGTAAGCACAAATTCCCTGCTCAGATGTGAAACCGTAAGCACAAATTCCCTGCTCAGATGTGAAACCGTAAGCACAAATTCCCTGCTCAGATGTGAAACCGTAAGCACAAATTCCCTGCTCAGATGTGAAACCGTAAGCACAAATTCTCTGCTCAGATGTGAAACCGTAAGCACAAATTCTCTGCTCAGATGTGAAACCGTAAGCACAAATTCTCTGCTCAGATGTGAAACCGTAAGCACAAATTCCCTGCTCAGATGTGAAACCGTAAGCACAAATTCCCTGCTCAGATGTGAAACCGTAAGCACAAATTCCCTGCTCAGATGTGAAACCGTAAGCACAAATTCCCTGCTCAGATGTGAAACCGTAAGCACAAATTCTCTGCTCAGATGTGAAACCGTAAGCACAAATTCTCTGCTCAGATGTGAAACCGTAAGCACAAATTCCCTGCTCAGATGTGAAACCGTAAGCACAAATTCCCTGCTCAGATGTGAAACCGTAAGCACAAATTCTCTGCTCAGATGTGAAACCGTAAGCACAAATTCTCTGCTCAGATGTGAAACCGTAAGCACAAATTCTCTGCTCAGATGTGAAACCGTAAGCACAAATTCTCTGCTCAGATGTGAAACCATAAGCACAAATTCTCTGCTCAGATGTGAAACCGTAAGCACAAATTCTTTGCTGATAGTAAGCAGAGCCAAGATATTGGGCTACGATGTCTTAACTTCTAGACTAGCAACATGACCCACAATGACCATCTTCACACCATGTTGGGTGCAAATCCAAGAACATATGTATTTAAATCTTACAAATATTGTGCATACCCAAATTCATTCTTTTTTGTTATTAAACTAAGGTCTTGAAGGTTTTTAAATCAAGAAATTGATCAATTAATTGATAAAGCTCACCTGCATGATCATTCCCATGAAGCCCCATAAGCGGAACATATGAAGAGGTACACTCAGAAGATACTGTTAGTAAGAGAGGAGGAAATACAACATATTTAAATGTTTAAAACACTACAGTGGGTGATACTGTGTAGGAGGGTTGACTGTGTATTCACTACAGTGGGTGATAACGAGATGACACACAGTAGGAGGGTTGACTGTGTATTCACTACAGTGGGTGATAACGAGATGACACACAGTAGGAGGGTTGACTGTGTATCCACTACATTGGGTGATACTGAGTAAGAGGGTTGACTGTGCATTCTAGTCACCTCATGATATCATACATATTGCAGGTGTTTATCATTCATTCAAAGCTTTTGCTGCCCTAAGACGGCTGTGTACACTCAAAAAGAAAACGACCTTTGACATTTGCCTAGTGAAATGACCTTTAACCTTACCTCATGGAAGATAGCTGAGATGAAGAAAACAACAGTTTGTCCAGTGAACTTACTGTAGCCGTGTCTCAACATTGGTTTGTACACATGCCTAAAAACAAATCATCAACATCTCATCAACCCTGGGACTCCTGTGCTTCGCATTATTGACCAAGCCTTTAAAACCTGTCAACTGCAAGGGTTGTGTAGGGTGGCATAACTGTGCAAAGAACTAAACTGTTTCATTGTGCATACTTTATAATAATAAAATAATTAAACAAGCTTTATTTAATGGTGGTAACCATGTCACATATAAAGATGATTTTCACTGGGCCATCCTTAAAAAGTACAATCAATATGTACAAAATAAGTACAAAAAAGATATAACATTACATTAAGACAATACAAAGTTGGATAAAATGGCAAAGAAGAAACATTAAAAAGGCAACAGTAGTGTGTAATCACAGCATTGTACTGCAGTCTGACACAACCACAAAACAGTTAGACAATTGAAAAAAAAACTCTACACAAAAATAGCAGATATAGTTTAGAGCACAATGTCATGACTGTACTTAGGTAATAATATCAGTCATTTGGTGTCAAGAAGTTAGCAATAATTGTATGAAAATTACCTGCGACACCATCTGTATGTTGGGATGTTCCAATTCCTCCAGAAATACCCAACAGATTCTGAATTCCTGTCAAAATGGAAAACAAAACATGATTTCAAAAACCATAATTTCTGTAAATGGATTCCTTAGTTTTTAAATCTGCAGCCAAATGTCAAAGCTATGGTTTAAAAACTCACATCACAAGAATGTCAACGAGAAAAGTTCCTAAGAAATCTTGCTTAAGCCAATGTTATTTACTCACCACCAGTCCTGGTAGAATTCTCGATCGGCAAATCGCAGTAACTCAGCGGAGATGTTCAGGAAGGAATGAAAGAAGAAGTAGAAGAACATCAGCCAGATGAAATGATTGGGGACCTGCGGTAGAGAGAATTATAAAGATAAAATTATTAAGGACCAATGGATGAATTCTTCTTTAACCCCGCCCACTGTAAGTAACCAATGAGTAATAAGTGAGTGATAAGTAAGAAACAAGAAACAAGCGAATAACAAGTCAGTTGTAACCCCGCCCACTGTAAGTAACCAATGAGTAATAAGTGAGTGATAAGTAAGAAACAAGAAACAAGCGAATAACAAGTCAGTTGTAACCCCGCCCACTGTAAGTAACCAATGAGTAATAAGTGAGTGATAAGTAAGAAACAAGAAACAAGCGAATAACAAGTCAGTTGTAACCCCGCCCACTGTAAGTAACCAATGAGTAATAAGTGAGTGATAAGTAAGAAACAAGAAACAAGCGAATAACAAGTCAGTTGTAGCAAAAGTAGGGGTACAAATATGTTATGATGCCCCCTCCCCCCCATGGTCTTCCTAGACCTCAGGGAAATTCCAGGTCTAGTAAAGGTTTAAGATGTATCCAAATTGGTGGCTACAGCTACGGCTACGAGTCTTTCTAAGGGTGTTGCTAAGGATGTCCTATTCATGACAAGCCGGGATCAAGCCGTAGCCGTAGATATAGCCACCAATGGGAGACTTTTGGGACGCTAGGTGGCAGCAGACTTACCAGGAAAATCCATTGTTATCAATAATGTGCGCATGCTCAGAACTACGTTAACAATGGAAACATACAAGGTAAGTCTGCTGCCATTTAGAATTAAGGCTTAAGTCTTGGTGAAAGACGTTTAAGAACACAAAAAAATACTCACGGCAAGTTTCAAAATCCGTTCGACCATCCGCTTGAAATCCATCTCCTGCAACAGGAAGGGACGGAATATGAAAACTCAATTTAAGCCAGGGTATAAAGACCAGTATGCTTACTTGAGGTATCCCAACACAAGTGTAAAATAAAAACTCTCTGAAAATTAGAGCTCAATTGGCAAGACAAGTAATGAAAGAAATAATACCATTGTTGCATAGAATTGTGTGTTTTTAGATGTCCGAGCACTTGAAGCCTTTCTGATATTCAAATTTGGGGGTTACCTCTTTCTCAAGAAGAAAATATAATTAGCTGTTGCAAAAAAAAACTTACCAACCAGATGGATCGATTGTATTAATGCAAAAAATAGTTAACGGCCTGACGTTTCGACCCTAGCAGTCTTACTCCAAGGCTCAATGCAACACAACAAACATGAACTGGTTGGTAACGAAGTGTTACATAAGCAGTGAAGTGGAATAGATGAATGAAGTTAAAAAGCACCCATGTTTATAATATCAACAGCTCTCCAGTGCTCTTTACTTAGTAAATTGTTATGGTCATTAATTCAGTAATTATCAGAGAACACTCTTCCTTTAAAATCTCATTATTTTAGGATGTAAGTTCTAATATAAGTTTTTAACTGTTTACCTAAAACTGGCAGCTTGATTATAAATAACATCTACTCCTTCTTTTCTACCCCCTTTTAAATAATGGACTTACCGAGAATGGTTTCATGGCATTCATGACAGTTGGAACAATCCACTTTGAAAAAAAAGGGTGGGGGGGAACAAAATATATATTATGAGTATTTGCACAGCAACCAAGGTAACAATTATAAATGCATGGAGAACATTCCAAATAATCATTAAATATAACAATGTCTTAACCGCTTGACCACCCAGCATGCCCACTGATAGAATTGATTCAAGTCCCGTTCTTGTGTGAGAGGTCCCTAAGCATATCACGCCAACTACACTGCTAGCAAACAGTCCGTACAGCAGTGGATTGGGACTTGAGTCAAGTCTAGCCCACTAACAGAGGGCAGTTTGAGTCCTGTAGTAAGCCTGTGGATATCTTTCTACCAACAGGATAAGGAAAGCACCTTATACAGAGTGCATAGCATCAATTGGTGTAAGGGTTTTAAAATAATATTTGTAATTCTTTCTGCAATTGATGCATCAATTGCAGAAAACTTACTTGTTGGACGAGACCCAAGCTCAGGTGAACCAAGAAGAGCTGCAAAAGAAAACCAAATAATGAGATTGGCTTAGATTGTTGTTTGAATTGAAGACTGCCCTGTGGCTACCTCAGTCCTTCACTTTAAGAAGTCCGAGAAGAACTAATAAGTTGCTTAATTAAATACCGAGGACAGATTTTCCAATGAAAGTGCACCTAGAAAAATAAAAATGGCCCTTCATAATTCTAGGCTTTTGTTGATGATCTAAATAATTCTATTGCAATGTCACCATGGTCCAGTGGTTAGATTGCAGAACTTGCAATCACAAGGTTGTGTGTTTGAATCCCCCAAGCTAACCGCTGATTTCAAAATGACTAGAATGAGTATTGTCATCTAATTACTGAATCACAGCCTTTCAGTTACTGAATCACAATTTCTTGGTTCGTGCCATTCATAATTATGGATTGGCTTTTGGGGGAGTCTGCCAAGTTCCCTTGACAGGAAGATGATCTAAACAACAAACAAACAGACAACATACCAGTTCAATGACACGACGGAGCAAGAATCGTTTCCTGATTCGAGGACTCCTGGGGAAGTTGAGCTCATAACAAAGGGTTGGAGCAACCATGAAGTAGTAAAGATCTGTGGAAGGTAGAAACAAATCAAACTTGTCAAGCTGTGGTTTCTTTCCCTGTAGTTCACCATCGAGGAACATGGTTCAAATCCTGCTTGGGACAAGAGCTGTAGATGTGGTTGGGTTTTCAGTCATACCTGATTGCGTGGGTAATCCTCCCTGCTAATTTGGGTTTTCCTCATACACCTACAATTGAAATTTCTTTAACAAATCATTCCTAACTAAGACGCTAACTTACCTTTGAGATTGAGATTATCTGGATACTTGACTTGATCGCTCTGCTCCTGGACTGAAGAGCCGTTATGATCAGCTTCAGATGCATCTGAACAAAGTGAACAGTAAATCAACATGAAAAAAAAGGTGTTCATGATGGAAGGAAAAAAAGATAAATAATAACAAGACACGTTTGCATTTATGCACAATTTCCAAACCTTTTGACCGATGATGTTTTCAAATTACTCATTTTACTATGAAAGTCTTATAGTTTGTACATAATCAAATTAAAAATACAATAAATAATGCCTTGTGAAATCGAACTCTATATCTCTTTTAAAACCGACCTTTAAAGGCAATATACCCTGACAAATGATGACGTCATGATGCGTAAAGCCTTCTCATTCATAAACAAGCTACACAAGTTTTCAAAGCTCTTTCACACACAACCAAACACTTGTTCACAACCGGACGCAGTGTGTGTAAAACTGCGACACCCTTGTGTACATGTCATATATATGTCTCCGTCAAAATACAAACCATACCTCCAGACACTAGCAAGACCAGAACATTACCAATCAATCACGACACTCTTTTAGAAAAGACAGAAGTTAAACCAGTTACCACTGTATTGCAATCCTAGTGCTCTACCCCCAAAAAGATTACCCCTTAAATTTTAACCTGTGATTTAAGTTTTGCAATAACAATGATTTAAGAAAACACCTCACCGCTCTTCTTGCTCTTTTCAGACTGCGTTGCACCTTTCTGACTTCCTTTATCTTTTCGGAAGCTTCTCTTCCGTGCGGATTTCTCTTCCCGAAGCGCCCTCCTGCACCAAGTGTTGACTGCCGTGTAGGAAATCAACTTCAGAAATGTCATGGTGTACATCCCGCTTACACAAATAGCTCCAACTAAAAGACAATTTTGATTTCATTCCATTTACAGTAAAAGCAAACTTGATTCAATTAATTTCTTTAACATAGTTTTGATATTCAGATCTATGAAAGTTTTCAGTTTTCAGAGCCTTGTCAAAATTAGTCCAGGTCAACTAGAGGACAAGTACTGCCAGGACAAGGTTTTTCACAGGCAGTTAATCCACCTTGTTTGAAATTGGGTGTCTGAGAAGACATGGGAGAAGTTCACAGTGCCTGGGTCAATTTTGTTTACAAACCACATATTCTTTTTAATATTTACTGGAAAACAAACTGGGGGGTCACCACATTTCTCACTAAAATGACCTCCAAACCTTCCAGAGCACTCCAAACCGTAAGTTTGTTTATGTTACATTTTAATCAACCCATCAAACCTTAGAAAACTCAGCAGGGTGCATCAGAGAGCTGTGTGCCTTTAAACCATGTCTCTCATACGAATACAGTCCAATGGAAATCTAACGAAGATTTATGACACTAGAGAATTACTATCCGACTACCTAGCCTAGATTATTTTTGACAAGACTCCTTAGTTGGTTCTTACAAGGCATTGGTTTGACGATAGTGATGACGACTACTGGGAATATGATTAAGGTGGCGATGTTTATAAATGACATCCATCGAGATACTTTATCACTGATCGCACTCTGTCAGAAAGAGAAATGTTTTAAAATAAGAAATGATTACTCAAATGAAAAGGACTTCATGATATTGTAGAAGAGTCATTCAATCTGATAGTTTTCAATAAACAAACTCAAAGGGAACAAACACTTTTGGTTTTTCCAGTCCTTTGGTTGTCTTAATGCTTTGTAAATTAATTTTAAGAGTGATTACCGAGAATATACTTTCCCATTAAACAAACCAATACAGTTTCTGTTCTGTCACAGATTTTGTGGGTATTTACGGAGAGCCTTTTTGAGTGCCTTTTTTGGAATATGACGTTTGATCATTTAACAATAGAATAAGTTAATGAGAACAACTGAAGGGTAGGCACTATGGGGGTGGGGGGAATGAAGTCAACTTACCTCTGCAACTAACTTCTCTATCACAAACTGGATCAGAATAAACACATTTATCACTGGAAGAAAAGCAGAGTAATTCATTTCAATATGTTAAATCTTTAATGATATTTACTAACGCACTAAATATTAATAATTAGAATTAGTAATAAATGAGTTGCTTACTTCAATGCAAACTTCACAATTCACCTTGACTTTTATCAAGCTTTTACTACCTTAAATATTTAGCGCATTACATCTTGGGTAAATTAATTTAAGTCACAGCTAGTGTCAAAGTCAAGACTATTTGAAGGGCTGCTATTCGGGTAGCAACTTCTACTGGTCTCCTAGCATTTCTAACAAACCCAGGGAACTTACAGGCAGCGAGTGTACCATTAGGCAAACTGTATGGATCCTGCAGGAAGATCTGAAGCATCTGAATTGGATCTACCAAAATACCATATCTGCAAAAATATGAATCAGATCATTATTTAATCAGACGAGCTACATAGCAAAGTATATATACACAAATATACACCGATACACTGGTCACAGCGTCTTGCACAGCACATCATCCCAGTTTAGCTTTTACCAGCTGTAAAGGGATTACGCCATCAAGTATCAAGTAATAATAACCTTGCCATGCCATGCCTCTAAACATATTTGCAACTTCAAAATAAAGAAACTTCTTTGACTTACTTTATCAGGTTCTCCAGAACAAGACGTCCACTTGACATTGCCTGTTAATAATGAAAGAAAAAAAACAGCGCTTAATGTTTCAGTTACAAATTAACTTCTTCTTACAAAAAAACTTCCATTACCATAAGTGACTTAAGTCGACTGCACTCATAATCCTTCTTCCTTTAATACCATTAGTGATTTAAGTGAACTACATGTAGGCTTTAACACAAACAAAACTCAAGCCTGAGCGAAAACATCATTTCTAATGAAGCTGTATGTTGGTTTTGAACTATATTATACCAACCTGTATATCATGTGGTGAAAGAATCTACAAAGTACACACTAAACCCTCTTACTATCTGACCAATTAATATCAATCCTCCCATCATTCATTATCATCCGCTGCAGTTTTGAACATCCTACAATAATTTGTATGTTATCAAGTGGTAAATGCATATGTGCGCATTAAAGCACAGATTAGTTCAGCGCACATTTGTGCCACCATACAAAACCCATCCAGTTGAATGGTTTTGAAAGGTTGCTCAACTCACTGAGAATGCTACCAAGAGTAGGCCTATATTATATTATATTCATGGTTTATTAAAATACTACAATATAGCGCCTTTTAAAGCCACAAAAAAACAGTCATTAAAAACATTACATTTATTACATAAAAAGAATGAAATATCAAAATAGTTAATCAAAACATATTAACACACAGGCAACAAATTTGTGACAATAAAATATTAAAAAGAGCACAAAAACATTTTGATTAGATTAAAATTCATCCATTGCTCATGATCCAAAGAGCCTCGCCACAGGGTAACAGTTTTAAAGTGATGGGAACAAATAGCATAATTTAGCAACCCAGTATTGCTATGGACATCAATTATTATTTATAGAAGGGTAAAGGTGAGTAGACAGAAGGTCTTACCAGAAGGACGATGCAGAGATTCAGAAATCCACGATAATTATTGAAGCCACTGGTGTTACTCAGTAGAGAACTCTGATCGGAGTGAATCCTGAATGAGACATAGAGGGAAACAAACTGTACAGAGTCAGTGAATTGCTTATAATTATTGCCAGTTGATGAGAGAAGAGACGCATATGGTGAAGGGGCAATATTGGGCTGGTTAAAGGGAATGTATACATTTGGTAATCACTCTTAAAATAAATGGCAATCAAAACATTGGGTTAGAAGCCTACAGAAGCTTTTGATAGTATAAAGCATTTTGAGAAACATTTCGCAAGCTGTCAGTATTGCTTCTGAGATTGTGTATTCCTATTATGGACTATTCTTGTTGACCAGATACACCAGAGCTTGAATACAGTGTGCTTGACCTCTCAGCCATGATACATGTGATTTGGGTAGTGGATCTAGGGTTTGTTTAAAATCAGAACTTCCATCAAAACATTTGAAAGGAGATCTTGCCCCAAAGGGCAGTACAAGAAGAATGGTTACCCTGCCCTCTCTGGGCAATGACTTACGGATCATCAGGCTTTCTCTCTACTGGTGGGGTTTCTTCTCCAGAATCTTTTGCTGTCTTTACTACTTCCGTGTTGCCAGACGCTTCTTCCTTCTTTTCACTTCCTTTCCTGCGTCTGCTTTGTCCATTTGGACTGGTATTGTTTACATCTTTTGCCATTGTTCTAAGAAGAATTAAAAAAAAGATCTTCAAGGTGAAACATTTCCTCTATTGAGAATAGTGCAATAAAAAACATTGTGAAAACTCATTATACAAAAACCAGGGGCAAGCATACAACATAGTCGCGATGATCGAAACCCTTGATCCTCATGCTGTCTGGAAGATCGAGGGTTACGATCATCACAACTACTAACTAGGGCAAGCATCAGGACTGCTATGTGTGAAAAAAGTTTAATACGGCCTGGGTGTTTTGTTAGATTCTTGTAAAATTTTCTTTTAATAGTTTCTAAATTCTAATTAACATGATTAATATGGAGTTTAACTTTAAAGCCATTATACACTTTCGGTAAACAGTATTGTCCAAGTCCCACACTTCATGTATCACAACTTATATATAAAATAACAATCCTGTGGAAATTTAGGCTCAATCGGACATCGGAGTCGGGAGAAAATAACGGGAAAACCCACTCCTGTTTTTCGCGCGTTTCGCCGTGTCATGACATGTGTTTATAACAAATCCGTAATTCTCGTTAACGAGAATTTATATTGTTTTACCGTTTTCTCAAAAAAGTAAAGCATTTCATGGACTAATATTTCAAGAGAAGTCTTTCACCATTACCTTCTGTAAACCCTGTAAATTATTTGTAAATCTGTGAACTTTTTTTTTTTTCTGTACCGAAAGGGTCCAATGGCTTTAACTTACTATACTAAGCTCTTTAGTAAATAATAAACCATTGACTCTGAGCTGAGTAAATAAACAATAGCGCCCGCCCCTTTGAATGATAAAATTAATTAGTTGTTTTAAAACTAAAAGTTTAAGAACGATTAAGAAGTGATAAATACTCCAACCTTTGCATCAACTTTCATCGATGGAAGTTTGAGACTTTTGAGTAGTGTCTAGACGGCTTACTATGCAAAATCAATAAATCGAAATATGACCTCAAATGACTATTTTATGGTGACAGAAGACGCGTCAAACAGCAAGTGCCAAGGACAACTTGTTGTCCGATTCGGTACGCAAACACAAGAACAAGAACAAACGCCTTTAATTTTGTATAGCGCCCTCAAGAGTTGGCTGCTATCTTCACATTGTGTTGTCATCGAAGCGCGTGATCATCAGTTTTTGATCAGCCGGTCCGGAACTATGTTCAATCATTGATTTTGAAAGGACTGACCGTTTGCAGATTGACTCAACTGTTTCTCCAGGCTTTTGTGTTACCTTCCTTCCGCCGTGATACAGGTAAGACAATTTTGATTATCTTTCAGGATAATACTTTGCAAATATCGAAGGCGGAAATTGCATCATTTGATCATTCCTCCTTGTTGTTGTTGTGTACATGGAATGGATGGAGGTAGACCGGTGTGGTGTCAAGGGGGCGGGGTGTGGGGTGGAGATGATGGGGGGGGGCATGGAGGCTAGCTTGTACACCATGGAGGTAGAATTGTTTTTGAACCCACTATCATGTTCATTTTTGCGCCGTATGTTTGTAATAGAGATTTCTAAAATAAGAAAGATTTCCATATCCTGCAACCACTTCCTTGTTGTTCAATAAGCCCATTCGCTATTGGTATTGCAGCTGCGCATGTCCGTTACTGCTGACAACGCAATTTGTTTATCTCCCGTGACCTTTTGACAATACCCGGGTTTATTGTCAAAAGGTCACGGGAGATAAACAAATTGCGTTGTCAGCAGTAGCGGACATGCGCAGCTGCAATAGCGAATAGGCTTATTGTTAGTTCACCATGCATTTTTTCACTAGTTTTTTACCATCCTAATCACATGTGGGGTTCTTGTAGAATGTGATGTGAGTAAAACTATTTAGATACTAATTTTATTATTTCATATGAAAATAGAATGAAAAAGTGGTGACAGGATTACAAATATATGTTCGAGTAACATGCCTGTGATATGTTTTCACAGGACTCGGGGAAGTACTGAGTATACAGTGCTAACACACATCGGTGTGTGGGTAAAAACCAAAATTAATATATATGTTCCTATAATACATTTTCGGATGATGAGATAAAAACGACCTCTCTGTTTGTTTGAATCGTTTGTACTTGTCGTAGCTAGGCAACTGTAGTTATGTGATGCTTTTTTTCTCCTTTTATATTTTTATGTAGATTGAACAAAGGAGACGTCAAGATGACTTCACCGTTGGTCTCCGTTAAGTTATATTTCATTGTGATAGTGGCTTGTAGCTTCTTCACCCTGAGCCATCTCCAGTCCGGTGGTGCCGTTGGATTAAACACAAAATCCCCAATGAGGGCGCTGAAACTTCTTATGGTCATCTTACCCATGTCGTTTTTCCTGTCTTACTTTCTGGCATGGAAAATGCTCATCATCACCCCTAGGGAGAAGCTCCAGCAAGAAAGCCCCAAATGGGAACAGGGTTATTTTCTCTTTAAAGTTTGGACGTTGCTTTTGTTTGTTCTACTTTTATTTGCACACCTGAGCTTTCCTTACATGTTAAGCATGGGAACAGTGGTTGAGGTAAGCCCAGTGCCTTACATCTTATTCGCGTCACTAGGGACATCTATGATATTAGGTGGTGTTTTGATCAAGATGAAAGTCTTAGAAGTTTTTATGTCTTGTCTACTCTCCGGGTTTCGATGGAGATGGTTGGAGTGTAACTGGTATCTCATCCGTGGTGCTCTGGTCGCTGTCATTGTCTCTTGTCTAGCGACTGTGTCGATGATGAACGCTGCTGCTGGTCCAGTGGTCAAGGAAGTCCAGGTACCAGTCAGGAAACTACCGTTGTCCATGAATGGCATGAAAGTCGTTCAACTATCGGACATTCACATCGGACCAACTGTCGGACGGAAACAACTTCAGCAGGCTGTGGCTACAACAAACTCTTTAAAACCAGGTAAATACAATGATACAACCTAAGATTCTTCCCTTTAAGCACGAAAAAAGCAGGTGAACAGTTACAACAATGGTAACTACATGTAGTGTTTTGGCTGGTAACCTCTTTGTAAAAGTAACCTTTTGCTAAAGCAAAGATTTTCAGTGCTTGGCAAACTTTTGTGGTTAGCAACTTGATGAAACTGGGCTTATAAATCTATGCAGTGTGTCTAGTTATGTCATGTGTCATGTTTCCAACAATCAGGAATACTAATTTCTCATAAACCTACAAGACATCAGACTAAACTTACACCCTAAGTTGCAGTTGGTGGAAAATCAATTTTATGTTCCATTTTTGTTTGTAGATATCGTTGTGATCACTGGTGACCTTGTGGACTCGACTGTAGAGCATTTAACGGATGCAGTGGCACCACTGTCACAGCTAATAGCTAGATATGGAGTCTTCTACGTTACTGGTAGGTTTGCTTATCAATAGTGACCATTATTCCAAAGGAATCTTAGTGCCATGTCACAAGAGGCAATTTTCAGGCAACCAGTTCCATCTCCAAGAAGAAATGCATTTAACATTTCATATCAATATTTTTTGTGGATTTATATTTACCAAAAGTGTTCAAGTGCCGGGTAAAAATTGTTTCTATGAAAGTGCTTAGCTACAAGATATGTTGTATAGCAGATATTCAAGCCCTGCATGAAAATTTGTCTTTAAAAAGTCCCGTAGAAAGTTTCCAAAGTCTCGAAACAATTCTATCTTTTTCAAACTCAAACTTAAACAGCCCCCTCTATTGTTGATTCCCTTATTCTCTGTACTCCTTGCAGGAAACCATGAATACTACACCCATGACGTCAAGAACTGGATTGAGCATTTACAGTCACTAGGCATCACCTGTCTGTCTAACAAGAATGTAAAGATCGTAGACCCAGCGAGGGCGCAAGACTGGTTTTATATTGCAGGGACGCATGACATTGAAGCAAAGCGGGTCATGATGGATGAGTAAGAACACTGTAGACTTTATTTTTCTTTAAAGCAAATGACGCTAAGGGTAGATTAATCCAAACTGCACCTTAAAAATTAAAGAAGTTCTAGAGCAGATGACTTACACACACCATTACAAACAAATGGTCAAAAGCACATAACACATAGAATGCACAGAATGGTAGAATAAGATAAAGAGAAAAAAAGATATGTCTGCCCTGCCAACAGAGAACTAAAAGATACAATTACAAATACTTGTAGGCTTAATCAACCCTGCTGGCATATGAATGTTTGGATCTTTTCAGTAGACATATGCCCAAAACCCTACCTATGTAAAGAGTGTTCTAACTGGCAAGGCAACAATAGATGAAAGACAAACAAAAGACGCACCGAGCAGGATTGGTAACCTGCAGTCTAGCTCATATCTGGGTATTAGTAGCGAGTACCACTGACAAGGGGGCAATCTGATTGGTGTACTATAGTGGTTTCATCTCAAATGGGTTCTCATAGTACATGTACAATGATTAAGACCACTTTTCTGAGAGTCCTTTGCGATCAATTAGTAAAGTCAATAAATTAAAACTAATTATTACACAAATTATCTTGTTTTGGCCTACAGGGAAGATCATTTTAATCTGGATGTCGCCCTTGAAGACACCGATAGTGAGCATGCTGTGATCTTATTGGCTCATCAGCCAAAGGCAGCGAGACTAGCCATCCAATCACAATATGACATCAGCCTGATCCTATCAGGTGAGTAGAAATCGCGTCTGCATCGCGAAGGCCTCTTGGTCTTTGGGGCAAGCAGATTGGAAGGATGACACATGAGTGTGGACTGGTTAATAGCAAAGTATACCTTTGGTTGTTGAAACCCTTCTATCATTTTACATGTGGATAAACACATTCAATTTGACCTGAGAACATTTCATATCAAAAGTTGGTGACATTTTTGAGATCTTGCCAAAAATCCAGAGCGGTTATGTCTACCCAGGAAGAATATTCTATAATTGGAATACACAATCTGAGAAATGTTTCATGCATCCTTACAAGGGTTAATGAGGTGCTGCAGCACAATCAGCAGCCACTGTCAGAAACACAGGAGCACATTCCTTATCTTAGCAATAAGTGTACCTGGGTTCTTTCCCTTGCATTACACAACACAAGGGACCTCAGGCTTTATGTCTCATAACAACGCCCAGCAAGTGTCTTGCTGAATGTCAAAACCAGGACTCTAACCCACACTCGGGGGATCACAAACAACAGAGCTCGAGTCCAATGCACTTGACTGCTCAGCCATGACACGCCACTTCACTTTGGATTTAAACAAAGAAAACACAAGATACTGTGAGGAAGACAGTAACCCTATAATTGTTTGTTTTCTTGTTGTAGGTCACACACATGGTGGGCAGTTCTACCCAGCTAACATATTAAGCTACTTGGCAAGCCCATACTTTGCTGGTATTTACCAACCAAAGGATGGATCTTACGTCTATGTATCATCAGGATCATGGTATAACGGACCACCCTTAAGATTGTTCTCTCGGTCTGAAATCACTTTGCTAACTTTGCTGTCTACATGAGAATGTTATAAGGTTGGGGGCAGGGTGAGGTTGAAGACGGGGCAGGTTGAAGTGCAAGGGTGAATAAGGGGCAAGGGAGATTAGGGGGCAATTGAAGGTCAGTTTAGTTGATTCTCTGGAATCGGCATGCTGCATTTTAAGCTAACCAAAGCCCCCTCAGGATCTCTACCAACATGTCCCAACTCCTGCAGGCCCAGTATTTGGTTCTTGTAACTTGTACAAGCTTCACCTCAGGGAAATGTAAACTTCTAACTAGGAACATTTCAAGGGAGCACCAAGGCAATGACTAGTGGTTTGGAGACCATTATCTCTATTGACCCATTATAAGAGTAGGTCTTACAATTAACTTCTGCAACAACAAAAATTCTTAAATCCAGCTGAAACAAAGTAATATTTTATGTTTTCTTTGTGTTTATTGTAACTGGTTAGATTGAGTAGGGTTAGAGATACATTTGCAATTTCTTGCTTTTTTAGCACTTTTTAAAATGTTCCCTAGTTTTAAGTTTTTAAAATATTCCTTTGTGATTTGAGTGGGGGAAAACAACAAAAGGGGGAAATTGTTTTTTAGTGGTTAGCTTTCAAAGGTATAATACAGGA
This sequence comes from Asterias amurensis, assembly GCF_032118995.1. NCBI lineage: Eukaryota > Metazoa > Echinodermata > Asteroidea > Forcipulatida > Asteriidae > Asterias > Asterias amurensis. Next base: position 288,891 of record NC_092650.1, on the reverse strand, counting down.
TTGGTAAAGCTGGCAATTGTTTTTAGTAGTTAGCTTTCAAAGGTATAATACATGATTGGTAGAGCTGACAATTGTTTTTTAGTGGTTAGCTTTCAAAGGTATAATACATGATTGGTAAAGCTGACAATTGTTTTTAGTGGTTAGCTTTCAAAGGTATAATACATGATTGGTAGAGCTGACAATTGTTTTTTAGTGGTTAGCTTTCAAAGGTATAATACATGATTGGTAAAGCTGACAATTGTTTCCCACAGTGTTCATGTGATCAGCCAAATACACGAAATAACAAACCAGTACCAAATTGGCTTTCACCGTTGTGGGAGTCAAGTGAAAAATGTTAAAAGCATATTTTTTTGTAAACACATTGCCATAAATGTGCTTGTATTTACCAAATCAGCTTTTGCATTTTGTTTTTTAGGTTTTCTGATGCACTTTTCTAATTCAATTTCATTGTGGAGGGAAATATTTAACTGAAACAAAGACAAATTATTTTGACTTAATAATCAGTAAGCTTTCAGTTTTTTATTTTAAACCTCACCAATCCTATAAAACACCTTTAATGTTTATTCGGGGGCTCTTTTTTCATAATACATTACTATTAAATTATTCATCACTATTGTAAAGAATTATTCATGGAGTTGAAAAAAAGACCTGGGTTGAAGACTATTGATGGAGAAGGCGTAGGAAGTTGACAAACAGAATCCACCAGAGGATAGTAACTTTAAAGAAACAATTGTGTGTGCGCTTAAATAATTAATGATGATTTTGGAATTGTTATGCAGTGTAGTTTTTAGTTGCTGGACATAAATGACGGATCTACCCAGGGTTATTTATTTATTTATTGTGTAGAAAATAAATGTGTGCGTTTGGACGCTTGGTGAAAAAGAGGACTCACCCAAAGATGTAAACTTTACAGAAGTTTTAGTGTGTGATTGAATATGCAATGATGCTTTTTATAATTGTTTTTCAAATGTTATTTATAGTAAATGTGATTGTAAATGCTTGCAATGTTTTTTTTTAATGTGTGTCTGTTTATGAAATGATCAAAATTTAAATTGCACTTTTGTAAATTTTTGGCCCATGAGAATAGGATAGCATTTTGAAAACACAAAATGGGTGAGAGTAAATGGTCAGACAGTAGGAGGGTTGACTGTGCACAGTGTAGATGCATCCAACGCATGATATCATATTGCTGGCTGGCATAGTTTAAAGGAAGGTTTAAACAAATATTACAGAACTGGTTTTTGCTAACAAAACAGTTGCTGTCAATGTAAGCACTTTATGTAATCCTCCATATACATGATCTGACAAACCTGTAGATGTTTGAGACTGATCGACCATCTGGGTCACGAGAAAATGGGGAAAAACCGATTACACATTTTGCATCATTAGACCGTGTAAGTTTGATGTAAATCTGTGATCTTCACAGTTTTATTTTCTTATCAATTCTGTAACGTTTCTTTAAGCCATATTTATATATATAACAAAAATTCCAAGATGATTATTGATTTTATAATACCTTGCAGCGAATTGCAGTGAGTTTATCTTGTTTGAATACCAACGTAAACCACTGTTTGTAATGTTCTTAACAAAGACAAGTAAACTTTGTTGTTTTGTATATAAAAGATTTATTATTTAACATCAAAGATGCCTGTAACAAACAATCTTAACAAAACATGGGAATTTCACAATTAAAACTTGAAATTTTGAACAAAAACGCAGATTCTTAACCGTAATAATGGTTTACCTTGACATCTAAATTATGTATATAATCTATTTTCTTTTGCCGATACTTTTGCTTATATTTGGTTATATGTAGATGAACCAATTACTGTTGTTAAAATGTGAGAGTAAATCAGGAAATTGTTTTGTTTTGAATGAATTGAATAAAAAGTGACTACAGCAATCCCATAGAACAGGAAGATCGCTAAGCACAGTTTGGTGTTTCTGTCCGAGCTGTGTATTCAGAGAGTTGTGACATAGAGGGACCAGTTTCTTTGGTCTAGTGGTTGCTGGACGCCATTTGGGGTCCAATCCTAGCACAACTCCAAATGTGCAGTCGAGTCTGGCACCCTCTGTGAGCAAATTTTTTTTTTTTTTCACTTTCTGAAAAAATGTTTTTTTACCACAAGTTGTCACAACTTGGGAAAACATCTCAACTTCAGAACGTCTTGGTTTTGATTCCCACGCGAATTCCCCCCCCCCCCCAATCAGAGCGCACTGAGTAACAACATTGTTTATACATGTCCCTGTAAAACTTAATAGGCAAAAAAATAAATAAAATTCAGCGCCCATCTACTTCAGGTCTTAAAACAAGGAAAACCGAATAGTAACTACTGTTGAACAACTAAATGTACCAAAGCATGCAAAAACAAACTAATAATTCCTGCCTTATAACTCTATAATGTACTAAAACTGGATAAAACCAAACTATTAATTACTGTCCTAACAATGTATAAACTCAAGTTGAACAAAATTATATATATATATGTTCATGGCTGCTCTTTGTTTGGACACATCTATATGGCTCAGTAATGACGTCTACTGTTTTTGTTTAGTATTGGCACTTCATAAAACTCTGCTCAAGTACAACCCTTAAAGTGTTGAACATAAATTCCTACATCATGTCAACTTAACAAGACTGTATTCAAACAAAGCTGATAAAGAAAATGGAATCCACCACAACCCATAATTGGGTAGTTTCTTATTCATGGAAATGTAGACAATAGAATGAGTAGGATTTGAACCTCTGTATGGTGGAGATACTTACACATCGGGTAAAAGAACTACCAAGTAATGTACTCTTTCGGTGGTAGTGGGCTTCACTCTAGCACTCACAGAAAAGTTACTGAACCACATTGGCGATAAAAGTCTGTAACAATATGAGGGCACCAACAAACATAACTTTACAAAAATCACTTCATTATAAAAAATGTTTTATACAATTTTGTACGGACTGTTTCATTGCACATTGATTTTTTTATTTCAAAAAAACAAAAACGGATTTGACATTTTTCTTTGTAATTCTTCTTCCCCTAAATGGGTAAAGCATTTCCGACAAGTTTCCAAGCCCTAACTTAGAGCAATATACATACACACAAAAAGTGAAAGAAACTTTGTAAAGTATTCATAATAAAACAATTTTATAGAACAACAAATCCAAAATTAAGAGCATAAATTTGAAAAACTAATCATGGCAAGTCTGAAAATATTTACTCTGTCTGTATATTTACACTTTCTACTCTACACTTTCAACGTGTTTTAATTTTTGATTAGATTATTTGTTTATACATTACTGTGATTTACAAGACCTCAGTTAATTGAATACAAAAATCTTTGGGGAAATTTTCAAAGGATCTTTGCACATTTTCCTTGAAGAATGACTCTAAAATGATAAACAAGCAAACCACAACATAAAAAAAGTCAAAAATCTTATACACTTAGGAAAAGTCCTACAACCCTTCCACCCTTTTTGATAGTCAATGAGCAAACTTGACTACTATCGATTTAAAAATACAACGTCCTTTTAAAATTCTTTCTTCAAAAGACACAAATTAATTTTAACATCTGTCTCACACCAAGAAAGATGGCTAGCTATATGCTTGGAAAACCCCAAAGTTTGTTTACTTAGCTGAAAAGAGGTAACAGCTAAAATACCATTTCAGTGCAACTGGTACCTTGTTACTCCTTTGCTTAGCGGATTGAATTTAGTAAGTAATATTAGGCCAAGCAATGTCATACACCCTCATTTTCAAGGGTAAGATCCCCCTGATTATCACATAGTTTTTAAATAGCAACTTGTGTATAGAGCTGTTATAAAATAAAATTTACCATATATTTCCAAAAGGCAGCAACTTTTGTTAAAACAATATTTCAAAAAAAGAAAGGAAAAAACACACTTCAACTCAGTGTAAAAGAACACTGGTGTGGTGGGTTCGAATCCCATCCAAATTTGTTTAGATGATCTTTTGGTCAAGAGAATTTGGCAAACTCCAACAAGTGGATATAAACACAAGGTGGCAAAAGCAAATCTCTCTCATACAAACATTGGTTTAACGTCTAAAGAATTGTACAAAATCAAGAATAGATGTAGTCATTGTGAAATCAGCAGTTAGCTTGGTGGATTCAAACCCACAACCTTGTAATTGCAAGTCCAGCCGTCGATTTCACCAAACTCTTTCTAACTTAGGATTTATCTTAGGATGAGTTGACGAAGGCGTTAGGACTTATTGAACCATCCTAATTTATGACCGGTTACTCATCCTAACTCGAGACAGGATTTAATCCTAGCGTTTTGTGAAATCTGCTGCTGCAGTCTAAGAGCTGGACCACAGTAACCTATTTGTTCACCTTGTACACAGTGCTTATTACACCCCGCTGTAATGGTAAAAAATACAATATTATTTATCCTCAATGCAAACATCATATTCATTAAAAGTATTCTTGGTCCTTAATCCTGATGGATGGTCCACCCATCCACAGTCGTTCTACGTCCAGATGCAACTTGGTTTCCCAAGGCGCAATGTTTCCCAACCTCCTTTCTTCTTTATAAGATTCATCGTTGGCACATTAACCAGAGAAACAACATTCCATAGACCATTTACAAAAAGTTGGTAGTCCTTTTTATATATTTTATTTCTTTGCCCCAACCGTACCGTAAGAGAAGCAGAAATGTTATTAACACATATTGAGTAAGCGGCAAGTTAGGAATCTTTGGCTTTGTGTCATCTTCATCGGTGACAGAAAAACCTGTATGCAGCCAGGCTAACATTGATAACGTCAAATAGGTGGTCCACTGACAACATATTAAGCGAAGCTTGTATGCTTGCTCCAGTTACTGCATTGCTGAACTAATGCCATCAAGGTGGAATGTTCAAATGGTGGGAGGGCAAGTCTTAAACGATTGTTGAGTCTTGTACAGAAGAGAGGGTTATTGCATAACACATCCGACTATAGTGGGTTATAACGAGTCAACGATCCCCATTATCGCTATGACCTCAATAACCCCCCTGTAAGGTCCTGAATCACTCCTTGGTCCACTAATTGGTACAGCATTCTCTGCTCTTTGTCTACACTGTGAGTCCATGAGCGTTTAATCTCACTCATCTTCAGTTTATCATAGTAGTGTAACGGGGAGTTGGGTCGACTGGTATCATACCCGAAGCCTGCTACCGCCACCTCATCACAGAAACGTAACGCTAACATGATGGCCACACAACCAGATGTTGGTACATTCTGTGTACAGAGAAAGGAGAGTTCTGTTATATGGCAGAAAAATCACAACAAGAATCATGACACTTTCTCATAAGACACAGTACGTGGCTGGTACATGTAGTTATCATACAAAAGAACCCACTATTTACCAAAGAAATTCTCTAAATACTAATAAACGTTGAGAAAACAGAGCCCACAATGCACTGCTGTGGAAAAGCAAGAATAAGAAATTGAATTGAGCCACATAGGAATATACACACAATCACACAACAAGTAAGCATACAATCACACAACAAGTAAGCATACAATCACACAACAAGTAAGCATACAATCACACAACAAGTAAGCATACAATCACACAACAAGTAAGCATACAATCACACAACAAGTAAGCATACAATCACACAACAAGTAAGCATACAATCACACAACAAGTAAGCATACAATCACACAACAAGTAAGCATACAATCACACAACAAGTAAGCATACAATCACACAACAAGTAAGCATACAATCACACAACAAGTAAGCATACAATCACACAACAAGTAAGCATACAATCACACAACAAGTAAGCATACCTTGAAGAAATTGAATTGAGCTACATAGGAATATACACACAATCACACAACAAGTAAGCATACAATCACACAACAAGTAAGCATACCTTGAAATTTAAAACTACAACAAAAATGTTTTCTTTATTTTTTTATATAAATTTGGGCTGAACAAAGAAGATTGGAAAAGAGCAAGATGTAAACCGATGACCTACAGATTAACGTGTCGGCACTCTAACAACTGAGCCATTTAGCCCTAAAGTTGGCAATCTCCCTTTTTTTGTTTTTTGTCTTCTATACAAAAAGCACTCACAGAGTCTGTCTATCCTTACCTTGCCAAGTTTGCCTTCACTAACTGGCAATCCGATAATGTCAAATCCAGCCTCTCGTAAAATGGACGGATTGAGGATACGGAAATCCTCAGGCTTCTTTGGTACAGACGTAGCAATCTTTTTCCAGAAACCTTTATTACTTGCCTTTATGAGACAAAGAAGAAAAATAATACAATTAAAGAATAAAGCTTTCTACTCTTGGTAACATTTTGCATGGAGTTGACCAACCACTTGAACTTATTCAACAGCATGAGTTGGGTATTGTGGCGGAACTGTGTACGGAATTTACGGATTACATTTGTGTACTGAGTAGATGCATTATTGTTAGCAACATCTTCAGCATCGGTTGTACTGTGTAGATGCATTATTGTTAGCAACATCTTCAGCATCGGTTGTACATGAAGTTATAGCTGCCATTTTAGATAAAACCATAGACTTGCACAGGTCTCTTCCTAATTGCCCTAACCTCCTGAGCATCCTTACCATTTTCTTGCCCTGGGAAACGGTCTGAAGCCATGTGAGATCCAGTGGCTTAAACACCATTAGTAGGAGAAGCCAGTCTCCTGTGAATTGCTCCGATTTGGTAAACGCACTCTCCGGGTAACACATCCGCATTGTTGTTTTTGTACCGACATCTTTTTCAAAACCTTTCGTCGGTGCATCATTTATTCTACATACATAAGCAAAGAGAATTAATCGTTAAATGAATCAATCAATGAATCAATAGATAAATTTTATGAGATGACAAATGTATCAGACAAATAGATCATTACACGGTCGACCATTGCTGAATAGGAAGGAGTGGCCACAAACCTCAGTACTTGATTGGCTACAGTTGAAGTCAATAACCTACAATTATCACACACTGTACATTCATTCTTTGAAACTAGTAAACCATCCTTGTGTCAAACACAATTCGTGCAACTTTGGGCTACAACATTTTTTTTGGAAATATCTATTTCATAGATCATCAAATGCAGAGATGGGACTCTACATCATGACTGAAGTAATTTGTTTTTATTTCTTTGTTAACAGAACTTAGGAAAGTACAGAGCATGTTAATGTAAGGTAAAGTAAGGTTAATTTTATTAGCAAACACATACGGTTGGATTCGTTATAAAAAAATACATTAAAACTTAAGTGCTTAATACACATCGTTGTAAACAAATATCCTTGATGCAAAACTAAAATCTAGTAAGTTGAATTCAGTAAATTTAGCTTGAAATCTGTCTTCTGCCAGTTTTAAAAAGAAAGAAAAAAGAGACCACTTTTTTTCTACCAGTGCAGGTAACTGTTTGCAACACAAGCATGTTTACTGAGCGATGTGTGAATTGGAATGCTTTTGAAGATCTGTAAGGAGTGAAGTGACCGGTGTGTTGATGCAAAGAGATAAAAGCTTTTTAAACCAATTGATGAACGCTCACTGTCACATTAAGTACAGTAGAGAGGCCCTGGATGTATTGAAGGATAAAAACATTGATAAACTTAAAACCATGGAATATCATTCAAAATTCATGGTCAGCAGACAGATGTTCCCTGCCATTGAACCTCAGCTTGAGTGTCAGCTTGCAGGAAAAACAAAAGACATCCAGGAATAAATTTTCTTTCAAATTGACACGATGTGAAGATCAATGAGTCATAGATTCTACTTAATAAAACAACTTTCAGGATGATTACACAGGCTCACTTAGCTACATCCGTTGCTATGACAACATATGGTACTGTCAAAGAGTGGATTACGTTGGGCCATGTCTTGGGAGTTGGGTGAGCATCCTTAATATCTGACAATATAGTCCCACTGCGGTAAAGTATCCTAGCTCAGCTGTGTGTTAAGACGTCTTGATTGCTGGTTGAGTATTAGTTTTTGTTGCAAGGTAGATGAAAGAGACTCTTGCACAACAAATTGCACAACGAATTAGCACACCGCAAAACACCTACATCCTACGCCCCAACACAATCTGAGCCATTTTGAGAACACTCATTCCAGTACAATCATCACCAAGACATGGCTAATGTTGTCCATTCTGTTTTACAATTTTTGTTTTCAGTAAAAGTACCTTTAAAAATTAGTTCAAAATAAAATTCACTTTTGTTTTAGAGATGCAGATTATGTTGGAATCATCAAAAATTACTGGATTCAGGACATGAGTCAAGCGACCTTTACGTTGACCTTATTAGTCCAGTGGAAGTAGGTCACATCTTGCAGCCGTTTTGTTAACAATTGTAGGTCTAAGCCACTTGCAACCCGCTATGATCTCTAAAGGGTTATAAGAATGAACAATCGGTTCTTGTAACCTGAAATAATATTGAAAGATGATCTGAAGGAGGGAAAAGTAACTACAGAGCCAACACTCACTGCCGCTCAATTCAAGGAAAGGTAGTAATATTATTCATTCCAATAACACAGCATTGGTAAGGCGCACTTTTCTTTACACCATTCAAAGGCTCTGGTCTAGAAGAAGTTAAGTAAAAGTATTGTCAAATTGTTTGGAAAGCAGGTATGAACGAGTGTGTTTTAAGTTTCTGCTGGAAGAGAGTGATGTTGTGCATTTGTTTTAGGTCTTTAGGAAGTGACTTCCAGAGTCTTGGTGCTATGTTGGAAAATGCCCCGCCCCTGTAACTGGCGAGTTCCAGGAACATAAAAGGGAAGGAAAGAGGGTGATTTGGGGCAGACAGATTGAAAAGGGCTGGGTTTAGAGTTGAACTCACCTTATAACGACATCAAAGTTGTCAATAACTTGGCCTACAGCTGTATCCTTTATGACACCACCGTTGCCTACTATGACACACCGTGTACAGGGTTTGCTGAAATACAACAATTACACAAAAATAAATAGTTGAAATAATTATTTGAAAATGGCATGCCAAGCAAATGAGGTGAGTAATAGCACCAACATTAGAGCTGCATCTACTGAAAATCAATAGTACTTTTCATCTTTATGTTACTAATTATTGATGGCCTTATCGTTATGCACCTCAAACGAAAGTTTATAATTCTTGGACAACAGAAAACAAAGTTATTTGAACAATACTTTTTCAAATGACAAATGATCATCGTTTTTAGGTACATTATATATTTTGAGCTCTTTGTGCTTGGGTCACAGGAATCTCAACCTGTTAAACTTTCAACATCTGTTTCGAATTCCACCTACCTTTTTGAAACTAAAGGTAAACTTGTATTGCCAACAACGTCCAGCGTCTCTTTAACTAGAGTTGCTGTGAACAAAAGAAAATTCAAAAATTGGATGTAAAATCAACTTATGAAACAATTGATTAATCTGTCTTGTGGCCACTTTATTAGCCACGTTTTCCAATTACAGGATTCAGAAACCAACAATTATAGCGTGGCTGCTTGGGTGTAAAATGGATGTCTAAAAATGTTGGGGACATTTGCAGCAAATAGTGATGCTTTGACAGTTTGAGACTTTTTCTCTAAACGTCTGAGACTAGGATCCAAATTAAAAAAGGAATGATGATTTGATGTCATTTTACACCTTTTGGTAACCCCTGGAGTTGACGAGTTTAATGAGCTCAAGGGAACTGCACACTTGGTGCTAGCAAAGTATATATAAAAAAAACAGGATTTATTTAAATCAGGAAATAAAAGCTTATCATCTTCACCATGCATAAAATAAAACTTCTGAATTCAGATAAAAGTCGGAAATGTCTCATACTCCCCAAAACATCCAACACTTCTCTGAAATACTGGCATCTTCAATCCAAACATTTGACTAAACTGCATAAAGTGCATAGCATTTCCAAATTCACCTTACCTGATTTTTGAACACCAAATGGAAAAGGCAAATCTAAGATGTGGGGCTCACTCTCGAAACCTTCCGTTAAAAATGGAGGTATACTGATATTAAATCTGGAAAATTAAAAAGGAAAAGAAACAGGACATTTGTAAATAACTTCTTGCAAATAAGACCGAGAAAATAGAACCTAAAACTGTGAAGTCCTAGATATCATACAGGCTGTCTTCATTGCCAATAGCCTTACTCTGCCATGGCCGATTGGTTAAGAGCAATGGGCTAAAGCTCTAGTGTTTCTGATCAGCAGAGTATGGGCTCAAAGTCCAGTAATTGGAACACACAAAGCTGGTATCTTTTTCCCATAACCACATTATTCAAAGTGGAATTATTCTCAAACGAATACCTTTTATTAATTTGCTTTCTTTTTTTTTTTTACTGCGTAGCGCCTTCTGAATTTAATTCAGGCTTATATACAATGTGTTATAAATCACTGCTAGAGGTCAGCAATTGGACTCCTGCCATTAAGTGCAAACAGTTTATATGTTCAATCAGTGTTCTCTAAACAATTCTCAACTGTTTACGTTCAGACCAGAATGACTCCTTCTTGGGCCTTCCATTTCAGAATTAGTGGTTTCTTTCTACCCTGGGTTTTGCTGTCAATGAAAATCCACTGAGTCAAGCTTATAAACGAGTGGCGAAACAAATTTTAAAAAACCACAATAGTTTTAATTCAAAAACTTGACTCAATGGTAAACACTTTCATTAGTACATGTAGATGTTATAATGCATTTCCAGTAGTTTTGCAATGCAAAGACACAGGTTATCCTACACAACACCAACTCAGGCTTTGACATAGTTTTTGAGAAATAGGTAATTTCTCACAAAAAATTTGAGTCTGAGAAAGACTTCTGGATTTTGTGTAACAAGGGTGTTTTTTTCCTTCATTATTTTCTTGCAACTTCGATGACCAATTGAGCGTAAATTTGTACAGATTTGTTAATTTACGCATATAGGTTGGGATACACCAAGTACTGGTCTTTAACAATTACAAAACATATGTCCAGTGCCTTTAAAAGCTGATCTATCTCAAGCTACATGGTAAGACCCTGATGAGAGAAAAACACCTAGACCCAATAAAAAACACCTGTTACATGTACGTAGAGGCTAAACATCACTTATGCACAGACAGAAAAAATAAACAGTTGGCTAAGCAAGCACCTGAGTTCATAACAATTCTGAAGTGGAAAATGGAACTAAGGCTACATCTGATGAAAGGTGAAGTCCAAAATTAGCATACTGCACACCACTTGAGGAAAAAGGGAATTGGGGACGCCAGTGAAAGAGATGGAGTTCGGGCAAGTTGCAAAAGCACTGATGCAATATAACTTGATAGCCTCTATCTAGAAATTAAAGCATTTTAGAGCACAAACAGTCACAACACAAAAGACTTCATCCCAAAAACATTTACCACTTACTTTTGACCGTAAAGGTTGATCATCCTATTGCGCGATCTATTTGCTGTGCATGTTACATTGGGCGATGCGAGTGCAGAACTGCAAAACAAAAAATTATATTCAAAATTGGTATACAAAATTTAAAAAACATGACAAATATTTAATAAACATCTGTTGCATTGGTGTACCAATGCCACTAGGGATGCAAATAATATTTATTTCTTTATTTAATCACACATCGGTGTTAAGGATTTACAAACAATTCCATATATCGTTCCTTTTTACTTTTTTTTAAATGAGGTCATGTGCGAATTAACAGTTATGGCTAGATTTGCGCATCATCTTCCATTGAACCACATCTTTAAAGGCAGTGGACACTATTGGTATTTACTCACAATAATTAGTAGCCAAAAATCTTACTTGGTTAAGAGTAATAGGAAGAGGTTGATAGTATAAAACATTGTGAGAATCGGCTCCCTCTAAAGTGACGTAGTTTTCGAGAAAGAAGTTATTTTCCACAAATTTGATTTCGAGACCTCATCATTAGATTTTGAGGTCTCGAAATCAAGCATCTGAAAGCACACAACTTCGTGTGACAAGGGTGTTTTTCTTTCATAGTTATCTTGCAACTTCAATGACCAATTGAGCTTCACAGGTTTGTTATTGTATGCATATGTTGAGATACACCAAGTCAGAAGGCTGGTTCTTGACAATTATCAATAGTGTCCAGTTCCTTTAACAACACCCTTAGCTATAGGCGTTTGCTGTAGCTGTAGCCATCAATTTGAATATCGTCTAAAAAAACAAGGTAGGGATTCCCATGTGAAATGAGTGAATTTGAGTGAATTTATGTTATGGATGATTGTTTTGTGGAATCAAGCGAGGGAGCCCTGGGAGGGTATTTGTTCTTTTTATCCATCTTGCACATCTTTATTAAACAACAGTTAATGATTACAAATAAACAAACACACAAGAATTAGAACTGTAAAGAAAAATATTATAAGCATTGGTTATAAAATGTGAATCAAATTAAATTTAGTATTGCTGTTAGTAAAATTACTTAGTAGTTAGTTTCTTGCAGGTATCATGCCAAAACAAAACCCAAATAGCCTTCTTACAGGTCTTGTTAGTGTTAAAACTCGACAGACATTTAAGGTAAATCTTGTTAGTTCGAAGAACAAACGAAAAAGGGTTTATTGTTTTAACATTCACATGCAACCACATATCAGGGACTTGTCAACTCTCCACTACTGTTTGCAAGTTTTGCCTAGTTAGCAAAAAAAATGCATCCATTTGTGATTTCATCTGACATTTAGTAACTTGACGATGACTCTCTGTCTGTTCCTTAGGATCCATACATAAATTATTAATAATAATTTCTAAAGCATTTTATACCAAAAAAATTTTTTAGGAGAGGAGCGGATGAAATATTGGTTTTTCTTATGTACAAATTGTTTTTGTTCAAAACATGTTGCTTGTACTTTTGTTCAACAAGTTAGCATCTTTTTCAAGAAAACACAGATTTGATTTGGCTTTAAAATAAAGACAAATAAATAACAACAATATGTTTTTCCTCTTTGGTGCATTTAAGAACTTACCTCCTATCCAGAACATTCTGAACCTTTTGCGATAATTTAGTCTTACGAGCAAACAGAGGAGCAGTCTTGTCTACGTTGCTAGCGTTAGTTTCCTGACTACCCTTATTGCCAGTGTAGCTGCTTGTCAGTGCAAGGGGGGTCGGAGAGAAACAGTTGGGGGTAGGGGAAACAGTGCACATCAAACCAAGAGAAGGGTTAAACCAAAATATCAAATTAATCACACGTGCTAGGGGTAAGGGTGGGGTAGGAGGGCAATTGGGGCGAGGGAAACTAGTTAAAAAGGGATGTTAGGGTTGGGAGAGGGGTCAGGGTGGAGAGGGCAGTTTGGATGGGTAGGGCAATAGGGAAGGAATTGGGGGTGGAGAGGACATTAAGGGAGAGACTAAGGGTGGGAATGGGAGCCAGGGTGGGTTAAGGGATGGGGAAGGCAGAGGTTCATCTCACAATAACACAATCTTATTGATTATTAAGCCAACCTCAGAAAGGGGATGTTTTTGTCATATTCACAGAGGTGATGATACCTTTGTATAATTTACATTGAAGTACAGCTTCTTTTTTGTTTCTCTGAAAATTAAGTCTTCTAATTTTTAAGAAAATTACAAGTATCATAATGACTAATATTTGAATAATGTACAAAATTAACAAAGGTAATGACAATTAGAGAAATCAGTGTTTGTTTTGTTATAAAATTTTGTATCTTGGCTCCACAATGTTACAGACATGAGAGCGGAGATTTATTTAAAACTTGCACTTCATGTGCAAATATCTCTCAGGAAAACAATCCCCCCCCCCAAAAAAAAAAGTTTTCCAGATTCTAAGTGGAAGTATCATTTTCACTAATGTTGTTATCATCTCAAACTGTACTAAATCTTTAAAGTAGCTGCTTTCAATAGACACTAATTGGAAACTTTCCTGTCCAAAGAAAATCTGTTATTTTTCATGACAAATGTTAGAAAAAGCTTTAGAGTATGAAATGAAAATGAACATCAGGATGGTTCATCGCCCGGGAAAAAAGTATGGTCTGGATAAAAGATGAAGTAGTGTGTTTGGATGTGAGGAAAATGAGCGGGGATTGATGTTAAAGAATGGTAGACAGTGGGATGATCATGGAAGACAGATGGGGACAATTGGGAAGAGGTTGGAAGTGTGGTTGGAAAACGAGACAAGCTGATTTACACCACAAAATGCTCCAGCGCGGAAGAGTGACAAACAAACTGACAGCAGACCAACAAACAGACTGTGGACCGACAAACATACTGTGGACAAAAAAAATGACTGTGGATCAACAGACAGACAGTGAGGTATTTAGTGAAATTGGAGAAGGGTGTCAACCTGACAAACAAACACCCAAACAAACGCCCCAACAAACAAACAGAGTGAGCAAGACAAGACTGTGCGTTATTTCTACTACGCTTATGTTTTTTAATGAAGCAGAATTAACCAAGGTACCAGCTACCTGTTTTGTCTAGGTAGCTGGTAAACTCCTGGAAAATCATTTACTTTTTACAGAAACTCCACTTAAAAGTTCACAGGTCCCAAAAGTTGATTGATATCAGCAAGAAGCCTACGTGTATGTACATGTACTTGACAGAAGTGTGTGTGGTAGGAATATACAGTAATAAGTATTCTAAACTTAAGATTGTATAAAATGTCCTGCAAATAATATCTAGACAATACTGAGAGGAAAAGCACTGCAAGACAAAACAAATTCTTATTTTAATTTCATCGATGGCAATTTTTCAGAAGAAGATTCTGAAGTTATTTTTAAAGAAAATTTTACAGGGAATGATTGAAAAAAATAATTATAAAACAAAATGTTTAGAAGTGTCTTTTCAGTCAGGAGGTTGGTTAAGATTCCGACCCTACCCCCTTCCCTCGCGTTACTGACAGTAAAGTCTCTCTGAATATGTATTCCAATTGCAGATTTTTCTTCCTTAATGGACACAATACATGTATGTAGCTCAGGATATTTGGTGGTATCTCAAAAAATGCGAACACCTTTTGAAACTAAATTTTCACAGGTTGGTTTTATTGTATCTATCATATAGGACAGTAACAACAAAGCGGTTCTAAATGTACTATTCCTTTAAGACTGAAGTCTCAGACTCACGTAGTACATTCCAAGAGGTGTAGAAGATGACCCTAAGCTGACCCATTGCTAAGCAACCATTGTATCTGACAACATCCCACCCCCTTCATGGATGAACTGATACCACTACCCTCAGTTAGCCTAACATCACAGCAGCTGCCATGCACTATGTACACAGACATGAACTTGGGGCAAGTACATGTAATAATGGATCACTTGATGTCAACTTTCTGTTTCCATAAGTTCAACATTAAGCATAACTACGTACATGTATTGTGCACCATCGGGACTACTGCCTACATGTACATTTCATGCATGGGTATAAACCTGGCGCCAGAAGCTACAATTTGTTTCTCTTTTTTCCCCGCATTGGATATTGGTGCACATGACTCTTGCTTGCCTCAGTGAGAATAACATCTATTAATAATTGAAGCATCTTTAAAACAAAGTTATTTCAGGGATGTGATAGGTAGGCTGTTGAAAAAAACGCTGACCACAATGAGCGGAAGCTTGCTTATATTTATCTTTGGTTTAAAAGTCTGTGAAGTTCTATTATGGTTTTATCTGCACACTTTTTAAAATTCTGTTATATAAATAAATTATACCAATAAAATAAAAATGGATTTCCAGGGAAAAACCAGAAAACTCACATGCCTGTAAATTGCAACAACAGCATTTTGATTGTCTACTCTTTCCGTGTCGATAAAACAATTCTATAATTGATCTACCAGTCTGTTGTGCAGACCTACTTAATAGTTGTTTTACAAAGGAGCAGCTGTTAATAGTACAAGCAGCTGTTGAGCCCAATTTCAAAGAACTGCTACGCTGTAAAAAGTAAAGGGCATGTTAACCTCTCGGTACCACAAAAGTGAATGACGTAACAATGTAAAGAAATGGTGTATGTTCATTTTTCTTGCAATGTTTCTACTATTAGTTAGACAAAAATTTGCTAACCAGTAAGAAGTGCTATGAAATTTGGCCCTTGTTTATATTTTGTTTTATTACTTATTTTACGTATTTAATAAATTTTTGTATGCAATTTAAAATTTTTACAAATTTAACTGTTTAATCTATTTGTTTATATCCAGCGCCTTGATGCGAAGCTTACCTTTATGTGTTTTATAAATGTCTCTTTATGATTTGTTATGGGCAGTACACGATGCTTGAAGCTGTCCTACATGTGACTATCATGCCAAGATCAATGTTAGTCTTCCGAAAAATTAATTGAAAAGTAAACAACATACAAACCACAACACGGTCGGTTGGCAGCAATCAATTTTCATCGATAAGGAAAAGCGAACACGAAGGCCATATATAAGAAATATTTACTAAAATGTTGCAATTGACTGTTTAGAATATGCAACAAAAGTGATCAGAAATAAAAACATGGGGAAAGGGGTGCTTTTATATTTTGGCTTTAATCATACTAGGGCAGAAAACATATATTTTATAACATCCCTTTCAGAAATGTGTGGTTTTATGTTTTATCAAAGGTAGTGTAAACCTTTGTTAATTTCCAATTATGTCCACGCAGCAAGTGTATTCCCAAATAGGAATACACAATCTGAGGAGTGTATTCCCAAATAGGAATACACAATCTGAGGAGTGTATTCCCAAATAGGAATACACAATCTGAGGAGCATTACCTCAAACTCAAATTTGGGGGCATAATCAAAACTATTTTTTACATGTAACCACATTATATTCAAAGTAAAATGTTTCTCAAAATGTTTTATACTATCGGTTGCTGCAAAGGCTTCTAACCAATAGTTTTTATAAACATTAAATTTAAGAGCAATTACCAAAAGCATACGTTCTCTTTAAAAATACATTTTGTGTATAATACATCTTAAGATGCTCCACAGCGCTGGTACCTGAGGATCTACGCTCAGATGAAGATGACAGACTAGAGACGCAGGGGACAATTAAAGACAGCAAATCCAAAAGAAAACAACCTAGGCCAGAACTCATATTACACAAAATTTGAAATCAAATAAGAGGCTCGCCAACCCAACATTAAAATGTCATCACTTTAAACTAGGGCAATTTATTCAAGTAATTTCTTCAGAGTATTAATTTCAGAGGGGGCGAGGAATGCGTCTCATGGGGGAAGGGATTGAGGGTTATAATACCATCCTCTCTGGCCGTGAATTTTATATTTGTTTTCATTTTGATAAAACTTGCCTTGCAGTAGAGACTTGGAAGGACTGATTAGGTGTATTCCATAAGACTAGACAATTCTAAACATACAGATAATGACACATGACCGTTAATGCATTAGTAAGCCTCAACAACAATAGCCCATGGCCACCTCCGCTTTACATCAGCACTAGCAGAAGACATCCATAGACCTATGCATAGACTGATACGGACGCAATCTCCCCAGTATGCTGACTACATCAGATGGGCTGTTTCTTTTGCCAAAGCATTCAGACAACAACCACTTCGAATAGATGTGAATTTGCATTTGAAGTAAATTGGTTGTTTTTGAACTCTTACAATCCTCCTTCACCTCTATAAGTTTCTGAGTATGATTTACGGTGTATGGTACCTTCTTGTTCCGTTCTACATTGTAGCTCTCATTAAGTAGCGTTTGCTTTGTGTGTTTGTCCTGTTTCGTCCTTGTCTTAATGTTCTGTTGTCTTTTGAAAATACATGTGTGCCTTCATATTGCCCGTTTCCTTGTGTCTTATATATTTTTTATTCTAATAGTTTTTAATACATCTTTGTTCAATAAACCTTCTTGAAAATTATTTGTATACTAATAAAACTGTACATTTTCCTTTATGGAAATAAATGCATGAAAAGAACCCCAAATCAGCACCTTTAAAGAACTCTGACTCCCCCTGTTGCACCTTGTCCTCCGGGTGCAAACAGGCATCTATCAGCTCTCCATTGAATAAACTCCATCAAACCCAATCACTAACATGGCTTCAGTTAATAACACTCGGCGAACCTTTTGTATATCAAGCAACCCGGACCCGCCACCCCCCTTTCACTTTTAATTAATTCTGGTTAATGCAAGCATGGAGGTACTATATTTACATCCATGATGCAAGCTACATGTCCTGGGGTCGATTTCACGAAGAGTTAGGACCAGTCCTAACTTAGGACTAGTCCTAGGAGATATACAAATTGCATGGATAGTCCTAAGTTAGGACGAGTAACTGGTCCTAACTCGAGATAAGACTAGTCCTAACTCTTTGTGAAATCCACCCCAGACCCACTAACAAAATGGATGGGCTTTCATTCAGTCAACATTTCCTTACAGTCATAGACAGGAAGGTGCCTCAAATGTCTTCTACTCTCTGCATCTTTTTCATTTGAAGAAATTAGACCCTCAGAAAAGAAAAAAATAATTTATTTTTAAATAATTCATTCTACAAAATTGCAGTGCTTGATTTTCGCACAAACAATCTTTTTTCTACTACTTCTTTTCTTTCTGAATAAATATTTACAGATGATGGCACTGTTTCAAAACGGAAAAAAACTCATATGAAAGAAAAGAACTTAAAGAAAAACTTGTGTCAGGGGATGATCAAGAGGACCACAACCAAAGCTGTCTTGTCAAAACACAAGAAATCTACTCATGCTGTCAGTGAACAAATAAAGAGTGAAAAGCATCGAAGATTGAGCTTTAAATTGAAATGTTCCATTCCTCTGCAAATACCTGATGGATTCAGAATATTAGCGGACCCTCTCTGTGCCATTATATTGATTAGAAGTGGTTGAGCTAATATGCCTTGCTTTCTAAAGGCGTGTGATGAATTTTATAATCTATACGAGTTGAGCTTGACTCTCAATTTTAAAGGTACATCATCGTTGTTAGTTTGGAAATGTAAAATCATCTTTGCAGTCTAGTTTTAAGAGTCACTTTCATAAGGATTCTATTTATGGACCGTGCAAGTCTTGCGCAGATTGAAACAAACTTGAGAACTTTTTGGTCCAGCGTACATTGCTTTAGCAGAACGTGGTGATCAGAAAACAAAGTAGCACAAACAGTAATGGGTCTATATGCTCAAATACATGCTAGACTCGCACATTGGAAAATGATTGCACACAGCTTTTATTTGACCTTGTAGGCCTTCATAAACGCAACAACAAACTGAACTGTGGAAAACATCAGGATTTATTTCTATGGGGTGGGGTCTATAAGTGTTGATGTTTTAACTTTGACAGCGACTTTGCAGGAAATTTACAAGCTATGAGGTTTAAACTTATCCCAGGCTTTCTTTGACCTACAAACCTGACTAAAACTACAAAGGTTTAACATTAACAATTTATTGAAGCTCTCATTCCAGACAAAGTATGACAACTCTATTTAAGGATAGCACCAATGAATAGTGCACATTTCTAGAAAACAAATTTTATTTCAAACCAATACTACGAGCAAGGACCCCTTTTTTTGCAAACAGATAAATCAAGGATTTCTTTTTCAAAGAATCAGAGCAGAAACTTGACCTTTACCCTTGAGTTAAGAGGGGTGGAAGTGGGAGTCTGAGGATCACAGAAGTACAGAAATGCCATGAAACTGGGTCAGCACGTTTAGGACTTACATTTTAAAAACAGGCTTTGATATAATAATGGCTTTTGAGGACTGGGAAAAACTTGTCAGAATGTCAGATTATTTTTTTGTTTAAAAGCCGTATCGTTCAATACAGGATACATGCAGCTAGAGTAGTGTGTGCAAATTTATTGATTACAGTCAATTTTCCCTCACATGTCAAATATTCATCACAATTTGCATACATAATGATATCTGGCTATTCTGTCATTTGGCAATCAAAACTATAAGTTGCACATACATGGATTGCACCATATGGAAAGAATCAAATCATATGATTAAACAAAGTCCATTCTGTGGCACAAACGTTAAAATTTGATATATCATTAACAATATGTAGAAGAAAACAAAAAGGCACATCTAACTATAATAACTACAATTTCTATCAACTATTGGCGTCTAAGTGTATGCTGTACATCATCATGCACTACAGACCTGCTTATAAGAAATGGTTTCTATTTAGCGCTTCAATGAATGTTTATTCATATTGCGCTATACAGTATAAATACTGTTTTATTATTATTACATCAAAGTAAAACTACATATATTATCATCCATGCTTTTATTTGTTGGAGTGTTGTTTTTATTCTGCCAAATTATAAGAACTATGACAGGCCTGTAATTTCATCTTTGAGAGGGCAAGGCCATTTTCATTTTGCAAATGGCACTTTCCGTCAGCAAATCTCAAAGTCTATGGGGAACTTTTGAAGGGGCACCGAGGGCATCAATTTCATATGTAAGCAGCTCTATGAAATTGGCCCTAGTACACTGTACACTGACGCGCAAATTCTATGACTTTCCCAAACACTAAATGAAGTAAATTGTACAGGTGTTGTGAATGATTTGACAGTAAATGTTTATATAAAGGAAAATGTGTATGAATAATGGATTATGTACACAAAGAAAAAGAAAGAGGTTGATCAAATAATGAAAAAGTTAACCCGTAGATTCCATCATGCACATTAAGCATCTCACATCATTCCAAGTTAGTGAATGCAAGTTCATGCCAATCAAACTTGAATTAAGTTCTTAAAATTGTTAAATATTATTAAGTTATTTTTTAAGAGTTCAGAATAACCATGCATGTGTAGGGATCATTGTGAACACTCACTGTTGCTTTTTTAATGTTTAGGATAAAACAGTTCTTTAAAAACGTAGTTTGGGAGGGTTGACATATTTCTACTTGTCACATATTTTTCCTTGTTGTTTTATAATCAAAAACAACAACAAATTTATAAAAATGTCTCTTTTGTTTTGGATGCAAGATGGTTGCTAATTCACTGTAAGGGTTTCCCTTGATCAAGAATACGCAAACAGATGAGTTTTGAAAGGAAAGGTGGCAGCAGATTTTCACTCCATTTCAGACGCAGCAAACCCAAGCACAGAATGACAAACCCCACAAAGAGAAGTAAACAACTTGGGAGCCTTCCTGCTATCCAGTATTAAGGAGTAATATCCTCACACACAGAAGTTGTTTTAATGAATCTATGTGAACTGCAATTCACAAACACTCAAAGGAGATTAATGTCAAACTTACCGATCTATTGGAACGGCTACAGTACCTCCTACTTTGATACCACCGCCAAAATTCCCTCGGTTTGGGCCTTCAAAAAGAAGCAGACCATAAATATTACCATACACATGAAAACAGTCAAATAATAAGACGGAGAAAAACAGTTATTAAAGTCAGGATACCTAAAGTTACTAAATCAAACATGAAGAAATAAAAATAAATAAATGAAAATAAAACAATGATTGTCAGTTTAAAGTGGTTTGTAATAAAAGAATGAAGGCATTATGCAGGAGCAGTAAGGATGCAAAAACGCATAAAAGTTTAAAAGTCTGAAAGCTTAATATTTCTGTAATTTATACTAGAACAGATTGGCAACCAATGTCCAATGCTCAACTGCCTTTATACCCTTTCTTTGTCATCAAAGCAGGGTGTTGTAGGCGTGGTTAGGACATTATGACCAACTAGTACAATGCCTGCACCATCTTTGACGACCAAGAAATGGCACCAAAGGTAGTTGAGCATAAGACATGGTTGCTAATCTGAGGAAACTCCTTACTTTGTTGGAAATGAACACAACTAAACAAAATGTAAGTAACATACTTTATTTGGAACCAAAAACAATAAACCTCATATAATACATGAGTTATCAACAATCAAGATGAACTTTTGTAATGATCCGTTAGATGTTTTCTATAACAAGTTAATGGCCAAAAATATAATGCAAACAAAGAGAGAGCACCTACGCTTTGATAATTTAATACAGACAGCTACAAGGCTAGACCCCTCATTAATAGTGATGGAAAAAGCATAATCTGATCATTATGAGATACAAGAAACCAATTATTTCTCATTCCAGGAACAGTTGGTTGAGATTTATAATAAAGGATACGTTGGTTATTTAAACATATAAAAAAACTAATGACCATAAAAATGTACTTCGTAAGAAGCACTGGAGAGCTGCCGATATTATAAAACATTTTAAGAAAAGACCCCTTAAGAGGTAATGTAGTTTTAGAGAAATATGTATTAATGTTCTCTTTTTTTGCATCGGGATGAATTTTGAATCGAGATGAACAGGGAAGAAATTTGATTTTGTTTTTATAAATGTAGCTGTGGACTACACTTTGTTGTATTTTGTTGCCACATAAACAATGATAGTCTCTACAATGCTATTTTTCTAAGTAAACAAACTCAGTGGGTTAAGGTCAAGGTTTTAAGTGCAGCTTATGCATGTCTAGTAAGCACAGTAAGGGCTTTGTTAGCTTAGCATGAACTAGGTACAAAGCAATGCAGGTTTTGACAAAGCTGCTTAAGCAGTTATTGGTTAAACACAGCTAGAGAAGTATGTGGATTACAGAGCATGATACAATTGATATCTCAAGAAAATAACATCTGTGTCTCTGAAAAATGTAAATAGAGGGCTGACAAATTAATCCTGAGTTTGCAGGTTTAATACCCACTCTAGTCAATGTTTGCTCCATAAAACAAAACCAACAAAATTATGTAAAAATTGTATCTAATAAATGCAAGACTGTTTCACTTTAGAGAAAGTACCAAAGACTTTCTCCATTGGCATCACAGCCACCCTCCATTTCCCCACCCCTTCAAGCAAGTAATTAAAGAATTGCAACTCTCTGAACAGCACCCCACCCCAAACCTCCCTTTTCCCCACCCCCTTCCACAAAGTAATTAATGAATATCAACTCTCTGAACAGCACCCCACCCAAAACCTCCCTTTCCCCCACCCCCTTCCACAAAGTAATTAATGAATATCAACTCTCTAAACAGCACCCCCACCCGAAACCTCCCTTTCCCCCACCCCTTCCACAAAGTAATCAATGAATTGCAACTCTGTGAACATCCTGTCTTATTTGAACCAGAATGGAACGTACTCTGCTGAGAAATGTGTCCCATTAAGAACCCATGGCAGGTGTAAATAATGAACGCATAATAATTCAATCTAAGGATAATCCGCACCGTAGGTGTGGGATTCCAAACGATTTTATTCCAGTAAAGCCAGACGAACCGTTCGTTGAAGCTGTCAAAACAAAGTTAATATTCATGAACTGAGATTCTTGCAAAATAGTTCCTTCTAAGAGTGTAACAAGGATACAAAGGTTGTTGGATCAGATCGTTGTTAGCTTACGGTGAACAACTGAGCAATGTTTATAGGAATCAATGTGAGGGTTGCTGGAGTTAGCTTTCACTTTGTACTTTTTTGAGTATTTGCCAAGTTAGACATTCAACTTGATGAAACACTTGCATTTGTTGGTTTCACCCTTCATTTCAAATTTATTTTGGTTGTGAAGCCAAGGACTCCCAGAAAAGCGAACTTATTCACCGTACTAGCAAATAACCCAATGGAGAAAAGAAAAGGGAAGAAGTTTTAGTTTTAGATTTTGAAAAGGCAAGGAAAGATACCACTACGCATACCCAACCATGTTGGTGTATGACAATTGCACTCTATACATGAACACTATGCTTGTCAGAATACTCAGTGTGAGAACAAATTCAAAGGTTACTAAACAAAATTACTCGGATGTTATTTGGATCCATGACCAACTGCATTAAAGGGCAGACGGTTAACCACTAGACCCCCCCCCCCCCTCCCCCAATCTTGCACGCTCACGGAAAGGCCAGTTGTGCATTTCCCGGGTCGTAACCATAACTGGTCTGGTTAGGTTGACCGGTAGTTAATTACTAACTTGAAACAGGTATTGGTTCAAGTTGCAACAAGTTGATGAAATAAATGTCCTCTCACATAAACTCAACAAGCAATTGTGTAAGAGACAAAATGCAACTATTTCTTTTGGGATTCTGTGCCAAATACAAACATTACCAGTACGGTTTTTAAATTTTATTGCTGCTTGTTAATCAACTTTTTCAGAATATGGTTTCATCGAGTAATTCCATGAAAACAACACCTACTGGCTGTCTTGTGCAATCACTATCAATTTTAACAAGACTTGATCATTTCACATAAATCATTTCAGGAAATAGCGTTTCTGCTTTTCAGAAAGCGACATTGACATTAAAATATTTAACAGCATGTGAACACTTCCTGGTGTAATTTCCGTTAACGCCGCCCCCCCTCCCAAAACCCATTCTTTTAATCTACAACATTGCAGCCCAAACATTTGTGTGTTGAGTTATTGTGAACTGCGTTTAGTGTTTAAAAACACCTACGGTTAGTCCAGGGCTTGGAATTAACAATGGAATACGTGTACCAGTGATATTGGCATCATGCCAGTAAACTCACAACTAGACTTGCTTGAATAATAACAATACCTTGCTGTGGATTATCTTTACATTTATTATAACATTTTTTATGCTGATGAAAACCTTTCAATTATTAGTTGAGTGTACCAGCACAAAGTACATGAGAAAAGAAAACTTCTCTTGATGCTCATTAATGTTGTTTTCAATGTATGTCAGACTGTGTGGTGTTTGTTTTTTCTTTTCATTTTAATTCTAGTCCTGTAAAATGAATTCTGGTAAACTTTTTGAGCCACAAGCCTTGTGGCCTCGTAGTAGTTTGATTGACTACAAGGGCTATCCAACATGTTTAAATTGTGCAGATATTTTAGGTTATTTAATCATAAATTTTCAGCTTTTTTGCAAAGGCCAAAACATTGGAAATCAGACTTAAAGTACAGAATATCATGGCTAAAAATCAACCCTGTTAAAAATCAAATCACAATTACCACCGAATGCAGTTATTATTTGGAAAGCTTACACCCAGTCCCACATTTAATCATACTTCCCAAATCACTATTTGTATGCATTAATATAAATAATAAAATATAAATCAGAATGCACAGACTTTTCCATGACTTCAAGCGACTCGTAATCCGAAGGGAAATTAAGCGACGGAATTAAAAACATGTAATATCCCCGATGCAAATTGCACAACTATCCCCTCCAGAGTTAACGTGGTAAGCCTGCATACTGGAGGGTGAGTATCCTTAGTGGACCTTTGCCCATAAAGCTCAGATGACGAAGAAAGTAGAGGTCTGTATTACATCTAGAGAAATCAGTGGCAACCTCTCCTAAGACGACCAAGCTAAACACCTACATGAAAGTCAACATTCTAGTGGAATCCAGGCCACTCATGACAGCAATCTGGCAATCTGTTTAAGTACACAGATTTAGATCCCATATGTTTAGAACCACCCCCCCCCCCCCCCTACAAAACACCTTCCCTCAGGTAGAATACCCGGAAAGGAATTATCTTTACTGAGAGAAGAGATAAATGAAAGTGGTATGTTCAACCATGGGTAAACCACTTTGCAAATCAACGTTGGGTATTGAGGTAGGGCTGTGGAGAGATTTTTGCTTTTTGTTTTCCCACATTGAGCTTTGATCTTCAAAAATAAGCACGCCCATATTTCTTTATTTTGGCTTACCGACCTGTATGGTATAAATATTTGTTTTAAATAGTAATGGCCTCACATCTGTGATGAACGCAGGCTCAATCTGTATTTTACTAAATGAAAAATGATGGATTGAAGAAGCAAACCAGAAAATCACAGCACTTGACAAGTCCAAATTCTTCAGACATCTACACCGCTGTAATTAAATGATATGCTCCAATTGCTGTAGGTACCTGACCATTACAAATAAGCATAAAATCATTCAATGGATTAATTAATTATTAATGCAACTGCTACCCATGCATATATGACACATGCAAAATAAATAAATTCATGAAATAAAACAAGGGTGAAGAAAATGAAGCCTAGACCTTATGGTATGAGTGAATTTCAATGAGTAGTCAGTAAATGAACCAAAAGTCATTTCTTCTTACTTTCCTATCAGCTAAATCTGGTGTCTTAATCCTCTACTATTATTATTGGGACACAAGAAACAGCAAATTAGTGAGATGTCTTTTTTCTGGTTTTACGTCTATCTACATGTGTATGTAGCCCAGAAGCATGTTGTTAACGCACACTTTAAACTTGCAATGTTGTTAACGCACACTTTAAACTTCCAATGTTGTTAACGCACACTTTAAACTTCCAATGTTGTTAACGCACGCTTTAAACTTCCAAGCTTCTGAACGGACATTTATTGTATTTTTTATAAATGCATCCAACAGCACAATAAGCACCAATAATAGGATGCAAAGGAAACCAGATCTGTTTTAGATGTGCGAGAAAAACCCCAAATGGAGAAAACGCGAGCAATAAGGTAGGGACTGTTAATCCCAATCCATATTGCAAGGCTCTGATCTGAGGTGGGATTCAAACCAGGGTCCAGAGAGGTGAAAGGCAGGGAATGAAACCACTGAGCCGACCTGACCGTCATCTGAGAACAATACATATGGTGTTCTATTCAGATAACAATGTTCTTGTTTTCTTTAAAAGCATAACAATTGTATTTCAGAAATGTCCAGATCAAGGTAATGATAGAATTATTAATGTATCCATAGATAGATGAATGGATGATCATTTCATATAAGACCTTTTGAAACAACAATAAAGGCATTACAAAATATTATCAGACTACAACTTAAAACGTATCAAGAGAAGCATGCATAATCAAGAGAAAGAAAGAGATGGAGGCCCCTCCCCCTCACCCGCCTTTTGAAAAATGTTAACTTTTGCACGAGTACCTGCAGGCATTGTTGAAACCTTCCTAAATCCACCAGAATCGACCAGCATCATCACCAAGAGGTTTTGATAAACTGACCCAAGTTTGCTTTGTGTGTGCATGTATATTACTTTCTGTTTCCTAGACCAACATCCAAACCAATGGACTTTGATGAACTCTTCTCAGATGACGTCACCATTTTATCTCTCACCATTCCTGAGAGTGGTTCTTAAGTACTTACACATGCTTGCTAGACACACACATTGCAAGAACTGTGCAAACATGTACAATGAAACGCAATGCTGGATGGCACTCTGCGTACGTATCCTACGTACGAATAGTCAACCTGCAATGCTACAATGTGACGTCAGAAAGAAGGGTCTAACAAGATTGGTGTGTCTGTTGTTGTTGGGTGGGTAAGTAAAATCCACCAAACTCAGGCAAATAAACTAGCAAGTGGATTACGGTGGATTTAGAAGATAGTGTAATGGTTAATAAGAAGCAGTTTGTATCTATGCTTAGCAGTTGTCTAATAAGCCACATGCCTGGTGCCGCCGTCATGCTAATGTCATGCTGATACAGTGTACAACATGCTCACAAGTCCAGGTGGGTTCTAGTGACTAGACCTTAAACAGTTAAACCTCCCCAGCCCAGAATCAATCAGCCCACCCTCCCTTTGCCTATCCTCATTCCCCCTCCCACAAAAGATACAACCGGATTTGCTTGTACATTACCGAATTGCAAAAAGTTCAGCAATCATTTGCATCAGAAACATTTGTTTCATTTGAGGAGTATTGTGGTTTTGAATTTGCTACCACTATGTTTCCCACAGAAGATTTCTTCATTGGTTCAACACCTCTCAGGAAGTTCATCTTTCATTTTGGAAGAAGATGTACTTTGATAAGGAACACTGCCTTAGGGACTAGCACCAGAACAACACCTCGTACACTGACCACAAAGATTCACCTGAATCCGGCTCGCTCTCTGGCTCAGTTGCAACACATATATGATCACGGTTCCCTACAGCGAAAACAAAGTCCCAAACACAATGGGGGTGAATGAAACATTAAAAGCTATAAAATGACTTGAATGGAGTCAACAAGACAAGGAATGTCATCATGCCCAATGCCAACATTTCAATGAGAAGAAACAAAAATGAAAAACTAATTGTATGCAACAAATCACTTCTCTATTTATGCTGTGGCCATCTTGGTCATGTCTCCTTTGCGCACATGCAATCATGAGCACCAAATCTCAAAGGGGACCAGTCTATTTTGCCCCTCCAGCCTCAGTTTGGCTTTACATACTTGATTGAGAGATAACACAAGCAAGATGGCCGCAACATGACAAAGTGAAGTTGCAAGTTTAATGTCAAATAATTAATCTAAAAATATATGTTAAAGTTCACGATTGGGCACACCCTTACTGACTTAGTGACAGTGTATCTAAACTCCTAAATACAAACAAAGTTTGGCGTACCTCCATGCTTTCTGTGGCTACCCGCCCAATTAAGAGTATGTAGATGCCAATGTTTAAAGTCCATCTCCCTTGTCTCTTTCCAATACTTTTGTTCAAGTTCATGCATTTCAGAGTTCAAATCATCTTAGAAACTCTTGCTTAAGTGTTTAAAAGATACTGCCCCATCTTGTTCTCTTTTATCACACATTACTTTGCAGCACATGACATCCTTATGTATAACATCTGGTCATGGACAAATGCCACACAAACTGTGTCAGTTACCACTCAAAAATAATTATTTTATAAACTCAATATGTGAGCATTTAGTATGCAAACAGCGTATTCTGTCTGAGTATTTAGCAATAAAAACATTCCCTGGTATGATGAAACTACATTAAGTCAGGAAAATTATTATTCAATCCCACCCCCAACCCCTTTCAACTCCTTCCCCAAGTACACTGCTGCACATAATGTAAAAACACCAAACATATGTTGAAATAAAAGCTGTTGTTTTAGCCAAACATCTGCAACTTATAAGCTTAACCTCTTTTAATCAATTATAACAAAACACCATTGGTTATCTTTCTAAATCAACACATGCAGCAAAGAAGGGGAAATAAAATGTTCAGCAAAAACAAATATTATCTTTAATTATAGAATGAGACTTTTCTTTTTAAATAGAAAGAACATTGCCTTAGATGGTAATCTCAGAACTTTTAATTCAAATGTGAGCAGCACTTAAGCTTGGAAACCCTGTTGAAGTTGTTCAGCTATTGAGAAATCCGATAGGAACATCAAACGGATCAAAACCCAATAATGCCACTGAAAATAAGCAATGCAATTGAAACCCTATAGAAACAAGATAATAGCGAGCCAGGGAAATTTTGTTTTGTAATGATTTGTTTTATCTAAAATCCCGTATAATGCCAACATGGGGGGGGGGTTACAAAGACTCATTTGTCAGTGAATGTTGATGAAAATATACTATAAGTATAGGCCTCTGTTCAATATTTACAAACAAATTATTTCTACATCCTTATCGGATTTGTGTGCCCACCACGTTGGTACTGTGGTGCAGGTTTGATTGCAATGTTGTAGGATTGGAATTACCGTAGCTAATTTTTTGTCAGCAGAAATCTGCTATTAAGCATAGCTTAGCAGAAAAAGTAATCAAGCACAAACAATTTTGCTTACCAGTCGATAAAAAACTATATCATGTGTACCATACATGACTGGTGTCCTGTTTATGTTTTGCTGAGCAAAAATTGACACAAATAACTTTCTGTTCTTTAAAAGCATTTGAACATATGTATGAAATTGTGCAATTATTTCCTGGTAAAGGGTCACTTCAGTGAAGGAAACAAACATTTCTATGTAACATTTCAAAGGACAGCTACAATAGAGGAAATGACCACACAGCATTCTATTTCTCTGTATATTTCTGCATTATTATAGACAGAGCTCAATATTGAGGGGATAATATTCACAAGACTGCTAGCCGGCAGTTCAAAAATGGTTCTGGACCAAAATTGATTTTATAAGACAAGAATCAAAATGAGTTGAACAAGCACTAATAGAAGATCTATATCAAGTATACTTGATGCCAGCAGGGATAGGTCTATAGGCCTATGTAATAAGTAACTTTTAGTTCTTTGTTGGCGGAACAAATTGGCGTAGCACCTTTAAGGTCTGACGGTGCTCTAGTACCGTAAGGTGCAACATAAAATAATGGTTCAGTTGGTAAAGCGCTGGCATGTCAATCTGGAGGTCAAAAGTTCAAATCCCGCTCCAGTCAATTTGTCTTTGTTCATTCCCCCAATTTGTTACATTTTGTTACTAAGACAATGTAAGCAAAGTTTTATAATCTCATTCAGCATGAAGAGCAGTAACATGCATTTATCAAGTACACATTCACACTAAAATATTGAACCAAAACAGCTTGGGTCATTCAAGTGCAGTGCAGATCTGAGTCTGCTCCTTTTCACTTATTTTGCATGCAAATTTGAAAGACCATACAGTTTGAAGAAATAGAAAAATAACCATCAAGAATTTATCATGTCACATGTTGAGAACTAAAGTATAACGGACTGATTTGGAATTACATTTTTGGTTTGCTATAACAGGAAGAAAAAAAATCCCAGTATGGTCTTTCAAGGCTTACTTCTAGATACTTACAAAAAAAAATTAAAAATGAAAGCTAACTTGTTGATCAATTTTGTTCTTGAGCAGACAAGTTCAGCAGATTCACCTGTTAAAAGAATGCGTTGACATTTGGCTGGTCCCCTCCCAGTCTGAATGGGGCGAAGGTTCTGTTGGTCAAACTGGTACCACACCTCGTCCATGTCAACTGCATATAACATCATCCATATCCAAAATCGTTTGTTTTTCAGTTTGAGGTTGAGAGTAAATAGATCACAAGTCCAAATAAATGCTTAGAATATTTTTTCCCCAAGTCATTAAAACAAGGAAAGTCAGGAACGTCAAAACTGCCTGTTACATGAATTTAGTACTGTTTGTTTATTTTGCTATGCATTAAAAGAAGAACATATTGGTGGGTCAGCAACATTGCTTCTGGGTCATGTATTTTTCTAAAACTACTGGACGCCTGACCTTTTCCATTCATCTACAAAAGTACTGTGAGGATGTTATGATGGGAAGGTACATGTACATACAGTGCACTCTGCTCCTAGTGGATGATACCAATGCCTATATCCTTAGTCTAGCCTTGTGATACTAGGTGATTTAAAAAAAGAAATTAAACAAATAAATTCCAATATTAAGATATTAGTTTGAAGATGCCCTGTTTCACTGCCAGGAAGAAGGATATAATGAAAGTATGCCCAACAGAAGGTAATTGTGCTTCAAGATTGGGATTGGGATTACTAACTTAAGGTGTTTAGAGGAACACAGTTTACATGTACTCCTCGCAAGAAGAAAGCGGAAGGGGGGGGGGACAAGCCTGGTGGCAAACCTATTGAGGGTTACCACTAAACATTGATAGAGACATGTTGCAATTGATCTTGACATCCGCTCCTTCAATGGATATAGAGGGTTTGTCTGTCTCGTCTAAGAATCAATCCAGAATTCATTGCGAGGAAATCCAAACCTCATTAGATTCAGCCAGTTTCAAGGGCATATTCCTTGGGCAAGAAGTTTGGACTACACTTAACACTCAAACATGTATTCAACACTACCATAACCGGTTGCCTGTAAGTTATCTGGACAGGCGGCTCAGAAATCAAGAATTAGCAATTCATTGGTAAGTGTGTTTCCGTGACACACAATAAACAATTCAGGTTACAAAACATAGGTAAAACAAACCATGTACTTTCTAATATTATTCATTATGGCAACTTGCCCACATGTACATGTATGTGTACTGCACTTTCACTGCAGGCCTCCACATGTTTACAGCTTCACATAACATGTTCTTTTAAATAAAAAACAAAAAACCTCATGGCATGGTTGACCCAGAAACTAGGCTAGGAATGGATTCAAACTTCAAACACTCATCAACACATTTTGACATCATCATCAGTATAGTTATTATTATTATTATTTTTTACATTTTATCCTAATATAAAAGTGTTGCAAAATTACTAGTCAGGCAGAATTATAATTCTGAGTGTTTGTACAGAGGCAGGAAGTCCAAATTAGTCATGGCCCATTTTCAAATGGAATGATGATTGGAACTACCTTGTAAGAATACATGGAACCCAACAAAGATGGCCACATTAAGATAAAGGTCAACTACTACATGGTAAAGGTCAACTACCACATGGTACATGTAGCAGACACGTCAGGCTAATGCCACAGACCTTTATAATGATGTCTGCCAATGTGGAGACTTTATCATGAAAACTGGCCAAGCAACTTCAAAATTAAAACTTCAGGCACTTTGTTTGGACTAAATCGTCCTAAAAGATCCCTCTCTTTTGAAAGGGCAAGTCAGTTTTCTTTTGTAAAATAAGGTAAATGTGATTCTCTAAAAGAAAATGCAATGGGCATCAAGGCAATAACCAGCAAAGGGGCATTAAGGCTCAACTTAAGACAGACCTTCAGATTGTGTTAGTAATTTTCTACTCTAGCTGAGTCACCCCTTTCTCTTAAATTAACCATGACCTAAACACCCCCCCCCCTCTCCATGATGTCGGACAGTTTATGGTCCAAATAAAATATTCATCCAGGATTTTTTCTCCATGACTAATCGACCAAATGAAAAGGATGGACAGACCAAGAAGCGCCTGAAGCCTGATAAGTTAGTACTGGAAGTATGGTGAACATTTGTCATGAGCTTTGCATGTCTGTGGCCGACGCACTCTGTGCACGCAAAGTTTTGTTTTCTCTCTTAAAAACCTTAGTACTGGGGTGAAGCAAACACATGTTTTTTGTATCTTACATGTAACTGTGCCAGGAGGTAGAAGCAAACAGCATTAGCAGAATTGACTTCTTTGACAGTACAAGAATGTCTTGAGAAAATGTAACGCAAATGCAGCGTTTGCAAATTGAAATATGAAGTGTGTACAATTTCAACATACATTTGATGCCGTATTTTTTTTTTAATAATCCAAGGCAATCATTTATTTTGCAAATGATATTTTTTGTGATTTGATTTACTACATGTAGGTAGTAAATAAAATCATAGAAAAACTTACGTCACAACATAATCTCTGACCAATATTTTAGCAAACGCTACAAAAAAATTACTTTTGCTATTCACATATAATGCAAACTTTAATGAATATGTAAAAATACATATTTTCATGATTTTGCATAAAACTGCCTATTTTCATGGTGTAAATTCAAGATAATACAAATGGAAATCATCATCAATCTATGCCTTAACGTCAATTTTCCTCAGCAGCACCCATGAATATAAATAAAAAACTTACGCTTTTCATTAATGCAGAATCAAATAATGAAAGAAGAGTTCTGGTACATGAGACTGTAAAGTGACACAGACATCTCTAGACAAAGGCCCCCTTGGGCAATCAAGGCGTCAGTCCATTTCTACAATCCGCATGTTTGCATGTCTTCAATTTGGTTACCGCTCTATTTTATTTGTATATTTTTACTTGTTCGCAGCAAGATAATCGTGCTGTAGCTATGGAGACCACTAATTAAGTCACAAATTCTGCGTACCGTGGTAGGACAGATGGTAAAAGCAGGTGTTTCTTAACATATTTATTATGTAGGGATACGCCCTCTTAAATAATACGTTTTGATTATCAACAATAAAATACAGATTTAACCATCGCAAAACTGTTCATTGAACCTTGAAAAGACCTGTGGGTTTGAAGGAGCATTAGAAACAGGTTTGGTTCTTAAGCTGGCAGGTTTGCCTTTTTACAAGTCACTACTAAGATTGAGAATTATATGTTATGCGTTGGAGAAAATGTCTACCTCAACAGTGGGGGACAGGTAATTGCTGACAAAAGGGGAGCATACTATCATTTAAACTTTAGTGATAAGTTATAAATTGAAACAGGTCTTTTAGTTTTAATCAAGATTCTGGGCACAGGATCTTTGGTGCTTTAGAACTACAGAAATATTTATTCATCTGAAGATAATAATTGCTTTTTTGGCTCATCAAGCAGACGTACAAATTTCAGAAGTTTTTTTTCCAAACTTCAACTTTCTAGAGCTTTTTGTTCCTAACTACAACTTTCTAGTTCTTATCTTACATTTCCACCAACCCCTCCCCCTCCCTGTTTGGTTTGAATACAAACTTCATATTCAACAGTGAGCTGCCGTCCTTGGGTCACCCATGGTTAACCATTGATCAGTTGATAAAATGGGAGCGGAAAACCAACATGACAGATTTCATTTGAGGCTTCGAACTATGACAACATTAATCAAATCACTCGGCGATGCATTTCCATGGTTACAGACATTCACATGGGACATACAGCCTCTGGATCCAGGCATATCTTGAGGCATCATGCAAGATGAAGATAAACAAATCTCTGTTGAAAGGTGGATGTTAAGTAATACAAAAAACACACAATCTAGTTTTAGTACCTACTTTTAGTTTCGACGAATTTGTTCTTGTTTCTTCCTCCGACTGACAACATGAAGCATAAGTCGAGTATGAGGAGCACCATTACAACTAATAAGATGTAAATCAGCGTTCGGACATTGAATCTAACAGCCAAGCCCATGGTGGTAGTGGTGGCTGCAGTATTGGTGCAGAGTACCAGGCGCAGAGTACCAGTTAGGAGTGACTGTTGGGACTACGTCGACCAGTAGTTATTCTGGAAATCAGAAAAGGATAAAAACATTCAAACCTATAATTCTTGTTCAATATCATCTTTTCAATAAAACACATGTAATAATAACACACACTTGCTTATAGAGTGCCTATAAATCTGAGCTTAGTTTGATAACCAATGGCTTACCAGGGGTCGAAATTGCCACTAGCCCGCTAGTCCGGGGCTACCAGATTTACGGCCGGGCTACTGATTTTTCCAGTTTGATAGCCCGACGGGCTAGTGGAAAAATAATGCAAAAATCATCATCACAAACAATAAATAACTGTGCTATGGTGTAATGTAAAGTTTGTGCCGTGACTCGAGACATAATGTGTTGTTTGGGCTACCAAAATCCCATCAGGGCTACTAAAAAAGCTTGGTTACTAGCCCTGCTGACCACCATGAAAATACACTTAATTTCGACCCCTGCTTACTGTAAGCAAAACAAGAAGCATGCTTACATGCAACTTACTGGCAGTTCTAATAAGCAGGGCCCAATTTCTTAAAGCAGCTTTCAAAGTAGAGAATATTGCTCAGAACACTGATTTGCAAGACCAGAAATGAGCAGGATACAGTCACAAAGTTTGACATGGTAGTTTTGCTAGTAACCTTATTCTGGTACTAGCATAATGTTATCCTCTCAGCTACTTCTTGTGCCTAAGTAGCTCAATGAAATTGGGCCAAGAGAAGTGACCACGCAACAACACAAATCATTTTGAATTATTAGAAAATGATTGCTTACCAGAGAGGAAACCTAACATCCTAAACAACATCGTTACAGAACAATTTACTGACTGGAACTCATATCACAACTCTCAGTTGGTGTGTGTGTGTGGCCTAGATTTGACAATGTACTTCCCTAAAAGTACAGTACGGGTTTTTGTTTGTGAGAGAAAATTTCCAGGAAACTATTATATATAGAAGAGTTTGCGGTAACACCATGTAATAACAATCTCTAAATGAGTTGGGGTGGTTCTGAAAAGAACCGTTGGATTAACTCGACGTTTCGATCAGTGTGCTCTGATCGTCTTCTGGAGGAAACTATTGTTAAAAGAAACCAAAAATTCTCTGAAAGCTCTGGCCATATGGGTGGTTGTGATTAGGGCCAGTTCAAAATAGACAGGGTAGATGGGCAGTGTCACTGTTCTTCTGATTATCCTACATGTACATACAGTACACACCTGAATACATCACTCACCAACATTTAGAGTGGTGATCAAAATTGTCAAGGAAGATAAACAAAGGATCTGAAATAGGGGGAACTAACACCACCTGTACAATGTATGCGTGAACCTTTGGTACATTACATGGAAGCCTGTTATTGTTTTTGCATGAGACGATACCTGACTTTGAACTGTAAAAAAAAAAAAAAAAGGACATGTACCCATGCGTTTACAGTGTACTTTGAAAGTTCCTATATGTCATTCACAGCAGCCCATTAAATAACCACTGACGACGGTTCACTATGTACACGTATGACCCAGAAATCTTTGTAATACCCAATGATTCACCCCCCAAATGATAAATAATATGACTCCTTCCCTTTATAGCTTATCAGCATATGGCAAATATTCTTCTTCTTCTTTTCTTGACGTCCCCTGTGCCCAGAGTCATCAGCTTGCCAAACTCCCCCAACCCATATCTTCTTGACCCATCAGCTTGCCAAACTCCCCCAACCCATCTTCTTGACCTACATGTACGTGGAAATGTACTCATTGATCCAACATTAGATTTGACTTTACTCAGAATTTAACATTCAGTTCAGGGGGTCTGGTCAAGCCTAACTAATGCTTTTTTCTGAGAATAGGGTCCAACTTTTCTAAATGAGATGTAACCACTCAAGAGCGCAGACAAATGTATTTTTTTTAAACCATCCATAATTCGAAACAAGGTGGCCATAAGAACCTCCCACCTCATAATAGAACCTTCATTTAAATCAATGTAACCAAACTGAGGCTGGCAGGAGAAATAGTCTGGTTTATTTTAGTACAATAAATATTATCCATTACCCCGTTATTGAATACAGGGAACATGACCAAGATGGCAGCATTATGATAAAGGTGTACACTCTACTTGAAATACAATGTATTATTAGCTGGCCACTGATCAATTACACATTGCAAGGTGAAACCAGTGCTTTACAGAAGCCCTACCCCCCCCCCCCCAACATCCTTCTACCTGTACCTCCCATGTTATCAATTATCAGATCTCAAGGGCTCAGTCAGTGTTTAGTCATAGAGAGACCAGGTTCAGGCCTTTACTTTTCAGCCCACTCTGCAAAGACAGGACATTTTATTGACCTTAAAAACACTTGAACCAGGAAGTCATACTACCGTGGTATATTATTGTTAGAGAGGCATGAGAACCAACAGGTACACTGTCATACACAATGTATGATCAGGGGTCACAATGCATTCATACTTTGTTGAGTGCTCCGCAGAAGGGCATGGAACACAAATTCTACCAGTAAAGGGGTGTCAGCAATTAATAGTATTGTGTTTCAAGAAAACTGACCGAAAAAAAAGTTTGATCAGTTTTCTGCCACTTGGAAAAAAATAGTAATATTTTA
The DNA here is from genome assembly GCF_032118995.1 of Asterias amurensis. NCBI lineage: Eukaryota > Metazoa > Echinodermata > Asteroidea > Forcipulatida > Asteriidae > Asterias > Asterias amurensis. The sequence goes on along the minus strand of NC_092650.1, from coordinate 251,950 downwards.
TCAAGTACAGGGGCTGACCTAGATTTCCATAGGTACATGTAGGCTTTAACAGACATTTAGGCTATTTAATCACAACTTATTCAAGGGCACAATAGGAAATCAGACTTAGTAGGAAGAACACCATGCCTAGTCATCTAGGAAGGTTAAATTCTGCATGGGAATGGAAAAACATGTCTTTGGGGGTAATTCTTGCAACTAAAATGGCACTTTCCAAGATCCCTTCTGTTAACAAACCCTTGGTTTAAACATGACGTTCATAAAATCATAGAACCATGATAGAACTACAGCAATCATTCACAACATGGACCAATGGTAGCTCGATATTACAGGCTGACTTATTATTAAAAAATCACAGCGGATGATATTGAATGGTTAGACCATCAGACAGAGTGGGGTGGTAATATGGAATGTCAATTCTGGGGAAAAATGGTTATATAACCCTCAATTTGCACATGTACATGTATAGGCCTTTAAAATGACCTTTGCAAAGTTTAAGTGGTGAATAATTTTACAGAGGATGCATAATGTCTACACCATACATGCAGCATACATGACCCACTGACATGTACCGTGGATGCCAATTTCACCAAAAACTTTAGGTTGATCCTACATACATCTTTCTGTGAATCAATCTTAATTGTTGTTAGCTACACAAACAAAAATTACTGAGAACAACTGGAAGTGACCAAAGCAAGATTAATGAATACACTCTCACAATTGTTTTTATTTAAAGGAAATTCCAATTTCAAAAACAGTGGGTTGAGTCTGCAAAATGGAAATGAGTTATTGTAAAAACACTAACTTGTCTACCACCTTACCAGAGTCAAACAGGTATCGTCCCCAAACAGCGTTTCATATAAACTATTCTCACTGAACATTTTCCTCATCTAGAGCCAAGCATCAGTAACCCCTTCAGACTGCCTCTCAGCAGCAGGGCACAGCTCAAGTCTGAGGGGGTCACGATAGGACAATATTTTGACAACATGCCCAAACAAACACTTCCCCTGTGTGAAGCGTGGTGATTTGTATGATAATCTACACTGTACCTTAACTGCATCGTAGTGAAACGGGGTGATCTATGAAGCTCGTCAGGCACAGTCTATCCACAACAGCAGTGATGGCCGTGTACTTGCTTGCTAATTGGAACATGGATGTGACACCCACTGACGACACCGTGTCTAAAATGCTGTGAAGAAGCATAGTCACAAAAAGAGAAAGAGAGGAAAGAGTTAAGACCATTGTAGTGTGCATGTGTCAAACATCATCACAGCTTAACGGTTTATTAATGTAGTTTGTAAAGCTCAATGAATCTTGGACTTTATTGGCAATGATTGATATGATATGAACAGCATGTGTTATGCACATGTATCCAGTAAATGAATGAGGTTTAGTGACCAGGGAGAACAACAAACAAGCAGTTCAAAAGATTATCATCGCACCACTACTTCCAAAAGTAAAAACCTCAAATAAAGCCTCCAAGTTACTGCAATTTAAAGGAAGGTATACTTTGGTAATTACTCCAAAAACTAATGAGCATACAAACTTTCTTGGTAAAGATCACTGGGCTCGATTTAAAAGCACCAAGATTCATCTTAAGATGAGTTGTCAGTATTTCCATAGTGATTTGCTTTGTGAAATCACACTTTGCTTAGCAATAATGATTGATTTGCACTACAAAGATTAATCTTAACTCTTTTTTAAAAATGAGCACTGGAGAGCTTCATGTATTGATATAAAGATTGTTTGAAACGACTCCCTTTGAATTAATGTGCTTTTAGGGAAAAGATAATTTTCCATGCAAATTTTTTAATTTGAGCAAGGTTTCAGGCATGAAGCCGTTCTCAGTCATCTGAAAGCACACAACTCTATGCAACAAGGGTGTTATATTTTTTGTCATTAGTTTTTTGCCACTTCAATGACCAATTGAGCCCAAATCTTGACAGGTTTGTAAGTATAAGTTGGGATACATGTAGGCCTACCAAGTGAGGATACTGGTCTTCATGACATTTACCAGACACCCTGCACCCTGCCTTTAAATTAAGCAACGTGTCACTTATCAACACCTCATACATGTATGTGGTCTACAGTATACATGTACCCCCAACACAACACCTGGCCCCCCAAAAATAATTGGGATTGATTTGTTTCCACCAACAAATTAATATATGCAATTTGTATTGATTTGGTTCTTGTTGTGAATCTGGAATAACTTGTTTTTATATACTTCAAATCAACAATATTTATAAAATTAAAATACTTTTAGAACAACGGCAGCTGCTACTGGGTGTTCTCATTAGCACCACTTCTTACACGTTGTCAATTGCGAAGAATTGTTATTAATATTAGATTTGAAAAAGTCTTATCCCCTTCAGATGTAGGTATTCATACACCATGTAACGGTACGGCTTCTGACTGGCACCCCTAAAAAAAAGGTATATATGTAAGACCACAAACTTTGGGCTAGAAAGCTCAGTTTCTAGAGCGCCAGTACGATAATCTGGAGGTCCTTGGTTCAAATCCCACTCCTACACATGTATCAAATGTTCTTTGTTCAAACCCAAAACTTACCCAGTCAGTTTCCCCAAGTTGTGGTTTATAACTTGACATTTAAATGTCACTTATTCTGCACATTAAGCCATTTTAATACATGGTGGACACTATCAGGGTTCGCCCTTAACTTATTTTTGTGACTGGCCAGCAGAACCAGTTAACTTGTCATTTCACTAGTACATCAGCTTTTTAAATTGTATAAATTTCAAAAATAATAGAGATGGTTTTCAACACTGAGCTAGTCAGCCAGACCACTTGGAGTTCAAAATGTACAATGTACTTTTGACTGCTCCTCATGTGTTTTAACTAGCATTTGGTAAACAAACTGGTAAGGAAGATCTATGACAGTATTGTGACAGACCGATTACATTGCATACCCATACAACCTAACTGTGAATGCCAAGAGTGTCCAACATGGCTCAACAGGGCTATATCAAAGCATTAAGGAAGGATCAAAGTAACAAACATGTACCTTGGTGTTGTTGAAAGAGACTATTCAGCTGAGAATATTCCTATTCTTGCACAACAAGTAGATCCGGGTGTATAGAATCAAATACCAGGGCTTTCATTGCAGACTGTACAACTCTCTGAATACCAACTTTGCAATGAATACTTGTTTTTATACTGTGCACTGTTACTGTCTGTACTTTGAACATTCAGTTAGTGTGAGCTACTACGCTTGTTTGAACATGGTTTGTTTAAATGCACAATAAAAGATCAATGACAAGCCACAATTGACCTACAAACTACAATAATTTTGCAAACAGTACTGGTATCTGTACAACCATATTGATTTCAGCGCAATGCTTTGTATGTATCTCCGAGTACCTGTAATCTCACTTAAACCACATGCCCCTACACTGTTTTCTGTCAGATATTTTGCTTTGTTTTGGGTAGTTTCAGGGACTAAGGGTATAAAGCATATTTGATTTCAATGCTTCAGAGTTGGTATTTTGTTTTTAAGAGAAGTCAGCAGCCACTTTTAGTAACATGTACATTAGTTGGTAAGAGTGAACCATTTTGAAACTGAGCCTTACTGGACCATGGTTCGGTTGGAACAGCTTCACTGTACATCCCATGCACTACACCCCAGCACAACTGAACACACACAAACTGCTTTAAACACCAGCTTTGAAATTCAATTGCTTTTTTTTCTGTTTAAAAGAGGAAACTGCCTCAGATATAAATACTTGCACAGTTTTCCACGGTACACTAAAAGAACCACAAGCATGAAGGAGGAAATCAGCTTATCCGCTGAGACGTTGCATGACTGTACCAGTGAACGTGGTGAACGTGGTAAACGGGTTTCTGGTTGGGGTCACCCCAAATGCACCCTTGGCCTCAATCCCTCAGGTCTTAGCCCTAATGACTTAATAAATGTCGCCATACATAGATGTTTGGGTTCTCTTAAGGGAAGTGACATGTTTAAGTCATGTTCTCTTGATAAATTGAAATTGGTTCATCCCATGAAACAAAATGGATATTTCAGGCCTGTTGTTCCTTACCATTAAGAAGTATTAGAAGAAGTATAATAAAATGACTTACCTCTGCCTTGTAGAGTACTATTCCCGAATCCCAGGCAGATACAAGATAATGCAGAGTGACTTGTAATCAGTGCTCAGCAAAGCGTAGAGGCCGGCAGTCTCTTTAGCTCTGGATCCCAGGGAGCAATCACCGCCTGAGCCCACTGAGCGTGGTCACCAACGTATGGTAATCACCACCCTTCAGAAACACCTCTTTAATGAGCTAATGGGAAGCGAAGTACCGGGCAATCCCCAAGTGTCCAATAATGGGCAAGAATTTGAATTCAGCGTGATGCAAAATCCAGGTTGAACAGGAGCGTGACGCTGGGAACCGGGGATGATGATGCTGGGTGGAGATTATGTCACCTTCTTGAAAAGGCAGAAAGGTGACTACTTTATTCTTAGAGATTCAGCAGGTAAACTAGACATAGAGGTGTTGATTCCGTCCAGGCACACAGCACTTACAATGTTCACTATAGATGCTAATTCATGTACATTGATGATACTTGACAAGCAAAACGAGGCTTCAAACTATGCTGACTACTAGTACTGGTTCTATAACACAAAAAGAAAAAGAGGGAAACATACATTATGTATCTGAAAGTTCCACTGTCTACATTCATTGAATTCCTCAATGGAAACAACTACATGTAGATTAATAGCGAAGGTTGTGGGTTTGAATCCCACCTGAACAATATTATGACTGGGATTTTGTTCACATAACTCTGCAAAGTACTGAGTCAAACTAAATTATATTCAAAATAGTCAATGCAATTATAATATTTCAATGTATAATTGCAGGTTGGTGGGTCAAAAGAAATAACTGAAAATCAGAATTAATTTTTTCTTAAAAAAAAAAAAATAAATAAATATTATGAACAAAAAACATTGTGTTGTTATGTACTTCATTCTGTTGTAATACAATAAACAACTTGAAGACAAAATATGTATTGCAACAGAATGTGTTTACATATAAATATCAAATAATCCATTGAGTAAAATAAAACATTTTACAAACACTTCAAGGCATGTATGGGTTCCAATTCCAAGAAAATCTCCACCAGACCACATGTTTTGCTGCTCAGCACTTTCACAGGGCCAAAAATATTTATACACAAATTTTTCTTTTATTTTGACATGGCTACACTTTTCAGAGACAGTTTGGAATTGAGTAATTTTAAAGAGCACAGAACATTATAATTATCCCTAACAAGTGTCATGTTTAGAATCGACTCTGGCCTAACGTAAAGAAAGTGATTGGATAAAGGCAAGAAGGAAATAAAACACTTACCAACACACCAAACAGAAACAAAACGCTAAGTTTATAGGGAAATGAGAAAACTGCAGTACACTGTAGAAGGTACATGTACATGTACATACATGTACAGCAAAGGAGCACAACTTACTTGTGAAACAAAAATCTCGCCCACAAGTTAATACTAGACGTTGAGCTATCAGCCCCTCCCATTCCATTGTACAAAAGAACCAACATCACCGTCAGCCAGTAGAGACTATCGTAGTGTCAACAGCTAACGAGTTACAAGTTGATCAGGATTGGTCTTTGCAAGCACCATCACCAATGTCATATACAACAAACCAATGGGTAGAATTCTATTGACCTACATCCCAAATATATACATGTATGTAGGAACACGTGTCTGTGCATTCGTTAATTTAACATATCCACAGATAAATTGCCTGATCGCGGTATAAATTCATAAATGCTGAGCCAAAATTATGTGGCAGATCCTTTATGAATTACTGTTGGTTTATGTTTTTACTGTAGCTGTACACATACATATTTGTCTGCCAAAGTAAGAACAACAATTTTATCACCGGTAAAATGCTCTTTGAAGTACGCCTCAGGTGTTTCACTGCTACATACACCTTACAGACTACATTATGTAGTAGCTAATAGAAAAAATGAAAGAAAGACAAGGTCGAACACACTTAACACACTGAATATTACATGTATTGGAGTAATTGGTTTTCAAATTCAGATGAGCATGCAAATTAATTCACACCTGGTACTTCATTGCATTGGTGCCCATTTAAGTAATCCAGGTGAAATTTTGTATGTACTGTGCTTAACTTCAAGAAAGTGCTTTGCTTTGCCCTTAAATACAAATATATCAGGTCAATTTAATTAGTATTTAAGCACTGAACTTCCTGCCGGCAATGGGCTCATGCCCCTGATTAATTTATCCCCAAAGTCATATGCCCTTAAAAACTTGCCTTGCCCTAAAAAGAACAAGTTATCAGACTTGTTAGGAAGTATAGCCTGGCTGAAACTTCACAATGACAACAAAGACAATTGCCCCTATGCCCCTGGTAAAACGCCTCGGTGCCCTTTGAAATGTTCCAGTACACATTACCATTTCCCTCATTATGCCTTTAGCTGTTTAAGGAAAAACTTGCCTTGCTCTCACAGGAACAGTATCAGGTCTTGGTTCTGTACAGCTTTTCGGTGTAAATAAAGAGATCTTATCCCCACGACAAAAGCGCAAGAGTCTGAAGATTGCATCAAAGATGTTGGGTGGATATAAATTGCAATCGGATGTCCAATATGCCCTAAAGGTAGTAATGGTATCGTTCAATCAAGTATCTTCAAAGAGACCGTCAGCAGCACCCTATGTACTATCCTCATCAGCAATTGAGTGCTCTGTACAAACCGTATTTATTAAATGGACATTAAAAACTTCCCTACGTACAAACTCAATGAACATTTGTATGGGGAAGTTGTTCAAATATAATTAAAAAATCATCCAAAATTTTCCAATAGGGCGGACGCCAATACTAAAAGAAGCAAATAAAACAATATTACAAAATTCACACAAGTAGGGAACATGGTCCTGAATAAATTTATACTAAATAGCTATATCGGAGCATTACATAAATGTAATGTCTACATATCCAGTTATTTAAAAAGAGAGCTACAGTTGAATAACCAGTTGCATTAAAATGTTTGCCTTTATTTAGAAACAAAATCAGTTATTTCACAATTTGTCCAACATTTTGCAGTTGAATGTTTACTATTACTTTGCATTGTTTGCGCCAACTGCCTTTTCAATAAAGACAAGAATCTTTCAAAGGCCATTCTGGATCACCACATTTGTAGGTGACTGGACGAAGCATGCTGGAATATTGAAACAAGGTCTTCAAATTGGAGCTTATCTTGGTTCTTAAACTTAAGTCCTACTGTGCAATCTTGAGTATTCTACATGGTTTTCTCTTGATATTTTTGGTAAAATAAAAAAATAAACTAAATTCTTGTTTTTGTTTTGTTTTATTGGCTAACATTTTTGGTCTTGACACGCAATTAGCTAACTGGCCTGATGCATACACTAGCTTGCCCAAGGTGTACAGTAAAGTAGCATTCATTTTCTATTTTTAATACTCCGCATCACGCTGCTACATTTGTTTATAATACCCACCCAATCACACTTGACATTATTTGCTATTACTCTAACGACAATTAAACGACCTTGGTCCTTGGTAGTCCTTTGGCTGTAAGTATTTCCTTTGTGTTGCCAGGCAACCATCAAGCTTATCAAAGAAGGTGCGCCCTCTCTTTATTGACTCACGCAGAAACAATTGATGGCAAAAAGCAATTAACGTCGTCGTCATGGTTATCAACAGGCTGTTATTTTTACTGTGATGATAAGCCGCTGTATTGTGAACTTAGAGACTAGGTGCAAAGCTATGTGATGAAGATGACACTAGTGAATAATGACCTCAAGCTGCAGTAAGGTGAAGTCAACTCAACAGCTTGGCAATTATCTATAGAACCATTCAATTTTAAATCCTTCAACATTTTATTCAGGAAGTTGTCTTGACTTTGAAGGATCCTGCTGCGCTTAGACCACTTCAAAAACAATCGTTTATCAATGGAACAGGTTATCACATATTTGGGTGTTGCAGGCCTTTGAGAGGGCAAGGCCAGTAATTTTTTTTGAAAAGGGCACTTCAATTGAAAAATCTTACAAGTCTATTGGAAACCTTTTAAAGCAGTGGTTCTTTAGACAATAACTTATTGTTTATCAAAAAGAAGGAAATGTTTGCATCTGCTGAACAGTAAAACAAATTTTCCTGTGATTTCGGAGGCTTAAATTAATTGATACAAGCAGTTTTAAAGAAAATATCCATGAAGGAAATGCACTCACGTTTGTTTAGCTTCTTGCGGTTAGTAAAACACCGTTTGTAAAAAAACATTCTCTTGGGCTTAGCAGCAAAATAGTTTTTTTACCTGCGCTTCCAGTTCGTTGCCTCAAAACTTTGTTTAGTGGAAGGAGAAAATGTGTTTGTACTTGGCCTTTTGTCAGTAACTTGGTTACCATCACAGCCAGGATGCATGATGAGACCTTGGGTTGGGGTCATCTCTGTTGGGTTCTACATACTTAGGGGTAATTATAGATACTTATAGATACGTGAGGCCAAATGACATCCCAATTAGACATTCTGACATTTTAAATAATCAAGCTGCCGATAACCAACATGTACATGTCGTGAATTACACAAAGAACATTTCACCCATCAGGGAGGAAGTATTCATATTTTTCAGCACTCTTTACCAATATTTCCACGTAAACCAGGTTGTCTGAATTGAGTCCTTATCAATATAATAAGTATTTTTACTAGTGTACCAATCCGATCATGTAAGTAGAACGTCAGATCAGCCGATCTCTCTCTCTCTCTAGCGAAGTAGGTCTCCCCTATTACCTCTCCTCCCTTGGGAGTATAGTCAAGCACCTTTCCTCAAGAAGGCATCAGGTGGCTTTTTATCCCTGTTCTCACCTCTCAAGTGTGACAACGTGAGAGCCACTCCATAGGCCAAATTTATCGTATCCCAAGGAACCAAAAGCAAAAAAAGAGAGTGAGAAACAGGAAAAAATAACTGGTACGTGGACATTATCCATTCATATAGTACATGTATGAGGAATAGGACCATCGATCAAGGATATGATGACATTGTCTGCCACTGACTCAGTATGACTTTAGCCGAAGGCGATGTGTACAAGTCAAGCTTAGTGATTCTATTTACATGTAGGTTGTCTGGTCTATTTTGCTGCCGTATTTGCCTCAGAAGTGTGGTACACTTACACAATAAAGATTTCTTGGACAATATGATACTTGTCTGATACTTGTACAAGTACACAATACTTGTCTGTAAAAAGAAGTACACGATGCTTGTCTGTACAACGTACAAACTTATATTTCATCCTATAGATGCTTTCTGAACTCTTTTGTGTTTGTGGGCATGGAAGTTCTCATGATGGATTGTCCCTTTTCAAATGCCGTCCTGGATTGTTTACAACAGACCCAGGCCTCGAAGAAACCAACAGCACCCACAGCAATTGTTGTGGGTGCCCTGTGCTTTATGGTGCAAAGTTCCAATTTATTACTATTTTCCTCATCATAGAAGTGTGCCTTACCAGAGAGAAGATTGCTGGACCCCTTCAAGAGCAAAGTTCAAGGCCTGAGAGCATTTTTGTAATGACCTCAACAGATCCAACAGTAACCCCTACCCTCCACCCCCATTCCCCACCCACCCCCTGAGGTTAAGTGCAGATCACTTGCTGAGAGTTGTCTGTGGCGCAAATTAAATTCTTCCAATGTTTGACAATGCACAGCCATTAATGCCACTGTCATCCACGATCATCAATGCAATTACTACACAATCAAAAGCACTTTCCATCTTGAATAAAACTTCTTAATTTTCTCTTTTTATTTGTTCATTATTCACGCAAAGCACACAAGTTTTATAAGCTGATCACTATTCCCACAGTAAGTCCAGCAGACTCTGTACTTCATCAACCCGGGCCCTGAAGTACAACGCCCCTCCACAGATAATAACAATCTCTGGTCAAGCTCAGATGAAATCCTCTTACAAAACATCCTCTTTCTTGCAATGTCTGGCAGTAGCATACTCTCACATGCACATAACTGCAGACATTCCCAGGGTTAGCTAAGTACGAGGGGGGGGGGGTTAATACAAATATTGTACTTGAGGAAAATGATAACTGGTCTCTGATACCATTAACTTAAGTATAATTTGAAATGTGAGTAGACTACTGCAGGACTCAAATTTGGGCAACAAAAAAACAAGACCGGCAGGGCTTGAAAGTAAACAAATATTTACTGGACAAGAATTGTTTTAAACAAGACCAGAATCAAGATGAGAAAAAAAATTCCTGAAACTGGTTCACCCACATTAAACTGTTTTTATTTGAACAAGCACTCTAAAATGTATAAGAAGATTGATTTCATATGAATTTGTGTGTATTTAGTATACTTCATCCAATAGAAATGAGAGTTATTTTATCAGACTCATTTAAGATTACATCTGAACATGAACTTGTTTTTGCTCAAGATACTACCCATTGAGGCATTCAAATTAATTTTAAAATATTCAGTTTAAAATACAAATGAACAGCTTTCATTTGATGACTGCATGAGCTAGGATATCAGGGTACTTGAGCTGAGGGGAAATTCACCTTATATCAAGCGTGACCAAAGGCTGAGTTTGGTGTGAAGTCCCTGTGATGACCTAGGGTGATGGGTAGCCGAGAAGATGACGGTACGCAAGGATTATATTTCAGATCATGACGTCAATATGTCACATGAGGGTGTTCCTTTGGGGTTAGGAAAGGGGTTTTCAGAGTGCCTGGGAAATCATCCTACTCAAGGGTGTAAAATCGGGCTCGATTGAATGGTGTTACATTGTCTGACAGACATGAAAAATATATATTGATACCAACTGATGCAGAACTACACAGTGAGGTACAACAACCACAAGCTTCCATATCGAGCCAAGGTGAGATAGATCGTTTCGTCCTTGTACTGCCAGCATCATTGCTGAGCAAACTATTCATTATTAATCATAAAACCAACATCTTAATTACAGGTACTATAGATTTGGCAATGAAAATCTAAAGATACAATAGGTGAATGAACCCAACCTTGTTCCCAGGGGTCATGTTCTCCCAGCATGCCTTGCTCCCTGGAATTGGTTCATTAAAATGTGTCAGAATCTGACTCATTTTAATCAGACCTGTGGATGACCACTCAAAAGACGCATCAAATAAAAGAGCAAATTGGTCCTTTCTCAATATTCTTTGATCTTGTGATGATGCAATTCATGTAGGGTGACAGTTATAAAAACATGTTTCACGTGAAATGAAACCGAATCAAAATACTTTGCATTTTGCATACGTAGTGTACATGTACTAAGCATCCTACAAGCGCCATACAAGCTCATGAAAGTTAATAAAGCGCATGCATTAAAGTAGTCACTTTGGGACTTTAATCGGCGCTTTTTGTCAGCACATCCCTGCCAAGGGTAAGTGATAAGTGGTACATGTAACAACACAGTGCCCTACCCATGGAAGCAGGGCTGAATGAAACCTTGTAAGGTTTCCCCATAGGAAATCCTTAATCCATGGAATTATGGTTTGTTTAAAAATGATAATGTAATAATAAAAGACAGAATGTTTACACTAAAATAAATACACTACAAAAATAGTATTAAAAAAAGTGAAAAAATCACTTCACAAAAGAAATATAAAATAAATGTTTCATACAATAACAATATTTACCTTTATGTAACTGACATACAGATCCATGTCATTTGATTGGTGGAACTTACTTCACGTGACATTCACTGTTACTCCTATCCGCACCAGCGCTCAAAAAGACCTATTCGCCCATGGGGAATAGCATTTCCCATTCAACAGTTAGGATCATCCTTGTTCCCAATGTTTTTGAGCAGTACAGCGTCGCCGCGCCGCTGCTAAAGCAAAGGAGCACCTGTGCAAAAGGTTGTGATCCGATTTGTGCATTGTACGCGGCGCTATATGATTTTGGGTTGTCAGTAATTTGTGTAATTTTTCATAATGTTATACTTTTAAAATACATCAAATGACAAGGATCTATATACGTCAGTTATATAAAACAAATATTGAGTGGCTTTAATTCATGGAATTGAAGGAATATTATCGCTCGATAAAATTTGGATATTCCATTTCCAGTCCAAATTTTACCTTGCGATAATATTCCTCCCATTCCACTCTGAGCCACTCAATATTTTTATATTATTATTATTATTATTATTATTATTATTATTATTATTATTATTATTATTATTATTATTATTATTATTATTATTATTATTATTAAATATTATTTATACAGAGTATGTGTAACAGTTTGGCAAAAGTTTACTTTTGAAATTTTTTGATGAAACGTACCTTGAAGTAATTCAAGTACGCCGTTTTCTGGTTTGAACCTCACGCCTCAACTGTCACAAATTAGGCGTTTCAATGACGTCAAAGATGTCTGTCTATTGTTGGAAAATAAGCTCCAGCATCCAGCAGAGTTCTCTTCATAAACAAGCCAACATATTGGGCTGAATCGCACAAAATGGAATAATAAATGTTGGAGCTATCCAATCCAGTGACATTGTATCTGTTGTGCAGATTGAATGAAAGCTACAAGTTTTGGTGTTTTTTTTAGGCAAGTTAGAGAGCCAAGCTTTGTGGTTTCGTTTTAAAAGCAATGAAGCAACTAGTACTACACTGTACAGTGAAATTTATGGTTATTAAAATGATTTTTTTTAGGGGAAAATTTTTTCAAAATTTAATATACTACAATGCCTAGGTTTTTCATGCCAAAATAACATAAAAATCCTCTTAAAAATAAGTTTAAAAATCATGAGAACGTTCTTCATCTTTCAATTACAATTCAACAAACCCCATGGGAAAATATAGGCCTACACGTTTGTTTACGTTTACCCGTGAGTACCAGCACCCATACAACAAAATGAGTGACAGTGCGGCTTGGAACCAGCGCAATGTTTTCGCTGTGGCACACAACGGCCGATTTCCTTTAGAATTGAGGCCGTATCATACAAGTTTGACAAGAAAGCGCGAAAAAGCGCGATAACTTACAGTTTTAATTTAAAAAGTAATAACATAATTAAATACTCATCTAACTGTCATTTTCGGTTCATTTGGGCATTATGGGGCCATAAGTGGATAATTACTTACAGCTCTCAATCAATTTTAGTGGAGAAAGCAAGATTTGTTGTGATTTTGAGGTAAGTTTTTCACAAACACGGCAAGCAAAACGGACGCCAAATAACATATCAATCGAAAGAGAAAAACTCCATCTTGAAAGTAGTTCTGTTTATTTTTATGAATGAAACGATCTACATTGGTTAAATCTATATCCCTCCGCACCACCAATCTCCCTATACCGTTGTGCACGTTCAGGTGGTCACAGTTTCCCCATTAACAAAAAGTGACTACGCGGCAAACAGCGCCCTCACGCGGTAGTGAATAACACTAGTTGAATTCGCTAAAAAAGGTATTTATTAATGGGAATAACAGTATTCGTACCCGGTCTTCACTGCGTGGTAATGACCTTGGTTGGTGGCTGGCGCTGTTAACGGACCTCCGGCTCGGTCCGTTAACAGCGCCAGCCACCAACCAAGGTCATTACCACGCAGTGAAGACCGGGTACTTGCACTGTTATTCCCTAATTAGTCATGTTGATTGCACTAATGCATGTATCATGTGGTGCAGATGATGTAGTGGTTTTATTGTTTTATTGCTGTGGCCTTTTATGGGGGTTAATTTAGTCCGGTGCACCCTACATTATAACAGCACTGTAGCAGTGATGTACGTCTAGGTACAAGACTAAAATTTTACACAAAAAGTAAAAAAACAAACAAAACAAAAACGGAATATTGAAAACGCTTGCTCCACCGCAACAAAAACTGTACATAATCATGAAAAGGAATAGGAAATACCATAAGGTAGTCGGTTATGCTACACAAATTGACGGCTTACCTTGCTGAGAAATATCCTAAAACGGACGCATTTTGGAGGCGTTTTACTCACGACGATCAGTCAGTCTGTACATGGAGGAGGTAGAATTAGCCAGCGATTTGTGTGGTACACGGTACATCGCTCGTATGCGTAGTGTACAGTTATTTTCTTATCGATCCCCCATCCACATCACACACACACAATGCACGTCGTCGTTGATGTCGTTTCGTACACATCCACTGCCAATTTTGGTCGCCGGCAGCAGAGGGCAGGCTTCATTTAATAGACTCAGAGCCGTACAATCTTTGTTTGGGGTGACTGTCAGATCTTTTAATATTAGTTGGAAAGAGTAGTGGGCGGGTAAATAAATAATACTAATAGTAAGTTTTTATATAGCGCTTTTTTACAGAAAAGCGCTTCAAATTATTACCCCTGGTCTAAACCATCTCAGCTCCCTGGGGAGTATACAGCCTCGTGCAACAAGTGCGCTACTCGGCTAAGTCAATCACAAGAACCATCTCTGCCCTTACAGGTACACATTTGCCCCTGGGTGGAGAGAAGCAATAATAGTTAAGTGTCTTGCTCAGGATTCGAACCTCACACTCTGCTGAACAGACTTAACAGAGCTTGAATTCGGAGCTCTTAACCGCTCGGCCACGACACCCCGGGTGTGGGTAGAAAAAATACTGATTATTAATTTAAGTTGATCACAAAGACGTGGTGAGTTGCAATTACCCACCGAGCTCATACTGACACAATTCCGTTGGTCTGCTATAGTTTTAGCTTGACTATGACCAGCAAGGCAGCAGTCCAGCTGCTGCTGAGACAGCTAGTACCAACCCACAAAATTAATGTTAAGTTCTTCATCAGTGGTCGCATTATTGCACAGTAAGGCACGTGGAAACTGTTAGTTGCCTTGTCACACGAGGAAACTTTTTACAGGCAACTTGAAGGCACCGGCAACTACTGTTAAAGGATCACATTAGTTGCATCATATGAGTCTTCAAACACTATTGTCTTTACGATCCCATAGAAATTAGTAATGTGAATTTTCGCCGAGGCATGTTTGTGGATCATTACATTTCACTTTTAAAACATCTTTCCTAACCATAACTTGTAACAGTGAGTTTCAAACGCTCAGTCCTGCAGCTTGCCCGATCCATCCAATAAACGAGACACCCGTGTACCAAGAGTTGGGACCGTTAGACACTCCCATCATTAGGAAGCGATGCAAGAGGAGAATCAGAGTGTGGGAGCTCATCACCCAAGGGGAGTGGTCTCATCAATTGAAAAGGAAGCTGACTACTACTTGAGCAGGAACGACGGTGAGATGAGAATGACTTGATGGTTGGGGGAGATTGTAATCAACCATTCGGCAAGCTTTAGATAAGTCTGTGCATTGAATGACCTCAGGGTCTCCAAGAAAGTCAACAAGCCCGGCATTCTGATGCCCGTATAATAATATGCCGAGGTCCTCTATGCTTTTTAATTACTATATCAGGGGGCAGGACATGACGGTGTCTTCGAAGGTAGTTTCGTAGGGGGGGGGGGGGGGGGGAGGGTCAGCCGTTTCTGGCAAAATATTTTTTGATGAACTTGAACTTGTTGAGGGAGAAACGAATTAAACAAGAGGATTATCTGAGGGCGGAATCACGCAATACAAAAAAGTTGCCGACAGAAAGGAGGTGGGAAGTGAACCCACTCAAGACAGCATCCCTGGGTCACGTCATGGACACCATTGCGGAGCTAGAGGAGAACGAAGACGTTACGGTAACCATTGAGGGTGACGGGTTCGAATTAGAGGAGGGTCTGATAAGCACCGATGTGGAACAAAACTACGTGGGTAAGTAAATACTTACAAAGTAAGTCAAGATTGATTGAATGGTATTCTAGATGATCTTTTGTTTGATCAAAGGGTAGGGTCAACAATGAGATGTAGGCCTACTTCGGGAACGAGAACCGAATCAAAGTCAGGAGACACAAAGGGCGCCCTCTATTGTGTAGCTACAGATCGTAACCTCGTGTACTTTGTTTATATGGGTGGAGAGCAGTGATGAGCTGACGTCTGTTATGTTGTGTGTACGACGTGAAAGCAACACGAATTAATACTGAGTGTCACAAGAGCAAGGAATCCCATAATTTTGAGTGGAGTGGAGTGTTTAAAGGTGGGTAACTACATGTAAACTATCATAAGACTTGAACAAGAAAAATCGTCCCCTCTTTCGAAATGTAATTTGACAACTTTGACGTTGTGCTTTTTGTCAAAAAGACTTTAAAATTACATGGGAAAGTTGCTAATGCTAGTGGACTGTACTGTAGTGCTACAATAATGGAACCCGACAGACATGGATGGAATGTCAATAGTTCATTGTCATGTCAGTGTGAGTAGAGTGAGTTAGCTCCATGGTTAGCCTGACGTCCTACCAAGGCTACAGACTGAGTCAGTGATTCGATAAATAGTAATAACTAGCGTGATGCCGCGCTTTGCGCGGCACCCCGCTAGGTACAACTATAGAATACAGGGCCACTCCACTCATCGCATCCAAGGCTGCGTGGATGCCCGGTCACAAAACTCATCCAAGGCTGCGTGGATAATGACGTATCTATATCCGCGCCCTCTAGTGGTCTATACAGGGCCAATCCACTATTATGTCAACGCATCCAAGGCTGCGTGGATGGCCGGTCAGAGTAGTGACGTATCTATATCAGCGCCCTCTAGTGGTCTTACCACAAGGCTGCGTTGGTGCCCAGCTAGCCTATCATGACAGCTTAATATTTATTGCCGCTATGCAAATGTTCCACATTCAAGGATTATTTTAAAAAGGGAAAGAAAGCCCGAATTCCATTTACTTAATATCATTGCCGCTATGCAAATGTTCCCATCCAAGGATTATTTTTAAAAGGGAAAGAAAGCTCGAATTCCATTTACTTAATATTTAATGCCGCTATGCAAATGTTCCCCATTCAAGGATTATTTTAAAAAGGGAAAGAAAGCCCGAATTCCATTTACTTAATATTTATTGCCGCTATGCAAATGTTCCCAATTCAAGGATTATTTTAAAAAGGGCAAGAAAGCCCGAATTCCATTTACTTCAAATTCATTACCACTATGGAATTGTTCCCCATTCAAGGATTATTTAAAAAAGGGAAAGAAAGCCCGAATTCCATTTACTTAATATTTATTGCCTCTATGCAAATGTTCCCCATTCAAGAATTATTTTAAAAAGGGAAAGAAAGCCCAAATTCCATTTTCTTAATATTTATTACCACTATGCAAAGGTTCCCCATTCAAGGATTATTTTAAAAAGGGAAAGAAAGCCCGAATTCCATTTATTTAATATATATTGCCGCTATGCAAAGGTTCCCCATTCAAGGATTATTTTAAAAAGGGAAAGAAAGCCCGAATTCCATTTACTTAATATTTATTGCCACTATGCAAACGTTCCCCATTGAAGAACTATTTTAAAAAGGGAAAGAAAGCCCGAATTCTATTTACTTTTTTTTTTGCCGCTATGCAAATGTTCCCCATTCAAGGATTATTTTACAAAGGGAAAAAAAGCGTGAATTCCATTTACTTAATATCATTGCCGCTATGCAAATGTTCCCCATTCAAGGATTATGTAAAAAAGGGAAAGAAAGCCTGAATTCCATTTACTTAATATTTATTGCCGCTATGCAAATGTTCCCCATTCAAGGATTATTTTAAAAAGGGAAAGAAAGCCCGAATTCCATTTACTTAATATCATTGCCGCTATGCAAATGTTCCCCATTCAAGGATTATTTTAAAAAGGGAAAGAAAGCCCGAATTCCATTTACTTAATATATTGCCGCTATGCAAATGTTCCCCATTCAAGGATTATTTTAAAAAGGGAAAAAAAGCCCGAATTCCATTTACTTAATATCATTGCCGCTATGCAAATGTTCCCCATTCAAGGATTATTTTAAAAAGGGAAAGAAAGCCCGAATTCCATTTACTTAATATATATTGCCGCTATGCAAAGGTTCCCCATTCAAGGATTATTTTTAAAAGGGAAAGAAAGCCCGAATTCCATTTACTTTTTTTTGCCGCTATGCAAAGGTTCCCCATTCAAGGATTATTTTAAAAAGGGAAAGAAAGCCTGAATTCCATTTACTTAATATCATTGTCGCTATGCAAATGTTCCCCATGCAAGGATTATTTAAAAAAGGGAAAGAAAGCCCGAATTCCATTTACTTAATATATATTGCCGCTATGCAAAGGTTCCCCATTCAAGGATTATTTTTAAAAGGGAAAGAAAGCCCGAATTCCATTTACTTTTTTTTGCCGCTATGCAAAGGTTCCCCATTCAAGGATTATTTTAAAAAGGGAAAGAAAGCCTGAATTCCATTTACTTAATATCATTGCCGCTATGCAAATGTTCCCCATTCAAGGATTATTTTAAAAAGGGAAAGAAAGCCAGAATTCCATTTACTTAATATATATTGCCGCTATGCAAAGGTTCCCCATTCAAGGATTATTTTAAAAAGGGAAAGAAAGCCCGAATTCCATTTACTTAATATTTATTGCCACTATGCAAACGTTCCCCATTGAAGAATTATTTTAAAAAGGGAAAGAAAGCCCGAATTCTATTTACTTTTTTTTTTGCCGCTATGCAAATGTTCCCCATTCAAGGATTATTTTACAAAGGGAAAAAAAGCGTGAATTCCATTTACTTAATATCATTGCCGCTATGCAAATGTTCCCCATTCAAGGATTATGTAAAAAAGGGAAAGAAAGCCTGATTTCCATTTACTTAATATTTATTGCCGCTATGCAAATGTTCCCCATTCAAGGATTATTTTAAAAAGGGAAAGAAAGCCCGAATTCCATTTACTTAATATCATTGCCGCTATGCAAATGTTCCCCATTCAAGGATTATTTTAAAAAGGGAAAAAAAGCCCGAATTCCATTTACTTAATATCATTGCCGCTATGCAAATGTTCCCCATTCAAGGATTATTTTAAAAAGGGAAAGAAAGCCCGAATTCCATTTACTTAATATCATTTCCGCTATGCAAATGTTCCCCATTCAAGGATTATTTTAAAAAAGGGAAAGAAAGCCAGAATTCCATTTACTTAATATCATTGCTGCTCTGCAAATGTTCCCCATTCAAGGATTATTTTTAAAAAAAAAAGGGGAAGAAAGCCCGATTTCCATTTTACTTAATATCATTGCCGCTATGCAAATGTTCCCCATCCCTCTATTATTGAAATTCCCTTCTTTGCCTGCCCACTTCGCATCCACGCATCCGCGCATCCAGTCATCCAGGCTCCCATCTTTTCTCACTACACCCCACCCACCGTTACCTCTATTATTACATTATTCCCCATTGAAAATACCGCCCTCTAAGTTAATGGAAGTTCCCTTCCTTGGCTGCCCACTTCGCATCCGCGCATCCAGCCATCCAGACTCGCATCTCTTCTCACTACACCCCACCCACAGTTACAACTTATATATTGTTCCCCATTTAAAATACCGCCCTCTAAGATAATGGAAGATCCCTTCCTTGGCCTGCCCACTTCACATCCGCGCATCCAGTCATCCAGCCACCCATCTCTTCTCACTACACCTCAACCCACCGTTACCTACCCACTTCGCATCCGCGCATCTGCGCATCCAGCCATCCAGACTCACATCTCTTCTCACTACACCCCAACCACAGTTACAACTTATATATGATTCCCCATTGAAAATACCGCCCTCTACGATAATAATGATAATAATAACTTTCGATTTATATAGCGCCTAATAACTAACACTTAATTCTCTAAGCGCTTTACATTAGTGCCCTGGTCATAGGGCCAATAACATCCCTTTTTAATGTTTCTCAGCTCCCTTGGGAGTAAACAACCTGGGCAACATTTTATATCGCTCCAAAGGCTTTTTCATTCACAATATCAACCTCTACCCTCGCAGGTACCCATTTATTCCCGTGGGTAAAGAGAAGCAATTATAGTAAAGTATCTTGCTCAAGGACACAAGTGTCACGACCGGGATTCGAACCCACACTCCGGTGAAAATGCACCAGAACTTGAATTCGATGCTCTTAACCACTCGGCCATGACACTCTACATGGAAGATCCCTTCCTTGGCTGCCCACTTCGCATCCGCGCAACCAGTCATCCAGCCACCCATCTCTTCTCACTACACCCCAACCCACCATTACCTACCCACTTCGCATCTGCGCATCCGCGCATCCACCACTTTCCTCATCAATCTCCCATCTCTTCTCACTGCTCTCGACCGTTACCTCTGCAAATAAGCGCCCTCTACTATAGTACTACACTTCATTTCATCATAGAGTAAGGATTGCATTATGCCTAAGCTGGTAATATACGTAGCTCAGCTTCAGTTCTAGAGTAGTAGTAGTAGTCAGGTAAGCCCCTATTATTATTATTCCCCTTTGGAAATACCGCTCTCTAATAATGGAAGTACTTGTTTTGCTGGCTACTTTGCCATTACTTCCCACTCGTCACCTCGCATCAAACTGCATAAAAAACCTGTCGCCGAAAGTGGCCCTGCATTCTATAGTTACTCCCCCCGCTAGATGATGAAAATCCTTTACACAAATATTTCGAAATGTAATGTGGGTGAGGGTGTTATACGCCTCTCTCAATATTTATGCATGGCGTCATAATTCTAACCCAAAATGAAGCTATTTCGCACGTCCGCCACTACTTGCAGTGGCTGCGCCCACCTCGTTTCAGGTTAGACGACGTACCGTATGCATACTTCTAGAAACTATAAGGCTCCCCGTGAGCCTTATAGGGGTCTAATATTTTGGGCCTCCTTAACGCTACACGTTTTTCAAATCAGCGTTGATAGGTGAAACTGACCGTTAGCCAGCAATAACTAAAGTTTCTTTTGTACTACACTACCAAAACTTTCCCCACACACTCAATATACATTCATAATGCTTGCATTTCCTTTTTAAAAAACATCGTCAAAAAATGACATTTTCATGTCCCACGATACATAGCGTTGCTACAGCAGTATAAGTAAAGCGAGTTTTCGGAACATGCTGTGTGCCACAAATCTAATTTATCTACTGTTTTTTTTTGTTTTTGTTTCAGGGGGGGGGGGGGGGGGTTAGAGCGTAGGCCTATTTTTAGTTTATTCTCATCTGAATTGGTCTCGTAAACTTTCTGGTCAATAGGCTGCACGTTACGGGAGCACTAAACGTGAACGTCAAAAAAGTGTTTTGTTTATTGTCACTTTGGGCTTATTGCATCTCGCGAAATTTTAACGACAAACGACACAATTTCTGACCGCGTTCATGTTCACGCTGCTCTAGGAACAAACCTCTATACATCCCATATCTCTGGAACCCTATATCGTACAAACTAAATAAAAACGATAAATTCGTCCTCACTCCTTAATTTTCTGCACGTTAATCCGGAGGTCGTTGGTTCGAATCCCACTCTAGTCATTTCTTTGTTCAACCCCCAAAATCATTACAAATGTACCCAGTCAGTTTCCCTTGTGGTTTATATTGATATCTGAAACAAAAGGTCGCATCCCCTTAAGGTGATCCCCTAGCTGCTGCTTCCCAGGTTGTATCGTAATTTGGGTGTGATCCCTGGCTACATGGCAGTTAACGGTTGTATGGCTTCTGACTGGCACCCCCGAACAAAGACATTGACAAAATAGGGACACTTTCATTGGAAGTGAATGCTTTGTTAGAAATATTCTCCATTTAATCTTTTCAACAAATGAGTCACCTGTCAGAAGGATTTCTAGGAAGTCTGATAACAACATCGACCAGTGGTTGACACATGGTCGCCTGCGAAACATCAATCTGTGAGTTACTTCATTCATTCAATGCAAATTTGTGAAATTTGTTTCGATTTTGTCCTGGCACCCAGCCTCTTCGACCCTTTCGACCCTGCGCGGCAATGAATGAACCAATTCGGAGAACCATGCTTAGTACAACATGAAAGTAACCCGACCAAAAAGGGCGGATCGAATGGCGGGTGGGCAGGCAAGAGGCAATGAGTGAACCAATCCGGAGAACCATCTGCGAAACACTGTCCAATGAGTCGCCTGTCAGAAAGATTTCTAGGAAGTCTGGTAACAACATCGACCAGTGGTTGACACACGGTCACTGCCCAAACTTTCTCCAATAAGATGACTTGTAAGTGGGAGTTTGGGTCAGGGTTTTGTAGACTTGCAACCCGACGTCTGAAACCACACAAACGTATTGAATTCAACACACTTAACCGTGTTGATTTCCACAAGGATGCCATGCCACTGGACCTTCTAATTTTCAATCCAAGATGGCGCGGGTTACGCTTTTAATAGTATAGATTACTAAGTTAGCCCTGGGGGCCTTGCATTTTCGTACCAACCACTGTGTCTGTGACGTCCTGGATATCGCTGGATATCACTATAGATACTCTATCACTTACTATCAGGGTCCATTTCTGGGGTGGAAGTTTGTTTCTTTCAAAGCTTCATAACTAAAATCTTGCCTCAATACCTCTACCTGCAAGAAGCCACTAATTTCAACAGATTCATATTCCATTGCAGCAAACATTCTTCTACGGTGGGTTTTGGTCGTCAATGTTCCTCACAATCCGTCATTTTTGTGAAATAATGCAGCTCCCAACGTTTATAAGATTCTGGTCAGAGTGAGAACTGGCAATTATTGTTCTGAAGGAAATTTAAAAAAGTAATGATTTTTTTGTTTTTTCTACAGGGCCTTAATAACCAATGTGTCTACTACAGTTGGTTTGAAACAACAAAGGACTCAGTCTTCTTGTCTCTCAAGATACAAAAGTTAAAAATGGGCGGGGCTTTGTTTCCCCTTGCAGTCTTGACTATGTTGGCTTTCTCCAGTACATGTTTGGGTGAGTGTAGTTGCGATTACGTAACCCGCCTCCCGACGGACGCCAGGCCGAAGGGTTAACAAGATTCTCTCTCGTGGCAAACGTCATCCTGGTCCAACACGTTTAATTTTGACAGCTAGTCATCAGATTTGCCCCATTTTTACGACTTTCAAAAATCATGACACAAATTCAAAGAGCACAAATTTAATCCTCAATGTCTAATGAACACTCAAAACACCATTAAGAAAATATTTTTGAAGATAAAGGACAAAAACTTACCAGATCCCGGAGCGAATTCCTTTTATTCATTTTGTCTCCTGCTATTTGTCTGAACATCCTATAAGCACTATGCACAAAACAATTACTTTTGGGGAGGAGATGTACAATTCTTCTGAACTTGTCTGAATAGCCTTAAATCACTATGTGTGTAACAACAGTTACTTTGACGGAGGGGATTACACTAGCATGACTAGTGCTCAATTCATCATTTCATCTTCTTAATTGATACAGGCAGGGAACTGGACATTCGCCTGGTGAATGGCTCAATACCCTCTGAAGGCCGTCTTGAAGTGATGTTACGAGGCGAGTGGGGAACCATTTGCAGTGAGGATTTTGAAATTGAGGAAGCGAGGGTAGCCTGTCGCCAGTTAGGCTATGGGTATGTAGAAGCTATCAGAGAGTTTGGAGAGGGGTCTAAGAAAGTTGTTGAAATGATGAACTGTAACGGGAATGAAGACAAACTCTCTGAATGTTACTATGTCTTTCAAGATGTAAGATGTCGAGGATATTCTGATGTTGGTATTGTTTGCACCAACACGGCAGTTCCAGTGACTACCCCAGCTCCCGGTGAGTAAACCCTCCTTTCTGTTTAATTTGTTTTCTGTGCCAATATAATGTTAGCACTGCACTGTGTTAGGGGTTCATGCTTCCTGTTGGTTTCTTAAGTAACCATGTTATGGTCTGAACACAATCTGAGAAACGTTGCACGTATCAGATTTAACACATTTCTTTGAAGAGAAACTTTTCTCAAAATGTTTTACATTATTAATAGCTGCGCTGCTTCTTACCAAGTCAGGGTATTTTAATGCCATTCATTTTTGAATTGGTTAAACCAAAGGTGAATGTATACCCTGCCTTTAACGGCTGAAAAAAAGAACATACTGTGTAAAATATTGTTGGTTATGGCTGCGGCTGTTGTTATGGGCATACTTTGCTAATGCACCTTCACATGACTATCAATCCACAACCACAATGTGGACATGAATGAAGGAAGTCAAAAGAAGGGATGGCATTTGGTTGTCTTTTATGCTTTGCATAACATTGACTACTCTTTCTCTGCCATGACTACTCCACATTACTCCACAGATATTGACAGTAATATTTTTCGACTTGCTGGTGGAGCGACTCCATATGAAGGTCGTGTAGAAGTCTTCTCCCCTAGGAGAATCGGTTATTGGGCATCGATGTGTTCCTTGGAGGAATGGAACTTTGAAAAGGCTGAGGTAGTTTGTAAAGACCTCGGGTATCTTCCAGCAACAATGACAACTTTGATGGAGTACAATGAGACTATAGCTGGTCCTATCACTGGATGTAGTATATCCGGCTCACTGGAATACGCCTTTTGTGTGCCTGTCGATGAATTTGAATTCTTAGCAGATTGCAATCGCACCATCAATGTCGTGTGTAGCGGCACCGAGCCAGGTAAGGTGTTAAACTTATTAACCTAAAGATCATCTCTCCTATAGAACCACACTATAGAACCACACTTGAACTTCAACCTCACCAAGGTCAATCTATCCAAAATGAACCAGTTGATTTGAAATATTTATGTCAACAAAGTCTGAAGGCCAAAGATGTTTAAACGGATGTTTAAAAAAGAAATTCTTTTGAGAGTGTTTACAAAGCGTGTTCTCCTTTAAAGGCAGTGGACACTATTGGTAATTACTCCAACAAATTATATTAGCATAAAACCTTACTCGGTAACGAGTAATAGAGAGAGGTTGATACTATAAAACATTGTGAGAAAGGGCTCCCTCTGAAGTGACATAGTTTTTGAGAAAGAAGTAATTTTCCACGAATTTGATTTTTAACTTCTCAGAATTAGATTTTGAGGTCTCGAAAGCACACTTTGTTTTCTTTCATTATTATCTCGCAACTTCGGCGACCAATTTAGCGCAAATTTTCACAAGTGTGTTATTTTATGCATGTTGAGGTACACCAAGTGAGAAGACTGGTCTTTGACAATTACCAATAGTGTCAAATGTCAGATACTTTTGACGATTTTTAACTTGCGCGTAATGTATGTTAGTGCTATAATGGGATGTTTGTGGACTGCATTGGGAGATGTTTTCGGACTTACCTGACAATTTTTTTTAAATGCAGGTGTTGAGGAAGAAATTCGCATTGTCAATGGATCCACTGTGGCAGAAGGACGAGTAGAATCCTTCCATCAAAATACTTGGAAATCTCTTTGTGCAGACGACTGGGGTATAGAAGAGGTTAAGGCAACATGTCGACAGCTAGGCCTGCCAGACCCCTCGTCAGATACTGTACTACCAGGTGGGACATTTGGTGGGAATGAAGAGACCCTGCAGAATAGCGTCACATGTACTGGGCGAGAGAATTGCCTCCAAAACTGTACATGGATTCCAAATCCATCGTGTCTCGTTCAAAATGCAGCGGTTCGGTGTGGATCAGTGCAGGAAGGTAATCATTATTTGTTACAGTTTTGTTAACCTTACTTTGACGTGTAATAAACAGTCTATGTGTAATAAACACTCTTTTACTCAGTGCTTTCAAAAAGAGAAAACTATATGTATACAAAATGCCCTTAAGTTGTACAGGAGGACTGTATGACTCTACCTTTAAGTGTGGTCATCATCGGCAACAGAGATATTATAGATGAAGAAGACTCGAGGCTGATTAACTCTACTTGATTTTGTTTTGGTTGTGAACACAGCTGACATGTCTAATCTTCGACTGGTAAACGGAAGCAGCAGTGCCGAAGGTCGTGTCGAGATGATGTTTAAAGGGGAGTGGGGAGTCCTCTGCACCGATGAGTTTCATTTGGAAGAAGCTACTGTCGTTTGTCACCAGTTAGGTTTTCTCTTTGCTGAGTCGGTGGGATCATTATATGCTGAGGGGACAGTAACCAAGAAGTTCATTTTGAACTGCAATGGGAATGAAGAGAACATCAGGCAGTGTTATCGCAGTGATGCGTTTTGCCTAACTTCAGCCAATCTTGGAGTCACCTGCTCAAACGGACACCCGGATTTCCCGGTGTCCAGCTTGCATTGTAGTGAGTATAAAAATATCTTTCTTTGGCCGTCTAATTTCTGTTTCCCCTTCACTTAATACATGTATAATGCAACTGAGATTGTAGAAATAAAAAGCTGCAAGCTTCACATCCTTTATTCTGTAAAAATAGCTCCCATATTTACAGTTGGTGAATCTTTTTCCAAGGTCATTTTTGCAATTGCTGACTGTCTGTTTTCAAGGATTTGTCAAAGACAAACATGGTGTTTTACTTGTATGACTCATTTTTTGGGGGAAAAGGAGACGCTGAAAACAATTCATTCTAAATTAAGTGTGTACACACCATGGTTCAAAATTTTGGGGAAAAACCCTCATCACCACAGGCCTGGCTTTTTGCTCAAAACATATACCAGACAAGAATTGTTTTTATAAGACCAGAATCAAAATGAGAAAATCTTAATGAGTCCTGACAACATGCATTTAATTGCTTTTTTTTTAATGATAAATGCACTAAGACCTTTGCAATTGTAGAGCAGATTTCTTACCAACTAGACCACTAAGTTGCCCTGTAGCTAGAGGCAGTTCAAATTCTTAGGGAAGGTATAGACTGCTTACACACATCGCTATCAAGGTTAAACCAATAGTATTAACTGTTTTAACAGTAACTGAAAAGTTACTCCTGTAACTTAAAAGTTACTCCTGTTCTCTTTTATTTATTTTAAAAACTATGTTAAATTGTTCAAATTTTACTCACATTTGACCAGATGCATTAGTAAGAAATGGAGATCTGAGACTTGTGGACGGTCCCGACATATTCCATGGCCGTGCAGAAGTCTACATCAGTGAGGTTAAAGATTGGGCTACTTTCTGCGCTGAAGACTGGAACTACAAGTTGGCCAAAATTGTTTGCCGAAAATTGAACTATCGTCCAGCTACCTGGACTGGCAAGTCTCGCTATGGTGAAGGAAAAGGTCCAATTTCAAACTGTCGCAGATATGAAGATTGGTTGTTTTTCTCGCACGACTGTTCAGTTTTAGATATAAGTCCTCCAACCACCACTTGTGACCATAGCATGGACATCGGAGTTCACTGTGATGGGTTAGAACAAGGTAGGTATGTGTGTGAGTGTGTCTACCCGTTTAAACTGGGAACATTTTTGAACAAAAGGAATCCGGAAGTTTGACAGAGCGAGGATGTTGTCACAGGTTTGTTTTATTGTAAATGTACAGTTTTGTGTGTATTTTTAAGTGAGATTAGAGCTCACAAAAAACCGAAGGTACACTTTCCTTTAAGATAAGAGACATTCCAACTAATACAAGAGCTGCCAGTCATACTGACGGCATAGTGTCGGGGGCTAGTTCAAACATAAAGTAACTCTATGTTTTGTGTAGATGTGTCCTTACCATAGTTGCTCCATCCTCATCACTCTGAATTTTATGAATTTTTACAAACAGGTGAAGAGCAACAAGTCCGCTTGGTTAATGGGACTGAGAGAACCGAAGGACGTGTTGAAATATTTGACAAGGGCCTATGGAAGACAATGTGTGCTGATGATCTGGGGTTGGAAGTGGCTCAAGCAATGTGTCGACAGCTTGGAATGCCCCCACCTACAACCACTCTCCCAGGAGGGAGTTTTGGAGGGAATGATGCTCTAGAGAAGTTTGGGGATATCTATAACTGTATGGAGCATCAACAGAGCCTGGAAGATTGTAACAGGAGTTTGAGATCCACTCCTTGTATGGTTGAGAATGCTGCTCTCCAGTGCAGCAGTTGGATAGATGGTAAATCAAGTGACCTTTCCAATGACCCCTTATAGATAGCCATCCTCTAGGAGAGGTGTCTTTAAGGGGCCTCTAAGAGGAGTCTAAGGAAGGGGTCTGAGGGGATGTTCTCGGGAAGAGGTTTCTGGGAGGGGTATTTAGGAGGGGTGGATTGAGAGGTTTTTTTTGGAGGGGTCTTGTGGAATGGGGCCCATTGGAGCTACCTCTGGGAGGGGTTTCTATGAGGCTAGTGTGTGAGTGATCTCGAGGGAGGGGTTTCTAGAAAGGGTTTCATTATGCTTCAAGTGTTGTTTACTGAACCTAGAACTGGAAGTTGTACTTGACAGTATTTTTGTGTAGCTTTATTGATTAGCTCTACTTTGGCAACTTGTTGCAAGCTTGTCAGTGACATCAATTTAAGGACTTTCTGCAAGCTTTTAAGTAGGTATTAAAGATTGTATTGATGTATGATTCCTACAGCCAAAGAAGGTGATTCGCGTTTGACTGGGGGTCCGACCAACACATACGGCCAACTTCAGATCTTTCATGATGGTCAGTGGGGTGTGGTCTGTCGTCAAGATGGATGGGATCAATCGTCTGCCCAGGTGATGTGTCGTGAGCTAGGATATGCAGGGGTTTTACATCAGCTGGCATGGCACACTAAGAATGACCCAAAGGTACCAGTATGGGAGTCAAGTATAAACTGCTTAGGTAATGAGAGTCGACTTGAAGACTGTAGCGTTGTGCTAGGAGAGGGAGGTAGCTGTGGAAATCGGTTTGCTCTTGCAGTGTGTGACACACCACCAAAGTCAGATTGTGAGTCTTATTTAGTTTCCAAACAATCTTTTAATAAGGTGATTTTTGTATAACTCCTGAATGTCTCAGAAAACTTATTGTGGAAGAATAGAGGTCATTGGTTCATTGCAAACACCCTTGTTTACAGGTTTCATCAGGCTTCCCATTCACAGTGGTTAAAATCACTTTATAATTATAAAGAAAACTCTGTTTTTCAATCTTAGCTTATGATGTACGCCTGACTGGAGGACCTTACCCCAATCAGGGCCAGGTGGAAGTCTTGTATGGGGGAGTTTGGGGCACTATCTGCATAATCGATTGGGACCTGACTGACTCGGACATCGTCTGCAGACAGCTCGGATTCAAGTCTGCTGCCTTTGCTCTGATAAGAGGCTTATATGACAACGGCCAGCATGAAGTCCTCTTTCAAACAATGGATTGCCGCGGCTGGGAAGACAACTTGATTGACTGTGGTTATCAGCGGACAGAGGCTGAGTATTATCCATGCTATAGTAACTGGAATGCTGGTGTTGTATGCAATAGTGATCAATATCCAAGTAAGGACCCTCGGCTGACTCAAGATCCAACAACAGGTAATACTTGTTCATAAGAGTTTTCCCTTCTAGCTGTAAATCACTCACAACCAAAATGCTGCCCAAAATTTCAGATGGAATATCCCTCTCTTTAATATTCCTACATATTCATAAGATAGCCAATACTAAAACATTTGATCCAATGGTGAAGCTTTAGAAGGCATACAAAGCTGCAAACAAATGTGAGGAATATATTTTGGATTGGTTTGAAATGGTTAACAAAAGGAAGATCTTAAGTTTGAACCAAAACTATTTTAAACAAGAAATGAACCACTTCCCTTGTACTATACACAGATCCACCGGTAGATACTGTACAAACATTACGGATTGTGTGGATTGTCCTACTGGTTTTAAGCGTGCTCTGCTCTATGCTTGGTGGATGCTTTGCCTATGATAAGAGAAACCGCAATGCTGGTAACCAAAGTACAGATGCAGTCGTGAACTCATCAGAGAACCAGCAGACCGATGAGGTGAGTTTATAAGGAATTATATAGAACTATTGAGATCTTTATTAACATGTGGCTGTACATTATTAATCAAATCTTACTCACACGCTCTTTTATTGCAATGTCTATTTACCAACAATGCTGGAGGTTATATCTTGATTCAAAGGGTTTCACGCCCGGTTCAGATAAGATCTCTAGAGTCTCGCCAAACCATGAGAGTTTTACACCGGTTCAGTTAGGACCTCTTAAGAGTCCCACCAAACCAAATTATTGAGTTAAGTCCATGAAAATGAAAAGTTTGACGTCTTAAACAGCGACTGGACGTGCTAGAAGTCATGTTGCAGTTGTTTGGAACGACGCTGGAGCGCCTTGGTTTCAATCGTCGATCTTATCACAAGGCAAAACAAATGTAATTGTCTGAAACCAAATTTGTTTTTTTAGCATTCTGTTTGTGAGCTTTTATCAATGTTTAGACATGTAGATTTTCTATTTTCATATTTAATGGACAATAAATTAATTGAATGAATTTGGGTCAACCTAGCATTTCTCTTAATCTATTTGGTTCAGTGCAACCCAGATTGCCTGTTTGAACCAGATGTCAATGCATTGCAATGCACCAAAACCTGTAGATATGATTTACCATGGTTTCCTAAATCCATCTAATTTGTTTCATTTAAATCAGGAGAAAGTTGATGCCAACAATGAGGCTGGAAAGGGCCAGTCATCGCTGTAGACGCCAGGTGTTGGGGCAGGGGAGCAGAATGGGAACGCTTCACACATGCAAAACTATGTACAACTCAACATTGGATCCCTCCTGCCATAAAGCAGGTTTCCATCTATCCATAGATTATTCCTATAGCCATGGAAAAGCCAGATTTTACCAAGTATTTATATTCTGTGAACAAATGATCCTTGTCATTTTCTGACAATAAACAACTAATTGATATCCTGCACTATTAAAATGCTACAAACCTCTTTTAAGCAACATGGACTACTCAATGTTATTGAACAAATGGGATTACTGCGAAGCGTCAGTAAGTACTTGGCAACAAAATTAATGACATGTGACACGCGTTCCACCAATCAAATAACGAGGATTGTTGTGTGGGGTATATTCAATTCAATTCAACGAACAATTCAATTCAACGAACATTTATTTCCACAAAGGGTAATCACTTAATAAGAAAACAAAACAATAGATACAAGAAAACTAATACGTGGAGGCATGACCCAGGAAGCCGAAGCTTATAAACGGAATGCCTTAAACAAACAAAAATAGACTTAAGTAAATATTAAGCATTTGGTACTATTTGCTCATTTTTTAGGAGACAGTTTTGAATTGAAAAGTTGAAGCGAATGTTTGATTAAGTCTTCACAGTATGTTTTCAGGGGGAAACACAGGGCTGCAGGACTTGTTCTGTTGTGAGGTTACTGGCCCAGTACTTATAATGCTCTACTCTGGCCAGTGGTGGTCCAGTGGCTATTTTAAGCACGTAGTCTATACCATTAATGTTGTGTTTTAGCTGCCATTTTTTAGCATGTATTTTCTTGGGTAACTTTATTCTCAGTTCAAGCTCTGGTATCATATATATTTTGGTGAGATTTTCTATTAAACCATTTAATATTGGATGGCTGTAAGATAAACTACACAAGTTTGGTGTGTACACATGTGTACACACCAAACTTGTGTAGTCTATCTTACAGTAGTGGACGTTTATAAATGCCAGGAATATAACTCTGAAGCCTATTTTTGTAATTTGATTTCAGTTATTTGACCGGCTGATGTTTATATGCACTTGTTTAATCCAATGAGAAGAGTGCACCCCAATGCATTTATCGTGCCATGCTTCATTTCCCCCATTGCAAGAGGGACAAAAAGGGACTGGGATTCAAGCTCAAAATCTCCCCTTTTTCCCAATACCAGCTGCAACTTTTACAAGTGGCATTTCTGTAAATCGCCATTACCTTAAAAAATGAACAAAATAAACAAATACAAATTATGACCCTACCATTAGGTGAATTTAACATGCGACGGGAACCAGTGTTGTCAGTTTAGTTATTCTGAGTTCCAGAGCTAAAAGGTTCAAATCAGTCTGATCTCTTCATGTGAATCACTATTGACATTAGTCATTAGTATTAATTATAATAACCTATTCTAAAGTCTTTCAAATTTTCCTGAAATGAGAAAAGTGTGTAACTGGAATTGTCCAATTTGGATTTGTTTGTATTTGAATATAATTGTGATTGTGGAATTTTTACCATTCTAGATAAACATATTTTACACCATTCTTTGTACAGTCTATATTTTGAACAAAATCATTGAAATAGTAATTAATGTAGCGTTACAATTGAAAATTATAGATTACAAGGTGTACACAACATTTCATTGTTTTAGTTCATCACATTGAATAGTTGGTTTGGTTTAATGTCTATTAATCTCCTTTTCTTTTATTGTTGCCAGCATCCATTTTAAAGAAAACTTTAAAAGTTGTATTAATGCACAAAATGGTAATGCCTGTCATTCAACCTCGACAGAGTCTTTCTATAAGGCTTGTATTGCTATGTCATGGCTGTTACTTGAATTCTGAAATACTTGTATGATGTTTCTTGCCTCTGACGGAGGCTGATTTAGATCAAAATCTCAGGCCATCTCCCCTACTCATTAGACATGGTAATATATATATATGGTATATTCATTCATTACCCTATTCATTTTATATATATATATGGTATTATGTAAAATAATATTGTTTTATTCAGTTAATGTCAGGAGTTTATGTTAGAGACAATAGGATTAAAGGTATTGTTTTGGTTTTAAAATAGTTTTAGAAATTGTAATTTGAAATAACATACTATGAAGTTTCTTAAATAAGTTCATCTAATGTGTATATGAGTATTAAATAGTGATTATTTTTCAGAGCTAAATTTCATAGAGAGCTGCTTTATTAGGAAATGTTTTAAAATGTATGTTAAAGGTTTTGTGTAAAGTGTATCAGTTGAGAGTGCCTTAGAAGTATAGCACAATGACTTGAATGGTCTTAATTGGAAATGTAAAAGATTCAACTTGACAAAATAAGTCTGGAAGGTCTCATATCACCATACCATACTGTGCTCACTGGGCTCTACAGACTATTGGTCCTTGGAATAAGGTACACATGGTGTAGGCTTTAATAAGGGAATCAATGTGTGGTGAAGAGGTTTTCAACTAGTGGTTTAATCCCAATGAGGTATGGTTCTGTATAATTTTACCGAGACGAAGTCAAGGTAAATTATCAAGAACCAGGCCTCGGCGGTTTTAAACCACTAGTTGAAAACCGATTCAACACACTTTGATTCCTATTCATGAATACCTTTTCGGTCAAAAACATCAACACTTTTTGGTCAAAAAGTAAAATAAATGCAAAAATTATAATTGTTCAATGATTTGTTTCAACACAACACCCCTCCGTGATGTGGCACAACTGTTTCAGCCGTTGCTCTCGACCAATAGGAATGAAGAAACTGTCTTATAAGAACAGGTGCAAGCTCGCGTGTCACGCCCATGTTTCAACACTTTTTACTGGTCATAAAGAAAGGTTTATACACACCCACGTGACGTGCTCTCCACCAATAGGAATAGCGACACTGTCTGAGGTATTCATGAATAGACATTTCAGGCTACTTAATCAGAGTTTTTTCTAATTTTTCCAAGGGCAAACAAATCGGAACTCATACTAAAGTAGGTCCAATATCATGCCTGGTTC
This sequence comes from Asterias amurensis, assembly GCF_032118995.1. Classification (NCBI taxonomy): domain Eukaryota; kingdom Metazoa; phylum Echinodermata; class Asteroidea; order Forcipulatida; family Asteriidae; genus Asterias; species Asterias amurensis. The sequence goes on along the minus strand of NC_092650.1, from coordinate 218,611 downwards.
TGTCGGAGCAGAATGCCATGGTAAGCCGGGCCATGAAATTGGGCCAAAGTTTGCACACATCTTGCTGGGTATATTTCAGCCAACTTGAATTCTTGCTCCTGACTTGTCAAAAGCTTTAAGATATAAATAATTCATCCTGCATATAGAACGCAACATGCATACTAAGGAACTTACCTCAACGCTATGTGAAAAAGAACAATCTTATGAAGAAGTTATTCAATGAAAAGGTTGCTACTAAAGTCTCTACCAAATTAGTCTTAAAGTGCATCACTTTCTTTTGTTTTAAAACCCAAAGCGTAACTTATTTGAAGACCAACCTTTTAAAGAACATTTTTGTTGATTTTAGCTGTTTTAAAATATTGCCAATACTGCTGGAGGATATACTTAAAAAGGTATCAAAAGGTTATTCCTAAAAAAAGTGACATTGTTAAAAATACTGAAATAGGGCGCGACTGTATCCCATGTCTAACTGGTAATAGTAGTTTGTATTAGTAGATATTGGCCGCCATCTATAGGTCAAAACTTGTATTTAGTTGTTTTGAGAAAATATAATTAGCTGTATATGTATGGGAAAAGTTAATAAAACTTGTCATTATTTTATTACACTAAATTTACGTTGTTAAAAGGAGATTAGTTTATGCTATCATTTAGTATATAATTAATTTAGTTTGTTTTTTGTGGAACTCCTGAATTAAAATAAAGGAAACATTTACAACTCGCAGGCGAATATTAAGAGTGATATATAGGACGGGGGATGGGGTTTCTAGAAGTAGGGATGGGAGAAGGGAGACACAGTGATCGAGATTCCTTCAATGTGAAAGTTTCAATAAAGTTGGAATATTTTTTAAGTGGTGACAAGGAGTACAGGTACGTCGCCAGGAAGAATGTTAAACTGTTGGTTTCAACAATTATGCTCTTGTCATCAAAGCAAAGAACAAAATCTGCAGATTGCTGTAAAATTATCTTTAAAGGAGTATGTACAGCGCCCTAGATTTCCTGGGTCTAATTGGTGATGTGATGTTTATCAATGATAGTAATTATTTTAGATCTAAGAATAATTGACTGGGGAACTTGAATTGAACCAACGATGAAGGTTCCAGCACTCTACCAACTATAAAGCTATCTTAATCTGTTATCATTGTGTCAATATCTTTGTTCAATAATATCTTTGTACAATAATTAAGTGAAAACACTAACGTCAACAAGCCGTGCACCAGACAACCCTGCGCACGGCGACATCGTGATCATGTGATGTTGCAACTGACTAGTAAACGACCTTGACCTTCAAATGAAAACTGAACCAACGAACGCGTCGTCGGTTCGTTCAGTTCCGTTGACTGGCGCCCCCGGCGGCGGGCGGGGCGAGAACAAGCTGGGTGTGGATGGGAAGGTTAGGTGGTAAGTGAGAAACGTATTGTTTTTTTTTTCGGGGGAGGGGAGGCTTCTGAAATTTTCGAGGAAACTGTTCAATAATAATTATAATAAATAGAGTTACAGAGGATGCGAACGATCTTCAAGAGTCGTTTTGAATTGAAGCGAGAAGTGTGTTTTTGTTTTCATTTTTGTTTTCTTTTTTGGTGCATTCACACATCATGGAGGTAGAATTAGAATTCTACCTCCATGATTCACACCACTGTGGACTGTGGTGTGTTTGTGCTGTCCTTTGTTTCTACGTGAACATTCATTCATTGTGCACACGGAGGAATTAATTCTGTCTGTAACCTCTTCATCCCTTCATCCTTCCTACGTGTCTTTTGGGGGATTGTGTTTAGCATCTACCTCCATGGTTTTTAGCATGGTCACTAAAGTAATGGAATGCTCATGTGACCAGTTTTTCGCTGGTGATCATGGCGTTTCTTTGATAAATTAATAAAATGTCAAATGTCTCAACTTATTATATCTTCATTGCAATTTGCATTTATGATAGCCTACCATACCAAGCTTCCCCATGGTTTATTGAAACTGTTTGCAAGCAGCTATTAAAATGCAATGAATGTATTTCAACGCGTATTGAATTGAATTGAATTGAATGTTGAATGTTGCAACTTTTGGATCAATTGCAAAAATAACAGCCCACATTCCAGCGGCCCACATTAAAGCCCTAGATCTATAGCTACATGTACATGCAAATACAACGCCTCATGTTAACACAATAGACCTTATGCACATGACGTTTTTTCAGTACGGCGCCTCCTCTTTGAGGTCAAAAGGAGGTTGTTCATTGGCCAATCTATGTGCGTTTTGATTGTTTCGTCACCGTTTGTACCTTAAAGATGGCGGCTGGATGACGTCAATGCATTTAGGTCTATACCACACTACAATACAAGTTGTGACAATGGTAACCCTCCATCATCAGGACAGTCTAGAATCAGAATTGAAAGGGTTATCCTACGACTGTTAAAACTAATAGTAATACCACACCACCTAATAACCTGTCATTATTGTTTTCTCAGGCAGATTCTAAGACGTGCATCCTGATTTAATCTCAATCTGATTATTTTGCAAATTGCTGATGAGGATGGGCATGTCAATTGGACCCCTATTGTTGGTGTTGCAGTTCATCCTTCTGTCCGTTGTTTCTGCTCAGTCAGGTAAGACTAGTAGGCCTAAGAGCGATGCGATTTGAAAGTAATGTTTATTATATTACTATATTAGGTATTAAAGAATATTAATTTTGGTTTTTACCCATGCACTGATGTGTATGGGTAAAAACATTACGGGTAAAAACAAAAATTAATATACTTTAAAGGAACACGTTGCCTTGGATCAGACAAATTTGTTGCCGTTTGTTATAAAATGCATATGGTTCTAGAAAGATGTTTTAAAAGTAGAACACAATGATCCACACAAATTTGCCTCGAAATTGCGTGGTTTTCCTTTTACTTTGAGAACTAACACGGTCGGCCATTTATGAGAGCCAATGATTTGACTTCCATAAATGGCGGACCGTGTTATCCGATGATGTAAAAGGAAAACTGTGCAATTTTGAGGCATGTTTATGTGTGGATCATTGTATTCTACTTTTACAACATCTTTCTAACCATAACAAACGGTTACAAACGCTTTTTCGAAAACCAACTTGACCGATCCAAGGCAACGGGTTCCTTTAAAGTTTCAATGCATCAAGTAAAATTCTCCCTCTTTCAGGGTGTCATTATTTAAAACAATGAGCTGATCGTGATATCAAACTCTTAACTTCAAAAGATCTATAGAATTAACTTTTAAACAATTTTATATTGAAGCTTTCAGGCCTGATACTTCACATAGGCAACGTAGACAGTTTATGCAGTCCTAAATCCGGCAGTAGGGGTTGACTGTGGTATACATTTAGGCATCCACCACATTTCAAAATATTTTAGGTTAAGATCATTCAAAACAATGGTGGATAATATTAATTATCAAATAATTTGAGTTATCAATTTATGTAACTTTCATGTTAGAACTGATAAATTAAAGATAATTTTACCAAGTCCCGATTATTTGTTAGCCTATAATTTGATTTGTTTAATCCATCAGAGTATGACCTCCGTCTAGTTGATGGATCAACAAATGATGAAGGACGCATTGAAATATTCTACCAGGGGAGTTGGGGGACCATTTGCAAAACCCAATTTAAAATTGAAGAAGGCCAAGTAGCCTGTCGCCAGTTGGGGTACCTGTATGCAGAGAAGCTTGAAAACTTCAGAGGTGGATCAGGACAGATTGTAATGAAGAATGTCAACTGCAACGGGAACGAGAACAAACTCTTTGATTGTTACCGAGAACTCACTGGAAGATACTGTGACCATGACGACGATGTAGGAGTTGTCTGCTCAAATGTGCAAGCTACCGAAGCCCCGATTAGTATCGACCCTGGTGAGTTTTAGGGGACATTTGAGGGACAAGTTTTTATTTATCTTTTAAATATTGTTTGAGCATCATAATAAAGACAGTTCTTTATAAGCAAACTCTACCTGACAAGTAGATACACACATGGTGTTACCGCAAACCAAATATATAATAATGGGAGAGTTTTGAAAGCTAGATTTCAGCAGACTCATGTTCACATTTCGTTGAACAATGGATTTCCCTTGTAAGTATGCTGCTAGAGTCACAGAAGTCTTCCATTGGCGTGCCAATTTTTCCTGTGTCTGGTCAAGCCGATCAGTCACGTAACACTGGGCCCAATTTCATGGCTCTTTTATTGCCAAATTATGCGCTTACAATCACCATTCTCCACTTACTGTACAAGTGGCAAATTTGTTGCTAGGTATATAATGGAATATAGTGAAGTTTGGATAGTAGGATTGCTGACTGCTTGTACTGTGTGTAGGTGCATGGAATATAAGTGAAGTTTGAATAGTAGGATTGCTGACTGCTTGTACTGTGTGTAGGTGCATGGAATATAAGTGAAGTTTGGATAGTAGGATTGCTGACTGCTTGTACTGTGTAGGTGCATGGAATATAAGTGAAGTTTGGATAGTAGGACTGCTGACTGCTTGTACTGTGTGTAGGTGCATGGAATATAAGTGAAGTTTGGATAGTAGGATTGCTGACTGCTTGTACTGTGTAGGTGCATGGAATATAAGTGAAGTTTGGATAGTAGGATTGCTGACTGCTTGTACTGTGTGTAGGTGCATGGAATATAAGTGAAGTTTGGATAGTAGGATTGCTGATAATGTCATTAACCAATTTAAAGCTGGCAAATTGTTCCCAAGTTGTTCTCTGTTTAATCCTTAAGGAGCTGAGATGGTTTAAGGAGTAAAGTTAATTGGCAGTGACCAGGGGTAATAAGCGCTTTGAGAAGCCATTTGGGTTATTCGGGTGTGAAAAGCACTTTTATAAAACCGATTATTATTATTATTATTATTATTATTATTATTATTATTATTATTATTATTATTATTATTATTATTATTATTATTATTATTACTATTGCTATTGCTATTGCTATTGCTATTGCTATTGCTATTGCTATTGCTATTGCTATTGCTATTGCTATTGCTATTGCTATTGCTATTGCTATTGCTATTGCTATTGCTATTGCTATTGCTATTGCTATTGCTATTGCTATTGCTATTGCTATTGCTATTGCTATTGCTATTGCTATTGCTATTGCTATCGTATTGCTATTGCTATTGCTATTGCTATTGCTATTGCTATTGCTATTGCTATTGCTATTGCTATTGCTATTGCTATTGCTATTGCTATTGCTATTGCTATTGCTATTGCTATTGCTATTGCTATTGCTATTGTTATTGTTATTGTTATTATTATTATTTTTATTCCTCCAGATTTCTTGTATCTCCTGGATGTTGGAAAGCTGCGACTAGTTGGCGGTCCCAATCCCTACGAGGGTCGAGTAGAGGTTAACCTATTAGATATCAAAGGTTGGGCAACAATATGCAGTGAGTTTTGGGACTTCAATAAGGCTGAGCTAGCTTGTAAGCATCTTGGTTATCGCCCCGCTACATCAACCGGGATATCACGCTATGGAGCAGGAACGGGTCCAATGGCTAAATGCCCGGTGTCACGCTCTAAGCTGCAAACATACAGTTGTGAGATCATCAATGCAACAGATCCGTCTAGTACCTGCACTCATAATACAGATGTAGACATAGTCTGCAGCGGAACTGAAGAAGGTAACCAGTTATCTTAAATCTAACTAGGTCCTTGAATTAAAAGTGCCTGAGTTTAACAAAATACAAGATCTGCAGAGTTACTCTATACTTTTCTGTTGTTCATTTTGTGTTTTTGTAACAAAATATTTACCCATATGACTTTGGCTGCATACTCACCAAAATGACTGATGTACTTTATCTTGATTCATGGAAAGTAAACACACATGGCGGCTATCCTGGCTTAAAAACTAAAAGAGTTGATCATTTAACAGTTTTTCCGTTTTGATGTTTGTTGTTGTTTTGTGGTTGATTTTTCTTCTTTTTCCTTATGTTGATATTTTAAGGTGAGCAGAATGCCGTTCGTCTCGTCATGGGGTCAGTGGAAACTGAAGGACGTGTGGAGTATTATGATCAAAATGCTTGGAAGGGGTTGTGCTCAGACGACTGGGGGATAGAAGAAGCCCAGGCAACTTGTCGACAGCTAGGCCTGCCAGAACCCTCGTCAGATACTGTACCACTAGGAGGAATGTACGGTGGGAATGAAGTGGTCCTACAGAATAGTTACACATGCACTGGTCAAGAGCGAACTCTCATGAATTGTACCTGGACTTCAAGACTTACAGTCTGTACTATGGGTGATGCTAGTGTTCAATGTGGTACCAGACCGCCAGGTAAAATATACCTTCAAATTGCTGTACAGAGAAATTTGTGTTTGTTTTATTGAGACGACTGGACGACCACAGAAATGTGGACAGAGTAAACGCAGTTTCTTATGCGATTTTATAAAAAAAAAATTTTGTGTGACCGTTTCATATGATGGACGTGGCAATGGTAAAGTATCTTGCTCAACGATACGTGCAAGTGCAACAACCAGGATTTGAACCCACACTCTGCTATTCAGAGACACCAGAGTTGGAGTCTGGTGCTATTATCTGTTCGGCCAGGCCACCCCACTATAATGATACCTTTCTATTGTAAAGATAAAACCTTTTTTTCTTCTTCTTGTTCGCAGCTCAAGAGTTTGACCTACGTTTGGTGGATGGAAATACCCTCACAGATGGTCGTGTGCAGATTCTGTACCAAGGGGAGTGGGGTACAATTTGTTCCATGCTCTTCTATATAGGGGAGGCCACTGCAGTTTGTAACATGCTGGGATTTCAGTTTGCTAGTAGTTCACGATCGTACAGAAGAGGAAACGGTACGGTTGTTGTGGAGTATTTAAACTGCAATGGGAATGAAGAGAGCGTGCTCGATTGTTATCATGTCGTGGGTACTGGAAAGTGTAGCAGTGAAGACGATGCCGGTGTGGTCTGTTCAAATCTCCCACAAGTCAATATTCGATCATCATATGGCCCTTTTGCTAGTGAGTATTTATTAACTTAGTTATTTTGTGTAAAGACACTGGACACTTTTGGTAATTGTCGAAGACCAGTCTTCTCACTTGGTGTATCTCAACATATGCATAAAAACAATGAACCTGTAAAAACGTGGACTCAACTTGGTCATCGAAGTTGCAAGAAAATACTGAAAGAAAAAACATCCTTGTTGCACAAATTTGTGTCCTTTCAGATGCCTGAGAAAGGCTTCAGACATGAAGTCTTTCTCAGATTCAATTATTTTAGTGAGAAATTTTGATTACCTCTTTCTCAAAAACTACACTACTCTGATATAATTTTTAAAAACCTGTTAAAACTCTTCCAAAAAACAATGATGCACTTTGTCCGTAATTCTTAGATGACTTGCGACTTGTGGGCGGTCCAAACCCCTATGAAGGCCGAGTGGAAATCTATAAATCAGACGTCATCGGTTGGGCGAGCATCTGTGAGGAAAATTGGGACTTCCGGGAGGCAGAAGTAGTCTGCCGAACTCTGAATTATCGTCCTGCTACCTCCATAAGTACAATGAGGTATGGTTTAAGTAGCGGTCCAATTGTCAAATGCCCGGATGAAGACATAAGAGTGGATTTAAGCCAGTGCCAAGTGATTAGCGATGCTGATTCATCACCTCTTTGTAGTCGTGAAACGGTGGTAGACGTTGTCTGTAGTGGAACAGAACGAGGTAACGTTGCGTCTCACCCAATTCACAGATTATTGTTGAAATTACTACTTTTACAAGTATTTACTCTGTATGATGATATTTTTTTTCTAATTTCAATTCTCTATTCCCCTCTACCAACCAGGCTCCTAGTGGATGATACCCATGCCTACATCCTTATTGACTGTGGCAGGGGATAACCCTGGTTCATGCCCCAGGAGTAGGTGGCTCCTAGTGGATGATACCCATGCCTACATCCTTATTGACTGTGAAGGGGATAACCCTGGTTCATGCCCCAGGAGTAGGTGGCTCCTAGTGGATGATACCCATGCCTACATCCTTATTGACTGTGAAGGGGATAACCCTGGTTCATGCCCCAGGAGTAGGGGGCTATGTGCCCCTGGTGGCAGTTGATTTGGGTCAATAGCCCAAATCAGTTAATTGTAGCCCGCATCTTTAAGTGGCAATTGTGTCCTTGTGATGTAGGCGATTCCTCATAAATAAAAAACAAGTTGAAAAAGAAAACAAAAAAACTTGCAGCCTTATGCATTTCGAAAGTTAATGTTTTCATTCCAATTTCATTCTCTCGTGTCTAAAATTGTCTGCTTGTGTAAATTTTGAAACTAAATGCTTGTTTTATTTTGTAAAGGTTATCAAGGGAATATTCGACTGTTAAATGGTACAGAACCAACAGAAGGGCGGATAGAAGTCTTCCATGACAATATATGGTGGAGAGTTTGTGCTGACAACTGGAGTTTAGAGAAAGCTAAGACAGTTTGCTACCAGCTTGGCATGCCGACTCCAACAGAACTGTTAAAGGGAGGGGTGTTTGGGGTTAACAATGAAAGGGCATTCTTACCAAAGAAGCTTAATTGCTCAGGAGAGGAGAGAAAACTCATTGATTGTCTGTCGACAGAACCAAATGACACACCGTGTGAAACTGGCGATGCTGGATTACAATGTGGTATATGGAAAGATGGTAAATACACAGGAAAACATTCTGATTTATTAGAGTAACACGGGGCTTGAATGTCGGTGAAAACTTGTTGACTGTCTGTCAACAGAACCAAATGACACACCATGTGAAACAGGCGATGCTGGATTACAGTGTGGTATATGGAAAGATGGTAAATATACAGGACAACATTCTGATTTATTAGAGTAACACAGGGCTTGAATGTTGGTGAAAACTTGTTGACTGTCTGTCAACAGAACCAAATGACACACCATGTGAAACTGGCGATGCTGGATTACAGTGTGGTATATGGAAAGATGGTAAATATACAGGACAACATTCTGATTTATTAGAGTAACACAGGTCTTGAATGTTGGTGAAAACTTGTTGACTGTCTGTCAACAGAACCAAATGACACCATGTGAAACTGGCGATGCTGGATTACAGTGTGGTATATGGAAAGATGGTAAATACACAGGAAAACATTCTGATTTATTAGAGTAACACAGGGCTTGAATGTTGGTGAAAACTTGTTGACTGTCTGTCAACAGAACCAAATGACACACCATGTGAAACTGGCGATGCTGGATTACAGTGTGGTATATGGAAAGATGGTAAATCATAAATAGGCTTAAAGGCACTGTGGACACATTTGGTAATTATCAAAGACTAGTATTCTTACTTGGTGTATCCCAACAAATGCATATAAAGAACAAATCTGTGAAAATTCGGACTCAATTGGTCATCAAAAATGCAAAAGAATAATGAAATAAAAACACCCTTGCTGTTGCACAAATGTGTGTGCTTTCAGATGCTAAAAAAGGCATGAGGCGTAGAGTCTTTTAATATGCGAGTGAGAAATTCCCTCTTGTACTATCAACAACTCTCCATTGCTCATTACCAAGTAAGTTTTTATGCTAACAAGTACTTTGAGTCAATGCTAAGGTGGATGGGGATTCATGTATTGGCATTTCAGCTCTTGAGTATTATAAATATATATACATTTGTTTTGATTGAATCTGCAGCTAAAGAAGGGGACGTGAGGTTAATCGGTACCCGAGTAGCCAGTATTGGACACATTGAGATTTACAATGGCACACAGTGGAAAATTCTTTGCAGTGAGAGTTGGAACGACCAAAAAGAGCATGTTACATGCCGTCAGATGGGCTATCTGACGGGCAACTCTGAATATATAGTAGAACGCTTTAGCCGTACTCGAACATCTTCCTACTGGGAAGATAACCGAAGATGTTCTGGAACTGAGGACAGCCTCTTAGGGTGTGGAGTCTCTGATGTACCAGTCAGATATTGTAGCTACACCAATGTTGTACGTTCTGGATGCGACACCAGGCCACGAGTAGACTGTAAGTAACTGATATAGTTGACAGGGTGTCATGGCCCAGTGGTTTAGAGCATCAAGGTTAATTCATCAAAGTGTTTGTGTAAATCCCCCGTCATGACACTTCGTGTCCTTGAGCAATATGCTTTACTTTAATTGCTTCTCTCCATAAATGGGTACCGGTGAGGGTAGAGGTTGATATTGGTTTGAAAAAGCCTTCAGAGCGCCACGGTAGCTCAGGTCATAACAACAATGGGGTATAATCTGTGATAAAGGCTGGGATGTAGTTGGATTGACCTTGTTTGACCTTTCAGCCCTACAGGTGCGCTTAACCAACGGGCCACACCCTAACCAGGGCATTGTGGAAGTAGAGTATAACGGACAATGGGGTACAATCTGTGATGAAGGCTGGGATGTAGTTGGATTGACCTTGTTTGACCTTTCAGCCCTACAGGTGCGCTTGACCAACGGGCCACACCCTTACCAGGGCAGTGTGGAAGTAGAGTATAACGGACAATGGGGTACAATCTGTGATGAAGGCCGGATGTAGTTGGATTGACCTTGTTTGACCTTTCAGCCCTACAGGTGCGCTTAACCAACGGGCCACACCCTAACCAGGGCAGTGTGGAAGTAGAGTATAACGGACAATGGGGTACAATCTGTGATGAAGGCCGGATGTAGTTGGATTGACCTTGTTTGACCTTTCAGCCCTACAGGTGCGCTTAACCAACGGGCCACACCCTAACCAGGGCATTGTGGAAGTAGAGTATAACGGACAATGGGGTACAATCTGTGATGAAGGCCGGATGTAGTTGGATTGACCTTGTTTGACCTTTCAGCCCTACAGGTGCGCTTAACCAACGGGCCACACCCTAACCAGGGCATTGTGGAGGTAGAGTATAACGGACAATGGGGTACAATCTGCGATGAAGGCTGGGATGACATCGATGCTCAGGTAATCTGCCGACAGCTTGGATTCGGGGATGTCTTTCTCACCCTAGACCGTTATGACACTAAAGAATTATATGAATCCAGCGAGGGAGTGGTCCTATTCTACAACGTCGGTTGTCATGGATCAGAGAAGAACCTGAGTGACTGTTACTATGGAGTGCCTAGGTACAGTCGGTGTTTCAACGATGATGCTGTCAGCGTGATCTGTGAATCTGAAGAATACCCGAGCATCGATCCAAGGATAAGAATCGAACCTCCAGAGGGTAAATACAGAACCTAAAAACTAGGAAAGGAAGAGCAAAAAACTTGGTCCAAATTTCTTTAAAAGAAAGTGTGTGTAGTGAATGTTATAGCATGCAAAGGGTTAAATGCGGCATGTATTGGCATCCAATATGAAGTAGTTAATGGTGTTACAGCCAAACCCTACTTGAAGTCCCTACCTTATCAGTAGGTAGGCTTTGGAGTCTTACCTTGGAGTCTTAACATTTCCTTCACTGTCCCCTCTCCTTTACATATTTTTCTTGAGACCAACTTGATTAAAAAGATAACACCACTTTTCTATTTATTCAAATGAATCCCACAGATAAAGGATTGGAGAGCTACCAGATTCGTAACATCATAACAGGAGTTCTCCTTGGGATCTCAGTGATTTGTTCTTTATGCTGGTTATGTTTGAAATGGCTCGCTAAGTGCAAAACTAGCACCCCTGTAAGTGGAGATGCCGGTGCTTCAGGTGGGGCTAACCAATACCAATCGGTAAAGGTGAGTGAGGTAAGCATGCACACTACACTTATTAATCTCAACAGCAATTTGTGTGGGACAACATGCTTCCGAGCAACAGTAATCAAGTTTACTTTTGTTGTTCCTGACCCACATAAGTCGTTCTTTGTTGGTCTGTCCAGTTGTTTCCCTCAGTTGATTTACTCCCCATGCCTGCATGCTCCTCTTAAATTCGTTCCTTTTTTTTTGCTCATCTAGTTGCCCTCCTGTCATGTTCTGTTCTGGGTTTTTATTTTTATATATATATATTTTGTTTTATATATATATTGTGTGCTTTTTGCTGGTTTATTTATTGTATTCGTTATTTTTTTTGTGTGGTTCGTTGCTTTTCGTTTAATTTTTGATGTGCTTTCTGACGTACTTGTATTGTTGAGGTCAAATAAATAATAATAATATTTTAGCAGGGGTCCCTTGTTTAATTTTAGCATGGTTGTGAAACTTTACAAATTGTACTTTGTGTGAAACAACAATGTTTGGATTGTCTCAGTGAAATCTCAAATTTGCAGTACTCTAGAAACAGATTAAACATTGTTTTCCTTTCACACAAGGTTCGTTGTTTAAAACTTCTAAAAAATTAGCTTGGGACCCTAGCTAAATCATTGTCATCTGAAAAAAGGGATTAAGACTCCTTCATACCTGTGATTTGTCAAGATTTGTCATTGATCCACAGAAGAGATAATTGTCTCAGGCATAATTTGTTAGATTTCTGCTTAAAATAACACACCTTCGCTAAAGCAATTTTGCATCAAGTGCACTCATGAACTGATTTAGCGTTCAATAATTTTGATTCTATTACACACTGATAAAGTAAAATGCAGTGCTATTTTTCAACCATTACAACAACTGTATGCAGGCATTGAAGTGTGACATCAGATGATGTTCAGGCTAAGCCAGTCCAATATTTGGCGAATAGGCGCATAATCCGACCGTCGTGAAGTGGTTTATATATGAAAGCAGTCCTAATTAAAATTTCTCTCTCTTTCTCATTGAAGGACCTGCCACCCAAGCATGATGAGGAAAATCTGCCTGTAGAGTCCTCACAAACAGCGGTGTAGTCTCTGCCGATAGCTGGGATGTGCACTGTCTATAGAGGGCGCCGTTTGTGCTGTCGATGATAAGCAGCTGATTTTACTTTAATGCAAAATACCCGGTGAGTAAAGATTTATTTCCGAAGAAGTGGTTTGCCACTTTTCAGAGTTTAAGCAGCAACAAAAAATCTCTCAGAAATTTGTTTTGAAATTTGTTTTGATTGATGTTTATGCTGCTCAGAATCAAAGGGCACATCAGAAAGTGTTCTTCATATCACATGCACTGACGTCAGGGTTTAAAACAGCGGTGGTTGATCGAGTGAAACTGAAGTCCTCTGAGTGAGGCAAACTTTCCTCATATGTTCCCATAAACAAGGGTCTTAGTGCAAAATCTAAAAGCAATAATATTTTCAAGTTTATAAAATGGTTTGACAAGTCTGTTTATGGGAGTGATCACTACAAATAAATACACAAAAAGCCCATGCATGTACGTGTATATCATGACTGTGCAGTACACATACACAAAAAGCCCATGCATGTACGTGTATATCATGACTGTGCAGTACACATACACAAAAAGCCCATGCATGTACGTGTATATCATGACTGTGCAGTACACATACAATTACCATAAAGGGTTTAGTTCCATGCACATCACACATTGCATCATGCATGCAACTTGTATAGATTCTATGTGTATTGGCACAGAAACAAATGTGACAGTTCTCATTTGTCACCTACTTTTGAATGAGTCCAATCTGGGTTGTTTTGGGAGTTTTTCTTTTTGGAAAGTATAACTTGATATATTTTGTTTGTGGACTGCCATAGACATTGATAGAAGATATTTATAACTTGATATATTTTGTTTGTGGACTGCCATAGACATTGATAGAAGATATTTGGATTGAATCATATGAACTGAATCATGTATTGTGTAATTCCTAGTATACCTGTGACATATATACATGTACAGGGTGGCATGGTTGGCTTGTGCGTAAAGCGCTCGCCTGTCACCAAGGTGACCCTGGTTCGATACCCAGCCAGGGCCATAATGTGAGTTGAGTTGTGCGTTGGTTCTCTGCTGTGTCACAAGGGTTTTCCAGAAACACTTTCAATCTCTGGCTGTGCTCCGTGGTCATAATGGGTTGATGTGGCTGGCAGCCAAAGGCGCCCTTGCATGCCTGCTTCTAGAACACATTGCAGCTGAGCCTTTTGCAATTCAGCTCTTAGCTGCGAGGAAGGATGATTAGCCTGCCAAATTATTACATTATGTCTCTGTTCTGTTATGCACAGATTTGTCTACTGTCAAAGTGCTACATTTTTACAATATGAAAGAATTTTTCATAGTTTTTACTCAGTTATATGTAATCGCTACATACTCTTTTACCTTTCTATGACAAAGTAATAATTATTTTTTTTTTCTTTTTCAAATTGACCATTAAGTAGATTTGTGAGATCGGTCTCATCAAATTCTTCAAAATTATTGAAAACAATAACAACTTTTAAACAAACCATACCACTATTTGTTATGGTGCTTTTATCTATACCATGGACGTACATTCACAAGGTTGGTGGTTCAAATCCTCTAAAGCTTACCCTAACTTCACAATGATTAGAATCAGTATTGTCATCTAGCTACTGAATCACAATTTCTGGGTTTGTGCAATTTATAATGTTTGTATGAGAGAGATTGGCTGTTGCCAGCTTGGTGTATATATCCCCTTGTGTGAGTTTGCCTGCCCAAAGTGCTTCACTGTAAGTGGTTAACTGTAGAAGCCACTAACTGTGTCCAATTGCAATGGAATTTTGGCTATAGTTGGTAATGATAAGGGTCTCAACCTTGGTCAATTAAGTGGCATCGATTACCAATAAATACAAATGGGTTACTTCACTTGAATTCACTATTTGCACAACTTAAATTGGAGATTTTGTTGCATCTTGGAGTATACACCTTTCAGAAGGGTTATGTTTCCTAACTATCTACACCCTTACTTGTAAGCGTATCGTGTTCTATGAAATAAAAAGTATGCAAGTTATCTTGTCGATTGGTAGAGTTTTTCTAAGGTGATGTTTGTATCTGTCTGTACATATTACAGAGGTTTGTGAATTGGGAGTTATTGTTAACTACTGCATCATACTTTAATTGGATCTTGCCTTTCACATAATTTTTAAAATATAAAATGCATGCAAGAAAAGATATGTAAATTATTAACTCATTTGTAAGTGGTAAATTGTAAAACGTATTTGCCAAAATCTGTTTTAAAGACAGTGGGCATGTGTATTGAATACAATATGTTAATGGTTTTTTTTCCACTATTTGTTTGCACTTTCGATGACCAATTGAGCCTAATTTTCACAGATTTGTTATTTGATGCTTATGTTGGTATACATGTAAGTGAGACAATTGGTCTTTGCAAACATGTCCAGGGGTCAATTTTCACAAAGAGTTAAGAGGATACATTAAAGACGTAATGCTATTCTTATGTTAGGATGATGAGATCAAACTACTCATAACTCTTTGTCAAATCCACCTCAGTGCCTTTAACTCCAGCTATTGAATTGAATTGTTTCATCCAAGATGGTCAGTTGGGTCTTGCCTTTCACAAACAAATGTTATTTTTTAAATGCATGAAGAAAAACAAAGATGTGTAAAATGTTTATGTATTTTTAAGTGGTGAATTGTAAAACATTTGTCAAAATCTGTGTGTGAGTAACAGTAGCAATAGATTAACGCAAGGTTCAAGGAGTTGGGGGTTGGCACTTGGGCTCAATTTCAGAGGGAGGATTTTACAGCAAGTATTGCTTTACAATTTCTGCTCATCAGCAGCATTTTACGTATGAACAAACAGGGTACCAGTCGAAGTAACTTACATTTTATGACATTTTAACTGGAAAACCATTTTCTTTTAAACTGAACAGTCACCAATCACTGCAAATTTTGAGCCTTTAAAAATGTAGTTGTTGACTTCAGAATTAGTTGGCATTACTTAAATGTGTATATTGAGGCTTTTATTCAATAAAAGATGGCCACTCAGAACAACTTTTGTGTTGGACATTTATTTACCAGAAAACTAAATGTAAAACCAGGGGTCGATTTCACAAAGAGTTAGAACTTGTCTTATCTCGAGTTAGGACGAGTAACTCGTCCTAACTTAGGATTAATATTAAGGTCTGCATGCTACAGTGCAGGGTTGGGACTTGTCCCAAGTCCTAAGATTAGTTTAAGTTAGAAAGAGTTTTTACGAAATCGATTGCAGGTCTACCAGAGTTTGAACAGAGGCTAACATGACATGAGCCTAACATCACACTTCGGTGCCACTCGCTCGGTTGGGATCCTCATAACCCCTTTTTATAGCCTTGAAGACAGGTAGAGGAGTCAGTTTGTCTCCTAAATCACTAAGGGTCTCCTCGTAAGGAGGTGGGTTATCTGCTGGCTCTTCTTCATCTGCTGCTGATCGGGGCGTCAGGGGAACCTGATCTTGCTGTGGTGTTCCTGGGAGTGATAACAGTAGCTGCTTTTGAGTGATGTGTTTCTTGTACTTAGCCAAGATGAATAAGAAGACAATTAAGAGAAAGATGACAGCTGAAACAATGAGTGCCACTGTGAGGATCATGGAGAGGTCAACACCTTCTTTATCACCTGGATTTAAGAAAAACAATTATCAACAAATAGTTTGAGCCTTTTCACTTCAAAGAACAATATGAAACCTTTTTCCTCCGTAGTAATTTGAGAAACTGAAGGTTGACACTATTGAAAGTGTTAAACAGTAACAAAAACCACCTATGTGATATTTTATTCCCTACACCCACCCCCCCCCCCAAATTTTAACTTACGTGGATCTTCACTTGGATATTTGTCACTCATACAAACGATACCAGCTTTCTCTGTGGTCCCACACAAGGCTGTTGATGTATAACTCATAAGGCACTCTGCTAGGTTAGTCTCGTTTCCAGTACATTCAACTCTATCTAGAAATGTGTCTGACTTATTCATCGTCCACGCCGATAGTTCTTGATTGTCAACAAGAGCATAGACAGCATAGGGATATCCAAGCTGCTTACAGATGACGTCAGCATCATCCAAGTCCCACTCTCTGCTACAAATTGATTTCCAATCTCCCTCATAGAGGACTTCTGCAAAACCTTGGTTAGGATGATGACCTCCAACTAAGCGAACATCAAAACCTGTAGAAATTCATCAGGTAGAGTTTTAAAATACATATTTGAACAGATGAATGTAAAATCCTCTTTGTATTTTATTGAAGTTCCAGCTGATAAATGCAAACATTCAATTCACACCTTAATACATGTTGTCTACTGGCAATCAAATCAGACAAATATTCTTAAGGTTGTGAAGGTCAACGTTTGCTAGAGATTTTATTTTTCTCGCTACCAAAGGGTTAGAAACGATGTTTTGCTCGCAGCAGGATCCTCAAAATCCTTGTATTTGATTTGTTGATAATGCTGTGCTCGTATCTTCCAAATACACATGATGTGGTTCAGGAATGGTAAAAAACCATGTATTACAAAATGTCCAGACCTGCGTTAAATCAACCAAACCTAACATTGACTGCTCATACTTACTTTCTACTCTATGACGGGGGTCACATACAACTTGTGCTTCCTGGTAGCGTGGACAGAACAAAACTTCCCAATCCGCATTGCATTCTCTTAGATTGACTTCTATCCCTGTACAGCGTTGATTTGTAACAGCTACTGGCAACGACGTCTCTGTCATCAGTAAATCTTCTCTGTAGGATTGTTGGGCCGTCAGGTAGCCAAGCTGACGACACACCACCTGGGCATCCTTAAGGTCCCAGTATTTGTCCCACAACACATTGTTCTCAAATCCTGTGTTTGAATTACAGACAGTGCCCCACTGGTCCCTGTAGAACACTTCCACTCTGCCTTCCAGCATGCTTAGTGTACCCGTTAAGCGAACATCAAACTCTTTTGCTGCAGAAACAAAAGATTGACATTCATTCACTAATTACCTTTTCTCTCTATTCCCACCTTTGATCTTGCCCTCTTTTTGTGGTAAAACCCCTTCCCTCCAGCCCCAACCCCCCTTTCTCCCGATTCATTGTTGACCCCCATGCTTATTGCTGTTTGCTTTCTGACTCTCTCTCTATATATATATATTCCTGTTACACTCTCTCTTGTTTTATGCCTCTGAAGAAGGTCCGGATTGGATCGAAAGCTAAGGCCATCTACCCTATTCATTATATATATTCCTGTTACACTTATATACCTTTGTGTCTCCTGTATTGTTCTCATCTAGCAGAGAAAGGCTCTGCTTGAGAAGAAATGTCATGCAAATATCTCTTCTTTTTTTGAGTTTAACTATAGGTCTTGTTGGTTGCTAAGCAGTTTAGAACAGCTAATTCTATTGTTTTATTTGAAAATAGCTTTGCTTTCAAATGGCAGGATCCTTCCCGAGCGTATAATTTGACCCACTTACCATGGGACCAAACACCACAAATCACTCCAACATCATATAATTTGACCCACTTACCATGCGACCAAACACCACAAATCACCCCAGCATCAATGCTGTGATCACACCTCAGATCACTCGGCTCATAAGGGCAATCAAATATATTGGTCTCGAAGCCTGTGCAGTCCAGATTATCAGCCAGGATCATCCCAGTCCCAGGTTTGAAGCGCCCTCCGTTGGTGGCTCCTGTTGCGAGGGGCATGGAGAGCTGACGACAGATTACTTTGGCATGCTTTAATGTCCATTGGAATCCACAGATAGACATCCAGAGGGTTCCGTTGTAGACCTCGACACGCCCCTGAGTTGGTTCCTCACCATCAACTAGTCTTACTTCACCAACTATGTAAAGAGGGAACGGAGATTACAATGAGTCTGATGATACCCCTATCCCTCTAAAGACTAGCATGCAGCTTTCAATCACTGCAAACTATTGCCTATCAACTAGTCTTACTTCACCAACTGTAAAGAGAGATAGTAGATTACAATGATTATGATACCCCTTTTTCCACCCATCCCTAAAACCAGCATGTACATAGTTGCCCTACCCACTACAGCAAACCACACCCAATCCTCCTGAGCCAACATGCAGTTGCCAATCATGGCAAACTTTGTCCGCCAAACCCCTACTGGTGTAGCCATTCTGGCTCTGCCTACAACGGCAAACAATATTTCCAGGTACGTGTATAACCACATCGCTACAGACACATTATCTTTGTGTGCTATACAGCTCCCCTCTAACCTCCCCAAGATTTCCAACAAAGTTCCACTCTTTGCCTCTGTAGCATCATCCAATCCAAGCTTGCTCTACAGTGAAACTCACTTATTGCTCCACACTTTGTCCCCATCATCCAGCATACCAAATATGTTTCTTGCCCAGCATGCTGCTATTTGTTTAATGACAGATTATATCATAAATCAGTCAACTTACATTCCTGGGAGACGCTCATCTGCAAGGTCATGTAGAGGAACATCAAAGGAAGGAGAGTTGTTGCTGATGTCAGGAAGTAGACGACTTCGTTCATTTTGACTGCCATGACTCATGTGAGTTACATCTTAAAACTTACTGTAAAGTCACAAAATCATCTGTAGTTCCAAGTTACTACGTAATTAAATACTTGACTGAAAATAAACAGGAGTAATATCAATATCTACTAAATTAATATTCAGTATCTACTTGTGTACAAAAAAAGGAGATATTCATGTAAGGTGTACTCAGTGTTACTTTCAACTGAATACACATTAAACCTCACCATGCAATGCCTCAAAATCATGGCTGAAAGTATTTTTCCCAAGTATCAAGTGAAATCGTTTCCCCGGGTAAATAGCCTGTAAAACTCTTGAAGTACGTCCAATGACTCATTCAGGAAATTGTATCAATTCAAAAAAGAAAATGTTCAAAAATGTTCTCACCATATTGACATCAACGGATCAAATGTTGAATTGCTCCCTATATCATGTACATGTATATAGGACCCTTCCTCTGTGCTGTGAACTGTAGTGTAATACAAAAGTGAACGGCTGGCAGGGCAATGTGGAGTAGACTTTTTGTTGGGTCAAAAACTGGCACCTAAAAAAAAACACTTTGAAGGCTACACTAAGAGTGCGTCACATTTGTTTGTTCACTCGCAGTTTCATTTTTCTGCACTTGGTAATGCAGGTTGCCGTCTGGATGACGGGATGGGATGACTAAGGTGAGATACAAAGAGGGAAGGGGGGGTCACCTGAAGGTATGTTTGCATCCAAGGTCACTGTGAGTTGTGTCATCAGGAAGTTATGATGACCACGTGTTGCCGATGCAAGGCCCCCCTGGTTAGTCAACTTATTATCATGGTAGAGTACTTCCTGTGAGCTGGATAAGCAGAACATATTGCTGTGTGAATCATTCTCTGGTAAGCATGAAACATTGCTGGGAACCACTCACAGACAGTATATATCACATGGTATCTTGGCTGGTCACTTGTCTCTGCTAAGCAGGTTTTCTGTGCTCAGCAAATTTTTCGATTAAAAACAGAGAGTGAAGCTAATTAAGATGCCACATGCTAGGCATTGCGTGGGACGGATCCCACAAGTTAAAAGTAGTCCTTACATATAGCTTAGAAATTTATTTATCAAAAAAATATCAGTTGTGGCTCTCTGATATTTTGGGAATGTTAAAACTGACTCAAGTCAGACTTAAGTCTAAGTTCCCATTAGTAACTCCACTATCGAATGTGAAGTTCAACAAAATGGCAGCTGGTTGGGTTGTTTTTGTGTGTTAATGTCATTAATCATCTTACAGGTAAAGCAATGATGCAAAAAGGGAAAACACACACATATAGGAATAAAAACTCCTTGCAACGTTCTTGCTTTTGTGAAAAATATTGCTTTCGTTTTTAATGAAAAATCAAAGAATATATAATATACAAGCCTGCAATAAGTTGCCTTTCCAAAAAAGAATGATAAATAAAATAAATTACAAATGTATAAAATATTTCTTAACTTGAAAAAGTTTATCCACTATAATCGAGAAGATGAATCTTTGAAAGAACTTGCCGAATGTGGGCTTATCATGCTTATTTTGATCATAATTTTTACAGCCTTCCTTAACCCAAGCCTTTGAATCTAGTAGTACTTGTACTTAGAGTCTTTTAAAGTTCTCCATGAACTTTAAAACATGGCAAGAAACCCCTTCTGCAGTGTATAGTTATCGTATGTAGTGGCCTTCTTTATTAGTGACACATTTAGGCATGTTAAAAAAATAGCCATTAAGAACAGTGGACTCGTGCTCTGGTGTTTGTTTGATTCGAGGCAAGGTGCTTTACCATAATTGCTTTGTGCTCTGGATTGAAGATTAAGCCGCAGGTCCTGTATACTAGGATTGGTAGTGCAGGTAAAAGAACCTAGAACACTTATCATGGAAGAGTAGAGGTTAACCCTGGTGTTTCTGGTTCACATGGCAAGCACTCTTGTTTACAGGTTTCCTCATCCAGGCTTGCGAGCTACAAACAGTTATTAAGTTCAAATCTGAGGCTTTCTTTGGTTTCATTACCATAAATATATAATAATAATAATAATAACCTGAACCCACCCAAATCCAACTGGGTGTTTTGTTTGATTGTGTTACTTCTGTAATAATGTTGAAGCACCATGAGCATCACTGGGTGACGGAGCTGAGTGCTATATAAGAAGCCACTATTATTATTATTATGAAAGACTGTACCAATAAACTGATTATGCCTCTGAATGTATGTGTGGAGTTGTATATGACTTGAGCCTACAGGGTGGCATTGTAAACACCGATGCATTGTTACTCATCCCTTCAAAGTGGGCGGAGTTTGATTGATAATTCTAATGCTACATCATTCTAACTTAAACCATGGAAACCAGATCCCCATTCAATTCACACAGGATATGCATCAGTCTTTCTTATTCTTTAGCCCAAACTTTCCAACATTTCACTCTCCTATGTTCAGAACCCAAGGTTGTTTTTATTTGAGACTATTTAAACAGGCTTAGTTGTTTAACCCTGCCACTGTGATAACATTTGTTTTTGAGCTAATCAATCATTTAAAAGCAAAGTTTACCCTTGGTTTTGGAAATGCTATATAGCTTTAATCCTACATAACTGTAGATAAACGCAACAAAACTAACCTGTGTAAATTGTGTGTTGAAGGTTTTAGTGTTTTTTATATATTGCGTTATATCTGGAGTGGTTAAAGACCACACAGGAAGAATAATCCATAATTGCAACACACAATCTGAGAATTGTTTCTCAGATTGAAATATTTTGGAATCCTTTTATCTAACACCAAAATCCCTTTGAAGGGGATTGTTTTGTCGTACATTATCAACAGCTGCAGTGGTTATATTCAATGGTCAGACAAAAGAGGGGGTAATGATTTAAATTAAAAGTTTCAACATGCCAAACCAAAGACATGAATTTCAGATTCTTAAAAACAAATTTCAGTTTCGATTTCGGCATAATTAAAGTTTGTGATACAATCATTTATAAGAAAAACAAAATAATAATAATGAGTAAAACATCGTGAGATAATTTTACCGGGCAAAGACAGACTTTGTTTGGGAAACTTTGAAGTAGATGTGAATGTCGTCATTTTGCAATGATTCTGTAGAAACCCAATCCTATCGTCAAACAACCAAGAATTGTGGCTGCAGGAATAAAACAGATACAGAAAATTATTATTATTATTTATGATTTACAAATGTGAACTTGTTTCTAAAGGCACAGTTGCATAAAAAAAAACTTGAAATAAAAAAATTACATGATTTGGAAGTAGTAAAAAAGGCAAATGCAGGCAAAACAAAAGAATTAAATTTGTTAAATTATATAATATTCAATTCAATTAAAAATGGTTTATTTAAAACATGTATTCCAGTCGAAAAACTTAATTGATCAAGTATGTTATAATTATAATATAAAATATAACAACTGCGTACAGTCAGAATGCTTAGAGAAATACAATGTGGCAAATCAAATATTAAACCTTCTCCTATAAAAGTATAAAACCAGATTGAATTTAAAATTGGCAGTGAACCAATCATTGGTCACAAAGGCAAAACGTTCAATACTTAACAGAATTTCAATTGAAAGTCAATATATCAATGAAAGCAGAAGACCACTGGACTTTATGGTCAGGCTTGCAGTCCAGTGTAGATTGTATGCAAGGAATAATAATGGAAAAGAGTATTTTACAACATACCTGCAAAATATCTGAATATGTCGTTCTTCGTTGCCTCTAACTTGGAGAAGATGTTGGCTACTTCAGTTGTTATGAGGTTTTTGTTGGTTTCTATGAGCATCTTTTGTGCATTAGCCTAAAACAAAGATAGTGAGGTGTTTAGAACAATGCGTTTAAATTTTCTTCTGACATAATAGTGGGAGTCTTTTCAAGACCATTCAACCTACATGGTCTTAGAATCCAAGAAGGAAACGATTAAAAACTCTTTGTTTTTGCCTTCTCCTTTTTCCCACAGATATCCCCCTTTTTAGTCTGCCTTGTGCAGCAATTAATAACTTGTTCTCCTACTTCACACCATTGATTTTGTTTGTTTGTTTTTCCAATATATTGTGGTTAATCAGCCCTTCCCTTAGTTCACCCCTCCCCCCACAGTCTCCTTCTTCATTGTTCACCCCTCGATCTTTCTGTCTGCTTTCTGCCTCTTTCTCATTTCATTTCTTTCCACTAAATGCCTTCTGTTGTTCATGTTTGTTGTGTTGTGTTGTCATTTAGCCTTTGAGCAAGACTCTGCTAGTATCACAACATCAGGCCAATAACCAGTTTTTGCAAGAAAGAAGAAGAACAAAATGTTGCTTTTATCCTTTTCAGCAATAATTAGCTGGGAACTAGTGAAAGTTGTTCTTCAGATTTTTTGTAAGCGCTTTGAAAACTCGCTATTTTAGTTGCATATGCAAATGAAGGTCTGCAGCTTCAATGAAAGTTTTGGGGTGGGCTCAACCTCAATTACCTTTTTGGTAAAGTAGCTGTTGATAGCTTATAGAAACGTAGAATGACAACTCAATGTTTTGACCAGATTGCTTCAATTGTCTTCAGGGGAAACACTGAAAGGTTGGCTTGTTACACCGTTAGTTCTTTTAAAAAGTACCAACCACACTTCATACTGGAATTATGTTACATGAAAGCAGTTTACTCTCTTCTCGTTTTGACCTACCTCTTCCTTTACTCTGCTCTTTTCCAGGTTGATGTCCAATAACACTTTGTTGCTTAGATTTGTGATCTCATCCTGTAGGACAAAGATGACAGTAAACAATCATGGTTGTTTTGTGAGAGAATTAATTCATTCATTGTTTTACCCCCTTGCTCTTTCTGAGGCCATAGCTATTTTGTGCATTTATAGCAATCTTTTGGATGGAAGCAGTTTGCAACAGCTTATTCTATTTTCTCAGAATAACTAGTTTTAATCTAGCACTTTATCTATGGGCATCTCTAAGTGTTTATCAATTTTCAGACAAGATTTAATTTTGAGACATGTAACACCTTGCACATGTTAACAGGGTTCTGTAGTGCATTCCAGCAGCCACGGCCAGGAACACCGGGTGATCCCCTTTTCTTTATGATAAGTGCACTGGGTTCTTTTACATGCATTTCACAACACACAGGACCAAAGGATGAAGCAATAATGGTTAATTGTCTTGTTTAAGGACACAAGTGTCAAGATGTGAACTTGATCCCATACTCTGTTAATCAGAATTACCAGGGCTTGAGTCCGAGTTACCCTGTGAGCTTGACTGCTCGGCCACGACATGCCATTTAAGTTTAGTTTTCCCCCAAAATTTAATTGACAGTTTTCACAAACTTGATCTTACCTGAAGCTGTTTTGCCAACTGCTTGACTTTGTTTTCCAATCTCTACAGAGGGAAGACAAAACATTGAAATATTGTTGAAAGTTTTGTCCTAAAAGTTGTCATCCAGCAAACAATAAGGGAATAAAAGAGTAGGTGACAGGGTCTTTATTGGCCATTTAATCCGGCAGGGTTGTGGCCATGCCATAAAGGACTGAGAAATGAAATATGATTTCAACTCGCATGTTTCAAGATAAAAAAAAAAATATATCCTTTAAAAAAATATTATATATCATCTTTGAATTTAAAATTACAAGCTCAACATGATTGCACCTTTACAGTCAATCATTACTTGTGTCACACCAACCTCATTCTCAGCTCTAAGTGCAGAGAATTCACTTCTCTCCAGAATGACCATGTCCTTCTTGATTGCCGAGATGTGTGACATCACGTTCTGAACGCTGATTTCCTAAAAACACATCCATGGAATCAAGTTAGTAGGAGACTTTAGAACACCAGGTAAATGTCCATTGTTTTGTACCATACATGTAGTTCTAAGCATAACGAACCCACACTCTGATGCTGACAACACCAGAGCTTGAGTTTGGTGAACTTGATCGCTCAGCCATGACACGCCACTTACCTGGTGAGTCTGCTGCCACCTAGTGTCCCAAAAACCTTACATTACACACCAAGGTTTAGGGTTGCAAGAAAAGTATTGTAACTAAGCTTGTAATAATATCACCCCAAATGGTTAGCTTGTCCCAACTAGCTTCCGACCTGTAGCTAAGCTATCCAGGCTAGAGTTGGGCCTCACAATCTATAGTTGGGCCTCACAATCTATAGTTAGGCCTCACAATCTATAGTTGGGCCTCACAATCTATAATTGGGCCTCACAATCTATAATTGGGCCTCACAATCTATAATTGGGCCTCACAATCTATAATTGGGCCTCACAATCTATAATTGGGCCTCACAATCCATAGTTAGGCCTCACAATCTAAAGTTGGGCCTCACAATCTAAAGTTGGGCCTCACAATCTATAATTGGGCCTCACAATCTATAGTTGGGCCTCACAATCCATATTTAGGCCTCACAATCTATAGTTGGGCCTCACAATCTATAATTGGTCCTCACAATCTGTAGTTGGGCCTCTGCCCTCCCAACTTCAGTTGTGTTTAGACAGTTTTAATTAACATTAGAGCAAACAAAATTACCAGCTGTTCTTTTGAAATTGTCTCTTTGGACGTCAGCTCTGCATTCTTGCTGAATACACCAAGCAAAATAGATGTCAAACATTCAGCTTGCTGTCTTGGGAACCCTGAAGTTGAGCAAACAAAATTAAAAACGAAACAATTTCGAAGTGAAGAAATTTAGTATCTAAAAAACCAATAAACTCCAGCCAAAACTGGTTTGACGTTTGATACTTTGGGCAAGGACAAGAAACGACACCTTCAGAAAGTTTAACCCCCTGAAAGATTTTTAAAGTAATTTTTATTATTAAGTTGGGCATCTGTGTGAAGGATACCCACAAGCTTTTGAATGTTATTAATCCTTAAACATGATCAGGGCTCGAATTGGTCCAGTTTAAATTTCTAGCCCTGGTGATGTAATTAAAATAAGAGTGTGCGTTATTTATGGGACAAGGGGACCTGTTGTGGCTTCCCTAATTGACACGCACCTTCTTGTCATAAAGTCTTTAATGATCTACAAATAATAATAATAAAAACAATTATATATACCACTTTCTTCCAGTGTGTTTGCCAGGCCATTGGTGTCAATGAAAACCTTATCTTTAGTCACAATGTCAAGGTTTTTGCTGGCAGTTGCAGATCCACAGAATGGTCTCAATGTGCTTACTGTCGAGATTAATGAATATTAAAAACAATTATTAACTTTTGAAAGAAGAAAAACACCACAATTAATTACAATTCTGTTCCATGTTGTCATCTTTTTGTTCGTGTTTTTTTTATATATTCCAGGAAGCTTCAATGGCAGTAGGCCCTACACAGAAATAAAAAATAGTTATTTAAATTTTGAAAAAAAAGTAAATATACAAAACAAAACGCTCTACTATTCAGCCTAATGGGGTGTGACAACACAAACAAATACAAAAAAACAAAACCCACAAATAAATACAAAAGTTTACACATCCATAATTGTTTAATATTATAATCAATATTAATACTCAAATAATAGGGGCCTAACATAACACTATAGTAACACTTCACTAACACTAACACTAACACTGTTAGTACAGTAATCCATTTATGGGTGTACACACTGCATCGGAACATAACATTCATAACCCCTCCCACCTCATCCATCATTCGGCAGTCATTCTTCATTCATTTTCTTTGTCATTTGGAAAACTTACCGGGACGCTCTCGAGGAATCCTATGCACTTTTGCTAAACCAACCCGCAAGTTGGAAGAGAAAGGACTGAGACAATGCCTAAACACAACTGGATTACAGCTCGCCATTTTAACAATAAATACTCAAGTCAAAACTGGAGACAAACTGAGCTGTAATTTCCTTAGATAGAAGTGGAAACGCTGCTATGTTATGAATTTACATTACAGTGTGTAGCACGGCCTGCCCTGTTTCACCGGTAGATGTTAGTTTCCAAACGCCAGGAGTCGATCGTTACACGTGAAAAGGATCCGAAATAACCACACTGTTAAGAACGCTTTTAGACTTGACCAAGTCCGTGCAGCATTTCTCGTGTTGCGAGTGGATGTGACCCACTGCAGGGGTACATACGTATCACTCTCCACGTTGCAAAACTTCTCAACACAAACGTACGTTATCAATTAAGTTAAGGCCAATCAAAAGACTGGTCCATTCCCTTTCAGTACACAAGAGATTCATCTAGTTCTGCTGATTTTAATATTTAAGACCGAGAGTCCCCCTAAATTGCTTCATATACTGTGGCAAGTCACTTTGCCGTGCGTACAGTTTAAGAACTCATTTTATCATAGTTTGATAAAGCTCCATTGTATTGATTTGAGATTTTTAAAAATTAAAGACCACGCGAGTCCCTTTGCAGCATAGGCTACTGTGCGTGTGTAAACAACGTTCACCGCTGTGCGCACAGTTTAAGATTTCATCAACGCCACGGGTCGATTTGTAAAACGGTTTATCAATACGTTATCATTCAAATTAGACCAATCAAAGACTGTCATTACCTAAACAAAGCATTCATGTAGCCTTACTGATTTTATTATTATTTTATAAAGCTCCGTTATATTTATTTCAGATTTCTGAAAATTACACACCACGAGTCCCTTTGCAGCATACTGTGCGCGTGTATTACACCGCTGTGCGTACAGTTTAAGATTTCATCAACGCCACGGGTCGATATGTAAATCGGTTTATCAATACGGTATAATTCAAATTAGACCAATCATAGACTGTCATTACCTAAACAAAGCATTCATGTAGCATTACTGATTTTATCATAATTTTAAAATTATCCATTATATTTGTTTCAGATTTATGAAAATTAAATTCCACGAGTCCATTTGCAGCATACTGTGCGTGTGTACTACACTGCTGTGCGTACAGTTTACAATTTCATCAACGCCACGGGTCGATTTGTAAAACTGTGTATCTATATGGTATCATTCAAATTAAACCAATCAAAGACTGCCATTCCCTAAACAAAGGATTCATGTAGCATTCCTGATTTTATCATATTTTTATTAAGTTCCATTATATTTATTTAAGATTTTTGAAAATTACACACCACGCGTCCCTTTGCAGCATACTTTATGGTGTACATCACCGCTGTGCGTACAATCAACGATTTCATCAACGCCACGGGTCGATTTGTAAAACGGTTTATCAGTACGTTATCATTCAAATTAGACCAATCAAAGACTGTCAATACCTAAACAAAGCATTCATGTAGCATTACTGATTTTATCATAATTTTATAAAGCTCCGTTATATTTATTTCAGATTTTTGAAAATTACAAACCACGCGTCCCTTTGCAGCATACTTTATGGTGTACATCACTGCTGTGCGCACAGTCAACGATTTCATCAACGCCACGGGTCGATTTGTAAAACGGTTTATCAATACGTTATCATTCAAATTAGACCAATCAAAGACTGTCATTACCTAAACAAAGCATTCATGTAGCCTTACTGATTTTATTATTATTTTATAAAGCTCCGTTATATTTATTTCAGATTTCTGAAAATTACACACCACGAGTCCCTTTGCAGCATACTGTGCGCGTGTATTACACCGCTGTGCGTACAGTTTAAGATTTCATCAACGCCACGGGTCGATATGTAAATCGGTTTATCAATACGGTATAATTCAAATTAGACCAATCATAGACTGTCATTACCTAAACAAAGCATTCATGTAGCATTACTGATTTTATCATAATTTTAAAATTATCCATTATATTTGTTTCAGATTTATGAAAATTAAATTCCACGAGTCCATTTGCAGCATACTGTGCGTGTGTACTACACTGCTGTGCGTACAGTTTACAATTTCATCAACGCCACGGGTCGATTTGTAAAACTGTGTATCTATATGGTATCATTCAAATTAAACCAATCAAAGACTGCCATTCCCTAAACAAAGGATTCATGTAGCATTCCTGATTTTATCATATTTTTATTAAGTTCCATTATATTTATTTAAGATTTTTGAAAATTACACACCACGCGTCCCTTTGCAGCATACTTTATGGTGTACATCACCGCTGTGCGTACAATCAACGATTTCATCAACGCCACGGGTCGATTTGTAAAACGGTTTATCAGTACGTTATCATTCAAATTAGACCAATCAAAGACTGTCAATACCTAAACAAAGCATTCATGTAGCATTACTGATTTTATCATAATTTTATAAAGCTCCGTTATATTTATTTCAGATTTTTGAAAATTACAAACCACGCGTCCCTTTGCAGCATACTTTATGGTGTACATCACTGCTGTGCGCACAGTCAACGATTTCATCAACGCCACGGGTCGATTTGTAAAACGGTTTATCAATACGTTATCATTCAAATTAGACCAATCAAAGACTGTCATTACCTAAACAAAGCATTCATGTAGCCTTACTGATTTTATTATTATTTTATAAAGCTCCGTTATATTTATTTCAGATTTCTGAAAATTACACACCACGAGTCCCTTTGCAGCATACTGTGCGCGTGTATTACACCGCTGTGCGTACAGTTTAAGATTTCATCAACGCCACGGGTCGATATGTAAATCGGTTTATCAATACGGTATAATTCAAATTAGACCAATCATAGACTGTCATTACCTAAACAAAGCATTCATGTAGCATTACTGATTTTATCATAATTTTAAAATTATCCATTATATTTGTTTCAGATTTATGAAAATTAAATTCCACGAGTCCATTTGCAGCATACTGTGCGTGTGTACTACACTGCTGTGCGTACAGTTTACAGTTTACGACGCCACGGGTCGATTTGTAAAACTTTTTATCAAAAGGACCCGCCCTTTGATGGTTCTTCGATTATGTCGTCCTACAACTTACACGAATGCAGAAAAAGATTGCTGGTGATGGACCGGGAGCAATGGTTTTCATGTATTCAAGTTCAAGTAATGAAACAAACAACTTCACTTATATCTAAACTGAAGACACGCTTGGTTTAAAAGTTGTTTCCTTTATAATGTAAAGGCAAACACTCTTCACACCTTAGCAGTTGAACATCTGCCAAGATTTCTGTCACACAATACAAAATCAGGTCTTGGTCAGTTTCCAATACATGCCCCCCCCCATGAATAAATGTAGGTTTCCTCGGTCAAATTTGGCAAATGAGCAGTGGAATTAACTTTCATGCGCTGGAATTAAAGCTGTTTTGCCTCTCCAATTGTGACTGCGTTTCAAATTTAGAATTCGGCCCTTCAATTTCGTATTGAGTCGAGTTATTAAAATTCCTTTAGCACATCAATTTAGCGTATCTTCATTCTTTTTCGAGACACACAAGCTTGAAGAAGCGTCTACGAATTTCAATGCTGCTTTGTTGAATTGTTAAATTGAATAACGCTGTCCCCGCAGCATTACAGTTTTTGACTAATCATAAAAACGAAATTACCCTTTTCAGTAGCTTTCGATTTCGCGCGAATTAGAACAGGTTGTTGATGGTTAAATTGGCTGCTAATTTGCCTAAATTGACCAAGAAAATCTATTAATAAATAAATAAATAAATAAATAAATAAAATAAACAAATAAAATATATAATGAGTAAGGTATAAATGGCCTTAGCTTTCGATCCAAAAAGGACCTTCTTCGGAGGCATAAAGTACAAAAAGAATTAATAAATAAATTTAAAAAAGAAAAAAGAGAAAAAAAATTAACACCGTATGGGCAGGGGTGTGATAGGTTGTTGACATCGAAAATAAACTAATAAAAAAAATAAATAAAAATAATGTGCAAAGCGTGAAGCTTGCGAGCGCGAAAGCATCCGAATGAGAGGCATTCTTACACTAATTTTCTTTGGTTTTGAAAGCCCACAATCTGGGGTGTTTCATGTGGTTTTTATCTAAGTTAATTTTCTCATGAATTTTATCTTAGTTATAAAATCTATTAATTGGAATAAAAGAGAAAAAAAGAGGATTAATCACACCCTGGTAATGAAAATATAATAAAGACAATCAGATTTAAAAGAAAGTACGGAACAGTTGCCTACAATTTTTTCAGTCAATTTTAGGCCATCACGACAAACAAAAATAAATCGTCTGCTTATTTGACAAAATTGAGTGTCTTCACTAGTGACATTCATACTATCGCTCTAGATATATTATTTTTTACAGAGAAATCAGCAACTACCTGATTTTTCCCCCACATGTACTTATGGTAGTCCCGAATAACATGTGAAAGTCGTCAATGGTAAAACTTGCAAAGTACGAGTTGTTTTAATTATAGAAAATAATTATTGGAAAACAGCGCCCTCTATTGGTCGAAACTGGAGAACTGTGCACAAACTGTACAAATGGGCAAATCACCATGCACAAAAGAATTGGGAAATTATTTAACTGTTTCGTCCAATTGAGTGCCTTGCAGTCCTTGATAGCCGGTCTGTGCTGGCTTACTCACTTACATCATAGATGAAGGACAGCCTTCCTCTATGCTTTATCAAACCAAAGTGTTTGTGTGTCGTATGTGAAAACATTACTTCATTCCCCCCTTAATTTTAATTCAATTGTTTTAATACTATCACCAACAAAACTTTCTGAACCTAATTTTGGTCATTTACTAAGTTTACGGAGCTAAGACAGGCCATTTAAATTTTAACTAAATGAAGAACTTGATATAAAAAGAGGATATTGTATGGAAGAGCCACACATTTTTATTTCTCACCGATTTTTGTTTGTTCCTTCCTTCTCTAGATGCCACTTTCTTATGATACAATATTCAAAAATCAGAAATAAACAGAATGGAGCATTATACAAATGGGATAAAATCAGTAATACTAAATAAATCCTTTGTTATCGTATTGATAAACCGTTTTACAAATCGACCCGTGGCGTTGATGAAATCTTAAACTGTGCGATAGCGGTGTTGTACACACGCACAGTGTGCTGCAAAGGGACTCGTGGTCTTTAATTTAAAAAAGAACTGAAATAAATATAATGGAGCTTTATAAAATTATGATAAAATCAGTAATGCTACATGAATGCTTTGTTTAGGTAATGACCGTCTTTGATTGGTCTAATTTGAATGATAACGTGTTGATCAATTGTTTTACAAATCGACCCGTGGCGTTGATGAAATTGTAAAATGTACGCACAGCAGTGTAGTACATGTGCACAGTATGCTGCAAATGAACTCGTGGTGTGTAATTTTCAAAAATCTGAAATAAATATAACGGAGCTTTATAAAATTATGATAAAATCAGTAATGCTACATGAATGCTTTGTTTAGGTAATGACAGTCTTTGATTGGTCTAATTTGAATGATAACGTGTTGATAAACTGTTTTACAAATCGACCCGTGGCGTTGATGAAATTGTAAAATGTACGCACAGCAGTGCAGTACACAGGCACAGTATGCTGCAAATGAACCTGGGTGTGTAATTTTCAAAAATCATCAATAAATATAATGGAGCATTATAAAAATATGATAAAATCAGTAATGCTACATTAATGCTTTGTTTAGGTAATGACTGTCTTTGCTTGGTCTAATTTGAATGATATCGTATTGATAAACCGTTTTACAAATCGACCCGTGGCAATGATGAAATCTTAAACTGTGCGCACAGCGGTGTTGAATACACACGCACAGTAGCCTAAGCTGCAAAGGGACTCGCGTGGTCTTTAATTTTCAAAAATCTGAAATAAATATAATGGAGCTTCATAAAATTATGATAAAATCAGTAATGCTACATGAGTCCTTTGTTTAGGTACTGGCAGTCTTTGATTGGTTTCGTTTAAACAATAACGTGTTGATAAACCGTTTTTACAAATCGACCCGTGGCGTTGATGAAATCTTAAACTGTACGCACAGCAGTGTTGTACACACGCACAGTATGCTGCAAAGGGACTCGTGGTGTGTAATTTTCAAAAATCTGAAATAAATATAATGGAGCATTATAAAAATATGATAAAATCTGTTTTGCTACATGAATGCTTTGTATAGGAAATGGCAGTCTTTGATTGGCTCCGTTTGAATGATAACGTAATGATAAACTGTTTTACAAATCGACCCGTGGCGTTGATGAAATTGTAAACTGTACACACAGCAGTGTTGTACACACGCACAGTATGCTGCAAAGGGACTCGTGGTCTTTAATTTTCAAAAATCTGAAATAAATATAACGGAGTTTTATAAAAAATATGATAAAATCAGTAATGCTACATTAATGCTTTGTTTAGGTAATGACTGTCTTTGCTTGGTCTAATTTGAATGATACCGTATTGATAAACCGTTTTACAAATCGACCCGTGGCAATGATGAAATCTTAAACTGTGCGCACAGCGGTGTTGAATACACACGCACAGTAGCCTAAGCTGCAAAGGGACTCGCGTGGTCTTTAATTTTCAAAAATCTGAAATAAATATAATGGAGCTTTATTAAATTATGATAAAATCAGCAGTGCTACATGAATGCTTTGTTTAGGTACTGACTGTCTTTGATTGGCTTCGTTTGAATGATAACGTGTTGATAAACTGTTTTACAAATCGACCCGTGGCGTTGATGAAATCTTAAACTGTGCGCACAGCAGTGTAGTACACATACAAAGTATGCTGCAAAGGGACTCGTGGTGTGTAATTTTCAAAAATCTGAAATAAATATAAGGGAGCTTTATAAATTTATGATAAAATCAGTAATGCTACATGAATGCTTTGTATAGGTAATGGCAGTCTTGGATTGACTTCGTTTAAATGATAACATGTTGATAAACCGTTTTACAAATCGACCAGTGGCGTTGATGAAATCGTAAACTGTTCACACAGCAGACTCGTGGTCTTTAATTTTTTTAAATCTGAAATAAATGTAATGGAGTTCTATAAAAATACGATAAAATCAGTAATGCTACAGGAATCCTTTGTATAGGGAATGGCAGTCTTTGATTGGCTTAATCTGAAAGATAACGTATTGATAAACAGTTTTTAACAAATCATCTTTTAGTTGATGAAGAGTTTGTATTCTGTGGCTACACATTGCTTTGTTGTTTATTTAAAAAATCTGGAAATATACTTTAAAAATCAGCAATACATGACCCCTTTGTATATTAATGGTTGTGAATAAAAATAAATAAAACAAATGTCTGAACTTAAGAGCGAAACTCCAAAACATCGGTGTAGCTACCATACAAAAATACACGAACAAATCTTAGGGAGAAAAAGCTCAAGGAATGGTAGCGAGTCTATGTATTGCTGCCCCGTTTGACGACTACCGATTACATCGGATCCTTTCGAGTAGCGATCGACTCCTGGCGTTTGGAAACTAACATCTACCTGTTTCACCATCCACATGTCAAATTTAGTCAGGACGCCTGACTAACGTTTCAGGCGCTCAAGCTATTAAACGTCTAGGTACCATTGCAACGTTTCTGGGTCAAAGTTAAAAGGTTAGTCCTGTAAAATGAATATTCATCAGGTCAACGAACTTTAACGCTTGGCGGTGTGTGGCAGCAATCTACGAAAACTCTCGCGCCCCACAAAACAGAATCCTTTTGAAGAAAAGCAAGATGATACCCGCCACTACGACCCCACTTCTATTGTCTTTCCTGCTAAAATTACCTAGTCTAATTGCGTTGATATCTTTTCTGCTCGAATTTGTTACAGGAAGCTTCAGGGTTCCATCCTCGTTTTTATTTATTTGAGTATTGTTAAATTAATAATGCTGCAGAAATATAAATAAAATGTCGAGAAGAAGCAAAATTGGAACGGGGATTAGCCTGATCTAATTACTAAATAAAAAAAAAATTCTGCGTTTTCCATAAGGGTTCTGCTGCTCCACACAAAACTCAATCTAAACAAAATTAATTAGAAACACAATCCCCAATTTTTTCTGAAGTTAATTTATCTCCGATATCCACTCGCCAAAGAGAACGGTAGCATTTCAATCTGCTCTGCATCGGACTGATTACAGTTCATAAACTGTTGCGATTGGTGCCCCACTTGTTTCTATCATTATTTACTGAGGTAGGGGGACATTTTGCTAAGCAGTATTTTTTTACCAAACAGCCCGGCAAATCATTTCATGTTGCTGGGGATTGCAGAACTGTGTAGGAACTGCAGCTGCAGCAGCAACTTTAATAGTTGGGAAGTTAAATCATGTTTCACAATGGGATAGTTTCTTCCTGTTCTTGTGAGTTTTGATGCCCACCACTCACACCGCCTCTCTCCACACCCACGCGCGCCCCGCCCCGAACGCCTGATTTTCTGTACATCAAAATTACCAATGTATAGTAGTGCTTTTTAATGCTGGAAATGCATTGTTCTAGACTGATTCAAATAAGGAAAGCCTTAAGGAATTGTTTTTGATGTGAGGCCGTGTCCGAATTGGCGACTTCGGCTACAGCTACGGCTAGATCAGCGCGTCTGTCAGTGTTGAAGAATGGCAGACGCGCGCGCCCTAGCCGTAGCTGTAGCCGAAGTCGCCAATTCGGACACGGCCTCAGGCTCACCCGCTTCATATAAAGAGCGCCCTCTTTTGCACGAAGTTTTATGAAAGGTTCGGTCTATGATATACATCTCGGGTTCAGGTTTCATTGAGGTTTATGAAGTCATCATGTTGACTAAAACAACTGCTTGCTCTTATCAATTTGATCATTTGAACTGAAGGAGTCAAACTTGTCTTGCTTTTTTAAAAGTGAGTCAGTACTCTCTTTAATCAGCATGGATGCCTTTTCCACCTAGCCTTAGTTATGGCTTTAATAATATATAGGCGCAAGTACTTTTTTTTGTGGTTGGTACTTTTGTTCTTGAAACCCAGTTGAACCTGTGTTATGTCTGTTATACGGTACCATCAACTTATTTCAAATGAAACACAAATGAGAACACCAAAGAATTAAGGGTGGGTGGGGTGCATGAGTCAGGTAAAGCTGTTGACATCAGTAGCAACCATCACGAGGCAGCGTGCCTGGACTTTGAACCCAACATCCACGCTCCACCCCCACTAGACAAATAAAAAAAATATGCAATGTTTATAGAAGAGACATTACAACATTATGATTGAACTTAAGCATCCCATGTGCTTTATTATTTCAATAACACTGTTTGTTGGTTTCCTAGAAAGACATAAAAAGTGACAGAAAAATCCTGTCAAGAAATTTGAACCAGTTTGCACTAGAAGAAGAGTGATGAGAAGATCAGTGGTACTTGGTTTTAAACGTAAATGATGTTCTAAAAGGACACCAGCGAAAATCTCGTATAATTTCCCATAGTAAAAATTGAAACAGGTGTTTGATGCGGTTTTGCGTACGCAGTCGTATTAGTGCGTGCAATTTACAACCAGTTGTTGACGTACTTCACTTCTTCGTTGACGTGCCGTTTCGGCTCCATGTTATCATTGAATTACAAAAGTGCACCCGCTGATTTCATTCTCCTGAGATAATGTTGGAGTGACAAGTGTGGTCTTCTTTCCGTTTCTGTGTGTCTATCGTCGTCGATTCGACGAGAGTCTTCTATTTCATCGTGTCGGAAACACCGGGGAATTTTACTCTGGCGGACGGCGGGGGGACAGTGGTCGCTATGCAGGAGAAGGGTGTGTCGGAAAAAGACACCGGTCCGCGTCGAAAGGTATTCACTGTTTACATGGTTTAGTGTTACTGTTAAAGCATGGTTTTGTTTATGATAACTAATAACTATTGACAGTCGTAGCAATGTATTTTTCCAGTAATTAGCAGTCTATGAAATTGAAAGTATGGTTCATAAATAATAATGGTGCACACTCACTGCTGTGCGGGATAACTTTCCGTATGGCGCCACCACTTTTTCACTCATTTTTACAAAAAGTGATATCTCATTGAGGTAAATTAGATACTATATTATTTCATATCGATTGAAAAAGTGGTGGCGCCATACGGAAACTTTTCCGCTGTGCGATTCAGTGACTGATTCCTTAGTTTTGAATATATAGGCCTAAAAACCTGGTTAGTTTTTTTGTGTTTAAAATCTTGATTGAAAACAAAAGTTTTTCTTTTTTTACTGTTGTGTTTACCTACCCTTGACCGGGTACTACTTTATTCTTTAAATTGTTCCTATGTTGTTGTCTTTTTAAATGAGAATGAGTGAGATATTCGTTTTTATTTTGGTAAAAATCAGTAACAAAGTTGGTGGCAGGATTCGGAAATCTTTTCTGTTTTATCCCTATTAGAACATTAGAATCAATTGTCGATATGCTAGACTCCCTTCGCTTCTCTTGGACCATAGAGGCTTCCTCTATGCTTGGACCTATGCCTAAACGAAACCTGTGTTTTTATCCCAAGATTTTTCCTCAGCGTTCACTTGTGGTCACATTGAACTTGAAAATGTGCGCGATTGTTTTGGTGTTATTTCTTTGGAGCGGGAAACATCGCCGGAGCCATGATGTGTGAGCGCTACTCCTAGAACAATGAAGTTCATCCCATGATAGACCCGAGACGATAGCGGAATGAACCTCATAGTTCTAGGACTAGGAGTATGCAAGCGCGATGAGAGTCTCTGTTAAAAGCGATTTACTAAACAGCGCGCTACAGCGACGCAAAAAAGACTATTTATAAGTAATGTGGCTGTCCCAGCAAATCACATCAGGGCTCGTTATCATACGCATCGGTAAACATCATGGCGCCGACAATGTGTTTTGAGCGATTGTCAGCTCATAAATGTTCATAAAATTACACCCAGAGCACATTCTTGAGTTAAGTGCTTACTGCTCTCTGTGCTTTTTTGAAAAACAATACTTACATACTTACATTTATAAACAAAACCTACATGTACTAGGTTGAAAGTGTTTAATCTACTTTCCCTAATGTATCCCCGACCTATATAATTGTTAGTGTAACCATGGAGTCTCAAGGATTACGCCAATAAGTGTCAAATGTTTACATGGTTTAGTACAAGCCCAGAGGTTGGAGGTTGTTTCATTATCAGCTATTTTACTTTGACCTTGTTTTTATGTGTCAAGTTTACAGGTAAACAATATGCTAATAATAGATCAATTCATGTTGGCAGTTTGATACTTGTACTAAATCATAATAAAATGTGGGTTTATTTATATTTGAGTAATTAAATGACATGATAAAATTTCAAGGTCAAACTATTCCAAGTTGCCTTGAGAACTATAGACCTTAAATGTAAGTTAAAACATCATGGTTATGCCTGATTGTTTACCAAGGCAATTTTCCAAATGTCACTGGTCATCGCCCTGGTGCCCCTCAAAATGCTCTGACAATACAGACGTCAGTAGAAAGTTAAAATTCCCTGAGTTAGATGCCCTGTGGTTGCCATTACATTTACAAAAACAATACATGTAGGCAAACAGTAGGCCTACCTCTAATAGGAATAACATTAGAGATTGTTCTAACGTTGTCATTGACTAGCCAGCTGGACTTGTAGTAACCTTTAATTTCACTGGTCTGTCAGCTTTTGCTCGTGTCCCTATTTCAATACTGAACTAGCCAGCTGGACCACTGGGATAGAATTCTGACTGGTTCTCCTCTGGAGTTTTAACTTGCATTTCTGTTGGGAGAATATTGACAAAGTGTCTGATCCTAACACATGTAGGAATTAAGCAACTGAGTCTGCAATGACATTGTTATGAAGTAACATCCAAATGGGGAGCAGGTGGTTTCAAAGAGGAAATTGTTTAAGGCAGAAAGGAAATCATTTAAGTTTCAATTGTTACTTCTGATTTCCGTCTGTCACACTGGGAGTGATTTGCATGCAAATTGATGGATGACGCATTGTACATCTTCAATGGAAGTGGTTTGATCAGTTACTTCGTTTATAATAATGTGCGTATTGTTAAAGAAATCAAGTCTTCTACCTACCTTCAATACTTTAAACTGGGAGCGTTAAATTGTGTTTGGTTTGGTTTGGAATTATATCTCAAAATATACATTACAAAACATGATACCACACACACATTTGATGTCAAATTGAACCTGCTCAGTGTGTCACAGCTGTTGGTTTAAAACCATCAAGGGAATACAATGTCAAGCTGTACCTACAACAAGACAAGACAACTCGCTGCTAACTGTAGTTTCATTTCCTGTTTGATAATGCCAAGTCAAGTTAATTATGTCTTCTACAGTCCTTTGCATTATTTGAGTCACAGCTCAAGATTGTTGTCATGGCATTATGTTAAGCTGAGTTGAGGACAGAAGCAATCTAATCTGATCTTATCTAACACTTTTTTACTTTGAGTGCACAAAATGCAACAAATATTATCTGGCCACACTGTACAAGAAAACTTCCATTAAAAAAGAGGCACAACTTATAAAGCTAGTAAGAAGAGAGGACTAGTTTTTGATCAACGATTAGTTTTCAATGACATACAATTTTCTATGATTTTGCAACTTACACAAAGTATGAACCAGACTTGTTTCCATCCTTTGGTTTTCTGATGGAAGTGACCTTTGCAAAACAAAATGGGCCTTTGCTCTTACCCTCTCAAAAAAGATGAAATTCCAGACCCGACAATGGACAATGAAACAAACCACAACATTGTGAGAGATACAGTCGATTTCTATACATTATGCATGTTTAGACAGTTGAAGAAACTTCTTATAATTGAAACCCATCTTGTATTTCCTCTTGTTGCCTCCTCAGGGATGCGATCCTTTATCGCAGACGGTGAGAGGGAGACTACAAAGCAGGAGACAGAAGCTCAATGGCCAAATCAACAAAGAGATGAGAATGAGAGCTGGTGCTGAAAACCTCTTCAAGTAAGTTGATACCCGATAAGTAATAAGAAACAGTAACAAATAATTGTTACTGTTTCTATTGTAGGTACTTGTTAGTAACAACCCTTACCCAGCACCCTCTCCAAGAACCCCCTCCATGCCAGTAACATTACTGTGCATGGCATTTCCTAACGAACTGCCGTTAACAATAAACCCTACTGGAACTTGAAAGACAAATTAAAAAAGAGATTGCCAATGAGCAATCTGCAACTTAAAAGACAAATTAAGAGATTGCCAATGAGCAGAGGCACCTTTTAAAGTTACAATCTGAAGAAAGCTGACTGAAGTTCACACCAGTATCAGTTCTTCCAGAGATTATTTTGCATTCGAAATACTGTCAAAATAACCTCATTGCCTATTCTGATTGCCTCAATTAAAATAAGCAGAAATGCACATTTCATTTCATGTAGACGCAGACTGCAAAATGTGTCAAGAGTTTACGTATGTATAGTATTGGGGTTTTGAGCAGCTGTTGACATTGGTATCATTATCAATGATTTGTTTTTATATTTTAGGCTTAAAAAAGCATCCAACACGAAATCAAACTTGTACCTTGCCACATGGCAAAATGCCAATTATTGGAATTTCTAGTATTGATATTTTGTTACAACTAATTGACAATGATGGAAAGTGATTTGATGTACATGTAGTAGCAGCTACACTGTCTGCAAGAAATACAACTAATGGATATATTGCACTTAAGCCATTTGCAAAACAACAGCTTAGGTACTGTTCACTTGTTTGAAAGCTTATGTCCAACATTTTCAAAAAATTATCAATAATGCTCAAGCTGAAGAAGCCGAGGTCACAGTTTGTAAAAGGGCCCTAAATGTACATGATCTCTGTACAGGGCACATTTATACAAATTTGAATTAGTGTTTCTAACTGTGTAATACTTTTATGCTGGTATCTGGTATGGAAAGTGTACACATGCAATCAAGGGATAGCCTTTTTTTTTAGGGCCCAGTACTAAAGCAGCAACCAAGAAAACAATGTTTAACATTAAGAAACATGATCATGTTGTTGTAGTGTGGGTGATCTGCACATGACACCCATTAATCTTAGGATAGCTCTGTCTGGCACTGTGCCAAGTGCACTGGAATGTCTTAACACTTGGAAGTCAACCCGTATGTCATAAATGTTTATGATGAAGGGTCGTAACTTAGCCACCAGATAAGTGAAATGCACCCCCACGCCGTCATTTCTCAACCAATTAAAAGTTATATATAAAATGTGCTATGACTGTTGGATCGGCGGGCAGCGGAGAGACATGTATTGACCATATCTCCATGTTTGAAATTATTGTGCCACCTGCATTCAGATTGAGTACAAGGCTTGATAAAAAAAGTATAATTGGTAAAATAGTTCAAAATGCCTGCCACTGCCTATATTTTATCAAAGGACAAATTTACAATGGCCACATAACTTTGCCATGAAATAATCCAACTTTGTGTCAAATTCCATTCTATATCAAAGGCACAATCCCATTACCTACTTATAGTTAGTGCAGGCATTGTACATCTAGTGGCACAACTATGATGCTGTTCACAGAGCTAGAACCCCCCCCCCCCCCCCCCCCGCAGTTAAATTATAAA
This sequence comes from Asterias amurensis, assembly GCF_032118995.1. Taxonomy (NCBI): domain Eukaryota; kingdom Metazoa; phylum Echinodermata; class Asteroidea; order Forcipulatida; family Asteriidae; genus Asterias; species Asterias amurensis. The sequence continues at coordinate 177,130 of NC_092650.1, read as the reverse complement.
AACCACTGTAGATGCTATCAAACTTTCAAATGGTGGGTCCAGGTTATTTGTTTTCTTGAGACATTAGATATTTAGCTGTTGCAAACTGCTTACATATATATATACCAACCCAAATGACCTAGATGGTTTAAATACAAAAAATAGTGAATGGCCTGACGTTTTTACCAAAGCAGAGTAGTTCTCGAAGGCTGGACTGGCTTTCAGTACATAATAATTGGCTGCAAATGGTTTTGGAAATGGATAGTCACAAAGTCATGACAACAATTTTATTTTGTACTTGAAGAAATAAGAAAAAACCCCACCTACTGATTCCTTGTGTCCATTGCCATGGTAACCAAGGCTGCCACTTGTTTCCTGTAAACGAAGCGGTCGACGTCCATTTGATTGTTCTGTTGACTTAATTGAGTCCGCTGATCGTTACCAATGAAAGTATTTATGTCATAAATAATCACAGACTAGAATGTGACAGTCATGGTTAATATCTCCCGACTCGCTTGAGGGACTTACTAGGATCCTTCCTAACTCTGACAAAATAGTCCAACACCATAATAATAATAATAAAAATTAACATCAGTTCTTATAATGCGTAATTGACAATAACGTTTTTTTTCGGGTATGAAATCATTAGTAACCACTTCTAGTGACAGCTTGCTAACAACTAAGAATGCTAAGCAGAAATTAGAAAAGTGTGGAAAAAACCCTCAAAATAAGATCCAACTATGATTTAAAGGCCTATTCTATACTTTCAAATAACAAACGCTGTACTGGTTTTACAAGGAGCTTGGTAACTGTTTGGACTCGGGCAAAGTAATGGACTCAATTAGTTCTCTGTAATTACCTAAGCAATCATTACTATTGTCAATACTTTGATGGCCCATTCCATTTACCCATGACCATCCTAAGCTATCCTAGATCTATAGTCCGGTTTCAGATTGTGATGGAATGAAACAGAGTCCTGCCAAGGTTAGGACCTAATGCGAACAGTCATGACAGTGCTTATTGACACAGGGTCAAACCTTTAAAAGGGTTTGCCTGTCAGTGTTTTAAAATGTCTTATTCATAAATACCTCAGACAGTTTCGCTATTCCTATTGGTGAAGAGCGCACGTGGGTATAAACCTTTGTTTATGACCAGTAAAAAGTGTTGAAACATGGGCGTGATACGCGAGCTTGCACCTGTGATTATAAGAGTTTTTTTCATTCCTATTGGTCGAGAGCAACGGCTGAAACAGTTGTGCCACGTCACGCGATATGCGCGATGCGCACAGCATTCCCTTAAGGAGTTGTTTACCCGAGGGCCTTACCATTTCATAGCGCGAGGGGCGTTGTGTTAAAAGAAATCATTGAAAAATATAAGTTTTGCATTTGTTTTTACTTTTGACCAAAAGCTGTTGATGTTTTTTGACCGAAATGGTATTTATGAATGGGAATCAAAGTGTGTTGAATCGGTTTTCAACCAGTGGTTTAAACCCGCCGATGCCTAGTTCTTGATAATTTACCTCGACTTCGTCCCGGTAAAATTATAAAGAACCAGGCCTCGTTGGGATTAAACCACTAGGTGAAAACCTCTTCACCACACATTGATTCCTTTATTTAGTGACTAGCCAGCAGGACCTGTTTGTCTGCCAGCTTTTTCACCTTTCATGATTGTCCATGTTTTATATATACATATGAAATATGGACATTTTCATTGACAGCTGTTCATCTTCAGTATGCAAACTAATCCTACTTTAAACCACGTGAGAGAATGTCAAATGGTCCTCAGCTGACTGTAAGTGTAAAACTAGCATTTGAGTTCCTTTTCCCATAACTTCCCTGATACACACATGTACTTCATGGAGGTAACTGAATGTAGGCAGTTGCCTCCTTTGCCCCTACACGTACTGTACATGTAGTCATTGCCTTGGTGCTCCTTGAAATGTTCCATCGGAAGTTTGCAATTTCCTCACTAGAGGTGCCCTGCCATTACCAAGGCAAACATTTCTTGATGTCCTTGCCCTTACAAAATGAAGCATTGGGCCTTCAGAAAAAGCTAATAATTGCAAAACGTTTCCTATGAATTTGAAATTATTGACTGAAACACAAACACCAAGAAATGCAATTTACCCTGATTCATACTTTGTTGAGCTTTTCAGTTAGTTGTGTTAGGCTAGTGTACATTGTGTGTGGATCTCTATGATAATGGTACCAAGAAATGCAATTTACCCTGATATTGTAAGTTGTGGTACAAAGTGTACTGAAATTCCATGCTGTGTATCGTGAGTCACCAATTGTACATTTCAGGTCAAATCCAAATTCGCCAATTTATGTCTGGAAGGAGGGTGTGTCATCAGTCATAAGAGTCTGGCCCTTCATAAATAATCTCAACTACCACTTTGCATACAGCCAGTGTGGATGTGGTCACATTAAAATGTGAGATCGATACAATAGTGGTATTACTCACTCCATAAGGAATTTGATTCCAGTGGAATGTAGGTCACTCGTCAATCTTTGTTATTTTAATCTTGAACAATTAATCCTTTGGTTTCTTGGTCAATTTTTGAATTACATTACACAATAGAAGTACTACTCTATTAACAATAAAAATGTAATCTTCTGATAGCACTTTAAATCTAATTTTTAGACTGAGGTGGTTTGAATGTAGCATACAGTATAAACCTGCCTCATTGTACGATGTCGTACTGTTCACTGTATACTGTTATCAGGGTGTTTTCAACAGCAAATTTCCTTGCATCAAAATTACAGTTTAATCTGTTTTTGATTGCCTGTTTGTTGTTTTGTTGTCTTAAAGTCAAAATAAATTTCAATTAAAAAAACCCCAATAGTAATATTGTAAAGAACATCTTTATAATGCGAGTAAACATATTGACGCCTTGCACCAACAATGCATGGGGCATCTGTACATTTATCTGCCAAGGGCTCTTGATTTTGGGTGTAAAACTGCACGTAACCCTTATTGTACAAATGTGTGTAAATCTTATTGGATCTGTTCAAAAGGCACTCAGTTGAACAGGGAAATTGGCAAAACCATAGCAAACTGTTGTGGATAGTTCCAGCCATGCGTCATGTTTTGACAGGGTAGACGCATAAATCATTTACAGTTGGTTAGCAATCAATGAGCGCATTTGTTTTACTGGCTGATTATTTTATGCCCGCATGTATTCACCCACCTGTTGTTATTACGGCAGGTTGTGAAAATGGTGGGTTGGGGTTGTCCAACATTGAAAGGTCATTATTTCAGGTCAGTTAATTGCTGCCCTCAACCCACTTCTTGGAAACGGGATAACCTCTCCTTTTTCCCAATATGTAAACTATTTCACCTCATGTGGCTAAAAACAGTTCTCTTTTGACCCCCAGAATATTTGCTTTTGTTTCCTCTGCCTACATAGCTGACAAATATTTGTCAGCATATTCATAGATTGTAGGCCCTGCCCAGTGGTGACAGTTTGCATGGTCTGTGGTTCGCTCAGGCATGTGACATTTGTCCATCCTTCACTGTCAATTCTCAATGCATTGCAATATGCCTATGGACTGTAGTTGTCCAACACCAATGAAGGTCGTTAGTGTGAAAACATTTGTAGTCTCAGCTGATATGAATTTCATCAGCTATTATGAGAGGACCATGATGGTTTGTTGTTGTGATGTCATCAGGTATAACCATGTGGATAAATACAAACAATAACAAACAATGCTACGCTTTATTTTGTAATTAAAGTCGTTTAGGTGTATCCTTAGAATTTTGGGTTTTCCTGTGGGGTTTGCTTATCAAAATATTTTTTCAAATTGTTTTATCCTGCTTGAATACAATGTCATGACCTTGCATTCTAAATAAATGTGACATCTCAAATGGAAAGATCTGGTTGCAGATATTACTTCAAATGATTACTTTATTTTTAAACATTGGATAATTATTTTAGTTTTCATGGTTTGTCTTTCTGGATATTTAGATTTTTAAAATCATTTTTATGTGTGTTGGCTACAAAGATGTAAGTAACAACACAAACACAAATGAACCTATTTCTAACATGATGAAAGGGCTTGTTTGATTTCCTGAGATCAGGCACACCAGCATTATAATTGGTCTCTGCAATTACTCAGAGTTCAGTTAGGGTGAACAATTCAAACTTCAACATGACCAGATGAGAATATATTTCAAGTGTACTGCAAGAGGTTAGCCTCCCAATCTGTGTTGGTGCCGAGGGTGTTTTCCTTTTAGCACACCAGACATGACTATCATAACAATTCAATTGTTCCATTCTTTCCTGATTTAATAGCAGTCTTTCCAAGGATACTATTGTTGAATTTTTCCCCATCAGTGAACCAGGTGTGATGAACCATGAAGGCAACCTATTCCCTCCAATGTAAAATTGATTTATAGTTTGGGCAATTCTATTAGATATGAACTTTGTGAATTCATGCAGTGTGTATGGAAAAAATGTCGTTGGTACCAAAGTGCTTTAGATCGTGAACGATTGTGCAATGTATGCATTGTAGTTTGAAGGTTGTGGACTCACAAGTGGGCGTTTGTGAACCAGAACCATAAAATGGAGTTCTTGTAGCATAATATGTACTTCAAATAGCACATAGAATTGTAGGCCTTCATGTACAGGATATTAACATGCAAAGATTTACAATTTATTCACTTTCTGTTCAAGATCCAAAAGAAGACTCATAAATAATAAAATCTTGAATCAAAATTATAAATACTATCCCTTCTAAGAACAGAATGACCTTTTTCCTGGTTTTAGTTTTGGAAGTACATATATGCTATGACATGTATTGACCCGATTGGTTGACCCTATTGGCCTTATAGTTGTGCACCTTGGAGGCAGACGCACAAATGCACACTAATGCAAAAGGCTCTCATTTTGGATTTGGCAAAAGGGTGTCAAATTTGATTGAAACTTGCTTAAAAATCTTGGTGTTCAAATGGTTCACTTACAAGTTATACATTAACCTAGACAAACATAACAGGGTGTCCAAATTTAAAACAGGGTTTCCAAAATACACCCATAAGAGACACCCCTCTTGCTAACACTTTGTCTGCATCTACAAATTCAAGTATATACTGTACATCTGCATATATTAGAATTACTCCTTGTCATTTCTTTCCTACAATTACTCTACTGTACATGTAGATCGGATTCAAAAGCAAACATCTTTTTTGCATTTTTTAAACAAAACCTTTGCTCTGGGGAGCAATTTCTGGCAACAAATTAAACTTTCTCCATCACTGGCTTTATACCAAGCATCTCTCATGTCTCACTTAATTTTGTCATGATGTGTCGCCTCACCACAAGTGTCTCTCGAGACAAAAGCTGGCACGTTATAATTATTATTATCATAACTGGCATCAAATTAAAGCAACATTGAAAATTGGATGCATGAATTTGTGGCCCTTGGTTTTTTTCCTCCTGACTGCATCCAGCCTTGGGAGCAAAAAAAGAAAATGCTAATGAACCCTGCAGGATTCCTAAGATGTTAGTGAGAGCAGGGCTCGAATTCACAAAGCACTAAGATTCATCCTAAGATGAGGTGTCAGTATCACCATAGTGATGTGTATTGTGGCTTCACACTTTGCAATTAAGATTGATACATAAATAGTTAAGATTTTCATGTGACATTGACTTCTAGTCAAGTCAGTTCAATCATGCCTATAAGAAGGTACATTCGCGATTATGAATTACTATAATCGCATACATGTGTACCTGGCTTGGTACGTTGTGAAGGCGATAAAGACAGTTTCCTCAATGCCCTTGGTCATACTGCCTTGGTGTCCCTTGAAATGATCTCTAGATCTTTTGTATCACCAGTATCACAACTGACTATTGAGAACTGACGTCTTGAGCTAAGACTACTGAATGTTGATAAAATCTAATCACATTTCACGATCACCTCTGAGTCTAAGACTATTCAGTTCACCCATTGGGATTGGAATAATTGCAATGGATTTCATTTGAATTGCACAATGCCAGTGAGGAGGGAATCAGTATCTTGAAAGTAATCACTACTGAATAGTAGCCTTGCAAAGGTGTTGGAAATGGTTGCTTACGGCAAAACACCCATAGAGTAAAATGGTCATTTGTTTAAAAATACAGTTAGGAAAAACCCAGCTGTCAGGAGTTGCAGAGAATACATGTACTACTCGTAATTAGGTGGTCCTTGTGGTTTGTAGTGGTACCTGGGCTTGATTGCACAAAGCATAACGATTAATATTTCAAGATGACTTGTCAGTATTACCATAGTGATTTGTATTGTAACATCACACTTTGCTTAGCAACTAAGTTTGATTTGTAGTTAAGATCAATCTCAGCTTTTTGTGAAATTGTTCTCTGGTATTTATTTTAGGCAAAAGAGGCAAATTACCTTCATGCCACTGGTCAATGCCTTTGTGCCCCCTGAAATGTTTTAGTAGAACTCAACAGTTCCCCCGTTGAGGCGACTAACACCATTGAAGGAAAAACCTGGTACTGTTGGTTCTAAAATGAACCAGTGGTTGTACCGACACTACTAAAAACAGATTTTTACATGGTGCTACTGCAAATCTCACCTACATTGTACATGTTATTATACGACCCACTTTTCAAAGTTTCCAGTCCTATTTTTCAATTTTTGTTTTTGTATACAATTAGGCCTACCAGTTTGAAATGTTTACTTTTAACTAACTCATTCTGTTTACCATTTGCAGGGCTGCCAGCAATCGGAAGATTAAGGAGCAAGTTGCCATGGAGCTTAGCTTCGTCAACTCTAACCTCCAGCTTCTTAAGGAGGAGCTAGCGGAGATCAACAGTGAAGTTGAGGCTTATCAGACAGATACATTCCTGAGGAGTGTCCCTCTTATTCCACTGGGGCTGAAGGAAACTAAAGATATCGATGTCAACTTGGTGTTTCAGGTGAGGTATTTTAAGCCATGATTGCTGACCCCCCTCCCCTCCCCTTCCCCCTCCCCTCCCCCCATGGTAACAATGTCCAGTGAGTTGACCAATAATTTATACAATACAGTTACCATGATAGTGTTGGCTGGCACACATGGATAGTAAATGAAGTTTTATTCTATCATAAAAAACCGCAGCAGATAGAACTGGGTTAGCACCCAGGATTGTTCAACACTGTGCAACACTCTGGACCCAAATTTGTATTTTTGGCGGAAGCATTATCTTCATTTTAAAAGCCCTACTTCTGTGCAATCTGGAGCATTGTTGGGTTTTTCTCTTGATTATTTTGGTGCATGTTTAAATTTTAAAATGTGTACATTACATATTAGGTGCTTATTCTACAAAATTGTCTTGTTTAGGCACGTAGTTTGTGTGTATCGCCCCCGATAGGCTATAGCTTGTGCGTTGGTAAAAACCTAGACAGTAAGAGGGGTGACTGTGTGCTGAAATAGCCCCTAATATTTACAATTTTTCAATTAGTCAAAAGCCTTAGATCATTGAATACAACGCAAAGCTACTCGGGGGAAAATTAAAAGTGAACCATCTGTTTCCACTTAATTGAAAAAAACAAATCAATCGATAGCAAAGGACCTGATTTGAAGAGGTCAATTTTTGTAAATTGATTCCCGACAGTAATGCTCTTTTCACTGTAGCCATGACTCTATAAAAAAATAATGCGGAGAACACGAAACTGTCAGGAATTTTTGTTTTGGTGAGCAGACATGGCAGATGTGTCGACTACAGAGAGAGTACTTCATTGCAAGATCTTGATACTGCATTAATAATTTGCAGTGAGGTCTATTTATATTTGAACTCTATCTTATTGATTCTATCGCTTGGGTTCGTGATGGTAAGAACAAAGCGCCGCAATGCAAAATAAATCCAGGCGTATTTGTGGGGGAAGGGAATGTTCATTATGTACACTGTTTGTTTGTTGCTTAAATTTACACTTTACGTCAATGGATGTTTGCTTTATTTTATGAATTATGTTTTCGTACGTCAAATGAAATTCTAAGGCCTGCATGTTTCTCAAGAGAACTGTGCAGAATATTATTACAACATTGGGTCAAAATAAGATTTCAAGGGACAGGTTTCCATTTTAGAAGTAATGATTATATCTAGAATTAGTGCTACGTTTGTAACACACAGTGGTGTAGACTGTATGGGTAAAGCCAGAATAAATATTCATTATCCTATTGCAAATTTCCATCTATTACATCTAGAATTGTTGTATTTATACGTGTAAATTGGTCAAATTGCTGTTTTGTGTTTACAGGATTACATTCTGGAGCATTATAGTGAAGATGGTGCAAATTACGAGGCAGAAATCCAAGAATTCATGGATCTCAGACAGGTACTTAAATAAGAGAGAAAACCCCTCAAGGTGCCATTAGTCAGGTTACTTATGGACAAATAAATACAACACACCAGACACAACACCCCCAAACCATGCCCAAACTGTCTACAAATATGTTGAGTGCACTGAAATGGGGTGTCATTCATGGCCAAGAGGTTGAGCATACCAAATTCATGTTCTGGTGGTTAAGTGGGGGTAAGGTTGTGGGTTTGAGTCCCAGTCATGACATAAGTGTCATTTTACAAGAGGCTTTTACCATAACTGCTTCTTTTTATCCCATGGGGGTATAAATGGACACCTGCAAGGGTAGAGGTTGATATTGTGTTTGAAGGTGCCTATTGGATGAGTGCCACTGCAGACCAGGATGTACATGTAGTACTCCCCATAGAGCTGAGATAAGAGAAGAAAACAGGAATTATTGTGCCAAAGATCAGGGCAACTTATTTGAAACGCATTGATGCATTATAAATTGTAAATTGTGCTGTAAGTTACTAGTAATTGTTATTTTAATTTTTGTTAGTATACATGTACACGAATGCTGTTGCACAAGGAAGTAAGTTTGGGGGCTTTTTCTCCACTGTATGGGGGAGTGATGGGGTAGAGGTGCAAGGTGCTTATGATTGATGGGCGAGGATGGGGTGGTTACTAGAAGTTGTGTCCATGAATGTTTGACATTTTCTGATCTCTTTTGTACAAAATTATGAAATGAGTGTTATTGTGAAGCCATTAAATGTCTCCATTGGGCACTGCTCAGCTGCTATAGCTTTTCTAAATACTAAATGTTTATTTAGAGCTTCTTTACACAAACTATGTTTGAAGAAATCATTAAAACTGCAATGGTTGTATACACAGTCTGTAGGGGTATTAACAGAGATAACAAGTCATTCCACTCACTCAGGACAGTTAAACCCCTGGCGTTGTCCATTTATTTCCCACGAAGGTCCATGTGGACACGCAATGAAATGTACTTTGGTCTCTGATTATAAAATAATATCAGAGGTTGATAAAATCCTGAGGTGCAAACAGCCTGTGCAATTAATGACCGTTCTGGGTCCTTGTAGTTTTTGTCTATCACCACATTGTACCCACTTGGGATTCTGATGGGGCTTATCATGGATTGTGAATAGTGGTAACTTTACCGCTCTATCTACCAGGGGCCAAGTGTCGTGTACAAGAGTTTCTACTCTGGACATACATGTATAAAATACAATAATCCGAACAGAGGCTGAGCGCAGCTAGGCATTTCGTGTGGACATTGTCACTTGTGACTTGACTGACCTGCAAAATGTGACTTGACTTGACTTGAGCAAAGATGACTTGTGACTTGACTTGACTTGAGTAAACACATTTATTTTTGCAATAGCCTTTAGTATTTCTTTATGTATCAACTAAATTTTGCTTCTTCACATCTCTATTAACTTTTACTTCTCTTTTGTCTTCATCTCAAAGCGCTCAGAGACTTTTCTGTGATTGTGATTGCGCTATAAAAAATGGCTTATTATTATGATTATTATTTAACATAATTGGTTACAACGCTATAATCATGGAGCAATAGACTAGTTTATTGCTCCATGATATGACCAACTGTCTACCCTTAAACCGTGTTATATTTATGCTATGAATGGTTCCTCTGAATATAAACAGCCTTTGCCCATAACACTTAAATGTAAATATGGTAGGTGTATGTACTTGAAGGCATTGAATCATTCGTGGGGACCTGAGCAATTTGTAGACTAGAGCCAGCCCTGCAAAATAATGGACTGTGAAAATACAGTGAAAGTATATACGGTACTCCACACCATCATGGACTAACACAATCACTCCTAAACATGTGACTACAATGTAGATGCTTTTAAGGTATACAAGTCTTTGACATATAGAGCCTCTCATAGCATTATACCATTCACTGTTTCAATATGTAAATCCCTTCCTCAAACTCTGCTTAAGACTAAAGCCCAGCTCAAGCAGAAAATGCCAATATTTGTTTTGATATATTTTTTCCTGCTTACCTGCAGGCAATGTGAACCCCGAAGCAGACTACAGAGGGGGTGGATTTGTTATTTATATTTGTTTTGATATATTTTTCCTGCTTACCTACAGGCAATGCGAACCCCAAAGCGGACTACAGAGGGGGTGGATTTGTTATTTGAATACTACAACCAGCTCTACTTCATTGAGAATCGATTCTTCCCACCAGATAGACATACCAGTATATACTTGACTTGGTAAGACAATGAGGGTTTGAGGTGTCCAATGAGGACAAGGTTAAAACTGACAGGGGTGTCATCTTTTTGAAATAGGGGTTGGGCACATACTGGTTGCTACTAAACTGTTTGCATTAACAAAATGAGAAAACAATAACAATTTCTACACATGCAGGACTCAATTTGTTGGTTAAAAACTCAACAAGACTGCAGGGTTTGCAGCACATCAATATGTTTACTGGAACAAAACATTTGATATAAGACCAAGTTCAAAATGAGAAAGAAATATCTACACACAGTATTACAATTAAAGTGTTTTTATTAGAAACATAGAGGAAACTTCCTTCATCTTTGTTGAAACAAACACTTTTTTGGTCATAAATTTACTGGCAAAAACTTTTTGGCCTCGTACGTTTCAATCCCTGACATGTCCTGTATTTTGTCAACCCGCACAGGGCAAAAAGAAATTGCTCTTGAATTGGGTAAAACAAATTTCTCATAACCTTAACAGAAATCTTTTAACTTTTAAATAAGTATTATAATTTTTTTTTTTCTTCTTTCCTTTGTATTTTTGAAGTATAATGTTTGTTGTGTATTTTATGTAAAAAGGTCAAATAAATTTCCCATCGGGGGGACACCAAAGTTTAACTGAGTTTAGTTGAATTGAATTGAAGAATAGAATTGGTTTGTTTAATTCATCTTGCTATTCTATTGTTTTAATTACTAATAAAAAAAACTAATTGAAGAACGAAGTTTTTGTTCTAATAATGTAGCTATTCGGATTTTTTAAAGGAAATCATTGAACTTTTTTCCCCTCTGAAAGGTACGACGCTCTGACCGGCATCCCTTCAGTGCAAAGATCCATCGCCTTTGAGAAGGGTAGCATCTTATTCAACGTCTGCTCCCTCTACACCCAGATTGGTGCCCGACAGGACCGCAGTGAGCTCGAAGGCATCAAAGAGGCTATTGTTAATTTCCAGAAGGCTGCAGGTGGCTTCCGATACCTTGGGGAGAACTTCAGTCATGCACCCAGTATGGATATGAGTGCACCGGTGCTAGACATGCTCGAGGCTCTGATGGCGGTAAGGGACACTGTTTCAAATACATCTCTTTGGGGATCCACTGAATTTCCCTATGTGACCTACGACAGCACACATTAACAACACATTTTGTAGCGTGTTGTGGCCAATTGGTATAAGAGTATTGGGCTCACGCTCTGGTGTTTCTGAGCAGCTGAGTGTGGATTCTAGTCGCGGTGTCTCTGAGCGAGATAATTTACATAATTACTGAAATAGAAACTTTGATTGGCTGTTATTTTCCCGCTTCTTTCTGGATCCTTTCCTTAATCCCTTTCCCCCTCTCTTTTTCTATAAATGGATATGTATTTGTTTGTACTTGTTTTATGCCTCTGAAGAAGGCCCGGATTGGATCGAAAGCTAAGGCCATCTACCCTATTCATTATAATAATATTGTTTATAATAATTTGTTTTTCTCTTATAGGGTCAAGTTCAAGAATGCATTTTTGAGAAGCGAGTACTTGGAGGCATCGCTGAAGACATCCAGACCAATTTTGAAATTGCCCAAGAAGCAGCAGTTGTAAGTGTCTCTATTTATTCGAGCTTCAGATCCAAAACTACTCCCAATAAAACTGTTGTACCTTGTGTTCAATACTGATTGTCATCAAATTTTTATGAAAGATTAACAACAGTTTTCATGGCAATACAAAGTACAGCTATTGGGGTCGATCCTAACAGGTGTTCCATAGTTTTTGGCACTGTTAGACGGTCACACTCGGTGTCAGTTACTATTTTGTTATCATTCTTCTTCTTCTTGTAGGTTTCAGATGCTTATGGGAAGGTCCACCGACTGATGATGCATCCCAAAGTCAAAGATTACATTCCATATTCCTGGATATCCATGATGCTGGTCAAGTCACAACACTTTAAGGCATCATCACACTACTATGCAGCTATGGGGTACACAGATACAAGTAAGCTTTATTGCTGCCGTTTTACTAAGTGACAAAATATCTTGTTCCATGTTCACTGGCAGTACAGTATAACACGTTGATAAAGTACACCTTGAGGCCGACCCAATCTTGAATCAAGAATTCTTTTCAGTATTTGTTATTCTCATTCATTCTCATTTATCACTTTAGAATCCACCTACGACCAATCAACACTCGAGAGGGTCTTCCCTTCCATCTACCTTGAGTCCAGAGCTCTACAAGTACCGAGGACGCAAGAAGAACGCAAGAGACTAAGCAAGGCACACATCCGCCAGGCGCTGATGCTACATGAGGAGGCACTACGGGTCCATGGACTCTCTAAGATGCTGAGGAAGATTGACACTCTGGAGGAGGTTCTCCGACAGTCACATGACCGCTCTATGGTACGCTACACTGAGCTGGATGAGGAGGATGACTTCTTTGAGATGATGGACGTACCAGAAATTAGAGGTTGGTCTCTTTTGTTTGTTTGATTCAGTTACCGGCAAAGTATACCTTTGGTTTTGGGGAATGTTCAATTGTTTTAATCCTATATATATGTACATGTATACAATGAAACAATTTTTTTGAAAATTCCAGCCCCTTTTTTGAGATATATCCCCGATAACCCGGATCAAATAATATGTCTACGCTGTCAAGGCTGTATTTACTAATGGATTCATTTCTGGATTAATATTAAGGTGAGACGCAACAGGTTCCCAAACCAACACCACCAGACTTCACCATTGTCAAAGTCAAGGACATCTTCCATACATTGGTAAGTAATGGTAACCCAAACCAAGATTGACCTATTCAGGTCATAGTTCATAAGGTCACTTTAATATTAATCAGGAGTGCTCACATAGGAAGTGTGTGACTCTTTGGGTGTATAGTCCATCATTGGTGTTTTGGAAGAGTAAATTAATGCAAATTTTCCAGTTGTCAGCAAACACCACCGTGTAGAATTCACAAATGATGTGGTCTTTTTTCCTAATCAAACACAGGATTAAGACGAGCAAAAAAAGAAAAATAGAAGACTTTTGATCTCAGGCTGTGCTCCGTGGTCATACATTGTAGGTTGGTCTAGCTGGCTGCTCCAGGCACTCTTGCATTCTAGCAGCTCAAACAGGCTGTAGCTAGCAGCATCATTCACAATTCAGCTTCTCAGCTGCATGTGAGGATGATTAGACTCCCAAATTAAGATTAATCATTATATTATAAGAACTAAACACCAAACTGATTTGTTCATCTTTCTCACTGTAGGGTCCTCTTGCAATCTTCAATGCAAGAAATAATTGGTCAGCACCACGTGTGGTTGACATCCAGCGAGGCATGGAAGGGTTTGGTTTTACAGTCAGAGGGGATTCTCCTGTCATCGTTGCAAGCGTTGATCCTGGTTATGTCGCTGCGGTAAGTTTCATATTTGAATACAATAGACCTTAAGTATATGCTGACATTTGGGCTGAGTGCCCTAGCCTAGAGGTCAAAAGGAGGTGGAACGGAATAATGATCAGAATGTAGGAGGTTGATCATATGTAGCTGATTTTGTGAATGTGGTTTTATTTGATGTAACAGGCCAGTGGCGTTAAAGAAGGTGACTTCATCATCGGAGTGAATGACGACAGCGTCAAGTGGGCTAAACACGGTGACGTGGTCAAACTCATTCTGGGCTCGCAACGTCTTAGAATCGAAATTGTAACTCCTCTCAGCACAGACTTCCTCCACCCTCAGGACAAGCGTCGATTAAACTCCAGCGACTCGGCCGGGTCGAGTCAGATGGATCTTAATGAATCCATCGCCTCTGGGTCTTCCACGTCAGAGAGACGGCAACAACCTTCACCAAAAAAGGCTGCCAAGGAGAACCCCAACGGGGTCAAGAGTCCAGGGAGAGGAAAGGGGTCTGAGATCAGTAAAGGTAGTCTTCCAAAGGGGGTGTCTATGAATGGGAAAAGTAACGTAGGAACTGGGAAGAAGAAGGATAGGGCGAATAAGGGAAAAGGTTCCGATAAGGAAGGTGCAAAGAAGGCAAGAGGGGTGCTACACAGCAAGGCAGGGCTTTGGTAAAATGTTGCTGAGTTGGTTTAGTTTTATCTTTGCAGCACAAATTAACCTCGCCAAACACCTATCCAATTACCATTATTGTGTTCAAGTTACCTTAGCAATTCATCACGCTGTGAACATTTTTGTCAGTAAGGCTTGCAAAGTGAAAGTTATTTATTTCCTGCAACTCATTCCAAGTCACTGTTTTATTTTAACTTTGTATCTACAGGATTATCATTTGAGATTGTAAATCTTTTTATAGAGTAATTGATTTTTTTTTTTAACAGATCACCATCATTTTTTTAAATCTAGGTTTTGTTATCAAATTTAACAAAAATTACCATGTCTCATAAATTTAAGACTTTCAATGAACGGAATTGTGCAAACGCTATGAATCTTTTAAGGCATAGCTCTATTCATTCCCCTAAGTGGAATTCCCCCATTCTCCAGTTTTTATAATTTAACAATGTTTTAAAAGATTTTTTGAATTTCTTTTTTAATGAAAGACTTTTTTTTAAATAGCATAGTCCGAGTGTTTGGTGCTACACAATATGACTAAAACTTACAAGTTATTCTTGGGATAAAAAATAAGAACTACCGTGTAAAATCTTGTTTTTTAAACACAATAATATTTTTAAAGCTTTTTTAAACTTAGCAAATTAAATTGATTTTTTGTGTGTGAATGAATTTTGTTGTGGGGTTTCAATAACCATTGTGAGAATTCTATGGCAACAAGAGGCTGACGTCAATATATTTCTCTGGAGATTGGGTATACAATCATGAAATTTAGCTTTCAGATGGACGTATTTGTCTTGATCATTATCACCCGTACTTAGTCTTTAATGTTCATCAGGTACTTTCCATTTTTCTTAAACACAAGTAATCAGTAGCTTTGATTTTCCTTTCCTTCATTGTTAAGTTTCATATTTGTCATCCATATTTCAAGTGAAACACAAAAAGATTTTTTTTTTTTCTCAAAAACTGTTGTGAGGACCATCGGCTGAAGAAAAGAAATAAGTAAAGTTAGCTTCTGTTGTGGAAATAGAAAAACTCAGTATTATCTGTACATGTATATATACAAACGTAGTCAGCACAGATTTTATACATGTTATTTTTTTGAAGCGATATTTTGTAATATACGTACTGGTCAGAAAAAGGAGGAAGTGAAGAGAAAATGAATTTTGTGAGATTTGAAGTGGAAGCTGGAAGCTGGGAGTGTTCTTCTGGGGGAAACATTGTAAATTAACACTTAAAAAAGAGTTCAGAGATTTTATATTTAAATTATAACAGATTCATTCCAAACAATAGTATTTTGTGTATTTGGCTTCGTATCCTAGAGGTTTCTAACTGGAATGCAAAACAGCGGTAAATGTTCACTTAAATTGTTTTCAAGCTATTATTGTTAATAACGTCTGCTCTGACTATAAGGTAGTTTTTGTATGGATTTCTTAAAACTGCTTTTGCATATTTTGGAGCTCCTGTTAAATGATTTAGAGTGGTCTTCAGAGTTACTGTTTGCCAACAGAAAATTCATTGTTCAAGTAAAATGTTTCTATGTTGATGTTGATTTTTTTCTTTCCTTGTTTAAATTTCTACACATTTTTAATTACCTGTTAAACTGCAATTAATAACCTTTTAGTACTTAGTGGACACTAGCATACATTCCTAAAAACAGATTGATCCGTTTTTAAATTTGTATTCACTGGTTTTATTCAATGTGTACTTGCAATGCAAAATGTAACAAATAATCGGTGGACCAATTTACAAAGTATCTTACAGGATTTACACTCACACACAACATTGTCCAGCATTCTCAAGTCGGCTTACTCTCAAGAAATGTTTTGCAGGAACCCAATCTGGGTTTCTTCTAATTGATAATTAGAAAGGGGGTATTCAAACAAAACTTGTTGACTGGAATGAATCATTATCCTGATACTAGAGTTATGAATTTACAATTAACAAACATAGCCATTAATATTATTCTTAACGTATGAAGTCCCATTGTTATTACATTTCCTAAACTTCCACTGTATAATCAAATTAAATCAACCGATGGAATCGTATAACTGATCTTGACATAAATAATTGTTAATCATTCAAGGAACCAAATCCCAACTTCATAGAGCTGCTATAGCAGAAAATTATGTCAACAATTCTATGCTTAGCAAAAATAAGCAGAAAACCATTTTAAAGATAGTACATGTACATGTGACTTGTTATTTTGGTTGGTACCCTTAAACATGATTTGGTTGTGCTTAGCTACTTTTTGTGCTTCAGTAAGCACAGAACAATGTTGCTTACCGGATTAAGATTACCAGGCAAAATACCGTTCCACATGTACTGTCTGTGACTGCTTCTCAAGTTAAAGAAAATTTTGTTAAAGCACAATTTTCTGCTTAAACAATTCTATAAAGTTGAGACCCGATTTCCGATTCCCATTTCCCCTTTTGTAATTTGATATACTCATTTATTCAAAAAACATGCACAAAACACCTGTATGATATAATCAAGTTATTAATGACATGTATTCCCTATGAATGAATTTGAATTACTAGAACTGTTTGATATGGAAGAGAAGATGCTGATTATATATTTATAGCAAGTGTGGATTTGAATGGTAAAAAAGGCTGTAACAATTGTAAATAGTCAATAAATGTATTATTTTGATATAATAAATTCTGCATATTATATGCTCACATTAAACTGGTTGCTCTTTTTTGGGGGTTCCTGAATAAATAAGTGCAATTTGTAATTATGTTATGACACCTGAGCCCTTGCACCAATGTAGCACCAATGTAATGCCAATGTAACACCAATGTATTTGTCGTTTGTTTAGATGATCTTCCCATCAAGGGAACTCCGCAAACTCACACAAGGTGGTATAAACACCCAGCTGGCAACAGCCAATCTCTCTCATACAAACATTGGTTTAACATCTATGATTATATAAAGCACAAATCAAGAAATTGTGATTGAGTAACTAGACGACAATATTTATTCTAGTCGCTGTGAAAATCAGAGGTTAGCTCCAATGTACATGTAACACCAATGTAACACCAATGTAACATCAGATTACTGTCTGTACGCTCATGTTAGGAGTCCAATTGCAGGTATGGTTAAAGGCAAAGGTGTACATGACTGAGTGGACGTACTAACAGCTCCGGATTTCGGCGATATTTTAAAAACGCTACTGTCTTTTGAAAGGAGATATTCACAGGTTAGTTTAAAACAATTGAAAGGTTCCTAAAACCAAAGGACTACTTTGCCTTTAAGCGTGTGAACACCATGTGGCATTAAAGGCACACTACACACATGGACATTGAATCCCAAAATGGCGCAACCAAAAGTATTGTGAAAATGACATCAGGTTAGTATGACGATATTTACAGACCAATGTGTAAACTTTCAAGTTATGTAATGAAAGATTTTAAAACTTTGCGTTGAGAGTCTTGAGTGTGTTTTTAATGGAACACCTTTTTGATAAGGTACGGGCAGATGATATCTGAGACTTCAATTTCTCCTTGATGATGATTAAGATCCTTTGACTTTCTTTCCAAGTTGTGCCATTAGGTCCCACTGCTCTGGTGTAACCTGCAACAGGAGAATGGGCACAATTTACATACACGTATGAGAGATCACAAGGCCATGGAAGGCCACGTCAAGGCGAGGTCTACACTTGGATGATTTTGGTTATTGACCCAAATCAACTGCCACCAGAGGGACGGTTCCACCTTCTCCTGGGGCTGAAACAGGGTTATCCCCTTCACAGTCTGAAAGGATGTAGGCTTGGGTATACCATCCACTAGGGTGGATTAGAAAGCACGACATTCCCAACTTTTTACCAAGCAATTATGATAAAAGTGCCTTACTCAAGGGCACATGTGTCATGACCAAGGTTCAAACCCACACTGTTTGCTGACAAACACCAAAGTGTGGGTCTGGTGAACTAGACCACTCTGCCACAACACTCTACACAAAAAGAGAAGTACTTCAACACTGCTTTCTTCTTGCATGTATTTGTTTGAAAATTAATTAACCCACCGAAATATTAACAATATTTCAATTTCCGTGTGCTAGCTTGCTAAATGGTCCTCAAATCTTTTAACTGAGCCTTTTTTTTTTAGAACCCCCCCCCCCAAAAAATACAGCTTTGTATCTCTTGTTTATATTTACCTGTTTTAACTGGTTGAATTCCCCAGCAGCAAAAGGCAGCTCCCCACCGTCAAAATCAACGCAGGAGCCATTCATCCAGCTGGCATAGTCGCTGACCATGTAGGTAGCAAGATTTGCAATTTCTTCCACTTCCCCGAACCTTCCTGTAGGTATACCTTGTCTCATGCTCTCAGCAAACTGACCAGTGGGATCCAGTCGGCCAAATGCTCCCTGCAATGGCACAAAATAAAGACTGTTGGCGTTATTATTGTGTCTTATGAATGCTTATTATCCACTTTCCTTTCTCTAAAATCACTACACAGGAAAGGTGTTATTGACTGCGCCACTTTGGTGATTGGGGGTTCTTGAATGCGGATAACTAATATCCTTATGAATTTAGTATCGATTGTGATAAAGGTACAGAACAAAAAGTACAGATCAAATCTATCTGACATCATCATCTTATAATATTGAGTTAAAGTCATTGTTTGTTATACAAGTGCACATTTTAGGCAAAAAGGTGTTTACCAGTTACCATAGGTGTAATTTGACTTCCAAAATGATGAGTTTGGCCGACAGTACCTGCATGTGAGGGTGGTGCAGGGGGACAGTGTAGTAAACAAAACATGTAATGAGGATCAACTAAAAGGAATCAAGGGCTGTTAGAGCAGCAGTAACTATTCCACATATGAAAACTTGATGAATGTTTACCTTTGTGTAGATTGGTCCTGGTGCTATGCAGTTAAATCTCATACCAAGCCAACCCCATTCTGAAGCTAGTGACCTGAAACACAAACCGAGTATAGGTTTCATACGTTAGTGGATTCTGTGCTTTTGGGGGAATTACTTCAAGATTCTTTATTGGCATTCTGGTGTTGTCAAAGAGTAGCTTCATTTCTTTCTTGGTCACTTAAATTATAAAGGGCTTCATGCTGCGTATGGGACATTTGTAAGCTGTAGGTCCAGTGTGTTTTGTAATGCACATAAGATAACCTAAAACATGTGTTGGTAACAGATTGTGACGCATCACGCTGAAAACCCTTATAAGATGTTTTATAAATGGGTGTGATATAATGAATGCTTTGAGATGAACTTCAATGCATTTCATAAGAATCGTGTATCACCACTATTATTATTCGATCAGTTTCATATGCTAAATGGGTTCTCCAAAAGAACATATCACTTCTTACCAAAGTTAGACTTTACAATTTAGGAATCAACTCACTGCATGAGGGTCTGGACTCCTGCTTTGGCTGCAGCGCTGGGTGTGACAAAAGCTGAACCATAATGTGTGTACGTCGTTGTGATTGCTAAGAAATTAGCTCCTGTAGAAAGAGGGAAGGTATTGTCAGGTTTGGGTTTTTGTGGAAAGACTGACCTTAAGTTGGAGGATAAGAGTTGAGGGTAGAGGGTTTGGAGGTAATAATAACAACAACAACAACAACAACAACAACAACAACAACAACAACAACAACAACAGCAACAGCAACAGCAACAGCAACAGAAACAGCAACAGCAACAGCAACAGCAACAGCAACAGCAACAGCAACAGCAACAGCAACAGCAACAGCAACAGCAACAGCAACAGCAACAGCAACAGCAACAGCAACAGCAACAGCAACAGCAACAGCAACAGCAACAGCAACAGCAACAGCAACAGCAACAGCAACAGCAACAACAACAACAACAACAACAACAACAACAACAACAACAACAATAATAATAATAATAATAATAATAATAATAATAATAATAATAGTAAGAGGTAGGTGGATTGGGGCGTGGTACTTTCCTCACCTTGTTTAGCTGCGACCAGCCTTTTCCCAATATCTAAGGTCACATTAAAGGTGCCATTCAACACGATGTCAATCACACTCTTTACAGCATTCGAGGACAGACGTTCTGTCGGGGAGATGAAATTCCCGGCAGCATTGTTAATGACAATGTTGGGCAGGCCGCCAGTCTGCTCCTGGAATTGGTCGACGGCAGCCTTGACGGCAGCGGCATCACGGACATCAGCTGCAAGCGGTATGACCGTATTGCCAGTTTGGTTTGAGATTTCTTTGGCGGTCTTCTCGAGTACCTCCAGCTTCCTGAACAATTTAGGAACCAGATTGTGGTTATTTTTAGTGTGCACTCAGCAAGTTCTAAACTAAATGCAGATTATGAAGGTTGCCTGTTCAGAGACCTTCCGGAGTTCATTAAATGAGTTTTGGAACCACCATCTCCTCAAGATATTGAAGGAGTAAGGAGTAAGCTCCTTGCATCCTTTAGTAATTTGGTACTATATCAATCAAAATCAAAACTTTCAATATGGAAACATTAAGTTTTGGTTTCAGTACAAACCTGCTCATTATTGCTACTTTAGCCCCAAGCGAGGACAACGTTGTAGCCATTCCCTTTCCTAGTCCCGTTCCTCCTCCTGTGATAAATGCTGTCTTGCCGTTGAATGTACCCGGGGGTAACATAATGTCCTTCCTGGCCGCTAGGTTTGGGTATTTGTCTTCGGACCAGGCTGTGGCTGATCCATGAATACATCTCTGCTGGAATGTGGTTGTTCTTTGGACGACCTATAATGAAATATATATAAAAAAATTATCATGTACTCTTAGAGTATTAATTTATATTTTTGCTAGAACTGGCGAGTATACAACCCTGGGCAATCATAGATCTTGGAAAGGCTTTTTTTACACATATGAACTTCTACCCTCGCAGCTACCCATTTATACCTCTGTTATTAGTTGCGATAACACAACCCTCCTGCCGACGGCGTAGCCGCAGGCTCCGCAGTCGGCAGGAGTGTTACATTATTGCAACTAGTCCATGTTCTATACAGTGTTCTAGGTAGGAGTAGCCCACCCAGCCATGGTCTAATAATATTATTAAAACAAAAAAAAACAAAAAAAATGGGAATGGTCTACACTCTCCAAAATCCAATGACTTAATTATTAAAGGAACACGTTGCCTTGGATCGGTCGAGTTGGCCTTTGAAAAGTGTTTATAACCCTTTGTTATAAAATGCAATGAATTATGATTAGAGAGATATTTCAAAAGTAGAATACAATGATCCACACAAGTATCACTCAAAATTGCATGGGTTTCTTTTTACCGTGTCGACTAACACGGTCGGCCATTATGGGAGTCAAATTTTTGACTCCCATAAATGGCTGACCGTGTTAGTTCACAAAGTAAAAGGAAAACCACGCAATGTTTAGGCAAATTTGTGTGGATCATCGTATTACTACTTTAAAAGTATCTTTCTAATCATATGCATTTTATAACAAATGGTTACAAACGCTTTTCAAAGACCAACTTGATCTACTCCTAGAACTATTTTGGTTTCGTCCGGCTATCGTCTCCCGTTACGGGAGACGATAGCCGGACGAAACCGAAATAGTTCTAGGAGTAAACTCGACCGATCCAAGGCAACGTGTTCCTTTAATAATAAAAACCAGAAATTGAAATTTGTTGACGACATGCGGAAGATTATCCAAAAGTTCTCCAAAAAGGAATTCCACGAACCAAAGCTAGAAAATAATTAATTGCAGATGAAAGTGGGCGTGCTGTTTCAAAGACAGAAGGAGGCCAGGGGCCGATTTCACAAAGATCTCAAATTGATCGTAACTTCAAATCAATCGTAGTTGCTAAGTAAAGTGTGATGTCACAATACAAATCTCTATGGTGATACTGAAAATTTGTCTTGCGATGAATTTTATTGCTTTGTGAAATCGGCCCCAGATTTCGCCTGCGTCCGTAAACTGGACACAATAAACTTTTTCAATGTTTTCAGTTAATTACAATTTTGTAAGCACATCTGGGAAGATGCCAGATACGGTGGAACTAGTCTTACCTCGAAAAGTCTAGAATTCTTCAACATACTGCCCACTGTCACGATTTGTTTCGTACTATTTAGGGATGCCATCCTGAACGAAGTGAAGAGAGTTGGATTTCTGTTTCCAACAACTTGTTGTGCAGAGCGCCCTCAAGAGTCGGGTTGCAATAAGTGGCGCGCCAACTAAAATAAAACATGCGGAACTCTGAACTGACTGGACGCGCCCTTGCCTTGGGCCATTCCTTGGTTCTTCCACACCAACTTCTTGAGGGTATCATGGAGGTAGATGGATACATACAGGTATGCAACACTTGTTTAGCCGAGTATTATTTCTGTAGTAAATATTTAAGCGGAAATTTAAAAGGTTACATAATTTCATTTTGTGCTGCTCGTCGCTGAGTGACTAACTGGTAATAATATTAATACTATCTAATAGTATTAGTAAATCCCCAAATATTTTGTATTCAAAGGAGTATATTATTAGAATGTTAATAATTATTTTCGTGAGTTAAAACAAACCCTTGTGTTTTAATGTGTGTAACTTATTTATTAGGCGGCTCTACCGGTTGTACTACTGTAGCTGCCCAAGTCGGAAATCCTCCATTTGTGTATACATATTTTGAATTCGAACATAATTTTTATATGATCCTTGACTGTCACAATAACTTTGTAAATGTTATTACATTTCAATCATCCAGATTCCATGGGCGAGACTTTATTGAGTAGGGCCTATTGTTAATCTAAAATGAATTATAATTAATAAATGCTGGTATATGAAGCTAAACGACCTATTATATTATTATAACTGTACTTCAAATATTCCAGCTTAGCCAGAAACTGTAAGCTAATTTGGTATCGTTTGTATTTGTTTACAAGGCCGTACAAAAACAGAGTGCCCACTATTTGTACGGGCTTACAACGGGAATTTGAAAAAAGACCCGGATCGCTTTTACAGAGCTGTGTACTATTAATAGCGTTGCTTGAGCATCTTTCAGGGAAGGCACTAAATACTAAACTCCAGAGCGGTTCGGCCCATCGGAGAATACCCGAGCGAGAATGACCTTATGACGTCATTTTGAATATGCTTGCATCTTTTAGACATGAAAATATTAACAACCAGGTCCTAGTGGTTAGTACACTCTTATGTAACAATTCCCCAAACCTGCTGCTACAAATGTACTTTAATATAGAGGTCTGAAGCAGTGCTTGCATCTTTTAAACATGAAAATATAAACAACCAGGTCCCAGTGGTTAGTCCACTCTTATGTAACAACTCCCCAAACCTGCTGCTACAAATGTACTTTAATATAGAGGTCTGAAGCAGTACTGATCTTTTAGACATGAAAATATTAACAACCAGGTCCTAGTGGTTAGTCCACTCTTATGTAACAACTCCCCAAACCTGCTGCTACAAATGTACTTGAATAAAGAGGTCTGAAGCAGTGCTTGCATCTTTTAAACATGAAAATATAAACAACCAGGTCCCAGTGGTTAGTCCACTCTTATGTAACAACTCCCCAAACCTGCTGCTACAAATGTACTTGAATAAAGAGGTCTGAAGCAGTACTTGCATCTTTTAGACATGAAATCATTAACAACCAGGTCCTAGTGGTTAGTCCACTCTTATGTAACAACTCCCCAAACCTGCTGCGTGGGGGATCGTCGCGAACCATGCCGGAATGTTCCGAGAGCACACGAAAAGTTCCGAACCGCTGTAGAGGTTAGTTTTTAGTGCCTTCCATCTTGTAGGGACCAGTTTGGTCATGTGGTTTCGGGGGACATTTTCGGTCCCAATGTAGCACAACCCAGTGCTATGCGTTTTTTAACACAAAAGTCTTCTGTATCGGATGTTGACCTATCACACGGGCGCCCTTATGCTACATGAATTGGAGCTTGTGTTTTGTAGATTGTGATGATGAAGAATGTGATGGGTGTTGGTTGGAACTAGCTGAGCTGAGAGTATAGAGACCAATGGTGACCAGTTATCCATTGCTAGCTGCAAGATTGTAAAATCTGCTCCTCAGCAATAGTGACGTGAAATTACCATGGCAACGCCTTTAGTATTGAGTAATATAGCTCATCGCAATTACTGTCATAAAATTAATGTTAATCCAAAACTTGCTATCACGTGGGAATTAAGATTTGAAACGAAACGTCTTATTAGTGAGGTGACTCAGCGTAAAGACAGATGTCATTAGATAAAATGCTTTTAGAAAGATTTTGTCTCTTGTCCAGACCACTTGCTAACATAATTACACGCAACCCAAATGGATTGAAAATCCACCGTGAGAAAGAGTACATTACTCAAGAGCTTATGTTTGCAACAATGCAATGAAATAGTATTCATATACTCTGATTTACTACTATACAGCAGCAATTTCCGGTCGAGGAAATTGCACAATGTCATGTGTAATCGAGACAGGTTTGGTGGAAGCCACTCAAGGGTTTATTATTCTCTACTCAACGAGTACCGGCTTAATTTCAAATGATAAATCATCTCATAAAACGTGCTCCAATTTATATCCATAATCCGCCGACGATGGTTTCTGCATATTATTCACATAGGCATAATATAACCACATAATTTGGTTCACTACTAACTAGTACTAATACGAACAATTTTGAGACGAATATCAACAATTTTTGAAAATATACACAATATGAAATTTTACTAACTTGTTTTTGTTGCAAAGACAGTTTAACCATTAAATTCCAGGTTATTCCTTCACAACTAAATGCATTTGAGGTGGATTTACTTCTTCATATTAATACCTGTTCTGACAAATATCTAAATAAAATATTTGTCATTGTGAGGTTTGTAGGCACACTTAACAAGCTACCGTATATTCTTGCAATGGGGTTCAGAATAATCCCTAATTTGGTTTCTTTCTTGTGCCTAGAACATGGGCGGGGGGGGGGGGGGCAGAATGAGTCACCCTAACCAGGGTCTGTTACCCTCCGTTACAACCATGTGCCGCCCCAAGCATATAGTGGGGGACTCCCACGTCTTCTATGAAGCTGATGATGTTTCTTCTAGCTACCTGTCCCCTGTCAGCTCAACCAGAGGGAAATATGATCAATTCGTAGAGACAAGACATTCTGCAGTGTACAGTCGCAACTTTAGTTTCATGTTATAGGCTGGTTGTTGTCTTAGGGCGTGTGCCTCTGGTGCTTTCGTTTTTGGTCTGATCTGTATAGGTTATTCACCTATAAGGGGTAAATGTACAACATACTAGGTTTATCCCCTGTTAAAAGTGATTTAAAGGCAGTGGACACTATTGGTAATTACTTAAAATAATTATTAGCATGAAACCTTACTTGGTGACGAGTAATGGGTAGAGGTTGATGGTATAAAACATTGTAAGGAACATCTCCCTCTGAAGTAACATAGTGTTCGAGGGAGTTCGAGAAAGAAGTAATTTTCCACGAATTTGATATCGAGACCTCACATTTAGAATTTGACGTCTCGAAATCAACCATTTAAACGAACACAACTTGTCATGACAAGGGTGTTTTTTTCTTTTAGTATTATCTCGCAACTTCGACGACCAATTGAGCTCAAATGTTTACAGGTTTGTTATTTTGAGATACACCAAGTGAGAAGATTTGTTTATTAGATTATTTTATACTTTGTTTTTGAAAATTACCAATAGTGTCCAGTGTCTTTAATTCGGAGAGCGAAATGTTATTTTTTTGTATACACAGCGACAACAAATCTCGATTAAATATTGGTATAGGGAGCTGAAAAACATCTTGAACACGTGCATTAATTTTTTGTAAAAAAACAATTTCTTGTTAGAAACCCGGAATGCCACACAGTCCCTTTAA
This sequence comes from Asterias amurensis, assembly GCF_032118995.1. Classification (NCBI taxonomy): domain Eukaryota; kingdom Metazoa; phylum Echinodermata; class Asteroidea; order Forcipulatida; family Asteriidae; genus Asterias; species Asterias amurensis. The sequence goes on along the minus strand of NC_092650.1, from coordinate 150,796 downwards.
ACTGGCATCTTTATAGAAAGTCCCCACTCCCTCCGTAAATCACAGAATACAAATTTCCATCATTAGATTGATCTAGAATCTAGAACATCTTGATCCCGTTTTTTAAACAAATAATATAGAAACTTTTTGCAGGGAAGCGACGTGAATCTGCCTGAGGCAGGTGGGTGCTAAAGCCAGACTCGAAGACGGCTCACGTGCCCAGATTTACTCCGAGATAACATTCAGATGTTTTTATTCCTTTACCCCTCACTTTTTATTACTATTCAAAGAAAGCACTTCTTTGACGAGAAGATGAGTTTCTACATCCATAGATGTCTTCTGCTGACCACAATTTAATTGCATGGTAATAAACAATATAGGTTGATTGACTACGGTGTTGGGGGTTGGGCTAGTCCTACGTCCTACTTTAGGACTCTTCCTCTGTGATGTACACATATACTGTAATATGAAAGTGTAAGGCCGCCAGGGCTAGGGGTTGGGCCTACTTCCGTAGAATGTGTAACACGTTCGGGAGAAAATTGATTCTGTTAGTTTAATGCTTTCGGGTGGGAATGAGAGAGAACGTGTTTGTCTTTACCCATATTATGACTTTAGATAAATTGTTTGCCGAGTTGCTGAAAAGGTGCGAGAATTTACACTCGTAAAACCTGCTCCCCAGTATTGTTTTCTAGGAAAAGAAGAAAAAAAGTTTTTTTTTTAAAATTATAAATAACTTGAGATGTCGGTGTGGACTGTTTACTTAAATTCGCAGCCTTATAAATGTATAACTGACACGCCGTGGTTTGTTGTTGTTGCTGTTGTTGTCGTTGCTGTTGTTGTCGTTGCTGTTGTTGTCGTTGCTGTTGTTGTCGTTGCTGTTGTTGTTGTTATCGATTCGAACCCACGAACTTTTGCAGTGCACGACCTTTGTAATCCTATGAGCAGTGTACACTGCTCTAGAAATACAAAGGTCGTGGGTTCTAATCCCACCCGAGTAATAATATGCCTCTGATTTGTTTACATCAGAACTCGGGATTATTTAGTACTGACACAGTAACAGAAGTAGTTGTAGTAGTAGTGATGGCAGCAGTAGTAGTAGTTGTTGGTGGTGGTCACTCACGGTGTCAGGCAAACCGCCAATGGTATAAAGTATCTATTTCTGAAGTCATTGTTTTCTATCGAGGTCAATCTCTGACATTTATACGTCATGTATGGCAGATGAATTTTGTAAGTCTGTTCTATTTTTGTAATTCCCATTGTAGTCATGACTTTCGGCTGAAAAGTCATATGATTCGGAAATTAATCTAAAATACTAAAAATACTCACAAACGCGGGCTCAATACACCGGAAGCTATTTTGATAATCCTGATGAAACTTAAATCATAGAGTGAGGTCCAGATTGCTCTATGCTTGAATTAAGGCACTGCTTATTAAATATGAAGTCTGTAGAGAAATTAATGTGGCATCTTGGAAATACCACAGAACAGCTGTTTCATAAATGTGGCTAGAGTAGGGTTAATACCTCGGTCGTGTTATATCAGTGACCAGACCAGGACTTATCCTTGGTTAGTCATGAGTTAAATTGGTCATCAGCTGATCTTGCTGTCTGATATAAGCAATATCAACCGACTACCGTGCCAAAAGGAACTCATAAGTAGCAACTAAATAGAGGACAAATCAGTTGAAACACATAGTTTTAGGGATGGGACTTATGCACCCCATGCGCCCTCCAGCGGTTTCAGCGAGCATGCCACTGCAATCGTCCATGGAGGTTTGTAAATGGTTGTATTCGTTCGAACTGGAACTAAAGGGCATTAGGCCCCTGTGGCAAAATCAATCTGTCAATGATAACAAACTAAACGGGGGTCATGATTTCGGTTAAAAATAACCTCCAATAATGGATGAAATTGAGTCTGAGGTGAGATTTTGTTTATGTCTGCCTCGATGTAGAGAAATAAATAATTGGTTGCAGTTGATGACGTGTGTAAGTATTAAAGCTCGTATTATACTACAGTGAGGTTACTAGAGTGGGAAGGGGGGGGGGTTAAGAACCCCGACCCCCTCCCCTCAATGGGATTGGAAATCTGCACCAATTAATTGTTCGATTCATTTTAACACGTATTTTCCCACATCCCATCCCTTTTGAAAACGCCGGGTTAGGCCCACTGACTCGTTCATGTCCTCACACGTCAGTGTTCCTGTAAAATCTCTCGGGTCAGAATATTGATCATAAAATCTCTCGGGTTAGAATTGATCCGGATGAGTCCGGGTCCTACGGTACCGTCGGTACTTGACCCATTTTATGGTCAGGCCTGAAGCGGGGACTGATCACTGGTAGAATTTTTAACTAGATGTATCAACGTTATTCCGACCCAGAAATGTGTCAGGTTCCAAGACCCTGATCCTGGTCAATTCGGACCTTGGAGTTTTTAGAGAGCATTGGACAAAATGTCTTGGCAATAACGTACTCATGAACGAGGTTGGAACTTAACGTAATGCATTGAAACTTGAATAAGATAATTATGTGGAACTGTGACGCAAAAATCACCTTGCATACAGGCAAAGTATGCAATACGCTTTTTGGAACGGTTCGATTGTTTTATAATACACATCGGTGCAATCCCCGGTGCAAATCTATCTATTCAAGGAAACGCTTGTATGCTTGTTCCATTGATTGTCCTCATCTTTTGTATGTGGGTGGCTTGGGAAGTTAATAAAAACGTGAAATGTCAAGAGACGTGTGTTTGAAATCGAGTATGAGACATCTTTTACTCCAGCTTGATCACACTGGGTATCGTCTAGATCTTCAACAAATATTACAAAAGCAAATTATTATAAGTAGACATTTCGTCAAGTCTCAAGATTGGTTCCCCCATCTTTCCACGGTCATAATTTCAATTCCTTGTACTTAATTACATTGTGATGTGTGGTAAGAGATCATTATTCCGTGGTTTGTGACTTATCGTGTGAATCCTGGTGGGGTCTTGGTGGCTACTTTGTTGGCGATCGACATCCTCCTGTGATGAGGTTTATTTATGATACCGTGAAGTTGATTGGGCGAACTTTATTCTCGTATAGTACAATAGTGTATCTAATTCATTTTCGAAAGGGGGGGGGGTCGTCGTATGCCAGGAAAAAAATGGCGTAAGGCTCGTTAAGGTTAAAAAGCTGTGAGACTTCTAGGTATTTTTATTTTATTTTATTTTGTGTGCTTTTGGAGTTTACACTACTTAGTCCTACTTCCCGGCATACACAACGGTTTTCAGGAACAGAATGTCGTACTGCAATAAAATCGATATTGACAAAGATTAAACTTTGTTACATTTGTGTTGCTGGAGTTTTCCCCATAGGCATATTATCCAATGATTCCCATGAAGAATACAACATTACTCCACAATGTCTTATGAATGGCAGAGAACCGATTAAACTTTCCCACTTATTGAAACCCTTTACATTAATTTCCTACGCCCTTTCTCCGATATGTAAATTTGTCTTTAAGTCTTACACCGGGTATAGCATTGGATGATCGTCTTGTATCTGTTGACAGCATAAACCGATTGTTAATAACACACACTAAATCAATAGGGACCGGACAGTTATTTGCACTTCTAGCCTCGGTTTGGTTACACTGATTTAAATGGGAGAATTACAAGATGGCTGACAGAAACAGTTTTCATCCTGACACGTAGGTAACTTACTAAGTTTCCTAAAATCAATAGCTTGACGCCAATGTGATGCGAGTGAAGACGGTCGTGGCCCTGTTGCTACTGGCAACCAAATGTGTATGATGTCTTGAGAAGGCTAGAAGTCTGAGTCGTGCGCAGATTTTCTTTCTCTCTTCTTGTTCTTCATTTTAATCATGACTATTGAAGTCAGCTTTATTGATTGTTCCTTGCTTGTTTGCTTCATTTTCAGTATTATTTTGTTTAGGTAGTCGGCTATTTGTAAATGCTATAATATGACGTCAGTGCGCACTCTGTGCAACAACTCCCGTGGCTGGTCTTTTTTTGACTGCACGTTGTGGCCGAGCTCTTCTGTTTTCAGCTGTTGTTGTGACGTTTTTATGCTGTCGATAGTGTCACTGTTGTTGTTTGTTCATAGATGATCTTCCCGTCCAGGAAAATCGGCGAACTTGTAGGATATAAACACTAAGCTGGCAACAGCCAATCTCTCCCTCAAACAAACAAACATTGGTTTAACGTCCATGATTATGAATTGTATCAACCAAGAAACTAGGTGACAGTACTGATTCTTGGTCACTGTGAAATCAACGGTTAGCTTGGTAAGATTCGAATTTTGCATTTAACCCCAGACCACGATGATTTGTTGCTGCTGTTGTTGTTGTTGTAGTTGTTGTGTGAGGTGTTGACTTTTGTTTTGAATGTTGTCTTTTGTTTCTGTTAGTGTTAGTATTGCCTGCACTAATCTGATAATTTGGTTTAAATGCTTTTGTAATAAAATTGTCACTTTCCTTTGTTTTAACGATATCCCTAATAAAAAGAGATGGTTCTGTAAAATAACCAATTGTATGCTCGACGTTTCGATTTGTATATGATTGTCTTCATGTCTCTAGTGCTGCATGCTGATGAAGCTGTTGTTGAAATGAATATTTACCTAAATAGTCTAACTTGTTAAAAGCCGCATTTTTTGTGGTCGATTTCCTTGTTTTCTTTGTTGTTTCGAGGGAGAATCAGCCCGTGGCCCATAAGGTCACGATCCGTTAACGTATAATTTTCATTTGTATGAACGCAGAGGTTACTCAAACCATATAGAGCTAGCTCGAACTAACGTGTGGGAGGCTGGAGCCATGCCACTTTACTGTAGTAGTGTCGATGTCATTGCAGGCTCTAGATTCACACGCCCATCTACCCCGATTTTACGGCCCAGACTCCCTCTCTCTCTCTTCAGCACTGCCCGGGGCCTGTCCCAACAGAGTATTATGACGCCCAACGCATGGGATTTCCAAGTTAAAGGGTTTATCACAATTAGCTGTAAATTGTCTGTTTGCGAGTTAGACGGTGTTCTGGATCAGAATACAGTGTATAGTCACAGAAAAGGATATCAGATGAAGCCATCAGAATTGTCATAGTTCATCGCAACTCGAATCCGTTATTAGAACTGCTTGTGATTTCTTTGGCGGCACCATAGAAACGGCCCATTTTAATATCACCGTATGGAGGCACTATTTCATCGTTACGGACAATCTTACCCAGTGATGGATAACTAAAGTTTCCAATACAGAAACTATATCTTCACTTGAGATGAGAAAGTTTAAAACTAAATTGCTTTGGGATAGGGTAGGCTCGTAACGCCATGTAGATTAAAGTACCACAATCAGCACATGGTCGCCTTTTTCACATTACATTGTATTGACATTATAAAAACTGAGGTACCAGACAGTTCCCCCTTTCAGTCCCATTTCAGTTACATTGCTTTAAATGGCAGCGATTTTCATGTCTAGTACGCAGTATGCTAAACGAGACCGAACTGGACAGTGAAACTAGGAAGATTGCGGACGATGGATCGATAAACGGGGATTTTGTTAATATCCAGAATCCACTACGCAAAGCTCAAACTCCCATAAATAATGCATGGATATAATAACGGCATGCTGGAGATGTCATCTTGAAACGGCTTAGGTCTTCTGCATTTTTGGGAAGCAAAGTGGAGAAAACATAATCATAGAAGACGCGTTAACGTAAAAGCCTGTGGTAAATGTCTGTTCGTATAGGTCGCCAGAATCCACTGAATTGTATGAGTGATTTATAAGCAGGAAGAAGCGATTACGGATTGGAACTGCTAGGGTCTCTGCCTGATACTGCACAGCGTTTTCTTCTGCAGCAAAAATGTTAAAACTTAAGCCCCTCTACACTGACAAGCCTTTTATAAAGTAATTTTTAATTTCCCACCCTCAGTATTTTTTTCTTCTGAATATTCCGTTTATATTTTCTTAGCCCGAGCTAATTAATGCGCTTTAGTGACACTTTCTCATAGTACAGTGTGACATTTTGCCGAAAGAAAATGGCGCGATAAAAAAAAACCTTGGTGTCCTGGAGCTAAATATTGGATATTTCTATAAATGCATCAATTGGGTACTGCTGGACGATAGTTTTCTTATGATTGAGCACTGAGCCGTTCATCATGAAGGGGACAATCACAGGCCCTGGGGACCAAATCGCCCATTTTATGATCTTGTTATTTGTTCGGAGGGGGGGGGGGGGTCGGGTTGAATGACCGTGTAATTCCTTAAGCGCATATAGTAAAGAAAGTATTGTAATTCGACACTCGAGTCTCTCTATAGAATAAGAGTGGCTGACATTTTAAACTGGGCTCGTGAACAGACTGGAAACTGTCTCAAGGGAGTTGACAAAACTGCAAAATGTCAGATTTCGTTTTTTTACTTTCTTCAGATGAAAATATCGGGTTTCGCGTCCACTTAACGTGCAGGATTTCATATGTATAGGTGTGTAGTTGGTTTGAACCATGGGAAAGAAAGAAGAAGACATTTATAAAGAGCTCTCTCTGGAATGGTTGTTTAAATAAGGCTGGAATTAATTATTTCGAATACGTGGATAATACAAAGGAGTTCAACGTTGGACGAGTATTTCTGACAATCTCTCTCCCTCTGTTTGTATAGTAAACTTTATATTGTCTTTGTATTACCATTCATTTCTATACCGATATGCCATACTGATCAATAGTCCAGGCAACGTCAACTGAGATTAAAATAAAACTCACTCTTCAATATTTCGTGGTGACAGTGAAAGCTTGTTAGAGAGTGTAACTCTTTTGCGAAACTGAAGTGTCTTCCTATTGATGCAGTGAAGATCTCTCCATTTTGCAGTCATTAAAGTTGAACATGCCTCATTAAGATTTTAAAATATATTCGACCCATAGCGCTATTTATGGCTCTATGATTCGACCCAATTCTCTGTCCAACCACTTCATCCATCAGTTTTAGTCCACAACTGGTAATTGTCGAAAAAGAGCAGTGACTAGTTCTCAGACGGGTTCTTGACAAAACTTAAAAATACCCACAGAATAAAAATTATAAATAAACAAATAAAAAACAAATTATGTCTCCATTATCTTGTTGTCAGAAAATGTGTTGCGTGCGCATAACCTTATACTCCACGATAATTCAGCTTGTTAAAATACATAAAACTTAGGTGGTGCCGCGATTCCCAGCCGAAAACACTCTACAAAAAACACTCGCGGGTAGACAAAACTAGCAGGGGAAATTAATTTGAAATTTAATTGTTTTGACATTTCACCTGATCGTCTTTCACGTTTTACGTCAAAATGTTTATGTTATCTTTTGAAGAGGTTGCTTGCCTTGCGGCCGAGTTCCAATGTTGTTCAAGTAAATCGTTCCAACCTTTTGATTTATTTTCACAATACAAGTTTGCAACCAGTTTAAGATTGTTTTAAGATCTTTGCAATATTAACGCAATGACCTTTGCAAGATTTCGCAAACAACTTAAACCCATGGTTTAAGGTCTTTATATTGTTTATAATGCGATATTGTCTTGTATATTGATTTCACTCACAATTCCTAATACTTCTGACTCAAAATTTAAAGCCAAGCCTCAGCTGTTTCTTTCAAAAGTTGTTGTTAACGTTTCCTTGGGCAAAAAACAATTGTACAGCAAATTCTACAGTGCATTATAATCATGAATAATAATAAGACTTGTATGCGCACATTTTATACACACTGCTGGGTATTCAAGGCGCAGTAAAACCAAATGACATAAGATAAGTTTTTAGAAGAGACTTGAATTTTGCGGTACAAAGACAAGATCGAAGATTAAGTGGTAGAGAGTTCCAGATGCGTGGCGCGGCTATATACATGTATTTAATTTCCCTAGGTCGCACCGTAATGTACTAATCGTTTGGTTTTAAAGATCAAAATAATGTAGAATTAATTTGTCTGTATGAGTAAGAAGGTAAAGGTTACGATGATAAAAGCTTTTGAAAAGCTTAAGTTTCCACATGTCTTTTGGCATTACGTCATGACTACCTTTCTGGATCAAGCTCTTGGTGGCGCACTATTTTAAATGTCTTTGATCTGTGCTTTTATTTCATTTTTTTTTTAAATGTTTGTAAAGTGAAACAGGCGGACTTAATTACTGCATTAGCAAATTACTTAATGTAGAGAAGGCCAGGATGGAAGCTTTAGTTTTAAATGTGGGAGGAACACCCCAGAGTAAGTATTCCACGGAAAACCCACTTATAGTCAGGTAGAGACTGAAAACCCAATCCATATAGTACCCCGGCGTGATTTAAACAGGGTCCTAGAGATTGAAGGCGAAGAAAGATACCACCATCAGGCCATAAAATTGGGGGGGGGGGGGCTCTAAAAATGGCACGTCCCTTTATAAAGCTATCTCAACTTTTTTTCCTAACAATTGTTAACTGTTGCTTCATCATCTGTCCACATTTTGCTGATCACCTCGTCCCCTGTCATTCTCCTTTCATCTCAAACTGTCACCCTGTCTCCTCTTTCGACGGCTTCCACTATCAATATAAGTCTCCTCCATTTCCCCCTCGCATCGTCTCATCTTCCTTAAAAGATGTTTTCTCCAACTCTCTCCACAAAGTTCTAGTTATTCTATCCCCGCCATCCTTAAAGGGTATGTTACACGACTTTGTCTTGATATATAATACATGAATCGATGTGACCATAACTTAAAACCTGGACTGGAAAACCAAATGTCCCTATTACGGCATCTTGGTAAGTGACATCCATTATTACTAACATATATATAATACTAGAAGTGTGATGAAATTTGAAGTTTGATAGTTGACACAAATGATGTCTTAGTTCAGGGATTTAAGCCGCGACCGGATCAAGCAACTACTTCTTTAACGGCTTTGATAGTTGACTACAGCAGCAGTGTTGAAGAATGGACCGGCCGGTTTGGCAACACTGCAATTAATTGTAGTGGGTCAGTCTGACCCGTGATAGTCAAACTGACCTCGGTTGGGTAATCGGCCAACAACACTGCCTTACAATTAATTGTAGTGGGTCAGTCTGACCTGTGATAGTCAAATTGACCCCGGTTGGGCAATCGGCCAACAACACTGCCTTACAATTAATTGTAGTGGGTTAGTCTGACTCGTGATAGTCAAACTGACCCCGGTTGGGCATCTAGCCAGAAACACTGCCTTATACAATTAATAGCAGTGGGTCAGTCTGACCCGTGATAATCAAACTGACCCCGGTTGGGCAATCGGCCAACAACACCGCCTTACAATAGTTGTAGTGGGTCAGTCGGACCCGTGATAATCAAACTGACTCCGCTTGGGCAATCCAGCCAGAAACACTGCCTTATAATAGTAGTGGGTCAGTCTGACCCGTGATAATCAAACTGACCCCGGTTGGGCAATCCAGCCAGAAACACTGCCTTACAATTAAGTAGTGGGTCACTGACCCGTGATAATCAAACTGACCCGGAAAAGGTCATGACCTTCCCCACCCTGGGGAATCGACCCTGGGGTGGATTTCACAAAGAGTTAGGACGAGTCTTATCTCGAGTTAGGACCAGTTACTCGTCCTAACTTGGGACTAACCATGCAATTTGTATACTCCTAGGACTAGTCCTAAGTTAGGACTAGTCCTAACTCTTTGTGAAATCGACCCCTGGTTCAGTTGCAGAGTTTCTAGATTATGTACAGTCAGCGCAATACATCACATTCATTGAAAACAATACATCTGTACGATGCAACCATCCGCAAATCTTCCCCTTGAACAGGCACAAACCAATAACCCATGTAGGCCATGGGCCATGTCCAATTTAGATGCACTTTTGTTCACAGGGTCAGTGGTGAAAGTTCATTTCTCTGAAATAGTTAGCATAAATATGTACTGAATCAAGATTGACTTGTTCTTTTTTGTTCTACTGGCACTAGCAGTCAGAATTTAAGAAAAACTGTATCAAAAATATTACCCACTGCTCTTAAAAGAGCTTATCTAATTGGTCCGTATTTCCAGGTCACTTCTTAATTGACCAATCACAGCTGCTGATCTGTGGTCTGGTTACACCATGGTTACACACACTGCACAAACATGGCTGCAACACTAACATGTTGTATGCATGTGTGTGCACGGACAAACACGAATATTTCATCCTTTTCTGACAGCTCTTTTGCCAAATTCAAGGATTGTGTTTTAAGGTGGAGTGTGTTACCAGGTATTTATGGTGCATTAGCTGGAGATGTCACTTCAAAATACTGTATAGAGAGCTCAAAATCTTTAGCTGATTTTCAAGATCAATAATGAGCACTGTGACTGTGAGTCGTGCATTTGGCTATCATCGTGAGTGCTACCGTACCAAAGATTCACAGATGTGAATAAACTCAACAAGACTGAAGAAAGGCTGGCTAAAAATCCGCCCAGAGATGGTAAGCAAACATTTTAATAATATTATGAGTATGAACCCAATTCCCAACTGAAATTAGAAATGTAAAACTGACATTTTTTGGAATGTGGTTGTGCTTTCATTCAACATTCGTGGTTGACGGGTTTGTTGTTGTTGTAGCTTCGTCATGTTGTCAGTTTGTTGTGCAAAATGCATCAACCTGATGTAATCGTGAAGGTATTTTGATATATAAATGTACAAACAACGGGGATACATTTACAATTAAAATCTATTTAGTGTGTGTTAAGTAACAATTTTGATTGTACAAAAAAAAGTGAACGTCATGGGGGGTGGGGGTAGTTTGATATGTTTTACTTTTAGACTTTCTTCAGTAATTGCCCCATAAAATGAGATAAGGGCCCCAGACCCATGCCCAATTTTCCATTTGTGCTTACAATATAGTTGATTTGTTGTTTTTATATGGCCGTGGGCTGGAGGTCAATATTACATTATTGCACCGTGATTTTTATAAAATAAGGCGGCCCAAACCCACGCACAATTTTTTATTTTTACAAATACTTGTCAATTTTCTTATATAGGCGGAGGGAGAAAATTTGTATTTCTCAATGCTTTGATACAATGAGACTAGGGCCCCCAAACCCACGCCCAATTTTTCATTGGTGCAAATACTTTTTTGATTTTTTTTTATGAGTGGAGGTCAATATTTCATTATTGGTCAATGATTTGATAAAATAACCCAAGCAAAAGTTTTCATTTGTAATAAGAGGTTATTAATTATATCAAGTTTAGATGAACCAGGCTAGGTTTGTAAATTCAAGTTGTAAAACGGTGTGGGTTAATGAATTCAGAGCAATTTTTTTAATGCCCATTTTTTTTTAAAGTTGGATTTAATTTGTATCTTTCTCTTGTTTGACTGTTACAGATGATTCAACTGATGATGACAACGACAATGGACTATCTTCTTCAGATGAAGAAGATGGTACATCTTCTGTGAATTTTGTTCATTCTTCTACCCAAACAAGAGTAAGACAAGGGAATGATTAGTTTTGCCTAGTGATATTCTGTGCACAAAAATACTCTTTAAATGGTTTATACACGGGAACTTCATTGATATGTGGTACTAAGAAAGAGCTACACATTTGAGTACTAGTAGAAATGTTTGAATCTACATGTATCTAGTAAAATTTGATGTTGAATATCCTGTCCCATATTTTCCGATTCAAATTGGGTACACTTTGAACAGTAACATCAATTGGACTTTGGAGTAATATTTAAAAACCTAGCGTTTTGATAATGTGAACTCAAAAATGGTGACTGTTATATGTGTAAATACATGTAGGAATGTGCGAACTAAATAAAGTGCATCATTGGTTACATATTCAAATGATGTGTAAGAAAATAGAGGGATCTGTAGGACTTGTATACATGAAGAAAACAAATTCAGTAGTGTCAATGGTCAAGGGTTGGGGTTTTGAAAAAAAAATCAAATTGTACTGTTGTAACTTTCAGTATCAGTTGGAAAAGGTGTAGGACTATAATGTGATTCGGAATGGTCCGATGAAGTAATATCTTACATTATTATTGATTCAATTTGATGCAAGTTTTCACACAAATTGTTGTTTTATTTCATGTTAGTTTAATCGTGGCTGACACCAGTCTCCAGAACACCATATTGGTATGGATTCTAATATACGATATCAATGATATATAGCCCTTATGAATATTGACTATGGGATCACTCAACACCCCCCACCCCCGCAAAAGAAAACAAAACAAAACGAGGCTTGATTTGTGTGGGTGGGTAGGTCCTTGTGTGTACAGTTGTTGAACTTGTTGTTGACGAGCAAGTGCCACCCGTTCACCATGGATATTCATAAGAGTACAACTTACTGATATTATCTACAGTGTATGTTCTTGATTATAATGCGATCAAGTTCTGAAAATCTAAATCTTTCAGACATGATGCGAAATTGTGAATGTGTGAATGACAAACATTGCATTTATTTTTGTGTCCACAATATAATGTTTAACAAAATGCCACTTTCATAATGTGATTGTCTGATTCTGTTCATCTTAATATAATGTTTGGAGCTGTTTGTTTGATCAAAACAATGCACATGTAGTTTGTAGAAGGAATGTATCTGCGAAATAGTTCATTCTTTAGTTGCAAGTCAGGACCATCAATTTAAGGCAACGTTTCTTTTCAGAACCACATGAAAAAAAAGTATTGTGTGCAATGTTATGATAAAAAACAGTGTTTATGCATAATTACAAATGAGATTTAAAGTTTTGTTTGTGTGAGGTGGTTGTTTGTGTGAAGGTGAAGCCCTGCTTGTAACAAAACATTGTACTATAGTCTGTTGTGCACTTTGGTATTCTGAAAATGTTGACAAGATTTGCAGTTAATAAATATTAAGAAGGACATAATATATCTGAGTTTGTCACTTTTATTAGGGCTGTTTAGACATACGTGTACTTTGTTTGTTAAGAAAGTCTATCGGAATCTTCAGTAAATATGAAATACTTTAGTGTGCTCATTACCGAGAATAACCCCCTCCTCAATCATGTTATGTATACATGCTGGCCTACCCCTTGCTTAGATTTGTTACTACTGGATCGTTTATTGCCTAGAAATAGTGTATTTCAACAATTTAACAATGAACAATCCCCATTACAAATAAACACCAAGTACAGTTGCAAAATACTATTCCAATAGCCATATGCCTATACAGACTTTTAGAAATGTTGTGCCATACATATCTTTACAATTATAAAGGTTTCAACATCAAAATGTGAATTTGTTTGGGGGTAAGCCGTTTCTATCTGGAGACAGACTGTTTATTTTTGGTCAAACGAGGGCGCTGTTTTTCTTATGTTTTTCTTTATGTTGGAAAATGTGACATTTTATCCGTGAATTACATGTTATAGTGCAACTTGTGAGCAAAAGAACAATGTGATTCTTTATTAAGGACATATTATCTATAACTCAGACTATATTTCATGTAGCACCACTCCGGTAGTGAACAAGAATCATTTTCTAGAAGGATTTCAGAGCCACGGCCCATGGCCTAATGGACTCGATGATTGTTTTATGCATACAGTATGCAGACAAAATCATCAGCGGATGTTTACCAAGGATAAACCTTATCTTCAAGAGCTTTTCAAAAGCCACTCTGCGTCTTCCTTGCACCCTTAACTAGTGAACATCTTAAAACAAAGACCATCCCCTTATACGAAGGAGCAAACGGTTTCCCTTCTCCATGCGACAGGTCCTTATGGGCTCATCATTCGTTTACTCAACCTCTTCCCCAGGTCAGTACTCCGGATATGTCAGTCTAATTTTACCATACTTTAAGCCGGAATACGCTGAGATCTGGGCACCTCTTCTCGGTGGGATGTCGTCGTTCAATTGCCCATTTTTTTACTGAAATAGCGGAGAGGGTTCAAAGGTTATTTAAGGTTTTTCGATTCGCACGATAATGGCAGCAGTAGATTCAACCGGTCACCGTTCGTGTAGAGTTTACCATTATGGCAAGAGCGCTTATGCACTTAAACGTAGCGGTATTTTACTGAGTATGTATTTTTGCAATTAATAACATCAGACTGTCTAAAAGGGACACTATAATCTGATAGAAAGCACTTGGAAGTTCACATAAATCAATGTAGTCTGATAAACCCCATTGAAAGTACCACTTACACGCAATATTACAACACACAGTTACGTACGTATTATGGTCGCCTAAATTGACAAAACATGAATTTAGAACGTTTAAAATAATTTTTTTTTTATGAATCCGAGAATTTGATAAGACTGACATTGAGAACGATAAGTCATTTTTACCCATTATCAGTTTGGAATATTTTGTAAAATCGATATATGTAACACTTTTTTCGGCGCCGAGGCAGCCATCGCACCACAAAGAAACAATAGTTGGATTCAGTGCTAGTTTTGCCTTCACAACATGTTTGCGCTCACAAATTATACACTAAACGCTTCTGCCGTGCATCACAGATTGAAAGCTACGCGTGAACAATTACATTGAGCAAAGCTCATCGAATACAAAACAACGATTGAAAATAGCTCAAAAGACAGCTTACTTATGCATCAAATCGTGTCCAATAGTTCTGTGCACCACAGCCAACAGCCGTCTGTATGGAATACATTCGTCGTCGAGTCTATTTTTAACCTTATTTCCCCCAATAATAACTGTAGATAAAAGCCTTATATTATTTACCGACAAAGTCCCATTTCATAAACGCACGAGGGGAGCTAGTGGAGATGTTTTGTAACAGTGGTCACAAGCGAAGAACTCATCAGGAGAATGTGCAGGTTTTGCAGTCGTGGAAATAGTAGATCCACGGTAACTATTAAATTACCAGTGCGGAGCACTTACAGAATAAAGCTCCAAATTTAACCGCACAATAAACACAGAATTGCCAAAAGCATTTTAATGATCTGATGCAAAACGTATTTTTCTCCTAATGGTTAAGTACCTATAATTAGATTAAAAATGAAGAAAGCAAAAGCATCCCACATTATCGTGAGAAACCACTCAGTTGTTTTAAAGGAATTGTTATAAAATGCATATGATTAGAAAGATATTTTAAAAGTAGAATATAATGATTCACACAAGTATCACTAGAAATTGCTTGGTTTTCCTCTTACCTCGTCGTCAACACGGACGGCCATTTATGGGAGTCAAATTTTTGATTCCCATAAATGGCCGACCGTGTTAGTTCGCAAAGTTAAAGGAAAACCACGCCATTTCGAGGCAAATGTGTGTGGATCATTGTATTCTACTTGTAAAACATCTTTCCAACCAAATGCATTTTACAACAAATGGTTACAAAACGCTTTTTATAGACCAACTCGTCCGATCCAAGGCAACGTGTTCCTTTAAGTTTAGCTTATATTATGTTTTATGCTGGACTGTATTAAAGGTGCACTGTTAATGTATCCAGTTTATTTGCAGCTCAACTCTGTTCTACTTCTCGCACAAAAAATACATGTTGTGCATCTTTTTATTTAATAATCGCAATCGAGGGTTAACGAGGGAAGTTATTTGAAAGGAAAATCTATGAGAATTTATGACCCTTGACATAAGTCTTAAAGTCACCTGGAAGTGGTATTTTTTCAAAATAAAGCTTTTGTTACTAATATATGTGTTTTGATG
The DNA here is from genome assembly GCF_032118995.1 of Asterias amurensis. Classification (NCBI taxonomy): domain Eukaryota; kingdom Metazoa; phylum Echinodermata; class Asteroidea; order Forcipulatida; family Asteriidae; genus Asterias; species Asterias amurensis. Next base: position 135,261 of record NC_092650.1, on the reverse strand, counting down.
AGTGGAATGTGAATAAACAGTTAACTAAGGTTTTAAAAAATCAGCTCTTATGTTATTTACAAATTTAAGAGTACACCCCGACCCGAGAGGGTGCTGTTCGTGACGTCAATCGAGGCAGACTTTGCCTGTAATGCGTAGAGTAAACACAATTGCAAAGTACATGTACGGACCAAGTCGTGAGTTTGTACGTTTCTAAAAAATGAAATTGTTTTTTCCGGCAATGCCGACCAGGTGTATTGCTGCTAAATGCAGAAAAACACTTTTTTAAATGTACCAACTCACGACTTGGACGTACATGTACTTTGCACGTGTGTTTACTATACGCATTGCAGGCAAAGTCTGCCTTGAATGACGTCACAAAAGGGGTAGGCGGAGTCAGCCCCCAAACAACTTTATATATTTTTTAAACATATAAATCGTGACAAACAATTACTAAAAAAAATTGTTTTATTGTTCGTAAGCATATACTCTTATGTTTGAAAGAACAAAAATTCTATTTCCAGGTGACTCTAACAATTTCACTTTAAAGGTTAGTTCCCGGTAAAGACGTTGATCCTTCGTGTCCATTTTCCGCTAGTCACACCGTGGTCATGTCGTTGGTGACATCGTCCCTTATCACGGTATTTACTTCCTGGTTTTACGCGGTAATGCTTTCTTCTGCTAGGCCTATATAGGTAGACCTCCTACACTCAAACTAGCTGAAATGAAAGAGTGTCCACACGAAGCACGCGTGTTCAACAACGGACTGTTTTCAAGAAAAAAAAAATCCACTGCAGTTAGATATCAGCATAGACAAAGGTAGCCTAAACAGCAGCCACCAGCATTTCTTCCTTTCTGTTTTTGCGCGGCTACATCAAAATTTTATTAAGGGTGTTTCTGAGTCTGTTCTGTACGTGAGCGACGCATGTTGAGAGTGAGGGAGATGTCAAATGGTCGAAAGCAGATGGGTTTGAACTAATTAAAAGCAGACTCTTTCATCTATGCACGAACGCTGTGCTGCTGTGTAGTACCATGGAGCAATACGAACCTCACGGTGGACTACATGTGGGTATGCGTGTATGTGGGTGTGCGCGAGCAGGTGCTGAGTGAAGCGCTACCAATATACAACCCAAAGCAAGCCTAAGGTTTGCCTTGAACGGTCGGTCATGATACTATCGCAAAATGACGATCCATATCCCGACGGCCAATCGTGCAAATTAGTTCGGGCTGCACCCTTCTTTATTCTACATCAATCGAAAGAGTTTTTCACTGACAGTTGGAAGGGGGTGGAACTACACGTCAGAGTAAATTTTGAGCGATGCGTCAGTTATTTAATTGAAGAATATCTTTCTTTTTCCATCTCGCTTGTAACATGAAACTCTGATTTTAAGTGAAAGAAGATATACGGGAAATAATTAAGACTCTGTGTCTTTGTTCACGAATGTGTGATTCCGGTATAACGCCATGGACATTACTGGCAAAAATGTGTAAACTGATGCTCTTCAGCGGCGTTACGCTTCCTTAGCAACGAATATCTCAGCATGTCAAAATCGTTATGAAAAAAACCTTCCAGAAACCATCCATCTCCCATGGACATTGTTGTCTTTATTTGATCCCATAGCAACGAACACCTCACATACATTCACGCACACGAGTGGGTCGTGTCATAACGTGTATACGATGTCTCTGTCGCCTCATCGTGCTATCTTCATAATATAGCAACGGACTAGTCTACAACTGACAGTGGATGGGTGTATTGCAACGTACTCCAGTAACAATGGCTCCACACTCCTTCTAGATTTGCAATTCTGAGCGTAACTCAAGGAGAAGGCGAATGATTATAACTTATCCCGGGGGGAAATGGATCACGATTTCAAAACAAGTTGGTAGACGGGACCAGCCAGGGAAATATTGCACTGGTTTATTACTATACTGTCATGACGGTGTTAGAATGTGACCACGTGTGCTGTGTACAGATCTGAAAGTGTACAACAACTGAAGTGCAGGCGACTACAACGCGCCAGTTTCTCTTACGACAGCGGATGGGCTCGAGTGCTAGCCCCTGCAATTTAAGAACTCTTGCGAGTGTCTGCCGGGACTCCTTCGGCGCGACAAACATGACATTACGGAGACGGAGATATTCCCTCGGTGAATTGAGCCTACTAGTGTTAATGTGTGTTGGAGCTGGTTGCTACGGTACCGTCATATCGTCAGAATCTCACGTTTATGATGGCCAAGGTGAGAGCGAACACAATGTGATTATGTCTTTGTTTGTTTTTGTTATGATCCTTCTCTCGATCGCCAATTCTTCTGTAAACTACACAACGATTTAGTTGGTTGCCACGTTGTGATCAGCACAATTTCGTTTTTGTGTTTGCCAAAATTATTGTGCTTACCAGTTTTGATATTTGGCTCAGGACTCCTTAATGTTATGGCTAGAAAGTGACGTCAGATCCCACATTGGCTCATAATAATCCATAGAGAATCCAGGACTGATTTAAACTCTTAAGTAACTAGTGACGTAGCTATTACCATGGCGACGTATTATTTTTATATGAAACAGACCATTATAAACACGTCGTAGCTGACAGAAAAATAGTTTGGACCGTTCGTTTTTGACTGGAATCTGTATTGGTGATAGAATGTAGAATAAGAAGCAGTGACACTATAAAATGTCATCATAAATGTTTATGAGTTTTGTTTGTTGTATACTTGTCGAGAGCAATAAAGGGTTCGCCTCTCTATACCAGAGTGAAAAACGACCAAAGCAGTGAGAGACCAAATCGAAGTTGAAAAGAAAATAGGCTGGTAACTTTTCGTAAAAAAATACACAGCGTTATTATTTACCTTTGCATATTCAGGAAATATGACCAAGTGATGATACCGTGATAAAGCCGGAACCGAGGTTGCAGAGAAAACGGACTGATCCCTTTTGGTATTATGCGACTCAACATTGATATTTACCTTTACATAATCAGGGAACATGACAAAGTGGTATCCGTATGAATAGTATCTTGCCTGTGACGCAAGGAACTGATGTTAGAAAGTAACTATAAAAAGGTTGATTAACACTATGTGGTTACTATCTCTGTATGAACCCAAACCCAATCTAAGGGGCCGAGTGGGAAATGCAAGAGGTTGTTTACCCTCAAGACTGGAGCCCTTTAGCCCCCTATTTATATTTTGCCAACCCATGAACGAGTATGAGACACAGAATTATGACCTTTGGAAAGTCTATTAGACCTGTGCTAAGATGTTGCCAGGATCCCCGATTTACCCCCCCCCCCAACGTCAATACTGTGGCCTCGTTACAGATCCCCTTCGTCTTCTTATTTCAGTTTAGTCGTTTCTTTTAGTGACATACTTCATTAATTAAGTATTGTATAGGTGACACTAAAACAGGAGGAATGTTACAACCCATCGATGTATTGATCCCTCTAGATGTGCCAATATATCGATCACTTTGCTTTTAAATGCTAGATACTGCACTCTCTTGTTTTGCTCCTAATGAGAGTATCGTCCTTCCCATATATAGATTGTCCTGGTAGGTCTAAGTACAGACCGGGCCGAAATCCAATCATTCTGAATGTTACTTTCAATCGAAAGCAAAACCAGACTGTAAACATAACAGCTATACAAGTTTGTGGCTTTAAAATACTCACATGGGAAATCTAGTATTGGCCCCTACACGAGTTTGATATTTGTTTCTACCTCCATCCACTCTAAGACTAGTTCTTTGCTTGACGACATTCTTGGCAAAGCCTAGAACACACCTGAGTGGAGCACGTTCGTTCATTAGCTGTCATTGGAGAAGATACAGCAAACAAATCCCGTCGGCGTTTGCATGGCTCAGTAAGTGAAGTCACTAATGGACACAATCCATAAACAGAGTAAACATTCACTCGTTATAGAAACATTTCCACGGGCAGGATCTTAACTTCATCTTACGCAGTACAACATCTCAGGAGAAAATGTTTGCAAATGAATCCATTATGACGACAAGTCTCAAGATGTCTTTGGGGATTTTAGAGTACAACTCTCAGCTAGAACATGTACCGTAGGGACCTTTAATTGTTTTATAAAATCCGGAGTATATGCTTTTCCTTTCTCGGCCAACAGATCCCTTTTGTTAAAGTCCTCGGTTTGAATTCGTAGACATGCTCACCACTGTTCGAGTTTGGGTACTGCTATTGTTTTTATGTTATTCCTTTAATCAAAGAATTCCTCGGGAGGGGGGGGGGGGTCCAGGTTAAACAAAGACAAGTTTATGGGTTCTTATGTTCCATTGTGAAAATGACCCATTTGTTTAGATTTAGATATGATGGAGCCATCTCCATTATGTAAAAGACCCACAAGGTCCCTTCCGTACGAAGCCACACACTCGTTTGTTAATCTAGTAAATCAAAGACTTATCTTCTTTCTCCATTTGTTTGGATGTATATAAACGAGCCTTCTCCATTGGTTTTATACATAAAAGCAAAGCGAGAACATCCTCAGTCACTCTGTTGTAAAACAACATAAGTCCACACAGTGTTTCAAGTCCCTACAATATGAGGACCGCTTTTGTTCTCAGGTCCTCGTGTTGAAACACAAAAACAAACCAACGTACAAAGCTTCTGAAAAGGCCGCAACTGTTTTTGTGCTCATAGGAAATGTATTCTTGCTGCATGTTATTATCCTGTAAATTAGCAAACCGTGCTTTTGGATGGCGCAAGGGTATTTAACACATCACGTTCTGTACCGTCACGAGTGCCTGGACCTCAGTTTGCACAAATTATCTCCATTTTTCGACATTGACGAAGCCTACCTAAAAACAACTTCTGTATAATTTTTTTTGTACGAACGCAATCAAATCATCTTATAAGAAATCCCAAGGTTTTACTGTACTATCTAGCCTTGCATCAAGTCGTTATAGATAAACCAGCCATTTGAAATAAAACATTTTGTTGTCCTCGCTTGAAAATCGATTGCCATTGAAGAATTTCTTATTATGTATATTTCAAGTGTGTGTAAAACACGCATACTAACTTATGAGTCTTGCCATTGTACTGTGTGATGATTTCATCAAGTAATAAGCCACATGAGACAATGGGTTGAATAATGAGCACATGACTGGAGAGGAGCTTGAACCCCGAACAAAAACATGAAGGTGAAGGCGAATTTCAGGGGAAATGTTGTTATATACCATGACCATCTTTATAACTTGTTAATTTTGTGCACATCTATGAATATTAATATATTCAAACTAACCAATGTTGTACACACACTCGTTCAGTACTGGATTGACAAAACTACCAGAACCGATTTACATTGAATTGTTATGGTTCATAGTTTCCCATTCTACAATAAGCGTAAAAACAAAACAAAACACAAAACACCTATATGCAAAACCCCCAAATATTTTTCACCGCCAAATATAATTAGTCCTGCTAGGGGCGACGGATGAAGTATCCATAGTTCCCCTTCAAGGCCATGGTCAAAATTAAATTGTCATCCAAATTAATTACCCACAACACGCGGCACACGAACAAACAATAATTTTGCAGTTTTCCTTTTCTAGACAGTGTTGCACTCAACGGAGCAATGTTTTAAACAAAAGCAAAGACAATGTTTTGCCCCCTGCCTTTAAAAGCTTTATTAAATAATTCGTTTGGATAAAACCACAAGATTTCAAGATTGACTCAATTGACAAACACACTCACGATTGTCAAGCAAGTACTCGTATACCCAGTATGTATTTTTCCATTAAATGCACCACTGCGACGGCCTTCAATTTCTTGATTTATAAAATTGCTAAATGGGACTGTCAAGCAAACTCGATTGACTAAATAATAAATACGAGTTTTTATGTCCTTTTACTTGAGACGTTCTCTCTTCGCTGGCGAAGAGAGAACTTTGATTAAGACTAGAAAGGGCACTGACAGATGACAGTGATCGTCATAGACACATTTTCATATTGGTGTGGATACATCAGATGTGTAAATAATCAAATTGTTCGCACGACTGTTAAAGAGCCAAGGTTCTTCTGTAATGTCCCTTCTGGTATTGAACCACTTTTCTCAAAATGTACTGTCACTTTGAAATTAAGCAGAAAGTACGATGGTAAAAAAGGCAGCCCAAAAGCCTTTGCAAAGCATTGGGTTTCTCCCCAGGGTTCCTCAGTGTAAACACGAGTGTAAAATGCGCTTCAAGAATAATATTATACTAGACCGCCTACTTTATTGATTATTACAAGAGAAAATTCATTTCCATCCTCATGGTTTTCATTAAATCCCCCTATGCCACCAACATGTTACAATCTAAGCGAGCTCATGCAGGCCATCCAACTGTTCAAACCACAAACAACGATTTGTGTTATTTGCTTCTACGGGTTTTCTTTCTCGATAGTTATAAATTGAGTAGCTTTTTAAAGTAAAACGAAAACATTCTGAATGCTGAAATTATGTGGGAAATTCGCATCTCCGTTTTTAAATGTAGGCCTACTAACTCAAACAAAGTTAGTTGAATAAAAGCTAACCATAATATCCACAATTTCAGTGCTGTATTGAGATTCTTTTGCTGATACCAAATGGTGTAACTCTCAAACATATCGTTTCTTAGATCCTAAGACATTACTTGGCTTATCACATACTTATATATTATGCAAGGTTATTCCACAACAGAAAACTAGCCGACTTTTAAAACCTAAAAACTGGTCTGAGATGTCGGCTTAAAGCTCGAATAAATATTTGAATTACACAGTTGCCATAGCAATTGTACCATGGATTGCCGTTAAAAATTCATTTCTTTAGTGCGCTCTGGGATTGGCAATTGATTGATTGATGCAATTTGGCAAAGTAACCCGCCATGACGTCATACCCCCGCGTCTCTTTAACGTAAGACGACCCCCATCTTGACCTTACATCCAGTTAATGTCTGCCATTTTGGGAGTTGAATTTCATTTGAAAATATTGTTGTTGGCGTCTAACTGCGTGCGTGCCGCGCACTGCCCATAGTAGCCCACAGAGAATTGGGCTCTCTAGATGCATGCAGGGCCCACTTTTGTAGAACTGCTCAAGCACAAAGACTAACTAAGGATAACAAAAACAGCTATTCAAAATGAGGTTACCAGCCAAAATATCACTCCACATGTAGGCCTACCATTTGTGGCTCGTTTCCTACTTGCTTCTGCTCTAAAACATAACGTTGAAGCAGCTCTGTGAAGCAGCTCTGTGATACTGGGCCCATCAGAGCAGCCTCGTTACCGTACAGGCAGCGTGCCGTATGACGAAATATGGCGAAATCAATCAACCCTGTGAATAACAAGGTTGGAGTCTGAGAACTCTGCATTCTCTTGAAGACACTCGAACATACCGATGGAAACGTCGGGTTTTCTTTTACTCGCCGGCTTTTCTAAGAACCAGCACCGTTTCCTTTTTCAAGAAGGTGTGAAAGCATTAGCCCCAAACATAAATGCAACCTCCCATCAGCTTCCATTATAAAGATTACAGAACTAAACCATTTCATCAATCCTTAACGGTGTTTTCTGAAAATACTTGAATGAACATTCCACCACGTAAATTTTGAGGCTATTTTCTTAACGGCGCTCATTTCAAAACACAAATGTTTAACCCTCTCCTCAGAGCGAGAAGCAAAATGTAGCAAGAGTAAACAAACCTGTTCCATCAGCAGCAATACACCGAGGCGGTCGCTGTTTTGCTGATGAAGCGAACTTAGATTGTTATCTGTACATGGGGTATAGCTCCGTAAGGGAGGGGTACCGTCATAAGGCACGGGCTGATATTGACTTATGCTGTAATAAAAGGTGCGAGGCAATGCTTTCAAGAGCCATCGAATTTTCAAGAACCTTCCTTTGTAAACTCCTTCAAAAGGTGGTTAAAAGCAGTAAACAGAATGCGCCAAAATGAAGAGTTTTAAATTGTAGCAGCTCGTCCAAATGGCAATTATTAGGAGACTCCATCTTTGTCGTGTTCCAAGTGTACATTACATCATTTAATACTAAATACTGATTCCAAGAAGAAGGCTCAGACTATTGCCCGTCAAGCCTCAGTATTATTACGTTTATTGAATGCGAGGAGGGGGAGATTTGCTGTAGCGCGATGCCAGTTCATTGTGGGTTTGAGTTTAACTCGTTTTGAATCACCTCATTACAATATTTACTTATTGCGAGCTATTGCGAGCTATAGCAAACTACAAAGCCCGTTGTGCAAACACTGACATTATCAAAACAAATACTAACTTAATCATTACTTAACTGTAGCGTGTAGAAGTCAAACAGACCCATGGAAGAAGAGATGCAACTTGGCAAAGTCGAGTTGACATTGCTGTCTACAGTCAGTTCGAACATGGAGTAATAAATTCTCCATGGTTCGAACAGCGAGTCGAAACACGTATATCAACATTTTCTAAACAGAGATAGGAAAGGTGTTCGGCCGGTACAATCTGTAATTATGTAATAAGATCTGATTAATAATGTGGATACATCAAAAAGAAACATTCTGCCATCATCACAATCTTCCACCTCTTTATTGTAATTATTATCATAATCATCAGATAGTTCAATCTAACAAAACTTTATCCAACTAGAATAAGAATATGTTATAGCCTACTTCTGATTGAGGCTTGGTTGATAAACATTGGTGGTAGCGTAATCGTTCTATTGGTGGCTTTAGAGACATAAATCTGTTGTTTTCTTGATGTCTGTTTAAAAGGTTGTTCTTGCTCCTTGGGTCAAATATAACTCTATGGTTCTACATTTTAAGTCCGTGTCTGAATTGGCTACGGCTACGGTTGGATTTCTGCATCACCATTCGTTAACGTAGGTACGTCCTTAGCAACAGTCGTAGCCTTAGCTTTAGCCGCCTAGCCAGATACAGCCTTAGCAGACTTCACGCGTATAACAAAATTTGTTTTACTCCTTGCAGGTAATTGACATTGATTTCAAGCAAGTGTATTGACTTTACTCACTCTGTACATTCGTTTAACCATGGTTTATTCAGCCAGGTGATTCGGATGTACATTAATACACAGTAATGTCGGTCTGAGATGAGAAAAATCCAGGTCCCTACTCACCAGCTGCCACTATGAGTTGGATTGTGGCAGAGACGAGTACGACCCTCCATACACACACCCTCCATACACACACCCAATGGTTTTGTACACGAAAGCAAAGCGAGGAGGTAGACTACTCAATCTTTCAAAACACAATTAAACGTTGACCATTCTATTACTTCTCTTTGTTCTCAAATTGTTTGAACGTGTTGTTGCTATTGGTTTTGTGCACGGAAGCTTAGCGAGGACACCAACATATTTGATTATTATTCTCGGCTCAACAGGTTGACGCCCCCGCTCAAATAGTGTTGCTAAGCTGCTTTTCGAGGACTTCTGTGTGATTTGCACATACTTTATTCTAGCTAAGTTCCCACTGGTTTTGTACATAACATCAAACCAAGTAGAAAAGTTATAATATGTAGGCGATGCATAAGACGACGTCCCCCATTTTAACCACGTGTCTCCGCCCCCTTTCAGTGTGCCTGTACTTTTTCGGGGTCCCATGTGCCAAGCAAAATTGATGGCTGCCATTAAATTGAGCGTACACTTTGTGTTATAATAATTGCATTGCGGTTTTCTGTGTGAGTTTTGTCTGAAATTACGAAGCTGACCACCGGCACCACATTATGGAACTAAAATAATGCAGACTCGTTTCCCTGTCAATGGTGCTCATAAAATATGATATCATGATTAGTGATTCAACTAGTAGCACACAATGAGACACATAGAAGTACATCATTGACATTGTTATGGCGTTATTGGTAATTATACGCACCAATTACCGGCCAAATGAAGCAAGCCTTGAGGTTTGGACACTTTAATGGGTTTTCATATTCATACGGTATCATTTAATCTTCTGTTGTAATACCAAGTCATTAATCATGATCTCTCAACACAAGAAAGGTAATGGAAATTCATTAATTGAATTTCTCCCATTTCCGACGCAATGCCAGTTCCGTTGATCAACAGTATGCTTTTTTTTTGTCTCATAAAAAAACTCTGTAAACTGAGTTCGCAATCGTGTCAGCTACTTTGTTTAAAACAACGAATATTACGGATGTCGTATGTAATTATTCGCTCTGTGTTAGTAGAATAGGTTATACGTACCCATGGCCATTTCTCTGTTGAACTGTAACATTGTAACGCCATATAACGGGGAACAATAATGCAAAGTGCTTGCAATCAGTGAAAACGTACAGGACCAACCTCGTTCTCAAGATGACGATGAATCCACCACCTTGACTTTTTATTTCTGATATTATATGTGAACAACGATTGGAAAATGTCACGGTCGTTTTTTACTATGAAATAATACACGTCTGTCTTTGTTGGCTTAATATCAAGATCTCTTCGACAACAATAAGCCATTGTCTTCTCGTCCTTCTACTATTATTGCATATAGGCCTACACGTTTCGTAAATGCTGTTTTGAAGCTGGTGGCTACAGCTACGATTACGGTTGTCAGATCGTGCATTGTAATGACTGATTATTCTTCCTGCGTGGACCGAACCGCTCCAGATTCGGCGATATCTCAAAAAATGCAACCATCCATCCCCTTTGGAATTGTACTTTCACATGTAAGATATAATGTTACAGTTAGGGGTAAAAACAACCAAACGGTACAAACAACGAAAAGGATACTTTGCCAATTATTTGTCAGCATGAGCAACGTTAACGTATTGTAACTATTGGCTATTTTGAATGAAACGATGAAATGTGATTTGAGTATTATATCCGTTGTGTTGAAAATGATTGCAGTACTTGCTGTAAGCTGCCTTTCTGTGCTTAAACAAATTATGTTGAATAGTTACACACCTGTCACACCCATATGTTCCCACACCCCTATGTTCCCACACCCTATGTTTCGACACCCCTATGTACCGACTGCCCTATGTTCCCACACCCCTATGTTCCTACACCCCTATGTTCCTACACCCCTATGTTCCCACACCCCTATGTTCCCACACCACTATGTTCCGACACCCATATGTTCCCACACCCCTATGTTCCCACACCCTATGTTTCGACACCCCTATGTACCGACTGCCCTATGTTCCCACACCCCTATGTTCCTACACCCCTATGTTCCCACACCACTATGTTCCCACACCCCTATGTTCCCACACCCCTATGTTCCAACACCCTTATGTTCCCACACCCCTATGTTCCGACACCCCTATGTTCCCACACCCCTATGTTCCCACACCCCTATGTTCCAACACCCTTATGTTCCCACACCCCTATGTTCCGACACCCCTATGTTCCTACACCCCTATGTTCCCACACCACTATGTTCCGACACCCCTATGTTCCCACACACCTATGTTTCGACACCCCTATGTTCCGACACCCCTATGTTCCTACACCCCTATGTTCCGACACACCTATGTTCCCACACACCTAATGTTTTTTTTCCATATTCCTAACCCTAACTAGCAGTTAAAATACGAGGTTTCGGAATATGGTTAACGGAACTTATACAGGGGTATCGGAATGTGGAGCAGTTATCACTTAAAATAGTTTTTTCTTCAGCCCATTCTTTACTAGAACTCTACCTAATCATGCTATCTGCCTCTCATCATCGTGCATCCATAATGGCACAGTCTTTCCCGCTCACACGAGCCACGATCAAAACATCATGGACGGCTTTTCAACATTCCCCATTATCTGAAATTTCAATTAAGAAAGTTGCCTTGGAGGTATCCGAAGTGTCACAAACACCCACGGCTCAGAATCTTGCGGTCACCAAAAAAAGCGAAGGAAAGACAAGAAACGTCGCCTCTCTCCGCCGTATCATTTGGGGATTGAACCGCCCGCTTCTCGACGCGACGTGCGCCAATTCGTAATATTTTTTTTTCTTGGTGGATGAGCTGCGACATTAGAGATGTTAGTGGTGATAGCTTCACGATTGTGCCTGATGAAATGTTCTCACAGTGCGCAAGTCATCATTAATTACCGACCTGGCTTCTCCAAGTAGGTTGGGGACTACGTCTACACCCGTAGACCCGCGAGATTGGTTATTCGATCTTTTTAAAGGAAATTGAAGTTAAAAGAGTTGCCATAGTGGTTTCGAATTTTCTTGTAATTAACTACTTTTTACCGTGTTTTCGTCGGCCTAGCGGCCGGATGTGTAATCGAGGGAGAATTCATTGGTGCATGTTTACGGAAATTCCATATTTTGATATCACACATGCATCAAACGCTCATCATCTAGTAATAACTATATTATAAGAATATCTCTTGAAGATGCATATAAAGGTATTTTTTTAAAGTGTATTTTACATTTTGGGCAGCCATTGTTGAAAAATATCAATAGAACTTAATGATGATTCATAGAACTTAATGAGATCATTCGTTTAATTAACGAGTGACAACAGTTGAATCAACTAATTGGTATCTCTTTCATCAGATGAAAGAGATACCAATTAGTATAATACATGATAAATAGGAATATTTATAAAAGCAGTCTTTATTTGTTCTATTAGTTTTGGCCAAGTTTCTATTATGGTAAGGTTTTGCCGTGACTCGTGGGACGTTTACAGACAAAGGGTCACTTATGACGTCACTGTAAGAAGTCTAAGGCGTTTTGTTTACATGTAGCAAAGTAATTGCCAGCGTTTCCGCTGTTAAACATATAACTATACATCCACAGGATTTGATATTTGTCTATTACAGTTACTGTTTATTTTCGTTGCAGTGTTCAGCCATTTCAAGGCTGTATAGCTCAACAAACAATGCCCTTGTACCAGTGTCAATTAACTAGTGTGTAGGACTTCCACAGTCTTTACTGCGGTTGAAGCTGGTCCATAAAGCCATAAAGTCAACGTTAATGATCTGACCTCTAATCATGGAACTTAGAAAGGATTAACAACTTAGAACTTAGTTTGGCGCATTTCAAATCCAGTTTCTACTATTTGTTATTATTATTGAATATCCCTTTTAAATGACAACTTTTATCAAAATATAGAGGGCTAAAAGTCACTAGGCTGGATTGTTTACAGATCTACAGATCTGTCCAAGCATGGAAAACATGTCTCTTTCAGTAAAACAATTAAGCCGCGCGTCCGCGTTTGATCAACAATAACTCACTTGCAGTTGATTCATTGTGTTTACACTAGCAGTCACCCAAAAGCTTTATCGGCGGTGAAATTATTATTCGCGCCTCCGTATGTCGAACGTAATCAATGAAACGACCATCGGTCTCCATAAAACAACGTTTTGAAACAACGACCTAAGAATGCATAGCGTAATGTATGGACCGGTAGTCATTTGTTTCATGACACGATCGGAGTTCAAATATTACTTTATAAAATAGTGTAAATTGTAAAATTGCGCCTCTGCATTTGGGTTCTACGTGCAGCCGAATTGCTTATGGGAAAACTATAAATTTGGGCAGAGAATGAATATGTAAACAAGCACCTCAGTTATATTTATCTGTTTGTATGTGTTTACTGCATCTTTCACAGACTGCGTTTTATTTCATTGCGTCAACGAAATTAAAGCCCCGGATTGTTTTCTCTGTAAAACATAACCATTGTAATAGATGAATGTTTCCCAGGCTGGTATCATTGCTCAATGGTTATACATGGCTTGTGTAGTGAAAACTAGACATTTTAAATAGATGAATGTTTCCCAGGCTGGTATCATTGCTCAATGGTTATACATGGCTTGTGTAGTGAAAACTAGACATTTTAAATAGATGAATGTTTCCCAGGCTGGTATCATTGCTCAATGGTTATACATGGCTTGTGTAGTGAAAACTAGACATTTTAAATAGATGAATGTTTCCCAGGCTGGTATCATTGCTCAATGGTTATACATGGCTTGTTTAGTGAAAACTAGACATTTTAAATCATAATCTCCTACACAACACAAGAATGTCACTTTTCCCTTTAATTCATTATGTTATACCGTCCTCAAAGGTAACTGCCTTGAAGCAGATAAGATCGTTTTTGTATCTCGCCTAAATTGGAACTCGAGTTTAAAATCGTCCATCATCTCGTATGGCTGTGTAAACATTGTTCTTTGTTAGCATGGCACTACCGCCTGACCTTGTCGAGGTATTAATATAATCAACTGCATTGATTAGTCAGGTATGGAGAAAAAAAAGAACTTGTGTGTTTGTGTTATGGTTTAAGGGGGAGATATAATGAGATTCACTCTATTGCATTGTATCTTGAAGCGGAGTCCACAGGGTCTTGGCCATGTTTTAATGTCGCTGCATCCATCATTATTGAGTTGTGACGGCAGTTTTTTTTATATCGTCTTCCGTTTATCTGGAAGTCTGTTTTGTGAAAATTGTGTTGTACTCAGTCAGTATATATAAAAAAATCTCAGGCACAGCAGGCCTATACTACCGAGGAATTCCAAGAATGGCCAATATATTGATTACAACGACCCGCTATTCTTGAGAACAGGGTCACCGAATATTACATTCAGAGTGACCATCACAAACAATTTTAAAAAGGTAAACTTTGACCTTTAAAACAGGTATCCAAACTGTGCGATTCTTTTTCCACTTGCCCTGACATGATGTTTAAAAAAACTGTGCCAAAGTGAAGAAATATAACTGTAAATTGCCATTTTACCACTCAACAAAAAAATCATATGCATTTACTAAGCAGAGACGCATTTAAAGGTTCCAAAAGGTCATTGTGCAAGGCTCACTGCAGAAACCTGCGCATTGGACGCCCCTCTTGTAAGAACACGTATTCTTTTAATACTAAACATGGAACAGGAGGAGCGTTCACCTTTAATGCTACGGCACGATGTGACCATTACACGGTTGCAATGAGATACCTTGTTTCCTGAATATCCTTTTCTTAAATTCAACGGTGAGCTTTGAAATATACGGACCATAAATAGCTGCGAGGGTATCAACATAAGTCCAAAGATGATCCGGACGGGCAATATTTATGATAAATTGCCTCCCCCCGGAAAAAAGGAGCAGTGCTTCTAAATAAAATGAATTCCTGTCATGTAAGTGCGCGACGCATGTCGAAGGGAATTACATTTAGCCCCAGTACAGATTGAATTGCCCCCCTTCAGCAGTTTGAAATTATTGCCTAGCGTACAGACATGTCTTTAAACGAAAATGAATTATTGTTATTTGCATGTGTGGAAGTCGGCCTAGTTAAATGCTGTACCGAATACGGAATACCCAATAGGGGACCAAGCACTGATCCCTATGTCACAACTAGGCGAACAGGTAAGCGTACAGCCACAATTTCAATTGGTTTATCCCGGTTACTTTCACGAGCAACTTCACAATGGAATTTGATTTAACTGAATGATGGTGGTACGCTCAGAACACACACATAAGCAAACTATGCTGCTTTCTCTCGATGGATCAAAATTACTACAAAGTTAGAGCAATTGAAAAGTAGCATGGCCCAAACCACCGTATGTAATCCAGGCCTGAAATGTGTACTCCCGAATGCTGATAAAGATGCAAATTAAACATGTTTGGCTACACGGATCGCGAAAACGCTGCAGCTGATACTCAAGACTTAGCCATGCCCATTGTTCTTTTCTGCCATTTTATGCAATATATGACTGCTTAAGAGTGTTCAAATCTCATCCCTTCTTCAAACTCTAGTTGCGATTTTCTAACGGTAAATATTTAATTGTCCATCTGTAGCGCGGTTATGTCCGCGCAGAAAGAATCATCTGCAATTGGAATATACAATCTGAGAAACGTTACTGTCAGTAACGCTTCTAAGACAATGTTTGGGGATAAAATGTGACATATTTTTCCATAACCGTAGTACTTCAAAGTGAAAAGATTATCAACGTGCATAGACTACACAAAGCTGCTAGTGTATGCCTACTTCTTACCAAATTTGTATTGCCATTAATTTTAAAATCATTACAAAAAGTATATTAGGACACTTTAATTAAAGGTTTTAAAACTACCACCCTTTTATGTAGGTCCCTACTTTTCATATACAAGAAAACCAATCTTATTTGATGCATCAGAGGGCCCAATTTCTTTGTTGCTGCTTTAAGGGTCTAGTACTTTTTGTCGGACAAAAAAAACACAAAGTCCACAGATTTACATTAAACTTACACAGTTTGCAGATAATGATAGTAGAAAGCTCCCCTTAAAATATTACTTGCTGAGGTGCTGTAGATTTTGAGAAATGAGTAAAACAATGTCATGGAAATAGTTTTCGTCTTAGTGATCATGGGACGAAAATTGTTTTAGCATGTAAAACCGTATTTCCATGACATTGTTTTACTCGTTTCTCAAAAACCATAGCACCTTATCAAGTAATATCTTAAAGTACGCTTTCTACTATCATTATCTTCAAACGGTGTAAGTTTAATGTAAATCTGTGGACATTGTGTTTTGTATTACAAATACCCAATTCCTTTAAGCAGACGATACTTAACAATAATTATTGTCTGCTTATCAAAAGTAACTAGTGAACTAGTCACAACTGGTACACGTGGCATGGTATTTTGGCTGGTAAGCATTTGGTTTGCTACAGCTATACTTTCTGTGCTTAAGTGGCTCTGTGAAATTGAACCCTGTATGTTTTGACACATGCATGTTCGGTCGAACAATCTCGTGAAGAAGGAATTGAAGCCATCTAATATAATGGATTTTATAGACCCTCGAATATCTAGACCAGTAAAGAATGTCTTTATTAATTAAAGTTATATGCACCATTTAAGAAAATAATCACGCGTAACATACTTTGTCTCAATATATATTTGGTTTGCAGAAACACCATGTTACCGCAAACTTTGTCTCCCGTTGGAGTCTAACCATAGAGTTAAGGGAAGACATTATCGAGAAAGTAATGTCGATGGAGTATCGTTCCAATGTTGTGTTCCTTCGAACTGTAACATAAATCGAGTCATGCAGTTCGATGGTTCTTTCAACAGGTAGTCTCTTAATTTTCTCTTCGGTTTGGAGACAGCAAAGTGGTCCACTGTTATTCCTAAATTAAACGAGCCAGACAGAAACATGCTGAAGTACTTATTATATCATTTTCCTTCAATTTTAGATAAACACTTCACGGCGGAAGAAGTTCTCAGGAAAATTGTTCTCGTCTCCGAATTCCCAAATTTAATCTAATTTTTTTTGTTATTGAAAAAAGTTTTTTTCTTTCTTAAATACTAGTGTAACCGTTATACCTAATATAAACGGAAGGCACAACGTTTGGATTGTGTTTAATGCACAGCCACACCACATACATTGTTTCAAACATGGAAATCATTTAAATATTATGGTCTATAATAAATTCATTAAACAGATTACTCATATTATGGATAATTCAATGGTGTTTTGATTATTATTTGCTTAGTATCGTGTAATCAATTCACAAGGGAAAGTAACTTGGGTGTGACCTTTGGCCATGCGGCAGCTAACGGTTATATTGCTTCAGACTGGCTTCCCGAAACAAAAAGATATTGACAAAGTCAGGATACCACCAATATAGGGCACGCGATGGATAGCTCAGCTGCACTATCTTATGGAGCTCGTTGGTTCTGATCCCACTTCGCTCTAAATCATTTCTATATTCAAATTCAAACTTTACAATCAGTGAACTTTGAGATTTAATTGAATTGAATTTGCAATCACTTAATGTTGTATATTTTTGGCGAAGTGTGTTTTCCATCGATCCGAATTAGAATCTCTACGGGGCACTAGGTTTTCAGTCCATACTTGACCGCCTTGGTTTCCCCCGTGAATTATTCTCTGTGTTTTTTCTCTTACCACTATGAAAATAAAACTTCCTTCCAAATTGTATATTCTCCATAGAGAACTTGGCAAGTCCTTAGCTTCAAAACCAAGATTAACGTATAAAATAATAAAATAATAATAATAATGTTTTTCTTTTTATTAAGCGAATTTTTTTAAAAGTTATAATCAAAGCGCTGTAAATTGTGATTTCACTGTTGTTTCAAATCATTTAATATTGTTTCAACCATTTGTTTGTAATGATTAAACAGTAATTACGGTATGGATGAAAACATGATGTTAAAGGAAGTTTTGAGGCAATTAAAACACATAACCAATCCAATAATAACCATTAAAATGTCTAAAGGCACCCTCTCTGTCTGAAATACCCGCCTTAAACCGTACAGAAAGACAAGTAAATATTCACAAATTGATGGACAAGACGCCTAAGTTGTGTCTAAAACAAGCCACCCGTAGCACCCCCTTTCGATCGCATAACAATTTCGTCTAAAACCTCGACCAGTCTCTGCTATCCTATACACCCAATATGAATATGGATCGGCTGTTTAGAGCCCAGAGGGCTTACACAAATAAGCAGTTGTCTTCGATGCAAAACACTTGAGTTTCCACTCTGCATACTCAAACCGGTTCATCTCCCCCCGGCACGGGAATACTCCAAATGAGATGGCCCATAGCTTGAAACGCGAGATGATCTAACAGTCCAAGTCCCAAGATCGGCTTGCCTGGGCCCGGAGTGTATCCCGGGGGATGTAGGGTCTTACAAGTGGTGATGACACGGTCGGATTAAGGAAGAAGAACAGACAAGATAGAGTGCCTTAATACCTCGCTATGTCAATGTCCTCCGCTCTAAAGCCATGACCCAAAACTCAGGAAACATTTTGCTCTGGTCTATCTAAGTCAGTCAGAGCTTACACATAGTCTATGTTGAGCGTACACACTTCCAAGATCGATTTGTTGTTGTTGTTGCACTCCGTTCACCCCAATTATGCAATCATTTTAGTCGTAACCCCTGTGTGTCTACAACACCAATAATATGCAGTGAGTGCCTTTAAAGTTTAAACGGACCACACTATTTCCCCTGCAACTTTTTCATTCACTCATTCATCCATTCACTTTTATTTAACTGTCGGCATAGTGCTGAATTGTCTGGCAAAAGTTTGCAAGTAGCGTAACGTAAATACAAGGCGTAAACCGTACACTGCCGTCGCATGAATCAACCTTATTACTTTACTAATAATTTTATGGAAAATTATATTCATAGGCATGTGGCGTGATGAACGGATTAATCTTCTATGGCAGTTCATTTTAAGTCAACTGATTAAGAGATATGAGTCAGTAATACTTAATCTAGATTAGCATCAGCTCCAATCCAAAGAAAGAGCAAAACTGAATATCTCTATTAAACCGCATCTCATTCTGGCGACTGTTTCCCGCCAAAAAGGAATAAAAAGAGTGTGTCTTTCGCAAACAGCCGGCGGGGAGTGCTGTCTTGTTAAGGAACTATAACCTTGTTACTGGTTCACGCTAATCATTCCGATGGAGCATCGAAGCCGTGAGGAGGGCACAATCTTACAAGATTAAACAGAATTAGGTACTGCCACGGGACCCACAATGCATATTACTCATGTGGAATGATATGTGATTAAACACATCGAAAGTGACAAAAATTCACTTCACTTTCCAAATATTTTAGGTGACATTCCGGGGAGTAATACGGCGTGAAGCTAAATTCAATTGGCTAGGCCCGGAATGGAGGGTAAATCGTGACGCTCAATCGGATTTGATCGATTCACTTCAATGTTGCATAGTCCTTAATTTGTTTCGCAATTTCATCTTCGTTTGAAGAAGAAAAAAGTTTAATTGAATTTGGATTTATTTGTTATTATTTCTTCAGTGAGTTGTGCAGATGGTCTGGAAAAGTTCGAGTCATCCATATACAGGTTAATGTAGGTTATTCTCAGTGCGGTAATGGGCGCAAAAGTTATGACTTATTCTACACATTCGTATTAACTTGTTGAAGAAATCCTTCTCTAGTTAAGTTTTATTTCAGTGACGTGTTTTCACTGACGTTTGGGTGAAGATGCCTTCCTCTTCCTCTAAAAATCACCTCTCCTATATGAGCGCACTCTTGGTGGCGCGCTCTTGTGAATCTTCCAGGGTGTTGTTTTATCTCAAGTCTGGTTTCTGATACCATGATAAAACATAATACGCTGATAATTATAAACAATAATTTTGGTTCAGCGAATTCCCCTCTTACAAGTTAATTCAAATCTTAACTTTTTTATCAGTCAATGGTTGGGGGGGGGGGGGGGTGGGTTGTGAAATGTTATTGAAAAGCTGAAATCTAGAAGCTTCTACTGGTTTGGCTGATCGTTGTGTAGACTTATCTCAAGTGTACAATGTTTTATTGGTCTTTTCATTAACCACCGTCCGTAATGCTGAAAATGTGCAAAGTTAATTCGTCTCTACACTGTTAATAATACACCCACTTGTCATTCCCCCTTCTTTAATGGAGTTGCATTCGCTTTATCATGAACAAGTAACTCAATTAAAGATACAATTATTTTAAATGGACACGTTTCTTTACAGATGTTTCTTGGAAAATTCTTTACCAAAAGTCCGTTACTATCAATTATCGAAGTGGTGTTCTCAAAGCATACACGTCGTCATATCAAGAAGATATTACTGTAGGCCTACATTATATTCATTATATTATTACACATTTTAAAAGTGTTTTCCTCAAAAGCTCGACTGGTTTGTTTTCCAGTCTATTGCTCGTCCTGGACATTTAACGTCAAATCTGTATCGAGCTGGAGATGTCTAGTCCGTGTTTAGAATCAGGCCAGGCGTATAAAACCACGCACATCAGGGAAATACCATTGAAAGTGGCTGGAATTAAGCAACAGTTTCACGTGTAGACGCATGTTCATCAGCACTCCAGCCCATCGGTGCCGAGTTTACATAGCGTCACTTAAAAAACGTGTGTATGAGGAGTTGAGATCTAACGCGCACTAAGGGCCCAGAACCATGCCTTGGGTAACTGTAAAAGATACATCAGCTGTGAGGTGTTGTCGGGGTTTTGTAAAGTGGTGGCACAAACTTGCTTCAGGTCTGTGTAAACCATTTCGTTCTAGTTTCTCAAACGAAGCGCATCACAGAAGAAACCCGACTGTAGTGTCAGCATAGTCTGTATCATCGATGTTCCCTCTTCCTGCTTTACGTGTGTGTTATTTCGAGTGTGTGTGCAGGGTATTCAAAATGGAACATGGGGCTTAAGGCGAAGCCACACCGGGCGCCATCTTTGTTGTTGTTCCTCTTATGCCGAAACCGTGGTGAAACTTAGGACATTCAATCCTCGATACCATTATCGTTATACCACTGACAGCCTCCATAATGGTAGACCGCACGTATGAGGTCACTGCAAGGTGTCTTTTCAGGCTTATGTGATAATCTATTCTGTGTCGATCATTTTGTATTGAATAGCGCGCCTGTTCGTTTATCATCATCTGTTAATTCGAACTGATGGAATTGATCCGGGAGAATGAACCAATTACGGTTGCTCAACCGAATAGAGTGACTAATGCGTTGTATGACACCCTGTGACCGAACGACTTCGCGTGCAGAAAAGGAAATCCATTTTCTTTCATATAATACATTTGGAGTTTATTCTGGTCTGCATCTTCCCCGTCCCCAAAACAGGTGGATTATAATTTATGTAGGCACTGGACAATCCAGTACTTTATCTTTCATCGTCGACACTGTGCTATAAGCTTAAGCAGGTGATAGTGCCATGACACCCTTCCGAGGAAACCAAATCAGTTCATTAGAGGGAATGTGAATTAGACGGCGATAGTAGATTACGGGGGATCGATGTTACAGATCGAGGCTGGGGTTTGTTATGCGGATACACACGGGAGGTCCCGAAGAGTTGAAAGATCGTCAAACAAGACGAGGGATTTAGGGGCGAGTCTAAAAGATGAAGAGATTTGATGTTGATATAAAATGATTAGGAGTTAGCGATGTTGCAGGCAGAAGACTCCAGGGACGTCAAGATTCCAGATAGAGAGAATAATGTATTGGTTTGCCCTTACTGACTTTATTGTGGATGCTTTGGGCAGCTCTCTGCTACCCGGGAGCATCTTGTTTCACACTAATGTTCGCCGAAATGAAACATTGAACCAGCCTTCTCTTATTAAACAAATTTTTTTTCATGGTATCTCCTGAAGATTGTTGGAGAAACTCATTGCAATTTCACAGCAATCGTTCGGGATAGAATAAAACAATACTCAATAGATTCAGGATATTTCATTCACTAAAAAACGGTCTGCAATGATAATTGTATATCGGTATATTGGGGAGATAATTAATATTAGCTGCATTAACAAGGTAACATCGTCATAATATATCGCCATGTTTAACTGAGGTATAGCCAGGATGAAAGGATGAAAACTTACTGGTGCTAAAGAGCTGATGAAACAATGAAAACGATCAGATGTGTACGCACGGCATACGGGAATTGGTAAATGAACAACCCCTTCTTGATTTCAGTAGGCCCTACTCAAATGACCGTGTAATAAAAAGGTTTATGTGGTTTCTGGTACACTTTTGAATTTGTCTTATTTTAATGTGGAAAATATACTTGCGCTAACCTCTACACACTGCGTTTACATGCAATAATTCCACCATAACTGAAGTAGTTGCAAGGTTAGACGGTTCAAAGATAATCATTTTCTTTGACATGAAATATAACAGTTAGTTCCGTACCACATCTATTTACAAATAATGCACACATGGTTCAAAGAGCATTGCAAGAAAATGGCAAATGATTAGGAGAATTTTATTTTTCCACAGCGTGATTTTTAATACACTATTACTCAGTTCTAAGTATTAGTGTTTTAGTCAGTATTAAAAAGTCTAAAGGTCATGCTATAGTTAGGGATTTTTGAATGTCGAGCCCCTTTGGTTCCAAAATTTATGTACATGCAGTGCAACATGTTTGAAAGGTTTTTCTCTTTCGGTGTAGACGTCTTTACATTTACTATTGGCGTTAATGCCCGCCCATACAGAGCCCCAGTCCTTTCCCCGATCAATACACACTCTTAAATTGAACCTTGATGAAATCCCCGAACCATTCGACAAGAAAAAAGACCTTACATTTGAAATAAAAACTCAGTCTTAAACTGTTTTTCAAGCGCTAAACGTTCAAGTTCTCCAAAGACTCTGACTCTCTCTATCTCAATGGAGAGAGACGACCCTTTTGTAAAAGCCTTCTGAATCGCGAGATCGATTTCTTGCTGTTATTTCACCATTTTCCTCCGTAGAATGGTGATCGTTGTGGCAGGCTATGCGTCCACACGAACTGGTGATCGAATTCACCTAGTCAGGGGTCCTGAGAGACACGTGAGAATTGGTTCATCTTGAGAAAATGAAGAAGAATTGAGGAGGGGCGGATGAATCACAAAAGCTTTTAATATTTGGGAGATGGATTACTTAAAAGTATGCATCTACCTTTTAAAGGTGTGCAATCCTTACAATATCGAGCCAATTATGGCTTTATTATGACGTACACCTGCGACTTGGATTAGAGAACACAAAACGTTGTAAAAAGAAATCCAGATTGAAGTAACTGATGTCTGGTAAGGTTATTAAACGTTTTGTACGTTTTTCCCTAAACAGTTAATGCGTTTTTTCCAAAACTTAAATATGTTTGCCACAAAACGTAAAATCGTTTATCCCTAACGTAAATACGTTATTTCCAAACCTTAAAGGAACACGTTGCCTTGGATCGGACGAGTTGGTCAAAACAAAAGCATTTGTAACCGTTTTTTATAAAATGCATATGGTTGGAAAAATGTTTTAAAAGTAGAATACAATGATCCACACAAGTTTGCCTCGAAATTGCGTGGTTTTCCTTCTACTGTGCGAACTAACATGGTCGGCCATTTATGGGAGTCAAAATTTTGACCCCCATAAATGGCCGACGTGTTAGTCGACGAGGTAAAAGGAAAACCACGCAATTTCGAGGCATGTTTGTGTGGATCATTGTATTCTACTTTCACAACATCTTTCTACCCATATGCATTTTATAAAAAACGGTTACAAACGCTTTTCAAAGACCAACTCGACCGATCCAAGGCAACGTGTTCCTTTAATATGTTTGTAAGAAATCGTAAATACGGTTTTCCCAAGACGTAATTTAATTTTTACGGCCTAACAATTGCTGACTATGTAATTGCTGACTATGTAACACCTGGTTCAAAATGTTATCGGGTCCTTAGGTAACTATCCTTTTCTTGGGTCATTCCGGTTTGTATTGTAACACAGCTTTGGTTCCATAAATGTAGTCATGGGTTAATAGTCGTATATCCACTTGATAATGTCCCAATACGGTTCAATCTGTTATGTGATGAACTGTTGTTCTTTAAAAATCTTGCCCACAATATGCAGTCCCTCTTTGGTTATTACTATATACCACATAATGGCTCAGACCTAATGCGGTTTAGCATCCCTAGTTTATTAAGCCACTTGTTCGGGCTCATAAACTATTATTGCATCCAATATTCTGGAAGGCTTTACTACAAGAATCTTCAGAGCTGATTCTTTAATAAAAAATAACAGTATAAATAATTTAAAATCTCTTATAGTATAAATAATATTATTATTAATAATATTAAAAACAAAATTGTTGCTGGTAAAAGTGAAAGCACTTTGGCAGCACCCGAAAGCACTGGGCACACATTTAGCTGATTAGGCACGTCTGTAACTCCTGTAAGTGAGATCTGCTAAAGAAGGCGGCACTTTTGGGAAAAGCGAGTCTACTACTCCTAAATTCCCTTGTAAGGCTACGGGACGTAGCTTGACTCGAGGAGTTACCCGCACAAATAAAAAATATGATCATTCTTTGGCATGATGTCATGATAAAATGAAATAATAATTAACATGGCGCTTTATACGCAGTACAGACTTACATTTTAGCAGTCAACCACAGTGCACCTCTAGTAATATAAACATTTTCCTTAAAATATTCACCTTTTATTACATTTTGATACAGCATTACGTATTCACTGAGGCAGCCCGCCAAGTGTATGTACAAATCGTGTAGCTTTTAGATCATTTCCCCCGAGTGTACATCAAACACTGACCGAAAGAACATTGTGAAGGAACAGTGTTCAGAATCACTCATTACAATTGACATGATCAGGCGCTGACAAGTGCAAATCTGAACTTTTCACAAACTCAATTTGCCTTATCGTATCTGTACTTCCGATCTGTTTAAGATTGGTCGCATGCTCAGTGGCGCGAAAGCTTCAGTCAGTCATGTACGCATAGTCCCACAGTCTCGGTCCGGTGTATTCTGTAGTGCGCACTCTTTCAACCCGTTATACTGTCCCACTCTTCAACTTGTCATGTCCCTAGCTTAAGTGCACTTTGAAGGTGCTGGGTGCCTCCAAGATTTCACACTCTGTTTCTTGGCCTAGCTCTCGTGACAGAGACTTCCTCTTCACATGACCTCCCCTTTTTACCATTCTCTGCAAATCGTGTTGCTTATATCGAGACAGCCGGCCCCTAACATCGTATTTTCAAAAGTACCATTGATTTGAAATGCACTATATTTAACGCGCTAAGGAGGTAACGAGGTGAACTTTATTGGGTTTTATTTCGGACTATTTGACCTTGTCAGTCTTATGTTCTATTTGAATGAATTACGACGCAGTCGTGAGCTCCTTTGTCTTTATTCTCGATTCAGAAGGTATTTTAATATCTGTTTGTGATTTCGTTCATATTATCTTACGTTCAGTTTACAATGTACGTCAAAGGTTGTATCTAAGGCAAAGTATACATTAGGTTGGAATCGTGTTTTTCTTTTTCAATCCGATATAAATGTTGATACAATAAAACTAAGTGTTAACATCATTGGTCGCGATTTTTTAGATATCGCCGAAATTCACGAATGAGTAGTATGCCCATACTGGAAGAATAATTCCTATAGAGATACACAAAATGAGAAGGGTTACAGCGGTAACGCTTCTCAGATTCAAAATATGTGACATGAATACTTATATCTTTGTACATGACACTACCTCGAAGTGAAATGTTTCTCAAAATGCTTTATACTATCGAAAACTGCTGTAGGTTTGTAAGTTTGTATTGCCATTACTATAATTAATTTTATAAATATTGTCGTTATGTGTGGCGAGCATAAATACCTTGGGAAATTTAAGCAGTCAGAAAGGGATTGCAACTCTATTTTCAATAACTTATCAAAATAATATTGTTTGGTAAACCGTTTGTGCAATTAGACTAGATGCTTTTATAGGGTGAACTCACATTACAAATATTACATTATCACCCTCCATTGTTCAGTCTCAGCAGAATAAGTTTCCATGATGTCTTTTGTTTTGCTCCGAACAATTTCAGTCATCCCTAATCCAGTGTCGACATTCATAATTAATTAATTTGACAATGAGGTATCGTGTTTTGAATTATTGATGTTAACAGCGTTTGCACTTTCTTTCAAGGTTTTTAAAATAAAAATGAATCCCATTTTCTCAACAGAAACACCCGGTTTTACGGAGAAGATCCAAGTTCGTCTCACAGGGGGCCTCAACCCTATCGAGGGACGGGTGCTGGTCCACTCAGAGGGTCGATGGAGGGCAGTGTGTGACATAGAGTGGGGAATCCCCGATGCTGACGTCATCTGTAGACAGCTGGGTTTCGGGTACTCGTCCATGGCGTGGAGGGGTGCCCACTTTGGGGAAGAGCCAAATGAGGCGGTTGAAGACTTCCGGATTATTTTATCTTGCCTCGGAATGGAGTCGGAAGTTACAGAGTGTTCGCATCGTAAAATATCTGCCTTGTCCTGCGGGAAATTTAAAACAGCTGGCGTTCGATGCAGTAACATCTCATCACAAAAGGGTAATATTAAACTTCCAAAACTCTAGGAATTCGGATTATTTTATGACTTAACTGTTTGACACTTTCTTCAATTGTTGCTTGCTTTTTCTCTTTTTGAGTCTTATTTTCAGCGAATCAAATTTTCTGATTCTTGGTTAACTAGGTGGCGTACTAGACAAGGTCTGTGTACTATTGCCGTTTTCGAAACCACGGCTGATAGGCTTCGGCTTTCAGACAACGTCCGCCTGTGTTGAAACCCCGTGGTGAAAGTGTTGCTTGACTTAGATGGCTTTGGTGGTTTGTCGCTATCTGCCCAGATTGCTGAAGAGTCCATTTCTTCAACGTTGTCGCTGCTGCCTAAGGTCATAGACGTAGCATACAAGGCAAAGGCCCACGTCAAATGAGGCAATTTACAGGCAATCAGTTCCAGACAATCTCCGTGTAGAAAATGCATTCCCATTTCAATGTTCACACAATCTTTGGGATCGTAAGATACTGTATGAGCAATAACTCATTTGCTACCAAAGTGATCCCGTAGCATGCATTACAGTCGGTCGCTCCAAGTTTCGTGTGACAGGGTCCTAGTAGGTCGCTTGATCTGGTTTCGACCTCAATGTATAGAACTGTATGATACTTGTCACACATGGGAGTCACATACCCAACAACCCTTAACAGACCCACACCACTCTTCAAATAAAACTAATATTTCTTCTTTATCTTGATGTTACCAGATAATCCAATCCGCCTCGTTGGGGGTATCACTCCCAACCAGGGTGAAGTACAACTCTATCACAACAGGACATGGAATGTCATCTGTGATGAATCATGGGATATGATCAAAGCTGGAGTGGCATGCCGGGAACTAGGCTACCCAAGTGTCATCGCAGACTGGGGTAAAACTCTGCTATACGTCAACGGGGACGATGATTCACAGCGGGCTGTTCAATTGGTATCTTGCACTGGAGCTGAGAACAGGATTGCCCAGTGTAAAGTTGGTGCTCTTCGGGGTTTGAGGTGTCCAAACCCCGTATCTGTGACATGTGTGACTAACGAGCGAAACGGTAAAAACAAAATGGTTATGTATTTCTTCAGTTTTTAAAACCCCTCGGTTCTCTATACTATAGGCCCCTAGTCATTTATTACTAATTTATATTTGTCAGTGTCCATTCATTTAAAACATGATTTATTTTATTGTGAATCTTAAAATTGGTTTTAAATGTGCATAATCTGCGTTGAGGTTTATAATCTTATTAAACGTACTGTGCCAATGTTGTCACCACAATTTCCCCTCAGTTATGCAGAACATATTAAACATGTCACACTATTTTGAAACATGACCCTGAAAAGGCAATTTAGAAATCTCCAATGCATCCCTATTCCCATATACCATTGCAAGTTATTTACCCTTTTTTATTGCACTTCATTCCAATTTTTTCCTTAAACAAAACGCAGCGGCTAAAACAAAAACAAAGACCTCACACAAACATAATTTGATCTGATACATTTTGGTAAAGGTTTAAATTGAAGCGTTTTATTCGATTGGGAAAGCTCAGCACGCGCTGTAAAACGCCCCCCGGCAATGCATTTTGATTGTATTTTTTTCACTCATTGACCGGATCCCAAGAACAGGATAAGATTTGACTGCTGTTGCTTATAATTGGATTTCTGATCCACACAATTTGCGAATATATAAAGATGCACACGCAGGATTTGATGGCCGGGATTCGTCGAAGCGTGGTAATGGAGAGATACTCCAATTGTAACGGGTTGTCGAGTTCAATAGGCCTGCTTTGAAATAAAATAACGGGTAGACAAGGGAGCAAATATTGAGCGATATAGGATGGAAGAATTTGGACTTTAAAGGTGAATGATGTCAGTAATCTCAGTTGAACCAGTTCCGCATGGTTTATAAGTGAATAACAGGGGTAGCTATATCCCGGGAAACCGCTTATTCCCGGGAGTTTGCCTGGGTTAGCAGTTTCAGTGTGAACAGGTTAACGAATCTGGAATTCCGGGTAAATTCTTCCAGGGAAAATGGGATTCATATCTGTGTTTTTTACCCATATAGGCCTTTAGAAGAATTCAATCGGCAACACTTGTGCAAAGTGTACACATATTAATTCATATCATAATAAACCAAAAGGGAAATTTACTCGGTAGATTCTGAATATTTTTGGGTTGAACAACAAACAAAGTTAACTCCCCATCTAGTCATATTTTCTCTGCTCAGACCAAAATATCTATTAATGTGACGTTGCAACCCAAGTTGCAGCATTTTGTGGGAACAAACACAATCCTTGGTCTTCGTTTTAACAGCAGTCGCTACTTTAAACGGAACTGCATATCATTAAAGGTGCATTTAAATTCAATGTAAGTTGTGTTTGAAACAATTGGTTCGTTAGTAATAGCGATTGATGACGAACGAGTGAAAGGGAAGCAACAGTTGTCGATAAAATGACCTTTAAGGATTTGTGGTTTTAAAGGCAATGGATACCTTTGGTTTGTAAAACCATTCGAATGTTTCAATCCTATATAAATGTAGATCCATGGAAATTTCACGTCAAAAGGTGATCGTGTTTTTGTCCACACAGGAAGAATAATTTATAACAACAATACTTAATCTACCTTGGGCCAAGGTAGGTGGCGCCGTTCAAGAGAAAAACACAATATTACTGCATCGGCAACTCTTCTGTTTTAACAAAAATAGACGCAGCATTAGTTTGATTTTGCAAACCCTGCTCCGTTGGTTGTGCCAATGTGCACCTCTTATTTTATAGACAAACTGCCGCGCGTCTTCTGCCCACTCTTGTTGATTGGTACCAGGGTCTACAGGGCAGGTACGATATGACACGGAATGCATTATGATCACATACTTGCCTTAATGGAAATATACTCCACTCTCGCAAGATTTCAGAGGCCTGCATTAAAACCGGAAGAAATGTTCTTCGTTATTTAAGCGAAGAAAGGTTGAACATATTATTTCATTCCTATATGGTAAATTTTCCAAATGGAAAGGCTGTACATTTATATTTCTACCTCGCTTCCAATTATCGAAAAGTACATTTCGACGGGGAAACCGATCAGGGTCTAGACTGAGGGGGTGGGGTGGGGGGGGGGGTGAATAATCGGTGCTAATACAATAAGGAAACTTGACAATATTTGTCTTGTGTTGCCTGCAATGGCCCTGGACGATTTCCCCTCAAGGCAGTAGCTGCTGCCAATAACGAAAATGATACGCGTCGCGGTAGAAGTGGATACATTTAGAAATTAAACTTTGATTCGATTTCTGAAAAAATTATTTAATTTTGACAGGGTCTCCCCGGGATCGGTTACGTCTCACCGGGGATACTCAACCTAATATGGGTCGGGTAGAGGTAAATATCGATGGCAACTGGGGAACGATATGCGACGAGGATTGGGATTTGAAAGACGCCAGGATCGTGTGCAAAGAGCTCGGTTATCACTATGCAACAGCAGCACCCGGGGGTGCCCACTTCGGGGAAGGTACGGGTGCTGTTCTATTCAGCCGGGTAGGCTGCACAGGACACGAGAGGCATTTATTGGATTGTGCAAGAAGTGGTATGGAGGCAACTAATTGCCAACATGGACATGACGCTGGCGTCGTGTGTAGCTTGGACCCAACGGCAGAGCCAGCAGGTAAGCAGTCCGTCCTTTATTTAATTAGTTTGAAAAAACTATCACTGGTTCCTTCCTCAAAGTACCACCTTTGTTTTATTGTGATCGATTTTATCTTTGGCAGTGACGAGATGTTTTAATGAAATTTTGTAAATTTTGTTTTTGGAATTGTCTTTTTAAGTGGGCAAGTAATCAATGCTATCCAATGTTACTCGTTCTTCCTGGTTATATTTAAACCTCCCTTTCTGTTTACAGTTTTCAATTTCTGGTGGACAATTCTTTCGAATTTGGTTTATAGAAAGGGGGAAAACGGCCGGCAATCTGCAATCGAAAAACGTGTCTTGTCAGAATTCTTAAACGCCTCTTATTTGACACGTTGGTCGATGTTTTTGCTCCTAACAGGTAACTTAATGCGTCTTTCCGATAGCAGCTCTGGGTTCGTAGAAGTATTTCATGACGGGCAGTGGTGGCGTGTCTGCGATCAGGGCTGGGACCCTGACGATGCCTTGGTTGCCTGCCGACAACTCGGCTATCGGCACCCATCTGAGACCATCTCCCCAGTCCTGACGGCCGCCTCACCTGGTAGATCAATAGATGCCCGGGGGGACATCGGCGTGCTGCTCAACAAGATGCGTTGCCATGGTAATGAGACGAACTTGGCATTTTGTCCGCACAGCGGTCTTGGGCCCCAGGTGTGTGCTACACGCAATGGACATGCCACAGTGGATTGCAATGGAAATATGCCACGTAGATCAAATGAGATAGGTATGTATGAGAACTTAACAATCTTCTGGGAAGCGTATGTTTGGTGTTTAGTATAAAATGTCAAATCATTCAAACCTTTAGATGCCTTTCTTATTGGCCTTTCCATTGTGTTATTTGTGATTGAATTTGATGTATTCTTCCGTTGTCTGTGTGTTTCGTTGTATGTATCTCTTTGCGTCTGTTTTTTTCTGTGAGGCAATGGGTGATAAATTATTTTCTGTTGTCGTTCTGAGGTCTTAGCTTATGTTTATACTTGTTTTTATCAGAAGGCAAAGTTCGACTTGCGAGTGGCAGAGGTAACTTTGAAGGCCGAGTCGAGATCTTTTTGGACGGGGCATGGGCGACCGTTTGTGCTGACCGTTGGGATATGGCAGACGCCAACGTGGTATGTCGTCAGTTAGGCTTCACCCACGCTACCTCGGCGTTAGTCAGCGTGGCGCACTTTGGGCCCGGCTCTGGACCTATCTTGCTGGACGAGGTTGAATGTGTCGGGGACGAGGATAACTTGCTGGACTGCCGAGCGGAAAGATTGTACCAGCATGATTGCCAGCACAGGCAAGATGCAGGAGTGAGGTGCGACAATCGGACAGTTTCTTATGGTAAGAACTTTGGTTGGTTTACCATACCCTTATTTATTTATGATAATATAGTGCGCCACCAAGAGTAGTCCAAGAAGGGCGGTCAATTTAAAGGGGCATTCAGTAATAAAAATGCACGTTGAAATTTGAGTCTCGTTCAAGCAAACAATTTTAAGCCTTACCTAAACCTCACATCGTATACCCACACTTTACAGACTACTCCGTTCGTCTTACCGGGGGATCTACTCCTAACGCGGGCCGTCTGGAGATACTTCTTAACAGTATATGGCACACAGTCTGCGATGTCGGAGACACATGGAACATTGGAGGAGCAAACGTAGTATGTCGCGAGCTAGGATTTCCCCGTGCGTCGCAGCCCTGGGCTAAGATCTCCGGAGCTCTAGAGAAAGGGAAACGGAGCTTCGCGACCGTGAAATGCATGGGGAACGAGACGACGATTGCAGGGTGCCAGTACGGCGGAGTTGGTGACGTGGACTGCGGAGGAGTAAAGCATGAGGCACGGGTACTCTGCCAAAACCGCCAAAAAGGTAACACACCTAGATGAATTAAAGTATTGTTTTTATTTAAATCAAAACAACAACTTTCACACTGCCTTTTTGTAAATCGCCGTGTTGAAGTTTTGACAAAAAAAGTAAAATAAAGTTGTTTTCTTCTTCATACTATGCGTACTAAGAAAAACTTGCACCGTTTGGAATTTTAAACAAACTTCTTCTCTTTTTGTTTTTGTACGTATCAGAAGCTCCATACCGCATCAGGCTTGACGGAGGATCCAACCCTAGCGAAGGTATTGTTCAGATTCTCCAAGACGAACACTGGTTTCCAGTCTGTGGTGATGGTTGGGACATTGCAGACGCATTGGTAGTCTGCAAGCAGCGCGGTTACAAGTTCGCCAAAAGTGCCAGCTCAATTGAAGAGAGACGGGGTGTCGCCGAAGCACAACTTGTAATGACAAACCGCGCCCATCAACTCCAAATGGTGCTCCAGCAAGTACGGGGTTGGTACGGATTCCGGTGCACAGGACACGAGGATCACCTCCTTGAATGTGATCACGTAGAGAGTCGGATAGTTGGGTGTGGTCGAGGTGAGGTCATTACGATTGCCCACGTAGAGTGCAGTCAGAAACCATCTATACCCGCTGGTATGTAATATTTTACATTAACTTTTTAAAAGAGCATGATCGAGTTCATGAATTGTGTGATATTACTCGAATTTATCTTCTGAAATGGAGACTGCGGTGACTGAATGGAGCGCACTGCGGCGGCAGACACAATTGTTTTTGGTTAAAATTCTTAATTAGCACGTCCGAGAAACAAGTGAGACAAGTCTGCTGCCACCTAGCTATTCCCAAAGTGGGTTTTGCATGGCTACGCCACTCTTAATACATGAGGTACGTCACAATGCTAACCCCAAAACGAGGCGATGGGCGCAGCCACTGCAAGTGGTGGCGGACGTGCGTCCATAGCCTCATCTTGGGTAAGAATTATGACGTCGTGCATAAATATAAAGAGAGGCGTATATCGTCCGTTTAAATACCCCACGTGATGTCCTCTCAACCAGTCAAAATGGAGAAACTGTCTCAGGTATTTATGAATGGCAAATAAATAGTCTTGTGCTACTATGGCATAGATTTGAATCAGTATTCATTGATAACATTTTACACAGGGTTCTCAACAAAGATGGTGTCTGCGTAATAAAGGTAAATTCCATCGTACTTTGTTTGTGTGGTTAGAAACTTGGGTGAAGCGGGCGGTCGAAGTGAATTATTGTATGAACGTTGCTTGACAAGAGCTACATTAATGAGTATATCATTTTTAAACTAAAAGGTGAACGATTACGCCTAAGTGGGAAGTCCAAGGAAAACGAAGGCCGTGTTGAGGTGTACTATGAAGGCATGTGGTGGAAGGTATGCGCTGATGACTGGGATATGCCTGACGCTACTGTAGTCTGCCATCAGATCGGGTATCCTTCAGCTCTGGTGCCTTACAAACTATCTAATGATGACACCAAATATGCCATCTGCGAGAGGGGTCTTAGTGGCGTCGATGCTGAAGATACCAACTGCAGATTGAACTATCTGATGGGGGATCTCCAATGCACTGGGGAAGAGGGGAGTGTGGTTGACTGTAGGCACGCTGGATTTGGACGGCAGTATTGCAGCCAGGATCATGACGCAGGCGTGGTGTGCGACGGAAAGAGAATAAAACCAAGTGAGTACGGATAGGACGAGTTTAACCGAAATATTCAGTCCCATGTGACTGGCCAACGCTGGGTGGCAGTATATATACCAGGTAAAACTCCATTGTTTACCTAGTTAATTGTGAGCGTGTACATTTCCAACAGCCATGGCTATAGCATGGTCTGCTGCCACCCATGTTTTTAAAGGTCTTACTCCCACTGTTGATCGTCATTCAGGTATATTTTTTAATACTGATGTTGCATCTATTTATTGACTCTTTGCACTAACATACATGTATTTACTTTCTGCTACGCTGGCAATTTTGTGCTTACAACAATTACATAAAGAATTGATGGCAGGCATATAAACGCCACGTCGCCTATGCGCGCTACGCTGTACACACATAGGCTGCCAAAACTAAGACCAACTAAGATTATGACGTCATATCTGTTTAATTAGCTCACTACCTGCTTACTTTGTTTTTTCTCAAGTCCGTTTTTCTCAGTAAATTCATTACAACTTTTTAAACTTCTACAGCCTTCGACGCCCGTTTGGGAGGCAGCAACCCCAGCCATCCCTATGAGGGTCGAGTGGAGCTGCAGCACGGCGGCCAGTGGTGGCTCGTTTGCAACGAGGGTTGGGATTACACCGACGCCCAGGTGATATGCAGACAGCTCGGCTTTCCTGGGGCTGAGGTTGACTCGACTCTGCAGACGTTCTACAAGGGCAGACGAACCCGTGAGATGGGGTTCCTTCTGGAAGACGTCGACTGTCTAGGGACAGAAGACAACTTGGCTGAGTGTCTGAACGGTGGGATTGGGAAAGCCACTTGTCAGACTCAGGTTGCTGTAGGAGTCAGATGTTCCACAGACTTACTCATCATTGAAGGTAAAAACGATAACAAAATCATTTCCTATTGATTTTTGTTTGAACAACATGGGAAAGTACTAAGTTAATACATATGTATGGCCCCAAACCAAATTATATTCTTCATCCCTGTTGCACGAACCATCTTTAAGAATTTGAACTTACTCATGAGGAATACGGCAAATGTTGTTTGTATGGATATTAGCTAGTCGTCATGACTAGGAAAGTTTGCCCAAAGTACGCCCTCTTATAGAGTATTATTTATGATCGTTCTTCCATCCATGGTTTTAGGTCCAGATATCCGTTTGATTGGAGGGGAATCTTTACAAGAAGGCAGGGTGGAACTGTACCATGACAATCGCTGGTGGACAATCTGCGATGACAACTGGGATATCAGTGCTGCCGAGGTTGCCTGCAAACAGCTCGGCTTCCCGGCGGCTGAGTCCGCTGTCCTCGGTGCTTACTTCGGCAAAGGACGAGAAGAAATGGGTAGGTGACTTGTAAGACGCATCACTAAAGGAAAATCAATTTCTTTTTTTGAGATATTGTTTATTAAGTATGCTTACTCGATGTTACCATGTTAACAAACGAAGTAAAAAACCACTGACTCAGTAATGTTACATAATTTGTTGTTGAACACCAAGTAAACCAGTAATAACCTCATGGCTTTTGGCGATAAAACTGAACTAAATAAGTCACGGTTAAATAAATACAACAATCTAATGACACTGGTACCGTATGTTTACCCTCTTTGAATCAAGATAAAGTACACCATGTCAGCAAACATGTTGTTTCATGAAGCTATACTTGCTCTGTAGGAATAGCTTCCATTGCAGTTTGCACTCAGCCAACGTTGTTTAAAAGTGATATTTTTGTCATCTTGGTTTTCAGAAGAAAAATACTTTGTCTGTGGTCGGTTTTACAAAGATGGTCAAACTTAGGAGAATAGTCCAAGAGTTACAGTAAGACTAGTCTTACCTCTTTTTGAAATCCACCACTGGTAACATAAAAACTATGAGTTTCTATTCAAGTTATTGCCTCCCACCAGGCATACTCCTTGATGAAGTCAACTGCAGGGGATCCGAAGATAACTTACTGGTCTGCTCTCACCATACGGTAGGAGAACACGATTGCAAACATACACAGGATGCTGGTGTGAGGTGCTCCAAACCAACCGTGCAACACTCAATGAAACTACCCAAGTCAAGTAAGGAATTCATACATAATGTGATAACAATAAAGAGCAATAGAATATAGGAAGAGAATGACCGAAGATGCCGCAGTGCATGTTGGAAACCGAGTATACAGGTACAAAGGAAGATCAAGCTGCCTTTTTGTGTGCTTTGAATGTCTGTTAAAGTTGTAAATTCAAATGCAATTCAGTCTTCGGACCACAACTTTTGACATTCTCGGTCACGAGAATTTCAAAATTTTGAAAAAAGGAGTACAGCGCCCCAGTTGCTGGGTCTATGCTGTGGTTTACATTATTGTTACGTCAAATTATATTAAAAACCAGCGCGCCATTATGGTAGTCGGGTCGCTTGGGCTAGGATCTCACCGAAAATCCTTTGCGCCAATCAATTGACGTTTGAAGCTCGTACATTTTCAGAAATACTAAAACTATATGCATGTCTGCATGCGTCCAGGCTTACACAAAGGGAGGTTTAGCTGCACGTTACGCAAGCAAATACGTGAGTGTGAACGTGAACGTCAGACAATTGTGTTTTTAAAATCTCACGTTTTTAGCATACGTGAAGTTACCATTTTGCACGTTAGGTGCGTATACGCGCAGACGTCATACGTGAGCATGAAATGAGCCCAAAACGGCGACGTCACCTAGAAACAGCACAGTTCGTTGACGTTGACACACCGGTAATGTATTGTATAAAGAAGCCATTTGCACGTCGTCATCGCAGTCCATGTTACGCCGTGCATGCAGTTGTTTCTATCAGAGGACAGCAACACGAAAAACCGCGATATACATCCGCTTTTATAATGACGAGTGGCAGAGGGTGCTATAACAAAACATTCTCCTTGTGATGACGCGCCTGCGCCTTTAAGAAATATTCTCCTTTTACATTAACTGCATATAACTCCAATTGTATAAAAGGCCGATTCTTTAAGTATCTTGCTTGCGCCCCTAATTGTTTCGATACGGAAAGTAACGTTCGGCCCACACTTCCATAGTACGCTCCTGGCTGCATGGCTATAGATAGATAGGAGCTATAATATCGGGTTGAATACCACTCGAAATAAACGTTTCTTTGTAATGTTGAGGTTTGGATATTTGTCCACACATTCTCGCAAGTTCAGAACGTTATATGATTGTGATTTGTTGCATTGGTGTCTTTACCCAGTACGTCTGACTGCAGTAACACAACATCGGAAGGTGTGGTGGAGTTATACCACAATTATCGGTGGTGGACAGTTTGCAGAACTGGCAACATCTCCGACGACCTGAACAGTGCGATCATCGTCTGCCGGCAACTTGATTTCTTCACCGCACAGAGCGTCATTCCAGCGGGAACTTCACTCTGCCTCCCCGGTACACCCGAGCATTGCTGTCGGGGTTAAGATGCGAGGGTACGGAGAGAAACCTGACCCTGTGCCGTCATGACGAACTAAAGGTTGCTGTCGGGAAACAATGTGACCTTACTCAGAGTCTTGCTGTAAGATGCACACCATCTACACCGCTAAACTCACCAGGTTCATCTCCCTCCAGAAGTCGAAAGAGAACAGGTTTGTTTTGTCTATCTGTTTGATTTGTTTTTACAAAGAGACTCCATGTATGGCTGTTCATCAGTATCTATCTGACAATTGTTTCTTATAGACCCCTTCCAATAGCTGCCATCTTTGATGAAATGACATGGGCACGCGTGAAAGGTTCTAATTGGCTAAGAGTCGTGCCCATCAGTGTACATACACGTGGGCACTTTTACATTGCTTGTCATCCAAGATGACAGTCAATGACGTCATGCGCTATCCATCTGTAGACATAATGAAGGGTCATTTATGAGTAAATTCATATCGAAAAGAGTAATTTAAATATTAATTGTGGTTTTCCATCTTTTTTTAGGTCCAACGACACCCGTTCTTGCAGTAATTATAGCAACAGTGTTCGTGACGGGATTTCTCATCGGCAGTCTAATTCTCTACCACGTCTATCAGGCGTGTGATCGGTTTTTATCCCGTCAACGTACGTCAAGCAGCGACAGTAGCCCTCCAGCTACCAACGTCACAAGCAAACACAGACAGCGGAGGGCGGGGAAATCAAGGAAGGGGTCGATCGAGATCCAGGGGGGACAGTGAATCAACACGAAATAAAGACATGTTTATTGAGTTATACCCTCTACCTCCGGCTCCCGACCCGGTTGAGGACTCAGAGACCGAGGTTGATGGGGACGGGGATGAGTACGGGGAATGGACTGGAGCCCCTGTTGTGCAAAGGGAGAACAGTATTCCTCCACCAAACACACCTGTTGCAGCTTTTGATGGGACACTAGTATAGTTTAGCCACTGTTTCCCCGGTACATTATAGTCCTGTTTTTCACTATGAGTCTAGTAGTCTATTTACATTCAATCTAATCTGACGAAAGATGGATGTACCTCGATCCCTCATCATGCGAATACCAGGATCGGACAGACGGACCTGAACCATGGAGGTAGAATTAGAAGGTCTCATATAAACATTGGTTTAACGTCTGGAAAATGTTGAGCTGCATACAAACAAAACGTACCTTGGCATACTATATAATTCTGACGGAACCAGGATGCTCGCGTTGCAGTGTGCTCTGCAAATTCGGCTGAACACAGTCGGGATTTCAAGTCACTTTTACAAGGTACGGACTCGTTCTAAAGATGAGTTGTCAGTATTGCCAGAGTAATTTGTATTGTCACATCGCACTTTGCTTAAACCAGATTGATCTTAGCCCTTTGTGAAGATCGGCCCCATTTCAACACGATTCTGGAAATGACACCGGAGGAAGAAACTCTACACATTCAAAGAACATACAAATTTATGAAGCTACCAGTGACAAGTGACAAGGATTATTCAATATGGTTCTTGGGATGAAGAGATAACAAATGTTTTTTTCTCTTGAAGAGATCAAGAACAAAGAACTACACACCTCCTCTGCCTCGCTTTTTGTGCCCGTAGTTGGCTTCATTGAAAGTTGAATTTTTTTTTTTTTTTGGGGGGGGGGTGGGGGGGGGTATACAAATAAGGGAATTAAAGGGTAGTGACGAGTTTTTAAACGGCCGTTTAACGAGTTTTTAAACGGCCGTTTAACGAGTTTTTAAACGGCCGTTTAACGAGTTTTTAAACGGCCGTTTAAGAACTTTTTAAACGGCCGTTTAAAGCCATTATACACTTTCGGTAAACAGTATTGTCCAAGTCCCACACTTCGTGCATCACAACTTATATATAAAAATAACAATCCTGTGGAAATTTAGGCTCAATCGGACATCGGAGTCGGGAGAAAATAACGGGAAAACCCACTCCTGTTTTCGCGCGTTTCGCCGTGTCATGACATGTGTTTATAACAAATCCGTAATTCTCGTTTCATGGACTAATATTTCAAGAGAAGTCTTTCACCATTACCTTCTGTAAACCCTGTAAATTATTTGTAAATCTGTGAACTTTTTTTTTTTTTCTGTACCGAAAGGGTCCAATGGCTTTAAGAACTAGTCACTACTATTAATTTTTATTCCCATTCTTAAATGCCTTTTTGGACGCACTCTCCACCAACAGGAATAGCGAAACTGTCTGAGGTATTTATGAATACATAATAAACACAATTCTTACTACTCGGTCTATTTACAACACGTCAGCTCGCAATAAAGAATTTTAAATTGATTCCGTAGAGCCTTTGTGCCACTCGAGCTCATTGATTTAATACCACAAGAATAGAGAAACATAATTATAAAATCGGTTGGCTAACTCGCCCGTCTTGAACTACATACTCTTTGCATTATTAAAGATTGGACAACTTTCTTCCAGTGACAATAAATAAAATAATTTCTCTAAAAATGTACAATAAACGCAATGTTCCACTTTAAATTTAACAATACTTAGTACAAAGTTTGACTTTCAGGAATTACTGGCAAATCCTGGCTTATCTCAGAGTTTTGCTGAATACCAATCGCTAAATATAAAATATTTGTTAACAAGCGACGCTCCAATAAAATTATTGTTGAACTCTCATTAGTTCTCACTGCCAAAAGCTGGCTATGCCCTCTGTCACAAGGCTCGCATTTAAATCTTTCAGGCTGGCTGTACACCCTCTCCTCATGAAGCTCTGATTTCGAAAGAAAAATATTATATTCTCAGATGGCCGACACACCCTCCCAAACCAGAAATGATTCTTTAGGAATTTTATTTGTATTTCCCTTAACTTATGCCTGCTCGCACAAGCCTACTCATGAATATTCATTGTTCAAAACAACCAGTAACTTAAGCAATCAAAGCCTCATGTTAAAGTCATCATGTTGAAGTCACATTACTTCTTTGTATATAAGATGGCTCACCAAGTGTAAGGAATTTTGGGGCGTGGTTTCCCCACTCAACATAAAAACTTGTTTACAAGAACAACTTTAAAGTACTATAGCATGCACTATGGCCATACACAAATTATATTATGTTACCCTTTTACCATAAGATCTGGCGTAATTTAGAAAATTTTATTTCACTCTGTGACAGGCACCCCCTGATCCCTTTATATGAAATATGAAGCTTAGCCATGGTTTTGATTGGCGACGGGTATTTTGTAAACGTCACTGGTATCGCAACACGAATTACTGGAGAAGGGAAATCTGTATCACACAAACATCTCGCTCAGAACGAGCGTCCAGATGCTCAAGTTTTGATCCAGATTCAGAGACTTGTCCAGTCTCTTTAAACCAACTTCTGAATCAGACGATGTTGCGCTCCCTTAACCAGTGACCATGGCACTGAGACTGAGACCAGTCTTGCATCATCGAATTTACAAACCTAATGTAAGTGAGATGCTCAATCAAAGTGTGCTGCTTCCTATAGACTGGACGCCTTGGTGATTTTAGAAGACAACTACGGGTACCAGCCCGCATAAACATTTCTCTTGATATAATGTGTGACGATAACGGATATTCTCTAGCAATACAAGTGCACTGAACACGTAGTTGACCAGCACACAGCAAATTAGTTTTAGAGCAGCTTTTAAATATAAAAGGAAATGTAAATATAAGCTCTTAATAAATGTTTTTATAAGAGGGGCATTTCATGCCACCAATTTTAGGCTGACGTGCAAAGGGTTCTGCCTCTAATAGTATCATTTCAACTTGTTTGCTTTTAGCCGATGCTAGTATGTAGTGATTTATGGGATCCAGTAAATCGTGTGACAAGAATTCGTCACACTTAGTAATTTTAAAAGGAATATGTTATAATACCCAGTCATCAATGCTGTGTCCAAGAGTGTCAAATTTAAACTAGCCCAACTGATAGACACTTGTGTGTGCGTTTGGTGTGTTTCTACCAAACGGAAAATTAACATGGGCTCATTGAAGGGAGTTGATTAAAAAAGGGCGCCTTTGACGAAGTTTCTATTTAAACAATTTCTCCGTATAAGGATTGGGATCTCCTGCTACATCGGCTCATTTGGAGTGCCCAGTTGGATTGGAACTATTTGGCTACTACCATGATACCTGGTCTTGAACATCGAATAGACCTTCAGAAAAGTCAGATTGTTTTCACGTTGCCGCCGCATGACATACTTTAAAGTACGTTTTGCATACATTCATTAGCGATAAGAATGGTTAAACACGTTAAGTAATTCTGTGGTGGATTTCACAAAGAGTTACTAGTCTTATCTCGAGTTAACTTAGGACTAGCCACACGTTTTGTATATCCCCTAGGACTAGTCTTAAGTTAGGACTAGTCCTAACTCTTTGTGAAATCCACCCCTGAAGGGTTATATACGGTATATAAAACATTCCGCTAAAGCTGAAAGGATATTGCTTTTGAGAGACGCTTACATAATACAGAACAAATCTTAATATTGTTATCATCAGATCAAAGACTTTTGTAATAAAACATTGTGTTGATTCAAAAGTGCAATAAAATGTTGTATAGTTTGTTAACAGTTCAGTTATATAGAATGAGATGAGGTATGTAATAGTCAATGGAGTATGTTTGGAACTTCGCCTGAATAAAAAAAGTACTTGATTATTTTTAAGTTGATAACCTCACCAGAGTCAATTTGTTAGAAGAGTCAACCTCAACATGTTACTCCCGAATGATGTTATTGGTGTTGATTTGTGCTTTTGATTGACTATAATTATTGCCTGCCTACTTTATTGTTCCATATAGAAGCCATTTCAGTTAAAAAAAAAAAAAAAAAAACCGCATGCGCACACACATGCCAAAGAAAACGGGTCCCCCCATGAGTGCGTTTTGGTGGCTGTATACATAGGTAGATATAATTTTACCTCCATGCTGTAACCAATAGCTGTTTCGGTCATTGGCCGCTGATCAACCAATGGCAAGTTCATCAGAAACAGTTATTGGTTACGACCGCGCCAAGAACACGGCCATGTTAAAGACTCTCTGGGTTTATGTGTGATGAGTGCTCGTGTACGTTTGGGATGGCCACATACAAGTACACTGGACACTATTGGTAATGGTCAAAGACCATTCTTCTCACTTGGTGTATCACTTGTGTGATGAGTGCTCGTGTACGTTTGGGATGGCCACATACAAGTACACTGGACACTATTGGTAATGGTCAAAGACCATTCTTCTCACTTGGTGTATCTCACAATACATAAAATAACAAACCTGTGAACATTAAATTTTGAGCTCGATTCATCATCGGAGTTGCGAGATAACCAAAAAGGAAAAACACCCTTGTCACAAGAAGTTGTGTGCTTTCAGATGGTTGATTTCGAGACCTCAAATTCTAAATCTGAGGTCTCGAAATCAAATTAATTGAAAATTACTTCTTTCCCCAAAACTACGTCATTTCAGAGGGAGCCGTTTCTCACAGTTTTATACAATCAACCTCTCCCCATTACTCGTTACCAAGTGAGGTTTATGCTTATAATTATTTTGAGTAATTACCAAGTGTCGGCTGCCTTTAAATGTATAAACAAGTTAGTTTAGAAAGAAACAATATTTGGAAAATGGCACTTATATCAAATAAACGGACAAGAACGAGCTGGATGAGCTGAGCCGTAATCATTTTACTGGAAATGGCCTCATTTTCACCGGCTTCATGCTGACGTCACATTCCCAGTATGGCGGCAGCCTTTCAATTCTCACAGCAATTGCAGCAGGCCTGGCAATGTATGGGTCTTTTTAACAACAAAAATGTCCCCAATCCCAAGGTCGAACAGGAGGACAAGAATACTTTGTCTAATGCCATCTGAAGGTAATTATTCCAAAACGTTCACATTTGCCTCGCCGACTGACGCCTATATAGGCGGCGCACTGCATCGAACTCATCGTCATCTTTGTTCTTCCAAATTGTGCGAAAACTTGAGTAATGACCTACAGAGAGTTAGTTCTTTTAAAACACACCAGTGAACTTGCCAACAATCGCACATACGATATATAACTTCAAACCAAACAACAAACTCTTATTGCATGTATTGTGCAAGGTTCACTGGATAAGCGTCGTCATAGAAACACTGTAGTGCGGAGATACTAAACCGACACTGAGCTACTAAACCACCGTACGTGACCATTGTTGTGTTCTACGCACAAAGCTTCATATTGGGTGCGTTCGTTTAGCTTCCCTGGGTCGACCCCGGTGTGTGGCGGTTTTTTTCCCCAGGACGAACGTGTGCAGATAATTACCCCCGTTGTCCTGGAAGTAAAAACCGCCACACACTGGGGTCGACCCAGGGAAGCTAATAACGAACGCACCCATTATGTAGATGTAGAGTAGCGTGCAAACAACCATGCACAACCGTGCGCAAGGCTGCCCTACGTATAAGTAGTGTAGTGGCACAACCATGTACATCTAAGGCAAAAAAAAAAGTAATAATAACACCAGTTGATCGTCCCCGCCCGCATCCTTTTTGGGGGCCGCACCCTTTTTAATTTTTTTTTTTTTTACTATTTATTATTTTTCGAT
Organism: Asterias amurensis; assembly: GCF_032118995.1. Lineage (NCBI taxonomy): Eukaryota > Metazoa > Echinodermata > Asteroidea > Forcipulatida > Asteriidae > Asterias > Asterias amurensis. The sequence continues at coordinate 91,470 of NC_092650.1, read as the reverse complement.
TTCGAGGTATAAAATAAGTTTGCGGTTGATTCAAAATGAAGAATTTGTATTTTTTTTAATTTGGCCTAATGAGCAATAGCAATCTATATAACAAGCCTCATAGGCAGTGTAGTGACACACTACCATCCCTTACGCCGGATTATTTCAAAAAGGCCGATGAAGGTCCCCCCCCCCCCCCCCCCAAGGATTATTCAAGAAGGGAAACACAACGAGGCGAGCTAAGTATAGTAGGCCTACACACACATGCGCATTCAGGCACGACAATCCGTGGTTTAGCTTCATACGTCTCGTAAGAGCGACGACCGGTCCTTTATAAAAGCAGACGACAAGTCACTTTGCTCGTTAGGTCATCGTCTGGTCTGGTGACCTTCCTCATAACTTTTCAATATAGTACACAAGTCTACCACGAATCGCTTCTTGTCGCGGGGTTTCAGACGACAATTTACCTAAACCATTTATCGCAGTACTTACAAGTCACGTAATGCGAGAATAGATCATCCAATGGGAGTAGCCGTTATATGTAATTTAGAAACGGGTTGCTTGACAACACGATCGAGCAAAAACAAGATGGCGATATGTTTAGTTTGATGTTTTTAAAACTTCTGTCGCTTAAATATCCGTACAAGTATGATCTAAATTCGTTTTAAGTAAAGGTGAGTTTATATTTTATAGCATTATGATACAGCATTCACTTGACTTTGTTTCGTCAGCACCTATGCACATCAAAAGAAAGGGTTTTATGGGAATTAAAAGAAATGGGGACTTGATTTCTGAGTAGAAATCGTGTAGTCGTGGGGACTGAGTGAGGTCTTGTTGAAGAGAGTGAGCTGGTGAGACGGTATTTAAACGCGTAAATTAGAAGTGTAAGTAGTACGTCTAAGTGTCTGTGGTAGAGGGTTTAGATTTGAAATAGTCTATATAACTAAATAAATTACTAATGAGCAGATGAGTGCTGATATTCTATTTTTACTTAATAAATTTATTAAAATGAAAGTTATAGCCGTTAGCGGTACCCAGTTATAGTCATTGTTTTTGTCAGTGTCACTGACTGTGAGTGTGACTGTGTGTGAGCATGATCAGTGTAACTGTCGCCAGTAAAATGACGTAGGCCTACACTGTTTTGTTCTGACTCGAGAGTTGATCATGTTGATTGTTGTGTTGATGTTTGTAATGTTTGACCATCACCATGTTGACCCAGTTTGTTGACCCGGAAAAAAAGAGTTTAGTCCGCTTGATTGATTTAATTATTTTCCACAATAATTTGAGGGATGTGTAACCACTGTCTGTGTGTAATTGGGAACATTTTTTGAAACATTTCCATATTATTTAATGTTGTTAATATATTTGTTATGATTTTTTTTTTTAACAGGCCTACCAAACGAAACTCTTGAACTCTTTGAATTTCTAATAAAAATTTGAATCATCAAAATTTGATATGACTTAATCAAAGAAATCCCTACATTTTCATTCCCACTCTGCACTTTTGTTTAGTGGTGTCATGACATGGTATTGGTAGTGATGTTGTATGCGAAAATGTTCATTTTGCAAGATTTAAAAGTATTTTTCCCTTCGTAATTGTCAAAAACTGTCGGTCTATGTTCTGCAATCATCATTACAACACAACAAGTTATACTTGTACTAGGCCGACCTTTATCCTGGTCCCCTTGACAGCAGTGGCTGCAGCATCCTAAACATGCTAAACACATGACGGCTGACAGTGACGAAACTCTTGAACTTTCTTTGAATTTCTAATAAAAATTTGAATCATCAAAATTTGATATGACTTAATCAAAGAAATCCCTACATTTTCATTCCCACTCTGCACTTTTGTTTAGTGGTGTCATGACATGGTATTGGTAGTGATGTTGTATGCGAAAATGTTCATTTTGCAAGATTTAAAAGTATTTTTCCCTTCGTAATTGTCAAAAACTGTCGGTCTATGTTCTGCAATCATCATTACAACACAACAAGTTATACTTGTACTAGGCCGACCTTTATCCTGGTCCCCTTGACAGCAGTGGCTGCAGCATCCTAAACATGCTAAACACATGACGGCTGACAGTGACGAAACTCTTGAACTTTCTTTGAATTTCTAATAAAAATTTGAATCATCAAAATTTGATATGACTTAATCAAAGAAATCCCTACATTTTCATTCCCACTCTGCACTTTTGTTTAGTGGTGTCATGACATGGTATTGGTAGTGATGTTGTATGCGAAAATGTTCATTTTGCAAGATTTAAAAGTATTTTTCCCTTCGTAATTGTCAAAAACTGTCGGTCTATGTTCTGCAATCATCATTACATCACAACAAGTTATACTTGTACTAGGCCGACCTTTATTCTGGTCCCGTTGACAGCAGTGGCTGCAGCATCCTAAACATGCTAAACACATGACGGCTGACAGTGACAAATAAGGAGTAAATTTTATTTGTTGTATAATTTAGTCAAACAAACAGAATCATACAGCTGCATGCTAAAAGTTTAAACATTACAAGAAAACCATTTGTTATCATTTTGAATACAAACAACTTTATTTGCCATGTTTTCAGCAGATAAAAAGCAGCAACGATGCCTACGGGTCTTGAGAAGCAGACAGCCCAACGGGCCACCGACTGTGGTGAGACCCCCCTCTATGTCAGCAAGGTCACTGCTCCAAGAAACCCAAAGCTCCTAAGGGGACCTGTTGAAGAACAAAAGGTAAAGAAAATAATATTACAACTGCAAATAAATGTTTTTAACATACTCAAAGGAGCCAGTGAAATAATGATGTTTCATAAACATGTTTTAAACACAAACACGCATGTCGGTTCAGAATGTTAGTGTGATGCTCATTATAAAAATGGTAGCACACAAATTTTGCATGGTCAGACTTCTTTTCAAGCAACTGACTATAAAATAATAAATAAGGGGTTGTTACACTCAAGGATGTGCGTGGGCTCCTTGCAAAAAATTCCACTACTGCTCATGCATGTTCGTGCCGTGCCTACTATTAAATTTCACAATGAACATTTAGCAAGGAATGTAGAAAAGGTTCAAAATTGCTGTCCTTTCACCGAAGCTCATTATGTATTATTTCACAAACATTGAGAAAATCTCGCCAGTATGGTTTTTGTCCGTCGTGTGAAAAGGGCTTAACAGGTACAACCATGTATAAAACGTTTTTAAGAAGTGTGTTGGCTCTGAGAAGAATCAATTCTGGTCTCAACATTTGGACGATGGGACTTTTTAAGTGGGCAATTTGTTTTCTTCGCATTGATGTATGTGAGAACACAACATCCTTGAAAAGTGTTTAAACATAAGTGAGACTTGTCTGTAATGGCTGGAAGACATTAAATTTTGCTGTTTTTCCCCTCTCCGTAGCTGACCCCCTCGTTATTCATGAAGGAAATGGCACAGTCCACCCATGAAAAACTCGCAAACACACACGACATGAGGATTCCTCAGGTCATTGAACTCTTGGACATGGGAGATACTACACATCAAAAGGTAAATTAAAGATCAATTTATAAATCAGTTAAAAACTATTAAACTGTAATAGAAATCTAAAAAGGGATAACATCTCAAAATGGAAAGACAATGTAAATGCCAAAGCAGGCAAACAAACAAACAAACAAACTAACAAGCAAAAATGTAATCTTCTTGATTGGTAGTTTAATTCAGGTTACCATGTCACATTTTAAAGGCAGTGGACACTATTGGTAATTACTCAAGATAATTATTAGCATAAAACCTTACGTGGTGACGAGTAATGGGGAGAGGTTGATAGTATAAAACATTGTGAGAAAAGGCTCCCTCTGAAGTGACATAGTTTCTGAGAAAGAAGTAATTTTCCACGAATTTGATTTTTAGACCTCAGATTTAGAATTTAAGGTCTCAAATTATTATCTTGTAACTTCGATGACCATTTGAGCTCAAATTTTCACAGGTTTGTTATTTAATGCATATGTTAAGATACACCAAGTGAGAAGACTGGTCTTTGACACATACCAATATTATTCAGTGTCTTTAACCATAGAGTAAGGACTTCTCTGTCCTTACTCTTTGTTTAAACAATGTGTATTTATTTTGTACATGATTGCATCCTCAGTTCTCTGTAGTAGACATTGATGAGCCAATGTTTCAGCCCTTCCCATCAGAGATTGTCTTCCAACAGTTTGAGCCGCATGAAGTCTTTGAAGTACCTTTGCTGCTCAGAAACAACGATAAAGTAAGATTTGAGAGATTTCTTATAGAACTTATGCACATGCTTAGAGGTCATAACAAGGTTGCTCATTGGCCCATCGTATGTGCCGCACATACACATTTTATTTAATTCTTTATTTTATTACCTTGATTGCACAAATATATAAAAGATGACATCATTGCAAAAGGAAAACCCCAAACAGGCACTCAGGCCCACTTAATGGGCCCCCCAATCATATCCAAACGAAAAGACAAGGGACAAGCACAACTACAAGCAAACAACCAACTACAGACATTTGCCCATCCTAAGTGCCTCGCATACAAATCTTTGCATTTTTACTGTTTCATCATAAGTTTATCTTTAAGATGGTGGCAGGTTGACGGCAATTTATGTATCCTATAGCTCTTTAGAAATTATTTAGTGTCATAGATTAGTAAGTAACTCCACAAATTAGTGATCACACAAAGTTACTTGGTGAGAAGCACTGCAGCTGTTGAAAGTATGAACTAGTCTGAGAAATGATTCCGTCACAAAAAATGAAGAAATATAGTTTGGATATTTTTGTCACACAAAACATTTGAATCTGAGAAAGGATGCATTTATTTATAAATCATATTCTGGACTACAATTAAAAGGAAAATGAATAACTTGGTAGTCATGACTTTATTCCGTTTATCTTATCAGGTGTCTCGATTAGTCAAAGTGTCTCAGGCCGACTCCCCGTATTTTAAGATTGTTAGTCCTCCAGACATTGGGAACAAGGTTGCACCTGGTATGGCCATTGTCTTCAGGATACAGTTTATGCCCGCTGAGAAGAAGGTTAGTTCTCTTTAAGATAACCGGCCCCACCAAAAACTGGAAATACCAAACCCATGTCATCCTTGAAAATACTCAAGCCTGCTTTGTTTGTTGTTTTTTGCCTACTTGCAAAGCTACAACTCTCCCTGAATCTGCAGAAAGTTCCCTGAAAATATGCCATTCTTTCCATGTTGTAATGAACAAATAGAAAATTTCCCTGATTATGGAAACTTTATCACTATTACATTGAATGCACTCCTAACTATCTCCCTGATAGTTACACAAAATCTCCCTGAGCGCTAGGTGAAACTGTTGGCAGCTCCGCTTTTTTGAAGACAATAATTTTACTTGTAGTTCATGTATATATTCATTTGTATTTATGTGCTCATATTGCATTATGATAATGTCTCTGACATGGACTACATGTTGCAATTATTTTGTATTTGTTTATAATGCCATTTTTGGAGCGGAAGCAAAAGTTGCAAACAGAAAGTTTAAACAGCTGTTTGACTTATCTATTCGTATGTGAACTTGTCATATAAATAAGAATAAAATAAATAATAATTCTGTGACCCTAGGACTATGTACATGAGCTGATCTGCATGACCGAGCGAGAGAAGTTTGTTGTACCAGTCAAGGCCATCGGTGCCCGAGCCTTGCTGGATTTCCCAGACCAGGTCAACTTCTCAACCTGCCCTGTCAAGTACTCCTCCACAAAGACGTTACTGGTCAGAAATGTAGGCAACCGAGAGGCCAGATTTTCTCTATATGTGACAGAGTAAGTCATAATTCAAGTGGGTTCTTGTATGTGTGCAGATATCCCGGTAGCTAGGTCAAGGCCCTTCACAACACTATTAGTCCTTTTCATCAGGCATACTTTTAGAACAGTCTAACTTTCTTAACTCCCTAGGGAGCATTCAACCCCAAGCTGCTATATTAGCGATGAGGGTTTTATCTCAGCCCTCTCAGGTTTCCATTTAAGGTTAAGAGCAGCAGTAATGGTTTAGTGCTGTGCTCAAGGACACAAGTGTCATGACCGGGAATCAAACCCACACTCTGATGATTCAACTATCAACGCAACAGACCGCTCGACCACGTAAAACCACATGGTGAAATAACAGCGGGTAAAAACCTTGTCCTGGACTGTACTTATTCGCTGGTTGTCCTAGACTAATTTTTGACAAGGTTCCAAGCAGTATTTATGAAATAGAAATCCTGCTACTGGCTACTCAGTAAGCAGAAAATGGCGTGCTTATAAGCTTTATAAAGTTGAGCCTTAAGGTCATAAGGATTTTATATCAGATTGTTATTGATTGAAATTTCTGACTGTTATTTGATTTTAGACCCTTTTTAGTTCACCCTGCCTGCGGTGTTCTAGCAGTCAATGAGAGCCTACAGGTGGAGGTGACATTTAAACCCAACACAGTCGGTGATCATAATGAAGATCTAGTTGTCTCGTATGATACAGGTATGAACTTAGGAAAAGTATTACGATTGTCCTTAGGTGTTTTCATTCTTTCATCTCTACCAGTCTTTTCTGCCCATAGAATCAGCCACTTTATAGAGTGCTGGTAGTCAGTAGTGCAGAATTCTACAGTAAGCAGTGCCATGAAACTAGGCCCTACCTCTCACGGGACCAGGCACACTCTATTTGATCCAAATCCTTCTGTTGCAGAGTACCATAGAGTGGAGGTTTGTAGAGGTTATGAGCAGGTCTCTAACCAAATATACTGGGGTGGTTAGGATTGACGTTTAAACTAGCCACCACGCGCCTGCACCATTGATATCCCGATAGTGGAGTTTGTGTGCAGTACCGAACAGATACAGCTTTATTAGGGGGGCCCACTACTACTACTAAACAGCACCCCAAAACCACAGTACATTGTTGCTTAGGGAGCATCTCAAATGTTGGGATGGTAGGAACGTTCTGTTTGGATTGTGTATGATTTTATAAGATGTTCCGCTGGTCTTGTGGATTTTAGGCATGTGCCCATCCGAAAATTATTTTGTCTCGCTAACATGCTTTTGAGATGCTCTCTTAAAAGATTTCTGTGCTTAGCAAATATAATTTGGAACCACTCACTAGCAATATACTCTCACATTGTACTTTGGTTGGTAACCTTGATCTTTATTTTTTTAATGATTTAATTTCCCGGAACTGAAACAGCTGAAGACGTCTTTGTCACGTTGTACGGTGCGGCAGTTGATGCAAACGTCCGATTGGACAAAAACACAGTCCGAATAGAGAACACCTTTATCACCATGGCCAATCAAAGATCTCTTACCATCAACAATCGCAGCGACGTAATTGCACACTTCCAGTGGAAACCCTTTGCAACAGCAGAAGAAGAAAACCAACAAAAAGACAGGTATATTATTTATTAACCAACCATTGACACTGTGTATTATTCACTGTTTACTCAGTAGGATTTGAAACTTTGCATAATGGAAGTATGATTAGGTGAGGTTTGCGGGAGCACCATGTGAAAATCTCTTTTGAGTAGTGTTGGTTCTAAAAAGAACCAGTGGTTGACAACTTAACATTTCAATCAGGATGCTTGAATCATCTTTAGGGGAATGCTTGACTCTGTTTCTGGATGCTGCTTAAGTAATGACTTGTTAAATCTAAGGAGATTGGTGGTTGGGCTTAGCTCGGTGGTGCACAAAAAGCACCTAGAAGACAATCGTAGTGTACTGATTGAAATGTTGAGTTGTCAACCACTGATTCTTTTCAGAACCAACACTAATCAAAAGACATTTTCACATGGTGCTACGGCAAACCTTTCAAATACTCTCCTTAGTCATATAAAAAAAAGTGGGATTCAATCTCAAGACCTTTGCCATACTAGAGCAGATATCTCACCACTTGTCCACAGAGTTTGCTCAGTAGCTAAAGGTAATTCAAATCTTACATTAGCAGGGGTACCACAACGATTTAATAATAGCTGAATTTGAAGTTAATTGGTGTTTAACCATTGCACCAATGTGTGCTAAGCATTGTATACTTGGGACTTGCTGAAGTCCTGTGAAAATAATTTTTGTACATGTGACTTGACTTTTTTGTAGTTTGGATGCTTTGCACAAAATTGAGTGTTATGGATGTATTTTCTTGTAGATTTTGTACCAGCCTAGCAGATGAAGAGCAAGCAGAAAATGATCGCTTTCTTGAGGAATGTATGGTGGACAACACTCTACGAGACAAAATGGCCATCCTTACTAGAACTTTTCACAACAGAAGAAAGGTAGATTTTTTATTTTTCTATCAAGTCATTAAAGGTATGGTCTTAGATTGGTAAATAGTAAACAAATAAATGACCACTGCAGCTATTGATGGTGTAAGACTATTTGAGAAAGGAAACTCTTTGAAGTAATGATTTGGCTTATTTATCACCTTAATTTATCTGAATCTGAGAAACGATTCATCTATGATCCGTTCCTCAGATTTCTGAGGGTTGGTGTCCGTTCCGACAAGAGCTGCGGCCAGAGGTGTTTTTGGTAGCCACTGTCACTTCCCTACACGTGGATCGACTTGTTAAAAAACTGTGACTTTTTGTTTGCTGTTTTCTCATTAAGTATTCAGCTGAAACTGTCACATGTGGCTTTTATTGTACTTTGATTGTATATTTGTGCCTATGAATCAGCATTCTGTTGACAAAAACTAATTAATGACACTACCTTTTAGGTTTTTTTCCTCTGATGCTAAAGGCTTGTTCATAAGTAATGAGTCAAGTACTTTGTAAACCATAACCTCTTCAAACCTTTTGCAGATGGTAGAAGGTGACAGCATGTTGTATTCAGACAGCGCTTTCTCTATTGAGCCACTAGAGGGTGACATTTGGCCCAATTCCAATGCCGAGATCAACGTTATCTTCAAGCCAGAGGAGGCACGTACTTACTGGAGTACAGCTTACTGTGACATCACTGGCAGGGAGACACGCCTTCCCCTAAGGATGCGAGGTGATGGTGTTGGACCCAAGGTGGTCTTCTCATTCGACACTCTGGACATGGGGCACATCTTCATCCGCTCTACGCACACATATGAGGTATGGATAGGTTCTGTTTCTTACCCTTGAAAAACTCAAAATCTTCCATTTAAAGAACAGAAGATATTCCATGGAGTGTCTTAACATTCACATCAGCAGCTAAGCTCTAATTGGATTGGTTAAGTACTCCACTGAACGTTTGCATTGCATTGTTAGCAACAAGCATTTTTTTCATGTAGAAATGTTTTTGGTAGTTTATCGCATTGATGTGTTCCGACAGAACATTGTGGTGGGCCACTGCATTGAGGGTGTGTCCCTACGACTCTTGCATGCCTAGAATACTTCCTTAAGCAGATAGTAGTGCTAAACAATTTTCTACTCCGCAAAAATAAGGATTAAGAAAAAGTAAATCATTAGTAATTATTGACTTTGAATTATTGATTTCCTAATCTTATCCCTTTTGTGATTTCATTATAAATTTGCCTTACAGGTTATTCTTAGCAACCAGGGGGACATTGATGCCACCTTTAACCTCCTACCCAACCACTCGACCTTTGGCCCTCTATTCCAATTCAGTCCCAGTGAGGGCATTGTTGTCCCTGGTGGACACCAGGCCATTAAGATCTCCTTCTCTTCTCCCATGCTGGGAGACTTTGATGAGGAATTCTTCTGCTCAGTCAAAGGACTGCCAGAGATGCTCAAGCTCAACTTCAAAGGCAACGTGATCGGGCCAACGTTCCACTTTGACCAGCCTAAGCTCAAGTTTGGAACCGTGTCCTATGGTAAGAATTAAATGTCTTGTGATCATTCAGTACTTTGGATTACTGACAAGCTATCAAACCAGTTGTCTCAACACCAAACAAGTCCTGCCTTGTAGTGTTCATCAGAAAACGTTTAAGGTTTACTTATATTTTTGAGCAAAAACTAGACAATTTTAGCAAAATATTAAAAAAAATTATGAAAAGAAAGGGTGTGATAATAAAAAACAGTAAATAATAAAAAGTGCAGGATCTGAACTGAAATACCCAGTGATGACAATTTAGAAGGCTCCATCAATAAGGTCTTGAAAATAAATGATTTGACAAATAGTAATTGCTATATTTTACTAAGACATCAAAAATAACTTAACAATCAACAAGTTTTTTGTGGTGGAAGTTCGTTGTGAATTAATCTATAATTTGACTTTTTGTAGGATTCAAGAGCACTAGGGTCGTGACCCTTGCTAACACTGCTCTTGTACCTATGACCTATAACATCCGAGTCCCTGGTGATGGAGGAGGTGAAGTCGTCTCAGCAACCAGTGGTGAAGCAACGCTGCACAGAACCAATCTCAGCATCCCACCAAAAGAGTTCTACATTACACCAGAGAGCGGGACCATTCCTTCGCAGAGTGAAGTCAAAGTTCAGGTAGTTTATTAGGCCTTCAAAAAAACACATTTAAAATTACTGATAATAATTTGGGAGTCTGATCTTTTTTACTCCCTGCTGAGAAGCTGAATTGTGAAGGACATGGCTTCAAGGTATACAAGCTGCAGGCGTGCAAGGGCGCCTTTGGCAGCCAGCCACATCTACATGTACATGTACCTATGTTGTTTCTAGATGATTGGACATGTTGGAGGAAGATAATCCAGAAGATTTTTTTTTTTTTTAACATTCAACAATTAAAGAATTGGCATTATCTTGCTCTTAAATACATTGGATTTTAAAGCATCAGGCGACGCAGCAGCTCATTATAATATCCTAAAGATAAAGGGAGCACACTTGACATCTCTGTTAGGCACAAAAACAGAATAGTTGCATGATGATTTGGTATTTACATTTTCAGGTTGAGCTAACTTCAAACACCGTCAAGAAATATGACATGTCTCTGGTTGTTGATGTGGAAGGCGTTGGGACAGAGCTGTTGGCCTTACCCATTACAGCTAAGTAAGTATAAAAGCATTTCTGACACAAGTGAAATATAAATACTTGCATCTTTTGAAAAAAAAAATGGATGAATTCAATATTTAAGGAGAATCTTCTTGCACTTCTTTACAACTGTAAGTAGCGTCAAGCCCTTGAGATCATAAGGTTTTTCAATTGGTATTTTCTCTGCTGTTCACCTTTGTGGACCTGGTTTGAATCTAGCCTTTCCAGTCTAAGGCTCTGTTTAATATATTGTGGCTTAATATAATTGCATCCCTAAACAAAGATATTGAACAAATAGGGAGACCGCTTTATAAAGACTAGATAGCTCAGGTGGTATAAATGTTGGCATGTTAAACTAGAGGTTGCAGGCTCAAGTCATGTTCTTGTAAATTTTATTTTACATAGTTTCAACACCTTATTACTAATATTATTTATTATTTCATATTATAATAGCAGTCAAAAGAAATAACAAATTTTGTGTGTGCTTGGTAACTCCTTGTGCTTGGCTACATCCTGGATCTTTTCTTAAGGATCTTTTCAAAGCACTGTCTGTTGTAGCAGATCTACCCTCACATTTGTCCCTGTTTCATCTAGATGTTTTTTCCAGATTATTATTATTATTTTTAATACTGCGCATGTCCCTATGTAATAATTTGTTTTGATGTTGGCGCTATTTCTAGGTGTGTTGTGCCAGCGATTGTGGTAGTCACACCCATCATGGACTACACAAGATGTTTTTTGAGTCATCCCTATGAACTGAATACAAGACTCTTCAATGATTCAGACCTTCCTGCTAAATACGACTTGGTGCCACAGGTAATAAACTAAAACATAGGCAGACATACAAACAAAGGACAGCGAACAAACAAGCACTAGAAACAAACATACACAAGAGAATCATGGCCAAAGCAAGTTCAGTTTAATTTCTAAAGTTCAGTAACAATTGTTAACGCTTGTACACACTGAATTTGTTTTGTACTGAATTTGTTTACATTGATTAGGAAGTAGAAGATTTCAGCCCGATGCTTTACACTAGTCCAGAGGCAACTGGGATCATCCAGCCACACTCTACGGCTGAGATCCCCTTAGTCATCATGCCAAAAGCTCTTGAAGAGATCGAGTCTGTAGCAGAGTTCAGCATCTTTGGAAGCAATGAGCCACCACTGGTAAGCATTTATTTGTACAGAGGATGAACTTTCAAAGTTTGAAATAATTTTGTAACTATTTTTGTATAAAATAATAAATCTTGAGAAAATCTGACTGGAAAAATTATTTTGGGTTGAACAAAAAAAGTGACTAGACTGGGATTTTAGTCTGCACCCTTTAGATTAACTTGCCGGCGCTCTACCAATTACTGAGCATGATGGTGGTCTCCCTCTTTGTCAATGTCTTTGTTCGTGTGTGACAGTTGATTTAAAGTTTACCCAGTCAGTGTCCCCTGTGGCTTAGTACTTGATGTTTGAAATAAAAAAGTTGCATCCACTTAAAGTGATTCCTCTGCTGCTGCTTCCCAGTTTGTATTCTCAATTTGGGTGTTGTCCCTGGCTATATGACAGTTACAGGTTGATGCTTCTGACTGACGCCCCTAACAAAGATATTGCCATAATAGGGAGACTGCAAACTGCAAAGGTCTCAGTTGGTTGAGCATGTTAATTCAGAGGTAGGGGTTCAATTATGTTTGTTATACCTTGGTAACAAACTGTGAAGTTTGATTGGTCGAGAACCAATCATGTGACGCGCAACAAAAACGCATGTTACATGCCTCGACAGGCCGGGTAACATGAAAAGTGATGTACACCGGTGTACATCACCTTGATCGTTCCCTGCGTTGGACGATTTCCAGCGCTGTGTACGAAACAACCGCGGGTTCGAGGGAATTGTTTCTTGTTCGTCTGCTTATTAAACAATGAATAGTCCGTCGTAATAATGTTTGAAGATGACAACAGAACTTCGAGAAGAGGAATAACAATTATACAAAGGTATAACAAAAGAATTGTTGCACGCTATGACTGGGGTCCATGGGTTTTGTACACCCTCAAGGGTAAATGGCACTCTCGGCTTCGCTTCGGGTTCCATTTTCCCCCTCGAGTGTACAAAACGCCATGGACCCCGTCACAGCATGCAACAATTGTATACTGTATGGTGTTACTGCCAATCTTTCTAGATCAGATAAAAATGATGATTGGTAATTATGAATAAAAAATCAAAAAATCTAAGTAGTAGTTTTAATCTGAAAGCTAATTAATAAGTTTATTCCAGTGAAAATAATCCAGATCAATATTTCTATTTGACTAATGCTGTTAAAGTCAAAGAATAGAATTTGAAAACTCCAGATGTTAATCTATCTTATTTTGATTGCTACAACCCAAATAAAGCTTGAAACAAGAGTACACAACATTCTTGAAGTGACATTAACTGTTTTTCTTAAACTTCATTATTTACAGTGACCACCAGTTTAACTGCAGGTGTTGGATTAAATACAATCGTCCAGAGAAAAAGAAAGCATTGTTGTACCATTGCGATAAGATTTGATATATTTGTTCTCCTCATTGTTTCTTACAGCAAGTACAACTGATGGCGATTGGAGAGGGTCCAGTGGTTCATGTGACACCCACTGAACTTGACTGGGGTCAGACGCCAGTACTGACCGATGTTATTAAGATTGTTACCCTGTCTAATGAATCTCTCATCCCAGCACCATTCTGCTGTACGCTGGTAAGAACAACTACCAAAAATATCAAACTATATCAGACTGACTTACTTCTGTTTCTTATGAATATTTTGCTCAAAGATTTGGCGGGGTACCATGGTGAAGCGGGTAAAGAGCACCAGACTCAAGCTCTGGTGTTTCTGATCAGCAGAGTGTGGGTTAAAGTTCCAGTCAAAGCACTCATGTCCTTGAGCAAGATACTTTGCTATAATCGCTTTGTCCGTCTGATGCTCTGGTGTTTCTGACCAGCAGAGTGTGGGTTTGAGTTCCAGTCAAAGCACTCATGTCCTTCAGCAAGATACTTTGCTATAATCGCTTTGTCCGTCTGATGCTCTGGTGTTTCTGATCAGCAGAGTGTGGGTTTGAATTCCAGTCAAAGCACTCATGTCCTTGAGCAAGATACTTTGCTATAATCGCTTTGTCCGTCTGATGCTCTGGTGTTTCTGATCAGCAGAGTGTGGGTTTGAGTTCCAGTCAAAGCACTCATGTCCTTCAGCAAGATACTTTGCTATAATCGCTTTGTCCGTCTGATGCTCTGGTGTTTCTGATCAGCAGAGTGTGGGTTTGAGTTCCAGTCAAAGCACTCATGTCCTTGAGCAAGATACTTTGCTATAATCGCTTTGTCCGTCTGATGCTCTGGTGTTTCTTATCAGCAGAGTGTGGGTTTGAGTTCCAGTCAAAGCACTCATGTCCTTGAGCAAGATACTAGAAATTGTAGTGCATGTCAAAGTACCCAGAACACTTATCTTTGAAGAGTAAGGGTTAATCCTAGCCCTATATATGACTCTTTCTCTGTACACAGATACAAAGTCCTAACTATTAAGGCCCATTTCTGGGGCGGAAAATTTTCAAATCCTCATAACTTAAATCTTACCTGCAACAAGCCACTAATTTCAACAGATTCACATTCTCTGCGGCATACATTATCCTGCGGTGGGTTTTGGTCGTCATATATTCTTCACAAATCCGTAAATTCTGTGAAATAATGCAGCTCCCAACGTTAAAAAATTCCCATTTTGATTGTTTTTCTCACAGTGTTGTCTGCTGCCGTGCGTACGCGTTTACATTCGCGTGCAAGACGCAAGATGCAAGACACATGAATTCCTGGTCACTGTATCATGACTGCACAGAAACGCAACGCAAGATTTGCGCACCGTGCGTCTTGCGTACACACCTTAGACTTAGAGAGTACGAACACAAATGGGAATTCCTTAATGTTGGGAGCTTTCATGAAAATGACCGTTTTGTGAAGAATGCATGACGATCAAAACCCACCGCAGAAAAATATATGCTGCCATGGAATGTGAATCTGTTGAAATTAGTGGTTTCTTGCAGGTAAGATTTGAGTAATGAAGCTTTGAAAATTTTCCGCCCTGAAAATGGACCCTGATATCCAGGACGTCACTGTAGTATAATACGAAAGTGTAAGGCCGCCAGGGCTAGGGTTAATCCCTGTGTTTCTGGTCCACATATCAAGCACCCTTGTTTACATGTTTTGATTGGGAGTTTCTAACATTGCTAGCTTGGAGTGAAGGTAAATACAAATGTATTTCAATGGATAAACTTTGCTTCTTTTGTTTATCTGTAGATGCGTCCTAACTCCCTGTGGCGTGTGGAACCAGTGGAAGCTGAGATTCCACCAGAGGAGAACCTGGAAGTTAAATTGACCGTCCACCTGGATGACTGTATCAGGTATGTCTAAACCCTGCTAGTCTGTGGGGACCTCGTTGGTCCCATAGTAATGGGTAGAACCAAACTATTATCCTGTATCTGTGATGTAACTATTGCATCAGAGGAGAACCTGGAAGTTAAATTGACTGTCCACCTGTGGATGACCGTATCAGGTATGTCTAAACCCTGCTAGTCTGTAAGGGCCTCGTTGGTCCCATAGTAATGGGTAGAACCAAACTATTATCCTGTATCTGTGATGTAACTATTGCATCAGAGGAGAACCTGGAAGTTAAATTGACCGTCCACCTGGATGACTGTATCAGGTATGTCTAAACCCTGCTAGTCTGTGGGGACCTCGTTGGTCCCATAGTAATGGGTAGAACCAAACTATTATCCTGTATCTGTGATGTAACTATTGCATCAGAGGAGAACCTGGAAGTTAAATTGACCGTCCACCTGGATGACCGTATCAGGTATGTCTAAATCCTGCTGGTCTCTGGGGGACCTCATTGGTTCCATAGTAATGGGTAGAACCAAACTATTATCCTGTATTTGTGGTGTAACTATTGCATCAGAGGAGAACCTGGAAGTTAAATTGACTGTCCACCTGGATGACTGTATCAGGTATGTGTAAACCCTGCTAGTCTGTAAGGGCCTCGTTGGTCCCATAGTAATGGGTAGAACCAAACTATTATCCTGTATCTGTGATGTAACTATTGCATCAGAGGAGAACCTGGAAGTTAAATTGACCGTCCACCTGGATGACCGTATCAGGTATGTGTAAACCCTGCTAGTCTGTAAGGGCCTCGTTGGTCCCATAGTAATGGGTAGAACCAAACTATTATCCTGTATCTGTGATGTAACTATTGCATCAGAGGAGAACCTGGAAGTTAAATTGACTGTCCACCTGGATGACTGTATCAGGTATGTGTAAACCCTGCTAGTCTGTAAGGGCCTCGTTGGTCCCATAGTAATGGGTAGAACCAAACTAT
Source organism: Asterias amurensis (assembly GCF_032118995.1). Lineage (NCBI taxonomy): Eukaryota > Metazoa > Echinodermata > Asteroidea > Forcipulatida > Asteriidae > Asterias > Asterias amurensis. Next base: position 75,223 of record NC_092650.1, on the reverse strand, counting down.
TATCCTGTATCTGTGATGTAACTATTGCATCAGAGGAGAACCTGGAAGTTAAATTGACTGTCCACCTGGATGACTGTATCAGGTATGTGTAAACCCTGCTAGTCTGTGGGGACCTCGTTGGTCCCATAGTAATGGGTAGAACCAAACTATTATCCTGTATCTGTGGTGTAACTATTGCATCAGAGGAGAACCTGGAAGTTAAATTGACTGTCCACCTGGATGACTGTATCAGGTATGTGTAAACCCTGCTAGTCTGTAAGGGCCTCGTTGGTCCCATAGTAATGGGTAGAACCAAACTATTATCCTGTATCTGTGGTGTAACTATTGCATCAGAGGAGAACCTGGAAGTTAAATTGACTGTCCACCTGGATGACTGTATCAGGTATGTGTAAACCCTGCTAGTCTGTAAGGGCCTCGTTGGTCCCATAGTAATGGGTAGAACCAAACTATTATCCTGTATCTGTGGTGTAACTATTGCATCAGAGGAGAACCTGGAAGTTAAATTGACTGTCCACCTGGATGACCGTATCAGGTATGTCTAAATCCTGCTGGTCTCTGGGGGACCTCATTGGTTCCATAGTAATGGGTAGAACCAAACTATTATCCATATCTCAATCTGTCTTTCATTTCAACAGGTTCCAAGACAAGTTGGCCATAAACTTTGAGAATAGCCAGACTCGAACCATCAAGCTTCAAGCTTATGGACATGGTACGACCATCGTCTCATTCCCACCTATTACACCTAGTATTGAACTTGGGCATCATTTCAGGTAAGTAATGAGTGAGAATTGAATCAGGGAGGTTTGTAGTGACTTGCAACACTGAAACAAGGAATCACAAGCAACCCAAGGATTTTGAACTTTTATCAGAAACTTGAATTTCATATTTTAACTTCAAATTTGAATCTTCTATAATATTCATATACTTTTTTTCTGAGTTTGCTTGGTGGTGGGTAATGCAGATCTCTCCTTGTGAAGGGTTTGCTTGGTCTTTGATTGTCCAAGTAAATTTGAGAGATGAAAGATAGCTACCTTATGTTTAACGACCCAAGTAATTCAATGTAAACACACCCACCTAGTGAAAAGATCCTATAACTTTCCATGTTTTTGTGGCCAAACTCGAAAATTCTTTAATGGAGCTTTTTGTAATGTTTGTTTCTCTTTAACAAGCAGCAGTGGTCCTTGCCGGCGTATGTTTACACTGACCAACAGAGGGCGACGTCACCAGCAACTCTTCTGGAGTACAGAGGGATTCAATCCTATTAAACTCAAGAACAAGGATCCGTATTATAACCCACTTGATGTTAAGTATCAGGTAAAAATCTGCTTCATGAGAACAACCTTTGCTGAGCACAATTAAATTGTGCTTAACAGATACAGGTCACCATACAAGAATGTGCATTAGTTGTAAATGTTGTAAGCGATATTTTTTCTCTATTAAAAAATGGACAGAGGTTGTGGAAATCTTCATTCTTGATTGAAATAGACTGTTCAAGTATCGATCATATTAAAAACGAGAAAACCACTCATTGAAGGCCAAATTTGTGTATGGAAACATACATCTTTTTAAATTTTATTGGTCTAAAGCATTATATATTTAATTTCCTAATTTTTTTTGCTTTTTGTTTTAGTGTCAAACTCCTTTGAACATTTATTTATAGTTACCAGCCGCCTGTATAAATTGTTCTGCTTGGTGAGTAGAGCAAGCTGGTCGAAAAGTTGGGACCAATTAAGAACTCACTCATCGGCAGTGAAGTTAATAAGTCCCTTAGATCCACTAAGCAAAAGTGGTAATTCCAGCATATCCACTAAGCAAAAGTGGTAATTCCAGCCAATTTCCTACCTTCCGCCCAGGTAGTAGTTAATAAGCAGGACTGTTCTTTTTTAGAACTGAGAAGTCTCTTGAATTCCCCAAAAAATATAACAACGGCAGTAGCAAAAAAACCCAAGACAAGCTCTCAAAAGAACGTAATCTACCCAGCAAGTAGATATGCACATGGTGTTATCGCAAACCTAACACATGTATACATTATAACCTCACCATGCAATGCCTTAAATCCCTGATTGATTTGATTGATTATTGATTATATTATGTGTTCAATTTATTGCAGAGGATGCCGCCCCCGCCTCCGCCCCCAAAGCCAGTTTTCAGTATAACCCCCTCCCGCTTTGAACTTGAACCTGCAGAGAGTATTGATGTTGTTGTAGAGGGCCAGTCTGATACGTAAGTAGAAACCAAATTTACTTCCATGAAACGTCTTGTGTAGGACACTAATTCCTACTTATTGGGTACATACAGAACACCAGTGGGTCGTCCTGTAGTCTTAATCTCAAGAATGACAGAGAGACAGAGCTGCCTTGTCCGGTTTTAAGGACCAGACTGCCACATGTCTTTTGGTTCAAATTTTGGCCTTGACATCATTATGTTTGGCTAGTTTAGAACATTACAAATGAAATAATCTAGTTTGACGTCAAAGTCACTTCATTATTGTTGTCATGACATTTAACGAGGGTTCAAAATGCAGTATTCAATAGCTTGTCCAGAAACCGGCAGCTTTCAAACTCTTAACAAATCTTTATAATAATAATAATAATAATGATAATGATAATGATAATGATAATGATAATGATAATGATAATGATAATGATAATGATAATGATAATGATAATGATAATGATAATGATAATGATAATGATAATGATAATGATAATGATAATGATAATGATAATGATAATGATAATGATAATGATAATGATAATGATAATGATAATGATAATGATAATGATAATGATAATGATAATGATAATGATAATGATAATGATAATGATAATGATAATGATAATGATAATGATAATGATAATGATAATGATAATGATAATGATAATGATAATGATAATGATAATGATAATGATAATGATAATGATAATGATAATGATAATGATAATGATAATGATAATGATAATGATAATGATAATGATAATGATAATGATAATGATAATGATAATGATAATGATAATGATAATGATAATGATAATGATAATGATAATGATAATGATAATGATAATGATAATGATAATGATAATGATAATGATAATGATAATGATAATGATAATGATAATGATAATGATAATGATAATGATAATGATAATGATAATGATAATGATAATGATAATGATAATGATAATGATAATGATAATGATAATGATAATGATAATGATAATGATAATGATAATGATAATGATAATGATAATAATAACCAATTCTTTTATAGCGCATTTCACAACAACCGTATCAATGCGCTTTACATTAATTTGATTCTCAATTGAAAACATTAGAAGCTACCCTAATGTAAGTTTAATCATTTCAGAGTCTAAAAATTGTTTATCTTCTTCCTTGAGCCTTTCATGGGTAGATACGTGTAATATTTAAAACTCCAATGTTAGTACATTATTATTATCATTTTTGACAATTGTTCATTTGTACGGCTTGTATAAAAGAAGCTTTGTTATAGAAAACGGTCTACTTCAATGGACCCAAGCTGTTGTCAAGTGTGGACTTGCAAGGCCTTAATCATGATTACTTTGTAATAAGTTGGGAAGAGTGCATTTTAATCTACGGGCTCATTCCCCTGGTGGCAGTTGATTTGGGTCGATAGCACCAATCTGTGTAGCTCTCACCTTGAAGTGGCAGTCTGGCCTTGTGGCAGTTGATTTGGTCTATATGAGTGTCAGGCCTTGTGATGTAATAGGTGATCTCTCATAAACAAGTGAAACTAAATAAAACAATTCTCTTTGATAGGCCCAAGACTGTGAAGGAGAGAATGCTCTGCCATGCCATCATCGGTAAGGCCAGCGGCAAGGAGAAAGTCATGAAAACTGACATCAGTATTGAGTTCATCAGTCCATTGCTTGACTTCTCCACTAAGCAGGTCATGTTCAGAGTAGACAAGGTAAAGATCATAGACAAATCTTGCTTAACAGAACAAATCTTGTTAGCAGAACAAAATGTTATTAGCCAAAATGCTATAAAGGTTACATTGTTGCCACTGGTGCCCTACTATTTTTTTTTTTGCTTTTTGAAGAAATTTGCTAAGCAATGCTTAGGTGTATGTGGGAGATGTCTACCCATTGCAACCGAGGAAATTAACAATAGGATCTGTTTTTTTTTGACAGAGCTAGAATGTTGTCATTTTGATTCATGTACAAGCCAATGATGACATTATAAAATGTGTGTGTGTAGTTGCGCCTTTTCAGGCATTTCTATGAATAAAATTTCTAACCTTTCAATATATACAGAGACCTGATGATGTCCTAGTAAACCAGCTGGAGAAGTTGACTCTGACTAACGTGTCCTCCTTGCCACTCCACACCAGAGTGGATCTTGAAGATCCATTTGTTATCCTTACCAAGGAAGAAGATGAAGACAAAGAAGTCTCATTTATGGTAAGACATTGTCAACTCGTCTCTTTCAAGCATTTGTTATAAAAAAAAAATCATAAATTGTTTGCCAATCCAAAAAGTTTGTATGATTAGTTACAACCTTGTTGTAAAAACTTCTCTTCATGCAACAAGAGTGTTCCTTTTGGAGATGGACTTGAAGACAATGTTGTCCACAGTGAGGAGGGCCACCTCGTAGTACTTGGCGACAGACACAAAAATTTCACTACATTTCTAAAAGCCCTTGTTGATCACGTGTCTACATTGGTATTTTTTTTGTTTCTCAGGATATACCGCTAGAGGTTGGCGAGTCATGCACCTTAATCATTCAATTTGATCCAGCCTACCTAGATGACTCTAACTCAAGAGTGGCTGAGAAGGTACTAACATTCCGCTACCAGGAACACCCTCACGTTGTAAGTACTCAAGGCTCTAGGTGTTACCCAACTCTGTCTCTCCAAACAACCTTCAAGAACAGAAATGCAATGTTATAGGAGAACTTCTTTCTACAACGTGACTGCATAGGCTAAAAACAGTCGTCTGTAATTTAGGGTACATGCGTATTTAAAAAAAATCACTCAGCATTTGCAAAGGAGTTCCCTTATTTCTGCCATGGTTAAAATAGCAGTGGTTACCAAAGTTTACATTTTTGTCAGAACCCTTTGCCTTACATAGCATTTCAAGACAGAATTTCAAAGCCTAAAAGGGAAAACAGGTTTTATACTTCATAAAGTATAAGATCTGGGACTACATATTTTCTATTCCGAGTAATGGCTTTTTGTGTATAATGTTTTCACCACCTCAGGACTATGTAGGTCTCCGTGGTGAGGTCTACTTCCCCAACCTGACCTTTGAGAAGATGGATGTGGATTTTGGCTGCATCCTCAACGACACCGAAGTCACACGTTATGTCAATATCACCAACAACAGCCCCATGCCGGTGAAGTATCGCTGGTCCTTCCTGGAACCCTCTAATCCCATTGTCATTTACCCTCAACCCCTCCCTGAGGCTCTGATGGGAGGAGATGGGAGCGGTGGGGAAGGGGATCAGCATGTTGCCTTTGAGGAGCCGTGTGAGGAGACGGAGACAGACGGAGCAGAGAAAGGAATGGAATCTGAGGAACAGGAGAAAGAGGTCAGTTTGTTTTGAAATGAGATTCTATGAAGAACATCATTTATGTTTAGAATATATGAATAAACCGACCCATTGTCACTCCGTAATGCATTGACCAATTACTTCTCTAACACAAAGCAGGAATAATTGAGATACAATTATTGTGCTCTACTTGTATAGTGGCATGTCATAGCCCAGTTGTCTCATGCATCAGAGTTCTGATTGCTGAGTCATTGATTCCCAATTGTGCCACTTGTTTCCTCAATCAAGAAACCTCACCAGGATTTGTTCTCTTAACTCAGGCATGTCAGGTGCATAATAATAACAATAATAATGATTACATTTATATAGCGCTTTATACTAAAAATAAGTTTCTAAGCGCTTCACAAAAAAAAATATATATTATATATATACAAATGATAAGTAAGCAAACGGAAAAATTAAAGCTAGAAATATACAATAAAAATACAAAAGTTACACGAAATATACAACATAACAGGCTATTTAGAAGAAACCAATATCATTAGACTATGAGAAAAAATTATTGTAATCTCATTGGCACTGATGGAAACCATTGAAAAGATGGGTTTTTAATTGTGTTTTGTATCGTGTGTTGGTACGGGGACCTGGTGCAAACTGGGATGACGATGAAGATCTAAGGTTGATTGAGGGGAACCTGCGAGATCATGTTGTGTTGGGTTAAGCCCTTAGTAATAATGTAAGCAACTGGAGGGCGTATTCTCTCTCTAGGGAGTTGAGCAAGTTTGAGGAATGGTTTTATTATTTCTGATGAAGATGAACAGGGATAATAACTCTGAAAGGCGTCTAGCTACTAATATATGTTTGCTATATTAGAACCACATAATCCATACTTGTTTGTGATTTTGTTTGCAGAAACCTGTCGAGACCCTCTTGGAGGACATCCCAACCACCGTCAACATCAAACTCCCTGAGGAGAGCGTAAAAGACACCCAGTCTGTCAAAATGATCCCAGAGGACACCAAAGACTCCATCATCCACGAGGAGAAACATGAGGAGAAATCCAAGAAGCCTCCCAGGAAGACACCAAGGAAGACGACAGGGAAGAGTCAAGGGAAGTCTTCTCGGTCAGGGAAGACCTCTGTCAGTGAAGACAGCAAGAAGAGGAAGGAGGACAAAGCAGAGAGAGGAGACGTGGAGACGCCTGGAGAACAGGTAACCATCTTTAGATGATTTAATTATTCCCTGTACAACCTGTGTTAGTGTTAAATCACACATGACCTGTCTGGGTTATGTCTGTGACTTGTTATCATTGTGCAATGTTTGCTTGATCTGATTGGGGTCAGTTCTGGGGTAAGAGTTTCCTTTTGTGTAATTCCTGGTCATTTTTGCCCTTTTATTGTGGGGGTTTTGTTTTGTATGTGCTTTTTGTCAATTACTGCTTTTTATTGTATAAACTACCATATTGTTCTTTAAGAGACCATAATGCATACCGTGAGTGTCTTTTTAATCATCATTGATGAAACAAAATAAACCATTTCTTACCAACTAGATACTAAGCATAGTGGACATGTCATCAGTGGTTGCTGATGACCATCTTGCAGATGACAGGCAGAGTATGGGCAGTCGTACCTCTCTACGCCCTGCCAGTGCCAGGCGCAGACGGCAGGCTAAGCTTGCCTACTTCCAAGCCATCACTGAGCCAACAGTCGTTGGCATTGAAGAGGTTAGTCGTTCTTATTTATCACCAAATTTATCACCAGAAGTTGCTTTTAGTGTCTTGGCAGACAAATATTGTATATACAATTCGATTCAGTTCAAATCAACATTTATTAACAACTTAACTCAAAGAGAAGTACGTTGAATGGAAATAACAATGTGATAATAAACTTTAAAGGAACGTAGTATTAAATTAACAATGACAAGAAGGGGTTTTGAAGAGGGAACAAATGTATGGTACATGTGTATATCCACAGTTCGGTAAGCTGATTATTGGGGAACCAGCAGTGTTTAAAAAGAGACTTTGAATGGACTCACAGTATTACTGTGTCAAATTCAAAGTCTATACACTAAATATACTATGCAAGTCTCATGCATATTCTAACCTTTCGCCTTGTTACAGATGCTAGGTTTGTTTCTTGACTGGTATGACGGCTTCACTTGTTAAATGTTTTAGAGAAATGATTTTTCGCCAAAAAAAAGTCATGCAACTTAAAAGTGTTTGTTTTGAATCCCTTTTTTAGAACCTAACGATCCCATATTGTTTAGGTTCAAACAAGACTTGCACGGCTTATATTTTGCTCTCTTCCAAGTTTATTTATTGTCATTTGAAAGAATAGCTTTTTTCCCTCTCCAATTACAGGCTTGGAACTTTCAATCGGTTTTACTTTCTAAATCAAATAACGGATCTCATTTACTTCTCTTAATATCCAAAAAAATCTTTTGATTGTTTCTCAGGTCTTTGATATTCTACCCCTGTATGGTATTCTGATGCCCGGTGAGTCAGATATCACAACCTTCACCTTCTATGGCCATACAGATATAGGGAGTGAAGCCAAGGCCCTATGTCATGTCGAGGGAGGACCCTGCTACGAGTTGTCACTACGAGGCGAGGCCTCCATCGTGCAGTATGATTTTGACACCAAACACATTGACTATGGAAAACGGGTAAGTTCAGGATGTGCACCCTTGATAGCTTGTTTCATGTTTTTGTCGCTTGATCAGTCATAATTTTCGTCTAAGGCCTCTAGGGGCTTAAAATAAACATTTCTTCATCCTTCAGATGGGATGCATGTTTTGTGTAATGTACATTAAAGAACTATACTCTTATTGCTAAGAGATGGAGTTTGCTTAGGGTTTCTTGCAGTGGCTGCTGAATTTGCTGCAGCACCTTTACAAGTGGTACATAAGGGGGTCTTAATTCAAAATATTCAAAAACCTGTCTAGGAAATAAATAATGGTATGCGATTTGAGATACTTGTAGATATAGCATTATATTAAAACTGGTTGTTATTATATAACATGTATAACAATATCATTTTGTAGTGTTGGTAAAAAAGTATAAGTATTACGGTACATTTTCCAATTTCACAAATTTCTTTCAGATGTTTGACCAAGTTGCTGAAGCAGAGATTGTCCTTCATAACACTGGTAAGGTTGGTTTTGACTTCCAAGCTATCAATATGGATCCCACCACAGGTAGACGCCCAGTACCAGGCTTACCAGTTATGATTCCTCATGCGGGTCGCATTGAGGCACTCCAGGAACTTAAACTACTTGTCAAGTTCCTTCCAGGTGTTCCTGAGAAGTTCCACAAGAGTTTTGATGTGAGTTGTTGCTCTTTCTCTTCTTTCTTTATGCCTAAACTACCTCAATTTTTAAATGTTAATCCATACTCCACTCCAATGCATAGTTTTAGGTTATCAGAAGAATAACAAGATTTTTTCCTAAGAGTTTTAGGTTACATTTTTTGCAGTGCATTTTTGTTGAATTAAGTTTCTAAAAAATATATGTTTTATCTACAAGTCTCATTTTTTTTCCCCTCCAAATTTCTGTGTATGGAGAAAATAAGACAAAATCTGAAACTTTTCTGACTTTCCTCTGGTAGAACGTTCTTAGGTTTTTTTTATTTTCGAAAAAACTTTTCCTCGTAAAGTTTTCAATAAATTTCTGCAAGTTTTTCCTGAAATTAAATTTATTTTTATCCATAAAAATTGTTGTTTTTGCCATTGAATAGATTCAAGTGGCTCATTTTGAGCCAGACACCATTAACCTCTGCGGGGAGGGAGTGTTTCCTCGGATTTCTCTGGACCTCCCAAGGTACGGTGATGAGGAGGGTCTCTACACCTCCCTACTGAAAGAGGCCAAGGAGACCCTTGGTAGAGACACCCGTAAAGGTGGCAAGTCACTCTTTGGAGGAACGACCACAGGGTCACCAATGCCCTCCTTGACACCCAGGGACCCATCCCATGAAGATGCAAAGTCTATCCTTTCCATGCAGGTAAGATGTGATTTAATGTTTACCCTTACACCCCAATATACATGTGACTGTGGGAAACCACAAACAATAAAGCACTTGATGTACCGCCCAGATTGACAATCACGACACCTAGGCACAGTATAAGCCTTGGCTAACATGCTAACAGATTGACAATCACGACACCTAGGCACAGCATAAGCCTTGGCTAACATGCTAACAGATTGACAATCACGACACCTAGGCACAGCAATAAGCCTTGGCTAACATGCTAACAGATTGACAATCACGACACCTAGGCACAGCATAAGCCTTGGCTAACATGCTAACAGATTGACAATCACGACACCTAGGCACAGCATAAGCCTTGGCTAACATGCTAACAGATTGACAATCACGACACCTAGGCACAGCATAAGCCTTGGCTAACATGCTAACAGATTGACAATCACGACACCTAGGAACAGCATAAGCCTTGGCTAACATGCTAACATTGGTGTGATAGTGCATGCTATAGAGAGTTATGATATATAGAAAATGTTGTTTACAGGAAATGGTTGAAATCCCAACATAGTATTTTGGCTTGTAACCTTTCAGTGGTACGCAAAGGTGTTTCCTGCTTAGCTTTATTGTGTGCTTATGTGGCTCTATAAAATTAGTCCCAAAACCAGGTATTAAGTGTCAACAGATGGCCTTTTCTTGGTACAGAAATGCAGAAAATCTCAAACTCCTCTAAAAAAGAGAAAGATTATCTTTTGGAGAAATGGACAAATAACTTTTGTATATTTGTTCTAACCTGCGTAGAATGAGTTTCCATCAGAACTGGAACTGCAGATGGAAGTGGAGCGTCTGGTTGTGAAAGAGTTTGCCTTAGAGATGCAACAGAGTAACAGCTCCTCCAACCATGAGTCCAATATGAACAATGGCCCATCAAGACCTACCTACAGCAAGACACCCCGAACATCAAGGGCAAAGAAGAGTACCAAAATCAAGTAAGAATTATCAACAACTTTAAAGGGAGATTTTACCTTTGGTAATTCATGTAATTACTCCAAAAACCATTGACCATACAAGCTTAATTGGTTAAGAGCACTGGAGAGTTGTTGATATTATAAAACAGTGTCAGAAACGACAACCTTTGAAGTTATGTAGTTTCAGAGAAATTGGTAAATTTTGATCTGAGAAAGGCTTCTTGAGGCATCTGAAAGCATACAATTCTACACAAGTGTATTTTTTGCCCCATTATTTTCTTGCAACTTTGATGATCAATAACATGAATAAAGCCCAAATTCGCACAGGTTTGGTATTGCATGCATATGTTGGGATACACCAAGTAAGGATACTTTGACATTAGCCAAAAGATGAAACTAAATTCAATTCAAACTCACATCATGCCATACTTCTTAATTAATATTAATTTTTTTTTTTTACAGGGCTCGCTTAACAGACTACCTGTTGGACTTTGGCTATGTTGTCCTTGGTACAGTGCGTACCCATATTGTCAGAGCCACAAACACAGGCTACTTCGCTGCCTCATTCTCTGTTGACCGTGCCAGCTTGGCAGGGTCTGGATTCAACGTGGAGCTAGATCGTGTTCGTCAACTACCAGGTTACCCTGAGCATGAGACGGTGGATTTTAGGGTCAGCTTTGATCCTCGAGGGGCCAATCTTGGGCTCGGTGGCGTTCAGGCCATTGTCCCAATAAACGTAAGTATCATTTGGTGCATTTTAAATTTTCAAATCATAATAAAACTGCACACAGGCAATCGTCTTTGATGTAAAGATTTTAAAATGTAGACCTTCCTATTGGAATGTCCCACCCCGAGTGCTTGCCAACCGTGGTTGGAAAACTATGGGAAGCCATAAAGGCAAACCAAAAACAGATAACCACATTGTCTAACAATGTTACACACTATGAGTGAGTAAACACAATGTGTAGCTTAGTGATTTGAGCCTGCACCAGAATGGAATATAAAACTTGCCGTACACGTCATTCAATTTGTGAAGGCTTAATGCAGGCGGCAAAATATCGACGCCGTTTCGATGCCGAAGCCTGAGGTCAATAATTTGTTGTTATAGTGAAGCCGTAACGTTCTTTTTTAATAATTGGGTGAAGTGTTACCTAGAAGTTTATGAAAAAGGTGAAGCGTTGACGAGCCTTATCTGTGTTTGGTGATGTGACATCAAATCCACGACATCGGTCGCGCCGAAAGTATGTCGAAGTCGTGGCGTTTCAAACAACTGTAATTGTGATGCAATCTTTGAAGATGGCCTGTTTTGAAATTCGCGCAAGCCAACTTGGAATTTGCGTGCGCGCAATTTTTGAACTGAAGTTTGACCGCACAAATACACACATTCTAACATCGCGCGCCGCACCACCTTGCAAACTGCATCCTGTGGTGCGTTCCACTTGCGCAAACGTTGCCAAGTTTGCGCACGTTTGCTACCGATCTCATTTCGAGTGGAACGAGCTGTGCGCCGCCAACGTTAGTGAAAGTTAGCAACGAGGCGAACTAGACTGGTCCCCTGTCTATACCTTATCAGTAAGGAAAGACGTCAGATGTTCAGGCTAGCGATCGCGAACGTGTATGTGTATAAAGGCCGGTTTATAGTTGGTCGCGCGATGGTCGCGCGACAGAAATCTTGCGCGCAATCCTAAGACTGAGGCCTAAAAACCGTGTCTTTTTATGATCGCGCGTCAAGATTTCCGACGCCCGACCATCGCGCGACCGACTATAACTCGGCCTTAATAATGTGTGTTGCGTGTGGTGGTTTTGACATGGCCGACTGACAACAACAACCGAACGGTAATCCGATGATATTATTATTGAACTATACAAATGGCCAATATGGTGAAACAGTGGTGAAGCGTCAGATCTGGCGAAAACTGAAAAAGTGAAGCTTCACCTATGGAAATAATTCAAAGGGTGAAGCTTGGACTAACACATTTGCTGATAGAGTGAAGTGGTGGTGAAATCCTGACCCTATACATAATTGGCTCAGGTGAAGAAAGGTGATGACGTGAGGAGGGTCGGTCCACGCTTCAAATTGACGCCTGCATAACCCCTTCATTACCTCAAAAACAATCCATCTCAGAACCAACATTTATCCCACATTTCTGCTGATATGAAATATCTAGTCTTTTTTAAAATCACGCCCTTAGATTGTGAATGGTCCATGTGCTTCCCTGAGGCTAAGGGCCAGTGTCACCATGCCGGATATGCAGATATCTACTGATTCCATGGACTTTGGCCCAGTCCAGTGTGGTCAATGTAAGGTCATCACCATACAGCTTCATAACAACCAGCATGTCAAGTGTGAGTGGACTTCTCTACCAACAGACAAAGAAAGAAAACTGGTAACTATAAAGCATTTCTTACTACACTTTATTGTTGTATCAGTTAAGTCTGGTTTATGTGTCACAAAGCAAATTACAGGACACAAACAATCATGTACGCACTGTTTTTGATTTCATGTGAAGTATGAAACAGGCTTTATTCTCAATATTGTTGTCCTCAAAAACTTCCCACAAGGTACAGGAATGCCATCAATGGACCTGCTCAATCATATTTTTGCCAATTTGCCAAGAGCTCTTTGGGACAGTGTTTGAGGGCTTGAATTAAACCTCAGCACCCACAGCAATTGCTGTGGTGCCTTGTGCTTTTTCCTGTGTGCTCTTTGCCAAGGTCTAGTACAAATTTATGTTTTCTTCAAAGATGTGCCCCTCACCACAAACAAATTGCTGTTTCCCCTATCAAGAACAACGTTCAAGACACTATTTGCCACAAGATTCTGAAGTTTATTTCTTTAGGTTTTTTTTTTTAAACACTTCCAAGAGGAAAATTTGACCCATGGTTTATCAAGCTTTGCATGGTGTGGAAAATAACAAGTAACTATGTTCGTAAACTTGCTGGTACAACCATCTTTTGTAAGTGGTGTGTTGGCTCTGAGAAGAGCCTGTGTGGTCTTGTTGTTTCAAACAGTATACTCTACTTCTCTAAGGAGAAACTTGCAGGGTCATGAAATCGAGCAGAGTATACTTTTCAAAGTGTCTAGTTTCCGTCTAGTTCTAGGAACAGAAAGCCGGGTCTGATCAGCTGATGAGCGGAGTCATTCTCTTCTCAAAGCCAACACTCCGCAAAAAATTTACAAGTGGTTTCAAAGTTTACTACTAATAGTCACTGCTTATTCAAAAACTTGTTTTATTTTCTGTCCTACCTGTATGCATGAATTAAATTTCTTTAACATTGTTTCACTTCCTGCTGTTTAAACCGCTTTTCCGTCCAACAGGAGATGATGAGGATATTAAAGGTAGACTGACGTGTGTTTTTATTTGCAAAGATTGGACCTGAGTTTTGAGTGCACTAATCCTATTCTCACAGCCAAACTAACGTGTGATGTAAAAAACAAATTCCAAACTTCACCATTCGTCTTTGATAGCCTTTGAGTGGTTTTCCTTTTTGGGGCTTTAAAAGAGCTACTTGAATGAAAAAAGGCAACAAGTGATCTTTGATAACATTTGATTCATATATGTCAATCAATTTCAGTAATATATATTTTCACATGTTTCCCATCTCATAGCACTGGTATTGAGATTTTAAAGACAGACATTAACTTGTTGTTTATCTAAAGGTTTTCCCAAAGGTGGGGGTTTACAGTGTTTGTGTGTTCTAAGGGAGATCATGTGTTTAGGTAGATTGGGATTTGGACATTGGGTTAAAATGAAAATTGCACTTATATTTAAATGAATTTCTGTGAGTTAATAACAATGCCATTTTTCTTTGTATATCAACCTGTTTCACCCATACTTTTGGAAAAGTATTTTCGTAAAACTCAAGCAAGGTTTCCACCTTACTCCACAGATTGACAAACATATGCCAATGCATCTCCGCCGTAAGCTACGGCCAGAAAAAGCACGGCCAAGAAACTTTGAGATGATGCCCCCAGTAGGCATGCTGCTGCCTGGTCAGAGAGTCAACGTCCAGGTCAAGTTCATGCCAACTGAAGAGGTTGGTAATAATATACAGTCGTATCAAAACTCAGAAAAAGTTAAACATTGAAAAACCTTGTAAGAATCTGTAATTCCTGTAAGTCAGCCCCCTCGTCTTTCACTGTTTTATATTGTTCTCCTTTTCGTTTTTGTCCATTTAGTATTTATAACTTATAAATCCATTTCACACAATTTGTGTTGACCAAACTCACCTTGCGTCTTCGGAATACTTCTCTGGGGTTCTCAACCTGACACTTCCTCTGTCAATGTTTAACAAACAAAATAATTTCAATTCGTTGTCAAAACAGAAATAAACCTTTAAAAGTGAAGTAATGAAGAAACAAACCACATTCAACCTCTGATTTATATGTGTCTCATAAACCTATTTAGAAAGTTTACGCTGATCGTATAACCATTCGCCTGAGCCAGAGCAGCCAGCGACTGACCCTGATGGCCCATGGTACTGGCTTGGAACCACGCATAGAGTTCAGCCAGTCCCTACTGGAGTTTGATCCTATCCTCCCACATAGCTTTGGGGATGAGGTAGACGTAGTGGTCAAGAACCCTTGTTCCTTTCCATTGGAGTTCTACTCACTGGAGTTTGACGATCAGTACCTTGAGGAGGAAAAGGTAAGCTGAGATTCATCTAAAAAGGGTTCTTATTGTAGACTTGGAAGATTGTTTTGTAAGCTCTGGCGAGACATTGCTGAGTCAAGGGCCTTCTTATTGAAACAACCAATTCACATGATACTTTTCTTATCTCTTAGGACCATGTCACACCAGGCAATTTACAGGCAACATTTTCCAGGCAATCTCTAAGAAAAAGAAATGTTTACATTTTAATTTCCACATTTTTTAGGACAGTAAGATAGTGTAAGGAAGTTGTTTT
Organism: Asterias amurensis; assembly: GCF_032118995.1. Lineage (NCBI taxonomy): Eukaryota > Metazoa > Echinodermata > Asteroidea > Forcipulatida > Asteriidae > Asterias > Asterias amurensis. Next base: position 59,839 of record NC_092650.1, on the reverse strand, counting down.
TTGTATAGTTCAAAGTGTTCATTTTCCATGCCGTATTGGTGGTTGCCTCCAAGTTCCACATAGCCTTCAGGGTAAGGGAGAAATGTAGAATTCAATACTCGATGAAACTTTAGGTTGAACCTAGGATAAACCAGAAAGTCATTAAAAGATTCTTGAGGCTTACCTCTTTTTACATTGAGGTACTGCCTGGTTAATTTTGTATTTCTTCCTAAAAAGGTTGATAAACAAATTAGGAAAGATTTCTTGATATACGTTTTTGTGACATATCGTTTTCTTCCCTTCTGCTAGGTGCTCCGGAGTGTGAAGGGTTACGATGAACATGGCACGATCTTACTCCCTCCTCGTGTCCCAGGAGAGAAGCTTGCCTCTGAGCTATTAGAACATTATGATGAGTTAAAGAAGGCTGCTGAGGAAGAGGAGAAGGCTAAGGCTGACGCTGCTGCAGCTGCTGCTGAAGCTGCTACTGGTCAAGACGCCGCTGAAGGTACAAAAAGTGCTGTTAGATTTTTCATAACGTAGTCCCCTTTTGAAAAATAATTTGTTTTACCCTTGCTTAAAATCTAATTAACATTATAAATCAATGAGTCACTTTAAAGTTTCTAACCCAGCTTTTCATTCCTTTGTTTTCCCTCAGGAGCTGAAGGTGCCACCGGGGTTGACGTGACTGCAACAGGCAGCTCCTCAGAGGATGTTCAGACTCTTAAAGGGAGTTCCATTCCAATGGTCAAGGGTCCACCATCCTCTCCCACTGCCAGCCAAGAAGGCGACAAGAAGGGTGAGAAACCTGCTACAGAGGGTGCAGAGGAAAGCAACAAACTGCAGCTGCCCAAGAACGAGGATGAACTCCAAGGTTTGTGAGCAAATGGGGGAAAACTTCATTAATTTTAATTAATTATCATTAATGACATTTTCATATACTTAATGATCAAATGGTTATAAAACGAAAAATACATATGAAAAATGATGAAAAAAATGTTTAAATTGTTTCTTTTTGTCAAACAACAATGCTTTTGATCAATAAACCCAATTTACCAGGAGCTCCAAAATATGCAGAAACATTTTTATGGAATCCATACAAATTGCACAAATAGACCATGTAGTTCTGATCACACAAATGCAGGTTTATTTGCAAATTCACAGTTAACAGTGCCGTCTTGTCGCAGATTTTTTAAACATTCCACTGTATCACATTCTAGCTGTTTACCCTTTTTGTGGCTCAGAAGGCTAGCAGAGCTGGTAAAAAGAACAATTTTGTGCGCCAAATTTCCCTTTGAAAACATTGCATCAAAGAAATTCTTGGAGATAAAACCATGTATTTTTCTTGAAGTGTCTGTGTCTTCATGATCAAAGTGGCTGACCTGTAATTTTGAGCTCATACCCAGTGACTGCATGCCCACACTTTCCATAGACTTGTTTGGGGGAAGGCATGCATGTACGGTACCTGGTTGAATGTTCATAATTCTATGACGACATAGACCATATAAGGTGCAAAACAGGAAGAATATGTCACTGGCATTTTCCGAAAGGGATGTGAAGTCTCTGGAATAAAAGTTTGAATAAAGCCTTTTTCATTTCATAATCATATCACATAGATAAGAAAGATGCAGCGAGTAGCGTAGGAGTGGGTGAGCTACTTGAGATCACACCAGTATCTGCTGCCATCGCTAGACATCTAGGTATTGACCTCACACCAGAAGGCAAAGCTTCCATGAGACGTAGAGGAGTGTCTATAGTGGTCCACGGTGCACCCATGTCTGGTAAGTTGACTTATGAACTCTAAACTTGTGCCTGGCCTCTATCTTGTTGCAATTAATAATAGTAATTGACCTGATTTTGATACTCGAAAGGCTAAATGACAACAGAGCACACATGAACAGGTATATAAGTGTATTACAAGCAGTCAAGTGGAAATACATAAATAGAGAGATGGTTGAGACGACGGGCAATAGTTTATTTTTTTGCCTTTACTCCATAGGTCCTTTTGGTTGGTTGTAGTTTGCATAACAGCTAATTCTATAACCTCAAGTCTGTCTTTAAGGCAAACACTCTTTAAGTTGAAGACATTTGATCATCGAGGCCTTTGAGAAGTGATCTGAATTTTTGTTTGTGTCTCACTACAGGAAAAACCTCCACAGCGATCACTCTTGCCAAGTACTATGAGGCGGCCCTCCTCACTGTGGATAGCGTTGTCTTGGAGTCCATCTCCAATGGAAATACTCCAGCAGGCTTACGAGCCAGAGAGCTTTGTGCCCAGGCATCCAAGGCTCAGCTGATGAGGGAAGGGGAAGGGAGTGAGGTAGCTGGGGGTGCAGTGGCAGGAGCTGGGGGACTGAGTGTGGAAGCCGTAGCCGCTCATGCCATGGGACTTGGAGCTGGCTCAGGTATTATTTCTTTAGAAATTTAATTTTAGATAATTTTTTTTATATGTTTTGTAGATTTGGTAAGGCTTCTAAACTATTTACAGGCAATGATAAGGGTAATAAATATATCTGTGGAATTTTCTATAATGTTTTTCTTTGCGGGTATGGCTGGCACAAAAAACATGACTTAACAATGTCGAGAGAAGAAAGATTCAGGAAAAAACAACGTTCATGCACTGAACAACAGATAAACATAGACTGAGTCACAGCTGACAGTTGGGCCCATGGCCAGAATCAATGCTTGATTTTCTGTCTGCTGGGACTTGCCTCCATTTAGCCGAAATGCAATGAAATGCAAAATTCATTTAAGATTTGAAATTATAACAACTACTAAATAAATTTTGAAATTAGGTTCAGTCAGCATGGCTGGCGGTGGTGCCCACTCTGTCATCAGCAACCGCAAGACCAGCACAATCTCCGGCCACAAGCCAGCCCACAGCACCGTGGGTGGCGAGGCAGCTCCAGGCCCCCCGGACAAACCAGATAAGAAGGACAAGAAAGAGAAGAAGCAGGATGGGGACAATGCTACCCAGCTGTCTGGTAGCCCTCCGCCAGCCGCTCCCATTGCGAGGAGGCTGAGTGTGAGTGCCAGTGTGGCTGGGGAGGAGGGTTTGATGAGCTGCCTACTCCCTGAGGACCTACTGGTGGAGATACTGGCTGAGAGATTACAGGTAAGACAACCATAGTGTTCAAGTACCAGAGGTTCATGTGATAGACTCTCTTGTTACTGAATTACTTTGATACAAACAACCGCAGCCACCCATGAAGCACACTTTCTCACACAACAGAAAGCTTGTGAGCAAAGGTCAAATTGACAAGCTGAGTGGCATTATAAAATAAATAAACTTAACTTTTCTTAACTTCTTTATTCTAGCTGAATGACTGTCACCGTGGGGTTGTCTTTGATAGCTTGGAAACCATCTTCAGCCCCAATCACACAGCCACTGCTAACGCCCTACTAAAGGCTTTTAACAACCGTAAATACATCTATTTTGTGACCATGAAACTGGAGCAGTCTGTCTTCCAGGCTAGGGAGAAGAGACTACTGGAAGAAAAAGGTAAGAGGGATTGCAGTCAGTTTAACATTTTTCTTAGATCAAAAGTACTTTATCATTTATAGGAAGTTGAAGTTACTATTACCAGAGCTGCCAGTTTTCCCTGATTCTGAAGAAATTTACCCGAAAATACGCATTTATTTTCCATGTCCTGATGAACCAATTTGAAAATCTTCCTGATCATGGAAATTTGTCCTTATTATGTTGAATTCAGTTCTAAATATCTCTCTGATTGATTAACAAAATCCCCTGATTTCAAGATGCAAATGTTGGCAGTTCTGCTATTACTTGGACCCAAGCTCTGGTGTTTTTAATAAGCAGAGTGTGGGTTTCTAGTAGCAGTCATGACATTATTACTCTGAGAAAGAAACTTTACCAAAACTGTTTTGTCCTTTTAAGCCGTTGGTCCCATGTATTAGAATTGGTAGTTCACATAAAACATGTAAACGAACCAAAAACATGTATCATGGAAGAGTAGGGGCTAACCCTGATGTTTCTGGTTCACACAACAAGCACCCTTGTTTATCGGTTTTATCAGGATTGTGAGCCACAGTGGTTTAAGTTCACTTATGAGGCATTCTTGGTTTCATTAAAAGAAAAATGTTTCCAAACATTGGCTCTGGGCTCCAATACAAAATTCACACACCTCTTAAATGGACGACGGAAATAGACCAGGTTTGAAAAAGCCCCTAAGTTTCCTTGAAATTGAAATAAGAAACATTTGTGTTAATAGAACGTGAGGATAAGGAACGTGAAGAAGATGAGAAACGCCGTCTTGAAGAAATGTCAGAAGACGAGTACGATGAGCTTACTGAAGAAGAGAAAGCTGACGTCGACCGCAAACGTCTCAAGGCCAAGAAGGAACGTCTCCTGAAGAAGTAAGTTTAAATTATTGTGTCTTATTCCTTCATGTCCTTGGTAGCTACATGTAAGTACGAAGTGTTGGATTGTTTCCTGTTTTTTGGAGTGTGTCGAAAGGTGTCCTTTTCAAACATTTTATCAAACTATTTTTATTCAAACAATCATCTAATAAAAACTTTGGTTGCATTTCTATTACAACAGAGAAATGGAAGAGCGTCTTGAAAGAGAACGTAAGGAACGTGAGCTTGCCGCTCTGCTGGAGGAGAAGAAAGTGGAGGATGACAAGTAAGTTTTTCATATCAACTACAATTATTAAAAACACCCCTACAAGGGTTCTTCCTTTTGATTGATTTATAGAGTGTCACATTTTTACAAGAAGGCTGTGTGAAGGCAGTGCGCTATACACACAGCAAACAATGTAATACACTCATGGCAACCAATACATTAAACCCATAGCAACCAGTGTACTATATCCATAGCAACCAGTGTACTACACATTTAGGCACAATGGTAAGTTTTGTTGAAATTGGCCGGGATAATCTTTATTACAGTGCTAACGCACATCGGTGTATGGGTAAAAACCAAATATTTATACTCTTTATCCCCGATGCAAATTTAACATCTATCATATCGTTGTGGTACCCGCTGCCAAAACATAGGATTCGAACTGTCTCTACCTACTAGGCAATCTCGGTAGCCTAGTTGGTAAGACACTGCTCTAGAATTGCAAGGGTCATGGGTTTGAATCCCACCCGAGTTAATATGCCTGTGATATTTCTTTTTTAACAGGACTCGGGAAAGTACTGAGTATACAGTGCTAACACAAATTGGTGTGTGGGTAAAGAAACAAAAGTTAATGTTCTTTATCCCCGATACAAATTTAACATCTATTAAAATATATATTATCTGAAGTATTGTGGTGAGCTGTAGTCCGAGAAATCAATCATCAGTAAGTTTATATGGTTCCCAGGAAAGGCAAAAAGAAAGGCGCCAAAGGCCAGGAGAAAGATGGCAAGGGAGCTCCCCTGAAGAAATCCCAAGAGGGTGCCAAGGCTGGCCCTACAGCAAGCCAAGCTACTATGAAGAAACCACCTAGTGAGCAAGGTAGACATGATCAGCCATTGTTACCCTCTGAGCATGGCCTTAAGGCAGGAGCATCCTCTGTTATGGAACGGCCAGAGTCACATGGCACTGCCGGCAGTGAATCACAAGAAGAAGGTGGAAAGTAAGTCATTCATAGCTTTAGCAACTTTTCAACTCCACATCTTAGCATTCAGTTTGTGGTAACACCATGTGTTTACATCTGCTTGTCTTGCTATTTATTCTACTGCTGCGGAGTAGACTTCTTACCTCCCCCTGGCCCAATTTCATAGAGCTGCTTAAGCACAGACAGAAGCTAAGCACAACAAAAGTATGCTTACTAGAATAAGGTTACCAACCAAACTACCATATCACAAGTACAATTTGTAACTGGCACCCTGCTCATTTCTGATTGGTGTTAAGCATTATTTTATCCCCTCAGGAATTAGGCTCAGGTATTAGTTAATAAGCAGGACAGTTTTTTTCAAAACTAAGTAGTCTCCTTAATTCAGAAATCTACTCAGCAGTAGTATAATAAGTAGCAAGACAAGTTCTCAAACATGTCAAAGAGCAAATCTACACAGGAAAGTAGATTGTTTACATAGTGTAACCGATATACAATGAAACCTTACTTAGCATGCATTTCCTCAAAACTTTCATTTGGTTTTTAGGCCTTTAATTTGTCAGGATTTTTCCCTTATTTTGGGATTCAGTTCCAGCCACATGGATGTGTTGTGTATGCTACCAATGACTTTGACCTGTATAGTACAGTGAAGTAGATCAAATCTTGCAGTCGTTTGAGAAAGCTTTGTGTGTTTTGTTACAAGCCGTTTGTGACTGCTGTGGTCTCTCGGAACAATTTACTCTCATGTTTGACCATTGCTTGTTTCTTTGCAGGAAACGCAAGAGAGAGAAAGGTCGACCAATCTCCAATGAGGTTGCCTTGGAGCCGGAACCAGAGAAGGACCCAGCTAGAGAAGCAGAGCTCCTATTGACTGCACGCTTCAAGGCCTTCGATCACGGTCTGAAAGAAATTGAGAAGATTCTGGACCGCTGGGATCGAACTATTGGTGAGAAGTCAAATCCATAAGACTCTATAAACTAAAGCTACATAGGAGATAGATTGGTCTCTTACTGTTTATATTCCTCAGCCAAACATTTAGAAGCAGTTTTGTTTACTCTTGTATTTTAGGACAAGTTGTCATTGACCCACTGGCCGATGAAATGGAGGCTGAGGAGCTACCCGCACACCCTCCCTCTGGAAGGAAGGGTAAAAGTAAGGCAGAAAAGGAGAAAGAGAAGGAGCGAGAGAAAGAAAGGGAACGGCTTGAGAAGGAACGCTTGGAGAAAGAGAAAGCAGAGAAGGTAGGTTCCATTTTTGTCCTCTCATTGGAACAACAATTATTGAGAGTTCAACCTTTTTTCATCAAGGCGCAATTCTTACCGCTGACCACTAAAAATCTATGCCTGCAATCACCAATCTTTGCTTACTTTCCAAGCGTCAAATTTCTGCGAAAGCTGTGTAGGCAAAGAATGCTTTGTAATGAGAAGTACTCATGCGCACAAGCAAAATATTCACTGCTTACCGGTTACTTTCACTTAAAACAAGCATGGAATTTCCTGTTTCCCCGTTTTTTGCTTACGTTAAGCAGAGCAATGAAATTAGGCCCTGATTGTACCTTTTTTTATTTATTCATCAGCAAGAAAGTTTTCTTTGATTAGTTTAAGTTTTGATCTTAATCTAAACAGGCTGCAGCCGAGAGCGGTGAAGAGGGTGAAGATGAGAAAGATGGCAGCAAGAAGGAAGAAACGGGTGTACCTCACATCCTCATGGATGCCAGTGAACCCGATACCCAGATGGGCGACAAGGTCCTAACCCTTGGGCGTCTCCCTACTGCTGCTGAGGTCTTGGATGGTTTAGGACTTGGCCCCAATGGGCCACCAATACCCCCATCGGCAGCCTTCTCTGTTGTCCCTTACCCTGTCAAGAGGAAAGCACCACTTGGTTCTGATCCTTCAGGTCATTACATCTTTGTAGCTTCTTCTCCTGATGACCCGTAAGTACAATGCACATTTTAACTCTTTTTTTAAAATAATGGTATAGAATGGGCTTCACCCTGTATGTGAATCTGTACTCCAAAGGTTAAATTTGTAGATACAGTACATAAATAAGAGAATCAAAGTGTGGCAACAATGTCTTGAACTGCTGTTTAAATGGATGGCAAGTTCATGCTTTGAGCAAGGATCAAGCTGAAGGCATTGTTTGGAAGACCTCGATTCTGCAAGGTTTCATACATGACTTGTTTCTCAAATCCTATTTGGGAATGCTCAGGCCAGCAAGGTGGTTGCACTGTCACCCTGCTAATTGTGTATGGATTCAATGTTCTTATGAAAATGGCAAGTTCATGGCTTTGGCTTTGTGCAAGGACCAAGCTGAAGCCATGGTTTTTTGTCGCAAGACCCGATCCTGCAAGGTTTTATACATGACTTGTTTCTTAGATCCTATTTGGGAATTCTCAGGCCAGAAATGAAGTTGCACTGTCACCCTGATAAATGTGTATGGATTCAATGTTCTTATGAAAATACCAAGATAGTTTGTTGCCATTTTATTAGCAAGTAGACACTGTATTCAGCTGAAAATTTCACATGCGAGTTTCTGTATCGATGTTTATAAGTTTGCATATATATATTGATTTATATAAATCAATATAGCATTGACAAAAACCATTCTATAACCCAACATGTAGGCAGGATGACACAAGAGATCAATCCCAGGATGGCGTTTTCATGGTATTTTTTATTGGTTTTTTTTCTACAGGAATGTTATTCCAGAGGAAAAGGCTAAGGAAGTTGAAGTGGAGCCAGATTCGTCAACTCCAGACAAGGGCAGAGAAAAGGTAGAGCTGTGGTTTTAACAAACACCTTGAAATGCGCTCTCTGATTTATTGTAAACCACTGTATAGTTATCGTCAATCTACACTCAATGCAACAAAGTTAGAACCTTCTTGACACATTATTCATTGATTTAACTCGTTTTGGTTTAAACAATTTTGGTTTTGAACAAAGAAACATTGAGTGGAGTGGGACTTGAACCATATTGACCTCTGAATAAATGTACCAGTGCTCTAATATGAAGTTATGAATCACAATATAATTCTCTGCTGTCTTCAAATTCTTTTTACGACGTCTCTTTATGCTTTCAGGACGACCACACAACCCCAACAGGCAAAGGAAAAGGCAAAGACAAATCCCGTACAGGAGCAGAGAGTGTAAGCTCAAGACGTCGCTCTGCCAAAGGCTCCCGCAATCGCAAGGGGTCCTTAGTGGTCACCTCCCCACCCCCAGGCACTACTACACCAGGATCAGACTTTGATGGTCAGAGTAGCACAGCTGGGGATATGTCGGCCATGCAGGAACCTAAGAATCCCAAGTAAGTAACACAGACATTGGGGGAGGGGTGGGGTCAAACTAACTTAACTTGAATGAGCTTACTTAAAGGAACATTACAGAATTGGTTTTGCTAACAAAACAGTTGCTGGCAGTGTAAGTACTTTGTGTAATCCACCATTACATTAACTGACAAACCTGTAGAAGTTTGAGATCGATTGGCCATCTGTGTCTAGAGAGAATAGTGAAAGCCGATTACAAATAATTTTGCATTGCATCGATGCCAAAACAAAAATGAATAAAACGCTCACTGAGCGTTAAACTCCATTGCAAAATAAGATTATTTATATCTCATCAAATATGACATTTCAGACAGAAATATTTCAAGGGATGTTTTCTCTTATCATCATCATTAGACTGTGTAAGTTTTATGTAAATCTGTGATCTTCACGATTTGGGTTTCTTACAAATTCTGTAACGTCCCTTTAACTTAGAGAGAACGGGATATAAGTTAGTTTAGCTTTAAAAAATCGGATTGTTTGGGGTTGAAAAGGTTCAAAGGTCATAGTGGTGAGTTTAGGTAAGTGGTTTCCAGATCGTAACTCCAGTAAAAGTGCCATTTGGATTTGTAATTTAAAGGGGAGTTGCCCTTAGGGAAAGATGCTTTGGGGTGAAAAGGTCAAAGGTCTAGGTCTTGTTTGTTAGCCAAAGTCAAGGTTACACCCGGTTGAGACAGTTGCTATCTTTTTTCTGCGTTTATTCAGGCTGTTTTATTTAGCTGCACTGTTTTGACAACTTCAAAATTGCACTGAAAATTAGTGGCACTTTAGGACTTACAACATTTTTATTATTGATTATTTCTTCTAAAAAATGTGTAAAATAACTGAGTATTAAAACTTTCCTTTCATTGTATTTTTCCCCCCTAAGGCTGGGGATCTTTCGCTGGAGCATCCCAGCTGAATCAGAGATTCTCCTAAGACTTCGCTTCCAGTCTGACGAGCTGGGACAATTTGATCAGACCCTTAATTTTGAAATCATTGGGACTCGTCGGCGATACCAGTTGTACTGCCGGGGTGTATGCTCCTTCCCAAACGTCAGTCGTGAACCAAGGTGAAGTATTTTCGTTGAAAGTATTTTGATTTTGATTTCATTATAATTTGAAAAAAAAAGCACCTTTCTCGCCTCCTTGAAAAATGAACAAACCTTGGATGAAAATGACAAAACAAAGAAAATTAGTTTTTAACCTGTTCTCGTCTCCTTCTTCAGAATTGTCTTCCCACATCGTAAGAAGAGCAAACGCGCCGATGAGATTGTCCACAAGAAGTATATTCTAAGCTCAGAAACCCTCCAGATGGGTCCCCTACTGGCAGGAAAGTCTAGGGACCGCTACAAGGAGTGCAAGTACCCTGAGAACATGGAGAAGCTAACCATCAATAACTCCTCTCCGCTGGATGCTGAAGTAACCTTCTGCTTTCAGCATGATGGTAATGCCACTACATTCCTGATGGATCCACCAGCAATGTCACTCAAACCAGGAGAATCTCACGTGAGTCAGCTCTTTTGAATCTGTGTGTTCATTGTTTGTTGTTTGTTTTTAGGTTGTTTAGAAGATCCTCCCAAAAAGGGAACTCGGCAAAGGGGATATAAATGCCAAGCATAAAAATACCAAGGCACAAATTTTCAAAAAAATCATGAAAGAATATATAGACCAACTTGCTAGAGGAAAAAGGGTTAAGTTCTAACTCTTCTTTATGCAGTTTTAGACAATGCAGGTTTTAAAATGTTCACCCTATGATTTTTCTGTTTTCTTCCTTTTGCAGGAGTTGACCCTGTGGGCCTATCCTAAGAACCAGGGTTTCTTCGAGGACAGCATCGTCTGTTGTGTCAAGGAGAATCCAGAACCAATACTCTTCAAGATTAGTTGCTATGGAGTGCGACCCGAGCTGGAACTGGACAAAAAACAACTTCATTTTGAGAAAGTTCTTCTTCACCGGTAAGGTTATTAGTCAAAGTCTCCAGTCAAAATATTGTGTTCATCTTTCAAGTTAATTTATTAATTAATAAATAAAAAACAATAATAATATTTAGCACTTGTCAGCAACAAACATAGAGCTATCCTAAAAAATACAACTTTTAATCAGTCAGTGTAGAGTTCATCTTTGGGAGGGACTTTTCATTTCTATTTTTCCTTGTACTATTTCGGGGGTATTTTTTTCATTGCACTGTTTGTTTTTATGTAAATTGTAAAGCCCTCCGTTCTTTGTGGGGCACTATATAAATGCTTATATTATTATTCATATTGTCCTGTTTTGTTTTTCCTAAATACATGAGAGATCAAGAAGCCCATTATGCCTTGCTTACAATATTAATAATGGGTTTGTGGGTTGTAACCGTTGTTTTTCTATTGATGTCGTTCAGGAAAGACACAAAGACAATCTACCTTCGTAACAGCACCCTCCTTCCCGTGGCTTGGCGCACCAGTGGGCTTGAGAATCTCGGGGATGACTTCTCAGTGACAACAGATACTGGGGTCATTGATCCCAAGTCTGAGTTTGCTCTGAATGCTCACTTCAGAGCAATGAGACCCACCAATCTCAAGAAGATGATCAGACTTGAGGTAAGAGGAACTATATTTAAACCACTTTTCATTAAAGTATTTAAACAAATCTTTGGGGCTAGACAGCTCAGTTAATAGAGAGCGCCAATATAATCCGGAGGTCACATGTTCCAGTCCCGCTCTAGTAAATTTGTCTTTGTTTAAGCCCAAAATATTTGTCGTAAAACTTCACCGTGCCTCTGCACGATTTTGTTTTTGGGGAATAATTTCTCTCTGGAATAACTTATTGTTTTGTTCGATGTTGTTGAATATCATTGCGGTTTGAGACGTCATTGACATTTCACATCATGTTGTTTAGGAAGAATCCACCCCTGTACCTTTTTTGAAAACCCTAGGGTTACACTACTTTCAACCACTGAGCTGCTGCTTGTCTCGTTTTGCATTCATCCCTTCTTCACAACATGAAAAATAGCCTTGCCCCAGTGGGAGTTAAATTCCCGGATTATTATTAAGTTATTTATCTAATAATATAAACAAATCTCCCTTTTTGATTTGCCTCAGGTATCTGATGTTGAGAACATCATGGGTCTTCTACAGACTGAGAATATTCAGGTGTTGGCCGAGGCGTATGATGTAGCCCTGGATATGAGCTTCCCTAAAGGGGCTGATGGAGGATTGGACTTTGGTACTATCAGGGTAATGGATGAGACCAAACAGACGTGCTCTCTCAAGAACAAGGGACGATATGAAATAGCCTTCAGGTACATATAACAGACCAATCAATAAGGCCTGGTTATCAAACCTTTGGTAATTAACCTTTGGTTACAAGCCTATAGCAGCTTTCAATAGTGTAAAGTATTTGGTACTATCAGGGTAATGGATGAGACCAAACAGACGTGCTCTCTCAAGAAAAGGGACGATATGAAATAGCCTTCAAGTATATTAGACCAATCAATAAGGCCTGGTTATCAAACCTTTGGTAATTAACCTTTGGTTAGAAGCAGATAGCAGCTTTCAATAGTGTAAAGTATTTTGAGAAATATTTAACTTTGTGGTTGTTATGTGAAAAGAATCTGTGAAGCATTAATGCAGTAAAGCTTCTCATCTTGTCTATTCCATTTAGTGTTTTATCCTTCCTCCAAGATATTCGCTCAAAACTTTGGGTGATATCTCAAAAATATGACCAACTTTTGAAATGAACTTTTCACATGTTAGTTTTATTGTATACATCTACATTTATACAGGATTAAAACAATTGAATAATTAATCAAACCAAAGGTATAATTTGTCTTTAAAAACATCAAGAAGTTAGAAGATAGAAACTGTTGAGGAAACAGTTTAAACAGCTAATATATGTTCTCTCTTTTCTGTGAATGTTGTGTGTGTGTGTATATTTGGGTATTCTGGTGTGGGTGTGAGGTGGAGTTGATTTATCTTTCTTGGAGTTGTGTTTTTACCAAATTGAAGATGTACTCTATTTGGTCCCGAATTGCTGTTACATATGCTTTACCCTCCATTTAATGTTTTAAATATTTTCTGGATCCTAGCTTCAATTTTGAGACGACTGAGGTGAGTGGACCGGAGATCATCAACCTGTTCTCTGTGATCCCTCAGAAGGGTGTTCTAGTACCCAATGACCGACCCACACAGGTCCAGGTTATCTTCAAGTCTCGCAAGGAAGTCACCATCAGGGACCAACCTATCCTCAAATGTCAAGTAAGTTTCTATTTTTAAAGGCTGTCTGAACTAAAGGCCATTTGCTGAGGTTATCAGGCAAGCCTTATTAAAGTGAAGGCAGAAGCAGAAATCTGGTCATAGCTGCATAATTTGTCAATTTGTGACTTGGTTTGCAGTCTGTTTACAAAGAAGGGTCATTGATGCTTAAATACTAAAATAGATGACCTTAAAAACATTCTTGGGAAGGAGCACTGCAGCTGTTGGTAATTTCAATTATGTCAAAAATGTATTCCCTTTGAAGTAGTTTGGTTTGGAGAAGTTTTCTGCCCAAACCATTTGAATCGTAGATAAGAATTGTTTCTCAGATTTCTGAGGGTTGGTGTCCATTTGTGAATGCTGCGGTAGGAGATGCTGTTAATACCCGCTGTCACCTCACTAAACTGGGACAATTTTGACAATCTTCTGAAGTACTGTGACAGTTTGTTGCTCATTCACAGCAAGTAGACACTGCATTCTCCTTCCAGTACTGACTGCAAACAAATTAATGGTGCAATATTGCAAATCAATAGTGAATATGCAGGCTGCCCTTTTTTCAGCAAAACTTTCAGCTAAAGTAAGTGAAAAGTTGCATACCTTAAAGCAGCATTATGAAATAAGAAACTGGTCAATGCACGTTATCGTATTCAAAATACTGCTTACCAGTTAGGTTCCTTAAATTTTTCTAAATTTTACCAAAACAAAATCAGGTGAATTTTTCCAGGCATTTTATTTTTCCGGATTTTCTCAAAACCTCCTTTAAATTTTCTTGATAGATTGTAAAGCAGTCACCAAAGGGAGAAAACATTGCGTCCTAACCTGTATTTTATTTTTTTTTCTGGTGATGCACAGTGTAAGTAGGAGGAACAAATTTTAGGAGTTTTCCCATTTCGCAAATCGCATCCCTGGATTTATTATTCCTTTGGAATTTCCTCTTCAGGTTATTGAGCCCAACATCTCTGACAGCGGCGAGACAATTGCCAGCATTCCTGTCAAGCTCAGTGTACGTAGCATCTTCAGTAAGTACAACGTGTACCCGATCAGTGACATCAACTTTGGCGCAGTGCTGGTTGGCCAGCGGCGCACTCGCTCCTTCATCATCGAGAACAAGGGGGAGTTTGATTTCAAATATACTGTCAACCGAATGAGCCGTGACTCGCAGCCAATGCAGCCCCTGCTAAGGGGGAGAGTGTAAGTCTACCTCAACTTTATGTGAACATTTATAACTCTGAAGTAGTCCTTATTAACGGAACTCAAGTTGTGCCTATGGTATCACAACTGCCAACTCTCTCTGATTTTTTCTAAAATTCTTTATGCAAGCATGTGATTGAACAGTGTTTGTTTCTTGTTCATTTTGGTTTTCCCTTTGGGGTAAAGCAGTTACATTTTATGTGCATTTCATGTTTGAGTCATTAAAATGGGTAAATTTTCTGCTCAGCTAAGTTTTCTCATCATTTCTCGCTTTCCCTAAACAATTGCTTGACTGTTATTGCTCTGAGTGTTACCTTCTCCACTTGTTCTCGTTTCATTGTTGTTGTATATTCGCTAAAATAAGTAGACACTAATATTTTCCCTAGAAATTGTCAGTAATATACTGCATTGAGATTTATTTTCAGCAATTCTTGATTCTCATTGGTCAACCCATAAACACCCGCAATAGGTGTGATATAAACCTACATTGCATGATTCATATCACACTCTTGTCATCGCGCTGCCATAACTTCCCATATTGTGCTTTAAGTTTTGTCAAGTTTGCTTGAAGATCAATTTGTTTTCACACATGCGCTCATAGAAAAACATCCACTGTGTGTCCCACATCCAATCTGGCCAGGCTCTTTTGATGCGGGAAGCCCTTTATTTTTGTTTTATTCCACTCACAATTGTGCGATAATGGGTAATATTATGGCAATAATAATTCTGGTAATATAATGCCAAAATATTTCTTATTGATAAGATTACAATTGTAGTCACCATATGAGATTTATTTATAACCTTGCATAGGGTGGGAAACTTTTTCAGAAGCTCTGTGTTAGGGCTTACTGTGGGCATGTTGAATGAGTCTTGCCCCCAGAAATGTTTGAATATTCATGAGATGAGCATGGTCTCTCCCCAATTTTTGTTGCGCTGGTTTTGAAAAGAATAATGGTATGCTCTGAAGATCTTTTGAATTTTGTTTTCAAATTTTCATCTGCTTAATAGCTGCATTTCCAGATGTATTTTGTATGCATCTTTGTTCCATCCTGATACTGTTTTCCATTTGCTTTGACCGCTCAACCTCATAATGCTTGCTTACTATCATAGTGGATCTCGGGCATCAAAAGCTTCTTTCCAGTTCCTGAGGTAAACAAGAAAACATCTGCACCTTCGTGGTTTTTTTCCCACAAGCTTACCCTGCACGTTAGTGGTGTGTTATCCTCAAGCTGTACCCTTCACCTTAGTGGGTTTTCCACGAGCCTACCTTGCATCTTTGTTGGTTTTTTTTTCCCCCAACAAGCTTACCCTGCACCTTTAGTGATTTTTTTTCCACAAGCCTACCCTGCACCTTAGCAGTCTATTATCCTCAAGCTTAACCTGCACCTTAGTGGGTTTTCCACAAGCCTACCCTGCACCTTTGTGGGGTTTTTCCCCCACAAGCTTATTAACCACCCCTTTCCGTCTTAGTGGAACTAACATTTCAGCTCAAATAATAGAACCCTTGCATTGGCAGACATTGCTGAGTTTCAAATGATGAGAATACGCAGGCCTTTAATTTTGCCCCAGAAAAGGCAAAGAAATTTTGCTCTGGTAATAGGGGCACCTTTATGAGGAAAATTGTGTCAAAGGTCAATTTGTATTGGAACTTTTCATAGGGCACCACACAGTAAAGGTACATGGCAGCACGGCTTTTGCTGTGGGTGCCATGAGTTAATTCAAGGCCTGAACATGCACGTGTGTTTCGCACCATGGATTGTAATGTACATGTACCTCACTTGTGACTGGTTGTGACTTATTCTTGCTTTACATCATCTTCATAAAATTGGGCCTGCATACTAGGCTGCTTAACCAATTTAACTGGGAGCAGGAACTAAGAGAGAACCGGTCAAAACCAGTGGTCATTTCAAAGCACTTTAATTGGTAAACCTGATTCTTTAGCACAACAAATTTGTTCTATGCTAAGCATCCTCAGCAGGTGTTTGAAATTGTCTCTGTAACCAGATGCACCTTTGTATACTTACTCACGTTTAAACCTCCTCTAAAAACTATGAACTGTCTACAATTTAGTCATTTTTGGGCCATGAAATTGTTGCATTTAGATCAAGGTACATGTTGATCCAACTAAAGACAAGATTAAATTTTCAATTTCAAAGCTGCAGCCCGTGAGTAAAAAGACACTTCCATATTCTCACTCACACTAATTGCTAATACAGTATACTGAAGTCAAGACCAGTGTAAAAGAGCTGATTGGCCCCTGGTCCCCCCAGTGTAGATCCAGGGGCAGAGTTCACAAAGAGCTAAGATTGATCTTAACTGTAACTGTATCTTAACTGTAAACAAAGTTTGATGTCACAATACTAATCACAAGGGTAATACTGCCAACTCATCTGAAGGTGAATTTGAGTGCTTTGTGAGATCCAGCCTAGGCCTGTTAAATGACTGACAGGCTGGCTGTATAATCAAGTCTTTAAATGCTGTCCTAAACATTCACAGAAATCAGTGTTTTGTGGGAAAACTAAATCAAACTGACTATTTTAGACCCTTATACAAGTGATATGAAATTAAATTGAATAAAGTGTTTAAAGTTAGGAATAGATATGTAACAAATTCAAGCCATACTAAGTCTGAAATCATTCAAATTCCTTATAGACTCAACTGGGCCCACTTTCAAGTTGTTTGGAAAGACTTTAACAGCAGTTTTGTTCATCAGAACTAACTTGTATGGATTCAATGGGTTACTTGAAACCACATTATCATGATGGACTGACATGCTGTCCGGGGTAAATACAAATGTCAATGAAACCGAATATAAACACTTTTACTGCATCATTCAAAGGAATCCTAAAAACTCATTTGTTTCGATGGGTTGCCTTTATTTTGTATCTGTCCCATTTTACCTGCTTGCAATGGCAACTTACTTATCGACAATCTTGGCCATTAGTGCCCCTGCCCTTGGCTCACAGTCATTGTTGGCTCTAATTGTGCCATCTGTGCTCAAGCTTGGGTAAGCAACATCTACATGGAGACAAAAAGGGTATGTTTATTGTCACATGGCCAAAGCATTTTGGCTACGATTGTAGAGTTTAAGCTGGTGTTACATATAACTGTTTACTATTTTTATTATTGTTACATATTGATGTCACTTGTCAACAGGCCCGGTGGTAACAAACGTAGTAAATCAAGGGATGGATCTAGCTCAGGACGCTCTGTAGCTAAACCCAAGAGGGCTGACTCAATGAGGTAAAACTTCCCCTTCCGTGTCTTCCATTCAAAGTCATTTGGACTGTGTTTGAACTTTTTAAGTAAAACAAACTATTTTTGTTGTTGTTCTTAGTATTATTAATGTGCTCATTGATACAAGAAAATAACATACATTGAATTTAGATGAAAGGGTTATTGTTGTGCCCCCGAAATAAAATCGCTGTTCAAACTGCTCTCATGCAGTCAAATTAACAGCCAGTTTCCAAAATGTTCCCTGATGGTTTAGGAAATGTGAGGAAAACGTGTGTCCAAATATTTAGTAAACCAAATATAAATTCTATAAATATAAACGCTGAAAATTCTAAGAAAGTTTGTTCCAGAAAGGATTTAGGACTCTGATTTAAAAAAAAAATTGGGAATTTCAAATATCACAAAAGATTAATCATTTCAATTTTTGTAAATCATTTTGTTTTTGGTTTGTGTCTTCAAAAACTTCAGGCTTTCTACCAGGTAATTTTCATGCACTGTGATTAAGCACACACCAGTGTGAATAAAAGACAGTGTCTGAATTGGTGGCTACAGCTAGGGCTATGGCTAGATTTCCCCACCATCATGCGTTGAAGTATAGGACATTCTAGCATCACCTTAGCGTCAGCCGTAGCTGTATCCGCTAATTCCGATATGGTCTAAAATTGTGAACACATTGTCTCTTGTATGAGGATTTACTCTTCAATCCATTTCTGACGGGTATGTGTTTTATACCACCAGAGCTTTATTTCACACAATTTGGATTTGACTTTGCTGTTGTTGATTACGGCAATGGTTTTCCATTGTTTGCATGATGGAACACTAAATCTTGGGATGTGGTACTTTCTTTCTTGAGTGGTATGCTGGTTATATTCTTAACTTAATCCGATTATCTCAGCTTTCCATCAGTATTGCTTTACATGAACGTTGTTTTTACAGACTTCTGGTTTTTCTCCTTGCTATAGTGGTAGCATGGATGGCCAGTGCTTAAAGTGCTTGCCTCATTTCTGACTAAGGTCATATTTGGGAAGAGTTGTGCTTTGGCTCTTTCCTAAAAATCTGCTTTACACTGTTCATATAGGGACATTGACGGCCAAACCAGCGCCACCAAGTTGTATAGCGCCTAAACCAAGAACAATTGTTACGAGTAATGGATTGTTTCCTTCACTCATCTGCCGTTTTCACTAAACTTAACGCAAGTGCGTAAGTCCACTTGCAAGGTGTGAAGTGCGCACCACTGACACAAGAAATCTTGCACAACTGGACTTAAGTGGCTGCTGGGCCCATACTAATGGGTCTGTAAGCAGTGCATTGATATTGGATCCTGCAGTTTGAAAAGTCAAGCACATTATCAGCACAATTGAGCTTGTCACTTGTATGATGTCATAAAAACAGTTGCCTTTTTCTTAAATCACTCTTTCAGTTTGTTTGGCTTGGAAAAGTGTGGCACCAATACTTTTGTCTTTTTATAGCACACAGGTTAAACCAGTACAAATAAAAACTAGCTCTAAAATAGCAACAATCACAAAGTGTGACACTTTCAAGCAGTTGTTAAGAATGCTGCACTTCTTGTAAGAAGGAGTCTTGCTTAATGACATCAGTGCTAAGAGCAGGATTTTGGACAGAAAACTCATTTTTTACGCTTCATTCCTTTTAATACTGTTTGTGTTTTTCATATTTTTTTCTGTTTTGGTTTATATTTATGGTAGTGCGCAGTAGAATAATATTCATATAGGTATTGTGAAGTATAAAGCATTATTATTATTATTATTATTATTATTATTAATATTATTATTTGTCTTTGAATAAACCAGGCAAGATATCGGTGGTGGTGGAGGCGGTGGTGGTGGAGGTAGCACCACAAGGCTTCAGCTGGGAATGTTTACCGTCTACCCAGCGTATGGTGTTGTGTATCCAAACAACCCACAGGTCATACAGGTAGAATGTCTACCGGAGATGACTGGCAGAGGAGATGAGGTAAAGAATCTGATCTCAAGCTGTTTTACTTTGAAATTTAGAAACGACTTTGTTAGGACATTGTCACTTAGCGAAACTAGCTGAAGCCTAGCACCACAAGGCTTCAGCTGGGAATGTTTACCGTCTACCCAGCGTATGGCGTTGTCTATCCAAACAACCCACAGGTCATACAGGTAGAATGTCCACCAGAGATGACTGGCAGAGGAGATGAGGTAAAGAGTCGGGCCGTTTGTTAAGCGATGAAACTAACCATAGTGCCGTGTTATGCTGAATGGTTTCTCTGCATGATAGACTTTTTATGCAAGTTCACTGCAAATAAGGCTAATAGCCACTCTAATGGTACCAATATTTGTTCATCTTTTCTTTCAGGACCTTGCAATTGAGATCACAGACCGTGATCCTGCCGATCATCCACAGGGCATTCCTTACAAGATCCTAGCTGAGGCTTGTAGTCCAGGCATCAATCTGGTGGACCTGGCCTCCATCTTTGAGGAGCACCGTGTCGTTAAGAACCTCAGCGTTTTCCTCAACAGCCACCAGCTGGAGCTGGATGGAGGCGGGGTGTATGGAGAGGATGAAAACAAGTTTATCTTTGGCCATGTGCTGGTCGGACGCAAAGTCAAAGCGCGGTTCAAGATCTCAAATGCCAACAAGGTTAGAGTCTGTGGTCAATTAATGAACACCTTAAATTCATTGGCACATTATTGGAAGGCTTTGGTTAGACATTGTGAGAATCAGCTGACCTAGTCACTGTTCACTCTGTGAACATAAACAAATTGATCTATAAGTAGTTTGACACTAACAATACTCTTCTCTGTTTTTATTAGGTGTCATGTGACGTTCTCTTTGCATGCAAGCTGGTCACATCAAAGCCGTCCTCCAAACTGCAAGACATTTTTGAGGTAGAGCCATCCAGGGCTTCCATCCCAGCACACAGTCACGTCTACGCCATGGTCACTTTTGGTCCACCATCCATGCAGGTTAGAAATGGTGGTCATCATGTCTTATTTTCTAAATTTATATATTTTTGTGGCAGTCAGTCACACCTAAATCAAGGGTAAAAGACACGCTCGGCAAGGGGCTACAGGAAGAAAATGTTTAAGATGATCATTACTCAGCGGAGCTGGAGGTAGGAATTGATTTTTCTCTTCAAACAGTCCAGATTGTAGGCTGAAGGGAAACATGCACCGGGCAAGGAGTTCCACAGAGGTGCAGTTGGAATGGCTCTTTGTTCTACATCTCACCAAACATGCTAAAACAAGAGTGTTTGTCTGAATGTTTCAAGAACTTCTTATCCTCATAAAGAGGCCAATTTAATCTTGGTGTGAAAAAATGAATAAGAAATCTCCAGTCATTGGTTTTCTTTTAAACTGAATATTTAAAAAAAAAATTAACCTCATTTTTAAAAATCCTTACAAATTGCATTAACGACCCTATTAAAATTCAATCGCAGCAATTTAGGGGAAAAATAATTAAACACCACAGACAATTTTTTTCTGTAACAAAACTTGTGCTTATTCCTTGCTAAGCAAATACTTTGGGCAGATATAACACCAATAAGTTTCATTTAGGAGGCGGGTCAAAATATGCTAAACCAGTTTTATAAAAAAAACTTATGGATATAATGCTAGGTGGTAGCAGGTATAATCAAAAGCTGTTGGAAATGGCGGTTACAGCTAGGGCTATGGCTAGATTTCTGCATCAATATGCGTTGAAGGTTTTAGGACATCCTTTGCATAATCCTTAGTATCAATTGTAGGCGTAGCTACAAGTTTTCCAAAGTGTCCAGTTGTTAGGACTTACAATTATGTAAGTTGACGATTCTTTGTCACAAACTTCCCATTTCCAGACATACACTGGTCAATTTGAAGTCATCTTGGACGGGGTGAGTGGAGCCGTGGCCAAGCAGAAGAACCTATCCTTCGAGGTCCAGGGTGAGGGAAACCTCCCTCGTGTGTCAATCCAGAAACCGTCCATACGCAACAAGAAAGGGAGCCCTCTATTGTTGTTCAAGAGATTGCTGCT
Source organism: Asterias amurensis (assembly GCF_032118995.1). NCBI lineage: Eukaryota > Metazoa > Echinodermata > Asteroidea > Forcipulatida > Asteriidae > Asterias > Asterias amurensis. Next base: position 38,342 of record NC_092650.1, on the reverse strand, counting down.
AGGATCAACGCAGACGCTGCAGCTGTGCCTTAGGAATGACGGGACATTGCCGAGCAAGGTGAGTGTATCTTTTGTGAAAAAAAAAGGAAAAGAGCCTTTGTGTGTACACTGCACACAACTTTCAGCCAATGATAGATCTTCATTGACCTCAAAAGGGGGACTGTTTTGGGGCTGGTAAACGTCATATGCAAGGATTATATACCAGTACTGATATTGCAAAGTTGACATGTTTCTTTATCTTTGTTTCTCCTTTAGGTTGACATTGATTTGACTGATCCGAATGGAGTGTTCAGCCTTCAAAGTTCACCAGAGACAAAACTCATCTATCCAATGCAGGGAAATATCCAGACCTATCTAGACGGTCAGTAACTTCAACCAATTTTCTGAATTGGTCCTTCACATTTATTGCTTATATTTTATGCCGTGTCCGAACTTGGTATCTACAGCTACGGCTTCAGCTGGATCACAGGTCATCATGCGTTGAAGTATAGGATGTTCTTAGAAACACCCTTAGCAGCAGCCGTAGCTGTAGCCATAGCCGCCAATTTGGGTGCATCCTTACAATACTTTGGCGTGTAATGAATGAAAAAGTGTCATGATCGCAAAACCCACACTCTGATAAAGAGGCCATCTGAACTTGAGTTCACTGCGCTAGACTGCTTGGCCAAATATTTCTAATAGCAAAATGTTATTTTTAGTTATATTTTCCTCGGGCAAAGTATTCTTCATAAACTGATTTTTCCCTAAAAAAAACTCAGTAAGGTTTATAACAATAAATGGCTTGTAAAAAATAACCACAATTTTGATCAGTGCTTGCACACCATGTATTGGTCACAGCCTTTGCAACCCAAGTCAGTCAGCCCCATATGTTGGTCACCAGCCCTTATGTCAGTCAGCCATTGTGCTCTATATGTTGGTCAGCCCTTACCCCCCAGGTTGGTCAGCCCTTACCCCCAGGTTGGTCAGCCCTTACCCAAGCCCTTGCACCCATTGTTGGTCAGCTCTTACCCCCAAAGTTGGTCAGCCCTTACCCCCAAAGTTGGTCAGCCCTTGAACCCATTGTTGGTCAGCAGCCCTTATACCCCAAGTCAGTCGGCCTTTTTGCTCCATATGTTGGTCAGCCCTTACCCCCAAAGTTGGTCAGCCCTAAGTTGGTCAGCCCTTACCCCCAAAGTTGGTCAGCCCTTGCACCCATTGTTGGTCAGCAGCCCTTACACCCCATGTCGGTCAGCCTTTGTGCTCCATATGTTGGTCAGCCCTTATCCCCAAAGTTGGTCAGCCCTTGCACCCAAAGTTGGTCAGCCCTTGCACCCATTGTTGGTCAGCAGCCCTTATACCCCACATCGGTCAGCCTTTGTGCTCCATATGTTGGTCAGCCCTTACCCCCAAAGTTGGTCAGCCCTAAGTTGGTCAGCCCTTACCCCCAAAGTTGGTCAGCCCTTACCCCCAAAGTTGGTCAGCCCTTACCCCCAAAGTTGGTCATCCTTTGCACCCATTGTTGGTCAGCAGCTCTTACACCCCACGTCGGTCAGCCTTTGTGCTCCATATGTTGGTCAGCCCATATCCCCCCCCCCAAGTTGGTCAGCCCTTGCACCCAATGTGTGTCAGCAGCCTTTGCACCCCAAGTCAGTCAGCCCTTGTACATGTACTCATTAAGATTCTCCTAGTATTTTTCTTACAGTTTAATATCGTGATTTTTCTAATATGAATCTTTCTTGATTGTGACTTTCAGATGAGGGTGAAGAACTGATTCGCCATCCTCATACAGCCTCCATCATTGTTGGTGTTGGTGAGGAGTCAACCTTCCAGGCAGTCTTCAAGCCGGATGTGGCCCATCGCTTTGAGGGGTCTATCCGAGTCACCGTCATGGACAATCAGTATGAGGACCGAGTCATTCAAATGGTTGGTGAAGGGTATCAGGATGAAATTACATTGGATAATATACACAGCATACCAGCCGAGGAGAACGTAGAGGCACTACTAGAAAACGACAATCAAGTCTCAGGTAGGTCATCAAGGTTTAAAGGTCACAGTTCACTTCTTGCCAAACAATCAAAACCAAATAATTTCTTTTCTGAACCAGCAAACCTGTAGGCAATCACAGTTCAGGACTCAATTTCATAAAGCTGTTTAGCAGAAAATATAGATTCCTTGCTAAGCAAAAATATGGGTGATGCACCAGTGGCAACAATATGAACCTCATGGAATGTTGACTGGCTACCTGTTTCTTCTGAGCAAGATTTGTTTGTGCTTAGCAACTTTTTATAAAACTGGGCCCAGTGCCAAGTCTCATAAATCCTGTAAGCAAACTTTTTTGCTTACTGAGAGGCCCTAAGCACAGGCTCAATTCCATTACACTGCTTTTATCGTAAGAAAAGCAAAAGGCATACTATCCTAGGGGTTCGAGTTAAATGATTCAACAATGCAATTACATTTTCTCACAGACACTTGCTGTCAAATCTTCGTAATTGTTAATGTGAGCACAACACTTAAGAAGGAAATCTTGAAATTATTTGAAATTATTTTGGTACAAATTTCTTCCTCAGCTGTTGCATCCAATCATATCCATTTTGGCCACTGCCACATCGGGGAGTCCTATCAGCTGACTTTCACGATGACCAATCACAATGCGACGGATACGGTGCGCTTCCAGTGGCCAGAGCACCCCCAGTTGAAATTCTGTCCCTCGGTTGGGCACCTTCACGGCGGCCTGGCCAAGGATATTGCAGTCACCTTTAAGACGGATTCCGCCGTTGGTCTGCAGGATACTGTGATCAATTGTAAAGTCTGCAAGATCACATGTGATAAGCCGGTGGATCAGGTAAATATGATCTGGTGTGAATGATTAGCAACTTATGCACCCAAATAAAATTCAGGGTTTGGAAATCTGCACTTGAAGGCTTGTCATGATTAAGTATTAACCAAGTTGTCTGTGAATTTGATTTGCTTCACCATCACACATATAGATTACATAGTATAAAGCATTTTGTAACTTTAGTAAACTAAGAATTCAAAATCCCCTATTGTGAACACCAGGTACCTGACTGGGATGATAGATTGCGTACAGTCAAGTGGGTAGACATCCCTGTGGCTGCTCTACGACCTCCGACCTCAGGTGACACCCCGGGGAATCGCCCAAAGTCTAACCAAGATGCCAAGAAGGAGGAGAAAGAAACCAAGAAAGAGCACAGGAAGGGCGGGGCTAAGGACAAGGAGGCGGCTAAGGAGGCGGCCATGGAACAGATGGATAAGGAGAAGACAGAGGAGGAGTTGAGACGGAAGATAGCGGCGGGTGAAATAGTCATTGAGGTCCCTAAGCCTGCCAAGAAGAAGGTAATTAAATGGTGCTTTCCATAATAGTTTAAAATTGAGTTATGGTGGTTCTGAAACCAATGCAGTGTTTCAGACAATAAAAAATCCTGGCCTGGATTTCACAAAGCAATATAAGATTAAATTTAAGATGAGATGTCAATATTGCCAAAGTGATGTGATACCACACTTTGCTTTGCAATTACGATGATTCAAGGTTAAGCTCTTGATGACATCAAGCCGAAGAGTATCAAATCTGACATGCATGGCGCATTATATATTTACATTATTATAATTATTGTTGTTGGTTTGAATGTAGGTTGTTGAGACTGAACTCGAGCCGACCAACACCCCATTGGAGGACACGACACGCGACGTTGAACTTCGCGTCAGCGCGAATGCAGACTATGCCAAGTACAAATGCAAAACTGATGTCATTCACTTCAAAGACACTCTCATGTTCCAAACAAGACAGTTTGTGTAAGTTGGAACTTGTTTATTTTACTCTGACCAGATTCTTGTGTTTAGATAAATCAAATTGATCTTTTTGTTTATTACATGAAATAGGGTACAAAGATAAAGAACTCTGCATTGAACAAAGAAAAATAAGCTAGATTGGGACTTAAACCTGAGCCCTGCACTTTATATCAACTGAGCTGTCTATCTAGCCCTTTGTTTGAGGTCTCCCTATTTTGTCAATATCTCTGTTTGAAGTGCCAGTCCGAAGCCATTAAACCTGTAAGTGCCATATAGCCAGGGAACCAAGTTCCATACAACGTGGGAAGTGGTATAGGGGTGGGAATCATCTGAGGGTGATGTGACGCATAGACAATACAACAAAAATATCAGAAAGGAAAGTTACAAAGAAGCTATTTTTCATCTGATGATACCTGTTAAATAGTGGTGGTTAACTGCTATTTGTCCAGTCAAGTCGATATGTGTTGATACACACATTTCCTCAGACATAATTTCTTATGTAGCTTTAACTCCACTATATCTTCATTCTCGATTCCTACAGCTTCCAGCTGACCAACAAGGGCACAGTACAGCTCTCTTACAACTGGCAGGTGGTAATGGAAGATGAGATTCTGCGCCGTAAGTCAGTCAGCTTTGCTGATGAGGACCAGATGAGATTACCATCACGCTGCAGCACGGCAGCTACAGATCTCATGGATGTCTATCCATTCACAGTGATACCTGAGATGGGAACCGTTGGAGTCGGCAAGAAACAGAACTTCACTGTCAAGTTTGCCCCGTTGGATATGCAAGACTATGAGGGACGTCTCATTTGCAGGTATGTCCAGATTAGATCAGACCCAAATTTCATGGCTCTACTTACCATGGATTTGTTATGCCCTGCCGTGGTCCATAGGAATATGCACATTACAGGGCCCTTTAAGCACATATTTATATGGATGGTCTAGTTGGTAAGATACCGCTCTTGAATGGCAAAGGTTGTGGGTTCGAATCCCACCTGAGTGCCTGTGATTTTGTTTTCACAGAGCTTGGGAAAGTACTGTTGAGTACACAGTGCTCACACATATTGGTGTGTATGTGTAAAAAAAAAAAACGTAACACATTGATCTTCAAACTCCACTTTTCTTCAAACGTATTTAAAACTAAATAAGATTGTTTACACAAGTTAACGCTTGAATTCTTTATCCAGGGTCCCAAATCTTGAAGAGGGTAAACAGGGACCAGTGATCTCGCTCCGCGGTCGTAGCCTCATGCCCTACTGCCACTTTGAGCTAGAAGACTCTGACTACGTCACTGGTTCCCGTCGCAACCCGGAGCTTCGTGGTCCAGGTGGTTCGCCCCCAGGAGCTACCCTTGACCCCAACACCCGGGTGATTGAGTTCACCTCGGTAGGCATCCAGGTGAAGAACCGCAGGAGTTTCTACATCATAAACCCGACCAACTCTCAGTATTCATTTGTCTGGAACTGTGAGGACGAGGAAGATCCTAAGATAGTTAAGCAGTTTAGTTGTGCGACAACAAAAGGGTTCGTGGCGCCAGGTAAAAAGACTGAGGTAAGAATCCTTTGTCTTTAATCAATAATAATAATTGTGGCTTCTTATATAGCATACATGTCCGTCACAAAGTGATGCTCCTGGCGCTGTAACATACAGTATTTCTCGCCAGATGTTGGACTATGTTTGAATTATGAGACCTAATTCTGATAGCACCATGTAATGCTTTACAAGGTGCTGTGGCGCAATTTGCTTCCGATCGGACCAGGAACACTGGGGCGAACCCCTTCTCTTTTTGATAAGTGCACTGGGTTCTGTAACACGCGTTACAAACCCACCTGTTCAACTGATTTGCTTGCTTTTATTTATTCTTTGCTCATTGTTTATTTTGTGTGTACAGCGCTGTGGTACTTTCCCCTGTTAGTTAGAGCGCTTTATAAATACCTTGTATTATTATTATTATTATTATTATTATTATTATTATTATGGGATCAACAGCTTAACGTCCCATCTGAAGGACGAAGCAATGGTTAAGTCTCTTGCTTAAGGACACAAGTGTCACGGCTGGGAATTCGAACCCACACTCTGTTGACCAGAAACACCAGAGTTTGAATTCGGTGCTCTTAACTGTTCGACCACGACACTTCCATCGGATGTTTCTTTATGTAAAAATATTTCTTCATTTAAAAATATACTGTAAATATACTGTAAAACAATCTATGATTGATCTAAAAAGTATTAAATCGATGTAGAAGCACTTATACAAGAGCTCTCATCTACCAGTTCCTGACCTATTTTATTCTCACTATGGTCTGTCAGCAATTAATGCTCTCTTTTTATACCAATAACTTAATTTATTATTAATACCATTTGTCAGTATGGCTGTGTATTGTTTGGAAATGTTTACGAAGTATGAAAATAGATGTGATTTTATTTTATTTTATTGGATTTAATTTAATCATTTGCATTTTCCTATTTCCAAGCTAATTTTATTATGGGAAGGTGTTTAACTTTGTCAATGTTTGAACCTTTTTTTTCTTCTTTTTTCTCGAAATTTTGGGTGGGTCTGTCAAAAGAAAAACTGAAAATCAAATTCAGATTGTAGATGTGGGAGGAAAATTTCAACTGGGGAAACCCAGTACAGATTGGACAAGGATATACTTATGTTTACAAAAGAAGAGTTTTCAAGTTCATTTTGAGATTGGCATGGTTTTTAACTTTTCTGTTCCAGATCAGCTTCGACTTCACCCCATCCCAGCTGGGCATCGTTGAATCTTTCTGGCGCTTCACCATCCCTGAGCAGAACATCCTCGTTCCATTTCTTCTGGTGGGTGACGCTAAGGAACCTGCTGTAGCCACTGATCGATCACACATCAACTTCAAGTCATTACTGCTAGGTGAGAAATGTTGACTGATACTTTTTAAATCTAATAAACAATGAATAATACTTTCAATACCCGTAAAGATGCGAGGTAAATCTTCTCTCAAATCTCAAATGTGAAAGTGCTTACCAAAAACCTTCAAATGCATATCAAATTGTGTCAGGAAGTTTTTTCTTCTCATTTTGATGCTGGTCTTGTACAAATATTTCTGGTCCAGTAAATGTTGTGAGTCAGTCCAGTGGTCTTGTGGACCCCCCTCCCCCATTTTACAGCTCTGGAAATATATGGACTTAGAAAACAGTCTAGAATGATCGGAAATACTTTATCTTTAGTCTGAGAATCCTAATTTGACTTTTACCTTCATTATAGGTAACCAAGCTAATGAGAGGATTCAGCTAATCAACAATGAGAGTCGACATTTCACCTTTGACATCTCTGAAGCCTCATGTCACTCTGAGGCATTCTCATCCGAGTTAAGCGTTACTCCTAAGGAGGGAATCATTCCACCGTTCGGAAGGTTAGTTTAAAAAATAACAACTAGTTCTTGTGCAATGCATTTTACAACAACTTATCGATACACTTTACATAAGTGCCCTGGTCATTGGACCAATTACATTCCTTTAATCTTTCTCAGCGTCTTGGGGAGTTTACAGACTGGGGTTGTCTTGGCGCTCCAAAGCTAACCAGGGAAATTTTGCTTGTGCATGTGTGTACTCCACGTTACTAGGCATGCAGTGCTTACACAGCTAGTACATAAATTTGGTTGGGTCGAAAGGGCAGAATTCTGCGGTAAGCAGAGATGTGACGAAAACTAAAGCTGACCAAATATAATAACTAATTTGTCCTTTCATAAATGAAATCTGTTTAGTTTTTTCATTTTAAAAGAAAGTTTCACCCCCCCCCCCTCTACTCAGGATTCCAATCGACGTCTCCTTTACCCCTCATGAAGAGAAGGTAGTTAACTTCAATGTAGAGATCAACATCAAGAAGAAGACGCTGCCGATCTACCTGAACGTCAAGGCCGAAGGCTATTCCATGAACGCAAAGGTCCTCTGTGAAGATTCCACTGGCAAGAATGTAGAGCTGTCCTCTCGTGGAGTTAATGAGATCAACTTTGGAGAGGTACATTTTTAAAACGGAATATTTGGTATTGTAAAATGAAAGATATGACACAATGCTTTGCAAGCTAAATTCAACAACATCTGATGGGACTGAACAAGTCCACGACTTTAGAACAATCTCTTTGTCCATCCATGGCGCTGCCAATCAACTTTAGTACATGTCTCCAGGAAACAACGAGACTAACTATTTAGATCTGTTCTAAGCTTTTAATTTAATATTTGTTTGAGTGTTATTGCCTTGCTCTAGCTGCTAGGATATGTGTTCTCTATAAGAACTCAGTTTTGTATGTTGATGATCAAAAGAGGGAGAAGTAGTGTTAATTTTTTTGTTATAATTTGTGTAACTTTTATGTCTGTAATTTTTCAGGTGGAAGTAAATGAGAAGGCAGTTCGTTCCATCTTCATCGTCAATGCTGGGAAGTTCAACTTTGACTATGAGTGGTCAATGAAGGAGCGATCTGGCAAGGCAATGAAGATGGTCAGCATCTCCCCAGAGACTGGGTCTGTACCATGCAGCGACCGCAAACGATGTGTTCTGGCATTTAAACCACCCCACAAGACATCGATACGAGGATGTGAATTTCTGCTGAAGGTATATTAACATCGCTGTTGATCTTATTTCAATTTATTTAAAGACACTGGACACCTTTGGTAATTGTCAAAGACCAGTCTCCTCAGTTGGTGTATCTCGACATATGCACAAAATAACAAACCTGTAAACATTTGAACTCAATTGGTCCTCGAAGTTGCGAGATAAAAATTAAAGAAAAAACACCCTTATCACCGAAAAGTTGTGTGCATTCCGATGCTTGATTTTGTGACCTCAAAATCTAAATCTGAGGTCTTGAAATCAAACTTGTGGAAAATTACTTCTTTCTCAAAAACTACTTACTTCAGGGTGTGCCGTTTCTCACAATGTTTATAGTATCAACAGCTCTCCATTTCTCGTTACCAAGTAAGTTTTTATGCTAATAATTATTTTGAGTTATTGCCAAAAGTGTCCACTGCCTTTAAGCAAAATCAGAGTTGGCCCTCAACTTTCTTCCCAAATCCTCATTCGTCAGTCTTTGACCAAATCTTTGACTCAATTTCCATTATTGATCCTGTTTAGGTGACTAACGGTCCCAGCTACCAGATCACTTTAGCTGGTCAAGGAGTGGCCCCGGGTCTTCATTTCTCCTTCACCAAGTTTGACTTTGGGCCTTGTTTCATCCATCGAGCTGGAATGCCTACCTTGTCAAACCTTCTGACAGTCACCAACAGGGATAGTAAGGCTATCAGGTAATACTTCCTTAGTAACCTTTTCATTCCATTAGTAAGACGTACTTATTGATCTGTTTTGCGTGATAAAAATATTATTAGTGGAGCAATATTTAAAATGTGCCAAGTCTGTCATAAATGACACTCCTGGCATTATCAAATCTGGCATTTCTGGAGGAGAATGCTTTTATTAGACAAAGCAACTATAATACAACACCTTGAAAGAGATACAAGGTGGCGCATATTGCTGTTGGACCATTCCAGAAACACTGGGGCTAACCCCTTTTCTTTGCTATAAATGTACTGAAGACAACACCTTGAAAAAGATACAAGGTGGCGCATATTGCTGTTGGACCATGCCAGAAACACTGGGGCGAACTCCTTTTCTTTGCTATAAATGTACCGAAGACAACACTTTGAAAGAGATACAAGGTGGCGCATATTGCTGTTGGACCATGTCAGTAACACTGGGGCTAACCCCTTTTCTTTGCTATAAATGTACCGAAGACAACACCTTGAAAAAGATACAAGGTGGCGCATATTGCTGTTGGACCATGCCAGAAACACTGGGGCGAACCCCTTTTCTTTGCTATAAATGTACCGAAGACAACACCTTGAAAGAGATACAAGGTGGCGCATATTGCTGTTGGACCATGTCAGTAACACTGGGGCTAACCCCTTTTCTTTGCTATAAATGTACCGAAGACAACACCTTGAAAAAGATACAAGGTGGCGCATATTGCTGTTGGACCATGCCAGAAACACTGGGGCGAACCCCTTTTCTTTGCTATAAATGTACCGAAGACAACACCTTGAAAGAGATACAAGGTGGCGCATATTGCTGTTGGACCATGTCAGTAACACTGGGGCGAACCCCTTTTCTTTGCTATAAATGTACCGAAGACAACACCTTGAAAGAGATACAAGGTGGCGCATATTGCTGTTGGACCATGTCAGTAACACTGGGGCTAACCCCTTTTCTTTGCTATAAATGTACCGAAGACAACACCTTGAAAAAGATACAAGGTGGCGCATATTGCTGTTGGACCATGTCAGTAACACTGGGGCTAACCCCTTTTCTTTGCTATAAATGTACTGAAGACAACACCTTGAAAGAGATACAAGGTGGCGCATATTGCTGTTGGACCATGCCAGAAACACTGGGGCGAACCCCTTTTCTTTGCTATAAATGTACTGAAGACAACACCTTGAAAGAGATACATGGTGGCGCATATTGCTGTTGGACCATGTCAGTAACACTGGGGCTAACCCCTTTTCTTTGCTATAAATGTACTGAAGACAACACCTTGAAAGAGATACAAGGTTGCGCATATTGCTGTTGGACCATGTCAGTAACACTGGGGCGAACTCCTTTTCTTTGCTATAAATGTACCGAAGACAACACCTTGAAAGAGATACAAGGTGGCGCATATTGCTGTTGGACCATGTCAGTAACACTGGGGCGAACCCCTTTTCTTTGCTGTTAATGTACTGAATTATTCTATCAGCATTATACAACACCAGTAAAAAGCACTAACGGCCCAGTGTCCTGCTGAATTTCACAAATGTCAAGACCAGGGCCCAATTTCATAGTGCTGCTTAATGGTAAGCAAATTTGCATGCTTACTGTAGCAGAAAAATTTGCTTAAGCCTTAGCGTATTTCAAAGGTTAGCAGAACAATTGGGCGGCCATATTGCGCGTTTACCGTGGATTTGCATTGTGACGTCATTTATTTTCGTGCTGTAAGCACCGGAAGGTTAGCATGCCTTTTCGTGTGCTTCAGTTAGCAGCGCTATGAAATGGAAATTGCACAGTAAGCACAAAATCGGCCGGTAAGCAGCGCTATGAAATTGGGCCCAGGTCTCGAACCAACACTCTGCTGATCAGAAACACCAGAGCTTGAGTTAAAGAAATGTACATTTTGATTTGTATTTTAGCATTGACTGTCTGTATACCAGTACGTCCCATCTGGAGGTGCAGTTCTCAGCGTGTGTGTTGCAGCCAGGAGATAGTCGGGATGTTCACCTCACTTTCTACCCACGAGAAGCCATCAAGTACAGAGAGATGGTCATCTTTGAGCTCAATGGACTGTCTCGTACTCAGGTATTTTAGTTTTAAGAGCTAAAAGTGATTTTCAGTTCCATTGAACAAGATTTCAGTGGGTCAGTGAAGAATGGTTGCTACAGCTAAAAAAGACCAACACTTCATCTGTTTTTGAATAAAGCATACTTACCTGAAGGCAAGTTTGACTCTCCTAGTTTCAAAAATAAAAGTAAAAGAAATCCCAGAACAACTTTTTGAAATTGTCAACACGCACCTCATTTAAAACAAAAAATGACATTCAATCCATCCCTTCATTGTTTATGCGCTCAGAAGTTCTCTGAACATTGAAATTGTCACACTAACTTCATTTGAGACAAAAAAAGACGTTTAGTCCATCCCTTCATTGTTTATGCCCTCAGAAGTCCTCTTGACAATTTTTCTCTCATCGGACTTCCTGTGAGAATTTGTCCTTCATCTTTTAATTTACTATCTCTGTTATTAAAAGCAAAAGTTATTATGTTGTTTGTTAGAACTTGATGAGCAATTTTCGATCTATCACTTTGTTCTTTTACACAGGTGGAAATTCTTGGAGAGGGAACAGAGATGAGGGTGGAAGTAGCCAATCCCAAGGATAGACTGGTCAACTTTGGTGCCCTCCGTGTCGGCGAGTCAATCAAGCGCACCGTCCCGGTGATCAATAACAGCCCTGCCCCTCTTTCCTTCACCGTGGTCATTACGCCCCTCAGCTCTATCCTCCAACAGCTGCCCAATGTCCTCTCTCTGGCCCCTACCAAAGAGATCTATCTCAAGCCAAAGGGAGGCACTTGCAACCTGGATCTTGTCTTCACACCAAAGTGCCGTATTCCACAATTCACCGAGGAGGTAAAAGCCAGATGTTTTGTTTTCACCGAGTATAAATGTCAAAAATGTACAATTTCAGTTTCCATGGTGCTAGTTTAAATCATTCATGAGTTGCCAGATGAACATGATGGGTTATTTCAGCCGCTTTCTTAGATGGCATTTGAAATTCCTTTTGGACAAAGATAAGAACTGCATACTGTTTGTTAATATTTTGCCTGAAAGTTGTTGGTGTTAAACGCAAGGAAATTAGTTTGAAATATTCAGCCTTTCTGCCATTTTGATCTTTTTTCCAGGTGATGTTAGAATGTGCTGGCTTATCACAACCATTGTTTGTAGTGGCCGGCTCTTGCCAGGGGATTGACATCAGCCTTGATCAGGAGTCTATACCATTCGGTGCCGTGGTACAGCGTAGCAGCACTACGCGCAAACTCCTCATGTATAACACAGGAGACATAGGAGCAGGGTAAGTTCATATTCCTGTCCAAAAATAACACACACAAAAAGGTTTGGTTAAATTTATCCCTGATTTATGCATTGCTACATATGTAACAAAATCCATCGTTGGGCATAGGCATATAATAAAGCGCAAAAGGGTTAAACTCATTCATAAATAATGGTGGCATGGGTGGCAATTGCTTGCCCCTCAGCACTGTAGCCGTGGTTTGATTCTTGGCTTGGGCTCAAATTATTTAAAGTTTACGCAGTCAGTTTATACCCATGTGATTATTAACTTGTAACTTGTTATTATTACTTTTACAGCTGACAAGGGGCCAATTTCATAGAGCTGCTTAAGCAAAAAAATTGCTTAGGCACGAAAATAGCTCGTTTATTTTGCACATGTTACTGGCCAAAACTTCATGCCATATACATTGCTTATGACTGGTATTTAGCTGTTGTTTACTTAGCATAACAATTGAGTGGAGTCTTGGCTGGTAATCTGATTTTACTAAGCCAGGTTTTTTTTTGCTTAAGCAAAACTTTGGGCTTAAGCAGCTCTATGAAATTGGTTTGCCCTTATTTTTACAAAGATGAGCCAGTGGTACAAGTAGTTGCTGTTTGACTGAAGTTGTGTAAGACTTGAACAGATTTCTGATTCATTGTATCTTATGTTTTGTAGGTTCAAGTGGAACAGTGATAAGTTTGGTCCAGACTTTTCAATCAGCCCAACGGAAGGTTATATCTCCCCTGGTATGACCGTACCACTTGAAGTCACGTTCTTCCCGAAGGAGCTCAGTCAGGATATCCGATATGACGTAAGTCTTCTACTAAATTTCAAGTCTAAAGCGTTCTGTAAAAGACAAAGTACTGTGTTGGTATTTATTGTAAATAAAAGTATCTGAAGTTGAAAGTTCAGACCAGCACCAATACTTCAGAGAAACACTTTTCCATCTGCAATACAGTATTTGAATGGCCGTTCCAAATTATTGCACAAAACGTTTTAAATGTTGTAGGCCTATGCCTTTGCTGATGATTTACAAAATAATTGAGTTTGGGGTTGCTTCATAGAAATTACGCTGCCACATCGAAGGAGGGCGCCCCCTACGCCTTGTCTTGACAGGGATGTGCGTCGGCAGCCAGCCCCAGAAGGAGGTCCTCCACTTCAACACGCATGTCCGGGTGAAGGACACACGCAGTCTGACATTGCACAACCGCACTAACCTACGCTGGGAGCTGCGACCGGTGATTGAGGGCGAGCACTGGGCTGGAGCGGACACTATAGTGCTAGAGCCACAGCAGAGCAAGCCCTATGAGATGACCTATAGACCTCTCATCATGACAGCTGAGAGCAAGAAGCATACGGTACTAAAACTCTCTTATTATCAGATTATACAATTAATAAATCATAAACAGCTTCAGAAGGTCTTCAGGCAGCAAAGCAACAAATTTGTTTGTTTTTGACCCATTTGTAGGGGACAGTGTTCTTTGCACTTCCTGATGGTTCAGGTCTTCTGTACAATCTGACTGGTGTATCTGAAGCACCCAAAGCAGCAGGTAGCATCACTAGAGAAGTACCCAGTAAGACACAGTATACTGAGCAACTATCTGTCTCTAACTGGCTCAAGAGACCACAGAGGTATGTTAACACAGTCTCAACATTTACATTTCTTGTATTGATCCTTGTTTGCAAACTTGTAACATCGCTGCGATGTACTGTCTTGTAATTTTTCAACAATGCCACGAACTGACACTAACGAAGATACCAGTAAAAAGCAGCAATCGGAGAAAACGGCTGTTAAAGTTCAATGCGTTTTTAAATCAAAATTGCCTGCGCTAGACTCAAGATTGGCGTCAGTTCGTAGAAATGTAATTTTTTTCACTTTTGATGTTTGTGTGCACCATGTGCTGCAATGATAAATTGAACCTTTGTCAGGGCTCGAATTTCACGCTGGACCGCAGGCCCGAGGCCAGTGATTTTAGCTTCGGTCCAGTAAACTTTATGCCGAACAAGTCCGGCGGTCTTGTGGTTTTTTTTATGCATACTAATATAGTTACTATTACAAATAGTTATATGAAATATACTATCTTTCATTAAAAAAGGTATTTCAATCTCATTTAAAATAAAAGTTTTTGTTTTACTTGTCGTCAAATCAGTGTTCTGAGCACGCCTGCGGAACGTCAATCCGTCCTTTTTTCACGTGCATCAGGCTGCATACAAGTTTTCCATTCAGTTTACTCATGCCCACACCTTGTACATCTAGTCTCAAACCATTTATGTTTATGCACCCGGGGAGTGAGCGAGCGGGGACGAGGGAGTGATGTGTTGGTACCCGGCGCGACGGCACACCTAAGTACAGCGATGTTTGTTTACCACTGACCATGTGTAAAGTCTGATACCTTACAAAGGAGTGTTGAATTTGCATTAAGAAGGTCTGGTTGCAATACCACACATCCCTGTGTTGCATGGTTAAAAGTAAGGTCTTGTTGCTAAACGTCTTGCTAAGTATGGCTACCAACAGTGATGAGCTTCTGACTACTGCTGTCAAATTTTTGGTCAATCTTTTTATGACGATCTTTTTATGAATGCTGCACGTTGCAGTGTTTTGTTGGTGATTTGCCTGTCAAATCGGAATTTTATTTTTTGAGGCGGCGAGAATGACGTGAAGTAGGTATATGGAACTTTATTGATTGGGTTTCACAGAAAAAAAAAAGCCTCCTAAGGGATGAAAAAGGCCTGCTGTTCTATCGTGTTAACTTTTTTTTTTCCTAATAAAATTTTGGTCTTGTAAAAAATCTTTCGGTCCAGTAAAAATTCTGAGCAACAAGCCCATGCGGTCTTGTAAATTTTTTCCCCAAATTCGAGCCCTGAATTGTGTCAGTCCAGGCAAATTGTCAGTTTCTGTGCCAAGCTGCCTAAAGCCTCTTCATCTGGATTAAAAAAAGTAAAACTCCTGAAGCGTTGAAACTTCATGAAACTGCAGGCCTCATTTAACATTGTCTTAACGTGATAAACAAAAATAAAGAATAGGGGGTTTGAACACAATGTGTCAGTGTGTGATGTCAGTGATGAGTTGTATCCCATACATGTCATACTATGTTCGGTTTTCCCTCATAGATTCAAAGTCCTTATTGAGATGATCAAACCAGACAAGCTGGATACAGCAACAACCCTGAAGGGTCTGGATTACATTGATGTTCCTGGCTTGAGTAAGAGAGAATATAAACTAAACTTCTTCTGTCATAAGGAAGCTTCATACTCAGCTAAGGTAAGGACTAAAGATTGGGCAACGAATCAGACTTGTCTTTGAATTGATTCTCTTCAATCCGACTCAGCTCAAATATAACAGCTATAGTTTTGGTTTTGTCTTTTATGGCTTGAAATTTACACTGTACCTCTGGCCTGAAGCGCTGTATTCTAGTAAACTCACGACATGACAAGTCTGGTGGTCTTGTGTTTTTCATTTGAGAAATAATACTCTAATATGTCAAAACAAAAGATGCTCAAATTTTGACTCTTTGTCTAATGTAACAAATAACTTTCGGTTTCAAAAGATTAATACTTGCATGGGTGCACAGCTACAACCATTGGTGCACATTTGTTTTCCTAGTTTATGCACAAAGGCTTAAAAACCACTGATGTAGCAGTTACCTCTGTTATTTATATATCAATTTACAACCACTGTGTCAATGATGGATCAAAGGTCCTTGAATTTGTCAAATACAAGATCTGCAAAGAGTTACTCAGTATTTATTTGTTGTTCATTTGTTGACTTTGTAACAAAAGGATCAGCACCCATAATTGTGGCAGTTCACCTACATGTTACAAATGAGATAGAACTTCCCTTAATCGCGCATGTTCAAAACTGGTTAGTAAGCAATAATAGATGTTGTTATCTTCTTGTGTAACTCAAGTTCCTGAAGACATATTCTTTCCTCCCTTTTCCCCCCTAGGTGATCTTCCGCAATGAGGTAACCGGTGAGTTCCAATTCTATTACGCCACATTTAAGAGTACCGCACCCGGCGTGATTGACACCATTGAGATGACAACACCCGTACGGCTCAGTACGTCTCATACCATCTCATTGGACAACCCTCTCAATCTACCGGTGACCTTTACAACCAACTGCCCCGTTGCTGACATTATGCTCCCACCTCAACTTGTGGTGCCTCCTCAGTCAGAGGTAAGACATGATCAAATAGAAACTTACCCCAGCCCCCCCCCCCCCATCTCACAGCAAAAATCCCTGTTTCTATGATACCAAATTTGTTTGAAGGCTCCCCTGAACTGATCTCTTGTTTCAGTAATACTTTTTAAGGCCTCACTTTATGTCGGTCTTGCAGCCAATTTGACGAAGTCCTAGCAAAAATGTATCAAATTTCTCTTGCATGACAAACCAAGTATAGTCAGAGTTATGTGCTTCGTACACGTATAAAAGAGCAAACTCTCATCTTAATTACCTACGTGAGATTGTCTTGTCTAGCTTTTGTCACTATACATGCTAGAGTAGGAGTGACTGGTCAATATATGGAGAGAGGGGAGGAGGGGAGCTGAATTTTTTGTTTACTTTCTTGAGAAGTTAAATTGTTTTTACATTCTGCCTTCTCATAAAAAAACCATGAAGGGTTGTGGCACTGTCTTAAATATTCCAAAGCTTAAAACAAGAGCAACGAATAACAAAACTGACCAGGTTTTTTTTTTAATAGGACTGTTCAACGTGAAAAGATACATGCAAGTCTGAACATGTCTTTTGCAATTCCAGATAAACTTAATGAATTGAAAAACTCTCTCTATTTACAACACTCTTTCCTGTTGGTCTACTTCCCAGGGATCTCTGAGCTTTGAGTTTCTACCCTTGAAGACCGGAGTCACCAACAGCAAGTTGCAGCTGAGTAGCGCAGAGCTTGGCATGTTCCAATACGACCTTCAGCTCACAGCGACTGCAGCTGGGCCAGAGAAGGCGGTGTACTTCAGGGCGCCGCTGGGTGGCGGGCAGCAGCAGTCGGCACACTTTGTCAACTTTGCCAAGCTCAAGACTGAGTACACATGCAAGGTAAGGGGTGTTGCAACCAAGCAGTCAAAATTATGGTGTTGTTGGCAGTTGAGAGTTGGTTCAAATCCTGATTTGGACATGTGTGTCATTGAGGAAGGCACCTATAAACCATAATTGATTCTGAACTTTTTGTTTGTTTGTTTCTTTATCTTAACATTCATTTGTTTGGTTTTCTCTTCACAATAACAGGTTGACAACAGTGATTTCCACACTGATAAAACCATCACAGCAGCCCCGGGGTCAAGTGGAGGTTCAGAGGTTGGTATTGACATCACATTTGAGCCGTCTCGTCTTGGAGAGACGAGAGGGAACCTAGTCATCAACTCCAGCATGGGTGGAGAGTACACCTTCCCTCTGTTTGGCACCTGTATCCCACCCAAGCCTCAGGGTCCTTACAACATCAAGGCCAACTCTACAACCTCTATCCCATTCCGTAACGTCTTCCCCCACACCACAGCATTCACCTTCCAGGTGGATAACCCGGCATTCTCATGCAAGCCGGGGGAGAGCATCCGGGGGAAGAAACAGCATAACATCATCGTTGGGTATGAGGGTAACCCTGACCCCTCCAAGGCACCCAAAATGGGTAAACTGGTTGTTACTTGTCCCAGATCAGCTGGAGGGAACGCTAACGTAGCCTGGACCTTTTATCTCAAGGGTATAACCCCTTAAACACCAACCACTTCAACTGTCAAATTTGAGAATTTGATCACAACGCCAGTGCAAAAAACATTGTATCTTGATGGTGCAATAACTTAAAATCTTGCACAAAAAACTGCTTGGTGCCTATTAGATTTTGTATTTCAACCGGATTTATTTGTAGAGATAAAACGTTTTGACACTTTTAAACTGGTGTGTAATGTATGCAGAAGACTGAATCTCCTAGGGGTTTAATTTCAACATATTTTGACACAGATGCTTTTTATTTAATTTAATAGTTAACATAAATCAAATTTCTTTAAAAGGTTTTAGCTGTCTAGAAAAAGGTATTTCTTACAATAGAAACTTACCATTCTGTTTTAAAATGTACGGCAAAATATATGAAAGACAGTCAAAATTTATTATTATTTTTCAAACATTTTCAGAAAGGTTTGATCAACACATTTCATTCAACCAATTCTTGCTATCGCTATGAAGCAATTTTTTGTGAAGTGGGCATGGCTAACAGTGAATTTATGTCACACTTTGGAACAGGAGCACAATGATATATATGCATTCTCAACCGATTATAATGTTGTTATAATGAAGTGTTGAATTTAAATATTATTTGTAGATGTATTTTTGAAGTGATATTACAGGAGTGTTCAAAGTGCTGTACAGGAATAGCCAAAAATGACCAGAGTGTTGTGAATATGAAGTGCATAAGACTTTCCCTAAAAATGGTGAGGAATGGGACGCCCTGTTATATTGATGAGACCACCCTGATAATGATGGGAATTGTGTTTCAAAGTTTGGGACCAGCCATTAGATTGTAAAATATTGCTCCCTGAATACCGGTATTGGTGTACGTTGTAAATTATATCGTTTTTCTTGTAAAGATATTAAAGTTTGGAATACAATTTATGCAATGTCACAATTAAATGATTGATCTATGTAGATATTTTAAAAGTTATTAAAGTTGCTTCATACAGCACAGCCTGTACCATCCGTCCAACAAAGTACAATGGTAATTTTAGAACTAAAAAATAATCAACTTTACAATAAGAATATTTTCATTATATTAAAAGGATAGATCCGATTTAAATTTCCGTCCAAGTATAAAGTTGCTTCATACAGCACAGCCTGTACCATCCGTCCAACAAAGTACAATGTTAAGTTTAGAACTAAAAAATAATCAACTTTACAATAAGAATTTTTTCATTATATTAAAAGGATAGATCCGATTTAAATTTCCGTCCAAGTATTTTCCATTCCACCTGTTTTCCTATTATTGACTTACCACTTTGTGATGTATTTTTAACGTACAAACTTGTAAACAATGTGTGATTTGAGTAATTAAATGAGTGCTTTTGTTTTATCACATGAACCATAACTGACTTGCATTTGAATTTGTTTCGAAGGGACAGGACCTCATATAAATTTTTGTATTCATTTCAAAATTTTACCACCAATTTTGTCACCTGCCATTAATGGCAGGTAAATCCAGCAGTTCTTACCAAATTTTGCTTAAAATTGAAAAAAATAACAATGGGTAAGTCCAGCAACTTAAACAAATTTGGGCATAAAAATGAAAAAAATCACAAGGAGTAAGTCCAGCAAATTAACCAATGTTTGCCTTAAATGGAAAAAATTAGAAAGGGTAAGTCCAGCAGTTCAGTCAAATTTGGGCCTAGAATTCAAAACATCACATGGAGTAAAGTCCAGCAGTTTAATAAAACTTGTGCGTAAATTATCAACAAAATCACATGGGGTAAGTCCTTTAGTATTTTGCCTAAAATTTAATAAATCACAAGGGGTAAGTCCAGCAGTGTAACCAAATTTGGGTGTGCCTAAGTTTGAAAAAAACTGCAAGGGGCAAGTCCAGCAGTTTTATCAAATTTGTGCGTAAATTAGAAAAAAATCACATGGGATAAGTCCATTAGTATTTTGCTTAAAATTTAATAAATCACAAGGTGTAAGTCCAGCAGTTTTATCAAATTTGTGCGTAAATTAGAAAGAAATCACATGGGGTAAGTCCATTAGTATGTTGCTTAAAATCCAATAAATCACAAGGGGTAAGTCCAGCAGTCTAATCAAATTTGAGCTTAAAATGTAATTATCTCAAGGGGGTAAGTCATGCAGTTCAATCAAATTAATTGGGTGTGCCTAAGTTTGAAAAAATCACAAAGGGCAAGTCCAGCAGTTTTATCAAATTTGTGCTTAAAATTAGAAGAATTAATCACATAGGATTAGTCAATTAGTATTTTGCTTAAAATTTAATAAATCACAAGGGGTAAGTCCAGCAGTTTTATCAAATTTGTGCGTAAATTGGAAAAAAAAATCACATGGGGTAAGTCCATTAGTATTTTGCTTAAAATTTAATAAATCACAAGGGGTAAGTCCAGCAGTTTTATCGAATTTGGGCCTGAATTGAAAATATTACAAGGGGTAAGTCCAGCAGTTTAATACATTTTTTGCGTAAATTATAAACAAAAACACATGGGGAAAGTCCAATAGTGTTTTGCCTAAAATTTAATAAATCACAAGGGGTAAGTCCAGCAGTTTTATCAAATTTGAGCTTAAAATGTAATTATCTCAAGGGGTAAGCCCTGACAAAGTTACCCCCTTTCCAAAGTCGCCCCCTGACAAAATTACCCCCTTTACAAAGTCGCCCCTAACAAAGTTACCCCCTTTACACAGTCGCCCCCTGACAAAGTTACTCCCTTTACAAAGTCGCCCCCTGACAAAGTTACTCCCTTTCCATAGTCACCCCCTGACAAAGTTACCCCCTTTACAAAGTCGCCCCCTGACAAAGATACCCCCTTTACAAAGTCGCCCCCTGACAAAGTTACCCCCTTTACAAAGTCGCCCCCTGACAAAGTTACCCCCTTTACACAGTCGCCCCCTGACAAAGTTACTCCCTTTTCAAAGTCGCCCCCTGACAAAGTTACCCCCTTTACACAGTCGCGCCCTGACAAAGTTACTCCCTTTTCAAAGTCGCCCCCTGACAAAGTTACCCCTTTACAAAGTCGCCCCTGACAAAGTTACCCCTTTCCAAAGTCGCCCCCTGACAAAGTTACCCCCTTTCCAAAGTCGCCCCCTGACAAAGTTACCCCCTTTCCAAAGTCGCCCCCTGACAAAATTACCCCCTTTCCAAAGTCGCCCCCTGACAAAGTAACCCCCTTTCCAAAGTCGCCCCCTGACAAAGTTACCCCCTTTCCATAGTCGCCCCCTGACAAAGTTACCCCCTTTCCAAAGTCGCCCCCTGAAAAAGTTACCCCCTTTCCAAAGTCGCCCCCTGACAAAGTTACCCCCTTTACAAAGTCGCCCCTAACAAAGTTATCCCCTTTACACAGTCGCCCCCTGACAAAGTTACTCCCTTTTCAAAGTCGCCCCCTGACAAAGTTATCCCCTTTACAAAGTCGCCCCTGACAAAGTTACCCCCTTTACAAAGTCGCCCCCTGACAAAGTTATCCCCTTTACAAAGTCGCCCCCGACAAAGTTACCCCCTTTACACAGTCGCCCCCTGACAAAGTTACTCCCTTTTCAAAGTCGCCCCCTGACAAAGTTACCCCCTTTACAAAGTCGCCCCTGACAAAGTTACCCCCTTTACAAAGTCGCCCCTGACAAAGTTCCCCCTTTACAAAGTCGCGCCCTGACAAAGTTACCCCCTTTCCAAAGTCGCCCCTTGACAAAGTTACCCCCTTTCCAAAGTCGCCCCCTGACAAAGATAGCCCCTTTACAAAGTGGCCCCCTGACAAAGTTACCCCTTCCAAAGTCGCCCCCTGACAAAGTTACCCCTTTCCAAAGTCGCCCCCTGACAAAGTTACCCCCTTTCCAAAGTCGCCCCCTGACAAAGTTACCCCCTTTAAAAAGTCGCCCCCTGACAAAGATACCCCCTTTACAAAGTCGCCCCCTGACAAAGTAACCCCCTTTCCAAAGTCGCCCCCTGACAAAGTTACCCCCTTTCCAAAGTCGCCCCCTGACAAAGTTACCCCCTTTCCAAAGTCGCCCCCTGACAAAGTTACCCCCTTTACAAAGTCGCCCCTAACAAAGTTACCCCCTTTTCAAAGTCGCCCCCTGACAGTAACCCCCTTTACAAAGTCGCCCTTGACAAAGTTACCCCCTTTACAAAGTCGCCCCTGACAAAGTTACCCCCTTTAAAAAGTCGCCCCCTGACAAAATTACCCCCTTTCCAAAGTCGCCCCCTGACAAAGTTACCCCCTTTACAAAGTCGCCCCCTGACAAAGATACCCCCTTTACAAAGTCGCCCCCTGACAAAGTTATCCCCTTTACAAAGTCGCCCCCTGACAAAGTTACCCCCTTTACACAGTCGCCCCCTGACAAAGTTACTCCCTTTTCAAAGTCGCCCCCTGACAAAGTTACCCCCTTTACAAAGTCGCCCCTGACAAAGTTACCCCCTTTACAAAGTCGCCCCTGACAAAGTTACCCCCTTTACAAAGTCGCCCCCTGACAAAGTTACCCCCTTTCCAAAGTCGCCCCCTGACAAAGTTACCCCCTTTCCAAAGTCGCCCCCTGACAAAGATACCCCCTTTACAAAGTCGCCCCCTGACAAAGTTACCCCCTTTACAAAGTCGCCCCCTGACAAAGTTACCCCCTTCCAAAGTCGCCCACTGACAAAGTTACCCCCTTTCCAAAGTCGCCCCCTGACAAAGTTACCCCCTTTCCAAAGTCGCCCCCTGACAAAGTTACCGCCTTTACAAAGTCGCCCCCTGACAAAGTTACTCCCTTTCCATAGTCGCCCCCTGACAAAGTTACCCCCTCTAAAAAGTCGCCCCCTGACAAAGATACCCCCTTTACAAAGTCGCCCCCTGACAAAGTTACTCCCTTTAC
Organism: Asterias amurensis; assembly: GCF_032118995.1. Lineage (NCBI taxonomy): Eukaryota > Metazoa > Echinodermata > Asteroidea > Forcipulatida > Asteriidae > Asterias > Asterias amurensis. The sequence goes on along the minus strand of NC_092650.1, from coordinate 15,412 downwards.
AAAGTCGCCCCCTGACAAAGTTACCCCCTTTACACAGTCGCCCCCTGACAAAGTTACTCCCTTTTCAAAGTCGCCCCCTGACAAAGTTACCCCCTTTACACAGTCGCCCCCTGACAAAGTTACATCCTTTTCAAAGTCGCCCCCTGACAAAGTTACCCCCTTTACAAAGTCGCCCCTGACAAAGTTACCCCACTTTACAAAGTCGCCCCTGACAAAGTTACCCCCTTTCCAAAGTCGCCCCCTGACAAAGATACCCCCTTTACAAAGTCGCCCCCTGACAAAGTTACCCCCTTTACAAAGTCGCCCCCTGACAAAGTTACCCCCTTCCAAAGTCGCCCCCTGACAAAGTTACCCCCTTTCCAAAGTCGCCCCCTGACAAAGTTACCCCCTTTCCAAAGTCGCCCCCTGACAAAGTTACCCCCTTTACAAAGTCGCCCCCTGACAAAGTTACTCCCTTTCCATAGTCGCTCCCTGACAAAGTTACCCCCTTTAAAAAGTCACCCCCTGACAAAGATACCCCCTTTACAAAGTCGCCCCCTGACAAAGTTACCCCTTTACAAAGTCGCCCCCTGACAAAGTTACCCCTTTCCAAAGTCGCCCCCTGACAAAGTTACCCCTTTCCAAAGTCGCCCCTGACAAAGTTACCTCCTTTCCAAAGTCGCCCCCTGACAAAGTTACCCCCTTTCCAAAGTCGCCCCCTGACAAAGTTACCTCCTTTTCAAAGTCGCCCCCTGACAAAGTAACCCCCTTTCCAAAGTCGCCCCCTGACAAAGTTACCCCCTTTCCAAAGTCGCTCCCTGACAAAGTTACCCCCTTTCCAAAGTCGCCCCCTGACAAAGTTACCCCCTTTACAAAGTCGCCCCTGACAAAGATACCCCCTTTACAAAGTCGCCCCTTGACAAAGTTACCCCCTTTACAAAGTCGCCCCCTGACAAAGTTACCCCCTTTACACAGTCGCCCCCTGACAAAGTTACCCCCTTTACAAAGTCGCCCCCTGACAAAGTTACCCCCTTTACAAAGTCGCCCCCTGACAAAGATACCCCCTTTACAAAGTCGCCCCCTGACAAAGATACCCCCTTTACAAAGTCGCCCCCTGACAAAGTTACCCCTTTCCAAAGTCGCCCCCTGACAAAGTTACCCCTTTCCAAAGTATCCCCCTGACAAAGTTACCCCCTTTCCAAAGTCGCCCCCTGACAAAGTTACCCCCTTTACAAAGTCGCCCCTTACAGAGTTACCCCCTTTACAAAGTCACCCCCTTTACTAAGTCACCACCTTACAAAGTCACCCCCTTTACAAAGTCACCCCCTTACAAAATCGCCCATTACAGAGTTACCCCCTTTACAAATCGCCCCTTACAGAGATACCCCCTTTACGAAGTCGCCCCTAACAGAGTTACCCCCATTACAAAGTCACCTCATTACAAAGTCACCCCCTTTACAAAGTCGCCCCTTACAGAGTTACCCCCTTTACAAAGTCACCCCTTACAGATTTACCCCTTTACAAAGTCACCCCTTACAGAGTTACCCCCTTTACAAAGTCGCCCCTTACAGAGTTACCCCCTTTCAAAGTCACCCCTTAAAGAGTTACCCCCTTTACAAAGTCGCCCCTTACAGAGTTACCCCCTTTACAAAGTCGCCCCTTGACAAAGTTACCCCCTTACAAAGTCGCATCTTACAAAGTCACCCCCTTTACAAAGTCGCCCCTTACAGAGTTACCCCCTTTACAAAGTCGCCCCTTACAAAGTTACCCCCTTTACAAAGTCGCCCCCTGACAAAGTTACCCCCTTTCCAAAGTCGCCCCATGACAAAATTACCCCCTTTTCAAAGTCGCCCCCTGACAAAGTTACCCCCTTTCCAAAGTCGCCCCATGACAAAGTTACCCCCTTTACAAAGTCGCCCCCTGACAAAGATACCCCCTTTACAAAGTCGCCCCTGACAAAGTTACCCCCTTTACAAAGTCGCCCCCTGACAAAGTTACCCCCTTTCCAAAGTCGCCCCCTGACAAAGTTACCGCCTTTACAAAGTCGCCCCCTGACAAAGTTACTCCCTTTCCATAGTCGACCCCTGACAAAGTTACCCCCTTTAAAAAGTCGCCCCCTGACAAAGATACCCCCTTTACAAAGTCGCCCCCTGACAAAGTTACCCCCTTTACAAAGTCGCCCCCTGACAAAGTTACCCCCTTTACACAGTCGCCCCCTGACAAAGTTACTCCCTTTTCAAAGTCGCCCCCTGACAAAGTTACCCCCTTTACACAGTCGCCCCCTGACAAAGTTACATCCTTTTCAAAGTCGCCCCCTGACAAAGTTACCCCCTTTACAAAGTCGCCCCTGACAAAGTTACCCCACTTTACAAAGTCGCCCCTGACAAAGTTACCCCCTTTCCAAAGTCGCCCCCTGACAAAGATACCCCCTTTACAAAGTCGCCCCCTGACAAAGTTACCCCCTTTACAAAGTCGCCCCCTGACAAAGTTACCCCCTTCCAAAGTCGCCCCCTGACAAAGTTACCCCCTTTCCAAAGTCGCCCCCTGACAAAGTTACCCCCTTTCCAAAGTCACCCCCTGACAAAGTTACCCCCTTTACAAAGTCGCCCCCTGACAAAGTTACTCCCTTTCCATAGTCGCCCCCTGACAAAGTTACCCCCTTTAAAAAGTCACCCCCTGACAAAGATACCCCCTTTACAAAGTCGCCCCCTGACAAAGTTACCCCTTTACAAAGTCGCCCCCTGACAAAGTTACCCCTTTCCAAAGTCGCCCCCTGACAAAGTTACCCCTTTCCAAAGTCGCCCCCTGACAAAGTTACCTCCTTTCCAAAGTCGCCCCCTGACAAAGTTACCCCCTTTCCAAAGTCGCCCCCTGACAAAGTTACCTCCTTTCCAAAGTCGCCCCTTGACAAAGTAACCCCCTTTCCAAAGTCGCCCCCTGACAAAGTTACCCCCTTTCCAAAGTCGCTCCCTGACAAAGTTACCCCCTTTCCAAAGTCGCCCCCTGACAAAGTTACCCCCTTTACAAAGTCGCCCCTGACAAAGATACCCCCTTTACAAAGTCGCCCCTTGACAAAGTTACCCCCTTTACAAAGTCGCCCCCTGACAAAGTTACCCCCTTTACACAGTCGCCCCCTGACAAAGTTACCCCCTTTACAAAGTCGCCCCCTGACAAAGTTACCCCCTTTACAAAGTCGCCCCCTGACAAAGATACCCCCTTTACAAAGTCGCCCCCTGACAAAGATACCCCCTTTACAAAGTCGCCCCCTGACAAAGTTACCCCTTTCCAAAGTCGCCCCCTGACAAAGTTACCCCTTTCCAAAGTATCCCCCTGACAAAGTTACCCCCTTTCCAAAGTCGCCCCCTGACAAAGTTACCCCCTTTACAAAGTCGCCCCTTACAGAGTTACCCCCTTTACAAAGTCACCCCCTTTACTAAGTCACCACCTTACAAAGTCACCCCCTTTACAAAGTCACCCCCTTACAAAATCGCCCATTACAGAGTTACCCCCTTTACAAAATCGCCCCTTACAGAGATACTCCCTTTACGAAGTCGCCCCTAACAGAGTTACCCCCATTACAAAGTCACCTCATTACAAAGTCACCCCCTTTACAAAGTCGCCCCTTACAGAGTTACCCCCTTTACAAAGTCACGCCTTACAGATTTACCCCTTTACAAAGTCATTCTTACAGAGTTACCCCCTTTACAAAGTCGCCCCTTACAGAGTTACCCCCTTTCAAAGTCACCCCTTAAAGAGTTACCCCCTTTACAAAGTCGCCCCTTACAGAGTTACCCCCTTTACAAAGTCGCCCCCTGACAAAGTTACCCCCTTACAAAGTCGCATCTTACAAAGTCACCCCCTTTACAAAGTCGCCCCTTACAGAGTTACCCCCTTTACAAAGTCGCCCCTTACAAAGTTACCCCCTTTCCAAAGTCGCCCCCTGACAAAGTTACCCCCTTTCCAAAGTCGCTCCCTGACAAAGTTACCCCCTTTCCAAAGTCGCCCCCTGACAAAGTTACCCCCTTTACAAAGTCGCCCCTGACAAAGATACCCCCTTTACAAAGTCGCCCCTTGACAAAGTTACCCCCTTTACAAAGTCGCCCCCTGACAAAGTTACCCCCTTTACACAGTCGCCCCCTGACAAAGTTACCCCCTTTACAAAGTCGCCCCCTGACAAAGTTACCCCCTTTACAAAGTCGCCCCCTGACAAAGATACCCCCTTTACAAAGTCGCCCCCTGACAAAGATACCCCCTTTACAAAGTCGCCCCCTGACAAAGTTACCCCTTTCCAAAGTCGCCCCCTGACAAAGTTACCCCTTTCCAAAGTATCCCCCTGACAAAGTTACCCCCTTTCCAAAGTCGCCCCCTGACAAAGTTACCCCCTTTACAAAGTCGCCCCTTACAGAGTTACCCCCTTTACAAAGTCACCCCCTTTACTAAGTCACCACCTTACAAAGTCACCCCCTTTACAAAGTCACCCCCTTACAAAATCGCCCATTACAGAGTTACCCCCTTTACAAATCGCCCCTTACAGAGATACCCCCTTTACGAAGTCGCCCCTAACAGAGTTACCCCCATTACAAAGTCACCTCATTACAAAGTCACCCCCTTTACAAAGTCGCCCCTTACAGAGTTACCCCCTTTACAAAGTCACCCCTTACAGATTTACCCCTTTACAAAGTCACCCCTTACAGAGTTACCCCCTTTACAAAGTCGCCCCTTACAGAGTTACCCCCTTTCAAAGTCACCCCTTAAAGAGTTACCCCCTTTACAAAGTCGCCCCTTACAGAGTTACCCCCTTTACAAAGTCGCCCCTTGACAAAGTTACCCCCTTACAAAGTCGCATCTTACAAAGTCACCCCCTTTACAAAGTCGCCCCTTACAGAGTTACCCCCTTTACAAAGTCGCCCCTTACAAAGTTACCCCCTTTACAAAGTCGCCCCCTGACAAAGTTACCCCCTTTCCAAAGTCGCCCCATGACAAAATTACCCCCTTTTCAAAGTCGCCCCCTGACAAAGTTACCCCCTTTCCAAAGTCGCCCCATGACAAAGTTACCCCCTTTACAAACTCGCCCCCTGACAAAGATACCCCCTTTACAAAGTCGCCCCTGACAAAGTTACCCCCTTTACAAAGTCGCCCCCTGACAAAGTTACCCCCTTTCCAAAGTCGCCCCCTGACAAAGTTACCGCCTTTACAAAGTCGCCCCCTGACAAAGTTACTCCCTTTCCATAGTCGACCCCTGACAAAGTTACCCCCTTTAAAAAGTCGCCCCCTGACAAAGATACCCCCTTTACAAAGTCGCCCCCGCACAAAGTTACCCCCTTTACAAAGTCGCCCCCTGACAAAGTTACCCCCTTTACACAGTCGCCCCCTGACAAAGTTACTCCCTTTTCAAAGTCGCCCCCTGACAAAGTTACCCCCTTTACAAAGTCGCCCCTGACAAAGTTACCCCACTTTACAAAGTCGCCCCTGACAAAGTTACCCCCTTTCCAAAGTCGCCCCCTGACAAAGATACCCCCTTTACAAAGTCGCCCCCTGACAAAGTTACCCCCTTTACAAAGTCGCCCTCTGACAAAGTTACCCCCTTCCAAAGTCGCCCCCTGACAAAGTTACCCCCTTTCCAAAGTCGCCCCCTGACAAAGTTACCCCCTTTCCAAAGTCGCCCCCTGACAAAGTTACCCCCTTTACAAAGTCGCCCCCTGACAAAGTTACTCCCTTTCCATAGTCGCCCCCTGACAAAGTTACCCCCTTTAAAAAGTCACCCCCTGACAAAGATACCCCCTTTACAAAGTCGCCCCCTGACAAAGTTACCCCTTTACAAAGTCGCCCCCTGACAAAGTTACCCCTTTCCAAAGTCGCCCCCTGGCAAAGTTACCCCTTTCCAAAGTCGCCCCCTGACAAAGTTACCTCCTTTCCAAAGTCGCCCCCTGACAAAGTTACCCCCTTTCCAAAGTCGCCCCCTGACAAAGTTACCTCCTTTCCAAAGTCGCCCCTGACAAAGTAACCCCCTTTCCAAAGTCGCCCCCTGACAAAGTTACCCCCTTTCCAAAGTCGCTCCCTGACAAAGTTACCCCCTTTCCAAAGTCGCCCCCTGACAAAGTTAACCCCTTTAAAAAGTCGCCCCTGACAAAGATACCCCCTTTACAAAGTCGCCCCTTGACAAAGTTACCCCCCTTTACAAAGTCGCCCCCTGACAAAGTTACCCCCTTTACACAGTCGCCCCCTGACAAAGTTACCCCCTTTACAAAGTCGCCCCCTGACAAAGTTACCCCCTTTACAAAGTCGCCCCCTGACAAAGATACCCCCTTTACAAAGTCGCCCCCTGACAAAGATACCCCCTTTACAAAGTCGCCCCCTGACAAAGTTACCCCTTTCCAAAGTCGCCCCCTGACAAAGTTACCCCTTTCCAAAGTATCCCCCTGACAAAGTTACCCCCTTTCCAAAGTCGCCCCCTGACAAAGTTACCCCCTTTACAAAGTCGCCCCTTACAGAGTTACCCCCCTTTACAAAGTCACCCCCTTTACTAAGTCACCACCTTACAAAGTCACCCCCTTTACAAAGTCACCCCCTTACAAAATCGCCCATTACAGAGTTACCCCCCTTTACAAAATCGCCCCTTACAGAGATACTCCCTTTACGAAGTCGCCCCTAACAGAGTTACCCCCATTACAAAGTCACCTCATTACAAAGTCACCCCCTTTACAAAGTCGCCCCTTACAGAGTTACCCCCTTTACAAAGTCACGCCTTACAGATTTACCCCTTTACAAAGTCATTCTTACAGAGTTACCCCCTTTACAAAGTCGCCCCTTACAGAGTTACCCCCTTTCAAAGTCACCCCTTAAAGAGTTACCCCCTTTACAAAGTCGCCCCTTACAGAGTTACCCCCTTTACAAAGTCGCCCCCTGACAAAGTTACCCCCTTACAAAGTCGCATCTTACAAAGTCACCCCCTTTACAAAGTCGCCCCTTACAGAGTTACCCCCTTTACAAAGTCGCCCCTTACAAAGTTACCCCCTTTACAAAGTCGCCCCCTGACAAAGTTACCCCCTTTCCAAAGTCGCCCCATGACAAAATTACCCCCTTTTCAAAGTCGCCCCCTGACAAAGTTACCCCCTTTCCAAAGTCGCCCCATGACAAAGTTACCCCCTTTACAAAGTCGCCCCCTGACAAAGATACCCCCTTTACAAAGTCGCCCCTGACAAAGTTACTCCCTTTACAAAGTCGCCCCCTGACAAAGTTACCCCCTTTACAAAGTCGCCCCTGACAAAGTTACCCTTTTACAAAGTCGCCCCCTGACATAGTTACCCCCTTTCCAAAGTCGCCTCCTGACAAAGTTACCCCTTTCCAAAGTTGCCCCCTTTCCAAAGTTACCCCCTTTCCAAAGTCGCCCCCTGACAAAGTTACCCCCTTTCCAAAGTCGCCCCCTGACAAAGTTACCCCCTTTCAAAAGTCGCCCCCTGACAAAGTTACACCCTTTCCAAAGTCGCCCCCTGACAAAGTTACCCCCTCTTCAAAGTCGCCCCCTGACAAAGTTACTCCCTTTCCAAAGTCGCCCCCTGACAAAGTTACCCCCTTTCCAAAGTCGCCCTCTGACAAAGTTACCCCTTTACAAAGTCGCCCCCTGACAAAGTTACCGCCTTTACAAAGTCGCCCCTGACAAAGTTACCCCCTCTCCAAAGTCACCCCTGACAAAGTTACCCCTTTTCCAAAGTCGCCCCCTGACAAAGTTACCCCCTTTCCAAAGTCGCCCTCTGACAAAGTTACCCCTTTACAAAGTCGCCCCCTGACAAAGTTACCCCCCTTTCCAAAGTCGCCCCCTGACAAAGTTACCCCCTTTACAAAGTCGCCCCCTGACAAAGATACCCCCTTTACAAAGTCGCCCCCTGACAGAGATACCCCTTTTCCAAAGTCGCCCCCTGACAAAGTTACCCCTTTACAAAGTCACCCCCTGACAAAGTTACCCCCTTTACAAAGTCGCCCCCTGACAAAGTTACCCCTTTTCCAAAGTCGCCCCCTGACAAAGTTACCCCCTTTCCAAAGTCGCCCCCTGACAAAGTTACCCCCTTTCCAAAGTCGCCCCTTGACAAAGTTACCCCCTTTTCTAAGTCGCCCCCTGACAAAGTTACCCCCTTTACAAAGTCGCCCCCTGACAAAGTTACCCCCTTTACACAGTCGCCCCCTGACAAAGTTACCCCCTTTACAAAGTCGCCCCCTGACAAAGTTACCCCCTTTACAAAGTCGCCCCCTGACAAAGATACCCCCTTTACAAAGTCGCCCCCTGACAAAGATACCCCCTTTACAAAGTCGCCCCCTGACAAAGTTACCCCTTTCCAAAGTCGCCCCCTGACAAAGTTACCCCTTTCCAAAGTATCCCCCTGACAAAGTTACCCCCTTTCCAAAGTCGCCCCCTGACAAAGTTACCCCCTTTACAAAGTCGCCCCTTACAGAGTTACCCCCTTTACAAAGTCACCCCCTTTACTAAGTCACCACCTTACAAAGTCACCCCCTTTACAAAGTCACCCCCTTACAAAATCGCCCATTACAGAGTTACCCCCTTTACAAATCGCCCCTTACAGAGATACCCCCTTTACGAAGTCGCCCCTAACAGAGTTACCCCCATTACAAAGTCACCTCATTACAAAGTCACCCCCTTTACAAAGTCGCCCCTTACAGAGTTACCCCCTTTACAAAGTCACCCCTTACAGATTTACCCCTTTACAAAGTCACCCCTTACAGAGTTACCCCCTTTACAAAGTCGCCCCTTACAGAGTTACCCCCTTTCAAAGTCACCCCTTAAAGAGTTACCCCCTTTACAAAGTCGCCCCTTACAGAGTTACCCCCTTTACAAAGTCGCCCCTTGACAAAGTTACCCCCTTACAAAGTCGCATCTTACAAAGTCACCCCCTTTACAAAGTCGCCCCTTACAGAGTTACCCCCTTTACAAAGTCGCCCCTTACAAAGTTACCCCCTTTACAAAGTCGCCCCCTGACAAAGTTACCCCCTTTCCAAAGTCGCCCCATGACAAAATTACCCCCTTTTCAAAGTCGCCCCCTGACAAAGTTACCCCCTTTCCAAAGTCGCCCCATGACAAAGTTACCCCCTTTACAAAGTCGCCCCCTGACAAAGATACCCCCTTTACAAAGTCGCCCCTGACAAAGTTACCCCCTTTACAAAGTCGCCCCCTGACAAAGTTACCCCCTTTCCAAAGTCGCCCCCTGACAAAGTTACCGCCTTTACAAAGTCGCCCCCTGACAAAGTTACTCCCTTTCCATAGTCGACCTCTGACAAAGTTACCCCCTTTAAAAAGTCGCCCCCTTTCCAAAGATACCCCCTTTACAAAGTCGCCCCCGCACAAAGTTACCCCCTTTACAAAGTCGCCCCCTGACAAAGTTACCCCCTTTACACAGTCGCCCCCTGACAAAGTTACTCCCTTTTCAAAGTCGCCCCCTGACAAAGTTACCCCCTTTACACAGTCGCCCCCTGACAAAGTTACATCCTTTTCAAAGTCGCCCCCTGACAAAGTTACCCCCCTTTACAAAGTCGCCCCTGACAAAGTTACCCCACTTTACAAAGTCGCCCCTGACAAAGTTACCCCCTTTCCAAAGTCGCCCCCTGACAAAGATACCCCCTTTACAAAGTCGCCCCCTGACAAAGTTACCCCCTTTACAAAGTCGCCCCCTGACAAAGTTACCCCCTTCCAAAGTCGCCCCCTGACAAAGTTACCCCCTTTCCAAAGTCGCCCCCTGACAAAGTTACCCCCTTTCCAAAGTCGCCCCCTGACAAAGTTACCCCCTTCCAAAGTCGCCCCCTGACAAAGTTACCCCCTTTCCAAAGTCGCCCCCTGACAAAGTTACCCCCTTTCCAAAGTCGCCCCCTGACAAAGTTACCCCCTTTACAAAGTCGCCCCCTGACAAAGTTACTCCCTTTCCATAGTCGCCCCCTGACAAAGTTACCCCCTTTACAAAGTCGCCCCCCTGACAAAGTTACTCCCTTTCCATAGTCGCCCCCTGACAAAGTTACCCCCTTTAAAAAGTCACCCCCCTGACAAAGATACCCCCTTTACAAAGTCGCCCCCTGACAAAGTTACCCCTTTACAAAGTCGCCCCCTGACAAAGTTACCCCTTTCCAAAGTCGCCCCCTGACAAAGTTACCCCCTTTCCAAAGTCGCCCCTTGACAAAGTTACCCCCTTTTCAAAGTCGCCCCCTGACAAAGATAGCCCCTTTACAAAGTCGCCCCCTGACAAAGTAACCCCCTTTACAAAGTCGCCCCCTGACAGAGTTACCCCTTCCAAAGTCGCCCCCTGACAAAGTTACCCCCTTTCCAAAGTCGCCCCTTGACAAAGTTACCCCTTTCCAAAGTCGCCCCCTGACAAAGTTACCCCCTTTAAAAAGTCGCCCCCTGACAAAGATACCCCCTTTACAAAGTCGCCCCTTGAAAAAGTTACCCTCTTTGGAAAGGGGGTAACTTTGTCAGGGGGCGACTTTGGAAAGGGGGTTAGGGTTAGGGTTAGGGTTAGGGTTAGGGTTAGGGTTAGGGTTAGGGTTAGGGTTAGGGTTAGGGTTAGGGTTAGGGTTAGGGTTAGGGTTAGGGTTAGGGTTAGGGTTAGGGTTAGGGTTAGGGTTAGGGTTAGGGTTAGGGTTAGGGTTAGGGTTAGGGTTAGGGTTAGGGTTAGGGTTAGGGTTAGGGTTAGGGTTAGGGTTAGGGTTAGGGTTAGGGTTAGGGTTAGGGTTAGGGTTAGGGTTAGGGTTAGGGTTAGGGTTAGGGTTAGGGTTAGGGTTAGGGTTAGGGTTAGGGTTAGGGTTAGGGTTAGGGTTAGGGTTAGGGTTAGGGTTAGGGTTAGGGTTAGGGTTAGGGTTAGGGTTAGGGTTAGGGTTAGGGTTAGGGTTAGGGTTAGGGTTAGGGTTAGGGTTAGGGTTAGGGTTAGGGTTAGGGTTAGGGTTAGGGTTAGGGTTAGGGTTAGGGTTAGGGTTAGGGTTAGGGTTAGGGTTAGGGTTAGGGTTAGGGTTAGGGTTAGGGTTAGGGTTAGGGTTAGGGTTAGGGTTAGGGTTAGGGTTAGGGTTAGGGTTAGGGTTAGGGTTAGGGTTAGGGTTAGGGTTAGGGTTAGGGTTAGGGTTAGGGTTAGGGTTAGGGTTAGGGTTAGGGTTAGGGTTAGGGTTAGGGTTAGGGTTAGGGTTAGGGTTAGGGTTAGGGTTAGGGTTAGGGTTAGGGTTAGGGTTAGGGTTAGGGTTAGGGTTAGGGTTAGGGTTAGGGTTAGGGTTAGGGTTAGGGTTAGGGTTAGGGTTAGGGTTAGGGTTAGGGTTAGGGTTAGGGTTAGGGTTAGGGTTAGGGTTAGGGTTAGGGTTAGGGTTAGGGTTAGGGTTAGGGTTAGGGTTAGGGTTAGGGTTAGGGTTAGGGTTAGGGTTAGGGTTAGGGTTAGGGTTAGGGTTAGGGTTAGGGTTAGGGTTAGGGTTAGGGTTAGGGTTAGGGTTAGGGTTAGGGTTAGGGTTAGGGTTAGGGTTAGGGTTAGGGTTAGGGTTAGGGTTAGGGTTAGGGTTAGGGTTAGGGTTAGGGTTAGGGTTAGGGTTAGGGTTAGGGTTAGGGTTAGGGTTAGGGTTAGGGTTAGGGTTAGGGTTAGGGTTAGGGTTAGGGTTAGGGTTAGGGTTAGGGTTAGGGTTAGGGTTAGGGTTAGGGTTAGGGTTAGGGTTAGGGTTAGGGTTAGGGTTAGGGTTAGGGTTAGGGTTAGGGTTAGGGTTAGGGTTAGGGTTAGGGTTAGGGTTAGGGTTAGGGTTAGGGTTAGGGTTAGGGTTAGGGTTAGGGTTAGGGTTAGGGTTAGGGTTAGGGTTAGGGTTAGGGTTAGGGTTAGGGTTAGGGTTAGGGTTAGGGTTAGGGTTAGGGTTAGGGTTAGGGTTAGGGTTAGGGTTAGGGTTAGGGTTAGGGTTAGGGTTAGGGTTAGGGTTAGGGTTAGGGTTAGGGTTAGGGTTAGGGTTAGGGTTAGGGTTAGGGTTAGGGTTAGGGTTAGGGTTAGGGTTAGGGTTAGGGTTAGGGTTAGGGTTAGGGTTAGGGTTAGGGTTAGGGTTAGGGTTAGGGTTAGGGTTAGGGTTAGGGTTAGGGTTAGGGTTAGGGTTAGGGTTAGGGTTAGGGTTAGGGTTAGGGTTAGGGTTAGGGTTAGGGTTAGGGTTAGGGTTAGGGTTAGGGTTAGGGTTAGGGTTAGGGTTAGGGTTAGGGTTAGGGTTAGGGTTAGGGTTAGGGTTAGGGTTAGGGTTAGGGTTAGGGTTAGGGTTAGGGTTAGGGTTAGGGTTAGGGTTAGGGTTAGGGTTAGGGTTAGGGTTAGGGTTAGGGTTAGGGTTAGGGTTAGGGTTAGGGTTAGGGTTAGGGTTAGGGTTAGGGTTAGGGTTAGGGTTAGGGTTAGGGTTAGGGTTAGGGTTAGGGTTAGGGTTAGGGTTAGGGTTAGGGTTAGGGTTAGGGTTAGGGTTAGGGTTAGGGTTAGGGTTAGGGTTAGGGTTAGGGTTAGGGTTAGGGTTAGGGTTAGGGTTAGGGTTAGGAGGTTAGGGTTAGGGTTAGGGTTAGGGTTAGGGTTAGGGTTAGGGTTAGGGTTAGGGTTAGGGTTAGGGTTAGGGTTAGGGTTAGGGTTAGGGTTAGGGTTAGGGTTAGGGTTAGGGTTAGGGTTAGGGTTAGGGTTAGGGTTAGGGTTAGGGTTAGGGTTAGGGTTAGGGTTAGGGTTAGGGTTAGGGTTAGGGTTAGGGTTAGGGTTAGGGTTAGGGTTAGGGTTAGGGTTAGGGTTAGGGTTAGGGTTAGGGTTAGGGTTAGGGTTAGGGTTAGGGTTAGGGTTAGGGTTAGGGTTAGGGTTAGGGTTAGGGTTAGGGTTAGGGTTAGGGTTAGGGTTAGGGTTAGGGTTAGGGTTAGGGTTAGGGTTAGGGTTAGGGTTAGGGTTAGGGTTAGGGTTAGGGTTAGGGTTAGGGTTAGGGTTAGGGTTAGGGTTAGGGTTAGGGTTAGGGTTAGGGTTAGGGTTAGGGTTAGGGTTAGGGTTAGGGTTAGGGTTAGGGTTAGGGTTAGGGTTAGGGTTAGGGTTAGGGTTAGGGTTAGGGTTAGGGTTAGGGTTAGGGTTAGGGTTAGGGTTAGGGTTAGGGTTAGGGTTAGGGTTAGGGTTAGGGTTAGGGTTAGGGTTAGGGTTAGGGTTAGGGTTAGGGTTAGGGTTAGGGTTAGGGTTAGGGTTAGGGTTAGGGTTAGGGTTAGGGTTAGGGTTAGGGTTAGGGTTAGGGTTAGGGTTAGGGTTAGGGTTAGGGTTAGGGTTAGGGTTAGGGTTAGGGTTAGGGTTAGGGTTAGGGTTAGGGTTAGGGTTAGGGTTAGGGTTAGGGTTAGGGTTAGGGTTAGGGTTAGGGTTAGGGTTAGGGTTAGGGTTAGGGTTAGGGTTAGGGTTAGGGTTAGGGTTAGGGTTAGGGTTAGGGTTAGGGTTAGGGTTAGGGTTAGGGTTAGGGTTAGGGTTAGGGTTAGGGTTAGGGTTAGGGTTAGGGTTAGGGTTAGGGTTAGGGTTAGGGTTAGGGTTAGGGTTAGGGTTAGGGTTAGGGTTAGGGTTAGGGTTAGGGTTAGGGTTAGGGTTAGGGTTAGGGTTAGGGTTAGGGTTAGGGTTAGGGTTAGGGTTAGGGTTAGGGTTAGGGTTAGGGTTAGGGTTAGGGTTAGGGTTAGGGTTAGGGTTAGGGTTAGGGTTAGGGTTAGGGTTAGGGTTAGGGTTAGGGTTAGGGTTAGGGTTAGGGTTAGGGTTAGGGTTAGGGTTAGGGTTAGGGTTAGGGTTAGGGTTAGGGTTAGGGTTAGGGTTAGGGTTAGGGTTAGGGTTAGGGTTAGGGTTAGGGTTAGGGTTAGGGTTAGGGTTAGGGTTAGGGTTAGGGTTAGGGTTAGGGTTAGGGTTAGGGTTAGGGTTAGGGTTAGGGTTAGGGTTAGGGTTAGGGTTAGGGTTAGGGTTAGGGTTAGGGTTAGGGTTAGGGTTAGGGTTAGGGTTAGGGTTAGGGTTAGGGTTAGGGTTAGGGTTAGGGTTAGGGTTAGGGTTAGGGTTAGGGTTAGGGTTAGGGTTAGGGTTAGGGTTAGGGTTAGGGTTAGGGTTAGGGTTAGGGTTAGGGTTAGGGTTAGGGTTAGGGTTAGGGTTAGGGTTAGGGTTAGGGTTAGGGTTAGGGTTAGGGTTAGGGTTAGGGTTAGGGTTAGGGTTAGGGTTAGGGTTAGGGTTAGGGTTAGGGTTAGGGTTAGGGTTAGGGTTAGGGTTAGGGTTAGGGTTAGGGTTAGGGTTAGGGTTAGGGTTAGGGTTAGGGTTAGGGTTAGGGTTAGGGTTAGGGTTAGGGTTAGGGTTAGGGTTAGGGTTAGGGTTAGGGTTAGGGTTAGGGTTAGGGTTAGGGTTAGGGTTAGGGTTAGGGTTAGGGTTAGGGTTAGGGTTAGGGTTAGGGTTAGGGTTAGGGTTAGGGTTAGGGTTAGGGTTAGGGTTAGGGTTAGGGTTAGGGTTAGGGTTAGGGTTAGGGTTAGGGTTAGGGTTAGGGTTAGGGTTAGGGTTAGGGTTAGGGTTAGGGTTAGGGTTAGGGTTAGGGTTAGGGTTAGGGTTAGGGTTAGGGTTAGGGTTAGGGTTAGGGTTAGGGTTAGGGTTAGGGTTAGGGTTAGGGTTAGGGTTAGGGTTAGGGTTAGGGTTAGGGTTAGGGTTAGGGTTAGGGTTAGGGTTAGGGTTAGGGTTAGGGTTAGGGTTAGGGTTAGGGTTAGGGTTAGGGTTAGGGTTAGGGTTAGGGTTAGGGTTAGGGTTAGGGTTAGGGTTAGGGTTAGGGTTAGGGTTAGGGTTAGGGTTAGGGTTAGGGTTAGGGTTAGGGTTAGGGTTAGGGTTAGGGTTAGGGTTAGGGTTAGGGTTAGGGTTAGGGTTAGGGTTAGGGTTAGGGTTAGGGTTAGGGTTAGGGTTAGGGTTAGGGTTAGGGTTAGGGTTAGGGTTAGGGTTAGGGTTAGGGTTAGGGTTAGGGTTAGGGTTAGGGTTAGGGTTAGGGTTAGGGTTAGGGTTAGGGTTAGGGTTAGGGTTAGGGTTAGGGTTAGGGTTAGGGTTAGGGTTAGGGTTAGGGTTAGGGTTAGGGTTAGGGTTAGGGTTAGGGTTAGGGTTAGGGTTAGGGTTAGGGTTAGGGTTAGGGTTAGGGTTAGGGTTAGGGTTAGGGTTAGGGTTAGGGTTAGGGTTAGGGTTAGGGTTAGGGTTAGGGTTAGGGTTAGGGTTAGGGTTAGGGTTAGGGTTAGGGTTAGGGTTAGGGTTAGGGTTAGGGTTAGGGTTAGGGTTAGGGTTAGGGTTAGGGTTAGGGTTAGGGTTAGGGTTAGGGTTAGGGTTAGGGTTAGGGTTAGGGTTAGGGTTAGGGTTAGGGTTAGGGTTAGGGTTAGGGTTAGGGTTAGGGTTAGGGTTAGGGTTAGGGTTAGGGTTAGGGTTAGGGTTAGGGTTAGGGTTAGGGTTAG